>NC_052138.2:33983653-35344637 GCF_016086655.4 Lepeophtheirus salmonis | reverse complement strand
CAAGTGAATATAATAATTGGAAGGATACCATTTGTACTATAGATCAAATTTTTGTATGCATTAAAATTAGTCAAAAATCTTAATATCAGTACATATTTTGGAATAATAATCTTGGTAATTTCACGAACAGGAACCAAAAAATTATCATAATAGAAATAGTTGGAAGAATTTTCGAATTTTGATTTTAGTTTTGCAGAATGTTAGGTCATATTTTATAATTACCATTGAGTTGTTCTTTTTATCCTTTCCGAACATTTTCTGAAATATAATTTTGTTGAGAAATATTTATAGTATAAATTTTAAGATATATTTGCATTTGAATAAAATTTTCAATAATATATCAGTACACATATATGAAAATCATTTTGGAAAGTCATAAGAGATGCCAGAGAAGTTTTTTTCAAAAACATTCATCATTAGAAAAGCTTATAAAAAAATAAGTAGCTTACCCAAATGTTTGCATGGTGTTGTATTTACAGAATAGCTGGAAAATACCAAACGAGTGTGATACCTGGAATAATATCTTTTGTTATTGATATAATCCAATCATTGCCAATTAAATGCATCAAATTTCTTAATATCAGTACATATTTTCAAATAATCATCTAGGAAACTTCATGAAAGAGGTACCAGAAAATCATCATAATAGAAATATTTGGATTATTAATCAAAATTTGTTTATACCTTGGATTAAGTTTGGAGATATTTTACGATTAACATTGAGTTGTTTTCTTTTCCTTCTTTCTAAATTTTTTTCTTAAATATAATTTTATTGAGAAAAATATACAATGGAGAATATAATGGTATACCTTCATTTTTAATAAAATAAAGAAAAATCTATCAAAACAAAAGTCTGATAATCATTTTAGAAAGTCAAAGGAGATGCCGGAGAAACTATTGCAAATAGCATGCATAATAAAAAAAGTTCATAAAAAAATAAATAACTTACCAAAATAGTTGCACATGCTTGGTTTTCAAAAATAGCTGGATATAACCAAGTGAATATAATAATTGGAAGGATACCATTTGTAATATAGATCAAATTTTTGTATGCATTAAAATTAGTCAAAAATCTTAATATCAGTACATATTTTGGAATAATAATCTTGGTAATTTCACGAACAGGAACCAAAAAATTATCATAATAGAAATAGTTGGAAGAATTTTCGAATTTTGATTTTAGTTTTGCAGAATGTTAGGTCATATTTTATAATTACCATTGAGTTGTTCTTTTTATCCTTTCCGAACATTTTCTGAAATATAATTTTGTTGAGAAATATTTATAGTATAAATTTTAAGATATATTTGCATTTGAATAAAATTTTCAATAATATATCAGTACACATATATGAAAATCATTTTGGAAAGTCATAAGAGATGCCAGAGAAGTTTTTTCAAAAACATTCATCATTAGAAAAGCTTATAAAAAAATAAGTAGCTTACCCAAATGTTTGCATGGTGTTGTATTTACAGAATAGCTGGAAAATACCAAACGAGTGTGATACCTGGAATAATATCTTTTGTTATTGATATAATCCAATCATTGCCAATTAAATGCATCAAATTTCTTAATATCAGTACATATTTTCAAATAATCATCTAGGAAACTTCATGAAAGAGGTACCAGAAAATCATCATAATAGAAATATTTGGATTATTAATCAAAATTTGTTTATACCTTGGATTAAGTTTGGAGATATTTTACGATTAACATTGAGTTGTTTTCTTTTCCTTCTTTCTAAATTTTTTCTTAAATATAATTTTATTGAGAAAAATATACAATGGAGAATATAATGGTATACCTTCATTTTTAATAAAATAAAGAAAAATCTATCAAAACAAAAGTCTGATAATCATTTTAGAAAGTCAAAGGAGATGCCGGAGAAACTATTGCAAATAGCATGCATAATAAAAAAAGTTCATAAAAAAATAAATAACTTACCAAAATAGTTGCACATGCTTGGTTTTCAAAAATAGCTGGATATAACCAAGTGAATATAATAATTGGAAGGATACCATTTGTAATATAGATCAAATTTTTGTATGCATTAAAATTAGTCAAAAATCTTAATATCAGTACATATTTTGGAATAATAATCTTGGTAATTTCACGAACAGGAACCAAAAAATTATCATAATAGAAATAGTTGGAAGAATTTTCGAATTTTGATTTTAGTTTTGCAGAATGTTAGGTCATATTTTATAATTACCATTGAGTTGTTCTTTTTATCCTTTCCGAACATTTTCTGAAATATAATTTTGTTGAGAAATATTTATAGTATAAATTTTAAGATATATTTGCATTTGAATAAAATTTTCAATAATATATCAGTACACATATATGAAAATCATTTTGGAAAGTCATAAGAGATGCCAGAGAAGTTTTTTTCAAAAACATTCATCATTAGAAAAGTTTATAAAAAAATAAGTAGCTTACCCAAATGTTTGCATGGTGTTGTATTTACAGAATAGCTGGAAAATACCAAACGAGTGTGATACCTGGAATAATATCTTTTGTTATTGATATAATCCAATCATTGCCAATTAAATGCATCAAATTTCTTAATATCAGTACATATTTTCAAATAATCATCTAGGAAACTTCATGAAAGAGGTACCAGAAAATCATCATAATAGAAATATTTGGATTATTAATCAAAATTTGTTTATACCTTGGATTAAGTTTGGAGATATTTTACGATTAACATTGAGTTGTTTTTTTTTCCTTCTTTCTAAATTTTTTCTTAAATATAATTTTATTAAAGATAAATATACAATGGAGAATATAATGGAATACCTTCATTTTTAATAAAATAAAAAAATCTATTAAAACAAAAGTCTGATAATCATTTTAGAAAGTCAAAAGGAGATGCCTAGAGAAACTATTGCAAATCCTAAGAAAAATTGCATAATAAAAAAAGTACCCATGGTCATTTACAAAAAAAAATACCAAACTGATACCTGGAAAATACCTTTTGTTATCGATATAATCCAACATTGCCATTTAAATGCATAAAATTTTTAATATCAGTACATATTTCAAATAATCATTTAGGTAACTTCATGAAAGAGGTACCAGAAAATCATTATAATAGAAATATTTGGAATATTAATCAAAATTTGTTTATACCTTGATTAAGTTTAAATTTGATTAACATTGAGATTTTTTACAAATAAATTTTATTGAGTTGAATTTTTCTTCTTCCTTCTTTCCAAATTATTTTTTTTGAAATATTATTTTATAACTTACCAAAAATATAAAATCAGTGAATTTTGGAATACATTTGTAATATTATTGCATTAAAATTAGTCAAAAATCTTAATATCAGTACATATTTTGGAATAATAATCTTGGTAATTTCACGAACAGGAACCAAAAAATTATCATAATAGAAATAGTTGGAAGAATTTTCGAATTTTGATTTTAGTTTTGCAGAATGTTAGGTCATATTTTATAATTACCATTGAGTTGTTCTTTTTATCCTTTCCGAACATTTTCTGAAATATAATTTTGTTGAGAAATATTTATAGTATAAATTTTAAGATATATTTGCATTTGAATAAAATTTTCAATAATATATCAGTACACATATATGAAAATCATTTTGGAAAGTCATAAGAGATGCCAGAGAAGTTTTTTCAAAAACATTCATCATTAGAAAAGCTTATAAAAAAATAAGTAGCTTACCCAAATGTTTGCATGGTGTTGTATTTACAGAATAGCTGGAAAATACCAAACGAGTGTGATACCTGGAATAATATCTTTTGTTATTGATATAATCCAATCATTGCCAATTAAATGCATCAAATTTCTTAATATCAGTACATATTTTCAAATAATCATCTAGGAAACTTCATGAAAGAGGTACCAGAAAATCATCATAATAGAAATATTTGGATTATTAATCAAAATTTGTTTATACCTTGGATTAAGTTTGGAGATATTTTACGATTAACATTGAGTTGTTTTCTTTTCCTTCTTTCTAAATTTTTTCTTAAATATAATTTTATTGAGAAAAATATACAATGGAGAATATAATGGTATACCTTCATTTTTAATAAAATAAAGAAAAATCTATCAAAACAAAAGTCTGATAATCATTTTAGAAAGTCAAAGGAGATGCCGGAGAAACTATTGCAAATAGCATGCATAATAAAAAAAAGTTCATAAAAAAATAAATAACTTACCAAAATAGTTGCACATGCTTGGTTTTCAAAAATAGCTGGATATAACCTAGTGAATATAATAATTGGAAGGATATCATTTGTACTATAGATCAAATTTTTGTATGCATTAAAATTAGTCAAAAATCTTAATATCAGTACATATTTTGGAATAATAACCTTGGTAATTTCACGAACAGGAACCAAAAAATTATCATAATAGAAATAGTTGGAAGAATTTTCGAATTTTGATTTTAGTTTTGCAGAATGTTAGGTCATATTTTATAATTACCATTGAGTTGTTCTTTTTATCCCTTCCGAACATTTTCTGAAATATAATTTTGTTGAGAAATATTTATAGTATAAATTTTAAGATATATTTGCATTTGAATAAAATTTTCAATAATATATCAGTACACATATATGAAAATCATTTTGGAAAGTCATAAGAGATGCCAGAGAAGTTTTTTTCAAAAACATTCATCATTAGAAAAGCTTATAAAAAAATAAGTAGCTTACCCAAATGTTTGCATGGTGTTGTATTTACAGAATAGCTGGAAAATACCAAACGAGTGTGATACCTGGAATAATATCTTTTGTTATTGACCTAATCCAATCATTGCCAATTAAATGCATCAAATTTCTTAATATCAGTACATATTTTCAAATAATCATCTAGGAAACTTCATGAAAGAGGTACCAGAAAATCATCATAATAGAAATATTTGGATTATTAATCAAAATTTGTTTATACCTTGGATTAAGTTTGGAGATATTTTACGATTAACATTGAGTTGTTTTCTTTTCCTTCTTTCTAAATTTTTTCTTAAATATAATTTTATTGAGAAAAATATACAATGGAGAATATAATGGTATACCTTCATTTTTAATAAAATAAAGAAAAATCTATCAAAACAAAAGTCTGATAATCATTTTAGAAAGTCAAAGGAGATGCCGGAGAAACTATTGCAAAAGCAAATAATAAAAAAGTTGCATAATAAAAAAGTTCATAAAAAATAAATAACTTACCTGGAAAATAGTTGCACATTTAAATGCTTGGTTTTCAAAAATAGCTGGTAACTTATAACCAAAAATCATTATAAGAATATATTTAATTGGAAGGATTTACAAATAACCATTTTAATCTTTCCAAATTATTTTTTCTGAAATATATTTTTTTGAAAAATATAAAATCAAATTTTTGGAATGTTCATGCATTAAAATTAGTCAAAAATCTTAATATCAGTACATATTTTGGAATAATAATCTTGGTAATTTCACGAACAGGAACCAAAAAATTATCATAATAGAAATAGTTGGAAGAATTTTCGAATTTTGATTTTAGTTTTGCAGAATGTTAGGTCATATTTTATAATTACCATTGAGTTGTTCTTTTTTATCCTTTCCGAACATTTTCTGAAATATAATTTTGTTGAGAAATATTTATAGTATAAATTTTAAGATATATTTGCATTTGAATAAAATTTTCAATAATATATCAGTACACATATATGAAAATCATTTTGGAAAGTCATAAGAGATGCCAGAGAAGTTTTTTTCAAAAACATTCATCATTAGAAAAGCTTATAAAAAAATAAGTAGCTTACCCAAATGTTTGCATGGTGTTGTATTTACAGAATAGCTGGAAAATACCAAACGAGTGTGATACCTGGAATAATATCTTTTGTTATTGATATAATCCAATCATTGCCAATTAAATGCATCAAATTTCTTAATATCAGTACATATTTTCAAATAATCATCTAGGAAACTTCATGAAAGAGGTACCAGAAAATCATCATAATAGAAATATTTGGAATATTAATCAAAATTTGTTTATACCTTGGATTAAGTTTGGAGATATTTTACGATTAACATTGAGTTGTTTTCTTTTCCTTCTTTCTAAATTTTTTCTTAAATATAATTTTATTGAGAAAAATATACAATGGAGAATATAATGGTATACCTTCATTTTTAATAAAATAAAGAAAAATCTATCAAAACAAAAGTCTGATAATCATTTTAGAAAGTCAAAGGAGATGCCGGAGAAACTATTGCAAATAGCATGCATAATAAAAAAAGTTCATAAAAAAATAAATAACTTACCAAAATAGTTGCACATGCTTGGTTTTCAAAAATAGCTGGATATAACCAAGTGAATATAATAATTGGAAGGATACCATTTGTAATATAGATCAAATTTTTGTATGCATTAAAATTAGTCAAAAATCTTAATATCAGTACATATTTTGGAATAATAATCTTGGTAATTTCACGAACAGGAACCAAAAAATTATCATAATAGAAATAGTTGGAAGAATTTTCGAATTTTGATTTTAGTTTTGCAGAATGTTAGGTCATATTTTATAATTACCATTGAGTTGTTCTTTTTATCCTTTCCGAACATTTTCTGAAATATAATTTTGTTGAGAAATATTTATAGTATAAATTTTAAGATATATTTGCATTTGAATAAAATTTTCAATAATATATCAGTACACATATATGAAAATCATTTTGGAAAGTCATAAGAGATGCCAGAGAAGTTTTTTTCAAAAACATTCATCATTAGAAAAGCTTATAAAAAAATAAGTAGCTTACCCAAATGTTTGCATGGTGTTGTATTTACAGAATAGCTGGAAAATACCAAACGAGTGTGATACCTGGAATAATATCTTTTGTTATTGATATAATCCAATCATTGCCAATTAAATGCATCAAATTTCTTAATATCAGTACATATTTTCAAATAATCATCTAGGAAACTTCATGAAAGAGGTACCAGAAAATCATCATAATAGAAATATTTGGATTATTAATCAAAATTTGTTTATACCTTGATTAAGTTTGGAGATATTTTACGATTAACATTGAGTTGTTTTCTTTTCCTTCTTTCTAAATTTTTTCTTAAATATAATTTTATTAAGAAAAATATACAATGGAGAATATAATGGTATACCTTCATTTTAATAAAATAAAGAAAAATCTATCAAAAAAAAAGTCTGATAATCATTTTGAAAGTCAAAGGAGATGCCGGAGAAACTATTGCAAAAGCATAAGCATAAAAAAAAAAGTTCAAATACCCATGGTCTTGTAAAAAATAAATAACTTACCAAAATAGTTGCAAATGCTTGGTTTTCAAAAATAGCTGGATATAACCATAAAGTGAATATAATAATTGGAAGGATACCATTTGTAATATAGATCAAATTTTTGTATGCATTAAAATTAGTCAAAAATCTTAATATCAGTACATATTTTGGAATAATAATCTTGGTAATTTCACGAACAGGAACCAAAAAATTATCATAATAGAAATAGTTGGAAGAATTTTCGAATTTTGATTTTAGTTTTGCAGAATGTTAGGTCATATTTTATAATTACCATTGAGTTGTTCTTTTTATCCTTTCCGAACATTTTCTGAAATATAATTTTGTTGAGAAATATTTATAGTATAAATTTTAAGATATATTTGCATTTGAATAAAATTTTCAATAATATATCAGTACACATATATGAAAATCATTTTGGAAAGTCATAAGAGATGCCAGAGAAGTTTTTTTCAAAAACATTCATCATTAGAAAAGCTTATAAAAAAATAAGTAGCTTACCCAAATGTTTGCATGGTGTTGTATTTACAGAATAGCTGGAAAATACCAAACGAGTGTGATACCTGGAATAATATCTTTTGTTATTGATATAATCCAATCATTGCCAATTAAATGCATCAAATTTCTTAATATCAGTACATATTTTCAAATAATCATCTAGGAAACTTCATGAAAGAGGTACCAGAAAATCATCATAATAGAAATATTTGGAATTATTAATCAAAATTTGTTTATACCTTGGATTAAGTTTGGAGATATTTTACGATTAACATTGAGTTGTTTTCTTTTCCTTCTTTCTAAATTTTTTTCTTAAATATAATTTTATTGAGAAAAATATACAATGGAGAATATAATGGTATACCTTCATTTTTAATAAAATAAAGAAAAATCTATCAAAACAAAAGTCTGATAATCATTTTAGAAAGTCAAAGGAGATGCCGGAGAAACTATTGCAAATAGCATGCATAATAAAAAAAGTTCATAAAAAAATAAATAACTTACCAAAATAGTTGCACATGCTTGGTTTTCAAAAATAGCTGGATATAACCAAGTGAATATAATAATTGGAAGGATACCATTTGTAATATAGATCAAATTTTTGTATGCATTAAAATTAGTCAAAAATCTTAATATCAGTACATATTTTGGAATAATAATCTTGGTAATTTCACGAACAGGAACCAAAAAATTATCATAATAGAAATAGTTGGAAGAATTTTCGAATTTTGATTTTAGTTTTGCAGAATGTTAGGTCATATTTTATAATTACCATTGAGTTGTTCTTTTTATCCCTTCCGAACATTTTCTGAAATATAATTTTGTTGAGAAATATTTATAGTATAAATTTTAAGATATATTTGCATTTGAATAAAATTTTCAATAATATATCAGTACACATATATGAAAATCATTTTGGAAAGTCATAAGAGATGCCAGAGAAGTTTTTTTCAAAAACATTCATCATTAGAAAAGTTTATAAAAAAATAAGTAGCTTACCCAAATGTTTGCATGGTGTTGTATTTACAGAATAGCTGGAAAATACCAAACGAGTGTGATACCTGGAATAATATCTTTTGTTATTGATATAATCCAATCATTGCCATTTAATTGCATCAAATTTTTTAATATCAGTACATATTTTCAAATAATCATCTAGGAAACTTCATGAAAGAGGTACCAGAAAATCATCATAATAGAAATATTTGGAATATTAATCAAAATTTGTTTATACCTTGGAATTAATTTGGAGATATTTTACGATTAACATTGAGTTGTTTTCTTTTCCTTCTTTCTAAATTTTTTCTGAAATATAATTTTATTAAGAAAAATATACAATTGAGAATTTAATGGAATACCTTCATTTTAATTAAATAAAAAAAAATCTATTAAAAAAAAAGTATGATAATCATTTAGAAAAACAAAAGGAGATGCCTCAGAAACTATTGCCAAAAGCATTAATCCTAAGAAAAAATGATAAAAAAATAAGTAGCTTAACCAAATTTACCCATGGTCTTGTATTTACAGAATAGCTGAAAAATATCAAACGAGTGTGATACCTGGAATAATACCTTTTGTTATCGATATAATTCAATTATTGCCAATTAAATGCATCAACTTTTTTAATATCAGTATATATTTTCAAATAATCATCTAGGTAACTTCATGAAAGAGGTACAAGAAAATATCATAATAGAAATATTTGGAATATTAATCAAAATTAGTTTATACCTTGGATTATGTTTGGAGATATTTACAAATAAACATTGAGTTGTTTTCTCTTCCTTCTTTCCAAATTATTTTTTCTTAAATATTATTTTATTGAGAAAAATATACAATGGAGAATTTAATGGAATACCTTCATTTTAATAAAATAAAGAAAAATCTATGAAAACAAAAGTATGATAATCATTTTGGAAAATCAAAGGAGATGCCGGAGAAACTATTGCGAAAAGCATTCATCATAAAAAAAGTTCATAAAAAAATAAATAACTTACCAAAATAGTTGCAAATGCTTGGAGTTAACGAATAGCTGGAAATAACCAAGTGAATATAATAATTGGAAGGATACCCTTTGTAATATAGATCAAATAAATGTATGCATTAAAATTCTATCAAAAAAAAGTATGATAATCATGTTGCAAAGTCAAAGGAGATGCCGGAGAAGCTATTGCAAAAAGCATGCATCATAAGAAAAGTTCATAAAAAAATTAATAACTTATTGTCCACTGCACAAAAAATCACACGTACATACACTTGTTTTTCAAGCTTAACCACATAATGGATTATATCTATGATTTCTTGAGTGGAACCTCAACATTGCCTCAAGAATGTTCAGTGTCACTTGTGTCATATGACCACCTCAAAAATTTGTAACCACTTATATATTTTTTTAATAGAATGTACAGAGTCCTTATAATGTTTATCAAACTTTTCTTTTTATTTTTTGAGTCGTTTTGTCTTTCATAAAGTAATGTTTAATTAACACAATAAATTATTTTTTGTCTAATTTTTTAAAATCACTCCACTTCCTTGATTCAAACAAAAACCAAGTATAATGAACCGATATGGCTGAAAGTTGCTGGGTGTTCTTGAAAGAGATACTTTTTAATCGACCATCGTATCTGTAATAAAGGATAAATCATAATGTCTCATGAATGACCACTTATTAAAATATATATTATTAATTTAAATATCTAATTTAGAAAAATTTACCTTTGAGAAACGAATCAAGTACATATCTTCACTCAAGAGAGTATTAAACGACTGGCTATTGCAACCATTGTTGCTCAGTTTATATAGAGGTTACAGTAATAAAATGACATTAGTATGTAGCACAGATTATTATCATTTACTCAATCTTGATCATGTTTCTAGCTTTTTACTCTGAAATGTCTTATCATTCAAGAGTTAATGAGGAAATGGACTAATTAAATATCTTCATATAAATTGTAGAGTTATAAAAAAGACAATCATGGTCATATAATGAGTAAACATGAGTAAATAAGAATTATATTTATTGCAATTGTCTGGATAATGTCAGTATATCAGTTTCTATAATCAAAATCTTTCTTGAAAGTAAAATTGTGTAAAAAAACTTTTATTCAAAATTATTCTGATATTAGTTCGTTTCGAGACTGGTGTCCTAGGTTATGGTCTGGTTTTTATTTTCCTCAAATGGAGGAGTGAATTAAGTGATGTTAACACGGTTTCTTTTTATATGGGTGCGTTCATTATCAAGTGAGGACTTGAAGAAAAGTGGGTTTTGTTTTGTTGAAATTGGTGCTTTAACAACCTGTTTAAAAATTTCTTTATAAAAAGTTAAAATGCATATCATTGTCTACTCATTGTCAGATAAAAAATTAAAATTCTTGCGCCGTTTTATGCTCAATAATAAGTCAATTTAAAGCTATTCCGGATCTTCAGAATAACTATTGTATTATCCTTTTATTTAAATATTATGTAACTACTGCGCATTTTTTAATGAAACTTTTGTTTTGTTTATTTTATTTATTGCCCAATTTTATAGAAGGAACGTTTTGTTGAAAATGGATTGATATATATGTCATATATATCAATTTTTTAACATGTTTGACTTTGGTTTAGGGAATTAATTTTAAACTAAATGTTTATTTATATTTATATACATATATTTTATATGTAACTTCTTTGAATTAATAAAGTATTTAAAAAAATTAAAAATTAAAAAATGCTAAAGTTCAGGTGGCAAGGATCATGAAAATTGTTAAGGGCCCCATGAGCCTGGCTTTTAGTATGTACAAGATGAAGAATGATGGAGAACACCTCTCCAGAAAAGCTGGAAGCGGATGGCAAAATTCAAGGAGGAATCTGGAGTTCTTGTCCAGCTTGGAGAACAAAAAAAATGAAGGACCTCACCCAATCGACAATGGCATAGCTTTTCAAAAGCTATACAATGATATTAATCTACAAGCTTTTAGAAGATTATGAATTTCACATTGATACATTTTAAAGCAAGACTAAGACTTGTCTTGGATTCAAAGCAGGATAATGATATAGCTGTTCAAAACTATGAAAATTTGTTATTGTTCTACAATAGAAGATTATGATTTCAAATGGATAAAGTTTTACTAAAATTGGAAAAACAGTGAATTTCAAATTGATAAAATTGTTGGAAGATTCAAAACCAAACCTTTCATTGATTCAATTCAGGATATTGACACATTTTTCTACGACTATGCAATGATATTAGAATACTACTATTGAAAGATGGTACACTTGAAATTGATATAATTGTTAGAGGATTAAAAGGTGGATATTGACATAGCTTTTCTAAAACTAGCCAGTGATGTCACCACGCTACCATTGAAAAAGTATGTTTTTCAAATTGATAAAATCGGACTATCTTAATATGCAATATCAATATGATCTTTGTAAAGTCAGAAACTCCTTATTTGCAATTCTAATGTATCCTGAATATTCGAATTCAAAGGAGGTTAATAACATATCTTTTCTACATCTATGCAGTTATGTATTTATTGATAAAATGAAAATCTAATTTTTTAACAGGGACATTATCCGTTAAATTTGTAAACCTTTGAGAAACAAATTAAATGTATATCTTCATTTCAAGTGGGTTGGTTTTTGAGCGACTAGCTATTCCAACATTTGTGTCTCAGATTGTATAGAAGCTTCAAAAATAAATTAATTTCAAATGTAGGACAGATTATCCCCTACTCAATCATGATAATCTGTGTAGCTTCTTACTTTGAAATGTGTTATCATTTAAGAGTTAATTAAACATCTTCATATACATATATTTTGGAATAATAAAAACGACAATAACGGACAATGATATAGTCTTAGTTATTTATTATAACCTTACATATTTTTATGAAAAATATTGAAAATATGTAGAAGGTTAACTCCAAAATTATTCATATATCAGCTCAATTTTAGGGCATTTTTTCTGGTATAACATTTGATACTAAATTTGGCATGGTTAAACAAATGCTATCTTGATCAAATAGAATTCATTTTTTAGCTCTAAATGTCATTTATACTAACAAAACAAAGTTTAGATATATGCCCATTTGTCTGCTGTAGAGTCAATTTTGATTGTACTCATAATATCTTTGAACTGCATGACAACTTGACTTAAGAAATAAAAATTTAGTAACGAGTGTTTGTATCTAAAGCTCAGTAAGTCATATTAAAACAGAATATAAATGTGAAGGCGAGGTCATGAAAAAAGTATAGAGGCTGAAGTATTTTTGTGGCTTGACAACATCTTATCTACGCATGACTTGAATATTTTAGTCAATAGAAATAGTGCAATTAAAGTTTGTTCAAGAACAATCTTTCCATGGATTGTAAGACTTTGAGACGTGTATATATTCTATTGAAAGATCACTATATCCAGGATTTGATTAGAAGGATCCTCATAAAAACAGAAGCTCAGCAAGTGCTAGTGAATTGCATCTCGACTATTCAACTTAGAAGCAGGATAATACCTCAGGCCTTCTACGACTATACAATGATATTCCTATCCTAACAATGGAGAATGATGGACTGAATATTGTCATAATAAATTATCCACGGCTTGCTAGGCCCATCCATTATTGTATGAAATAGGGTATTATAGCTTAAGTAAGATTATAATTTTCTAGGTATTTATGCCTTTCTAATTATAATTGGTAAATATTTCGTTAAAATTGGGTGGACCACCCCTTAGACAGAGAAAAAATACAGAACATTTTCATACAAAACTACAAATTGTGTCGTTAGATATGAAAAGAGACATAAATTCTATACAGTACAAGGTTGAATGTACTAGGTTATGGCATCATGTAATCGGGGGCTCGATGGGCTGCAGCCCATAAATATCAAGTAATCAAGGAATTTTTGCATTGTACTAGAATTTGGAACCTCTATTGCAATACATTGTTATGTTCCCACAACGCAAAAGTGAGGATGCTGGATCGTATAGTAAACATTAACCCATTAAGACCAGAGGCTTAACATTTTTTCCGTATTACAACAGCTCTTTCTCTTGAAATGATATTTTAAAAAAAAAATGAATCTTTTTATCTTAAACTTTTCACATAATATACTCTCAAACCATTATTTAACAATTAAGTATTTACATAAATTTACAGAAGAAACTCTTTTAATTGTCCAAACAAAACAATTTTTCATTTAAAAAAGCAAAAAAATGTCGTTATACTACGTTAAAAATGTGACGCGTATCTTTTGAACTTTTTCTGATCGATATGGCAAAAGATATTAATTTTGAAAGTACTTATATAAATATAAAAATAAGGGATGATCTCAATCATCATGAACGTCCTTAGCATATATATTTAGATATTATATGTTTAAACCTGTAAAAATAAATGTGTAGAAAAATCTACAATTCGGTCTTAATGAAATATAACAACTTGTAAACAAAGGCGCCATAAATACAGATCTGCAAATCCCCTATTTTTATGGCCAATTCAGTGAATAAATATGAACATATTCCAATCCTAATTAATTCATGTATATTTCCATTGAACTATCAATAACTCAAACCAGTTTTTATTAATTTGTTTAGTCGGTTTATTCATCTTGTGATTCTGAAAATAATGTCTTCAGACAAATGAAATCCTCTCTCTCCAATTTGAACAATAACAATGATCCTTCCTGTGAAAGAACGTGCATAGATTTTACGCTTATGCTTAATGACAGAGCTCTTCTACACCAATATAATGATATTAAAATTCAACACAACAAAATGATCAATTTCAAAATAGTAAAATTGTTGGAGAATTTAAATCAGGATAATGACATTGCTCTTTTACGTTATGCAATGATATGAAAGTATAAAAACGGAAAATGATGATTTTCATATTGATCTATAAAAAGGTATATTCAAGGCAAGACCCACAACTTTCATATATTCATAGCAGAAAAATGACAATGCTCTTTTACGACTATGCAATGATATTAAAAATCAACAATAAAAATTATGAATTTCAAAATGGTGAAATTGTTGGAGAATTTAAATCAGGATAATGCCATATCTCTTCTACGACTATACAATGATGTCAAAGTATGAAAACGGAAAATGATGATTTTCAAATTGAAATATACGTAGGCAGATTCAAAGTAAGGCCCACAACTTTCAGAGATTCAAAGCAGAATAATGACAGAGCTCTTCTACGCCTATGCAATGATATTAAAAATCAACCAAACAAAATAATGAATTTCTAAACGGCAAAATTGTTTGAGAATTTAAATCAGGATAATGACATAATTCTTCTACGACTATTCAATGATATTAAAGTATAAAAACGGAAAATGATGATTTTCATATTGATATATAAAGAGGTAGATTCAATGCAAGACCCAACTCTTTCAGAATTTCAAAACAGAATAATGACAAGTTCTTCTACGACAAATGCAATGATATAAAATTCAACAAAACTAAATGATGAATTTCAAAATGGTAAAACTGTTGAAGAATTTAAATCAGGATAATGACAAAGTTCTTCTACGAATATGCAATGATATTAAAGTATAAAAATGGAAAATGATGATTTTCATATTGATATATAAAGAGGCAGATTCAATGCAAGACCCAACTCTTTCAGAAATTCAAAACAGAATAATGACAAGCTCGTCTTCGACAATGCAATGATATAAAATTCAACAAAACAAAATGATGAATTTCAAAATGGTAAAATTGTTGGAGAATTTAAATCAGGATAATGACAAAGTTCTTCTATGACCATGCAATGATATAAAAAGTTTAAAAACAGAAAATGATGATTTTCATATTGATATTTAAATAGGCAGATTCAAAAAAAGACCTACAACTTTCAGAGATTCAAATCGGAATAATGATAGAGCTCTTTTTACGACTATGAAAATGATATTAAAATTCAACAAAAAATTAAATAATGAATTTCAAAATGGCAAAATTGTTGGAGAAATTAAATCAGGATAATGACATAGTTTTTATTCAACTATGCAATGATATTAATGTATAAAAACGGATAATGATGATTTTCATATGGATATATAAATGGAATAATTCAAAGCAAGACCAACAACTTTCAGAGATTCAATGCAGAATTGAAAGAGGTCTTTACGACTATGCAGTGATATTATAATTTAACGAAACAAAATCATGAATTTCAATATGGTAAAATTGTTGAAGAATTTACATCAGGATAACGACATAGCTTTTCAACGACAATGTAATAATATCAAAGTATAAAAACAAAAAGTGATGATTTTCATATTGATCTGTAAAATGGTATATTCAAGGCAAGACCCACAACTTTCAGAAATTCAATGCAGAATAAAGACAGAACTCTTCTACGACAATGCAATGATATTAAAAATCAAAGATCAAAATTATGAATTTCAACACAGCAAAAATTGTTTGAGCATTTAAATCGGGATAATGACATAGTTCTTGTACGACTATGCAATGATATAAAAAGTTTAAAAACAGATAATGATGATTTTTATATTGATATTTATATAGACAAATTCAAAGAAAGACCTAGAACTTCCAGAGATTCAAAGTGGAATAATGAAAGAGATCTTTTATGACTAAGCAATGATATTAAAATTCAACAAAACAAACTGATCAATATCAATATGGTAAAATTGTTGGAGAATTTGAAGCAGGATAATGACATAGCTCTTTTACGACTAGACAATTATATCAAAGTATAAAAACAGAAAGTAATGATTATCATATTGATCTATAAAAAAATAGATTCAAGCCAAGACCCACAAATTTCTGAAATTCAAAGCAGAATAATGACAGAACTCTTCTACGTCCATGTAATGATATAAAAAATCAACCAAACAAAATAACGAATTTCAAAATGGTGAAATTGTTGGAGAATTTAAATCGGACAATGACATAGTTCTTCTACAACTATGCAATGACAATTAAGAATAAAAACGGAAAATGATGATTTTCATATTGATATTTAAATAGGCAGATTCAAAGAAAGACCTACAACTTTCAGAGATTCATAGCAGATACTGACAGAGGTCTTTTACGACTAAGCAATGATATTAAAATTCAGTGAAACAAAATGATGAATTTTAAAATTGTAAAATTGTTGGAGAATTTTATTCAGGATAATGACATAGTTCTTCTACAACTATGCAATGCTATTAATGTAAAAAAACGGAAAATGATGATTTCAGAATAATATTTAAATAGGCACATTCAAAGAAAGACCTACAACTTTTAGAAATTCAAAGCGGAATAATGAAAGAGCTCTTTTACGACTATGCAATGAAATTCAAATTCAACGAAACAAAATGATGAATTTACAAAATGGTAAAATTGTTGAAGAATATAAATCAGGATAATGACAAAATTTTCCACGACTATGCAATGCCAATTAAGAATAAAAACGGAAAATGATGATTTTCATATTGATATTTAAATAGGCAGATTCAAAGCAAGACCAACAACTTTAATAGATTCAAAGTGGAATAATGACAGAGGTCTTCTACGACTATGCAATGATATTAAAATTCAGCAAAATAAAATAATGAATTTTAAAATGGTAAAATTGTTGGAGAAATTAAATCAAGATAATGACATAGTTTTTATTCAACTATGCAATGATATTAAAGTATAAAAACGGAAAATTATGATTTTCATATTGATATTTAAATATGCAGATTCAATGCAAGACCCACAACATTCATTGGTTCAAAGCGATATAATGACAGAGCTTTTCTACGACTATGCAATGATATTAAAAATCAACAAACAAAATGATGAATTTCAAAATGGTAAAATTGTTGGAGAATTTATATCAGGATAATGACATAGTTCTTCTACGACTATGTAATGATTTTAATGTATAAAAACTGAAAATGATGATTTTCAAATTCATATACAATTGAAAAGATTCAAAGCAATACCCACAACTTTCATAAATTTAAAGTTAATTAATGACAGAGCTATTTTACAACTCTTCATTGATTTTAAAATACAACAATTTTAAAATTAGGAATTTTAAATTGATAAAATTGTAGGATTATTCAAAATTTTTATGGGCCTGTCATTGATTTGAAATATGATTTGGTTTATCTAAAATACAACAATTTTAGAAATGTGATGACAAAAACTACTTAATCAAGATAACTAACTTAAGTAAAATTTAGAAATCCAGATGTGATTAATTTAAAGTATATATTTGAAGTTATACTATGAAGAAATTATAAATTTGATGGGAGATTAGAATAATGTCATTTAAGCAAAAAATTACCTTACTATTGAAATGGATAAAAACACACAAGTACTAAAAATAGATCATAATCCAAGTCATTACGAATCTTACTGCGATTTATTTATTTTCTGTGATTTGCAGGAATATTATAAATAGAACCCATCAAATTTGACTTATTTTATTATTGATATCGAGTTATCCATTCTCCCCTCTTTAAAAATTCATTTTGAAATATAGTTGAGTTGAAATTGTAAAGGTAAGGAATCATTTGTAGTTGAAAAAGTCGAGATAGATGGTCATTTTAGCAGTTGTAGATTTGGTTAGGGGCTGAAAATTGAATATGAATTTCTGTGAACCATTTGCAGAAGGCTAGATAATAAGAAAAACTCGATGTTTGGGTGTCTAATAAACTGACGCAAAAAATCTCAGGGATAAAATTTCATCTGCGAATTGTTGCTGAATTGAAGCAAAATTGATACTTTTCGGAAGTGGATTGTGATTATCCAAGAAAACTTATCACTTTCGTCAATGTCAAGTGACAGAGTTAGAAAACCGACAAAGCGGCCTAGACCCTGGTCAATCCAGGATTTACAGTTAAGAAGGCGGGGTGAAATATACAATGAACTGCTCCCCTATTTTCTAGTGTTAAAATCTGCCGTCTGCTGTGAACAACTCAGCCGTTTGAAGCGGGCCATCGACCATAATCGAACGTTTTTCATCAGGACAACAACACCAGGCTGCACAGATCACTGATGGGTGAAATAGGAGGATTGGAACACGTTCTTATTATATTCAAATCAAGCTAAAAATACGAAATTACTTTTTCTCCTACCTAATATAATTTTTTTTAGAAAAAAAATATAAACTATAATCATTTGGGAAAATAGTAAAATGTTCCAAAAAAGCTTTCTTTGAAAGCATTCAATATAAAAAATATATGAGATGAATAACTTACCTAACATGTGTTTGTAATGGATTGGAAGGAGATTTGGAAAAGTAGGCAATAAAGTGTGACACTTGTCACATTTGTAATGCTTATAAAATAAATATACAATAGTATTACATTGAAATTTATTTTCATTTTAGTTTTCAGTACATATGCTAAATAAATCATCTAGGTAATTGCTATGAAAGAAGCACCAGAATATCATCATGATAAACTATATTTGGTAGTTTGTTTCAAAATTGATTTATATCTTGGAGTATATTTCTTCATGTTTAACGATTACCATCCACTTATTCTCTCTTGTTTCATTAAAAATTTATTTTGAAATATAATTGATTTGAGAAATATATGTATAGTTAAGGAGTATTAACATACCCAAAATTCAACGAAATATTATATAATCGGTCAGAAAAAAAATAATAATATTAATCCTGGTTTGTTTTTTTAATTTAAAAGCTTTCATTATAAAAAATATACATTGAATAGGCCTCAACTTAAACAATTTTGTTTTGTTTTCTTCATAAATAGAAAGAGTTTAATCCTTCAGAAATGCCTTCAATAAATATTACTAAAATAATACATTTTTCTAATTTTGGACTATTAATATGATATTTTTTGCATTTGTATATATATGTAGATGAGTATTTAAAGTAAAATAAGAAAATAAAATTCATGAAAGGGGTAAAAGAAAAGTCATCATTACTTAACCATAGAATTATGGATATATTTGTAATAGCACTGGATTTTTACAATAACATTCACTTTATAAAAGAAATTTTTGATATTTTTGCGTGTAATGATAATATCTGTAATAAGAAAGAATCCACTTAGGCTCATATTAGATACCAGAAAATCATTATTACAATAATCAAATAATAATTATTAGTTTGAAAAATTAGTTTCTAAACAGGGACATAATATTGAAATTTTGTATACTTTTTAAAAACGTATCCAGTACATAACTTCACTCCAAGTGGTTCTTGAATGACTAAATACTCTGACATTTGTTATTCAGTTTATATACTCGAACATAGAAACAACAGTATGGAATTAGATTCATTTGTAGGGCAAATTATCATTTAATTAATCATTGTAGCTTTTTACTCCGAAATGAGTTATCATTCAAGAGTTCATGAGGAAATTGACAAATTAAATATCTTCTTAAAAATGACAATCATTGACATAGAAAGTGAATTAGTAAAAACGTACAATGTTTGACATGATTTTGTATATAAACTTCAATAAACAAAGTCTTTCTTGAAAAAAAAAAATGGGTGATTTTTTTTTCCCAAAATGATTCTGATATCAGTTCATTTTTGTAGCAGTGCCTTGTATTATGACCTTGATTTTAAATTAGGAAAATTTAAGAATAATGTATTTCTTTATTTTCTATTGCGAAAAATTAATTAAAAAATACACAAATTGTTTGCTCTTACATGTGGGCGTCATTAGTGATGGCAATTACTCAAATTAACTACCTCCAGCTTCAAGCACAGCCTCAAACCTGGGCATTAATCTGGCGTAAACATTGATGAGGAACTCCTTGTCCAAGTTGGCCAAGAGAATGGAAGCCCACAATGAGTTAACAGGGGTATGTGTAAGTTTATTGGGCTCTCTCTCCCAGTGAGTACATATTAGTCAAAGTTGTTCAGATCCAAGGAAATAGGAGGCCACAGTTTCTTTGCCGAACAATGCAGTATACATTTCAGAAATTTCTGGAGTACATTTTTTTGTTCTCAAAATGATCATCAGTTCTTCCTTGCAGTTGTTCCCGACCCATAAGAATCTTTGAATGCTTTGGCAAAATCGTAAATAGTTAATTTGACTGCTTCGTAAACTCAATAATCCCTTTTGATGTGCGTGCGGAAAAGAGGCACACAAAATTGACTGCACGGCTTTTGTATTTATAGAACATCTCAAGTATTTGATATTTTTCCTCATGCAGTTTTGATGAGCACAAATTTCATAAATATAGAGCTCAGAGTTGCCAAGATATTTCGGTCTAAACTTCTTTCGGACTTATAATCCCCTCCCTGAATACTGTATATTAATAAAGCAAAGTTTGTCTATCCGTCTATTTGTCGACCGTAAAGTCATTTTTAAATGTGCTCTTAATATCTTTGAACTGCATGACAACTTGATATGACAAATAACTATGTTGTAATTAGTGTTTGAGCTAAAGTTTAACACGCTATATTATAAAAGAAAAGAAAAGTTCATACAAAATATAAAAATATTGAGTGTGACTCTAAATGAGATATAGTTTGTGACCCGACAGTAACTTTTTTCAAAAATGAGTTTAAATCGTTAACTGCATAAATGCTTGAAATAATTTAGCTTATTCGTTTGTTGGTTAACAATAGACGAATTGTTAGCCTTATTAAATAATTTACTGAATCATGATAATCTCTTGTAGTCTTTTACTTTGAAATGTGTTATCAATTAAGAGTTAATAAGAAAATGGACTAATACCTTCACATGTATTTTAGTATAATACAAATGACAGCAATGGACATACAATGTACGAGAGTTAAATAATATAATCTGATTTATTTTCTATAAAATTTCTTATTTTTATCAATTACATTAAAACCTGCTCTACCTTAAATTTTATCTGGTTGATATATATTTTTATCTGATCTAATTAAATTCATCTATTACTTATGAATTTAATTCATATTTACAAAGTAATGTGAATCTATACGTCTAATTGTCTGTGCTAAAGTCATTTTTGAATGTACACTTAGTATCTTAGAACTGTATGACAATTTGATTTTATAAATAACAATGAAGTAAGGACTGTTTAGCTAAACCTTAGTATGTCAATTGATTTCGTAAGATAACTAAACCCCTGTAGTAATCATACAAATTCTTATTGTTATTCATGAGGGGATTATGAATTGATGATATATGAGAAAAATAAGATATTATTCCACTAAAAATAGAAAAAAATTACCTTTTTGGCCTGAAGCAGACCCTCTATACCTGCAGTCATTCAAAAGCTGTCTCTGTGGTCCTTTCTCATACAAATAAATATGCTATAGTGTTTTCGATTAGAGTAAATAACATGAAATTGTAATTGTAAACTGCATAATCAAGTATACAAGGTTTGATCTTTTTCAATGCATATATTTATGTATACTGGTATATATGTATATACTTACAACAAATACTCACTCATAAATATACAGTGATATGATATTAAGAGGATGTAACTATGTAGAAAAGGAAAGGTTATTTATCATTAGAAAACAAAATTTGGAAGATACTGAAAAGTGTATTTTTTTTTTTCATCTTCTGAAACTACTTTCACTAATCTTTTTTCAGTTTTTATAACTCCAAACAATGATATTCAGGGAAGGTTCTAGTATTTTTCTCTAGGGGTTTTTTGAATATTTTTTTTTTTTTAAATTAAATTTTCCTATTTACTTATAATTTTGTTTAAAATAAAAAAAAATGAGAAATGGGACTTTCTATTTTTATAATCTTTTTGAAAAGGTCAAGCCTTTTTTGTTATTCATTTTTCTTGACTATGTCATTGATTTAGAGACATGCAGAATAATCATGCATACAGTATGGTCCAAGTAAATTGGGAAAAACCTTAAAGGCTTATAACGAATGAACTAGAAGGAGGAGTATCTTAATTTTTTTATTGTTTAAAGGCTTCACCTAATGAAATAAAACTATTTATAATGAGATTTGCATTTCTTGATAACCTTGGCCACACGGCACCGGAAGCATTGGCAGGCCCTGGGGACCTTATGCAGATCCAGATTTGCCATTGTACTGATTCTAGTTTTGAACTTTTAATTTACATTCCCTGGGGGGATGGAATAGCCCAAGTCAAGGTTTTTTTACATTACATAATTACCTCACTTTTGCGGCCCGGATTTTTGCCCTGCAAACCGCCTGGACCTGAACCCATGCGAATTTTATCTCTGGTTGACAGTCGAACATGAAGTCTGTGCTAAGTATCATTCGTCTGGGGAGGCCCTAAACAAGTCTATTACCCGTACAATGGGTAAGCTAGATCTTCACGAGGTCGCCCGGCCTCTCAAAGCTTCTTGCACAGTGTGTCCGAGTTTATCAAGAAAGGGGGATCTCATCATTGTCATTTAATGTGATATTAAATGTAGCTATCACATAATAACAAGATTAAGGTTCTATCCCTTCTAGTTTCTTCATTATAACCCCTTAAAGATTGTCTCATTTGTCTGTACAACTCTGTTGCTTTTCTTTTCCTTTCTTTTTATTTGTTCCTTTAATTAGTCAGAGGGAGATGTACTGATTAAGTAAAAGTAAATATTCTACGTAGGCTTCTATATGTATATCTGGCCTAGGCTACACTAAGTGTTACCAGGATCAATTTGACATTTCCTTTGGTAAATTTGACATTTTTGTAGCATAATCGTACAAATGTTTGGATGTACGACCATCATTTGTGTTGTTTATAGTGACTTGAAAAAGTTATTTTGCCAAAAAAAGGGAATTAAGTCATGAACATTTTCGTGCGATCAGTTTTCACAACTTTCGACGCGGATTATCACGACAACAGTGCATTGATGAACTTAAATCTTTGTATGGCGATAAAGCACCATCCTTTAGCACTGTGAGAAACTAATTTAATGAATTAAATCGTGTCCGATGCTCGCTCAAAGATGAATTCCGTAAAGGTCGTCCAAAAACGGCTGTTGTGCCAGAGAACATTGATGCTGTGCGTGAAGTGATAATGCAAGATCGTCATGTGGCATACCGTGAGATAGAGGCATCCTTGGGCATTTCTTCGACCGGCAAACATTCGATATTGTATGTACACCTGACCGTAAAAAAGGGTTGTTCTTGTTGGATCCGGCACAATTTGACAATTGCTCAAAAGAAGGTTCGTGTCAATTGGTGCAAAGAAATATTGAAAAAATACGCTCACGGTGCTTCAAAAGATGTTTATAAGATCGTCACAAGTGACAAATCATGGATCTATGCGTATGAGCCCGAAACAAAATAACAATTGACCGTGTGGGTCTTCGAAGAAGAGCCAAATCCTACCAAAGTTGTTCGTAGAAGAAGCACTTGGAAGCAAGTGGTAACCTATTTCTTCGGGAAAACTGGTCATGCGGCGACTGTTCCACTTGTGCATCATAGGACGGTCAATTCTGAGTGATTACAATTTGTTTGCCTAAAGTCTTTGGAGAAATTCGAAAAACGAACAAGAGAAGACTAATTATTGTTCACCATGACAATGCGAGCTCTCACACATCGGCTTCTTGACCGGCCAAAACGTCGAATTGATGGGTCAGCCACTGTGCAGCCCTGACTTGTTACGCAGTGACTTATTTTTATTCTCGCACATCAAGAAAAAAATGTATTTTCTACAATTTTCGTCCCCAGAAGATGCTGTTGAAGCGTTTAATAACCATGTTTTGGATATGTCTCAATTGGAGTGGAAAATGAGCTTCGACAATTGTTTGAGCGAATGCAAAAGTGTATAAATAATGCGGGAGAATACTTTGAAAAGCAATAACTATTTTTTATGATAAATATTCGCATTTTTATTATTAGGCCAGAAATATATATGGCAGCCTACGTAGAATTACAATTACTCCGTCTGACCAAGGAATCTTCTTTGAAGTATATATACATTATGTATATTTCCTTCGCTAGGTAGTAGGTAGGACTGAGAAGCGAACCCATGCACATTGAGTTCAATAGAATAATGTCTCCCGAGTGCGTTGTCATTATACTACGTGGTTCTATTTAGTTTGTTTTCCTTTCGAGATTTCATATATTAGTTATATTAGTACAAAAAATATATATATATATATATTTTTTTTTTTTTGGGGGTGATGTGGGAGTAGGAGGGGACTTGGTTGGTTTTTATTTTTTTGAAAAAAATAAAATATTTGTTCTGTTGCATAATTTGTCCGAATGACGTTTTTCTTTTTAGAAAAGTAATTTGCAGAAAAAAATGTTTCCCTCTGAGTCCCTATAGTTTTTATTTCCCCAGATCACTAATTTTTCAAAAATTACAAAACGTATAATGCTTCTACGCACTTGGATGATTTTGTTATAATTTTGCTAAAAAATACTACCTGAAGTGAGAATGAGTTGTACATACATTAAACATATAGCAGGCTGAAATGCAGCATGCCGGTCACTGGTTGGACATCCTTGTCCTAAACATTACATTTCTAAATAAACGGACATAAGAATAAAATATGAAATACACAATTATTCCAATCAAATCAATGTTCAACAACTATTTTTAAAAGTTTTAAAAATACCTCTGAATATGTAGGCCTTTTTCATTTAGTGTTTATTAAATCTCTTGTTGTAAATCATTTACAGGTTCATTTTAGAATTTAAAGTATATTTTCATCATATTTTTCTCTTTCGAACACACCAAAAAATTTATATTGTTAAAGATGCATAATTAAGAAGTTTTCTTATTGTTGTAGCAGTAGACTCAACGGCTCCTACAAAAGAAGGCCTAACTTCACAAAAAAAACTGCACCTATATTAGAGAAAAATACATTTGATACAAATCCATACTCAAAAATGTACAGTGATGCCAAGAAGGGCTCTATGTATAGTTAAAACAACTGATTCCTTCGTATTAAGTATGTGGAATATAAGTAATTTTAATCAAATGTTAATGCTTTCAAGCTTAGTGTTACATTATAATCAGTTCAAAGGAGCTTAGAATAGATTATATATACATACAGATAGGGATTAACTTTTCTCTTTTAGATATATATAATAGTGGTAGTTATTAGGCGTCTACGAATAAACACATCTTTTGTGTTACTCTCTGTTTGTGATGGGGACACTCACTCGTAGCTACTCAATACAATAATACTTATATCCAGTAATGTCAAATTTCAAATTTGTATTGACTTATTTTTTAACTCTTTCAATGCTCCTCAGAGCTAATCTGATAAAACGTGATGACAGCTAAGCTGATCTCGTTCCAAAGGTTCTTCAAATTGTCAAGGCTACCACGTTATTATTATTTTTTTTACATAACCGCAGGGCATATTCATCATTGGACTTGTTACATTTATTTACCAGTGATGTAAATCCATTGATATTTTTAGATGGCCTTTTTTTGGCATTGTTAATCTGAGGTATGAATTTTCTTTTACTTAACAGTTATCATTATTATTTAATTCTTGAGTTGTGAAAATACTTTCCTACATAGTTTCAATTATATTCAACCCCTTACTGAACATGCGTGTTGGTTCAGAAATGACGGAGCGTGACCTTGATGATTAGTTGCGGAGTTATACCTGTAATTCCTTGTTGCACTTAGAGTAGAATTGGGGATCAACATCGCAGTAATTCTAGTATATATCCTGGTTTTATTTTATTCTCTCCTTTGTCACAGCTGATTGTAGCTAATCTAATGAATAGTCATAATCAGGATTCTTCCTCACCTCCAAAACATTCCTCAAATTGTCAAGGTGACCATGTTGACTTTTGGTTTCTTTTAACTTGCCCATTGTACACAAGATTTTGCTCAATTCTTATATTAATTCCTATGACGTTTTATCTCTTCAAGAATGAAAAAAAAAAAAAATATTGTAAGAGTTTGAGGAAAATAAATTATTATGTTGGTAAGTTCTCTTCTCTAGAATTAAAAACAGCTAAATATACAAATAAATCATAAACAAGGCATTATAAAAAAAAAAAAAAAAACAAGGAATTACTCATACTTAAGTTTAATGTTGATGGAAAAAGATAATTTATTATCAGCTTTCAATATTTCTGTTTTTTTCCTCCTAATTAGTATGCTAAAGGTGATAAATGTAGATTCAAAGAAATAAGAAGCAGTTTTATATACATAATATGAGGCTGTTTAATATCCATGTTTACTAACAGAGGATTTTGTTATTATCAACAACATAGATATCATTGTAAAGTGTTTACTATCTCATCTCAATTGCATGATCTCAACTTAATTGAGCACAATTCCTGGAATAAGTTTCCACGTTAGAATAATCATATTTGTACGGAATATTTCTATTTATGTATGTTTAAAGTAATTTTTCTGTTTCCGGATTTGATCACTTAGAAGTTCTGTTCCTGATAACTATTACGTTCATCCTATAATAATACTGTAATGATGCATAGTAGATACAAGAAATAGTCGTAATGTGAACTCCTCTGGTCTCGCCCCTCTCCTCCTTCGACAATAATACATATATTCTGCCCTTTGCAAAGTTATTTCTATATAATTAAGAGGTAAGAGTATTTGAATTTCAACTATTTGTTGTCGTTGTCTCCAGTTTTGAGATAAAAAGAGAAAGTATGACGTGTGGGCCAACTTATACAATGTACCAAAGTATTAAGTAATTATATGTGAGGGTGCTCTTGAAAAATGGAAAGTAATATAAAAGGTTTGTTACGCAGTTATTTTCAATATTCATCGACGCCTCATACCTCTGTGCAGTCCCGGGTACTCCTGCTTGTTTTTAAATGAGTCTCAAAAACTATGTAACGGACTCCCGATCCAAGATATCCCTCATTATTAATCTTCAAAAGAAGCATTAGCAAATCTAGTTATTATTGTTTAACAATTAATCCCATATACTTAATAATATAAGGAAAACACACGGATTAATTAACAAAAATAATATATTGCTGGGTTCCTTTTAATTAAAACTCTTTTGTAATTATATTTCAACTAAAAAAAACGGCAGTTTTCGTCTCATTCTGTCATAATTTTTAAAAAAAATGATTAAAATTATTGTATAACTATTAAAAGAAGCTAATTTCATAAGTACTAAACGCCAACCTCAAAATTAAATTAAAGAGATGTACTGCATTGAAATACTAATGATCAGTGGATTATGATGGGTGGAATTACAGCACCTCCAAATATTGGTATTCTTAGCTACAAATTATGAATATATATGTGGTCCATCTACACAAAATCAAACTAGAATCACTTTTCTGAAAATTGAGCGCGGATTACATTTAAATTAAACAGGGAATTATTATAATTTTCTAAAGGTAAATTATTCTTATTAAACCTTGATTTTTGTCGCAAATTGCACGCTTACAGTAGCTAAAATTAATTCCCAAATGAGTTAAAAAAAATTGATGGATTATATTTAAACTAAACTTATTGTCTTGTCATTTTCATCATTTCTATTCATTTTTTGCAATGACCATCTTCTGTATTCAGATGGTGACATTCCTTTATTTATTCATTCGTTTGGAAAGTGGCCAAAGCCATAGAAGTTCGAACTTTTCCAATCAAATGCAAGGGTCTAATTGAGTTATCAATTGGAAGGTAACAAAGGATGTTACTAGGGAAATGGTCTATGACTCTTTCTTTAAATTCTTCTATCCAATCTTTTATATTTTCAGAATTTGATGCCTTCAATTTATGTTTGGCCTTCTGCAACTTTATTTCATGAGATTAGACCTTAGAAAAGAGACCATTGGAGTGTTTGACCGCGTCTGGAGCATTAAAATCTTTGACTTTGGATACTGAAATCTCCAAGAGATTTGGGGCATCCATCGGTCTCATTATTTCTCTTGATTCGATTTAAGTGGCATATGTCTTGGCATTCTTATCGGATAAATAGATATTGCATGGAAATTTAAAGTTTAATCTGTTTGTAAAATTGATCCATACATAAAATTGTACCGGGTCATCGAAAAAAAAATCTGCAAAACTTTGTGGCCATATGTCTCTTTGTGAATTTCTACAGAAAGTTATGAGGGTTATGAATAATTTTTTTCCCCCATTACGTGAGTACGAGTTGTTTTCACAATGGATTCCTGACAAGAAAATAAATCTACTCTCTTTGACACACATGTCTCCACCAAGGAGATGGCCGAGAGTTAAAGTGTGACTGCAAGATCGTCTACAACGTTAAAAAGCGCATGGTAGCTGGCCAGGACCTTAAGTGACGCTGCAGAAGTGGGAAAAAACAAAAAGTGTATCCGGCTATGATCGCCTATCTGAATTCCACGATCTCATCCATTTCAGAGGATCTCGGGGTGGCAAGGTCGACTGCATCTCTCTGGATTAAAAAAATAGGCGGCATATAACTCATATGCGTTAAAGGGATCTTATTGTCGCAAAAACAGCGTGACAAGAGGCTTGAGAGAGCCAAAAAAGTATTGAACGCGAGGAAGTGAAATCCAACCGACGCCATATGATTGCCTTTTCAGATGAGACGACTTTTTTGGTGAATCCGGTGTTTAACCAGCAAAATACCGGATATTGATATGCCCCGACGTAACTGTAGACGACTCAACAGGTACATGACACAATGCATGCCGTGTCCATAATTATAAAACAATCTGGTTCCTCTCCGGATATCGCCTTAAAGCTGACGATTACCTCGACATCCTCAAGAAGAAGGTAGTCCTGCATGGTCCAGGGAGGGGTCGTTGTATTCCAGGAGGATGGATCCCTGCGCACAAAGCCAAAGCCGTCCAAAAATTCCTCAAAAGGATCTTCCCAAGAACGTTGCTTACTGGGTTAAGAACTTGTCACCCCTCCCCCTTTGAGTCATTGCCTCAACTCACCGGACTACACCATCCAAGTGCATATTGAGGACAAGGCTATGATTAAAAATGGTAATCATAAGAGTACAAATCTATTCCATACGATATGTTTTTATATATGTAACCAAACATAGATGAGCAAATGTGGATTTTTTTTTGGATGACCCGGTATAAGTGAGTTCACTGATATTCACTTGAGAGCTGAGTTTTGCTGATCGAGTATTTTCGAGTTTCTAAGGTTAAACCTCCAAGAATTATGAGCTATACTTGTGACTCGTCCAAACAGTTTTTACTCTCTAACCAACAAATATTATAATAATTATTTATTTATATTCCACAGATTAACCTAAAAATATGTTTAACTAATAAGAATTGTGGGCATTATGGAAGTCTATAGAGGCTTCCATCAAGAAGGAGTAGACCAAGCTGGAGTTTGACTACTTATTCAAGCCCTGCAAGGGATTTAAGCATCGTATAGAAGCAATTATTAGATCTGAGGGCTCACATATTGAATAAAAGTTGTATACCAAGTACTATATCCAGTTAATTTTTTAAAATAAATATTCTGACAAAACTTCTTGTTCAAACTTTACCTTTGAAAAATTGAAAATAACAAATTGTGTACCACTAGATACACTCAACCCTGTATTTTTTATCCTTACGTCCATAGACAATGCAATAAGTCCATTGACTTGATGAGAACTACTACTTCAAGAGATAAAGAAGCATTTAACTTGCTGACTTCATGAGAAATAAACCAATAATAAAAGTCATTATGTTGACTATCTTATATTATATAAACATAATATGGTTGACCTACCAATAGCGTTTATTTTTATAGACTCTTACTAACATGTTATTATAAATTTGAGTGTTGTCTTCTTACCCAAGATATTATCATGAATATATTAATCCAGGCTCGTATCCAACCTCAACAGGTAAAATTAATCTAAGAAGATGTAACTCCTGTGGGGGTATAATTTAAGAAGAGTATATTATATAGTTTAACTACAATACACAGGCTAAATAATATAAGAACTAAAACACACGGATGTGGCCCAACCCAAGGGTAAAAATGGAGTGATCATGTAAAGTATAAACTTGATTGTATAAAATGTTAAAATGTTTAAAAATGAAAATACAATTATCACATTGTTAAAAATGAAATAAAATCCCAATGGGAACACTTATGTATATAAAAGACTTAAAACAAACAACACTTTCAAACCATAACATAAACTAAAAATAAAATAAACATACATGTAAGCACACTATAAAGAAAATAAGATCCTCTCTTAAAGTTAAGGTCAAGACTCATAATGTCATTTTACGACAGTTTGACATTACTATTAATTATATAAAAACATCGCTAAAACGACCAGTGGTTATAGTTTTAATAAGATATGAATGACTTATGACAAAAAAAAATACACAGAACCTAACCCAGATGATAGTGAGACTGAAAAAAAGTTCAAAAACTACAAGACTGTTTGGAAATCATCAAGCTAGACCTTTGAAGTTATTGGAGACCCGTCGAATATGCCTCAAATTATTTCTGTTGATGACAACTTGATTAACCTAAACTTCTATTGGATTAAAAAGTTATGGGAATATGATGACGTTTGGAAAATTCATTTACATGAATTCTTATAGCTAAACTACGTGGAATTTCAGCTAAGCCCACATTTAGGACTTTTGAATGTTTTTACAGTGTTGTTATACTCGGAGTATTTTAAATTTTTCTTTAAATTCTGTATGTACTATAAACTCCAATATTGCTGCAGATGTTAACTTGACAGATTGTCAAATGAATAAAATGGCTTTTGTCTTTTATTCATGTATTTTTGGAACAAGCATTTCAATAAAACGTTCTTTCATCCTTTTTAGACTTCCTACTTGAGAAAACGTATGTACACATCAACCTAAACAACATTCAATGCATATTTGGAACGACGCAGCATTAAAAAACGTTGCCAAAAAAGCCTTTAGGCAATCACCAATAAGTTTTTAGTTTGAGTGAAAGATGGTTAAAATACAAAATATACTTTCGAGGCTGCTGCCAAGTATTTTAATGTCTAAAGGAGAATTTGCTTTTTCTGTCAATGTTTAAAAGAAACAACCGATCCTATTTTGTGGGAATGTAAATCTTTATTTAAAATTTATGGGGACTTTATTAAAATGGTTGGTACATTATTCAATAAACAAATGGGTAAACAACATTTCCTTCAAATAATGAAATAACTGATGCAATTCTTATTAAAACGTAATATATAGTCTATAAATACGGGACAGTAAAAGAAAACCACCTCGATGGAATTTAACATATTGGTAATCCTTATGCAAATGTTTTATTGAAGAGTTAAAATCTGTATTTTTTTAATTCATCCTCCAATTGATGGGATTTCTAAATTATTTATTTTAAATAGTCTTGAGTGTGCCATATTTTATAATGGTCTTTTTAATTTTCGTGTGTCTACATGTTTTAACAAATTATTTTTCGAGTATATTGTGTAATATTATAATTGTAAATTATAGATTGTAAATGTGTAAATGCATGGCAATAAAAAAAAATGAAAAAAAGTTTCATCAAGAGACGTTCTTCTCCAATACTGGGTGCGGTGAAAAAATCTTTAAACTTTAAATCTAGGCCTTTATCAAGATTTATTTTAGTAATTAGTTGTAATAGGGTATGTGAATAAAATAAAAATAACTAATATGCTGCCTTGTCTACCCTAATCATCGATGTAGCCCCCCCTGGCAGCAATGATGGCTTCCAGGCGGGCACAGAAGCCCTTGCATTCCTTGTGGTTGAAGTCCTCAGACATGGCATCCCAGTGCTGGTTGACGATGTACTAGAGGTCGTTGATATTTGGGTGACGGACAGTCTTTGGACTCAACATGCACTCAAAAGTGAAGTCCAATGTGTTGGCATATGGTGAGGGGCCACATTTTCTTTGGACAGAAAGGCAAGTTGTCCTCTAACCACTTCTTGGTCTTTTTTGACGTGTGTGCAGTCGCAACATCCTGGGGGAACTCACCGTTTATATTGGAGATCTACAACTGCTTTGCAATATCCGTTGGTTTTTCGTTTAGAAGGTCACGGACCGTAATTCGTTGGTCACGCTCAGACTGTATTTTCTCGGCTTCTAAGACACTTAAGAAGATCTAGTTCTTTTGTTTATTCCATTTTTTATTTATTTGTAGTATTTGACCGGAATAATTTCACTGCATCCACAAAAACCTTGATTATTTATTTAGCAAACATAAAGTGGAATTTTTTTTCCCTCCATACTCACTAATAGAGGTGATTCGTGATTGTAGGTATGATTTGAAAAGGATAAAAGGGAATCCTTTATAAGAAAATATATATTTCTTCGACTAAATTAATCATACTCAATAATTGCTTTTAGATCAATCTTTCAAGTTTCACCTCTGAAAAATGAAATTTTCCGATAAAATTTTCCAACATACGATCTACATTTTGTTGATTGATTACTTGGATCACAAATGAGGGTGTTCAATGGAATAAGTCCCTCTATTTGTGTTCAAGATTCTTCACTTTTTAAATTCTTCTCTTAAACAACTATTATTTAATGGAATAATTACTTATAATTATTCCATTTTTAAGGCTTCTTCAAGGGGGATGCGTGGCTAGTATATATCAAAATATTAAGTAATCAAAAAATATCTGCAATCAGCTATGAGAAGAATGAAATAAACACAAGTCCCACTTTGTATCTAACAAGGCATATACAGCAATTAGTTTGATTTCGTTCCTCAATTATACTTTGTATGAGGTAAAAATGATTTGGGATATTTGACATACGACAACAAATCCTTGTTCGAAATTTGATCTGCATCTAGAACAATTAATTATTTATCATTGTCCATAAAGGATCAAACAATAAGGTGTTGTAAAGGTGTTACTGTATAGTACAAACGTTTTTCAACAAGTATTTCACTTGGCCAGTTCAGTGGTGAATTATTGTGAGTAGAGTATGGAGGTCTCAAAGGAAGAAAATCGTCATTTTTAATAACTGAAAGGGAATAACGCGTCGAAAGCGACCAAGATAGTTTGCAATGTATACGGGGCCGATACTCTTTCGGTTCGTTTGACCCAACAACGCTTTGAACGTTTTTTTTTGTTCATTCTGCCCTCTACTGTGAAAAACTCTACCGTTTGAAGCTGCCAATCGAGCAGAAGCCGTCAGCATTGATGAATAGGAGACAACAAGACATCACCAACACTATCCCCGGCTGCACATATTTTTAATGACATGCCAGAAACTCCAGGAGCTCCAATGGGAAGCTCTTATACACCAACTCTACAGTCCGGATTGAGTACCAAGTGACAAATACCTTTTCTTCTCTATAGCCAACGCACTTGGGGATTAAATTTTATTAAATTTCATTTTTTAGCCGATAGGGAAAAGGGTTTCTACGAGAAGGGAATTATGATGTTGGATTTTTGATGGCAACACGCTATCGAACAGAACAAGACATACTTAGCTTAAATTGGATTATTGTAACACTTCTTATAAAACATTAAAATAAAGCGTAAGATACGAAATTACTTGATTTATGGAACCAATGAATGCAGAGCAAAATGAATGTAGATATAAAAGTTTTTTTATATGGAAAGTAGAAAATAATTTGATTTATTTTATTAAATATATTTTTATTCTTAATCATCAAAAAAATATTTTATTAAAGATACAACAAATAGATAAATCAATTAACTAAAATTATTGTATACATATGACGTGGGTAAAAAAACAACAAAAACAATATAATCAACTTTTTACTCCCCCAAAAAAAAAAAAAACTTTGATTAATTATTCGTATGTTAACAAAACAAGAGATAGTTGCACCCGTCTTGCTGCAAAATAATATAACTCCATACATGATATCATTATTTAATTTAAAATAAAAAAGTTATTCTACTGTCATGATTCATGGTGGATATAAGAAAAAGTCGTAATGTCTTCACTTTGCATTCCTACGCTTGACGTACCGAAGTTATTTCCTTAGTATTGGAAGGTTGCAAGAATTGAACTTCAACTATCCTCTGTCGCTATTTGCAATTTCGAGATAAAAAGAGAAAGTATGACGTGTGGCAAACTTATACAGTGCACCTGTTATTTTTTCTTCACAGTAACTTCTACACATTCTTACGTAATGTCTACAAAAGTTTCTATTTTGGCGCTACAGAATGTATACTTTACACTACTATTTTGATCGTTTGATTTATTAGTATGTATATATCAAAAATTAATGAGGTGGCGATTTTATCGATGTCCGACATTGGGAGACCTAATCTGGCCAACCACTTGGTTCTTCTGGCGAGTCTTGTCATTAAACTAGTAGATTCCACATCATCTGTTTGTTTTTAATGTACTCAAGAGTTCTAAAAAGGAGTACTTTTGTCCAAAAGGCAAAGTTTATGGGTGGTGCATTACAAACAAACTAGTCCTTAGCGTGTCTGTAGTCCGTAGCTTTACTTCATCTTTATTCCGATGCCTGATTATTCAGCTGATGAATGAATGGTATTCCTTCCTTGTAGTCAGTCTTGGGTTGTAGTAAACTTGTTTGTTCGATTTTGATTACCTATAAAAAAGTTTTAGACCACTCTTTAGACCTTATTTTCCAATAAAATCAAAGCTTATTTGTCCCTTGAAAAATGTGGTGAAGGCCTTTAAGTATGATTTGCTTAAATAAGCCACTTTTGATTTCCTTACTACTTTCTTCTGCACTTTTTAAAATCAAATCCCCCCTCCCCCAATTTCTTCACCTATAGGGCTATTTAGAGGCAGCAAGGTCCTCCTAAAACATCTCATGTTGACCAATCAATAATTAATTGTAAAAATGGTGCGTCTTTTTAGGCACAGCCAGCTTACTTTGGAGTTGGAAAACTAAAAAGTGAATTTTCTTTTACTAAACTGTTGTCATCAAAATTTCACTCCGAAGGAGTGAACATTCAATTACATTCAAAACCTGATTGGACATTCATATGTCGTCATAAAAGACGGATAGTTATATTGAAAATTTGTTGAATAGCTATAATAGCAAGTCTTTATTGGACTCAGAGTAAAATTGAAGATCGATATCGGAGTAATTATTACAAATGTCCCTTTGAATTTCATTCTCCCTTGTCAGAGCTGATTAACGCTGATCAAATGAAACGTCCAGACGGCTAAGATGCTTTCCTCCAAAACCTTATTTAAACTGTCAGGGTTACCATGTTGATTTTTGGTTTATTTTTTATCAACATCCATTTTGTTTTCATCAATAACTGTAACACCCAAAAATGTAGCCGAGTCCACGTATGAATATAAAATAAACTCTAATATGAGTTGACTACGCATGGATCTCAGGATAAGGACCTTTGAGATGTTAATCTTTCATCCAGATTCCTTTCGGAATTAGAGAAACAACTTCTCCATTTCTCTTAAATTAGTTTTTACTTTGTCCCGTGAACCAGCAATAACTATATAACGGAAAGCATTATCCTCAATAATAATTTTCTTATTATTTTAAAGTCTTTGAGTTATGAAATTGAATTTACTTTTTCCATGAAGAAATTATGTACTTTACTGATTCATTCCATATTTTGTATTTATATCGTGTATCTTCATAATATCCAAACTTTTCAGTTATCTCAATAACATATATTATATATAAGAACACAGCTATAAATATCAATTCTCAAGAGATTTGAAGTAGCTCTAGAGAAAAATCAAGGATTCATACTATAATTTCTTTTAGTGAATTGATACGTTTGTGTATATAGACGTATATAAATTCCAAGATATAGTATTATTTATTTACTGAGTTTCTATGTTTCAAGAACAACTTTACAGATTCATTTTTTGTGTTGTTTATAGACATTGGGAAATAATAAATTTAGTGATGTAAAAAAGGATCAACATCCCACCAAGTGTCAACTAAAAAAATTGTTCGTTCGAAAGTTGGTATAACTCCTATTAACAGAGAGATATAAAAAATAAAATTTGAAGATTGCTCACATATGTAACTGATACAAGAAATATTTATTTTATTTACCAAAGATGTCATCATGGTCATTGAAGGGAGAATTATGAGTATAAAGTAAACACTAACGCGTGAAAGACGAAGATTATCTCTGAGGATCTGTTGTGGAACTATAAGTGAAAGCCCTTGTTGGACTTGGATTCGAATTGAGGATTGATATCACTGTAATTCCTGCTAAAGTCCTGCTAGTTACGAAGTAGGATTTCCGTTTATTTTCTTCATCACGTAGCTGCTGGTAGCGAATCCTATATCTTGCCATGGCAGCGAAGGCGCTCTCCTCTCAAACACTCTTCAAATTGTCAGGGTGACCACTTTCATTTCCGATTTCTATTTTTTGTTTAAATATACCGGCGTTTCCTATTATTTGAATCTTTTTTAATTAATATTTCTTCCCTGTTTTGAAAACTCAAACGTATTACTACTAATAAGCAAGAATCATCACTGTCTATCACTAATAGTGATCTCTGTCAGTAGATTTGTAGACTTTTAACGTAAGTTGCTATATTTTCCATTAAATCCTCTCATGCCCCATTTTTTTCTACGCTTGCCGGGATTTTACCCTTTTCACATCTCCAATGATGATTATTTTATTAAGAGAAAATATTCAAGCATTGCCGATTGGATTCTTCACGCAGGGGTAACTTCCATGATTTGTACTGCTAATTTTCAACAACAAACAAGGCCCCCAATCCCCCTTTTTTTTTATAAGAATTGGTTCAGTGGAAAGAAAAAAAAAACCTTAAGAAAATCAAGAGAAGCAGTTTTTTGGTAGCAATGCGCTGGAAGAATTTTATTATGGGAGAAGAATCAATCACCCCAAAAATGATATATTCCAACCCATTTAATACATGAACACAAAATTGGTTTCAGTACAAGTTGGTGACATCCCTAATAAACACCAACAAGTCGAATAAAACGGACCATGGATATATTATTTTTTCGCTAAGAAGCAGTAAAATATTTGTTCCATTTATATTATTTCTGTGATCGAGTGAGATCTCTATTTTCTATGGTGAAGAGTAACGTTACCGACAGGTTTGGCATAAGTTTCAAGGCGTCAGATTGGCTCATTACTCTTACAATGAGAAGCGAAAATGACTTTAAAGTGGAAGACTCCTCTTCCTGCTAGTCTGAATACAACAATCGTGATAGATATACACTATATGGAATTTTAATTTGTCAAACATTTTATATTTATTTCTTAAAGGAACTTTGACCCCATTTTTTTGTAATTTTTAAATCTTTAATATTTTTTAAATAACTTGAAAAAACTCTGTTTTTTATTCATTTGTTTTTTGTCATTTATAATATTAATCTTAAGTTAGATATGTTGAACTATTATTTATATATTGGGACGAGAAAGTTGGAGTAAACTGGGGTAAGAAAAAAAAGAGACAATATTTCACTTGAGCCCAAATTTTATAATTCGAATATCTAGAACTTTTTTTAGGTATGCAAATTATGGTATTATTGTTGTTTAGTTTTTTATAAATGACAAATTTTGTTTTTGGTGTTAGGTCCGAAATTTCAGAAGATATATTTTCTCAACTTTGGTAAATTTACAAATGAGGACAGAAGGAAGATATTGTTTTTCTTCTTTCAACATTTATGTCTGAATTCAATTCAAAAATTTGATAAGCTCATTAATAAACTATTTTTTGAAGAAGGACATCTCAATTTTTATGGCTTTAATAGCAAAAGCTGCTGGATAATCCAAGTTTCTTCTTTTTTAATAGGTGATAAAAAGATTAAGAGTTGGTTTGGGATAGTTTTTCTCAGTACTGAAGTCAAAATTATTATCAAACGCATTTGAAAGTGAATTATAGCCCTTTTAACAGGCTAATACTATCCAAAAAGACTTTTGTAACGCTCAAAAACCATTCTGATAATGAACGACATTGAATGAACAGTTTCAACATAAAATCAATCTTTCAGTAAAATAATATAGTTTGTTTATAATCAAATTAGTTCATCTATTGAGCAAATAAGAAGATTAAATAAAACGTGTCTTAAATATATCTATAAAAAACGGGGATTTAATTTAAGAACCTTTAGATATAATTGAATTTTATGCAGAGTGTAAAATCAGGGCTTAGTGTTTTATATTTTAGACACAAATAAGAGCATATTATCAAAGAAATGCAATAAGAAAATAGTATTTATGGATCATGTATTTTGAAAATCAGAGACTAAACATAAAAGGTCTCGTAACTTTTTTCAGATTTTCCCACAAACTGGTAATTAAAAATGCTCATCACAGATTATACCCTCTACCAAGGAAAGTGAATAAAAGTTATATTTTTGGCCCTGTTTGTTTGTTAGTAAGCGCCAGAATGACCATAAGAGTTACGGATCGATTTCGATCCAACTTGGTACGAAGATTATACATGATCACAGGCTATTAAAAAATGATAGGTCTAGATCAAAAATCCAGGTGACACAAAACGTAACAGAAGCATAATCGACTATAATTTTGGAACAAATTGAGAAACATTCCTAAATTTGCTTTTAAGAAAACGTTTTACGCTCTACAGAGTGCTTACTTTAGTAGAGAGTATGAAACAGGTCTGTCTTAGATGTACTGATTGTAAATTTACATAAGGGATATTTATTGTATATTTTCTTCTCTAGAGGAGTGACGGCAAATTGAACTGCATATTGAATTAAAGAATATATACTTTTCCCCGAGCACGTTCTACACTAAACTACAGACGTATCATTTTTAAATCCAATTATATTCTTATAGCTATATTTATATACCTGGGGATTCTTTCAAAATAAGAATTAATGTCTATTTTAATTATAAAAATTAATCGGTTGTTTATTACAGTACTAACTCATATTCATATTATATAAAAAGGGTTAATTACATTACATATATTTAATACAAAATTAATATATATAATTAAAGATAATTCGTTATGAGGATTTACCTATTGTTGAAAAACTCAAAAATGAAAGCTCAGATCTAGAGCTCAATGCAGCTTTGACTCATGAGCTCCTTTCTATGATTAATTTAATCAAAAGTGCTTCAAGAGACCTTTGTGTTTGTATTATAGTTCGTTAAGAAGTAGTCGTATGAATGCATTTAATACTTGTTTGTATTGCTTTTGAGCTATGTAACAAAATATTATAGGCAAACTTTTAAATTATGTTTTAAGTAAAGTATGGTTAACCATGACCACACTTTTTGACCTCAAATGTCTCAAACATAATATCCTCTGATTTTCATTATTTTTTATCAGAAAATAATAAAATCAATATTCCACTTTCGAAAAAAAAATTAAAATGGCCTTGGTTGTACTCTCAAAATTCTTTTTTTTAAATTTTTCAGGTGTGGCAGACATTTTTGAACAAGTGGAGGATGATAAATTAAGGCTGGGGAGGGCTTCATGGAGGCAGGCCAGAAGTCGGCCACATTGTTGCTACAAAAGTTTCCGTTCTTCTTTCTTGTAATCACCCTTCACCGCTATTTCCATCCTCAATGAAATTATTGTTGGGTAGACAGTCCAAATGGAGATACCAACGATCCCTGAGGCTTCTCAGTACTGACACCGGCATGAAAGAGATTTCCCCCAAGCTTATAGACATAGGTCATTAATTACTAGAGAGATGGATGAACAGAAATTTAAAAAGTCCACAAAACTTTAAAAGCTCACATTTTTCTATTAATAAGAACCAAAGTTTTATATCTATGTAAACTCCTTAGTAGTGCTTTATAAAAATAATTATGAATGAAATACAGAAACAATTATATTTATAATTTTCAAATACAAAAGTGAGCTCGAAGTCTCGAAGATTGGAATACTTTGGATTTAAAAAAATAATATAAATACATATTACAATAATAAAATTGAAAATGAACCTCAATTTTTGTATATAATTAAAAAATATTCAAGTATAATACAATTTACTTAACATATTAAAAGAAGTAATTATGTCTTTTTATAAATAATAATAGTAAAAATTCAAAAATAAAGTATCATATTTACCTAAACAATAACTATCAAACACAACCAATAAGAACTTTCAAATATATATTTTAGGTTTTAAAAATTGTATTATCAAAGTATACGAAAAATAATCAGATCGTAGATATGTGTTGCAGTGACTTGCTTATTCTTAAATTAATCCCTCGTATTATACATATAAATTAGTAAAACTCTTGTTCTATTTATTAATTTTGGAGTCAAAAACGCCATCCTAATTTATGAAGGATTAGTTTAGTGTTTTTCATTTTTCCTTCATGAAAATCCTTCTTCAAGGAGAGGGATATTTAGTATCCTCCATCACTATAAGGAAATACAATTACTGCCTCTGAAAAAAATTTGACATCAGAAATCCCATATGACGGCAATGAAGTAGATACTTATCCACTCGTGATTTGAGGAAGAAATAAGGACTCTCGGTGACTTTTTGTTCAGAAATATACTTTTCTACTTTTTACGAGTAACAAACATTGTATCTGAGATCCAAAGAATCACAGCAGTAACACAAATGAAAAAGGTGAGCTTTAGAGGGTGTTTTTTTGTGGCTGTTTTTTGATTGCATAACAAAACCACTTGAATAAGAATCAGGGAATAAAATTGAAATTAAATGCTACTGAAAGTTTTGGGTCCCCACTTTGTATACTACCGACGAGAAATGTTATATATTCCATGAATCAAAAGTAATTTTTACTACAGGGTCCACGCCAAATGTGGGAACATGTGCGGGTACGATCCCTCACTTCTTGGAAATTAATTTATAAACGAAAATATTTTTAGAAATAACTAATAATAATACACATTGCCTCAGACAAAAAAAAATATATATGTATATAAAGTTCCTGTCGACCACCATGAGCCAACACTATAACATTACAAAACTGTTCAACTATTCAAATACCCAAACATATTTTTTTTCCTCGTCCAACATTTTACTAATTTGGATATCATGTGGTTTTAAGCTAATGCGTATGCATCTCCTATGTCTTTGATGTATGTTCAAGTACATAAACATAGTGGTTTATATTTCGTCTAGCACATCATTTCTTCCTTATTTTCCTTACTATTATTTATTATAGTTCATTGTATCGAAATAACCCGTAAAACAATCTTTGTAAAAAAATAAATTGGTATTGCCTCATTTCCTTGATTCTTGTTCAAGATTGTTTTCATGTTGACGTTCCAATTATAATCATGGAAGAAAAATAACAAATATTTGCATAGTGATGCATTATGTATAATTATATCTTATTCATTTATTTATTCAATTAGTTATTTCCAGCGTGATTATGCTTTATTATTCATCATGAAAGTTTTTTCATCTTTTTCCTTTTAAATACTATTTATTCGGACATTCAAAATATATCTTAAGTAATATTTACAGAACTACAGAACAAAGAATTCAAAATTAGACTAATTTGTTGAATTAAATATTCTAATTAAATACATTTTTATTTATGTAGGCATGAATAAATTTGGAAAGATTTACATAGTTTTTTTGCTTTGATTAAGTTTCGGATGCTTATGTTTTTTTATTCTTTTTGCCAAAGATACAGCTTATTTAGATATATAAAAGAGTAAAATTTTTGTATATTGCTTGGACGGTGTGAGGAAAAATTGGCAAAGTTTTTTATTTGATGATTTATCAACAACTAATAGAATCCCGGGATGTAACAAAGAGGGATCTACTCGACTTTATTTTTCCTTCTGTATACATGTTTTCAGAAAACAAAAAGGGTAAGGATGTCCACGATTCTACTTTCTTTTATTATACAATGCAACAAAATTCAGGTCTTGGAACATCGGACTGCTTAAAAACCCCCATTTATTACTGTTATTAAAGCCATAGAGCATTACATTTATCTTGAATACAGTTCCTACGAAATGAGTTTGTTTATATACTAGCCATCAAGTAAAATGAAGGCTCTTATTTAGAAGCTGCATATTAAAAAATACTCAAACTAAGCAACAAACGTTAATCAGGTCTGTTTGTTTAAGACGAGACACTCAGTTTTGGGTAATAACTTGAAAAATGCATTCCTATATACTTTTTTACTTTCAATTCATTTAATCTAGATTTCGAAAAGAAATTTTCTCTCAATCCATCAACCATTACTTGGCAACAATCTGTTCCAGCTTCCCCCGGAACTTTTTATAGATGTTGTTGATGAAGCTTTAATCCAAGTTGGCTCAATCGTCAACTACGACGGTTTTCAAATGGTCCTTTCTCCTGAATTTGATATCACTGAGACTGCTCTTCAAATGTCCAAATATGGCGTAGTCGGTTGGTGTAGCATCAGGTGAGTGGGGATGTAAACACTACGTTGGGAAGAAGCCAAGAGCTTCCTTTATGAATATTTTTTGGCTGGCATTGTAGGTATGACAGCTGGCATCGTCCTTCTGTAACTAAAAGTCCTCTCTGTAGGTCCTCTTGACTCAGAATATCTCCTTTCTCATATAACTATGGTAGGTGGCTGATTTCAACCTCTCACCAGGCTCAAGGAAGAGTAGAAGATCCTACTGAACAATCCCCCTCAGCCCTAATGGTTCTCCTGTCCATGTAAAACTTGCTTAAGAGTCCTGTCATACAGGGTTTCCTTTCTTTCTTCTCAATTGCATTTTTGACAGCCTCCACAGTCTCATCTGGTTTTGTTGGATGTAGCCTAACCTCTCAGGAGTCTTAACAATCCCCCTCTAAATTGTTTGGCAGGGAAAATAGCTCACCTACCTTCCATTTCAGTCGTCGGATTCAAGGTCCTATGATGATAATTAGCATGAAATGCTAAATCACTCTATTTAATGAATATTTACTAGAAGTAATTTGATTCACTTTTTTGCTGACAAGGACCAATTAACATTCTTCATAATTTTCTACGGCAAATTTAAAAGTGTATCATCTTTAGCGAACACACCCGCATTACAACTTAAAAGATTTGCCGTGAAAAAAAGTTCGATTTAGATTGATTTTATAAATTTTATGTCAAACTTTCTAATATAATATTTTTATAAATATGCAATAAGGTTATGTACAAATATTTTGAAATAAAATAAAATTAAGTCATTCATTTGACTAACTGTAAGAAGTCATAAATATTTTAGAGCCAGGAAAAGCACAGAAATTAAATATAAAAAATTCGATTTTCTTACTTAAATTACTTTTATTGCCTCCAACAATGCATTCACATAAGTTTTTAATATCATTAGAAGAGGTGTAAAAAACATCTTTCATCATTTTCAACAAGCATATTTTTGTTCTTCGACCACGCCATTTACTTTAAAAAAAATGATTTTACCCTTTGTTAGGGAACTTGGATATTTAGCCATTTTTTATAAAGGTTACGTGATTTTTTAAACTGTGTTGATTAAAACTCGTTCCTTTGTTTTTTTTTAATTTTATTTCTTGTATTCATCTTTTTCTTTTTCAAATACGTGCAACCTCTTCAAAACTGATGAGTACTAATTTGATTCTCAAAATTTGTATAATAACGAATATTTCATAGAAATATTTTATAAAAATAAACTTTTAATTTTTTTAATTATTAGAATAACAAATTATATTTTGTTAAAATCCCAAATTCATGTTGTTCACATTATTTTGAAATACGGATTTATTCTTTCACATTGTCTTACATTTATACAAGTATTTTTTTTTGCTTTTTAAATTATAATTATTCGTGGAAAATGGACAGAATATTTAAAAAAAATTAAATATTGTAATTGTTATAATCGTTCACCTATTAATGCTGTAATTAATGTCAAAATGAAGATGTTTAGAAGCAACTAAGCAGCATCGAAATGTTTTTACTGTAACTATGTCAGTGTGCCCTTCAAATATACTGATTGCCTTTTACTTCGGTTTTGTGTCATGTTGACCTTTGCTATGAGTTTTTGTTAAAACCCAAAGTAATAAATTTGAAGTAAATGGTCTGCATTTCTCATAACCATTTTTTTCTCATTGTCTCATTGTTGGTAATGAAAAGTTTTCTTATATCTTAATAAAAAACGGAATAACTAAACATAGGCATTGTCTATAAAGTAGTCATTAAGTATTTATGCATGCAATTTTGAATAGTTTTTAAAAATGTATGTAAAGGATATTTTGAATTTTATGAATAATAATTATAATTTGTAAATACTTTCTTGGGCATAATTACTTCTAAATATTAAAAATATGATCAAAGTAATCTAAATAATTCCTAAACAACACTGTAAGGTGGAATGGGGTATTTTAGTTTTCGATTAATAGCTCTTCAGTTTTAAATATTATAAACAGTTTAAATATTTAAATGTAGTCCATACTATGAACTATCATAGTGTTTAAGTTTAATACAATTTCTATTATTGATTGTATGCTTTTGGAGCAGTATATGCTCTAAAAAATATGAACAAAAAAAAAAATCAGGGAAATTAAATTTTCTAAAAGTAAAAGAAAAAATTAAAAAGAGCTTATTTTATAAACTTGTTCAATAGATTAAATCATAAAGTTGTAGGAGCTGTAAGGATTATTTCCCTTTTTTAAATAAACTACCCGAAACTAAACTGTTTCTAACGTAGGTTGAAAGGTGCTAATATAAATAAAATAAAATTATTATATAGCTATGTCAAAAATTTATGTCGTTTGCTTTAAAAATGGTTTGAATCTCCTTTCTCCGCTTTCTACAAAAACATTAATTGTTTCTTCATATTAAAATACTTCTTTTTCCTCAATATAAAATAAAATATATGAGCAATTCTTCATATAATAAAACTGACCTTGTTCTTCTTTTTTTTGTAATGGACTTCTATACACAACGTTTAGCTTGAACATAATTAAATTTGGTTTCAAAATGTAGATAAGAGACTTTAGATTAAAATCATTTATAATTTTTTTTTTAAATGGTATCAATTATTTAATTATGCACAGAAAAGTTACATACACAGCTTACGCAGAAATATTCTTTGGATTGATCGATGCTCAAGATGTTATTTTCACATCTCTATAAGTATCATTCATAATATATCGAACCACTATTTTGTTGGAATATATGGAGTTTTACTTACATCTCTTCTAAATATAAAGCACTACGAATGAAATCCTTAATATATGTATTAATTTGATATTGCATGATCGAATTATAATTGAATAACAATTACAAAAATGAATTAATGTAAAATTACATTATACTTGCATCGCTGAATATCATTAAGTTTAATATCTTTTGATTGTATTGCTAGTAATCAGGATTAGCATTAAGCATGGATATAGATATATTTTCACTCTAATGGGTCCTCTAAATAATACATACATTATACTAATATTTTAGGTTGCATTTTTATAAAAATCACTTTTTTTTCGATCTGAGTATCCATTATTCCTCAAATAAAATCATTTTTCTTGAAAATGAGATACATGAGAAATGATTGTATAATAAGACAGGAATGTCGTTTATTATTGTTCTTTTTTAAACAGAGCGATATAGACATTTGCCGTCTTGTAGCAAAATATTTTCAACTTCCAAAATGGTATTATTATTTAATAAAAAATAAAATGTACGTATGTTTTTTACATAGAAGGCCCTTCCAAAGTTCTTCTGAGCATGCATCATTTTTGAGACAACGAGCGAAAAACTGTCACACCATCTTGCGGATAATAAATATTTATATTTAATTTGCTCATGCCCTACATTCACGATTTATAAGTTTCTTAAGTATGCGAGATGGACTTAGAACGTACATGGGACAGGGTGTTTTGCAGTCGGTTACCGCAGGTCTATCTATATTTAGTAAAATATGCAAATTTTTAGTCAGACAGATATTTAACGAAAATACAAAATGGCATAATTAACACGGTAAATTGTTTCTGCAATGTTATAGAGAATTCGTTCTACTTTAAAAGTATTCCGAGAATCAAAATTGGTTCCTATGACCAAGTCAATTATTCTATTATCCTGGCCTTCAAGCTTTCCTCTATTTTCAAGTAGAGTTGTATTGCTATTGTTATGTTGAGACAGCGATGCAGTAAGTTGGGTTATACTAAACCTTAAGCTACATCAATTTCACTTTGTAAATTAGAGAAAATACGTTTTTTTCTATTTTTTCCAGTACTGGTTTTTTTTATATAACTTATAGATATTCATATTAAGGGAATGTATATGTTTTGTCGTTGATGGGAAGAGTTCTAATATGAAGAAATTTTAATCTTTAAATTATTCTCAGATAGTTATTTGTCAACCTTAAAAAAGACAAATAAGCAGTAATTTTAATATTGTTTTGTTTGGAAAATACTTTGGAACATATATGGAATATGCATATCAATTGTTACTATATGTTATAAGTATGTTGATTTTGATTCTAAATATATAATAAGAGAAAATGTATATCACAATCCAGCATAATATATCTACAAAAATGTTGTTTTATTAAATAATGAAAATATTTAAATTAGATTTTAATCAATTAAAGAGTTTCAACTTTTTCTTTCAGCATATCTTTCTTATAATTTATTTGATTTTAGAAGGTTATAAAAGTCTTGCTTACAGTCATTCTTTAACATCTCTCTCCTGATAGCCTCCTGAGTCCTAATTGCTCCATCTCTCTTTTCTTGCAAAAATACTGTGAAGAAGCTGCTGTGATCATTTTAAAAACCCTCTCACAACTTTTTGTGTGGCATGGCCATTTCGACACCTTCATTGGTGTTTGGATAGAGTTCTTCAACTCAGAAGTTGTTAAGGAGCAGTAAAGAGGTGGCTCTGACACTCATTCTGACTATTTGATCAAGTCATTGATGCTAAAAGACCTATTGTTTGTAGGAGTCTGATACTGACAATTAGACTACCCGATTGTCCATAAGCATGAGCATACATTTGTTATTTGTTAATGTGGGCTGGTTGTCCCGGAAGATTATTATCAAACTATTCTGAAAGGAATTAATTCAATTCTTTTAATATTTTAACATCCCTAAAGATTTAATTAATTCATTGGAAGATGAGGAACAATGCAACAACTTGTGACTTTGGTTCAAAGCTTATAACTTATTTGGCAAAAATTGGTCTTTGGATAAGAAATGGCGAGAATAACAAATTAATTATGTTCAGCACAGTGACTGAACTTTCAGAATTTGATGAAATAAATTTAAAAGTGTAGACATTGAAACATTGAAAACATTAATAATTGACAATCTGAAGAAATTGGAAATCAAAGTGCAAGGTTATTTCTCTACTCTTTGTGATGACACAATTGTATATCTCACAATTCTTTTGGCATGAAATCCAGAGTCTTTACCATAAGATGCAGGTAAGTTAGGTAGAGGCTTTGATAAAACTTCAATATGATGAAACTGCTCGTTATGTTTATTCTAAAGAAAACATATTTACATTTTAGGTTAAAATTGTACACTCTAATTACAAAGCCTTCTGTTCGAGTACTGCTTCTTTCTCCATAAACTTGGCTTTCTGAATCTACCTTTTCAATACTGTAAGGGATGAAAAATAAGCATATGCCAAACCTAAAAATAACTGAATGCGATGTTCGATGTGCAGTCCTGAAAAGAATCCTCGAATAGATATACTCTCAAACCAAAAACAAAGGCAGTTATTAAAACAATCCAAATATTTGTTATCTAAGCTGATTGAATATTGTTGTCTATTTTATTTTTTATATAGATAGCTAATTAACGTGAAAGTGTAAAAACGCAGTATATTTTTTTAATTAAGAAAGGAAAAATATAAATTATATAGAATTTTGTTATTTTACTGTACCTTTTTGTTTTTAAAACTTATACATAGATATGTATCGTTATAATAAAGGGGTATGTGGTAGAAGAAAGGTTAGAAACCCCTAGTTTAGCTATTAAAAAAGAAAAATGGTTCTTGTGAGAGCTCTTTATTCTTTTTTGTTCGTTATTTTATTGGTCGTCGTGGCGTAAGCATGACCCTCTGAAGTAAACATTCTCGCCTATCTACGGTATAAATTGATTTACAGATGCAACTTCCACTTATGATATTTTAAATGTTGAAATTTCTACTTTTTATAGCAGTAATTCATTTTCTCCTAGTAAAATCATATAAAATACTATTAGTGCAGTGAAAATATCGTAACTATATTTAATTTTTTATATATTTATTTTATTATTCATTTTTATCTCATTTTTTATTTTAATTTACATCAAAGATAGAATCAACCGTTTTTCTTTTATTAATCGCTATGCATAGTTTCTTTACAAAGATCCCCTCTTTCAATATTATATTACAGTGTAGGTACACATTTTTATTTTTATACGATACTCAAAATTTTCTTAATAAAAATAGTACAATGGGAAGTATATATGTATATTATATAAATACGACAAGGGATCATCAAGAAATTGTATTCATGTCCTTTTGGAAATGGAGCATATGCCAAATATAACTTACTACTTCGTGTATATATCAAAAAGAACAAATTATGGAACAACCCTGACTCAAGGGATTACCCAGCCTTGCTTGAGCCAAGGATGTAGCTTGGAATCTCAATACATATAATACTAGAAAAATGTAAACGAAGCGCCTTGTATCTTCCAAGACAGTTTAACTCTTTTTTCCGGATCAGGTTCAAATAGAGGAGTTCTGTCCATGGCTTCTAAATTTCGTGGTGATCCCACATGTACCAAGTCCTACTTAAGTGCAAATGACTGGCATAAAATTTTAATATCCACTGAAAAGGCTAAATTTGAAATAATTAATGCTTATGGTCCTAATGTAAAGATTCAATCTTTCTTCCAGGCCATTATTAACAATTGCAAAGGTAATACTATACTATTCTTGCTCGTAGGAGACCTCAAGGTTGGCTTAGATGGCGTCAGGAGCTCATATAAAAATAAAATAAATATCTGGAGAAACTTGTATGTAAATTAAATTTGATTTACTTACCAGCTAATTTAGCCCTATTGATAGTGTGCCATGGAGAAAAGGCCGATCAATGTCACGAATTAATTTAGCTCTTGTGTCAAAATGCATCTATAAAAATACATAGTATCCCTTCTATCGTTCTGAACCATTTTTTGATCACAAGATGATAGTGGTTAGTTATGTACTCTAAACTTCTTTAAAGCCCCGGAAACTCCCTTTGTGATTGATCGATAATGAATTAATAAATAAAATGAAAACACAAATAGGAAATAGTTTTAATTCATTATTTTCTAAAATAATTTATGCTTCTCCCTTTAACGTACAACACATAGTATTACTAGTAGTCATTAGTCAAAAGAGAAAAAAGATGGATGATTTGAACGATAATTTGGAACGTACTTTCAACATAATTATATTTTTTATAGATTATTTGCTATTGAAATAAAGGTTAAAAATAAATTATTGCACAACCATGATGCATCAGGTGAGACGAGGGAATCGACAGCTGACAGCAAAATACATAGGGTAATATTTTGTTGCCTATAATTGGCTCAATTATATCTATATACTAACAAAGGGTCACCCTGAATTGCTTGAGCCAATGAGGGAACAGGAAATCACAATGAAAATGTTCGATGGATATTATACTACTAGAAATATCAAGTGAGTCCAACGCAAATGTGTTAGAATAATTGAGAAATTATTACTATGACATAAATTAGTTCATAAGGCCATCTGCCAAACATTTGATATATTTTTATAAATGAAAATAACACCTATTTATTAGATTAAAATGGTCTAATCTATACCTATACCTAAAGAAGAGGCATGTACATAGGCTTGATATTGCAATTGAATAACTTTACAAGTACTGTGATTTATGGACTTTATAGGCCTATTTTCTTGTATTTATTTGTTTCACTATTTAAATACAATAATACTTTTTCCCATTAAAATATAACAAATGGTTGACAAATGGCATTTAGAACTTGGATAATATCATTCTAGAATTTATGAGTTGCTCTTCCCCAATTGCCAAATTGAAATTAGTGAAAAAAATTGCAAAAAACATTTTTGGAATTGTCAAGAGGTACACAAACCTACCAAGATTTTTTTTGTATTTGCTAAAATAAAAAAGTTATGGAGAATAATGTCATCGAAAAAATAACCCTCGATAACTGGTTCATTTTTGCAAATATCGCAAAAATTAATTTATAAAATGTTCTGAAATTGAAAATAATATAATTTTATTTTTTATCCTAAGATTAAATGTTTAATGTATTGTTTTAAAAATTGAAAATTGACATTTGATAAAAAAAAGAGGCATAAAATTAAAAAAAAATTAAAAAAATAATAGATATTTCAGTTGTACATCAATTGTTATGCGTCAAATTTATATACAAACGAATTTCCAGCCAAATTTCTACAAACTTTCTTTATCTACAAATCCAATATTCCATTCAAAATCTTTTTTTTTTTTTTTTTGCACCTGAAAAACAAAACGAAAGTGCAATTTTCACCAATTTCTTATTTTGCTCCTAACTTTTTTAATTTTGGATAAATTTAGAAAACTTCGTTATTCGTATAGTTGTTTTGTGAGTCGCTAGTCACTTTTTGATTTTTAACTTTACACCCAAGAAATAGTTTTTGTGTTTAAGTATAAAATAAGCCCACTTTTAGCAAAAAAAAATTGGCTCCCCGTCTAAGTCTGCCCACTGGACACGTTCAAGAACAGACGCTGCAATTATTAATAATGTAAATCACATGAATATATAAAATGAGGATGATTTGGAACATATATTTTATACTAATAAATCATCATATGAAGAAGCACCCATTATGAACCTAATTCCCATTAATACGCATTATATATTATTAAAAATTAAATTTGCATGCTTTTCTAACTACTGTTGCTTATTTGATACTCCTATATTGGTATTGGATGGAAAAAGACAAACACCATTATCAGTTGTAAATAAACTTTTTGTAGAATGCATTTAATTATGTTGCTGACAAAAACATGATGAATGTATTATCTTTTTAAAATTATTTAACTCAGATGATTAGAGTAAAAAGTTGGTTTGTTTTTTGCTCCTACTATTGATTAAATTTAGGATGTTTATATTCCCTCTGCTTAATTGTATTTCAATAAATATATATTTTCTCACTTCTATGCAACAATAAAAAAATATTTATACGATACATAATTAAAACAGCATTGGAATTTGTAATTGAATTTTTTGGGTTATTGTAAGAGCCATGAAATACAATTTCCTAGCTCAAAAGATTACAGAATACAAACAGAGAATCGACTTCTTCAGAAAAGAAAGTGATAAAGGTTTACGATGAATAGGTAATTGATTATCAAAAATTGGCAAATTCGTTTTATAAAATATACAACAAGGTTTTTTTTCTAAAGCCGTCGGGTGCACCTCTATTTGTCCAAAAACCATAAAAACTGTGAAGAGAAATAGTGAAGACATACTGACGATGTTCCCCAGAAGCCTTATGACCTTAGAAGTAGTCAAAATTGTCCGATGTCATGCTTTGTTGAGGGGGAAAAAAAGAGAGAAAAATCCCAGTTAATCGATGAATACGATCTCTGACAGTATTGATGAAGCGTATTTGATCAATTTTCCATCGTATCATCACTACAGTACTGCAGCTATGCAGATTGCAAGGGACTGCTTCTATCCCCGTCGATCACAAGTGTTTATACTTCTGCCCCAAAGATATTCCCGTAATCATGCAGATGAAGTCCCTGGTCGACATCATGGTACTTGGGATGGGTAGCTCGAAATGCCACATCAAACCTCTTCATGTGTTCCCCCAAGGCCTCAGGATAAATACAGATGCCTACTTGGACGTGTGAGAGATAAAGGTGAAGCTCTGTATTGACAATGTTACCAATGGGAGGCCTTACATGTGGAAGTAGGACTCAACTCCCTGCCACACATCGAAGCTCCAACACAACTTTGACCTTCAAACTAACTGAATCTAAATCCAATTAATTTTTTTTTTGTATGAGGTGCGATCAAACGACAAACCATACAAAACCCTGTAACCCCAAAGACGAACTTTTCAGTGAGATCAAAAAGGAATTCCAGGATTTGCCAAAAGCTAATTGGTGAAGGCCTACTCGCATTTTCGGTCTCGTATACCCTACTGCAAGGATTCTCAATCTTTTTTTAGGGATGTACTAATTTGGTAATATTAAAAAAAATAAAAAATGACTAGTTGTAAAGAAAATTACGTTTGAAAAAAAAAACCTTGTCGCTGCACATATAGCTTGCACTCCCTCTATAGTCGTTGGGCTGTGTAATATCGAAAAGTAGATTTAAAGAAATGTTTGACCCATATTAAGTTGATGGAAACAACAATGATAATACTGTACCAAGAGCCATAATTATGAAATAGCAAAAACGTATAAAGTGAGATAAATGAATCAACAGCGGAAAACAAAATAGATAGAGTATTTTTGTATTAGCGAGGTAACTCTGTGATTTAGATACATTTTAAATTCATATATCCATAACAAAATATTATCATCAAAATTTGGTAATAAAGTAAATAGTATTTAAATACCATTTCAAATAAATATTACATATTAGACTTTCTTTCCTACATAAAATGAGAGTGTGGATGATCGAGTACTCTTGGGAATTCTATGTGAAGTTTACACACTCCCACGACGTCATAATAACCAATTTTGGTAATTTTTGGTAAGGGTATTTATCCCAACAAAACAACACTATGTCTGATTTTGTAGACTTTTGCAAACACAATGCCCCATTTGGGAATCTCTCAAGTTTGTCCATTTTCAAAGGATTCTCGAACTTCAGTGAGACATAACTCCAGTTCGGCACAACCCATTTCAAAAATGTGTGTTTTAAAATACTTTTTTGAAGCGAACAGTGATTGATTAAAATCTACTTTGGACAGATTATCAAAGTTATCTAGCATATCTTTCAGCAAAAGTGTTTTTCAGGAAAAACAATTTTAAAATAAACATAAAAATATTGGCGCCACCTTACAATTTGTACCTATGAAAAAGAAAAATCCTCATGAGAATTCTTCATTCTCCTCAATTCAACTAGGGAAGAAAAAGTTGCCTTTATGTGGATTTTTAGTTCGTGCTTGGGACAAAAGCAGCTTAGTGAGCAGCTATGAGATGAAGTTGTATAAACACAAACACCACTCCATATCTAGTAGTAATTAGAGTGGATTAGTTTGTAATTAAAAAAATACCTCTAATAATTGGAAAAAGAAAAACGGTTATTACGTGAGCTCTTTTTTCTTTTTTGTTATTATTTAATCAGTCGTCGGGGTATTAAATTATTCCATCTGAAGTAAGCATTATTGCCTATTTGTGGTGTAAATTGTTTTAAAAATGCATAATAAAATAAATTATATGAATTAAAATATTTTCTCTGCACTAATGCTATTTTGAATGTACAAGGTTCTTCTCTTTATACCAGTAATTAATTTTATTCCTGAAAATCAGATAAAGGGTTGCTGATAATTAAAAGGGTCTTAATTCATTATGTCTCGCTCTCACCTTTTCCTTGTTCTCTTTTTATTACAAACAACTCAAATCCAGGAACCACTAGGATGTTGATCTTCTATTCTACTCCGAATCCAATAAGGATTTACGCTTATAACTCTTCAAAAATCTTCAGTTTTATTTCATGTCTTTTATTTACTTGTGATTTTTTTTTATGTTTACTTAAATTTTTTGTATTCAATAATATTGATAACAGCTTTGGAAAATAAAAAATGTTTATTCAGCTAGCAACCTCAAAAAGGCACTTCCTTTTTCATTATCATATTTTATTCATCAATAATGAATTCAGGAGTTCTTCATCAAGGTCTGTGTCAAGTTGAAGGCCAGGTTGGAGGCTGTGGTTGAAGCTGAAGGGGATTGGTTATAGTGATGTATTCAATAAGGATCCTGTAGTGTATGATCAAAAGATTTGTGAATTGCTAAATGAATTTAGGCTATTAAATTGACAAGATACATTTTCTCTAAATTTTTGGGATCAAAAAACCCTACGTTGTATTTTGTAAAAAAAACAACAACTTAATAAATGATTTTGCATGTGGCTGTATCAATTGAATTAAGCTATTGATCAAAGGAAAGATAAAAAATAAGGTGTTCCCAATGCAATTAAATTTGGGATAATTGAATTCTATTGTTGTATTTAGCACACTTAAAGCAATAATAAGAAAGTGCCAATTTTTTCAAAGAAAATAGTATTCTTGTTTTTACAACATGAAACCATGTACACATTGAAGACAAATGGAAATGATATTAATTAAGTTTAAAAGCATACACAATGTACTTATAACAATCAACTTAGAAGCCAAATTAAAAATATACTTTAGTAAAAGCATAAGCAACAAAAATACTTCATTAATACTCTTTTGCAATAGTTTTAACGAATTCTTTTTGGTAATTAATAATATTCCAGTTCCTATTATTATCTTATTGAAAAAAAAAAGGATTCTAAAGCAAATGAAATTAATTATTAACCAATTAATTAAACATTATGTTCCAACTTATAGTTACTAACTTGTGAAACATTTATATTTTTAGACGATTCCATTGATCCTGATATAAATCCATTCTATGCAAATATAGATTCTAAAATTATAAACATACATGTTTTAATCTTTTTATACGATGACCTCACATCCCCCCCAAAAGACGACAAATACCATAATATAAGTTAACATTATTAACACATCATATTAATGCACTTTACAAAATATTAATATATAACACTCACGAATAATTATGTAATATTAACATTAGGTAAGGCATTTTTAAGGACATTCAGATTTTTAGGAAGTGTCTATTTCGTATATTTATCTTTCCTTCCATCTTCCCGAGTGTTTGTTATTCTCCACGTGTGGCTCACTTCTTCGTCTTTGTACTTTGTAGTCTAAAACACACAACTGGCTTCACAAAACTCTAAATTAACTTTTTCTTAAACTTACGCTTAATCTTTAAGTTTACTTGAAGCTTCATTCTTTCATTGCAATCTATTAATGGTAAGATAAAGATAACTAAGGACATCTAGCGAGAAATGCTCAGTACTTTTTACAAAATCTAATATAATTCATCTGGCAATAAAAAAAGACAAGGAAGGGTCATCATGTTAATATTTTTGACAAGGAAGGCGGAAAACGACTAATACTCTGTTTATGTTGATAAATCAAAATTGATTAATTTTTATATATTTTGGGGTTTATAATATCCCAGTTTACTAACGGAGTGTAAAAAAACTACTTAAATAAGCCAAATATGTCCTTATAATTTTTGATATTAAGAAAGATTTATATTTAAGACAAATCTGAAAACTTGTATGAGTATGTTTTGGATTAACTCGTATATTTATTTAATTGTGGATTAGGAAATATAAGACATTTGACACGTTCAATGCTCGAAACTCATTTTTGATTCTTAAAAAGGATAATGTTATTAATTTTATACTTATACTAGCAATGTGTTACCGAACGTTGCTATGGCAAAGAAAGGAGTGAGAAATCACATTCACGATGGGCATTCTTATTTCTTCTTAATATTTAGAACACTTCAGTGAGGGTGAGCCTTGTCGATTATAATATAACGCCTGTATAATATATATATGTATTATTAAAATTTAAGAAAAAAAAATTGTTATAGGCTTCAAATTTAATAGCAATATATATGCATAAAAAAATTTCCTAGATGAGAAGTACATCCTTTATTTTTCTCAAAAAATTCCCAAATAGAAATTCGCGTAAAAAATTGTTAAAAACTGTTATGCACTAATTTAAAAAAAAATAGTTAAAAATATTATCAATTTGACAATTGTAAAGAAGAACACAAACGTACCAAGATTTCTTTCGTACTTGCAAAAACAAAAAGTTATGAAATATAATGTTATCAAAAAGATAACCTACAATACCTGGTTTGTTAATGCAAATATTACTAAAATTACTATAAAACACTATAAAGTTTATGTTTACTAATTTTATGTCCAAAATGCATCGTTTTATGGCATTTCTTTTTAATAATTGTAAATTGACGTTTGATAAAAAAAAGACAAAATACAGGAGAAAAAATGAAAAACACTGTAAAAATTTAAAATTACTGAGGAAATGACAAATATTTCAATGAAAAATCAATTTGTTTATTATAATTATCAAGTACACTTGTATAAAATATGACCTGCTTGTGTGTAAAAATAAAAGAATATGAAAGTGATTGTAATCAGCATGCAAATTTGAGACATGTTTTAGAGATAGCTGTCATGACGTTTTATTAAAGAAATTAGGAGGTGCATTGATGAGGGGCTCTAGTACCCGATTGTAGCACATAGGAATATATTTCACTACAAATGTGCTAGGTGTGAATATGAAGGTGTGTCCATTTGACCCCTTGTTATTTAAATTTTGTAATAAAACCACATGGAAATTAATGAGTGCATACCAACAACTTAAAAAATGCAATAAACTCATTTTCCCCAAAAAGGTAATTGAGGACATCTTAAACTATATTTTTCATTTTTCAAAGCTGTCATTATTTTCTGAGAAAGAAAATATAAGGTTAAAGTAATCACAAGTTCGTTTATTCGATCAAGAAAGAGGAAAAGTAACGCCGATGATTTGTTGTGGAGTTATAGATTTGTATTAGTCTTTGATGGACTTAGAGTAAAATTGATGATCAATATCTGATTAATTTACAGTCCATGTCTTTGCTAGAAACGTAGTGAAATTTTTAATTTTTCCCGTTTTCTCATAGCTGCTAATTATTTGTAGCTGTTACAATAAAACGTCATGACAGGAAAGCTGCTCTATTCCTAAATAGTCTTCAATTTTTCAAGGTGACAACGTATAATTTATGTTTAAATACTGGTAGGACATATGGTATATTATATATAGAGTTGAGTAGTTTATAATAAAAAAACAACCTTTAAAAATTAGAAAAGGAAAAACAGTTGCTGCCCTTACTTTTTCTTCTATTTTGTTCATTATTTAGTAGGTCGTCGTGGTGTTAGCATATCCCTCTAGAAGAAGAATTATCGCCCAATAGACCATACCCCCTCCACTATACCTATTAGATGCATGTTGTGGAGAAGGCCTGCAGTGTCTGTCATCCCAAAACCGAGGCCTTCAAAGCCAATGTCAGCCGGCATTGGGACGACATGAGAGAGGACTACATCTACAGCTCTTCCAGGACTTCTGTCGTTGTTAGAAGACATACTTTCCACTAAGGGTGGCTACGTTGATTAAAAAAGCTCAGATACACATATATTTATAGTTTTATTTTTGTTTAATTTATACTATTATTATGTATTAAATTATATCTTGTTGATATTTATAATTCAAATCGTTCAGATTTGAATTGCACCACTCTGTAAGAATATAGTACATGTATATCCCATGAGTATATACCATAAAGTATTCTTGCATTAAATATAAAAAATGTATATCCTATGAGTATATACCATAAGGTATTCTTGCATGAAAATAATTTTCTTTACAAAATATAATGTCAAAATTTTTTAAATATCTATTCATTAAGGTATATTTACAATATTAAAATATAACTTGTAAGGAATAAAAATTAGGAATGGTGGATAATAAAATGGAATAAAATATATCCAAATAGTTAATTTATAAAAATTTCCTGTTGTTAGTAGGCTTTCATTCTCTTTGGATGACTTATGTTTCATTTTTTATCCTTATTTTGGACCAAAGATTGAAGTCCAGTTTAGTCTCACTTGCCACTTTAATTTTCATGATTATTTTTGCTTGAATTAAAAATATATATAAGCTTCCATGATCTTCGACCACTTTCAGAAGGAATTGGAGCTGCAATTCATCAGATGTAAGTAGTCCAAGATATTCTTTAATGAGACCAACTCCACGATTAGCAGAATTAGTAACAACTTTTAAATGAAAGATAGTATCAAGAGCTTGTTGGTAGTCATCTCGGCCCTTCTATAAGTCAGGATCATCTCAAAGAAATTTTTCTTGAAGATGTAGACTTTGAAAGAGTTTCTTTTATTTTTCTGTTGCAAAATCTTCCAGGTTTTTTTAATTTAATCCATTTTAGGGTGAAGACGGATTTCTTGAGTTTCATTACTCAAATTTTGTATATACTTTATTATACTTCTTTTTGATTCTGAACTTAATGCAACCAAATGACAACATTTTATACCTCCAGAATGCACATAACCAAGAAATATAATTAACAAGGTAAGGAATTCTTTATAGTCGTGTCAAGGAAGATTTATCTCCATATATGTCTTTGCATAGGCAAGAGTATCTTGTCTCACATCTTTTACAAGACTAGCTATTGCACGAACTTCAATTCAAGTATCATATTTATATGTATTAATGGATGACCATTTCTCTTGAAATCTTTTGAATATTTGGACATCAGGAGAAGACGTAGGTCAAAAGCAATAATAGAATGCTGTGCTTATGATTAATTCCATAATATGGTACCAACATCCGAGAAGTAAAAGATTCTTTGTTATTAATTTTTTTACAGAAGAACACAACCTCCAGCAGTCCTACCGGTATTTGAATTCGTTGTGTCAATGCACGTGCCTTGAATTTGATCACTTATTTTCTGTAATGAAAAACTTGAAATAAATAGCAGTGCTCATAAATTTTATCTCAGTTTCAAATTAAATGAGGTTTCATAAGTTGACTTAAATGGATATACCTTTTAAAATATTTTTATCAACAAAAATAAGTAAGATGTCAGAAAAGCGAATATTTATTTTAACATAGCTTCTTTCTTCTATTTTAGTAATAAAGTAAAATTGCTAATAATTTGTAACACATGAGTTGTAAATATGGATATCATTTTTTTGTACAAAGCACAGATGGACATATAGCAAAAAATGCAAGTTATATGGGTTGACATAATACTTTATAGAAATTAAATTAATTGCAATTTAGCTTGTGAAAAAAATCAATGGATATTAAAATATCGTAGTTCTGTTTATTAAATCTATAGATAATAGAGGATCAAAAATGATTTTCAAAACAGTGTAAATAAGAATTTTCATGTACAATATCATTGTGGAACCAAAATTTACCTTTTCAGATTTAAATATTTTTTTATTGCCTTTCAGAACAATAAAGTTATGTCGTAACACCTTTTAGTTTCCTAAAATATTTATGAAAGCGAATTTTGCTGAGTATCACTTACCTAATTTATCATGTAAAAAATATAATAAACATTTTATATGGTTGATCACCTATAATTACATTTCCAAGGAATGAATAAATGATTGAAAAAACTAATTTAAACTATGATTAATTTGATATATGATATTATATGATAAAAACTTATTAGACAAATAATTATTAATTGATTGAATAAAACTTTTTTTCTTGTAGAGGAATAGATCTTACTTTTATGTAATTAATTTTAATATCTCCCTCGGTTTTTCAATGGACATTACAGCAAGATCAAATTGGATTTTTCTTAGATAGTCATTACATTATGAAGACTTGACCAAAGATTTCTTTTACACCAGGGCATGTCTTAGAAGGCGGGTATACGGGTAAGTGCAAGAAAAGGGTTGGATTTAGACATATGGTACCATTGATGGAAGGTTATTTTTAAATTCTCCTTCCTCATATATTTTGTGAAGGAAAAAATATGAAGTATTTTTGCTCTAATAATAAGATTCATCTATATTTTATTACGTATTACACAAAAAATATTATATTAATTATACTGCACAAAGGTAAGCAGCAAGACTAAACATTTTATATTAGAGGGAGATGTTATCACAACAATGATTTGGCAAAGAATGAATAAGAGGAAAAAGAACAGACCCAATAACAATTTTTGAACTCATATTCTCAAAAGAGTTACACATTTTGCTTATACATAGGTGTTACATATCATGGCCTTAGAACCAAAATGTCATAACGACAATTTTATAAGTAAGTAAAAATCCCTTATGAAGTTATGATTACACTTAATGTATAGATTTTGTTTTCTGCAAGTCTAGTTTGAAGTAAGCTGAAACTTCCTGAAGCAACATTTTATGGTAACTTTTATGGACACTCAATTTCACTGTCAAAATTAGAAAAATATCAAGTTTCGAATTTGTATAATTCGTACATGTTTTTAAAATCCAAATTGTATGTGAAAAGTCAGATATACAAAATATACAATGTTTTTTTTTTGTTTCTTTTGATATACTCATTTTTGTAAGGTTAAGTATAATCAGACATAAATAAAAAACTATCTTCAGCCATTTTCAAGATTTTACAAATGAATGAATTAGTGAAACATCTTTGATTTTGAGAACCTGTAGTTGTTTTGTGACAAATATGAACTCGATGTAGTCAATATCAAGTAGATACTAGTAATGTGTATGTGCAATATCGAGCATTCTGGTACATGGATATTAGGGTAGAGTTTATTTTTAAATTTTAGAAATGTGGAGTTGTGAGAATAACAATTTTTTCCTTTTAGACTAAGGACGTTGTATATGAATTCGGAACGGTTTTAAAAAATATCAAGAGGTAGATACACGGTTCCAAAAGTTTTGAAATTTTTACAATTTTATTTTTTTAATGAGTTTTTTTATTTAATTATTTTCTAAACACTTTGTGTTACAACAAACTTTATACACAAATAAATTTAGTTAAATAAATATGCTATGGAAAATATAAAAGTGTTTTTTCACTAATATTTGTGCTAATTGGTCAAAAAAGCAAAGAATTCCTTAACTTGTATTTTTTTAGTGTATCTGAGGCTCATTAAAAGAAAGGATATATTTAATAACCCTTTATTTGTCCCAAATTCTTATCAATTGTTCATTAATTACTCGAAATAGAAAAATCAAGTTAAGTTGGGATATATTTGATCTTTTCCCCGACCTTTTACTTACTTTTTTTCTAATAAAAAGACTTTAAAGGTTAAGTTATTAATCGAGTATTAAGAATATGTTGATCTTTTACTTGATTCAAAAAGTCTCAAAAGCCAAATTTTAATCATTAACTAAAGTAATGAAACCTTTTTTATTTTAAACCGAGATAAAATTTCTGATTACTGCTATATAGTTCGAATTTTACATGACGAAAAATTCGTGATCAAATTAAAAGCATATGCTTAAATACGGGTAGTTAGTGTTAGAGCTTGTGTTCTTCTACAGAAAGAAACTAGGAAAATACGTTTTAGCTATGGCATGTAGACCCCAAATTATGGAATTAATTAGAAGCACAGCATTCCAGTCGTGTTATGAACCTACGTCTTCTCCTGATGTTCAAACGTTCAAAAGATTTTAAGAAAAATGGTCATCCATTAGTACATATAATTATGATACTGAAATTGAAGATCGTGAAATAGCTAGTCTTGTAGAAGATGTTACGACAAGAGTCTCTTGCTTATGTGAAGAAGTGAATGCATACAAATTTCCCTCGACACGACTATAAAGAATTATTTAACCTGATCATTATATTCCTTGATGATGTGCATCTTTCACATGTAAAATTTGTCAATCGGTGCTATACACCACACCTAATGGCTATCAAAAGCTTAATACTGCCTAAATATTTGCAAGTTTTGATCATAATTCAAATTGATAAACATAGAGGAACGAGGATTTTGTAATATTTTTATGTTTTGGTGAGAGTGTATCTCCGAGCCTGAATGTCAGATTCTCTAGCCAAAATTGCACCTAATAATGAACTGAATTTAATAAAATCCCCCTTAAATATTTCTCCATTAATTCAGACATATCGAGTCTAAATATCAAAAAAATTATTCTAGCTCTTTTGGTACTTGTCTGAGGAACTCGTTGGACTAGCTCTATTTGACATTGCATTAAGTTAAAAATCAAAAATAACGTATAGTAAAGGCCTTGCAAAATTTGACTCATGAAACTCAAGAAAGGAAGTTCTTTAATCTCAAATGAATTAATATACAAAGACTTGAAAGATTTCGCTACAGAAAAATAAAATTAACCGTTTCAAAGCCTGTACCGGCAAGAAAAAATTATATGAGACTATCCTGGATTATGGTATGATTGAGATTACTACCGACAAGCTTTTGCTACTATCATTCATTTAAAAGTTGTTAATGATCCTACTAATCGTCAAGTAGGTATCTTTAAAGAATATCGTGGTAGACTAACATCTGATGAATTGCAGCTCTTATTCCTCCTCTAAGTGTTCGAAGATCATCGAAGCTTATATGTCCTTGATCCAAGCAAAAGTACTTTTTTAAAATTTTAATTTAAGCACACATTTGCCAAAGAAATAATAAGTTCTTTATTCTGTTATATTCAAAATTTAGATGAATAATAAATTAGGAAAATATATGAAATTTTTATCAGTGAAAAAAATAAATAGGAATATTTTCTTTACATAATCTATATGTCAGCTTACGTACTTTGCAACCAACCGAATAAAATCAAGCCATCATTAGCTAATTTATTCTTAATTATTTAATAATTTTTTTTGTGGGTCGGATCAAGTTAAGAAAATCAAACAAGCTGGACTTGCAGACTACAAAAAATAACACGCTTGTTATATTGATACGGATAAAAATGTATACTAGACCTTCTATTATTTATTTATTTTTAAACGGCAAACATAGTGAAAGAGTATAAAGGTTTACATACGTTATATATTTAGTTGAATTTAAAAAAAGGCTCATAAATCTTAACGCAGAATGGAAGTCCTAAAAAAATTATTTAAAAAGAAGTACTTCCTTCATGGCATTAGATTTCTAACAAGAAAATACCCTATGGCTTTTGTTGTCAGCTGTCGATTCAATTGTCATATTTAATACGTTATGGCTATTTGCATAATCTATTTTTAGTAATAAATAAACGAACTTAAAATTTCTTGTTGATCTTCTGTAGTATAAGTATATATATATATATTGTCCATTTTACCATTTTTATGAATAAATTTTGGCTATCATATAGGAAAACAAATGTACAGCTACGCTTGTAATAAAATTTTAATATTATGAAATATATATTTATGTAATTCATTTAAAAAAAAAAAACTATTTATATAATTTAGTGTGATTGACTTATTTGGCCAACTTCCAGATGATTTCAGGCATTTTTCCGTGTTTTTTTTTTTTAAAGAATTATACGTGATACAATAAAAGTAACGACGTGGACTATTTCATAACTTATTTTTTAGATAAGTAAGCAAAGTAATCAGTTACACTATATTTATGCTCCGTTTCCAAAAGGACTGGAATACAATTTCTTGTAGATCTTATATATGATCATTTTAATAAATTTTGGCAATCATATATAGATACAAATGTATAGCTACAATTTTTATAAAATATTACTAGATAATATTATAATAAAATATAGATAAAATACTTGGAAGGATTTTAATATTATTAAAAGTGTATAATTCAATTTCAAAATTCCGGAGATATATTATGAGAATCATAGTCTTGTAGTATTTAAGAGAATAATAGCAGTTGGTATGATTGACTTATTTGCCTAACTACATGATGATTTCGGGCCTTTTTTTTCATTCTTTTTGGAAAGAGGTTGTGTAATACAATAAAGGTATGAATTTGCAGTATTTGTGTTTGCATTTATGATTAATTTTATGAACAATAATTAGTTTTAATTTTCTTTACCACAATTTTAATTTTTGAATAAATTATTGAATTGAAACTTGCCAATAATCATTCACAGATATAGAAATAGTAATGTTTTTCAAATTTACTATACATAGGTATTGATTAACTTTGAGCAATAGTTTAACAAATAACTCCGTGCAACCACGGTTTACACTAGCAAGTAAAAAAGATAATTCATTATTGCATTCTTACTATATATGTTATAAGACTGAAATAATACCTTTTTACAAATTGACAGAGCTAATTAGTCTCTTACAAATAATTCGTTACTTCACTCTAAGACCACTTCAAATCCATACATCTAGAGAATTTAATTAGATTTACTAATCAAAGCCAAAATAATTTGGAAAACATTCAAAAAGAAAAATTAAAGTAATAATATCAATTAAAACTAATTTTAATACATTTATTTCTCATATAAAATCACTCTTTTCATCATTAACAAATTTACATTACAATACTAATTTATGTACTCGATAAATTAAGAATTAAAAGTACATTGAGAACTCTTGAGTTATCAACTTAGACGATTCTATCGATACTAACACAAATTTATTTTATTTAAATTTATATTCTAATATTATATACATAAAGGTTTAATCTTTCTATTTGATGACCTCACATCTCCGCTCAAGATCACAAATACGATAATATATTAATATTATTCACACATAATATTAACACACTTTAATATATTATATAAGAAGTTTTTAAGGACATTATGTTTGATATTTTTTTAGGAAGCGTCAATTACATTTTCTTTCCTTCTACATCCACAAAGTAAGATCTTCCATCTTCCCAAGTGATTGTAATTACTCCACGTGTGTTCTAAATCTTTGTTTTTGTATTTTGGATCCTATCTTGATCTCCAGGAATCAAGGGTTTCGATTTGTAGAGGTGCGATCTTAGTATTTTTTGAATGAAAGATATTATCTTCCTCCCACTCTCAAAGTCGGGTGATCCGTCAGATCTGGGTGTACTTCTCAATTCCAGGAGTGGTGGTCGAAATGAAGCTCAGTCATTAGATTTTTGAGAATCATCTTCATATATATGACGGCAGACTCTGCATGCCCGTTAGATTGGGATGAGTTTGGGGATGCCAGCTCATTTTTGATTCATAAATATTTACAGAAGTCCCCGAATTCCGGCTGAAATTGAGATCCACCTTCCGTTCGAATATGCATTAGAAGCCCCGATCTTCCAACTACGTGAAAATGATATCAATGACTGATTTAGTTGAAGTTTTTCGTAACTGAATTATGAGGAGCCACTGGTCCACGATGAGGAGATATATTTTCCCATTGGCCTCCATTAGGTTGGAAAACACAGATTTGAAGGGCCTTGATGCTAAAGATTGTTGCAGTTATACTATAGGTAATGAATGACCTAGCTCTTGGCATGAATGCCAGCTTCATATCAGCTGCTTAGTTTCATTTGATATTCTAGGCCAAGCATATAAAGCCTTAGCTCTTTCACGAGTTCTTTGAATGCCTTGGTGTGATGTAAGGAGGTTTTGACAGCTTGAGAAGGGAACCAAAATATGATGACTCAGTAGCTCCTATATCTAGCAGAGCTTTCATAGTAAAAAGTTGGCCTGACCTTGGATAAACCTTAGCCTCGAGATATGGAGTGACGTGATCGAGGCATAAAGTTTTCACTCTGATCGTCGACGTTTTGATTGGCTTGGCCTTGCTCTGCAAAGGTGATTTGGCTTCATGTAAGCATATTTTCTCTAAATGAACCTTCATTTAAACGTTTTCTTACACGTTTCATTTTTAGCAGGACATTCAAAAGGTTGATATGATGTATTTGACTAGCCACATCTATAGCATCTACATTTAAGTTCCGGTAGATAATGATACTTCTTGTTTGTGGTATGGTTATTTTTCATCTTTTATGTTTTCCTCCATAGATGAAGCCGACTCCCAGACTATAGCTATCTGGATAAGCTTCTCATGCTTTGCCGCACTTTGACTGAGAAGCTCTTTGCATAGACATCTATTATTTGTACCCGTAATCAAGCCTAGGGTTTATAAATAGTCTCCATTGATACAGCTGAATTCTACTTCTTGTCCCTGTAGTCCTTGACAAAGATACTTGTCTGAGAATTTTACTCCCTGCATATGATGGCATTGAAAGAAGACAAACCGTTATGTGAGGAGAGGAATTGCCTGAATATTTATTTTTTATACTTTATCGAAATATCCTTCGATGTCCATTATTTGAGTAACTGGAGTTGTTGTGAATGATAATATACTTTGTAATTTTAAATATAGACAACTATTTAAATATACCTTTTGCTCCGCTTTGCTCATTTGTTCCATTTTATTTGTAAAATGGTAGAGCTCGTAACTTGTCCACCATGATCGGAATTCCGTCGTCCGTGTTGAGTCTTTCGTGAGTATCTCTGGCTACAAATCTATATTTATTTTTTCCGTTTTGAGTTCCAAGGGAGCTACTTTTTTTTGGTTTTATAATAATTTTTGAATAGTTTTAGGGTCGATAGCCTTAATTTACCGACATTTTCAGTGCATTTTTGAAGCATAATCTTCTCAGTCATGATCTCCTCTTTTTCTCTTTGCAACTCAGAGCTAAATATCTTCCCTTTTTTTTAGGAGGGCATCCTCAACTTTGGAGATGATGAATTGAATTTTTTTCATCACATCCTTGGTTCTTTCCTCCAATGTTAATGATTCCACTCCCCCCATATAGTTCTTAATTGCTGTATTTCGACGAATTACATTCCCCTCAATTCGTGGATAAGGCACTTTATTTTTCGGCTGGATATATTATCAACCTCTTCTTTTGTGAAACAAAGTGATATTTTCTTAGATAACGGGTTCAAATTATGTAAAGAAAAATCCATGTGATTAATGAATGACCCTTTCGAAAGTATATTTGTTTTTTGTGGTATGAATATTCTATCGGAATCTCCTTGTTTTTTAAGGGCAATGTTTGTGGTACAAGATTTCTTCTCCGAAAATATCGGCTTTTATAATATATAATTAAGTGGACAAAAAATAAATATAAAATATGTAGAAAAAGTTTTGAGACCTACCTTGTACAAAATATTTAAATACTTATAATTAATTAGGATGAAGTTGTACTAAAAAAATTTATACTATAATTATTTCTACTATAATATTCAGCCTTATTTGTAATTTGGTACTCATCAACCTCAATGTCTCCCTCCAGTAGCTCTGGAATCCTTTGCACAAATTGATGAAGTTGTCCTTGATCCTCTACTGCTCGTTGTAAGAGCTTTTCGAGCATCAATATTTGGGTTGTGAAAATAACAGGCTTTCTTTTGAATTGACCAGCAAATGGAGTAATCCAGTGGATTCAAATCCGACCTATGGGTGCCCGAAAGTCCTTGGACTATAATTTCAGGCTACTATTTATACTCAATTTTGGTATTATGGGGCGGACCCCGTTCTGCTGAAATTGAATTTGGCCTTTTTAGACTTTGTCTTCATGGTCTTGGTGATCTATGGGACCAATTTATAACTTAACACGATCAAGTAGTCGGCTGCGTATAATCGATTCCCAACAGAAACTAAATTGAAGGCATTTTGTCCCCAGTAGATGCCACGACTCCAAATATAATCACAAATACTTGATGCTTTGTTTTGGTGACTTTCCTGACGCTACTGTAAGTCTTGACCAAAGAAAGCCATGTAATTATATGCTTTTGGTACTCGGGGTAAACGTTGACGGTCTTTTCCTCAAAGAAAAAATTCAACCACTTTCTGTTGTGCTTCAAGTTGATCAAAAGTCTTGATCACTAATGACGGAGTTTTTGCAGACTTTGACATAGAAGTGCTTGATCATTTTTTTTAAAATTTCCACTAGTTCTTTTTGAGGGCCTTGCCAACTTTAGATCAATATAACTGCTTTTTCTTGGAGTACTCCGAACATGGTTAATCCCCCTTCAAAAACTTCTCTGATGTCCTTGCAACACTTTTATTGGCTTTCCACATGTAGGCCTTGTCGGTAAGGTCATATCCAAACGATTTGTAGCCCGACAGACGGTGGTATTGCTGACGTTGAGGGTCTAAATGATGTCAAAGGTAGTCCAGCTGTGTGGATTAGATTGTAAATATGACATTTATGACGTGTAGGAACTAATTTTTTTGGAATATGTACTTTTATTTTTTTGTTGGTTATTAGAGCATTCAGTTTTATTCAATAATTTTCTAATACAGCTTATATTGATATAATAGTTTAGAAAATAAAATATATCATTTAAAAAACAAAAAAACTACGCGCTCATTTTAATCACCATTGGTAATCATGTACTACAATACAAATTTACCTTTCGATCATCAAAAAAAGTAGATAGCTTTATGACAATAAAATAATAATTAACAAATAATCTTTTTCAAAGTCCTAAAATACAATCTTAATTTAGGTAAAATGCCATCAAAGTGATCGTCTCTTATAGTGCGCAATTTTTATATTATATACTGCACCTTTGTAATTATTGTGTCGATTTTTCTGTCGTTCGCTGTTGATAAAAAATCATTTTTCGAAAGTTGGAGAGCAAATCCCTCTTCAAAGAGGATTGCTATGCCGCTCTAGATTTGTATTAATCTGATGTATTCCCAGAGTATGTGGTTGGTTGTTTTTCTTATTAAACCGCAGAAAAAATAATCTGCTCGCCCGTCTTTATAGTATTTCCCGGCCGTTTCAAGAGTACCAGAAAGTACTTTGTACATAAACCAGTTCTCAGGAGCGGTTAGTTATTTTTTTTTTTTAAATGGCTTTGATGCTTTGTTGTGGAGTTCTTGGGACTTTGCGACGGCTTAAATAAGCAATGAAAGGCGTAAGTGTATGTTTTGTTAGACATCTTCTCAGGTACTAGGTGGAGAAAATACTGATCTTGATTCTAAGAAAAGAAAGAATGTTGGATTTCATTATAAATAATCGAGTGTCATTAAATGCAGCTTTCAAATAATTAAAAAAGATTGTTTCAACCCAATTTTATTTGTTCCATATAAGCCTTTAAAGATTTTCCCTATTTATCGGGGTTTTTTTTTCAAATTTTATCCTCACTTAGCTAATGCAACAAGTTAATTATGTCACTAATATCAAAATGGTCAGCAAATTTGAAGCCTTTTTTGCAAAAGAAAATATTAATTGACACTTTAACATTGTGAACAAATAAACCATTTAGAAAGTAAGTAAACTATTTTGATGGTACTTTAATTTAAAACACAAAACAAAAAAAACAATTTTTCTATGTTAAAGGAAAATAGCTTTTACAAATTTCTATTGACAATAAGAATCAACGTTGTACATACTAATGAATATATGAAGAATATTTGCTCTGTTGCATTGAGTCAAATTAGATAAATAATGCATGAAGTTAAGAAGAATAACTTATGCCTCGAATGAATTTATCAAAAATTAACATAAGTTTTTGGTCATTTGTAGTTGTAATTTAGATGTTATGACTTGATTACAAATGAGCAAATTTGAGCAGGTGTAAAAGTCATATATATGTAAATATGGTAAAAAGGATAAAATTAAATTACTAATTTGAAGAATGAACAAAACAAAAACGAACACATAAAAAATATATATTTCAAATTCCTGCTCTAACTTTGGTTTTGTAATTGCACATACCAATATAATCCTTTAGTTCAGTTGAAAAATATGACGATTCTTTATTATTATAAGTGTAAAATTTAAAAAAAAAAAAGGAAATAAATCTATTTATTCAAATAAATATAACTACGTTATTGACCAAAAATATTACAAAACAAATACAAATAAAAATGAAACCTTTTTCATAGCAATTGAATACATCTTTTATTTTATTTAATGTTCTGGATCATTGGTCTATTAAAACTTTGAAACACATTAAATCGATTTAATCTCCATTGGAGACCTCTCCAGAAATAATAACATAACAAAAAAAATTCAATTACAAAGCTTCCACAAAAAATAAAAACATTAAAATTTAAAACTAAGAATATTTTAAATAATATATATGTTACCCAGTACAACCACTCGTAGGGAATTTAATTTGTCGTTGGACTAAATTATATTATTGAAAGAAAATAATTCTCTGTACTTCTCCCTACGTAGGGATATTTTATCTTGACTTTTTTTTTACTCACTAGGAATGTGAATCGCCATGAAACCTTGTAAGGTCAAAATACGTTTTGGCAATGACTATGAGAGAGAAAAGTTTTAATTAAATGTTGCTCAGTTTTTCTGGTCTATGATTTTACATTATTTAGATGTTTATTTTTGATAGAACATTCGTATATATGAATCTCATCCATCCATTGTAACAATTAATTAATATATTTTAATTTAATTGTATAGAATATACTAACAACACGCCTATTACTTTTAACTTGATGTTCAGGATATCATCTCTTTGAGGAAGATCATTGGCTCACTCAAAGAGTTGATCATACATTATTTTCTGGTGACAAACAACTCAGACCTGCATCTTCAAGGATCGATCTGGTTCTGTTCAAGAGATTTCATAAAGTTACACTCGAGTTATAATAAATAGATCATTGGATATCAGACCATGAAGGCCTGATAGTATATCTGAAATCAAATTCAAAAATACTAAAATTAAAATCAGCTTGGAATCTCAACCCTACCTTAAATGACGATCATAAAGTTAATAATAGGATCATTTCAATAATTTAAACTGCCAGATCTTAAGTAACAAATAATGATGACGTAATTGGTTGCTCAAAGAAGATACTTCAGTTAATCAAAAAGGTTTTTCGTAGAGCTGGAGTAAGAAATTAGACGAAAACTTCTTCATCATATTGAAAATATCAATGAGGATGAAATATCTTCGCAAGAAAAATATAATAAAATAGATCAAATCATTAAAAAAGTTAATATTCTTCATCGTGTCAAGCTCAAAATAAAGCGTATTTATGATTTATCCAACTCTAGGGTGCATTGTTTCAAAAAAGAAATGAAAATAGACTCAAACAATGATTTATCCTCAGAGACGGAACAACGAGTGTGTGATTGGTTAGGAGGACAACAATCAAATTGAAACTCATTGGCAAAAATAATTGTTAAATACAGTCATACATTCTTCACAATATGGTTTTTTGTGGTTAAAAAATATGGATAAAGTTCCTTTTACAATGCCACCCCTCTTCGAAGCGGACGCCAACACTTCAGTTATGACCATTGATTTCACTAAGGCTTTTGATACTGTATCACACCCACTACAGAAAAGGAATTGGTGATTACATGATTTGCATGGTTAGTGTCATCTTATCAAAATTAAGAACCTTAATTCAGTAGAGAATAAGCCTCGAATATTATGAAACTGACAGATAAATTTGTCAAGGTGATCTTGTGTCATATTCTTTTCTCTTCTCTAAGTTCGAAGATGTTGGATAAAATCAAGGCTTGGAATATGTATATATATATATAAATAATACCATGTGCAGTGAATTTACTTCGTGTAAGTCCTTTTGAAAGGTTACTATTTTTGAAAATATCAAATATGGAACAGACATTTTTCGGATGTCACGAGAAAAAAATATCTCCAAAAATAGAATCTATAACCATTTAGTTTATGGAGGCCTAGGCATTCTCAATTTGTTTGATTTTTGGAAGTCTCTCAATAGCATCTGGACTCATTCAATATTGACATTCTATAAAGGAAAATAATTGAAATTTAGATTGATAAGAACTAATAGTTCTAAGAATTTAATAACTAAATGCTCGGAAATTTACAATCAATTGTCAAAGCATTAATATTTCCTTCCATTGTAAAAAAATTCGAGTGCTCCAACAAACATAGTATTTAGAATTGTATGAAGAGAAAGTTGTGATAGATGTTGTATGTTGTAAAATTATCTTGACTTTAGTAAGAAAAAAGATTGGTCACTTTTACTAAAACCTTTCGAAATGACTTGTCATGCAAACACTTCCAGCTACTTTTATTTACGTCCAAAAACAACGTAAATGTAGGAAATCAATCATTGCACAGTTAAGACTTTTTCTAACTCCCTTAAGTTCTTCATCTAACACCACGGTCTATAACTAAATCATGAATGGACTATATCCATATTGTTTTGGAAGATCCAGATCAAAAACCGAATTAACTCATACTTATCTTTGTGAGTAACTGAAGAGACGAATTTCGAAGGTTTAAATGTTTTGACATTATCATGTCCAGTCTAAATGAAGATGATAATATATGTCGAGTCTCATCTAGGAATTCCGAATAAATAAAGGCGAGGAAACGAATATCGGAATTGCTCTCATCAATTGAACTTTTATCATGAACACATAAGATGTAGTCCACAATAAAAAGCCATTTGTTCGAATAATTAATAAAATCACTTGCCATAAAGCATAATCTGATCAATTTATTATTAATGAGTCTATTCATTATTTAATTTTTTAGCCAAAACATGATAATAATGTTTCCGTTGTTATATAAATATATCGTTTAGAATGAATATACATTAAAAAAAAAAGAAGAAGATTATTAGTTCTGAAAAGAAAAAATATATACACATATATTTTTTTATAAAGATTATCTCAGCTTTATTTTGCTAAGATAAAACAATTAATTAAATGTAGTAATTAGGATTTTGGTATACATAAATTGTACTATATCAATATTGATTTATTTATTGCAATGAAATCATTTTTGTTACTGTATTGGGAAATAAATAAGATACACCTATAATTGTAAAATAAATATGTTTATTTATAAATTGATTGCTAATTTCCATTTATAAGGTTTTTTATCATAAAATTATTTATTACATAGAACTTAGTAGAAAAGTTATTTATTCAAATTACTTATTTTTTGGATTTGGATATATATTTTATGAATTAACATTTTTTTTAAATCCTTGATTAATTTTTTTGTCCTGGATTCTCCGAATGAAATTAGAAGATATAAGAAAGTAACGTAGCTCAATGAACCAAACGCAAAATAGAAATTAATATCATTGACTCAATATGTGTAGGTTTGATTCACAGTTGCTTCTAGAGATGAAAATTTATGTTATGTATACAGAGGGGAACAAAAAATTGCAGTAGCATTTAATCATAAGGTTTTATTAAGCAAGCAAACGACAGCTAAAACAAAAAATAACTAGTTTTGTTTTTATCCAATGCCTCCACGTGTAAGAATGTCGGAACGACAAAAAAAAAAGAAAAAAGCAAGGAGTTTACCGTATCTTACGCACCGGTGTCAGAGTTGAGAAGGTTGTACACACTGTTGTCATCTTTATCCGGTCAGCCTATATCAAAAACTCCATTACTGCCCTATAAAGTTAAGAAAAGCCCAAACTTTGGCAGCCAAAAAATGTGGTACTTCTTTGTTGCCTTCATGTGGCCTCCTCCCGTCTGAAATCAAAACACCTGGGATTTGCAATTTGGAGCGTCTAGGAACATAATGTATGTCATACCTTTCATTAAAATTCGGATTCGTTACGTGTTGCCACATGACAGAGTGGTACGCCATGGGAACATGATTAATTGTCAATAGCTGCCAATCTGTTGCAGGTATATTAAGGCTGTTATTGCATGTAAGAACAAGATGAATTGAATAATAAAAATATAGCTAAATACAGTATTTATACATATACATGATAAATGTGTGACTAATGAAGGCGCATACTTTGAAAATTAAATTAGTGACCATTTTTTCACAATAAAAGTTCAGAAAAAATTTTAAATGTATCATTTCATAGGTACATATACAACATCAAGATAATATTATTTTTTTATCTATAATAACTGTAAAAACAAATTAGAATATGTTCACAAAATATCGTAAAATAAAACTTATAATAAAATAACTCATAAAAAAAAGGTTTCATTATACTTATTTACCAAAACAACATCTGACTAATAAAAACACTAAAAAAATATATATCTTAATTTTTTTTTTACTTATTAATCATTTTAAACAAAGTTATTAATTTGGATATACTTAATCTAAAAAGCCTTCAAAATATAAAAATAATAAATATTGTATATTAATAATTAATGAGGTGTTTGCCCTTTTTCATATTTTGAGAGCTTCATATGTTTTTCATCTTTTTTTAAAAAAGTTTTTTTTTGTAGGAATAATTTATGTGTAAAAAAATAAATTATTAATAAATAAAATATTGAAAAAGCTTTAATGTTTAATATTATTTATATTAAACAATTACTTTACTATTTTACCGTACCGATTTCCGTTCCATGAAGGGTGTATGGCGGTTCGTACTCAAACGTGGTCTTAGCGTTCCGTACCAGTCCTAATATATATATATATTAATATTTTACATTATAAATTTTTACATAACATTACAAGTTATCAAATCACAATTGTATTCTCGTACAATCATAGAATTTAGCTTTATTTTAACTAATTTACATCAACGGCCATGATTTCCTACTTATAACTCTCATGCATACATAAAGCACAGCTTTTCAAACTTTAGGACAGGAAAATAAAAAAATGAAAAGCCCTGGTGTGTATCTTTAATTTACTTTCAAAATATGAAAAACAAAATTTCAGTTTTAAACGAGTTACCTTCCTAGATTTTGAGTACATTTGTGTTTGGTCATTTTTCTGCTCAAGATATTGGAGATCAATAATATAATTCATAATTTGTGGATGGAGAGTTTGTCAAATGGCCAAATGAAGGATCATGTTATTTTGCAACTGGGAAGAGTTGCATTTCAATAGGATCTCAAGGTCATTTGTTTCCCAAGGCATTGGAACAGAATTTTTTTTTATAACAAGTTTATACAATTATGTTTGGATCAAGATATGATAAATATTATGGTAGATTTAAATTTTATTTGTCTTTGGAAGACTGTGTGTACTAAATTGGGTATGCTGGGAAGACAAAGCGATCTTTGTCATATTTTTCAATGATCATTCTCAATAACTAGCTTAATTATTAAGATAAACGTACAAAATAATTATTTTATTTTTTGGACATGGGACATTAACGACAATATTAAGGAGTTCGTACATGAAGCATGTCCAAAATGAACGTAGAGATTACAATATGAGTGTTAATTGAGCCACAAATATTTTACATTATGGACTTTCCTATAGATAAATCAATCCCTTACTCATCAGTTTAAATATGAAATACATATGATCACTTCTTATAAAGTTAAAATTTTTGCTATTGATAAATAAGGATTAGGGAAATCCAGCTCGGCTATTAAACATTTATATAGATATATATTAGGGTGCACCGTAATACCAAAGTTGGGAATTTGGTATCGTTAGATATTTTTACTTTTGAACCTTGTTACTGTAAATAAAAAAATATCCATCAAATGTACAAAAAAATGGTCCTTCATGAACACGTTTTGATTTAAAAATCTGTAAAATGGCGAAAAAAATGAAATTTTGATGTTGTATCTGTAAAATTGGTTATTTCAATCCAGTTACAAGATTTCTATTTTATTAAGAATTATATATAAACATATATTTGGAAATAATTTTTATAATTTTTCTCTAATTTGCCATTTTTCCGTGAGTATTTTAGTACAAAACATGCTGGCAATAAATAAAAATTATCTTTTGGTAAATTTTGACTTTTTTTTCTCTTCATTTTTCCTACTCAAATTTCCTTTTTTGATATCAAGTGACTAATTTATTATTAGTATGTATACTTTTGTTGTTCATTTATGCCAAATGAGACACACTATTGTAACAATGTATAATTTTGGACAACTAGAACTGTCTAATAAACTCTTAAAATAAGAGGTTTTATTATTCCTTTCAGACCCACATGGAATTGAAAAGAAAATCAAAGATAATTATAGTAAATTCTTGATTTCTTTGATCATATTAGAATTAATTAATTAATTTTTTATAACTTCAATAGGTTTTCCAGAATTTGAGGGGACACTGATGTCCCTCTGGGTGTGAACAGTAATTTTTTACAAATACTAAAGTTACGTTATGTAGTTGAATTCTTAACATTTTTTCATAATAATTTTTATTTATAATTCAAATAAGTAATAATTCTACTATCAAAAATAGATTAAAATTAATCTGTTTTATTTGTGAAATGACCACTATGATTGTCCATTATAAGAAATCCATTTTTTGTTTTGTGTTGGTCTCGACGATTGGATTGCCCTCTTAAGCCCTTCATAATATTTAAACATACTCTTGTCAGTTACAACTTTGAAGTTAAGAAGCAATAATTTATTAGGATATTTAATGTTATAAATGATAAAGCATACTATATCTAGAAGATCAAAGATTCTTAGATACAATTGTGTTGATGACTGAATCTTAGTGGTATGAAGTAGTTCTTTGATCTATGCCTGTGTTGTAGAGCTTGACAATTGTAGGACAAACATTTTGTGAACCCTCCGTTCAGATAAGCAATCTGTGTTCTTTATTTATATGTTTTATCACTCTAATTATCCTTGAGATTATCATCAAAGTAAAGATTTCGAACTATCATAATAACGACGGGAAGGTTGGCTTTAAGAGTCAATGAAGCATCTTATGCATTTGTTTTTATAGTAACCTTTTCATCACAGCTATAACTGAAGTATTAGAATCATATAATAAATTGTCAATGTCTTATTCATCAACACTGTCTGCTTGGTCTAAAATGCTATAAATTTGGCTACTAAAGATGCTGCTAATAAATTTTTAAAAAAGATAAATATATTTATTTTTTTTCATTCAATATTAAAGTATTTATAAAAATATTTGTACGTAGATTTATTACTTGCTAATCTGTCTACTAATAAAGAGTACTTTAATATAAATACTCTAAAAGGACAAAACCAAAGATCCATGTCGCATCCTGAAAAAGTTTTAAAATATAATAAAAAGAGAAAAAAAAATACCTTTCAAACCCAGAGGGACACCAGTATCCCAAAAATTGTAAACTGCCATAATATTTGCGTTTTTCAGCAAAACATGGCAAAATTTTCAACAATTATTCCTTACACTCTAAAAATATTTAAAATTTAATAATAAAATTAAATTATCCATACATGAAAAGCATATGATAGGTACAATTTTATTTGATGGAATTCCAAAAAATGACATAACTTGAAGAATTATATAAGACAAATATAAAGTTCTATGATAAAATATTTTTTATAAATATTAGAGATCTAATATTATTTTTTCTAATAATTGAAAAATATATTAAATTTAATGAAAAATATTTCAAAGACGAAGGAATGAAAATAAGGGACACTTCTGTCCTGTCGATGCGAAAGGGTTAACTATTCCTTATTATTTTGTGTTGATTTGTTTTCTATTTAAGTATATTTTTATTCTTTAAGTTCTATATTTTTAATTTATTATGAATATTTAATTCTTTTTATATATATATATTACCTTTCTAACATAACTTAATAATTAATCATTCCTTCCTTTTTTTTTTCATTAAGAAGGGGAGGAAATCAAACACAATCTTAATTTTGTTCTGTTATTGTGCATCCTCCTGTAAAAAATATCTGGCAATACCAAATTTCCAACTTTTGTCATTACAATACACCTTTAAATCTACTCTTCCTTGAGTTGTTGAGGTACAATAATTGTTGGATAGTACAAAAAACTCTTTAATAAACGAATTAAAACATGGAACTCGGTCTTGTGAATTGCTGCTATCGATTCCAAGAGAATACATTCAAAAAAATAGAAATTCATTAGAGGAAGGAATTGAATACTTCATAAAGAATGTCGTTCCTTCAGTTTCTTCTAATGAAAAAAAACAAAAAAAAAACTTTTCTAATAATTAATAAAAAACTAGCAAGGAACTTAAAAATATTTTGTGTCCACAACATTACAACTTTGTGCCCACGCTCACTTCTTCTCTTACATGTGTAACTTTATCTAAAGACATTCCATCAATTATATATTTCCTGTCTAATTATTTGGGAGAAAATACTTCGACATTATTGTATTGCTAATGAAGTTCAACTCAAAATAAGCAAATAAAAAATATAATTGTTTTCTAAGGAGTAGAGGGGGAAAAAAAGATATATTTGAGGAATGAAAAAGAATTACCCCTGGATTTGTTTAATCAATTGATGAGATCCTATTTAAGGCATTGACCAATATTGGATTAAGTTTTGTTCAATTTGTTTTTGTTGTATTATATTTAATAGCAAATACGAAAAAGACAAAAAAAAAATTAAACAAAGAAGAAAAAAGTAATGCCATTAATACAAGACCATCAAAAGAAAATACCATACTTAAATTAAACGTAACAAGAGTTAACAAACAGGTATGAGTGCTGCCTAATGGAGAATTTGAAGGTTCAGAATATGAATTATCTCTCTTTCCTTACAGATCTTACAGATGCATATGAGTAGTGTATATTTTATGTTATAATGCTTTCGTTTTTATTATAAAAACTTTTTTTGATCTGATACAGTCACAGTGTTACTAAACCATGTATTATGAAATCAGAACATATATTATTTGAAAATTTGGAAATATGGGGTTGGATTTTTATACTATAAATACTAATTAAAAATATTAACATCAACTTTTACAGAAGGTATATGTACTGTTAAATTAGTCTTTATGTTTGCTTGCAAAAGATGATGGTTATTCATAAGTTAGTAAAGAATTTCAAACCATTAGACGCAACTTTAACATGAGTCAATTATATTAATTCAATAGTTGGTACATTAGGTTTAGATTTAAAATATTTTTTATCTGAACTATTAGAAAATATTTGTATGAAATGATTGTCTTAATTTACAAACATATTTTAGTATGACAATTTAACACACCTTAACGTATAAAACTAAATTGACCTAGATCAAGTACTCAATCAGTATTACTTTTTCATATTTTGATATATGTATATTCTTGGACTTCATAAGACTTACCTATTCATAAATTTAAAAAAAAAACAAAACATAAACAACTAGAAATAAATTAATGTTTGGTTATTTATTGGTAACTACTTGATATAATATCCTTAATGATAAATAGGAAATAATATAAACATGTAATAAACTATCTTTTTCTTGACATTACAAAAAAAAATAACAATGGAAAAATTAGTTGAAAAATTAGTCTTACAAACTTTTATTCCTTCATTTAAAGTTAAATATCCTGAATTTCTACGATTTCTTTAAAATTAATATCTTCAAATATATACTGTACAAATTATACCCTTCACATATTCTCTTTTTCTTTCTTTTTAAGCACATTAATTTATAATTGGTAATATAAAGAAAGAATTTTATTTTCATTATAATTTAATTCCTGAGTAGTAAATATCCTTTTCTTAATAGATTCAATTAGATTCAAAACCTGTTTTAACGTTCGTTTGTACTCATAAAAGACGAAGCGTAAACCTGAAGGTATATTGTTGAATTGTAATTGTAAGTCCTTGTTGTACTCAGAGCAATTGGGATCGATATTTGAGGAAATATTCGTGTTGACATCCTTTTTCCTTCCTCTCTTGTCACAGCTGATTGTAGCTGATCTACAGAAACCTCATGAATATTATTCTTTCTCTCCTCCAAAAACATTCTTCAAATTGTCAGAGGTATCATGTTGATTTTTGGTTTCTTTTCCTTTTTTTAACATGCCCATTCTACAAAGGATTTTACCATTGACAATAACACACAAAAAAAAAATCAGTTTAGATGAACCGGCTAAGCCTTAATGCTGTGCCATCTTTAAAAGACTATTAGGGCTCCTTTGAAGCATAATACTTTTAATAAATGCATTCAAATTTAACTGGATATTTTAGAATTTAAGCAATGCAGGGTTTTATACTTTTGCTAGGACTTCTAGCACAAAGTGGGCAAATATCATGTCACAATAGTAGTGATTTCTTTTCTTATGAAACAAAAATACCTAGAAATAGAAAAATCAGTTTTTCCCTTTTGACATTTTTTTAAAGTTGAAAAATTGTAATTGCCTCACATATAAAGGGTGATTCAAATCAAGGGGTTTTTGGATTGTATAAATAAAACACATAAAATATTATATTATGGTCAAAACTTTATTATGAACCGAAAAAACAATCCTTTGGAATTATTTCTAGAAAATAATCCTCTTCATATATTGGCCGCAACTGGCCTTTTAATGGTCCATTCTTTCGCGCCAATTTTCGATGACACGTTCGAGCATTGTGACCAGAATCTCACGAATAACTCGCTCAATATTTGCTTCCAATGCTTCAATCGTCACTGGTTTATCCACATAGACTTTTGCTTTTACGTAGCCCCAAAGAAAAAAGTCCAAATGTGTGATATCACACGATCTTGGTAGACAATTCACAGGGTCAAAACGTGAAATAAATTGCTCACCAAAATGATGTACCAATAAGTCAATTGTTACGCGCGCTGTGTGGCAAGTGGCACCGTCTTGTTGGAACCAAATATCGTGGAGACCATGTGATTCAATTTCAGGTACCAAAAAGTCTCTTAAAAGTCTGTTAAAGGTGGCGAATCGATTCTTCACGATCTTACGCTACACTCTCGGCTACGGCCGCAATATTTTCTACGCTGTGAGCTGTACGTGGCCTACCAGACGACGGGACATCCCAGCAAGTTGATGTCCCTTCAAATTTTTCGATTATCCTGCGAATTGTAGATTCTGAAGGTCGATTATGTGATTATGTTTAGTTGGGTGTAATTTGCGAAAACTTCTGTCACTGAACGCTGATTTTCATAGTACAATTGAATAATTTGTACACGTTGTTGTGGTGTATATCTTTCCATCAAGAATTGTAAAACAATACTGAGTAAAAAGGACGTATGAATTTGACAGAACTCGCGCGCACCTGTCAAAAAATCCCTACTGGAAAAAACCGCTTGTTTTGAACCGCCCTATATATAATTCATTGTGAGAGTGTGCCTATTTTTGGGTTCGAATAAGGACACTTTCTAAATTTATTCAAAAATATATATATATATCGGTAAAATAAGAAAGTGGTGATCTTGCACTTTTTTAAATTTTCGAGTGCAAAAAAATGAAAAAAACAATAACATTGAATTATTGGATTTCTTGATAGAAAATGTTTGTAAAAATTGATTTTTAACTGAAATATCTCTCATGTTTGCTTCATTTTTTGTTATCCTTTCAATTTTTTCTCATTATTCATAAAATAGTTGCTCCTTTTTACAACTGCCTTTCTTCCTTCAAATGTAAATAAATTAATATTGTAACTAAATTTATATACTAAACGATACTCTTTTAATTGGGTTGGTGTTGAAATTTATTTTCCTCTTTGGTATATTCGGAGTCATCTCTTTGGTCTTTTCTGTCTGGCTGGCGACTCTTGTGAACCGTTTATTCCTCTAATATACCTGTCCTTTTCCCCTATAAATGTTATATGCTTGGCGTTTCTGTGATCCTACTTTTCCAAATCTGTCCCATAATCTTGTAATTGGGTTTTGTACCTGGACTTGACTTCCTATTAATAGTCCCATTAAATTATCAGAATACATGTCGTAATATGATTTGGATTTATACGTACTTCTTCCACCGTCTTTTTAAATATTTTATGGGTTTCTTAATTCTTTTTTTATGTATAGGGACCTTTAATCTAAGATTTTGAGAATGAACTATTTTCTTACATGAGAATCTACACCCACGCAGTCTATATTTCTATATTGTAATCATCAATCAAACGTTACAAATTCAACTGGAGTCAATATAAATTGAAAAAGAAGTAAAACTGTGAGAGATCGTGGAGCAAGTACCAAGAAAAATTGTGTAGATAGGGTGGTTTTCAATTTCCTTATAGGAATGGAAAACTTTACGGGCTGACTGCGCCATGAAACAATGGGGTTGACGTTCTCTAACTAACTGACAATATATTTTATCTTACACAACTTTATAAAATATAGTAAACATTACTTTATAGTTATGTATTCGGAAGTTACATATTAATAGTATGTATACAACAGAGGCTGTCACTGAAAACTTGCTGTAAACCCCTGATTGAACCCCAACTACCCCAAATGGGATTACTTTTGGTAACAGGACTTAGCATTCGAATATAAGCGGATAACAACTCTTGCTTGATGCCAGTGGAGTTTGTGGAGAACAATACCTTTAAAGTTCAGACTGAAGTGTTGAATCCCTGAATACTTCTGTTAAGAAGAAATGGAATGATATGTCCATTAAATACATCATCAAGGTGTGATTCAAGCTCAGACTGGAGGTAGGGGTGGTCGTAGAGCAAGGACATTTGAGAAATAGTTTTAATATAAAATACTATTTATACTATGCAAAAGTTGTGCTTGATGAACTTCATTTCAAATATTTCTATCAAAAACAGTAAACTTAGTTACCTAGACAGTATTACAATTTTTGTATCTCTGTTTTAAAATTAGTTTGTATAATGAATAACTAGTCCACATTTACCATCGTTATTTTAGCCATACAACACGAAAATGACCATTAAAATTTTCAATCGATGTAGATTTGTACTGTTATGTATTTTTTTGAGTATAATTGCGTTTTAGAACCATATTTTGATACGAAATAACTACTTAAATAAAAACTAAATATAAACGTAATCATTTTTCCTAATTTATGCCTTGTAGAAAATGGGATAAAAAGAAGAGTTTGTACATACTGAATCTATTTGAACAGTGCAAAATTGGATAATCCTACAAATTATTTTTAAAATAAGACTTTCCTAATACGTAAGTTTAAGTTATATCAACATTTTTGTCATGCTAATCACAAATGTCGTATTTAGTTTATATCCTATAGTTATACAAAGTGCAGCAACATAACTTTATTTTTCAAAAGGCTATTTAACAAGTTTTATAAAAGTTTTATTTTTGTTACATAATGAAAGTCGTTAAAATAGTTTTGTGTTAAATAGTATAAAAAAATCATATCGGATAGATGACGTCCCCAATTGTCCATACACTCTACTTTACAAAAACAAATGAGTTGCCTCTTAACTTATGTAGACTTCTATTAGTATGGCAATGCAATTTTTAAACTTATTGTGTAGGGAATCTTTTTTTAAATAATACGAAGTTTAAGAAAATACTCGGTAGGTCAATAACTACCGAGGTTGACATATAGATGGCACTACTAATACAAAATGCATATTATTTCTGGAAATATCTATCCTTCATACGTCATGTGTCAAAATTTCAAGATAGTGTGATCATTTGTTTAAAAGTTACAGTGCTCTGAGTTACGCTACTTTTTTTATTACGAAAAAACATGGAAAAAACAGAATTTCGTGTTCTGATAAAGCATTACCTTTTAATGAGAAAAAATCCTCTAACAGCAAAAACTTTGCTTGATAAGTGTTATCCAGGCTCTGATCGATGGAAAGCCACATTGGAACGTTGTTTTACTGACTTCAAACGTGGCCAAACAAGACAGGGATGTTGAACGCTCAGGACGTCCAAATAAGATGATTATACCAGAAAGCATAAAAAAAGCCCACAAAATGATTTTGGCAAACCATAAAATGAAATTGCATGATATGACTGACATCTTAAAGATATCAAAAGGCAGTGTTTTCACCGTTATGCATGAATAATTGTTGATGAAAAAGCTGATTTCCAAATGGGTACAACATTTGCTCATAGTGGACAAAAAGCAACAACGTGTCAAAGAATCCGAAAGCTCTTTGGAGCCGGTTAACCCAAATAAAAAGGATTTTGCCATGCGTTATATAACAATGAATGAAACGCAAATGCACAACTATACACTATAGTCAATTCGATCATCAGCTGAGTGGACAGCATCTATAGAAAGCAGTCTAAAGCAAGTAAAACCGCATAGGTCAACTGGTAAGGTTTTGGGCTCGGTGCTTTTGGGATGATCAAGGTATTTTGTTCATTGACTACCTTGAGAAAGGAAGAACCATTACTAGCGAATATTAAATGGCATTATTGGCAAATTTGAAGGAAAAAATAGCGGAAAAACGGTGGCAAATTAAGAAGAAAAAGTGCTGTTTCGTCAAGACAATGCACCGTGTCACAAGTCTAAAAAACAATGAATCATATTCAAAAACTTTTTGACGGGCCATTGGCAAATTAGAAGAAAAAAGTGCTGTTTCGTCAAGACAATGCACCGTGTCACAAGTCTAAAAAAACGATGGCAAAAATACGCAATTTGCGCTCCGTATTCTCCAGATCTGGCCCCTAGCAACTACTGGCTCTTCTCAGTACTCAAAAATGAACTCCAGGGAAAAAGATATCTATGGAACAATGCGATGATTGCCGAAACTGAAGCCTATTTATAGGTACTTGACAAATTGTACTACAAAAAAGGCATCGAAATGATAGAGAAGCGCTGGACTGATTGTATCGCTCCTGAAGGAAACTATGTCGAAAATTAAATTCCAATTTTCCAAAATAAACATCGTTTTATTTGTCACCCTCAAACCTTATTGACCCACCGGATATAGGGATAGACATTACTATGAAAAATAATAGGAATATTAACTCTCATGAAGATCAAGGACCTTTGCTCAAATTAATATATTACAGATTATTACTAAATGTTTGTCTTACGAATTATTATAAGTTTTATTAAAGATAATAATTAAAATGTAAAAAAAAAATAATACAAATCTTTAAGTATTGATTGGACAAATAATAAAAAAATCAGGGCATCATTGATAAACTTTAAAATTTGAATTAACTCTTTATGAGTTCTCCGTTATATTATTATTTTATACTATTGATTTTTTTGGTTTTATTTTGGATATGTAAATCCGATTACTTTATTGTGATTGTTGTCAGGCGATTGAAGGTTCCGAAATATTTCCTACTATTAGTTATAGAATTTATATTTTATAGATATTACAAACTGTTCAATCAATATGAAAGTAGGGATGGCTTAGTAAATTTGATTAACAAAGTATTGTATAAATATTTAAACAAGTATATATATCCAGGGAGAATATTCAACAACACAAGGCTATAGGGATTATTTAGGGCATCATATTCGGTTATGTTAGCAAGATATTTACAATGAAATGCCTATTTACTTTTAGTATATTAAAGATAAAACAAAAATTAAGATCTTATTGTTATTTTATTTTTTCCACATGATCATTTCATCTTTAATACATACATTAATCCTAATATATTATTGACTTATCTACTGTACTGATGGTTTATTAATGCAAAATTATACTTAATATTAAGTCAATGATAACCCTTATCTAAATAAAACATATTAAAATATACTTATAAACGATTTAAATGCAGTAGTTCAATGTTACAAGATCACAAATACCAGTCTAATATATTAATAACCAAAGATTATTGCGACATTTTCGTTAATATTTATCATAGAGAATGGTAAATAAAGTGTTGCAAAGGTTAACAATCAGCTGTTCTTTTTTGTAAATGTAACTTCTGCATAAAATGAACCAAAATCTATCCAAATTCAATTAAAATCATATTCAAAAACTTTTTGAGGGGCCTGGAAATAGAGATAAAAATTGGGTGTATTTTTTACCTCGTCCGTTTTTGGAGAGTGATTTTTTTTATCCTTAGCTGTTGTCATTATTATTTAATTCCTTAGGAGTGAACTTTTATTTTTACTACAAACAAACTATCATTGATATTTATTAAACTGGATTGAACATTTCTGTGGACTCATAAAAGACGGAGAGTAACACTGAGTATTGGTTGGGAGCTAAAATTGTTACTCCTTGTTGGACTCAAAGTAGCTTTGAGGATCAGCATCGGGGTCAATCTTACCTATGCATTTGTTTAGTTTCATCTCCCCCTCCTCACAGCTGGTTTTAGCTGATCTAATGAAACACCATGAGAGCTAAGTTCCTCTCTTCCCAAACATTTTTTCAATTATCAGATTTACCACGTTAGTTTACGGTTTCTTTATTAAAGCATGTCCGAAAGGATCCTGATGTACATCACTGACAATGAACTATAAAGTCTAACTGTGAATATGTTTGCTCGTGAATGAAAGAGAGGAGTCACACTGAGGAGTAGTAACTGTGAATCGTTGTTGAGCTCGGAGTAGAATTGTGGATCAAAATTGGAGTATTTCCTGCCTATATCATTGATAAATATGGAGTGGGGTTTGAGTGTATTACCTTCTTGCATTTAATTAAATGATATATCATGATAACTATGCTGTTCTCCTCTAAAACTTTTCTTAATTCTAGGAAATAAATTGTAATAAAGATACATTATCCTTAAGTTTTCCGGATTTAAAATCACCATCGTGTATATAACAAAATTATTGAAATTGATCCTAAATTAAATAAATTATAGCTATTTAAAATTTCGATGGCACATTTGATGCTCCTTGTATGTACATAATATTTTATTTCCTCTTTTCAAAATAATACATCACTTTTGGAGTTTAAATGGCTTGTCTCATTGAAAATAACGTCTCCAGATAATTTTTCAGGCAAATTGTTTTTAGTTTATTATTGTATATTTTCCCAAGCAGAAACAATTTATCTTTTATGTTTAATAGAATCTCTTTCACAAATATATTTTTTTCAATATTATCTAACCTAATTTACTATCTATTATTTATTATCCAATTGATTGATTATTTTTTGGCAACAAAAAGTAACTCTTTTTTTCCTTATATATGTGCTATAAACCCATTGGGAATTTTGCTTGTAATCAGCTGCGTTCACATTTTCAGAAAGAAATACATATTTGCGTAAAAATATATACTAAGTATGTTTTTATTATGTTTTCCACAGAAAGTTTTATGTCTAAGACACAAATGAATGTTTTGCAATTAGATGATTGATTGCCTGGGTTAAAAGTATTTTATTTTTGTAATTTTATAATTAGACGTATCTTCTGAGCTTGTGCGTCAGAACAGGTTTTTTTTTTAGAAAATAAAAGATTAACAAAAGAACGCAAAACGTGTTGCAGGTCCAAGTCTAATTAATTTTAGATTATTCTTAGTAGCTTAGCATTCAGGATTACTTAAGGGGGAGTATTTTAAAATACTAGGTTGTGTTATTAAAAGTAAGGACTATTCCAATTAATAAACAATAAGAAACTAACTTTCAAAAAACAACGGTTATCAACAGGAGGTGAAAAGTCAAGGGGAGTCTGATTTGAAGAGCGTCCAATTGAGTGTCGAGGAGATCATTAAGGTCGTAAGGAGCTCCTGGAGTTTAGTTTACAAGATTAAAAGCATGATAACTTCATGTAGATAATTGCAGGGTATTTTGGCAGTGGCAGACGCTGTAATTTTGGCATGATGGTGGACGTGGACACTGTGATCACCAGAAGTCCAACCAAGTCGATGAGGTAGCATGCCAAGGCTCTCAATAACAGTGATTGGATTATGATGAGATATGTGAAAGATTTGGGGAATGCCTCAAATATACGACGGTACTGGCAACTGTTTCGACGGCAACCAAGGTAAGAAATTGTGAAATTGGTTACAGCATAAACGTCAATTGAGCAACTTCCTCCCCATTCCGCCCCCCAAGACTATGCTATTTGGGGCGTAATCAAGAAGAGAGCTTGCTTTACCTACGGAAATTTGGATGACCTGAAGGTCTTTTTCGAGCAGTAATTGGCAGTCATGTCCGAGGCCCTTATCAAGAAGTACTGTGGAGCCTTTAGGCCCTGTTTTGAATCCATGGTAGAAGTCATAGGAAACCATTTTGAAAAATAGAAAGATATATCAATTAGGTAGTTTGTGATACTATTACACTCCTTTTTATCTTTGCAAAAATTTACCTAATTTTAATCGTTATCAATAAGTCCACGATTGTACCTCGCAAACTGTACAATAAGAGCCAAGAGTAGTTGAAAAATAATATTGTCATACTTTTTTTTTAGTGTAGGTGGAATAAAGCCGTGATTTTCCTGGTTATAAATTAATCTGTCACCTTATAACAGAAGAAAAGTTAAAGGAAAAGTTTATGAAGTAAATAATGAATTAAAAAAGTTAACAAATGTGTCTTGTAAACAGATAAGCAATAAGTTTACAGAAAGTTCTATGAAATATTTATTACTTCATGAGAATTTTGGGAATCACATTATTAGCATTCATTTTTGATGACGTTCCTCACATTTAAAAAAAATAATACTCCAAGATATTAAAAGGAAAAACAAAGGCACAAAAATTTTAAGCAAAACAATTAATACAAAACACCAAATCTCTATTTAAAATTGTTAAATACATAAATAAATCATATACTAAAGATTATCATGATAAATAAATAACTGCATATAATCAAATTTCATGTTTTAGGTGCATACTGACAAGGCATGGCGATGGAATATAGATTTAAAGGAGCAATAAGTATTTTTTTATAATACCACAGTGTATTAACAGATTGTTAAAATCAGTTATAGAAGAAAGATAAAATATATTATATTGGAATGACCATATCAGTCGTTAGAACAGTACCATATATCAAATGAAAGGGCTACAGACTATATGCACTTATTATTCCAACCCATCCCTGTAGTTATTATATAAAGTCCATAATTTACCAAAATAAGTCAATAAAACAATGGAGCATATATATTAATCATGTCAAATGGGGAATTTCTTTTGTGTTTAAATTTATTCAAGGTTGTTTATGTATTAACATATAACATATCTATAATATACAGAGTGAGGATTCAAAACTTGTTGTACAATTTAATAACGATTCAATTCTTGTTATTTTTAATTATACTACCAAAGTAAAGCTGAAATAAAAATTAACTAGTTTTTTTTTATTCAATGTCTCTAAGTGTAACAATGTCGGAAAAACAAAAAAACGGTGGCATTGCCAAGAAGGATCCAGAGACCGTTAGCATCTTTATCCGCTCTGCTTACAACATCAAAAAGTCCATTACAGCCTTATCCAGCAAAGAAAAACCAAAACTTCTGCAACAGCAGTATAGCTTACTTCTTGCTTGCCTTCATATGGCCATTTTCCAGCCCTGGCCTCAACCTTTGGACTTTGCTATTTAGAGTGTTTTGGGACTTATGTTTCCTAGAACACTCATCCAAATTTGGATTTGCTTCAAGTTGCGATTTTGACAGGGTGGTACACCATGGACACGATCAATCTATTTGCCGCTGGTCGAGCCAATTATTGCATGTGAAGGAGGACATAATAAAAAGAAGTAAACTATTTTAACATATAACAAATTTCTTTCGAGTTATTTTATTTTTTTATTCTTTAAACTATTTTTTAATTAAATTAGATTATATGTTTTGGGTCCACACTCTGTACAGTATGCCTCACGATGTGTATATACATTTTATCAAGTGTATAAATACGTTAATAATTTTTTTAATACTATCTTAACATAATTTTTATTTTAAGAAATTAAGGAAATGAATATACTGATGCACTTGCCATGAATAGCAGAACTCTGCTTGAAGAATCTGAAGTGAAAGTTCCCATAAGTGCAGTATTATTAGAAATCCATAAGTACATAAAAAAGACATGGAACAGAAATGGATAGATGACACGGCGTGTTGAAAAGTAAAAGTCTTTTTGGAGAGACCTAGATTGGAATGGAAACTTTTTAAAAACAGGAGAGCATCTATAAAAATTTCATTGGCTACATTACAGAACATATTCCATGAAGGAAGCATTAAAAAAACATTGGAAAGGTAGAAGATGCATCAATCGGACTATGTGGAGATGCAATGGAGACTCCAATTCATTTATTGACAGAGTGTCATGTCTTAAAGAGTATAGGAAGAGGAATATGGAAAACCCAGCTGAAAAAAAGGGCAGATTACTCTTTATTGAAACTTTTAAGAATACTGGCGGTATTAATAACAATTTTGAAATCGCTGCTGTTATTTGCATTGACTGTTTAAGAGTTTCTCTTTCGTTTTATAGATGTTTGTTGTTAAAAATGTGATTTTAAAATATGAAAATATATACCAATCTTTTGGTTATATGTTACACAGGTTGCCGATTTTAATTGGGGTTTCTATTGCTTAAGGGGGAGGTGGCTATCCGGTCAACTTATCCTTGCTGTGTGTATCAATTAAATATATATTATTTAAGCATATAACGAATTTGTGTTTAGTTATTTTTTCTTAATTCCGTAAATAAAACTTGTTTCTTAATTTAGTTGTATAATGCATGTTTTGGGTCCAACCCTTTTATAAAGTAAAAAAATACAAGAAAAACTATTTCAATTCTATTTTCTTTAAATCTCTTAAAAATAAATTTTAATGCTGGAAATCGCATTAATAACTCCTGCAATATATATTTCTAAATAAATGCAACATTTCTTATGAAAAAATCCATTTTTTCGAAACTATTCGCAATTTTTAATAAAAATTTGCTGAATTTGATTAATTTGTTCACTTTGGCATCGTTTTTTTTTGTGTTTTTTTTTACATCTGTGTCTATTTCCCTTATTTCAATTTTCATTGCCACAAATGTAATACCAGCTATTATCCCATATATTGCACTCAATCTCTTCAAAGTTAATTAATACATTTTTAGTACAAAAATTTGTTAAAATTAGTTCATTTTTAATAATAGTTTTTACAGAAAAATGAAATAATACTATTTCTACTATAATTATCACAAATTATATATTGATGAACCCAAATCTAATGATGTTTTGATTAATGAACCATAATTTGGAGTTTATGTCAACTCTGTGTCACAAAGTAAAAATCTATGTAATATTTAAGTTAACGCTAAACTCAAGTTTCTTAAAAAAAAGTATCTTCATCAACGGAGGTTTAACAGAAATTGTTGCTATAAAAGCTTAAATTTAAAACCTTTTTATTACATATATCTACTTTGTTCCTACACTTTGGGCACAAAGACTTGAAATTCAATACTTTCATCTAGGTAGTTTGGCGTTCTTACACTTTTTACATTTTGGTAGGCTTTGTCCATAATGGTGCTTCATACAAAGCTATGTGACCGAAATTTGCACGACTCTTTTCCTTCTAAGTAGTATTAGGTAGCCTTAGAATTGTAATATATCATAATTTAAATCCATGATTATTCCATGTCAACTGAGAATAAAATTAGATGAAAATGTTTATGCTACAGAAAAAACTACAATTGCAGATTCTCTCTTGAAGTGAGCAATGATTTACTCATAGGAGAGTTGCATTATCCTGTTGGTTTGTGTTTCTTTCCTGTAATTAGCTCCTCTCTGTTGCACTTGGCTGTCTTGAGTAGATTGTCAATGTAAGCCCTTTGGATATGTGCAATCATTTTTATCCCCCCCAATGGCAACCCTGGAAGGTTCCGAAGCGTGGCATTTAAGTATACAGATGGAACAATTTTGTTCTCCAGATACAGATTATTGACCCATTACTTGTCATCAACCGGTGTTTTTCTTTATGCCTTCCACAACATATAAAAAAAGGCCAAAATGCTTAAAAATGCTATCTGGAAACCCTGTTAGAGTCTCATAAAATACGATTACCCTCAAATATATTTAAATGTTTGTAGATACATATATTGAACGTTCTACGTATTTTTATGATATTGCAACAATTTTGTTAGAAAAGACTACTTGAATTTTTTGAATGAGTAGTGGGCCACTCCTAAACACTACAATCCATACGTTTGGCATCCCTTCACTAGATTATCAAATTATTTGCAATCAATTTGTTTTTTAATCAAATCCTTAATGATCAAATTGCCTTCAATGAATTGTTTCATTATCAAATTACCCACAATCACTTAACCTGAGATTGTAACGTAATTGTAATGAACGTAAAATGACCACTCTATTATAAATTTTATAGATAGCCTGTATATTTTGCACATTACCCGTTATATTTAGTTAAAAGTAAAACAAAAATTATTTCAAAGTGATTTTTTACAGTCCTACACCATTTTAAAAATCAATTTGGAGATGAAGGGTATAAGACTTTATTTTTTTATCAGTTTTTTAAAAAAAATATTATTCATAAATGTATAAAAATGTCACTGAATTGCAAAAAAAAAAAAAATGTCTTATCATTTTTCTTATTTAATGAAAAAAAAAATATCAGAATTTATTGACTTTCAATTTTACAATATTCAATATTATTGAATAAATACCATATAACTCATTTTTCCTTTTAATACGCTTCAAAAAAATTATGAAAGAAAATGAACGAAATACGAGTAAAAGAACTAGTGTTGGATTATATTTATGAATCAAATGTTCAAATTCACTGTCTTGGTCGATCCAAGTTGGAGTTATTGGTTGAGCTTAATGGTATCAATGTAAAGAAGTTAGTCTAAAAACTAAATCATCCCATTTGTCTTAGAACCCCAGAAAATGCCATCTGAATGTGACCAACGAATTTTTGCACCATTCACTTTTGGATACTGGCAAGAAACCAACAGAGATTGCATTGTTACCATGGTTCCAGACCAACTACCCCAACATGAAAGTGGTGTTTCGGCAGTATAGTGAACCTGCATTCACGTCCAGAACGGCTCAGAAGTGGCTGGAGGACAACTTGCCTTTCTGGCCAATGAAAATGTGCCCCCTACTCGCCAGATGCCAACCCATTGGACTTCCCTTTTTGGGTGCATGTTGAATTCATTACCTGCACTGTCCGCAACCCAAATATCAACAATCTCAAAGATACTGTCAACCAGCACTGGATGCAATATCTGGGGACTACATCTACAATGGGTACAAGACTTCCGTGGCCGTCTGGAAGACATCATTGCTGTCAAGGGGGCTACATCCATGATTAGAGTAGCCAAGACATCATATTAGTTATTTTTATTTTAGTGACATAGCCAATAACAACTGGTTTCTGAAATATATCTTGATAAAGTTCTTTATCGAAAGTATAAAGATTTTTTCGCAGTACCCTGTATATCGAATCAAAATTAAAAAAACCGGATAGATTGTGTAAAATATTTAATATCTGTATCGTGTTGGTGTGAACGATTTGTTTTACAAAATTCGATATTTGCTCTGATATACTTTATAATGCAAACAGACAAAAATGAGCGAATGGAAAGGAACTGTTGATCAATTTTTGTAGAAAGGGAACGTCTAATAAACACAAAATTCCCACTTGGATTAATTTACAAGTGTATTTCTTATGACTAATATACCTTTTAACCTTTTGTTAAAGCGGTTAGTGAACTGGGTAAAAATTAACCCTAAAGTAAAATTTGTTTAAACTGATAAACAGTTTAATGATGATAAATATTACATAATTGTAATTTTGTATGATTTTTTTTTCTTCAACTATGCCCGTATTTATTCACACATGCACACACATAGTACAAAAAAATTAAAATATATACACAATTATAAAATGAATAACAGAAAATTTGTGTTTAGAGTAAAACATAAATAAACATTAAATGTAGATTAAAATTAATTTTCTCTTTAGACCTTACAAATCTTTAGAATCTTACAAATATAATAATTAAACAAAAACAAAAAAAAAACTCAACACAAATCAGGAAACATAGTACCTAACGTCAACAATTAAAAAAAGATGTTAAAAGCCCTCTCATAGTTAGACAAAATATTAAAACAAAAATCCCAAATTGTCAGCCTGGGATGTTCTTACAGTGTTTTTTGTAGATATTGATGATGGTTCTTAAAGAGTCTTCATTTCTTATTGAAAAAGATGGGTAATATTTTATAAAATCCAAACCGTAATTCCAGGAATTACCATGCAGGTAGGGAAGCTTCAAAGAAAAAGTTGCATATCTGGTAGCAGCATAAATTAAAATAGCTCTGAGATCCATCACCTCAATCACTTTATCCCCGTAATACGTTGAGCTATGAAAGCTTTACAGTGTCCAAAAGCTTCAACCATGTTTCCTTTTCCCTTGACACTTTTTCAGCTATAGAAGGAATGGATGTAGCCACATATCATACTTGTGCAATTAATTTAGTATTATATTAATCAATTCCTCTACACAAGTCGTAAATCATGGAATGGAAAAAAATGGAAATCATGACTTATAATTTTTATAGGGACTCTTTCTATTCGAATGGCTGTCCCGTTATCTTATTCTATACTAACTACAGTACCCGGCATTTTCAGAGTAATTAGGCGCCGGTTAAAAGACAAATTTTGCTTTGATAATATAGAAAAAAGAATTATAATAAGAATTTCAGAAGACAAATGAGCCTCGAATTACTTTAATCTCTAGAAAGCTCACAAAAAAAAAATAATAGCTCTCGTTGGAAATTGTTTTTGAAGCACAATAAAATATACCTTTTTTAATTTATTAATGCTTCATCTTCAAACTTAATACTTCACCAACCTTACGGATAATATTCATTTTTCATTTTGTTCATGGTCGATTAAATGGATATTACTATACTTTTTGATAGTATTTAATATATATGTTGAACATTCTTAATTTTCTTTCCAATAAAAATTCTCACTAATACATTAAAAGATACAAGTTCCATCATCAAGTACATTTTCTCTATTTAGTATCAAACTATATAAAGTATTTTTTTTTATCGTTATAAGCTAATACATTTACTAATATAAAAACATTATTTTTCTAAAACTGTATGTTAGACATAAAGTTTTTCTATACAAACTTATTTTGAACAAAAAAAAGTTTTCACATTAGCAATAACAGCAAAACAAAAATGTTTGGTTACGAAGGCTTCTTATATACCTTTGCTTGGGGTCCATAAAATTAGTCTATGTTTATTACAAAGCCATGAAGAGACACGGCTCCAAAAGTTAGTTATTTGCAGTCTATAGATAGCAAACTAACAAAAGTTAACCAATATAAATATATGATGGACATTTACCCCAATTGATAATTATTGGAGAAAAAGTTAAATATAGGTCAATTAAGTCTGTTGTATTATAATAATTTTCACATTTTGCATGGAAACTTAATTTTCATAAAGAATAAGTCATATGTTTATATCACACATACACCAAAAAATTATATAAAGAATGCCTTACAAGATATCAAAAATTACTTATATATATATATATAATACTGGAAGGAAGCAGTGGGAAAGCAAATTATCAATGGTTCGTTTTTACAAATTATGCAAATAATTAATATATAAAATATTCTGCAAATTGAATATATACTATATTGTGGTATTAAAGTCAAAAATTTATTGTATATAATGTATCATTTTGTGACATTTCTTCTTTAAAATTGAAAATTTGATGAAAAAAAGAGAAAAATTGGATAACTGTTCAGAAAATGATAGATGTTTAAATTAAACATGTATTTTTATGTGTCAAATTTATATGCAAACTAATTTCTGTCCATGGGTAGGGCAGCCGTGACATATAAACAGGGATATCCCACTTTATAATTGTGGCTGAAGATCAAACCAATGAGTACATCAGCACCATCCTTGAGGAAGGTCTTGTTTCCTGTGCCCAACGGCATTTCCAAAATGATCATAGATCTTCCGAGATGATGGTGGCCCCTCCCACATATCAAGAGATACAAAGTGGTGGTGTAAATCCAATTTGTCTGGGTTCTGGGAAAAGATAGATAGTCTGAGCCCCTCCAGCTCCGACCTAAACGTTATGGATTACTCAATGTGGTCGTATTTAAGAGCAAAGCCTGTGTGAACCCCAGCAAGAATTTGGAAGACCTGAAGGTTAATCTGGTGCCTGCCTTCGACTCCATCTCCGTGAACACGGAGCCTGCAGCATGTAACTCCTTTCCAGAGAGACTTTATCTATGGCCAAGACTAAGGGTCACCATTTCGAATGAATGTTATGTCCTTGTTTTTGGAACTTGTGTCGACCTATTTCTATAATTATATGCAAATTATATAATTCGTTATATCATGAGTCCTTTTATATACATTTAAACAGAACTTAAGACAACCCTGTAGAATAAGTCGTCTTATATGATCCCCCCCGAAAATAACTTCCCCCCATCTAAGCCTGACCAGCTTCAAAAGAGGTACTCATGCAAAATTTCACCCTCCTAGGTCCAAGGGTGTGGGAACCTACAAAGGATACACACATACACTAACTTTATTTCATATATATGTAGATGAACTAAAGGATTGTGGACGACAGATAAACAGAAACAGTTCATATAAATTAAAAATTCATACTTATGTGTGGTAGTAGAATAATAAAGTGTACCCTGTATTAGTTTGCCCGCACGCCATAGTTTCTCTTTCTATCTCGAAATTGGAGACAGCAACAGAGGATGGTCGAAAATGAACTCACGTAACAAGAAGAAGAAGATGTATTTATATCTGAAATATTATTCCCAAATTGGACTCGTTTGATAGTTTGGATCAGAACATTTTTTTTTTTTTTTGAAGGATTGCAAATCAAACGAATTGACAATTTGGACTGCTTTAATTTATTTTAGAATGTTTATTTTCTTTATTTAAGTATGCCCTTACAAACAATGAGACGGCCTTCCATCAACTTTCGTGACCCTTCTAAGTGCTAATTATCTTAATAACTCGACAAAGTTGAGATCCTTCTCTTCATTTGTCAATATATACCGAAGTTATTTCCTTATTATTAAAAGGTTGCGATAATTCAATTTCCACTATCCTTTGTCGGATAATTTGTTGTAAAATAATCAACTATTCTTCCCACAAGTTTTGCAAGCCCATGGATCTAAATGATAATCCTAAATTTGTTAATTTTGTTAGATATGTCGATAATTCTCTCGAGCGTTCACTAACAAAAACAAAGAGTGAGACCTGCGAGAGTTCATTCATTTTTACATAGTAGCCTTTATATTTAATTCAAATCTTAAGTTATACTGAAAATGCATATAAATTATGAATGCAATACTTGTACACCAGAGAGGGATAACAAAAAGGAACAGAATGCGAGAGCAACCTTGTTCACATACACACACATACAATAGTTCATTAATACGACTACATTGTTATTTCTTAGATGGAAATATGTTGATGGTATACATCAGGGGGCACTATAAACATTGCACCCTGTGACACTTTTTAAGATACACCTTGTTTTATTAATAAGTTATAATAATAGAAAAAGTGCCTTTTTCGGGAAAAAGAAAAATGTTGTTTTTCCTTGCATTACCCTGGAGAAGAGCTTGATCCATCACAGCAGTTGCCTACTCCACCCAGACCAACCAAGATCCTTAGTAAAGCAACAAACACAAAAACTGACAGTCTCTAAGTTTGACATGACATTCTTCTCGGGATTCTTAAAGAACAATAAATTTATTTATTTTGAAACATTTTCCATGCACAAATTTCATATACATATATATTTGATATATAATAGATGACAGTTTAAGTTGGTTATTTTTATTGATAGATACGTTATTTTTTGTATATATATTTTATGTTATTTTTTATATATTTTCATTTGCAAACATTTGAAAAGAGTGCAGTTTATTTGCAGTTGCAAAGTAAAATAAGAAAGACAGTGTTGACATAGTCTTTTCAGTTCTTATTTTTAACTAAAAATACTTTAGACCTGATAGAGGATACTTGGTTGTTTTTTTGTTTTTTCTCCTTTTTCCAATGTTTAAACATTCGTTTGTTCACATAAAAGACGGAGAGTAACATTGAGGAATTTGTTGTTGAGTTATAATTGTAAGGTTTTTTTTTTGGACTCAAAGTAGAAATGAGGATCGTAATCGGAGTCACTCTTGTCAATATCCTCGTTTATTTCCTTCTCCCACTCCTCTTTTGTCATAGGATATAGTTACTGATCTAACAAAACGTCATAACTGCTAAGCAGCTCTCCTCCAAAACATTTGTCTGCCCTAATTTTCTTTTATTATTCACATGCCCAAAATACACACGATTTTCACCACTAGTTATAAGCTTTAACTACCACCGCTTGTCGAAAAGTAGCAAAATATACTTAATAAACATTTTAAGCTAATACATTTTTTCGACAAATCTAGTCTCTCTACTATTTCTTTCAACTTAAATCAAATTTCTATTAGAAAATAAAAAAGAGATATGTAAATCCTAAGCATTTTAGACATGTAAAAAAAAAGAAAATAAGAAGAGAAGCTTAGGAGTCATGACGTTTCATTATATCAACGACAAACAGCTATAACGGGAGAAACGAAGGAAATGACAGAATGGTTTATAAAACAGCAGCTAAGCTGCCATCGTGTTTCATTATATCAGCAGCAAGCAGCTATCTGAGAAAGAAAATAAACAATAAAAAAAAAAAAACATAAGTCCCACTACGTATCAGCAAGGATAAAACGAGCATGTATGAATGACTATTCTTTCGACTCTCAACTTTACTTTGAGTTAAAGAGTGACGTATACGTATAAAGAGGGATTCCAATTATGTAAAGCACCAATATATTAATAAATAAAAAAATGAATGTGGGTAACCTTAAAATTTGAAGAATATTTGGAAAGAAAGCAGAATAGCTGTAGATCAGGTACAATCAGTTGTGTGATAGAGGAGGGGAAAAGAGAAAAACAATTACGATGACAATACGTGGAACATACGGAACCAAACGTCATCCTTAATAAACTATTTACTGATGCACGTCAAAAACAGTAAGTGTATAGATTAAGAACGACCTGCATTGTTATAAACAAGTCACTGGAAGATCCTAAAGAGAGAAATTGCAACGATGAGTTGGATACTTCGTTTCATCTATTCTACGAATGGGAAAAAATTATAAATATGACAGATTTGGCAAATGAAAAATTATTTTCATATAGCAATTACAAAAAGAGGACAATCCTCAAATGTTATATTTGTTGAACCCCTGAATATAAGTCCCAACAAATCTTCTGTATTACTCACATAGTTGAACTTTTTAAATAAATAATAAAAAGCGAAGCAAATTAAGTGTAATTGTTAATCGGAAGAAGGTTTTTTTTTTCCTTAGCTGTTCTCATTATTATTTAATTCCAGAGTAGTGAAAGTTTCCTACATAGATTGAAGTATATTCATAAGTTGAATGAACATTCGTGTGTGCCATAAAAAACCGGAGCGTAACCCTGAGGATTTGTTGCGGAGTTATAATTGTAAGTCCCTTTTGGCCTCAGAGTAGAAAAGATTAAAATGGGAGTTATTCCCCCAAATATGCTTTTTATAAGGTTTTCTCCTTCCTCCCTTGTCACAGCTGATTGTTGCTGATCTAATGAAACGTCATGAACATTATTATTTTCACCGTACAAACCATTCTTCAAATAATATCATGGGCACCATCTCGATTTTCGGTTTAATTTTTCAACAAGCCCATCCTACAATAGTTTTTCATCATTAAATGCAGATAATCAATTAACTCCATTCAAAAATTATAATAATTATAATATCTTTAGAAAAGAAAAAACAATGGTTCGGCTAAATAATGCTTAGGATTTACACTACTAGATAATGAGTAGATAGGCATATTATTTACATCTTATAACAGATTCAAATATATTATTTGCATACATGTATGTACCATTTAAATTTTCAAATATACATACCTTCATTCTACATATATGACATTTTCTTTAGAGATATTAATATTAAATCAATTATTATAAGTGTGTTATTTAAGAAAATAGAATTTTTGTATTTTATACAGGTACATGATTTTACTTAAGTAAATATGTGTATACAATATTGTATACACATAAATATGCATATATTCTTGAAGAAAGGCCTAAAAGCTTGAGTAAAATATGACATGTAAATATATATATGTAATGGAAGGAGATATGGAAACTCTAAAGCCCAATGTTATCACATGTTTTTCACTATGTATTATTTATGTATTTTTATATAATTTTATTCCATTATTGGGATTTAGATATGCAGTGTGAAAACATTAAGACAATCTGGAGCCAAAATCAACAAAAGGCGAAAGACCAACATATTTTTTCCCTTTTTATATACATACCGCGTGTGACCGTTGATAAACAACGAACCTTAAGCACATGGACAGTTAAAAACATTGTTTGTTGTTTTGGTGGCTAGCCAGAAGTATTTGGCGTCAATTTAAAAAAAATTGGCATCAATTAACAAAATGTATGCATTCCACAATCGTGGACAAAACAAATTGTCTTTCTTTCGTTCCGCACCGGATGAGACAATTTTGAGATTGCAAAATTCTTAAATCTGAACAAGTTCTTTGTATCAAGAGTCAGGAAGGAAGTGAAATAGTCGGGAGATGATTAGGACTCAGTTCAAAGTTACACTGAAAAGAAAGCCTTATTGTCTTAATTTTTATTCTATCTTTTTTGTACACAGTGTTGAGCCTCCAAGCTCACCGAACATCAAACCATGTACTTCTATTTGTGTGGTACAGTTGAATGACTGAGTAGTTCAGAGCCTCCTGCAATGCCAAATCCGAGCTGATGTCAAGGATCCAGGAGGAATTCCGAAATCTGCCAAGGAAGAGTTTCATCAAAACCTGCTCCTCTTTCCAAGATAGAATTAAGGACGTTATTGAGGTCAAAGACGATTATATCTAATAACAATAAAAAAAATTGATTCAGCTTTCATTTAGCATTTTTTTATTGAAATTAGTTGATTACTTTAGGTAAAAATCTATTTCAAAATGAAATGTGTTGGTTGTAAATGAATATTAATATTTAGTATATATACTTGAGTATAGATTTCTATTTTTTGAGATGAGTTAAGCTAAAACAAAAGTTTACCTATGGTTTAGAATCTTTAGTTAATTAATTTCAGAAACTACTATTCACCCACATATTGTTCCTTTTATTTAAAATCTATAAATGTATCGTTATCTTTTTGTGAATAACAAATTTATCTACTTTAAGTCCAATTTCGATATAAATAAATAATAATAAATTGAAAAATAAAATGTGATCCACACTCTAGAATGAGAAAAATAATTTTAACTTGCTTTTGTGATGACTTGCCACAATTTTTCATTCTCAAACTTAAGAATATATATTTTATAGAAGAAATTCCTTTATGCTTATACTAATGGCTAAATTTCATTTGATATTAGTCATTATACTGTTATGAACCATTTTACTGTAATATTATTTAGACTAACGATGGTTCGAAGCTATTAGGCGTCGACGAACATACACAATTTGATTTAATAATAACTATTTGTTTTATTTATATAGAAGATAACGCCCAAATAAATCCTTTATCTTACTTCTCATTTTTCATGAGCACACTCAATGCGTGTTTATTCATTACTTGGGTGTTCCCTTATTCAGAATGAAATATTAACTAAATAGGCTTGATAAATAAATACTGATTAGACGGCCAACAACGAAAACAGTCACATGCTTAAAAATGCTTAAGATTTAGACCCAAATATAAAATCCCTCCCATTGTCTCACTCGCTTATCTTAAGCTACACCCACTCGTTGCTTAATTGTTATTTCTTAGGTTGAAGTTTAGAAGATTAGAAGTCAGGCAGTATATATTACCTCACATTAGTAAAATTACTTTATGGAAAACATTACGACAAATTTTGCTTTCTTAATATGAAAGATTTCTGAAGCTTCCTACAAGTAAGACAGGGGTGTTATTGTTTTTTTAAACTCTGTATCTAAACCCAAAAAAAAATTTGTTGCGTTCTAAAAGACTAGATAATTGGTTGAATTATAATTCAAAAAGTGAATAGTGTCTCAAAATACAGACAACTATACGAATAATGACGGTTTCTAAGTTTTTATTCCAAAAGTTATTGGGGGAAAAAAAAAAAAATCTGTTAAAAAACACCTTCTTTTTTTTTACAGGTGCAAAAATGAACTTGTTTATAATTAAATTTGTAGAAATTCGTCTGGTAAATTTGTTTCCAAATAAAATTAATGTTTAACAACAATATCTGTCATTTTCGTAATAATTTTTCATTTTTTTTTTTTTCATCAAACGTCAATTTTCAATTTTTGGCACATTAATAAATATTATGTAAAGTTAATATTTAAAAAATGAATATCGTGCAGCACTCAGAAAAGAGCAAGATTACTCCTGGTGGTATTTTTGTAGCAGTATAGAAGGCCCAAAAAACATAACAAGACTTATTAGAATTCTTAAGTCTTGAGAGAATCGTTCAATGGAGAGTTGAAGAACTAATTCCAATATTCTCCTTACAAAATGCCTATATAAAGGATTTATCCACAGAAAAGGCTTTCTCACAGGTTACGGATATAATTGAAAAATCAATCTATTGAAATCAATGTACACTTGCGGTCAGCTTTGATTGTACTGGTGCATTTGACTGTATTCAATTCAACTCAGCGGAATGTGCAATGGAAAAAAGGGGAATACTAGATAGTATGAGATCTTGATACAGAGAACTCCTTAAAAGCCGAAATGTGACAGCCAAACTTAAAGGAGAAAAATTTAGCATAAACCCAACGCGGGGTAGTCCCCAAGGAGGTGTGCTTTCACCCATGATATGGAACATGATCACGGACACCCTACTTGAAAAATTTAATAATAACGTAGTCAAGGCTATTGGCTATGCTCATGACATCCTTCTACTAATGAGTGAAAGCATCCGCGTACCCTGGTTAGCAATTTGCAAGAAGCGAGCAATACTGTTCTAAAATGGGGAAGAATGAATGGTTTGACATTTACCCCAGACAAAACTAAATCAGTTGTTACCTCAAAGGTATATAAACTGCGATCAAAATACTTCCCACGGCTAGAAATGGGTGGCAAGCTCATAAATTTTTTATTCAAATTAAATACCTTGGGGTTATATTTGATCAAGGACTTACTTGGACGAAACACCTCAAAAGAAAAGCTGCTAAATGTGTTCGTCTGTGGAACATGGCCAAAGCAGTCATTGGTCAAAAAGGGGGGTTAACCTCAGAAAAAGTGTTATGGCTCTATGAAGCGATGATAATACCAGTAATTTCCTACGGGAGCCTTATATGGGGCCATGCTATTGTAGCAAAAAAGTGGTGTAAAATTTTTGAATGGAATTCAAAGAAAAGCACTTCCTTCAAGTTGATGTTTGCACCATAAAACAAGCGGTAGAAGACCTTCTAAAACAAGAAAAAACATCAAAGAAAGTTATGATCCAAACTGACTCTCAATCAACAGTTGCCGCTCTGATTAATCCACTTACCACAAGTGATGAAGTCAAAAAGTGTAAAGAAACCAACAACCTCGGAAAAAAAAGATGAAGAAATATTCATTGAATGGTGCAAAGGTCATAATGACATCACAGGTAATGAATTCACTGACTAACTGCCAAAAAGTCGAACCGTGAGTCCCAACCATGAGTGCGTTGGTGTACCTCCCAGTTATATTAAGAAAACACTCGACAAAATCGTTTTAAAAACAATCAGAGCATGAAACACACACATATGATGATGAAAGAGCCAAGATCAAAACCAGTTAAACTTCGACGTGAATGCCTGATGCTACTTGTTCAAGCCTACACAGGAAATGGACCATTCCTCTCTCATCTCAGTAAATGGAAGAATACAAGTGGACTCTGCAATATCTGCAAGGAAGAGACACAGAGTGCAGATCATCTCATAAATAGATGTCCCACTCTCTCATATGGGAGAATTGAAGCTAAAGAAAAAGAGAAGAAAATGGCCAAATTCTGGCAATTATAAAATTTGTTAAAATGAAGAAAATAAATTAAAATAATATTGTGTGGTTGTGTTCTTTACTTTTATGTTTATTGTTATTATTTTTATGCCGATTGTGAACAGTAAATAAAATTTTAACTAACTAATACTTTTTTATTTAAGAAATCTTTTATTATTTAACTCAGGGTTATTTTTTCAAAACAAATATTTCTTATGACTTTTTTTTTTACAGGTAGAAAAAAAAATATTGGTAGGTTGTGTTCTTTTTTAACATTCCAATAAATGCTATTAACTACTTTTTAGTCAAAATTTGTGCCAAACAATTTTTCGTACTTTTCTTCGCAGATTTCGATTTGGCATTTTTTTTTTTAAATATAAGATGGACTTCTCAAATAGACCATTTTTTCATGAATATATGTTAGTATGTTATTTCAAGTTTATAACACTTTTTGGAAAAAAAAATCATATTAATACATATATATATTATACAAGTGCTATATTATAATGCTTGCCTTCACCGAAAGGGTCTAAACGCTAAAAATAAATAACAATGCCCATTGTTTATGTGATTTTCACCTCCCTCCTTGACCTGAGCAAATCGGGTAACCCTTTACTGGTAGATCATAAAACTAACTTAGTGTAGACTTAAAAAGATTTTTATGTACATTATAAGGTGTAGCAAGATACTAACTTTTTCAAAAACTGACTAAAACCTTTTTATAAATCAAATAAGTACTATTGTAGTTTTTTATTATACACTACTAATCGTTAAAGTTGTTTTTTACACAGTTCTTAAAAATTGGGCACGTCCTCCATTCTCCATACACTGAATTTTGTCACTTTAAAACCCTCCGATTATTTATTTTTTTTATCTTCAAATAAATTTTGTCTAAGAGGTTTTAGAGGATTATTTATTTTGGGAGAAAAAAAGATGGAAAATTGTTTAACAACCTATAATTTTGGATAATTAGGAGATTAAATATTTATTTGTTAGCGATTTCGCAAAGATATTTAAAATGTTTTTATTTCGTACAAAAATCCAGATACAGATACTCGATTAGAACAAAGAATGAATTTTTGGAAAACACTAGATCTGATTGCATCAATTTTAGCCATCTAGAATTATTTTTATTCGTGGAGTTATTTAAATTCAAAGAATTTTGAAAAGTTTCAATTATGAAAATTAATTAAAAAATCGTTTATTGTATTGAAAGGTTTAGACATTAAATAAAAGTGGATTAGATTAATACATTTATGTAATAAAAAATAAAGTGGCACTTCTGGGTATTTCTAGCAATATCTACTCTTAATTCTTTCAATCTCAAAGAATATTCTATTAAGGAAATTTTGGCTATTTCATTATGTGACACCATCATACAATTTGAGTATTTAGTGAGGTTATATAATTTGAGTGAATACATCTGATTTTTTTCGTGAAATGTTGCTATTTGTTATCAAAAAGTCTTTGAAAAATTCAAATTGATACGATTTAAGAGTCATGAATCGAGTAAATGTAATTTATGATAAGACGTCACTGTGGACACTGCATAAAGTGTTTTTTGATTCATATACCAATACACAGTGATAAAAATCCGGTGTATTCTTTAGACGTTCCTGTTTTTTTTTGGGGATTAGTCATCTGAAGAATGAATTTTCTTTTCCTTAGCAATTGTTATTATTATATAACTCATAAGTAGTGAACATCCTTTTCTAAATAGATTCAATAATATTCAAAACCGGATAGAACATTCATTTGTACTCATAAAAAACGAAGCGTGACCCTGAGGATTTGTTGTGGAATTATAATTGTAAGTCCTTCTTAGACTCAGAGTAGAATTGGGGATTGACATCGGTGTGATTGTAGCAAATGTATTTCTTTATATCATTTTCTCCTTGACCCTTGTAACAACTGATTGTAGCTGATCTGATGAAACGTCTTGAGTATTATTCCTTCTCTCCTCAAATCATACTTTAAATTGTCAGGGTTACCGTGTTGATTTTCATGCCGATTTTATACAGGATTTTCATCACTGCCAGTACAGTAGAAAGAAAAAAAATTCATTTAAATAATGAAAGTGGTTTTTGATTATAATAAGCAAAGTTCTTGGTAATGAACTGTCAATCCAAGTATTTCGTGTACACAAATGATAATTGTGATAGTCTACCTAGTTCTATTTCATTCATATTATTTATATAAAAATTATGAACCTAAAACAAATATTAATTTTTTGCTGCTCATATTGAATATTTGCGTACTAAAAATAGAAAACGAATTTATTTAAAAAAAGTTCTCTTGTTAGTTTTCTTAATAGTTTTAATTATCAATAACAAGACAGGTGATCCTATATTAGATTGGAAATTATTAGAAATTGGAGTATTCAACAATAAAAATTGTATAATTGACCATGGAGAACAATGGACAATTACAATACATTTTACAAATTACGATTCTGCAACCGTCAGCTGGCATCAGGATTCCTCTAGTTTGACCCAATGACACTATTGTTTTGTAAAATACGAGCCAATGATATTGCACAGTATTGGAATGCCTTCCAAAGAGCCTACTTTATTCAATTGATATCATCATAGAAGTTGAGATGGATTAATATTTACGGAATTTTCCTCAAAAACGATCCTGAAAAGAACCAAAGCCTTAAAGTAGCAGAGGCTTTAGCAGTTTCTGATTCCGGAGGAGTTGGGTGAAAATAAACCATCTCCGTCATTGAGTGATCCGACTGCTCTTTAAAGGCTTAGACTACAGTTTCCTCAAGAAATTTTCTTGGACAACCACTCATGGGGACTTCTTCGAGATCCTTATTCTTATCCAGCCGCTCTTTGACATGATTGGCAGTTGTCTCTGTGCCTAGTTTGAGCTTAATATTGGATTATGGTAATATTCCGGGGGTAAGCAAGGTTGCAATCTTTCGTCTTTGTTGTTTTTGCAACATGATAATACGCAGTAATGCTTTGAATTTAACGTATACAAAAAGAAGAGACTCTGAGCTCTCTGCAGAAGAAAATAATAATCAAATTATTGGAGTATCCGCTGACGGTTCTGTCAAAACTTGAACACAACCCAATATATACGTATGTTTAAACAAAATATACTTCTGAAATGTATATTGAAGTACGTCGATAAATTAGTTGTTAAGTCAAAATATCAAGATTTTTTTTTTTTTTAGTATTTATTCCACTTTTTAATATCAAATTACCTAAGGGTTTTTAAATTCGAAATTCTTGTGGATCATGTTTCCTCCCATTTTATATGTTTTATCCAAATCTATTCATATATAAAGTACCTCTTACATTCAAGAGCACTTTCAATTATATTCCTTTGAAATTTTATCCCAAAGAGCATTAAAAGGTATTTCATAAATAATATGCAAAAATACATATTTTAATTTGATTCTAAAAATATATACTTTTCCTTAACCGACGATGGTAAATTTCCCATTTTATTTAACTATTAAACAAAGGTAACTTGAAATACAAGGTAAGTCGATAAAATATATTGGGCCAGCCCTCACTTTCGAATTGTTGTTCCGTACCGACTGGTAGTGAAGCTTAATAGAAGGATTGTTTTTGTGACGTTAGAACCGATGTTAAAAATTTTATAGTGTTAATATAAATAATGTATTTTAAACGTATTGAATGTAATTAGATAAAATTATTATTATTAAAATTTGTAATACCTATATTTATTTAGTGACTCGTCATGGTGTCTCGCAATAGATATTGGATCTGTGCAGTTGCCATTTGTGACTTTTCTAAAAATATGGTTTATCAAATTTCCCTCAGGATTCCTCAAAGAAAAAGATTTGGGGAAGAGCAAGTCATCAAAGGGGTGGTCGCATTTGGAAAGACACTATGGATTTTTGCAAATCATATTTGGGAAAGAACTAGAAGTTAAAATTTAATTCATGCAAAAAGTGATGATAGGAGGACTTGAAAAATATTTTCTAAGGTTCAAAATAAACTCATCGTCCGCAGGAAAATCTGGTAGATTGAATAAAGGGGATATTATTCAGAGTCTGGTGTATGGTACTCAAGTAAATTTCCCTTAAAAGTTGCAGATACATTCAGTCCAATAGCCTTCTTCCCGGTCCTTGTGTATCAACTATAAAAAGGTGGATTCGAAATTTTAAAATATCTGTCATTTTTGAAATTGGGCAGGAATTTAAATCAAAATTAAAATCCGAAAGTAGGATTTTATCTTTTAGCCATTTTATTTCATATAAATTATCGTTATAATTCATTGTTTGTTAATGACGTTTTGGGTTGAAATGTTTAAATTAAATATGATGTGACTTGCAACGATCATCATCTGAATCCCTTTGGTATATCACTGCTAAGAAATATTCAATTCTTAATATTTTGCAGCTAAATTAAGCATTGTCTTAAGATCTCATAGGGCATTATATAAATTGGATTACGCTACAGATACTTCTATAGTTTTCCACAAGTTAATTTATATAATGATTTATAGCCATACTTGGAGCTATATACACCTCATATATTCATGACAATTTCAACGGATAAGAAGTTCCATTTTAGAACTCTCGGGATTCATAGTGCATCAATTCGGTATAATCCTCAACTCCTCAGCATTCACATAACCAACGATAAAGTTATCATTTCATGTAATACATTGAAAAAGATGAAGAACCCTAACTTTTCCATTTATACTATTTTATTGTGTGTACGCTTTTGTATATATTTGATATTACAATCAGTTTGTTCTATGAATAGTATTGAAGGCTTTTAGTTTCATACACCCATACGTCTTAGAACTATTTTAGTATATTTACTTAAAAAATCCTTTTACCTCTTCTCAGAATAAATTTGGCTCTTCAAATGGGAACATAAATCTTTAACTAAGAAATTAAACAATTTTAGAGATTGTATCTAAAAAGTTGTTCAGTTTATTTAAAGGCTAAGAATCATTTTATCTTAATTATTAAGGTCAATCACATTATACTTATTCGTTTAACTCAATTAATGAATTTAATAATATATCGACTGTGACGTCACGCTCCGTCGACAAAGGAAAAGAAGGAAAACGCCTGGTGATGAAGACACACATCAGTCAAAATATCCGTAATATACATACCTTGTATTTCATGTTACTTTGATTAAAACAGTGTGGAATAAAAATGGTATAAGGATTTTTGATCGCTCCAATACTTATTCAAAAAGGTGAATTAAAAGTTACATAACCATAAAAACCAATATACATATATAGGACGTATATGTAAAAAAAAAAAAATTGGAATCATTTAGTGTTGAGACTCGGTCAAAAGTGATTTTAAATAATTTTTTTCCAGCCCAATTTGGACAAAATATTGTTTCAAACCATTATTTCCACCGTTGGCAGATATTTTATCTTTTTCAAATTCTGGAACGAGTTTTCGGTCGCAAAAGGTCGATTTTTGGAGAAGCCACGGCCTAAGTAGTACTATGCCTTATACACCCTTCCTTATTGTATTTATTGTTGTTAGTGGATTTTGTCAAGTATACTTTCAAAGTTCTACTTAAATTCTTTGCCCGATACTGTACCAAAAAATTTACCTAAAGACTGAACGACAAACAATACCAACAATTTGATTGGTGACATGTGGCAATAAAGCATTGTTTTACTTTTAAAGATCTCTTCTTTTTTTGTCTCAATTAATGAATAGATGTTGTACAAAATTGTCGTAATATCATCAAAACATGTAGAAAGCTCATATTACGTGTACAAATATTCAAAAATATTTTATGGTATATTTTATTTTCTGAGACACTAACAGGGTTGGCAGTTTAGCTTTTTTTAAACAGTTTTAATTCAAATTTAAATTGTATTCAGACAATCAAACTATAGCATGATAATAAATTGTTACAAGAGACTCCATTTTATTTTGCAAAATATACCTCAGCCAACAGGTTCTGTAGGTGGATCAAAACCAATCGCCACCACTATCCTAAGTATCAAGGACACCTTCGAATATATTATTATACACTGCAGTTCATGGGTTACGCAAGCTAACCGGGGATCAAAATCCTTCATCGCCATTATCATGAAAATCAAGTGGGTTGTACAAGTGAATCCCTCGTCCAAAAGTTGTATTATGACACACTTCCACCTCTTTCCTGAGCATCAAGAACCCCTTTCAATATCCTATAAATACACTTCAGCTCCTGGGTTGTGCAATTTAACTGCTGGTCGAAAAGGAGTCCCATTAGCCACCGCCACCGCTAGATTTTGGAAATTTTTTGAGAATATGTGTGGATTTTGAAAAAAAAATTAAAATATCAAATAATATTTTTTTTTTTTTTATTTAATATTTAATGTTTCTTATATTTATTTTATTTTTATCCTTTCACATGTACAAAATTCCCACTAAAGATCAATAATTTAAATTATAAAACAAATAAATAAAAAACAAAGCTTTCTCAATTTATTTAAAAAAGCATTAAAGATTCCTGAGTTGTTCAAAGAATAAGCTAAAAAATATAATTTGTCCAATTTGAAAGTCCAATGCTTCAATTTATCTTGCGATTTTTTTATTTAGACCTGGAGGAAGAAGAGTCCTTTTTGTTCTAAAAACGTAAATAATCGTGAGTGTCTTTGCAACTATTGCTTCGGCTTTATAATTATCCTCTCCTCTCAATTTAAAAGCAATGGCCCAGTCTAACACCTTTAGAGTTACATTAAAGTAATGGATAATTATATTCTCACTCATCAACTTCATTTATTTATCAACAAAGGATAAATTATGAACTAGCTATGACGTATCAAGTGAGACGAGAGAATCGACAGCTGATAACAACATACAGTGGGTATTTTTGTGTTAGCGAGGTGAAGCCGTGATGATTGTTTAAAGAATAATTGCAATTGTAAGACAAACTTGACATGCCTTGTGAATGACAAAATATTATTCACCAAAGGAGCACACTTTTGTCTTACACTTTTTTTTAAAGAACAACATAAGTGATACCAAATGCACTTTTTCATTCATTCATCAAAGTGTGATTACAGGGTGTATTAAGTATTCCCTTGCTTCAATAATTGAACAACAATATGTTTCCATTCCCTCATTTTTTCTAATTGCATCATAAAAAATATTAGAGCAAGTAGAAGGTATGTTACAGAAAATTTTATTTTTATTTTCCTTTTCAAGCCTTTTTTATCTAATAGTTATGCCTACTTTATCGTTGACATGTCACTCCTATTTTGCGTTTTGTTTCTATATTGTAATCTACACCAAAATCTGTAATCTAATAAAATTTGATATTTCAATTAAACAACACAACTTTTTTAAACATCAAACGAATTGAAGGAAATTTTCCTTACTTACAGTATTTTGCAAAAGATGATACTTTTAAATACCTGCAATGTAATTGTATGATATGAAATTCGAGTATATGAATATATTCCCATCACATGCTCTCTAGACAATTAATGATAGTTATAGAAGAAAAAAATTAGAGGTTCAAAATTTAGACAAAGTACTTTTATATTTCACAGAAAAATATAGACTAAAGGTACTGTGTGGGTTAAAATTTATGTACGTCGTTTGAACATTTTTTGGAAACATTACAAGATACTGGGTTAAACAAATGTTTTAAGGTCCATTATATTTTTACCTCTTTAAATTTGGTACTTAACTATTTTTAAATGTGAGGATTCTAAAAAGGAAGTCAAAATTAGAATTGTTAAATGTATTGTGACCTCAATTTTGATGTACATATAAAAAAATCTTAAATATACTATCAAGTACTTAATCAACAATTAAAGAAATTGCCCTACTTTTATGAATATGAAACTTTGGCAACATGTTTTACATAAATAGGGATATCACTGTATTAAAAATCGAGTTGGTTTTTTTATCATAGCTCCCAGGGCGGATCTCAAAGTTTTCACAAAGTTTTTTTCTCCAAAAATTTGGTCATTTTTACTTACGTTTTTATATCTTAAACTTATTTTATGATTTTTATCGACTGAAAAAAAGAAAACTGAACTACAGTAATTCATATTATTGATTAAAAGTTAACAATTTTTTTTTTAAATAACTTGTTTATAAAGTTGGACATAACGTTAAAATGATTTGTTTATTATTTTTTTAGACTTTGAGCTGTCGTCTTTTCACTCTTGCTATAGAGGATAATAAATGTTACGACGAAATAATTAGAATTCAAAGATTTTTTTTTAATCTGTCCAATTTTTTTTCATTCAGTTGCTCAAAATGAACGTAAAGTATAAACGGCGCTCATTTTCTATGAAAAAAAGAAAAATATATGATGACAAGCAACACATTGTTAACAATTTCATGCTTTTTCGTTATGCTTTAGTTATGAAATATTATGTCATACTCATTGTTAACTTTTAAATCCGAAAAAAAAGAAACCAAAAATGCAAATTGACATTTTAAAATAATATACTTAGTATTAGCAGCATATCATTTAGGAATGAAGGGGGGAAACCCCATAACAAATGTAATGTAAGTTATTGAATAGAACTGTTTAGTATTAATATAATGATGTATACAGAGTGGGGCAGATAAATTGGAAAAATATTTCAAATTTGATAACGAACGAAAAACGTAGAGTAGAACATTATTTTTTATATATTTGAATGTTATACTTAATGCTATTCAATTATTTATATAAAATCCAACTCTCTTAATGACCTGGGTCACACGGTGCCAAAAGATTTGTCAGGCCCGGGCGACCTCATACAGATTCAGTGTTATCATTGTACCGATTTAGTTTTGAGATTTGACTTACATTCCCTGGATAGATGGAGGAGCCAAAGAAAGAAATTAAACCCTCAAACAAGACTGTGCACCGCCGCACAAAGGCAAAAAAAGTGCATGATGTCTTGGCTACCAAATGTCCTCACTTGTAGAACCTCTATTTTTGCCATAGATACATCCAATATATTAACCTATGCGATTTCTATCTCTGAGAGAGCGTCAAACATGAGGTTTGTCCTATGTATCATTCGTCATTGGAGGTCCTGAAGATGTTCATTACTCTTACAATGGCAAAACTCGATCCGCACAGGGTCCCATTAGCTTCCCAATGATACCAGTAATGTGTGGCAGAGGTTATTTAAAGAAGTTGATCTTATTATAAATAATTGAATGCCATTAAATGCAGCTTTCTAATAAATTAATTAATATATGGCTCTGCCCCATCTACTTCGTTCGTTATCAGCATTTAAAGATTTTCCAATTTATCTGGACCACCCTGTTCATATTTTATGAGCATAATTCCTTCAAAAAGGGATTTGATTGGAGCATAATATATTGTTACGGATGGGTATTGAACAAATAACGTTGAAAAGGCGGGAAGGAGACTAATGGTACTACTAAATTAAGGCTCTTGTTAATATCAGCCGCCTCTTTATTGATTTTGGTGGGAGAAAATGTATTGCTGCTATAAAAATGAGTTCCTTCAATATTTAAAATAGCATTAACACAAGAAAAATATTGTTAATTAACGTTTGAATTTATAAATAAATATTGTATTACTAGCGGTAGCACTCGGAAATGTCCTGAGCAATTAAGCGTCGGCTAAAAGACAAATTTTGCTCTAATAATATACAAGATAATTCCTCAATAAATCTTCAGTGTTACTCTCAGTTTTTTATCAGGACACTCACACGTGACTACTCAATACTTATGTCAATTCATATAACGTGTTCTGTCCTCAAGATTGAAAGAATAATAATATGAAATCGAGAAAAGAAATTTAATATATTGGGATTACTGATAAGAACTTTAACCCTTAGAGCGCTCACTAAAAAAATCATTTTAACAATGCAGTGTTTATATTTTATCCCAATATTAACAATATATATTTAGTGCATATGAATTATGATATAAGAGACCTATAACAAAAACAATTAGAAACAGTGCAGCATATTCGAAGCTATATATGCACACATACAATATTTCATTACTACGACTTGGCTATTTCTTATATCAAAAATATTGATATGATGCACATTAGGGAGCACTATATACACTGTACGCTTCGATGCTTTATGTTTATGATATACATCATGGAGCACAATATTGAGTGCACCCTGTAACTATTTTAATACATTCATAACGATAAACAAACTTTTATCTATAAATATAGATGGATTCTTTGTTCAAAATAACAACGAAATATTATTAACATTAAACTGTTAATTTTCTGAACGTTCAACAATTCATATATATTATTATAGTAGCAACGAGCGTGCGTGACGACAGTCAGTGCCTCATATTTAAAAAAGAGAATCTCCTAAAATTTAAAAAAGTCTGGTCCGTTTCAAGCTGGATACTAAGTTCATCGTAAAAAGTATTTATGTATCTTAACACAAGAGGGAAGTACTAAAACTTCTGTTTAAAAAAGTACTTTAGTATCTGTATTTGGCATTTTAAATATTTTTTTTTAATTTCTAAAATCTATTTTTATATATATATAAATAATTTGAAATTGTAAATAAATGTTGTTTTTTTCTCTCTGTCTCTTTATTTATCTATAAAAGTTGTATCATAAATATAAACAAACATTTGTTTTAATTCAAACATGAGAATCATTATTAATAAATATAAAAAAGTGACACTTTTTAAATTGACACTACAACGAATGTTGTTAATAAAGTATTTAAAAAGTTTTTGTCATAATTTAAAATATAACTGTATACACCCACGAGTATATTATAAGAGAGAAAATTCAATATTCAGAACATAAAACATTATACAAATATGTTAATTATGTTCCAAGGTACAATAAATTATAGGTTTGTGTATTTGAATTTTTCTTATACATGACTGAAATAAAATGATGAGATTAATCATTGTCAAATTTTTGTTATAAAGGGTTTTTCATTAACAACGCTCACATTTTTTTTTTTTTGATAAAACAAAAATCGTTTGAGATATCGATGATTTCTTTATCTGCAGTTAAAATACATTCAAGTTAATTTTTGAATAAAATTCGATGTTGTTTGAATGACCTCCACGTGCACGTTTTACGAAGTCTAATCGTTCAACCCCAATTTTCGACTACTTTTCCGCATAAATTGGCTGAAACTGCAGCAATTTTGCGTTGAATATCTGTTCTGTGCTCTTTTAACGTCGACGGGTTATTGGTGTAGACCAGGGCTTTCACATGACTCCAAAGAAAATAGTCTAGAGGTGTTACATCGCACGAGCAAGGCGGACAATTGACTGGTCCATTTCTGGAGATAAGACGCTCACTAAGCTTACTCTTCAATAAATCGATTGTAACATTTGCTGAGTGCAAAGTGGCACCGTCGTGTTGAAACCACATATCGTTCAAGTCCATATCTTCCAATCGGTGATCGTGGCGCGGTAACGATTTCCATTCACAGTGACGTGGCGATTGTCATCGTCGACGAAAAAGTACGGCCCAATGACACCTCAAGCATGCAATCCACACCAAATAGTAATTTTTTGGGGATGTAATGGCGCCTCATGAATCACGTGTGGGTTTTTTTCTGGCCCAATAGCGCATATTTTGCTTGTTAACAAAGCCATTGAGCCAAAAATGTGCCTCCTCCCTGAACATGATTTTACATTGAAAATCAGGATCATTTTCGAATTTTCCTTCAGCCCATTTTACGAATTCCCGACGTTTGAAGTGGTCAAGAGGCTTCCGTTCTTGTGTCAACTTAATCTTATACGGGTGTAGACCAAGATCTTTTCCCAAAACTTGCCACAACGATATCACAGAGATGCCCAACGCTTGTGAACGGCGCGTAAGAGACAAATTTGGGTAATCTTGAATTGATGCGCTTGCGGCAGGAATATTTTTTACACTTCGTGCATTTCTTTGTCTCACTGGCACAGGAACATTATGTAGCGTGTATGTGGACTCAAATTTTTTAACCAAAAGTTGAATTGTTGATTTTGCAGGACAATTACGTTGACCATAAATTGGTGTTAACGCTCCTAAAGTTTGGATCAAAGACTCACCACTGTTCTAATATATCTTAATAACTTGCAAGCGTTGCTCGAGTGTGTACTGCTCCATGATAAAACTACAATTATTTCTAAGTACAGCTTTCAAAGAAACAATAACAAATATGACGTTGTTTTCGAAACCTATCAACGTAAAATGTGAGCGTCCCTATTGAAAACCCCATTATAAGGTGAATGATAATACTAAAAATATTTCATAGGACTAGGAAACTCAGTTAATGTTCCAAAGGGATCTAAAACTATTTAATTTAATTTTATTCATTTGTTTATAAATGAATAAAATTGAGAGAAATTTAATTTTACAGTGAAAAGTTGTTAGAATAATTTAATCAGACAAATGTTTCTATAAATAAAAACACAGATACACTTCAGCTATTTGATATGTTCAAATCAAGTTAAATATTAGTGTTAAACCCCATATCCAGTTTCTAGATATAAGTAAACCTAGTTATGTGTTTCAAAGTTCTGGCAAGAAATTAATACTACATGATTAATCTTATTTAGTAGTACACTTAATTTTAATAGATAGGAAATTTATTCGTCGATTGTCTTAGAACTCGGTGAAAGATGGGTTTTGTACTTCGAGATTCCTTATCTAAACTTTTGACTCAATTAAAAAAAAAATCGAGAACCAGTAAAATAAAGGAACAAAGGAGTGATGTTGAAGCTTTTCCCCATGGCCATATCCAAGGAACTCGAGCCACCTTCATTGGGACATATCTTCAGAGCAAAAAATCCAGCGGGAACAATGATCTTGGGAACGTGGCCAGCACAGTACAAGTCTTCCCTCCCATTTTTGTGGAGAGGAAGGAGCGGCTTAATTCAGATGCTTCCTCCAAACTTCTGGATAAGAAAATGCTTTCTTGGGCCAAAAAAAAGTTCAGGGACAACCTTGATTTCACTCAATACGGAGCTCTGTGGTATCTTGCCACTAAGACCAAGGCCTTCCTGAGAACAACTTTCTGGACAACATATGGCCGCCCTCTTCTCCAGATGCGAACCCCATTGACTACTCTATCTAGGTGCATCTTGTGGAGAGGGTGTGAACTATTCCTCACTGGAGGGTCCAGTCTCTAGAGGCTTCCATCAAGAAGGAGTGGACGAAGCTGGAGTTCGACTAAATAGTCAAGGCATACAAGGGATTTAGGCTTCGTATTGAGGCCATTATTAGACCTGAGGGCTCATAAATTGAAAAAAAGTTGTGCCGAACACTATTTTGAATTAGAAAAAATAAATATTTATGAAAAGCAATGTCCCAAGCGTGCCAGATGCCTTAATTCCTGTTATGAGGTAAATAGACCCTTATGACATGAATTATAACACAATCGTATGCAACGTTACTCTTGGCGAATTTCTTTTTATTGTACACATATGGATACAGTAATGCTTTGAGTTGGATTAAAGCGTCATTAGTGTCATGGCAATTGGAGTCTCTGAAACTTGAGGGGCATTACATATTTTTCATATTGAAAATAAGAGAAAAAACGGCGTGTAAAATTTATCTTGTTTAAAATCCTGTTCGTCCCGTATCAACTTCCATTTCAAAAAGAAAGGAAAACTTTACATTTCCACAAAACTTATTGTCGCTATGTCAAGTTTTAACAAGTAAAATTTCAAATAACACATAGTTACATCTGGAAAACTATTCATTTTTATAATCACACAACCTCTGTATTATAACCATTACTGTTATAATTAAATAAACTATTTTAGTTCATCATTTAGTTAAAACAGTAATTACTTAATCGCTTAATGTATAGTTGTAAATAAGGAGCATCAAGAGACGCTCTTCTCCAATGCAAGCAAAATATGACAATAAAATAATTAAAGCATGGACTCTCCATCAAAAAATGTCTTCCTTCAATGAGATTTGATAATAGGTCCTTCCTAAATACACCCTAATAAAGGAAATGGAGGATTAGAAGTTAGATCTGAAAGGAATAGAAGGAAATTATATTACAAACATCATAATTTCATTAGAAGCACTCCTTGAAGTTTGACCCTCCAAGATAAAATTTTCCCTAAAAATCATTTACGTTTCCACAGCTTTATCATTAATTACTTAAATCACATATGAGGGCTTTTAATGGACGATGGAGTAGGTTCCTGTCTCGGTGTTCATGATTCATCACTTTTTAACAAAAAAAAAGTCAATAAAACTAATTTATTTCTTCACTATTTGTTCAATATAAACATATAAATTTAGTAAATAAAGTATCGTAGTATAATTATGATGATAAGTTCATAATTCAGGAAGAACGATTATGTGTGTTCTAAAAGCGTGATTGTATGATCGGTTAATCTTTCTAGGGTTAAAAAATGATGTCAACAAATTATATATTTTATCCTGAATTTTTCTTTTAATGCCCCCCCCCCTTTTAAAGAAGATAAGAAGATTAAAAATAAATACATTTTCGATTAATAGTTTTCGGAGATAGAGAAACAGATCAAGACTGGTTTGATAGATATTGTTTGTCAACAGTGTGGTGAATGATTATTAAGTGGCTAGTGGTGTGCCTCCACTGGAGAAGGAGTCAATTATATTAATCAAGGTGGACGCGCAGCATTGGATTCCGACTAGAATAATTCCATTCGTATTCTTTGCCAGGTAGAGCACCTCCTGGACATTGAAAACAATATTGTCCATTTTAAAACACTCATCTTATGAAGAAGACTTGACAATAACTTATTCCAGGTGGGTAAGTTTCACTTCGTAGTGAAAACCTCCTATGTTTTCCACACCTCTCCTAATGGATACAACCTTTTGGCAAAAATGAAAAAATATAAGAAGATTTTTCCATCTCCTTTTACAGAACGGAACTTTCTATCCTCGGGACTAGCTCTTCATTTATTGATAAAAAGTGAGGATGTTGTCAACCTATACATGAGCACCTTCTGGTGAGAATTGCTCAACTATTTTTTTTTTTTTTTTTTTCAAAATAAATAATGGGTCAACGTTTTCCATATCTCTTTTATGGTCCAGTCGCTTCATTATTCTCCGAACTAGAGTGGAAGGTTGACCTAGAGCAGTGCCCCTAAAATACATATAAGTTTTTCTTTCCAAAATGAACAAAGATGATGGTGGAATTTAGTGTAGGCTACCAAAATGAAATAGTATGGGACCTCTATCGAGTATTATTTGTTTTTAATATATCATATTTTGTAGAACGGTTCTTTAATGTAGTTGCCTTTTTTTTTTAAATCTAACGAGCAAGCTTAGAATTACCGAATGTGATGATCAACTTCTTCTTTTCAGGAAGTTTAAACCTCATCAAACACATCTAGTTCATTTTGAAAAGAAAAAAACTAATTTATGTTCATAAGGGGGGAGGGGCGGATGTAGAAGTTTATGTTCAGGCCTAGGGGGCAGTCTCAAAAAGTTTTGCAAACCATACTCTAAAGCAAGGGGGTTAAATATTGTTCAAAAGAAGTATGTAAACCCAACTGTTCCTAATTGTGTTTCGAAATATAAAAAGGACCTAGGAGGAGTTGATCTCTTGGATGCAATAAAAACTGAGTATGAAGGGATAATTATATACAGAAAAGGGGGTTGCCTATATTTCACTGCTCAATAGTCCTTCTGATGTTCAAACTTTGCGATAAATGAAAGCAAATGTATATTTCCCATATTTATCATTCCTTCGTCATATAACATAATAGATGCAAATCAATCATGAAACAGAGGGAAAAAGACACAGTACCTACCTATTTTTAAAAGAAACACCCAGCAAAAGTTGACAAAATCAACAAAGTCTCCGCTTTTTCAGTTCTACTTTTTAGCAAAGACTTTGCAAATGTCCAATGTGTAAGGAAAATACAAAATTTGGTCGACTTTCATTTCGTTTATATTTATCTTAAATATAAATACTTATATTGTATTACATATATTTTTTTTATGGAATTTTAATAGTGTCAATTCAAAGTTTACTTATCTGAAGATATCTATTTAATTTATCATGTAACAATAACAATCATTTTATTCTTTTTCAAAGTATATACCCATTTTTATATCTAAATAGATAGTGGCTATTAACTAGCCACTATTGAGGTCTCATGGGTTTTTTAGATTTAAAAAAAATATAACTCTCTCATTTGATTTAATAATACGATCAACTTTACCACCGAGTTCTTTCCAACCCAAAAAAAGATCACCTTTAATGTGTTAATAACAAAAGTCAATTAAAATGATTATAGGTTTTAATCAATTATGTGAGTAGAAATAGAGAGGGGGGCAGAGATAGGGATGTCAAATTGTTGAGCATATTAGTATTAATGGGTAACCTTCAAGATATAAATGCTCTTATAGATTTTTTCTTTCTATTTTAAAAATTCAAACGTATTGGCAAGCAAGGAGCACTAAAATTTTAATTACAATCCTTTCAGCAGATATGTGGTCTATCAAAGTTCCCAACATGTATATTTACTTTTAAATTATACTCATGAGGATTTTGACAACTTTCACATCCTTACACATCAACTCTTAATTCATGGAACATTTACTCATACGTAAAAATTGCTTGGGAGCGTAGTTATTATAACTCACTAGTTTGCATATTTATTTATGAATAATAAAGATGGCATCTCAGGCGTGGTTTTTATACGAGTGAAGCGTAAGGGAGGATGTGCATTAATTTCAAAAATCATATTAAATTGTCAGTCAGTCGTTAAGAGGCCATCAACCTCTTTGGATCGCTATCTCTGTTGAATACAGCAGTAATGACGAGAAGGAGAATTACTTCAATTCTGCCTTTATTGTGGACCAAACGCGTCCTTTATATTTACTTATATATTTGGTAAAAATATCATTAATTTACAAGTGTCCTTTGTCTTTTATATAGTATTGTTGTGTAGCTAGAAATTGTGTAAGCAATTGACATGAGTAGAAGAGAATAAGAAAGTGTAATTTGAGACGATCTATAATGTTTGACCTAGTCTTCAGCAACCTCTTTAATAGGGGCTCAGTAACAAAGCTGTAAAAGGTAAACCGTTGTGTTTGGGGTTCATACGTCCCCTGTTGTACGATAAAACTATTATTTTGCGGGTTCTCATTCGAAAGCTACAATTTTAATGAATTTGATTCGGCTCAATAAGTCTTCTCTTTTCTTTCATATTTAATTTTCAATCTAATAAGAGAGGAAGAAATCTTTATGCTTGGTTTCAAATAAAACTATTGAATTATAACATAAATGATAAAATTTACCAATACTCGATCCCAAAAATGTACTCGGCGCAGTCTTAAAAGAATAAATTGCATAGTATATAGTAGATTTTTAAATGGATTTGAGTGTTGAGAGGATATAAAGTCCTTTTTTGTTTTAACTAATAAGGAATTTAGAAATAATATTATTTACATGAACTTGTTGATTTGAATACAAGATTTAATTTTAAAATATATCTTACATATATTTAGAACTAGGGGCAGGTTTAGAGTTTAAATAAGAATGACAAAGTTTCATAAATTTTCCCACGATAGCCATGTAACTTCTGTGTGTAGTAATAAACGGTAAAACTCTTCATTGCTATCAATGCCAAGCTGTCGAAACAGTTAACACTTGAGAAAATGTGCCTGATCCAATTTACTGCTGTGATAACATTATTAATTGATTTGTGAAGTCGACCACGTAGATTTTTATGCTACAAGACGGTGCCTTTAGTTTACATAAAACACTGTAAGTACACCAAGTACGGCTTTTCAAAGAACTGATGAAACAACAATGACTATCTATCATGGATAGTTCACCACCTCAGAATGTTAGCAAGTAGGTGATTTTCTGTTGGAAAAAATTAACAATGATATCAAATACCAACTCTCCTTTAGTATTTATTATAATATTTCTAACAAATATCATTTCTTGAACCAACTGCTCATCTTTGACAAATACAAACATAAGCGAGAAGGGCATATTCATTCCCTAGTAAAATGGACTTATCTCACTACAAGCTAAATTATATTGTAGCAAGAATGTTGCATAATCTATCTTCTATGTTTTCAGCCATTTAATCTATTCTTCCTCGAACTTACTAGTTAGTGGTATTGACTTCATAATTTGGTCTGGTGACTTATGTACAGCTCTGTGCATAATATTTGTTACTGTCCAATCGATTAAGCCTTACCAGATCTAGCAATCAACTAAAATATGTTGTATGAAGCACCCAAACCGTTATTACATAATTGCGAAGTAATAAAACCATATTTTTAATAGTCTTTCGTGCCGTGAACTTTTCTAAAAACTGCAGACTAATAAATTCTCAAGGACTTTTGGTTTAAATAGTTACAGAAATAAAAAATTATTGATGCAAAAAATAAATGCCTTGTGTAGTGAGAGAAGCTTACAATGAAAAGGATCCTCATAAGGCCTCATGTGTATTTCAAGCAATTGATTTAATAAACTCATTCAGAACAGGAAACTAATTAATTATCCAAATGAATAAACAGTATGTCCAAAAATTGATGGTGTTTAAAAAAAAAATCATGAAATAACCTAAACCAATAAATTTTGTAGGCGAAAAACTTTATTTACTTCCCTATATGACGACTTATGTATATGCTGAATACATTTCTTATGCGTTTAGGTATCCCTTCATACAGATTATTGAAAGTATCTGGAGAAATTTTTCCCCATGGTTTTGTCAGTTTTTTTTAATCACCCTCTGAAGTTGCTGGCGCATTTTCATTGAGTTCCATCTTGACCAAGGCTCACTAATTTTCAGTGGGAGACAAACCACGACTGTTGCCAGGCCATGTGCTTTTGCCTCAGAAAGAATCCAAGTTGTCTGAACACACCTTTTGTGCCTTTTTGTAGTGGGGAGCAGGGGCTTAATCCTACTTGAAAATGGTTCTTGATGTGTCAGACAACATTTTTCTCTTCAAAAGAGGTCCAGTTTCTTCAGTAAAAGACAAAGTTGATATCACAGTTTGGTTTCGTGGAATCAGGTGAAGATCTGACACTGTTTAATGGCTGATAACGGCCCAAACTTGAAGATTTGCAAGGGGTTGTCCATCCCTCCTTTTCTTACACCAACTCTTAATGGTCCTGAGAGGAAGCTGTAACCTTTGAGCAACGTCTCTCGGGCCTGATCCACCATCTATCATGCCAACAACCTTGACCCTGGTTTCCAAAGAGTGCTCTCTCACCATTTCAAATATTTAATTTCAACTAACATCCAGTGTTTTTTTCTGAGCCCTTTTATACTGATGTATGATGCAACCATCAACAATTATTACATCAGAAAAATTCAATATTGCCTAATGGTTGTATCAGCCAAATTTCATTTTATTCCTACCAAAAAAAAATTTTATACTATAAAATGGATCTTTATAATACCACCATCAATTTTTGGACATACTGTATATTTACAACTAAACAATTTATCGTTTTTACCAAATTAATGTATAATTTATAATTTTTTAAAGGTTTTTTTTTTAATATTATCTCAATGATTCGTAGTAATATAAGCTAAAACACTAATTGATATATTATAAATTGGAAAAAAAGCATGTACATATTTTGCATGAAAGAATCATTACAACTTACTTATCTGACCATACACATTTTTTGATCATATAATGCCATAGACTATTACTTTACAGTTCATGGACTTTTCATAAAGGATATGTTCATATTTATGGTCAAATTAATATTAAGCGATTTTATCTGCACGAAAAGTAAAAGGGTTTTTATATGTTTCGTTTTTTATGTAAAAAAAATCATCGATTCCCAATCTGGCCTATTTTTTTAAATAATTAATGTACACTATATTTGTTTGCCATAGTTTGATTTTTCTACTACCCAATACTCATGCCCCTACCTAAGGGCATTAAAAGTGTCAAATAAAATAAATTTATATGTATTTAAATAAGATAATAGTAGATTTTCTACACTAATGTGTTTTTAAATGTAGAACGTTCTACTTTTTATATTAGTAGTTTCATCAGACAGTTTATGTTAACAAGGGTCCTAATTCAGAAAATAGCATTAATAACTTAACTATTATACCACTTTGACGAAAATCTTTGATTTAGAACATCTACTGAGGTATTTTAATTACTAATATATCCCCCCTTAGCGGCAATTATGGCTTCCAAGTGGGCACAGAAGGCCTTGCACTGTAATTTAATCAGTAATGCAGATAATAGATGAAAAGAGTATTTTCCTTAAAGTTGGAGACAGTTCATAAATATTTGTATCATTTGAAAGATAATATTGATAGCTTTTCATTAATATGCTCAAGTTTATTATTGAAACTATCTACCCCTCTCACAAATAGAGTTAAAAAGGTGTTGCAAAACTATTCACTACTTGCAACTTCTGGGTAACTCTATTATGAAGCTATAAAAACACTGTTCAAACATGTAACTGTATAGCCAACATAACTCTCCTCTCTATTTACATATACCAAGTACTCCAATAAAATCTGAACATTTGGAATAAAAACTTCAACAAGCTATAATTTATTATCATATTTTCAACAAAATTAATATTCTAAATAGATGTGTGTCCAATCTCTCTTAATCATGAATGTTAGCGCCTATGATAGCTTCCAGGTGGCAGCAGAAGTCCTGGCACTCGCTGCAGATGTAGTAATCAGTCTTAGTGATCGTTGATATTGACTATGAGGGCTTCATTCTTTAAAAGACGGTTCTGTAGACTTTCCGCTCGACATACACCCAAAAGGTGTCGAATAGAGGTATGGCATCAGAACTTTAAGGGGGCTGAAAATGTCAAAAAATAGTTTAAAAGACTCAAGCTAAAGATTCTTGCAACGGAAGAGATGGGTTTATTTCATTGCTGTTGTTAAAAGTCCACCCACTTTTTGATAGCTCTCTCTGTACTCTTATGTTAAACCACAAGATCACTTGCACTGGCACTCATAGTCTTGGGGAGATTGGCTAGAACTGTTTTATTTAACTGATCCAGGTCTTGTTTGGACTTTGTGACACAGCCATGCTTCATCTCCAAAGTTTTGATTTGCTAACCTGGTTGTCTTTGGTCTTGGAGACGCACAACTACTTGGATTGCTGGAATGGAATTAGTCAATCAAGTTCAAGTATCATTTTTTCGACTTGCACGTAAGCTAAAGAGCTACTTTTTTTTTTACTAATTGTTTATGCTTTGATTTTTTGAAATATGAATTCATTTCAAGCACTCGAACTTTATATATTAATGAATTAATAAATGTTCAGTTTTCAATAGAACACCCGGTAGCTCAGTATATACTTAATAAATTTGTGTTTTTTTTAAGATTATAAAACAAGCCCCTTTGCGATCAAAAATAATAGTAAATTTAATAGTATTAGATTATTGTAGAACTATACAAAGAACAGTCAAAAAATAGCCAACGCAGGGATATAAAAAACGAAATTCCCGCCTAATCATAGTACTTGTATGATTTTACATCCAAACCATTAAATACGAAATAATTTCCGGTACTATAGACGCGTTTGAATCAGATCAGTCAAGTTTAATCCCGATATTTTTTCAATTAATCCCTGGTTCTCCTCTAAACATACCTTTATATATTTTGTTTTCCTTCGTGGATTTAATTTAAGTGGCATTTTTCTCCTGAGGGTCTTAATATAATAAACCCATGATCAATGCTATATTTAAAAATCTTATAAATTTTAGTGTTACAGATTTTGACATAAATTCCTCCCATTTTAAATTGTAGTATAAATATTGATTGATTGAGGAAGATAAAGTTCAATAAAAATTATTTAAGTTTCTTATCCTAATAAAAGCACTACATATTTTGTTAAAATACAATGTCTACAATGGATAATTAAATGAAAATAGTTCAATAAATTGAATAAGTCAATAACATTTTAAATTTTATGAAAAAAAGTGATAATTTAATTGTTAAATTAACCCTTACTTATTTTTCTTCAAAATCATAATGCGATTAAATTTATTAAATTGTATTTTCCCATGGAAACTGTATATAATAAGTATCAGGCAAGAAATTAAATCCTTTTTTGTACGTGTATTATATGATATACTGATGAATTTAAGATCAAAAATAGTTGTGGTTGGAGAATATAATATTGTTTTTTCTACTTAGTTTAACTCAAAAAAAATATGACAATGGTCATTATAGCCCAAAATAAATGTGATTGTGTCCAAAGTCTTACATTGGGAGTGCTGGCAGAGGGTATTCTAAAAAATATTGGAAGAGAACCAACGCAGCACAAACTACTATAAAGCTTCTTGCCAGACAGTCAAAATACGACTTTGGATAACGTCCAGAACAATCACAAATTTCCAGACAATGGTGGCCAAGAGGGCAAACCTTGGATGTCATATCTCAAGAAAAGTGACCAAGATCGCAATAAGTGAATTTAATTTGAAAGATGTATTTTTCAGGAGACCGTATTGAGCCTCATGTGGCGTATTTTTTAAAGTTGTTAAATATACAATTATTTATAGAGAAATAGGGTATCCTGTATAAGCTGACCCGCACCTCATACTTTCTATTTCAATCTCGAAATACATGATAACGACAAGGGATAGTTGAAAAAAAATTATCGCAACCTTTCAACTTTGGTACGCCAAGCATAGGGACGCAAAGTGAAGAATATTATTGACTGAGGGAGAGAAGACACGAAGTGAAGCGGAAGAATCTCGACTTTTCAGGGTTGTTCCGTTAATTAGCACTTCCAAGGGGCACGGAAACAGATGGAAGGTCTTATTGTGTGGAAAGGCATACTTAAGTCAAGAAAAGAGGCCTATAATAAATTAAAAACATTGATTATATTAATAAATTAAAAACATTTAGTATATCAATAAAAATTACAATGTTTAATAACTAACAAATTGAACAGTTAACAAAAAAATATATGATTTACAAAAAATTAAACACAAATGAATCAACATCTAACTAAAATAGAGCAATCAGTAGAAATTAATAAATTACAATATTTAACAAATGAACAAATAACAATACAATTTATATAAACCATCAGATAAAATCATATATAAAGTAGTCCAAATTTCTAATTCGTTAAATTCCCAAACCTTCCGAAAGAAAATGTTTACAACAATTGTGATGGATAAAATTATAACCCAATTCAGTGATACTTAATTATACTATATATATAAAGACTTCAAATAGATAGCAAAGAAATAGTTAAGTTTGAACAGGAGACATAATTATAGACTGTAAACTAAGCGTCAATATGATGAAATTTGATTTGTTCATATCTTTTAAATAAGAAACTTAATTTAAATTACATTATTAATAATAGACATGTTTATTTTTTTTATTATTCTTTATTTATAATGCTGCCTGTAAACCTATTTCAACAACTATGATTGATAAAATCATCACAAAATCAAGTGATATTTAATGAAGTATAATATTAAGACTTATTATTAGGTAACAAATAATTCAGTTTGAATCAGGACCATGATTATTGACCATGATAGGATAAAAATACTTCAATTAGGCTTTGAATTCACTCTTATCCGAGTTCATAGATGTCCAAGAAGAAAAACGATAGTACAAATTTGGACAGAACCACTCCCGTGCAAAGTATTTTTGAAATTTATTCTACTGCCATGATCCATAGTAGATATAAGAAAGAAAAAGTTGTAATGCCTTACATAATTCGATATGATTTCCTCCGGCCTCATCCTCAGTACTGCAACGGATGGACTCCAAGAGAAATCTCCCCCCTCCGTCGAATACTACATAAGAACCAAATTCTCAATTTCTTCCACACAATGAGACCTTCCATCTATTTCTGTGTGACCCTTGGAAGTGCTAATTAACCGAACAACTCGGAAAAGTCTAGATATCCTTCCTCTTCACTTCATGTCTTCTCTTTCTCATCAATAATATTCTTCCCTTCACTTTGCGTCCCTACACTTGACGTACCAAAGTTGTTTCCTTATTATTGAAAGGTTGCGAGAATTAATTTTCAACTTTCCTCTGTCGCTGTCTCTAATTTCTAGAAAGAAAGAGAATGTATGACGTGTGGGTCAACTTATACAGGATACCCGAGAAATCATTGTACTAATTAATTCCTCTGAACTTTTTTTTTAAATTGATAAAACCTCGAGTCTATTAATTGTATGTACAAATATTTTATTATACATAGTCTGGTTTTTGTTTGTTTTAACTGACTTTTATTAATTTAAGGTGCATATTCGTTATTGATATATATATATATAGTACTTTTCTTAATTAATCAATTAACAGTGATATTGGTGTGTCAACCTTTCAAATACTATCAATCAGCTTAGATAGCTTACAAAATACAATGTAACTAATTATATTCCAGATTACAGACTAACTTCTATAATATCAACTTTTTGAAGGTGTTTTTTTTAATTTTTTTTGTTATTATAAAGTCTTAGTAGGATTGTAAAGAAATGTTTATTTTTAGTCACTGTATACGATTCACAATAAGATTCATAAATAACTAAAATATTTTTAGAATTGGAATACATGTACTGTATTGGAAGGTTTTATCTTTTATTCATATCTTTTCGGGCGTAGAAATATCACTACCATAAATCAAGTAGAAAACACTGCGTAGCAATAAAAACATGAATTTTGAATTTTAACTGTCAATTTCATGTTTTTTATTCACAAAGCAAAAAACAAATGAAATTTTATTATTTAGTAGTGTTATCAAACACTTTCTATCACTCTTTTTCTTTTTTTTTTCGATTATGTTCCCTCGCCATTTGTGTGAGTTATTTGGGTTTAGCAAACCTATCGTAGAAAAGCTAAAAATTCAGATTGGTATTTTATACTCTAAAAGATTATAAAATTATTTAGCCATTAATGAGTGACAAAATATAAAAGTGGAGTTATTTTCCTCTTTTGACCGTGCTGGATTTTGTCCTAATGGTTTTTCCACCCTAGTATCCATCTCTTTTCCGTTGCAATTTTTATGCTGACCGGGAAATGGTTCTTTTTCACATTTCAAACTATTTAGATATAATGTGTATATAAATATATTTTTTAAATTATTATTACGTATATTTCACAAAATACATTTACTAATAATATTTTTAGTTTGATATCTATATTTCACAAAATTTAACATATCTAATTCTAATATTTTTTAGTTTGATAAAAAAACCATTTCCAGTTATTAATTAAAGACATTATAACATTTTTTTTAAAGTACAAATTTACATATATATTTTATACATTTTCACTAAATATACTTAAAAAGCAGAAGGCCGGAAAAAAATAGATGGAGCGGAGGTCATCCCGTCGTGCTATCAGAATGGGGAGAAGGCCCATAAACCCAAGCCTTGATACCCTATATTTCACCTATTCTTCTTCTCTTCGTTACTCCCGCAGACTATTCAGGGAGCGGACTAAAATACTCACAGGAAAATTTGTTCTCACCAAATTGGAAAATAACCATAACTACCAGTATGCTAAAACAAGAAATCCAAAATGAAGGTGATAGCCCTGATAGTTGAAGATTGTTTTGGAGAAGAGATGCTTAGCTGGCATGACGTATCCTGGATTAGTTGTCAACAGACCTGAGAGAGTAGTAAAATTGTAAAAATAATGCCAAGAATTACCTCAAAGTCGATTCTAAATCTAGTCTTAGCCCAACAAGGACTTTTTATCATAATAATAATTATGACCTTCCAACCAATGTTGTATAATCAAGAATGGTTACAATATTAATCCATTATCTCATTCAGTTTTTATCGAGGTTGAATGAGTTACCAAATGTTCAAATTTGAAGAAAAGGATCCAGTACTAGATCATTTGTGTCCTAAAATGGAAAAAAACTCTCTATAAAAGTATGAGAAGAGTAACCGATATGGATCCTTTATATTACAATATTAAACTGACATATCCTCTAAATATTGAAGTCATATATCTTCTTAATTATAAAATTTTTATTACCAAGAATTGGATTGAATATTATGTAGGACGTCAAAGAATAATTCCATTGAGATCATGAAACCCCCAAAAAAAAAAAAACTCGAATTGTTTAAATGTATAACTGTTATGGATATTACAAATGTTTCATTAAAAAATGATATCCAATTTAAAAGTGAAAACTTCTGTCTTCCTTAATGTATTTTACACATTTCTATAAAATATAACGTGTATAATTTTTTTAGCTGTATTAGTTCTGAGATGCATTGGACCTACAATTTCAATATTATATACTTTTCTTAAGAAGAATTCCAACATGATTAAATATAATATTATGTATGGAACAAGAAAAAAGTATATATAATTATATGTTATTTTTTAACAATATGGATTTATGGAAAGGCTTCAAAAGTTTTGCCACTTGGCCTTTGTAGTTTTGGGATCAAAGCTTTAGAAAAATGTATTTCAACAGCATATGAAAAACTGTACTGACGATAAAAATTTAAAGCTTTATTCAAAGTATATAACTGATTCCAGTCCTGATGCTTCTAATTTTATGTCAAAGATGAACAAAATGCACGTCTTCTGCAATGTCTTACTCCATATTGTCTATCCAAATATTGTACAATTTATTAAACTTTATAACGCGGGTTCCGAGTACAAGTCCTCATGCTCTGTGTTCATGGAAAAATAAGTAGTGTCTGGATCTACCAGTAGTCTCGTTTAAGGCAAGATATCCTTTCCCACCAGTTTTTCTTTCATCTTTGACAACATTAATTGACATTTGGACTCCAATGACTTTATGATGACGTAGTTGTAATGACAAAAAAGAATACAAGAATAATGATGACAGCTTTTGTAAAATATATATATATATATATATAAATAAGTGTAGGGAGTACCCTCCTTGAATAAGGTAACAACTACAAAAAGGCAGACCCTCTTTTTAAAAAGGATTTAATGCAACTCTGGTCCTCACTCTTCATCTTACACGACATAGCGTATAAAAATACATTCTGACAGTATTACTGCATAATGTGAAATTTCGAAAGAAGATGAAAAAAGTAGGTGAAGAGAGCCGGTTGTAAACAAAACATGAAATAAACTATGTTTAAAAAAATATATTTGTATTTCTAATACCATTATAAAGTTAATTATCCATTAATAAACGCAGTTATTGCATTTGGTATTTGATAAAATGGCATTAACTATTCAGACATAATTATTTGTTCATTATTTATTCTATGAATGTTAGAATAAATTTCAAAGCAATATATAAAGCAAAATATTTCAATTGCAATATATTTTCATCTTTGTTATTCGAAACATAATAAATAACAAATATTCTTAGAAATACTACGGCTTTTGTAGACTTTTCAATTTTTAGAAATAGGGTATTAATTTTATATATAAAATCATATAATAGGAAAAATAATATTATGTTGTAAGAATGAAGAACGCATTTTTAATTGATAAATAATTTATCAGTGCGAAAAACCATTTAATGATATAATTTTAAGAATAAAAAAGCAATGGAATTATATTGCTCTACTAGAAAATATATCAAAAACACATAATGGTGTACAAAAATGCTAAGGAAAAAGTGGCAAAGAAAATAATGGGAAGAGTAACAAAGTGGAAAAATGGCACATTTATTTTAAAGTGACAATGGTTATAAGTAGAGATGGGTTTTTTGTAAGAGTGCAAGGAGGAGGTAGGCGTAAGACATAGTTACACCACTTGAAATAAAACCTTAGTTAATTTCAGCTACCCATTTAATGATTTTGGAAGGAAGGAAATGAGTTACTGCTATAAAGAGGAGATCCTCCTACATTTAAAAAAAAGCATTAGTACATGAAAAACATTAGAATTAGATTTGTTTTATTAGACATTTTTAAATCAATCTACACCAAAGTTACGCAGGGGGTTCTTCCTTTAGAGAGAGATGTTAACACGACCACGACTTATTAAATAATCAACAAAAAAGAAAAAAGAGCACACGCATCAACAGTTTTTCCTTTTCTAATTGCTATACTTATATTTTCTTTTACACACATCCCCTCCTTAGTCATAAGAGAACAATATTCACTTTAGACACGTTAAGCTTATCCTGTGGTACAACTAAGAAAGGTGTGGTTTGCTGTATTTTTGCTTCTGTATCCCGGTTTTTTAGAAGAAAAAACACAGTAAAGAAGTTACCAGCCTCTATTCTACCTTATTTTATCTAATGAATATGTCTGTTCGAGGGATTAGGGTGAGTCAGAACAGTAAAAATTCGTTTGAGAAGTTTTGTAAAAAGTAAATTCAAAAAATCATTAAAAATATAGAATATGGCAAGAAATGATCATGCCGTATTTCATGATAAGATCCCTTATTGATAGACGACTACCTCCCCAAATTTCAGGATAAGAGATATAATAGGTTATTGAAAAAGTAATTTCGTATTTTTTCCTTAATAAGAAGTGTTATAATCATTTGACTTCAACCAAGTATACCCTGTTATCTTCGATAACTTGTTGCCAACGATAATTAAACTTCATAAGGCCCTTTTCGTAGAATTATTTGTCCCTATTGTGTAAAAAAAATACGGACGACTAATTTTCATATGCTTCTTTTGAGCCCAATTTTTTAACCCCCAGTGCGTTGGCCATGGAGAGGAATAGGTGTTAGTCATTTGTTCCCACGTCTGGACTATAGGTTGGATACATAAGAGCTTCCCATTCGAGATCCTAGAGCTTCTGGCGCGTCCTCAAAGATGTGTGCGGCCTGGTGTTGTCTTGATGATGTCTTTTTGTCTCCTATTTACCAATACTGGCCGCTTCTGTTCAATCCCCCCCTTGAAACAGTGGAGTTGTTCACAGTAGAAAACCAGTTTGAGTGAGAAAAAAAATATACTCGAACCACTGTTGTGCAACACGAACCCAAAGATTATTGGCCCGTATACATCGCAAATTTTCTGCGATTATAACATATGGAGAATTTCTTCTTTTAAAATAAGATATAAAGTCGTTGATTTCGTAGTTTTTACTGGTTTTGGAGCCTCCAGAAGAATCATAACCGGCATTCCAAAGAAAGTTGATAATCTTATTTTAATTATAGAGATCATTGATTGCAGTAATTGACATAAAATGTTAGTGACGTCCTCGAACTTTAAGTTCTACCTAATTAACGCATATGGTCCGAACGAGAAATCGTCTGCATATGTTCAAACAATTATTAATGAATATATAAAAAATCTGGGCCCTCTATTATCTTCCTTTTTTTTTTCATCAGAACTATTATGTAATTATATCTACGATAAGGTTCAAAGACAATAAAGCGTTTAGACCGGTGTTTTCATCGTTTAGTAACTTCTATGATTGCTAAGATCAATGAAGAATAAAGGAAGTCTCCGCATGTCACTAATGAAAGGTAAAATTATATGTACTTATACCGAAAAAGGGAGATAGGGCCGATTTAAGTCATTGGGGACCAATAACTATACTAAATGAAACCTACATCATTCATTTGGGAGTAGTAGGTAACGAAATGGAACCAATACTTAATAAAATAATCGATTCGCATCAAGAAGGCTTTCTTAAAGGGTAGAAAATGGCTGATATTGCAAAAAATGTCTGCAAAGTGATTGATAGGATTGAAAGAAGACAAAAAAATTAGCCCCTTATTGCCGTAGACTTTAGAAAATCTTTTGACGCCATTTTCCATAATCACATTTTGCAAAAAACAATAAATGTTTTACCAAAAAAGGCTTTATAATCCAATTATACACTTTTACTCAATTGGACTTCAAGAATAACTTTAAATAGAAAAGAAAGGGATCCATTATTTCTCGGAAGAAGGTGTTGTCAAGGATTTCCTGCTGCTTCTCTTCTATTTGCTATGTCAATAGAGGAGTTGGAATTATTAACTAAGAGGAAATGTAGTGGAATTGGTGTTTTATTCGAACTTCAGAAAAAAATAATTGATCTATACGCAGATGATCTTGTCTGGAAATGAATGAAAAGAAAAAATGTATCTTACCGGAGAATAGAATCTTGTATTCGATAGAAGAGTTTCAGGATGTTATGTTAAAGAAAAAACGCATATATAAGGTAAAGAATACTCAAAATATGGGGAATCAAAAAGGACTTGGTGTATACTGGAGTATAAAAAACTTTCACAATGGAGTCACTTGAATCTCCAAGCTCATAAAATTGAAGTTTGTCTTTGAAACTGCAGGGGATTCATTTGAATTCTTGTTCGATCGGACCCCACACAAAAAAAAATCCATTACATTTATATCCGATGAGTTTGGAGGCCAAAACAAGATGAAGTTGTCAAACATTTTTGGAGCCATTAAAGACTTTTTTGACCTCCCCCCTAACTTCTATAGCCTCAAAATCCCCATTTGAAGGCTCAAATTCCTTCCTAACTTTGTGAAAGTACGTCTCACTGGGTCTTAGATTTCAAACAAATGTATATGGACTTCACTATACCATTTTTTCCCCCAACTGGTGGAAGTTTGAACAAGCTATCTAAGAAAACCCAAATTAGCTCCCTAAGGGCCCGCGTTCGCCCAAGAGAGTGCTTCAAATTGGCGGCATAGATATTTGTGTACCATGTATTTATAACTAGAACTGAATATTTTTCAAAATAGTTCGAATTTGGTAGATTATATTGTATATATTTTTTTTTTTAAATATTCCTACAAAATATATTCTCTTCATGTATTTCCATAAATTAAAATTTATCTTCTCCCACTGTGAATTATGTAGCTTAATAAAAATATCATATGCCTATTTAATTTGAGTTTGGGTTTCTTCCTTATTCGAATTCATTAATTTATTCATGAAATAATGGTGCGTGAACAAATTAGAAAAATACATTATTCGTGTGTAGCTTGAAGACTAAATATAAATTATTCAAAAAGAGTGTTTATTTCTGACACTCTGTAAGTGAACATTGTTTTGCAAAGCAGTTAATGAACTGAGTAAAAAAAATACCAAATTATTATGTATTTTTTATATAATAAACAATCAAATTATTTTAAAAATTAAGTCATTTATATTTTGTATCATTTTAGAGTCGTTAATATCAATTAAAGTGCTGGAAATACTTATAAGAATTCAAAACATAAACACTCCGAGCAATGAAGGATCCTCCCTCTACGTCTAAATATTTGTAACTCCAATGTGTAAGCTGCTATGAAGAGTGCATTTAGCAAAAATTGAAATGGATGAAAGGAAATTTGAAAAAAAAAAAAGTATCGAGTCTTTGATTGTGAGATCATCTTGAGTAGCAAGTTTTATAAGTTTGTATGACATTTATAGGGTCTATACTTAACACAATAATAATGATATTACTTACAATAAATTCATTAAAGTTCGTTAAAATAATGAAAGAATGTAATAAAAAGTACATTAGGAATAATGAAATAGTTATAGGACTATGATCATGGTACTTTAATACAGTTAATAGCCTCGAGGTTGCGTGGATTTATAGTAGTCGTAAGTAATCATAATTTGAGCTCTTGTTCAAGTTCCTACATCTATAAATTAGCCATAGATCATCGGAGTATAAAAAGTTAGAGCTCATAAAGGATCCGTCCACAAATCAACTGATGAAAAATGCAATCATCACGTCAAATAAAGGTTTGGGCCGTAAAACGTAAATTCAAGAGGTTGCTTTAGAAATAATTAAAACAATTTATATTTTCAATAATAACAAAAATAGTAATTTTAGCAAAACATGTAAACAAGTCTCTTGCAAACTTGTTCACTCAAAATGGCCGTCTTTAACATCAACCACAGCCCTTACACGTCCCTGAAAGGCCTTGCAGGAGTTGAAAAACAACCCCTTTAGGTAAGTTTTTCTACAAAACCACTATAAAAGCCTTCAGTGAGTCCACATTTGGGAGTCCAGTATTATTGATTTCCCTCTCCAAAGTGCCCCACAGAGTAAAGATTTTGAAAAACTGTATTGTGAAGATCAAATTCTCATCAATGCAGATTTTCAAACGTCAGGTCTATCTTCACAATGCTTACTCAGAAGAACATTTTCTAAACGATAAGAATAAGAATTCCCTTGTATACCTGGTAAAACAATTTTTTGAAACCTTTAATCAATTACATTGCTTGAAATATATGCCTTGTCACATCTTTTACATTTTTTTTTATTTATGTTGAACCACATGGGAGAATAGAAAAGCTATACAAAATTTACTAGAAATAAAGTTAAAAACATAGAATCCTATTGGTAGAAGCAAGCCATCTTTCACATCTCGGTTGTATGAGTATTTTTAATTTTAGAAAGTAAATATAGCCATTAAATGTTTTTTTTAGATTTTCATCCTTTCTCAGCCTAAAAATAGAAATGGATCGAGTGCAGAAGAGGATACAGAATCAATCAAAACACTTTTATAATCATAAAATACCTTTACATATCATTTTCAATTATTGCCCTTCAATTTCGTGATTGCCTTAATGATGAAAAATCTCTTTGAACGGTAATAGTCCTGGAGCAATATAAATCTCAAATAATAGACCCAGAAAAAAGACTAAGATCAGTTTTGGATTATGCCCACAAAGATAAATTATATTCTTGGATTCATTTCAATGGTAGAAATTTGGTTTTCCCCTCTTACATTGTTGAATGTATAAAATCTCAAGACTTCAAAATTTGAAACAAATCATCCCTGGTGTAACGTCTATATCCCAATATCTTGGGATAATTCCCAATGAGTAGCATTTTTTACGGCTTATGATGGTACTTAAAGCCTTGGCATCGCTTTTTCAAGAAAAAGAGTAGTATTTTAAAATATATGAAGTGTAAATCCAGAATGTATCACAAAGCTGGGCAATCTTCAAATAAATTGCTCCATATTGTCCCGGAGCAGATATCAAAATAGATCCATCTTATCCATCACTCTATCCTCCGTAATATACTGTGCTATGGAAGCTTTACAACTTCCAAAAGCATTGCTGATGGTTTTTTCTTCTTTCGAATGACGTGATTGGTGACTGAGAATAACAAATAGAATTTTCTTCTTTTCAAAGACTGAGTTCAAAAACTCTTATGATTATATGACTAAGGAATATAAAGACCTGAACATCATACAATGCAGGGCGGTCAAAAAAGTCTTGTAGAAAGTTATGAAATATTCGACCAAAGTTTTTACAGGGTAGTCTAAAGTTTATCATCCTAGCAAATATATCTGAAACTAGGCTGTCATGTTTTTCCATTCTAATTTGATAATTGAACATTATGCAAATTTGAGTTTGGGATAAAGATATAAAAAAATATTTAACAATTATGCATAATAAAAAACATTTTTTCATGAGATAAATTTATTTACCTATGATTTACATAATTTTTTTTTCTTATAATATTCACTTGAAGAAGAGAAGGTGTCATTTTGACACTCCCAGACCAGGCCCTCTAACTTCCTTACGTCCCATTTTCTTTCGTATGGAACATGTCATTGTAAAATGGGAACTCTTTACGGTACACCCCGACGGATATATAGTTCAATCTTCCACATAGTCTCCTGAATATCACAAAGTAGTGAGTCCAGTAATTTAAATTGTGTAAATATGTTGCACGATGATGTGTAAATTATCAATAACATATTCTTATCTTAAGAGGTTTACTAGAACAGAAAACTGCCAAAGATCTCATTTTTTGAGGCCTTTTAAAATCCATTCAGTATGAAATGCACAAACTATAGTCTCCAAAAATTTCCAAACCTCCCTAGCGACTTTACTTGATATATTTCTTCTTTTCTAAGGATCTAGAAAGCTCATTAGAAAACCATCAAGTTTCTTACTAGTGATTTACATTAACATACGAGTATTTATTTTTCCAGGTAGTTAAAAGTGAACCTTTTGTTGATTGAAGAAGCATTAATACCTATACCTCAGGTCAATTTTATATGGGTTCACATTATTATTTTTCCAGCACGTTGTATTTTCTCTTTCTATCTCAAAATTGGAGACAATGACAACGAAAAATTGAAATTTAGTTGTCAAAACCTTTTAATACTAAAGAAATAACTGTGCTAAGCGAAGAATATATTATTGCCATTGGAGTTAGAAGAGAGGGACTTTGACTTTTTCGAGATCTTCGGATAATTAGCACTTTGGCGGATCGTGAAAGTAGAAGGAAGGGATTATGTGAAGAAGGCTATGAGTTTCTCTCTTATGGATTATAATCGGAGTCGATCTATAGACTTTCACATGAACAAATAGTCGTAGTACTTAACATATTAATATTTAATCTTCTACCGCCTCATCCACAATCCACGGATCGACTCCAAGTCTCTATTCCTCCTACTCCAATAATATAATTTTTCCATCGCTTCATTTAGCAAAGTTATTTATTTGTTATTTAAAGGTTACGATAATTGATTTTCAATTTTCCGCTGTCATTATGTCCAATTTTGAGATAAAAAGGGAAAGTATGATGACGTGCAGACAAAATTATACAGTGTATCCTTTCATATCTTTGAATATCATGCAATATACAGAGTTGGGATCCAAAACTTGCAGTATCATTTCATTCCAGCTTTAACACCGGTATCTATAATTGTATGGTTTTATTAAATAGCATCACTATCTCCATTGCACTGGAGAAGGCTCCAAAGACCGTTGACCCCTAAAGCCGGACTGTCTAAAACATCAAGAAGTCCATTACAGCCCAATTCAGCCAATAAGAACCAAACTTTTGCATCAAAAATATGGCTGACTTCTGACTGGCCTTCAACATCAAGAGCTGCCAATCTGTTCGTCGGCGTTTCAAATCTGTTATTACTTGTGAAGGAGGACACATTGAATAAAAATATAACTTAATATAGTATTTAAATATATTACAAATTTGAATGGAGTTGTCTTTTTTTATTAAATAAAAATCACGTTTTTATAATTGAGGCATACCTGTCTGTAAATATAATTTACGTTTTGTTAAAAATACATATTGCGATTTAAGAAAATGTAGAGGCCTTGTTTTAAATGACGATTTTTCAAGCTACATATTATTATGTCTAGGGAATGTTGTTCAACATTAATATTTGACTTTATGAAACTAAATATTTCCAATATTGGTAAAACCCACAAATATGAAATATTTTATCGACTTTTTTTACGTAATCTGTAACAAAAAAAGTTAATCCTTAATGGTATTTCATAGGTTTTGGTGTTTGGTCTGAAAATCCTAGACCGAAACTGTGACAGTAATGGTTTTCAGTGGACTCAACCAACTCTGCTATTTAAAAAACAAAGATCTTGCTCGGCAATGAAGAAAAATCAATCTAGATCGGTCCCAAATAAAAAATCGGTCTCATTTGATATTCGGTCAAAACTTATTTTATTGATTAACTTTATGAGACTTCATTTATGTTGGATGTGGAACATTTAAGCAATGAATTAAAGTTAAATATATTATTTCAATAATATTTGGTCAACTTAATACTGAAAAAAAAATATTGTACGACTAAAAACAATTACATTTCGGTCCTGGGGCGAGTCTCTAAACCACTATCTACAGAGTAAGGATTTAAAAATTGCAGTTTCATTTATTTAATAATTTAACTATGTAATTTTTAATCGCATGGGTTCATTGTGCAGCCACACGACAGTAGAAACAAAAACAATAATATATTTTTCTATCCCATGTCTCTAAGTGTAAAAATGTCAGAGGAGCATCCAAAAAGGCAACAAGTTTTCGATCTCCTCTGTTCCGATTTCAGTCCCGAAAAGGCTACAGAGACCGTCGGAAACTCCATCCGGAATGCCTACAACCTCAAGAAATACATTACAGCCCTATACAGCCAAGAAGAATCAAAATTTATACAGCAACAGATGGTTAACTTCTGGCCTCCCCTATGTGGTCCTCTTCCAGCCCTGACCTCATCTCCCTGGACTTTTCAGTTTGAGGTGTCTTGGCAAAGAATATATGCAGACCTCTCATTCAAATTTAGATTAGATCTGAGCTGCCATCTGAAAGCCTTGACCAGGCCTTCATTGTCAAAAGCTTCCAATCTGTTGGCTGGAGTGTCGAGCCTGTTATTGCTTGTGAAGGAGGAGATTTGAAAAATATAGATAAATATAACATTTAAACATATCCCAAATTAGTTTATAATAGTTTTTTCTTGATTCCATAAGCATCACGCTATTTTTTAATTAAGTGATGCTACTTCAAGTTTTGGTGTCCCACTCTGTTCCCATATTTCAAATTATTTGCAAAAAAAGAGTTTCTTAAATTGATCAGTATATCCAAAACAAGTAGGTTTACAAATATGAAAAACTATTCCTATAGTTAAAACAAAAATAGAAACGTCAATAATAAATTGTGACTTGGATTATTGAACCTTTATTTTTATAAATAGATAGAGAATACCATATTAAGCAATTTTTGGTTCTTGTAGGCCTTGTGATGGGGAGGCAAGTCTTGTTGAAATAGGAACTCAACACAATTGGCCTCAGTTTTCAACCAAGGTATCACTTGGTCGGACAGGAGTTCACAGTACCTGTCTGCACCCACCCTCTCCTTTGGCTCAAAGAAGATGGGAGGGGGGGGGTATGACACTGCCGTTGCTCCCAACGACCCCAAGGGCCATGAATCTAGTTTTAAAGACATAAGGGTAATAAGCTCTCTCCTTTTTCAACCATCTGTTGTTCTGGATGTTGTGAGATTTGTCGACAGTCCATTGTTTGTTAACCGAATAAAAGATGATTTGTTTACCATGGGATTTTCAAATCGTTGAGTAACTTTGTTCTGTTGGCGGCCCGGGGGGCCTTCATTTTGTCTGGTAGGATATGTCTTATGTAGAAGGGGATTGTCTTCATATTCAGGTAAGTGTAAATGGCTTTGGAGACTGTTGCAAGGACTACTTGGCTCTTTTTGGAAAGAACGTTAATCAGTGTCCCAGGAGATGCCTGCGAGGAATATGGGAGTGCGTTTTTTATCACGTGAGAACTTGTTAGTGCAAGCAAGTTTAATGATGGCGTTCTTCTAGGTCTCTTACATCGTTAATACTTGTTTTGAATTAAAAGTTAGTCAACTAACTTCAAGCAAAGGCTCAACCTCTCACTTTAAAATTGAAATAAACGAGTTAAATTATTTTCTTATGATTCAAAATGTAGTTCCGGATTTACCTGAACCTCCCTGTATATTAAAGCTGAGAGAAAATATCTATATTATGCAAGAGAAGATAGAAAAATATAGCTTTTGTTGCATGTATGTCTAGTGATGTACCTTAATGTTTACTAAATGAAAGAAATTCCTTCAAAAAAAATTCACATATATATATTTTTTCAATAATATATAGGAGAAAATGGTTAAAATATTTGCTTATTTATGACGAATAACTATAAGTTGTATCGAATAGCTTATATCTCTAGAACAGGGTTTCTCAAACTTTTTCAGGCTGACAAAATATTTTTGAAAAATAAATTAAGCATAGATTTTCACAATTCCTGATTATGTGGCTGGTGTACTTGGTGTAGGGATATTGGTTTTCCACAGCAGGTTGAAACTCACTAAGAAAAGGGGTATAGCGCTAAGTTCGGCAATTCTAAATTTGTTCCTTTGCTTTGAAAGAATCAAGACCACTGTACTAAAGGCCTGTTCTGCCCAATATGATGTTGGAATAGTAATAAAATATATAGAGGTCTAAGATTCTTTATTTTTAGATAAAAATAGATAAAATAATTGAATGATTTTTCATCGCCCCTAATGATTTACTAACTGTAAATTATAAGTTGTAAGATGTATACATATAAATGAATTTTAATGGTGTAATAAAAAAGAAAATCAGCCTTTATATAAAATTTCTAATGCGATCGATGGCACTGGTGTTTTCTGACTAGTTCACTCACTTTAGGATCGATGCTGATTAGAAGTAGTTTCAAATCTCCCATTTTTACAATTTGCAGGCGATTTCTTTGCTTTGTAAAAAGTTTAGAAACTGCACTCAATCCCCTTTCAACCATGTAAGAGGATGGGAAAGCAAGAAAATAAAGTTTAATTGCCTCCCACAAGTATGGATATCTTTCAGGAATTTATTTCTGCAACCAAATATCAGTTTACGATTTTTTAAAGAGAGGCCTCAATTCAAAATCGTATTTTATAGCAATTAAATCTTCTTGAATTAAAAAATTGGTGTCAATTGTACAGACATCAATGAATGAATTTAGCACCCGGCCTAATATTTCCGTATTTATGATATCTTGGTATCTTTCAATCATACCATTCTGCAGAGATATCAAATTTCAAAAAAAATAATTTCTCACATTATATATAAAGAGATCATCCACTATAGAAGTGTTAGAATCATCAGTTAGTAGTTTAAGAGTTAGAAAATGAAACATCTTCTGACGACCAATGTTTTCTCGGAAAAAACATAGCTTTTCTATGAAAGCACAGATTTTAAATTTTGGACTTAATGAGGCTTATATCATCTACTTGTAATTACAAATTTAAATCATTAAATTTGCAGAATAAATCAGTTAGAAACGCCATATCTGTTTTGCATGCCAAGAGACCATCACTCAAATCACTTCATTTCCTTACCTGTCAAAATTGTACTACAGTGTCGAAAAGAGAATAAAACCGTTTTAAACAGTTTCCTCTGTATAACCATCTAACTCCAGTATGTAGAAGAAGACGGTCAAATTCTATGTTACAATTTCACTCAACTGACAAAATATTCGATAAGTTAGGGGTTGGATCTTGATATTATTTACCGACTTAACAGCAATACTGAGATAATTATGAAGACGACAACTCAAGTTTTGGCAACCAAATGCTGATGATGAATTACACAATAAAAAAGTAAAAAAATCAGGTACTACTTTTTTTAAGTAAGAAAGAAACCCCTTATGTTTTCCTGTTAATGATGGAGCACCATCGGTTACACATGCAATGATCTTTTTCATAGGTAGGTCATTTTCTTTAAAGAATTGTTCAACAACTTTAAAAATGGATACAGATGCTAATTCCTTAGCAAACAGTAATTCTTGCATTACTTTATTGTTTTTTAATAAAACGACTATAACCTAAGAGCAGGGCTTCATTGCTTGGTAACGTAGATCCATCCAGCTGCAATCCAAAACTTTTTTTTTCGGAATGTCAAACAAACAGAAAACAGACCCTCATGTTAGCTGTCTTAGCATCACCTAGGACTTGAACATTCATCATAAAACCATTTTGAACCATTTGCAGAAGGCTAAATTCAAAAAGAAACTCGAAAAGGAGAGGAATCGTGTTTCAACAATACACCACCAGACCACACACATCTTTGATGACGACCCAGAATCTCCAGGAGCTCAGATGGTAAGTTGTTAGGCGTCCACTCTACACTCCATACCTAACACCAAGTGACTACTACATGTTCCTGACTATAGCCAACGCAATTTCAATAGAGGCTTATGAAAATTGGTTGTCCGAGTTTTTTTTTCCAATTGGGACAAGGGTTTTTACAAAAAGGGCATTATGAAGGTGGATTATGTTTGGCAACAAGTTATCAAACACAAACTGGATATACTTGGCTTAAGTCGGATCATTATATGAATTCTTATAAATCATTGAAATAAAGTGATACATAAGAAAATATTTTTTCCTAACCTAATAATAAAAATGAACAATTAAATTACATTTTAAAGGACTCCTTTCACACCCAGAAGGACAACAGTGGGTCATATTTTTTCCCACAAACGGGATGAATAGGATTTTTTTTTTTTTTTTTTTTTTTTTTTTTTTTTAATTTGATTAATATTAATATGATCGTAGCTGATCTAATGAAGCATTGTTCTTTCTCTCCTCCAAAACATTCTTCAAATTGGCAAGATTACCATGTCGATTTTCAGTTTTTTCTTTTTAATTATGTTCATGGTACACAGAATTTTCATCCCTCCTCATGATTAATTGTATGGATGTAACTAAATACGATGAAGAAGTATAAGAACCAACGCATAGGACAAAAGGGGGAAATTAGGTCCAATAAATAATATCAAAATCTCCACCTTATTATCCTATTGTCCATAAAATATCTTAATACATACTATGAATGCAATACCAGTATATTCCGACTCTTCAATGATGACGATTTTATTTGCAAATGCTTCTGAACAAACGAATATCTATGCCCATTATCAAAGTATAACATTAAGTGTTACTGGAGATTAAATAGTAGTTATGATTTCTAGTATTTTGTTATCAGAATTTACCAAATCCCCAAATAAAATATTCTATTTGAACAGAGCAATTAAAAAGGTTGCATTAAGACCATAGGCAGAATTTGAAATTCGCCAGAGTTTGAAATTTGTACTAGGAGGGGGGACGGTGGGGAATCATTTTTTCATATACTCGGTATATAATGTATCTCTATATATCACATCTTGAGGATCAGAAGCCCTGAACATATCATATTTAAAATGTTAATACATCTAATTTTCAACGGCCCAAATTGTATACCTGAGTGCGTTGGTTATAGACAAGAACAGATGGTGGTCACTGGGTGCCAGGTCCGGACTGTAGGTTTGATGCATAAGAACTTCCCTTCCGAGCTCTCGAAGCTTTTGGCACATCTTTAAAAATGTGTGCACCCTAGCGTAGTCTTTATGCTGTCTGGTTGTCTCCTATTCACTAATGCTGGCTGTTTCTGTTTGATCGCCCGCTTCAAACGGGCGGGTTGTTTACAGTAGAGGAAGAATTGAGCAGGGGGAAAACCATTCAAATTACGGCTGTGCAACACAAACCAAAAGAATATTGGTCCTGTATACATCACACATTTCTTTTTCGCTTTCGACCTGTTTTTCTGTTTTGAGGCAGTAAAAATGTAAAATATGGGGAATTTATTCCTGTGAGACCTCCATACTCGACGCTCGATAATTCACAACTGAACCGACCAAGATCAATACTGTCAGAAAAGCGTTTGTATCATACAAGCCCACCTTTACAACGTCCTAACGTATGATCTGATATGACCAATAAAGAAAAAGATATTCTTAGTTAAAAAAAGTATTCTTCATTTATAATGTATAATGTAAAAAAAGAGTTCAAAAGAACTCAAAAAACTCCTGCAAAAAAGTATTGCAACGAAGAAGTGGGTTTCTTTCATCCCGAGTCTTAAAAGGGGTCTCTCCACCATAACAAGGTTATTTACACCCATTTTTTTATAGCACTCTATACAATCAGGTTGAAATCCAGAGATCTCTTACAAGAGCCCTCATAGACTTGAGGGGATTGGGTTGGGCTGTTTTATTTAACTCCTCCGGATCCTTTTTGGCCTTTTTGACAGAGCCCTTCTTCCTCTAGAACGTTTTGGACTTGCTGACGGCGCGGACGGGGTCCAGGAGACGCCCAACTGCTTGTAGAGCGCGAATAAAAATTCGTAAATCATATTCAGGGGTAATTTTTTCTACTTGTACGTAAGCAAAAGAGCTTATGATGCTTTTGTTTTGTAAATACTTGTTTATTCTTTAATATACCAAAATAAGAATTTTTTTGCAATCACTCATTTTCATTAATTATTGAATTAGTGAGTTTTCAGATTTCAATGGACCACGGGGTAAAATAAGCTTCATGCTATTTTTTAAAACAGAACAAACAAACTTTTTTATACAAATGTATACTTTTCAGAAGTAGGAATTAAACATTTACCTTGAAGTTTATTTAAAGTTCATGCATTGAATACTACATAAATTGTACCCGTATTAAAGGATTTAAACCAAAGTTTTATATCTTTGACTTTGTTTTTTTGATAAAGTTGTAACTTATCCGGTAAAATTTCATAAAATTTATACACAAAATTAAAATGTAGAAAAAAAAGTTTAAAAGTGTATTTTTACTTATTCATTCTGATGATATCGCCTGTCCTGATATGAGGACATCAGGTTAAAGTAAGGTCATAATATATAAATACATTATTTCATGTGATACGCCTTTAAACATTTAAAACAAAGTGGACCGTTACATTTTTCACAATAGGTTTTGCTACACAAGATTTCACACGACACAGCCTTTGTTCTTCTCTTTGTTGGATATAATGAGATATCTGGTCATAATGAATATGGTTTTACTATATAGTTTGTTGTTGTTTTTTTTCTCCTTTTAAATAAGGTGAGGGTTTGAGTCCATTTTTTGCAGGGAGGGAAATAGGATATTTTTGGACCAGCCCATCCTGAAGATCGACTCCTTACATCTATTTAAAATTAGTAATTGTGGTCTCTGGACACTGTCTTTCTGGCCATAATTTATATCCAAACCATGTTATGTCGACATGTGTACCAACAGCGCCGCTGCCATAACAAGACTAGATTAACTGCTCAGATTAAGGAAATTATACCTAAGTTTAAATATATTCATTGTATCATTCATTTATCATTTTTCTAGCCAAAAAATGACACCGGAACTGAATGGGAAATAAATTATGGTTAAGTTATTAACCACACACACGCTTAACTCAAGTCCGTTTGAGCAGCTTTATGAGGAGATGGACAGAATGACAAACTTCTTCTCTTATACACAGAGATAATATGGTTGTCTCGTGGTTAATCACTGGCCCGAGTATTTGAACTATAATAGCAGCCGGCAAGGTTTTTCTGAGAAGGCGGTACATTTCAGTAACGAGGAATGGGTTGCAAAACTGGCTAATTTTTGGTACATATTCAGTTTGCCCAATACACTCGACCTATTACTCCGGGAAAAATGACAACTACATTTAAGTTGCTAGATAAAGTAGCTGCATTTAAAGCCAAGGTTGTTTTTATGTGGGCGGCACATTAGTAGGGGTTTTGTATACGCCCTCACTTACCAAGCTGGTGCACCATCACCTTTCTTCACTGTAAATGAAGTTTAGAGCACTACTACCCAAACTGAAAGGAACCACGAACGGCCAATGAATGAATACATGATATACCCATTTATTATCAAACCAGAGGATTCCTGTATCTCAGTGAAAGAAGAACACCAAATTCTGGAGATTGCAAATGATAGAAGCCCTAAAACAGTGTTCGAAAAAAGGTCTGTATTGTCTGTAGGTCTAAGTTGATTGCATTTCTATTCTTGAAAAATTGTTAAGAGAAGATTAAAAATGTTTAAATCTGTTGTTTGATCATAGCTAATTTGATTAACCTGAAGATATCTTGCAGACAGTTAGAGGAAGTACTACATATTTTGTCTAATATTCTGCCAAAAAATATACATACAGATTTTAACAAATATTATGGTAAAATCACATTTAGAATGAAGGAAGAATTTTGCTGGTTTTCCGGTGTATCTTTTTTTTTTTATTCGTTTCCAAGCTACCAATTGATGTAATTAATAGTTTCTCTTGGAAATGGGCATCTGCTCAAAATCAAAGTCAGTGATGATCTTGGGAGCCATCAGTAGATTAGGTAAGGCTGAAAGTACGTATACACCTTCCTGGAGAAATTCTTCTTCCATGAGTAGATTCCCAATTCAAAGAAGAGACTTAAACGTTTATATAAAATGCGTCTCCTTTTCATGAGTGGTGCAAGACTCACTTCCTTAGCTTCTAGAAACTTGTCTTTTGTCCTCAATCCAGTTCGGATTTGTATCTGATTGATTTTTGAATCTGGTACATTTTGGAGGACAAGGCCTGCAAGAAACCTCCTTCAAATTTGGATGCACTGAACGTCTCACTTATTAGGGGCAACTTTCCCATGGACATGATTAATTCCTGCTACAATGCCTTCCCTAAAATACTCAAGGCTATAACTTCGGCAAAAGGAGACTATTTCAAATAACTTTATTATCACTTATTTTTAATACAGTCAGTAGTATTCATGTAAAATTTTAAGTATATAATAATATTAATAAAAAAGTTACATACTGTCAAAAGATATTACGACATTATTTTATGACATTTGAAAAAAGTAACATACGATTAAATGCTATATTTAATTTTAAGTATTTTTGTTAGAAGTATGCATAAAATGAATGCATTGGAAATTGTCTAGATCAATATTTCATTTCAAATGGAATATTCCGAAAATAATGCTCGTGTTTCATGATTATTTTCTTCTTTTACATCTAATTTTTTGTACTGGGTAGGGCAGCAAAACGTTGACTGTTAACTAACGTTTGTTTTTTCATCAATATGAACCGGTTAAGTGGTTATTTTGTCATATTCTGTTTCCGCCGTCCTCTTAGCATAAACAAACTACTAATCATTCAGTCATTTCATCAGCATGAACGTGCAACAAGCAAAAAGGCAACGCATCTCAATTTCAAACATACTGGAGCTGATGTGATGAAGATTACGGAAATTGTTAAGTGTTGTAGGAGACTGGTTTTTAAGTTGGCCAAGATAAAGACTTCTCCAGGATGTTAGGAAGTGGAGGGCATAATTTAAAGAGGTATACGAAGTTCTTGTTATGTTTGGAGAAGAGTATAAAGAAAGATCCCATTAAATTGATCAATCGTCTCGCCAACGACTTATCTGTGGCTCCTTGAACCATCAGGAGGCCTATAAAGTACAACACAGGATTAGTTTCTTTCACAAGGATAAGTTATAACATCTGCAATGATAATGTCTTCGAATAACATGTATGTATACAGTTGTTGTCTTATATTGGCAAACGAAATATATTGAGATTGAAATTTAACTCCAAATAGTCAAGTGCTTTATTTCTCAGAGCCTACATCTGCAATTATTCATTTTATAGTATTCGAATAATTATTTGAAATTTACGTTGAAATCTTTTAATGGTACATTGCAAAACTCATGCTATAATAGTTATCCATGATGACAGCCTTTTTCGAAAATATTCTCAATTTCGTGAACTGATAACAGTTTACAATATAGGTTAATACAAAAAAATCTTTAATTTTCGATTATAATAAGATTTTTTGCTTGTGTTTTTTTTTTTGTTTTTTTTGTACATCTTTTTAGAGAGGCTCGTTTCCACTTGCTTCTATTTAGCAAAGTTCATTATGGTGTATCATATTATATTTAATTATAATTACCTTCAATCAAAATTATAGGATCATATCATCACTAAATAGTCGCATAACAACAATAAATATCAGGATGTTGATATTAAGTGGTAAGGACCCACGGAATCTTCAGATGATGAGGGATATTCTGTTTACTTCGTATAAGCAATATGTCTGCTTTGAGCCTTGAAATAAACTATCATATTATGCTAGAGGAGTCTGACTCCTCAAATAACGTAGTAGTCATTGGGAGATTCTTTATTAATTTAAACATCTGCTACAGCCTTTTATAAAACCAGACGCATTTACATTGATTACAAATTAAATTAGCTTTTCTATTTTAAACTTCTTTCTTTTTTCTTTTTTTTTTAATTTGAAAAATGATCATTGTAATTTTGAAAGGAAAAATGAACACATCATAATGGTAAAGAGACTAAATGAAAATATTACTTTTTTCCCCTTATATCTGATGGGTTTAAAATCGTGCATTTCTGATAATGGATGAAAAAATATAAATATCATACAAATATTGTATATTTTTTCATCTATTATCAGAAATAGATATTCAATTTGTATTGTCTTAAAGGTGATGTATTTTGCCTTTAATGGGTCATGAACATTATATATTCGTTTTATAATCAAAGCAAGAGAGAGAGTGGCACCGTTTTGTAAAAAAATAATAAAACTCCCTAAATGATAATACAGGATTGATCGTATCTAGTGGTACACATTACATTATAATCAATTTTTCAAGAGTAAAATTAAAACAAAAGGCTTTGCAAGGACATTTATTTAACAAAATCATCTGAACATAGTACTTGGCACAACTTTCATTCAATACAGAAACCATCATCTCTAATAATTGCCTCAATAGAAGGTCTAAATCCCTTGGAGACCTTGATTATGTATTCAGACTAGAGCTTAGTATAATCCTTTTTGATGTAAGCCTCTGGATACCGGACACTCCTTTGAAGAATAGCACACAACCTCTTCTCCAGATGCCCCAAAGTCCGGAATGTTGTCTCTGAGGAAGGCCTTAGTCTTTATCCGTGCAATGACACGGGACACCGTCTTGAGTAGAAACACAGTTGCCCCCCCCCAACTTTTCTCTGTCCCAAAATATCACTTTTCTATCCAGAAATCGAAGTAATCATCTGCATTGAGTCAGTCCTTCCTCATACAAAATGGGAGGACAGACATCGACTGTGCCTACCACTGGATCATTTGTTCACTGAAGCTGAGACATTTTCTGGATGTTTGGTTGTAATAATGGTCTGTTCTGCTTATTTACAGAGGCATTAACAGTGAATTTTTTTTCGTTTGAAAAGAGCAAAACTTTTGCCCCAATTTTTGTTACCCTTGAGAAAATTTTGAATCTTCTTTGCTCTTTCTAACCATTTCACCTTGCTCTGTTCAGAGATAAGATGTCTTTTTGTACAATTTTACTCACAGAGAAGGTACTGTGAAAATTTTACTTAGCATGTGTCATAATTTATATTAAAAAAAAGCTATAGACTGTCACGTCATCTATCGGATAATATATTTTTTTAGTTTTGCACATACCCTATTGTATAAATAGGTGTAGAACCCTTTCGAAGGAAACTGTAAATTAGCACTGCTAGACATCCCAAAAGTACTCGTATAGATTATTTAATACATTGCAACCTAAGAATTTCTCTTAAATTCGATATTTTCATTGTCGACCTATAGAAGGACGATGGATATTGGCAAACGATTAAGTTTTAACTCTTTTCGATTATAAGAAGACAATAATAGTCGAAATTTTCATTAGATATGAATAGAGAAGAAGAGCCTATAAGATAAAAATCCATCCTTGCTTTATGTCATTTATACTCTAACAACGTTTTTTATTCATTGAATATTAATTAGTGAAAAAGGCGGTTTTACTTTATGAGCAATTTATATTTGATGGATTAACGGTTGAAGAAGTATCTCTTGTTGTAATACAAAAAGATCAACAAACTACAAATCAAATATCTATTGTGTATAAATAAAGCTCTTTCAGAAAACATTGAAGAACTTAGAAACAAAATGTAGTAAATATTTTTTGACTAGTTAAATGTACTATGTAAGTATTTTCTATAATCCAAAATAAAGTTATTATTGAAGAAAAAGTAAAAATAGTAAAGCAACAAAGCATGACTGTACAAAATATATATCAACTATGGAATAAATTATACAACATGTTATCCAAATAATAATGAGGAAATCCATTAATAACTATATTTAAACCAAACTTTAGTTATAATTTATCATAAACTGAATTTAGTGATGACAAACTCATAAATTCTTAGTCACTAAAGAATAGTGGATCATTTTTTCACGTCATTAAGAGCTTTATTATTACAGTAGTATAAATCAATTTGTGGAATGATAACACAAGGACTTTTGATTAAAGTTTACATTCATTTAAATGACTGATTAGCTATATCTATTTAAAAAATAGAGTTTTTTTATATTTGTTGATATTTCATTTATTAATTTGTAAATCCTTGAGAATTTTATCAAACGGAGAGCGAGTGTAATGATTCCAATAGATTTGTCCTAATTCACCAAAGTCGAGAGATAAATAAATATAAATTTCTTCTTTTAAAATGTTATGAATAGTTCATAAAACTGTTGACAGGATATATATATATATATTTTTTTTTTAAAGTACCTGTTCTATAGTTTGAAAATTTTGATGTAAATAGTACTTCAGAGGGAATTATAATCAATAAAATGTAATTATGACAGCTATCATTACGTAATTAACTGATTTTATTATTTTTTGAGTTATAAGAAGGAAATAATGTCATTAAAAATTTGTAAAAATAAATCAGAATTAAATGATAATTCGATAATAACACAACGGTATCACATGTTAAAACAAAGTTTATTTGCGTAAATTGGTACCATCTATTCGTTCGGATAACATATGTATACACTGAGTTAACTGGTCCAACAGAACATTTTTTCTGTCCCGGACGGTCGAGGCCAGTGTTATTATAAAGGTCTGCTGTAGGAGTCTAAATTTATCTTCTATTTACCCATAAAAATCATAAAATCAAAAGATTTATACAATACATTCGTTGTACTATATTTTAAAAGAAATAAATTTTCACTTCTGATATGTATTAAGGATGAATGGGGCATTGAGTCGTTGTTAAACTTGATGACCAAAAGTTTGCATTGACTCCTGAAAGGATAAAATCTATTATTGATTATGTTTGAAAAAAGAGAAAAAAATTGAACCTACATTTTGACTCAGATAACACATTTTTAAGTTCACTTCATTTCCAGTTAGTACTGCCCTTCAAAAGACAGCTGTAGAAACTTCATGACAATGTGTTCTGTAATTTGTGAGTTATTGGGCGAACTGTGACACTACTTTTTAAAGTTATAAAATAATAGATCAAAAAACATTTTGTTTTTTAAATTTGACAATGCTTCTTGATGGAAAAAAATACCATTCAATGGCTTTTTAATGTGAATTTTAAAAAAATATAATAATCTGTACACATGTAGATAGAATTGGTGTGGTTATGGTAACCCACACAATTGGATCTATGAAACTTTGCACCTGGTCAGTCTAAGACCAGTAAGGGGGCTTATTCTATACCGAAAATCGGAAAATTGTGTTTTTGTTTTTTTTTGAGATCAAGGAAACTAGATAGGGGGTTCAGTTTTAAATCAAAAATTGACTGATGTCTCAATGTCTCTAAAAACAAACAATATTTTCTACATCTATTCAAAATAAATATTGGTGAAAATTTAACTTGGATTTGTAGATGAAATTTATGTTTCGCTGAAATATCTGTCATTTTCTGAATAAAGTTGGATCTGCACGAGTTCGTCAAGACATATCAAAGCTTCCCGCGCCGTGTGGCTGAGGTTATCAAGGTAGGGGTATCTCATTATAAATAATTAAATTTTACTTTAAATGTAGCTTTCTAATAATAAAAAATGTATGGTTCTACTCCATATAGTTTGTTCGTTATAAGTCTTTAAAGAGGTTCCCAATTTATCTGGACCCCCCTGTACATCTAACCATTTACTTAGGATATTGATAATCTATATTTTATTCGAGGTTACAGAAATGAAGAATATGATTCATATACATTCTTTTTTTTTTTTTTTTTTGCTTACTTTTTATTTTGACATTCTTGTCTCCTCTTTCCTTTTAGTCTCTGTTGTAGAAAGTATTTATTTTTCTTTGCAAATATAGTTTTTATAGGTTTTTTACCCATTTTTTTCTTTAAAAAATTTTAAACAGAGAAATAAAATCAAATAGTTTGTCTTTTGTACGCGTTGTCAAAGAAAATATTATATTTATAGCAGTGCTATATAACTATTAGTCCCATTTACCCTATTCCAGTTTTGAAAGATGGAACCTTTAATCATTTTTACCAAATTGCAATAATTATGTTACCATAAATGAATAATTGATTTAATTCATAGTTTTTCTATTCATTTATTTACTAGTGGTAGTAAATAGGCGTCAACGAACAGACAAACTTTTCTGTAATAGTATATATACGGGGCCAACCCTTATTATATACCCATTTCAACACACAAAATATTGAAGTAAGTTTATTGACTATTAATTATCAATTGAAACCCAAAGGTTGCCAACGGCAAAAAAACTCAACACTAATAAATGATTCGAATTTACAATCCTATATTTATGTAGTGACCTTTTTTTTATTTTTTTAGTATGACATGATGAGGCAGACAGTACTTTAGTCTTTAGAGTAGTTCTTGGATGAGCATCACATACGTACACTCGTTACTAAGCCTCGTCTAAAGTCATATGATTATTTTTATATGTACTATCTTTTTTTTTTAATGTGATCCAGATGCTCAATGTACCATTTCTTTCAAAAATGGCTTTATGGGATTCATTCATAAAGCAGTTGTCATGCTTTTCGTTTGCGCAGCTTTTATAGCGGTTTGAACCAACTATTAAAGTTGTTCATGACTAAATGAATTATTAATTACTTAACGAACACTTTATGATTCCAATTGGTGTGAAATAATTAAACCTTTTATTTGTTTAAATTTGAGTAACATGAAAAGGAATTACTAAATGTCCAATGGAAATTTTAAATTACCCCTTAAATGAATGCTAAAACTAATAGTAAGAAAAGGCGTGCGAGAGTAGATCTGATGTGTGGGTATCGTAAATTTATACATCATTGATAAGTTATATAAGAGTTATTAAGAGTATACTGTTGTAAATTTTATGAATTGATTAAATATCAATAATAATAATATTGTAAAATACAAATAGATAAAAGGGATTTCATTAAAGATTAACAACATTAGATATATTTCTAATAAAATAAATCATTATTTTAATCCCCATCATTGAAATAAAGGGGCATTGGGATTACTTGAATATACAGATACCCTTGGCAAAGATGGGTAATCATCTGAATTATAGGGTTGATCATATCTAGTGCTTCATTTTTTTTACAATTTGTCAAGAGTAAAATTTTAACTAGAGGTTATGTGAGGACATTTATTTTACAAAATCATCTGACCATAGTGCTCCGCACAACTTTTATTCAATATGTGATCCTCAAGCCGAATAATTGCCTCAATACAATACCTAAATCCCTTGCAGACCTTAAATATGCACTCAGGCTCGAGCTCGGTCCACTTATTCTTTATGGAAGCCTCTAGATACTGGACACTCCTATGTCGAGTAGCATATACTTTCTCCTCCCGACGTACCTAGATTGAGTAGTCGAATGGGTTCACCCCTGTTAAGACATGTTGAGGTCCTAAAAGTTCGTAAAGTTGTCTCTGAGTAAGGCCTGGATCCTTATGGTGGGATAACAAGGAACACTTTCTTGAGTGAAAACAAAGTTTTATCCAGACTTTTCACAGGCCTAAGATAGTCCTTTCCTGTCCAGAAGTTAGATGTAAGCACCTGTATTGAGCCGCTCCTTCCTTAACACAAAAATAGGAGGATTTACTTCCCTTGTGGTGGACACTGGATTTTATGTTCTGAAAACATGGCTCACTGAAGCAAAGCATTATCCGAACGTTTGGTTATGATGTAGCGGATAAAATGTACATATATGTACTACTTGATAAAATCAACCCTATATATGAGATTGACAAGTACATCATGGAAAACTTGGAACAAAAATGGATGGAAGACACAACATGTAGTTAGACAAATTCATTTTAGGGGGCTTAGTTTAGAGTAAATACTTTTTAAAAATAGAAGGCCATCTATCATAATTGTAATTGCTTTCAGAACAGGGGATATTCCCTTAAGAAAGCACCCAAAGAACATGGGAATGGTTGAAGATATACCATGCAGGCAGAGTCCAGAGACTCCAATTCATTTATGGGTAGAGTGTCATGTACTGGAGAATATAAGAAGGAAATATAGGTAACTCATCCTAATAAAAGCTGAAATACAAAATAAATCTTACTCTTCGTGAATGCCTAAAGAGCCTATTTTAGGGTCTTGATTTGGTTTTATAAATTATATTTGTTCGGTATGTTATTTTAATAGACAAAATATATCTCAGTCTTAGTCGTATTATATTACATTATATATATATATATATAGTAAAAGGCCAAGAAATTTTGAGAGGTCAGGGCCAAAAGGAAGGTAAAGGTAGCAGAAAACGTTAAAATGCATAATCGACCATTACATTTATATCACAAAATTATTTTATATCCAAAATCTTTTAAGAAATTAATTTAGTAAATCTTGTGACCTTAGCTTTTTGAAAAAGAGGACCTATTGTAATTAGTCTCGGCTCCGGGAAAATTCCTTGGATTGGGACTTTGCCTCGGATTTGGTTCCATATTTTCCTTCTTGGTCGATTATATATTTTCATAAACTAAACACTATAATAAATATAATCTAGAAAAGTATTATTTAAATAAACGTTCTTTAATTCCAGTTTTTTAGTATTTGCAGAGTTGTGTATTTAAGTATGTGAATTTTTGATTTTAGAAAAACATTTTAAAGATTATGTGTTGATTTTAGCTCTCTCAATGTTTGGATATTTTTTATGAAAATTATTTTCTAGTGTTTTATGTTTCAATGTAATACAAATGGGATGGTGGGCTATAATTGAGGGGCATAATTTTACACTCATATGGTTATTCAGGTTTTTTATTTTTGCATTCCCTCTTAATTTATTTTTTTATTGATGTTATGTATGTTTGATATATATATATTTGTAAAATAAAGCACATAAAAAAGCAATATAAAAATATTCAGCCAATTTCTACATATTCTAAATTCAATTTAATTGAATGTTCCTTCAGAACTCATTCAAATATTAGAATATAAATTTAATTTGACAAAAATAATTGCAGAGGTATATCACACAAGCAATCAACATGGAATAAAAATATTTGACATGGAGTAGCTCAATACCTGGAGTATGTACATCCCAATCATCATAGTGAAACTAAACCTGCCCCCTTTTCCTTTCTCTCGTTTCCCTCTATCAATTTAATGAATTTACATGCCTATTGTTCGAATACATTTTTTTCGAAGGATAAGTTCCCACACGCACATTTTAAAATCCAGAGTTCATCAAAGAAATCCCATTTATCTAAAGGAATAAATGTACACTTGAAAAGAGAAATTGGGAAATATTCATTTGTCAAGATTTTATAGGAGGCAAAGTCATCTTTAGTGATGAAAATCGTGTGTATTTTGAGCATGTCAAAATAAAACGGAAAATCAAAATGGTAACCTTGACAACTATCAGAATGTTTTGAAGGAGTGCAGCTATATAAATAATAAGATGATTAATCGTTAGGGAGCCATTTTCTTTTCTTTTTTAACAAGTGTAAAAATGAGGAATAGTCTTTGTGTAATGTATAAAAATATATAGGTCTAATCAACCATTCAATGAACCAGAAAAAGTATTGATTTGTTTTTTGTTTACAATTGTAGTATATCAAAATATCTCTAGAATGAATAAACAAATGAGATTAGGAATCTCTCATAATATTGTTTGGTAGGACTGGTTGGCAGAACTTTATATTAGGAGACATTCACAAATAACGTCCCCAATTAGGAGGGAATAAGGACTAAGGCATAAAAACACGTCATCCTCGTTAGAGAGGAAGAAGGGATTAATTTTAACCCATTTAATTCTTAATAATATCCTAAGAGGGCATAAATGACCCCATAGGGAACAGGGGACACAAATATTGAGTACACTGTATAAGTATTTATGAGAATCTTCTATATTTTGGGGATGTAAAAAAAAAGAAACCAAAATTAACATTTTAACCTGGACAATTTGAAGAATATTTTAGAGTAGAGCAGATTAACTGTCATGACGTTTCATTAGATAAGCCACAATCAACTGTGACGAGGAAAGAGGGGGAAATAAAATAAAGCTAAACATTGCCAAAAATTACTCTGGTATGGATCCTCAATTCTACTCGCATTTCAACCAGGACTTAAAATAATAATAACAACAGCTGGGAAGGGGGGGGATATTTCTTCAAATTACCAATTTCAAAAAAGCTGGTCAGCTAAAAAAACACATGATTTACCAGGTGACATTTTCTACTCCAGGGCATGAAGAATTTTCTTTTTGTCTTTTTTTTGTACAAGGTACGTAGTTTTATTCAATAAAACTATTTTAATTTTTCTTTCATGTCCTAGAGTAGAAGAAAGACAACTTATGCTTCTGTCGTTGTTTTATTTTCCCCTGTTTTTGCAGAAAAAAATCTAGACATTTCGATTAATTCATTAAAATAAATATTTTTTTATATTTTAAATTGCTTGTATGATTAATTGAGGAACAAACTATATATTATTAGACCAAGATTAAGATTACATACTAAAATTAATTTTGTTTTAATAAATGTACATTAAGTTGATTAATAACAAAATGTTTTCCTCTTGGGTATTTATAATAAGATCAACTCTTGCTTCCTTCATTCTAAAAGGATGTTCTGTTAAGGGAACTAGGGCATTTTAATATGTAACACTGAGTTACAATCGTAGTATTCCGTACAATTAGCGTTACATCACTAATGTTCGAGTACTTAATGTTTGTTTAGTGAGATATTTAATTTAATAAAATCAGTGTTACTTCGAGAGTCTTACTTGCATGCTGTCCCAGTCTTATTTATTTAATAGTATACCTAGAACAGCAATTCAAGTATTCAGTGAGTTAATACAATTTGGATATAGGAAGTTAAACATCTTTTCTGTTACAAAAAAAAAGATCTTGCTATTTGTTGTGAAAATGTCCTTAAAAAGTAACATTTATTCAACTTAATAGCTATCTAGTGATTAAAAATAATTTGCGTCAATTATGAAAATACATATATATTATTCATATTTTTGATCTAAAAAAAAACAATGTAGTCATATTAATGAAATCTCGTAGTCCTTTTGTATGTATCATTATATATGTAGGGTATATAGTCCTCCTTGATGTACCGAGGGGTCTATTGAAATCTGAACACTCACTAATTCAATATTAATTAAGATTGAGTGATTGAAATTAATTCATATTTCAATATATTAAAGCATAAATAATTAATTATAAAACAAACGAAACATGAGCTCTTTTGCACAATCCAAGCAGTTTGGCGTCTCCAGGACCACCGTCTACACCGTCAGTAAGTCCCAAAAGTTCGAGAGGAAGTTGGGCTCTGTCATAAAAGACAAAATGAAAGAGCCTATACCAATCCCCTCAAGTCCATGAGGGCCCATGTAAAAGATATCATGGTTTTAACCCATAATTTTCAGAGAGCTATCAAAAAAGTAGGTAGAAAGACCCTTAAAAGGGTGGATAGGCAAGCCCTTTTGATACCAGCAATGAAAGAAACCCATCTCCTCTGTTGCAAAACTCTTTTGAGTTCTGATGGACCCTTTTTCGATACTTTTGGCCCACCTACAGCCCTGATGGCAACTCCCTTAAGTATACTTTTTTGGTCTGAGTCCCCTCTCTCCAAAGATTATGATATATTACTTTTATTTTTAGAAAAATTTCTAAGAAAAATGGAATTCCCATAATATATCAAAGGTATATGACCTAACATTTGTCACAACTCCTATTAAATTTAAAATGTTTACTTTTTTGAATTAAATCATTTCATATATATCAATCTTAAACTATATTGCAAGAGCCATATAAACTTATCTCTATGAGTTCAATTAATTGGCATTGTTCGTGTTATCTTTTCATTGAATATTTAAACTTAGTAATAGAGTTAACAAAAAGGTAGGAATTCTGCCCAATGGAGAATTTGAAGGTCCCATCCCCATATATTTTAGAAAATATGATATTTTTGATATATTACTTAAGTTTTGAAATAAAAGTTTACTGACTTGTTAAGGTCACATTATTACTGAAACCTAAATTATGTAGTCCGAGCATATCTTATTTGAAAATTTTGGAATAGCTCGAATAAATGCATCTTATACTTCATAATAAAATTATTTATCATGACTTACTTTTAGTTAAGATATACTGTGATCCAGTTTTATTGAATCTTAATGTTTGGATGCATATGATGATGGTTATTATTGATAGTTAAATATTTTGGACAAATAAATCCAACTTTAACATGAGTTAGGTTTAGACTTACAAAATTATATCACGTAAACGGTGTATTAAAAATATATGTGTGATATTATTATCTTAATTTATATAATTTTTTTAGAGTATGATAGCATAATCAAAGTTTAATCACCCTGTATAAATAAAACTAAATTGACCTAGCTTGAATATTCATTAATCATTGTTCACATCTCTGTATGTACATATAGGTATATTCTTCGATTAAATCAAAAATTACATATAAATTTAAAAACAAAACCAAATAAACAACTAAAAATAAATTAATGTTTGACTTATTATTGATAAGAACTTAATTGAATATTTTATAAAAATGTAATAAAACTTTATTTTTGTGTACATCGCAACAAAATAACAATGAAGATTCATTGTTGAGTTTGTATTACACACTTTAAGTCCTTTATCTGAAATAAAATTTTGCAAATTGCTACGATTTCCTTCAAATTAATATCTTCAAACCTGCCAATCACACACTTCACACTATTTCTTTTTTTTTTTCACGTGATCTAAAAACATCTGTTTGCAAATTCAGGTGTGAGAGTCCTTTTCTAGATCTAAATGGATTGAAAAGGGGTGGATTACAAATTAATAAAAATAAACAATATAATGTTGAGTGATACATTGTAATAAATTATGTTGAAGAAGTATCTTCTCCCAAATAATTAGATGCCGAAAATAGAAGTAATGAAGAATCTTTGTATATAGTGGCAAAAAGTATACGTAAGGAAGGAATGATTATGTTGAGGAAAATGAATATTTATTAGTGTTGGGACAATTCCACCAAAAAATACCAAGGCCGATTCCAATGCTCTTCTTGTAATAAACTCCTCATGTATTTTCTGTGCCATCAAAAACCGTTACCCTCTATCCGGTCAAAGTTCTGGAAGTACTTCAAAATGATGTCAAATTAAAAAAAGAAAACAGTCTTATTAAAATTATGGCATATGGAAAGAAAAAATGATTTTGTAATTTTTTTGAATTTGTTACTTAATTATGTAGTCAGTTTTGTTAGTTAAAACTCATGATCTAATTGTTGACGCCATACAAATATAAATAAATAATCATGGCTTTTCTATTTATTTAGCAAGTTATATTATTATATTTTTTTTAAATAAAACCATTTTGTTACTTTTTTCGGATTACAACAAATTTTATTCTATAAACTTTTTTAGTATTTAACATAAAAATGGGTATATACATGTATACTTTTTAAATATATGAAATCTCAGTCAATTAATTCATGAAATCTTACTTTTGAAAGTTTTTATTCAATTCTGATCGTGAATGATGTGTAGAAATTAATTTTTTGTGTCTTTTCTCTTGATCATATGTTTTCTGGGATTCTTTTGTTGTTGATGCAACATATCTTTCAACGTTTTGAGAACCTGGCATAGTTAAATCTTCACATGTGCAGATTTTAACAGTTCATTAATCGTTGTATCAATTGTTAGAGAAGGTTCAGTTTTGTAATTTCAGGAATTTTATTCCAGTTAATTAAATCTAGGTAACTAGTGGGACGTAAATTTATAAATCCTATTACAGCAAAAAATTGTCTGACTTGACCTTTTTGTCTTCTTTTACGACTTCTAAGATGATGTCAATTGCTTTTTTTGTTTTCCTCAGGTTTGAATCAAACAATGCACATATAAGGACATTTTATGGATGTGCAAAGAAGGAATTTGTCTGAAATGAGGCCAATATTAGATTTATTTCTTCATAGTTGAGATGCTGGTTTGCATGATTTATTGAAAAGAAAGAGTGTTACGGTCCATGTTTGATGTGAGGGAATCTGTATAGTAAGGAAAGTAGAACCATCCCTTGATACCCACAAATTTTATAGTCTCCGTTTTACATGAAAAGTTTGATATTTGATAGCCTATCTTACCTATATAAGATTTTGGTTACTATTGTTTTCGTTTCATGGTATTAAAATATTTTTTAAAAGTCAGTTTATTCATGTGAAGTAAACAAATAACCTATTGCAGCGGTGTTTTCCATTTTTGTTCCATCTGTCTTATTATTCCACCTTGATATCCAGTGTTTACAAGGGCACCATAAATTCCAAAAAACGAATATTGCACGGCGCTCAGAAAAGAGAAAAAAGATTCATGGAGACATTTGTACAGTAAAGCTGAATGTGCTAAACTTATAGAAAAACTGGTTAGAGTTAATAAATTAATTGAATACTCAATTGGTCTCCTCAAAATAGATAATGGATACGCACAATCACCTGGTCAATCCTTGAAATACGAATGTAGACTCATTTCCCTGACTACAGAAGCAATACCGCCTGTGATAGACCATTGCGAAAATCTAACTTTGACATTGACTTTGTGGAAGTTTATATGGTCAAAGAATCATATTCTTTTTCGTTTTTTTCCTGAAAATACTCAATTATGTTTTAAGCCAAATGTGCGGACGTGAGATATTGTCCAATCTTCAACAAATTCTGAAGAGTTGTTCTAAATGCCATGTCTCAAGACCAGAAAAAGACTGATCACATCCCGTTACTTTTAAAATAATGGGTCAGAGCGATCACTTTAGTACCCACACGCTGAAGAGTTTTTTGAAGCGACGATCATCAGTATTCCAACAATTCGAACAAGTCTTACCAACTTTTCAAACACATCGAATCAATATCATTAAGAAATTAGTTAGGTCTTATTTTTGTTTTTCAAAAAGAAAATATGTGTCCAATTCTGATGAAAGCGATGAGTTGTATGACTATGAAACTCAATAATTTCAAATAAATATCTACAATACCTATGCATGTATATATTGCTTTGCTATTAATAGAAATTAGTGTTGTTATATGCCGCATATATATACATCTTGTTAAACTGAAGACTTTATCAATACTTCATCTTAACATTTTAGCAAAGTATATCATTTTGTAGATGACTGACACATTATCATGTCAAATACCTAACTCTTTATTTTAATAGGAAATGAAGATAATAATCATGTTCATATCACCATGACCAAAGATATATGACATATATATATGTAAACAAATAGTAAAGATTCAATTACATAAAATAAAAATTTCAAGGCATTCCAAAAAGTTGAAGTTGTTGTCAAAGCATCTACTCAGTTGAATTTTATATCCTTCAAGAAGATCAAATGCCCACGAATACAGTGATTAAATAGGATGGAATTGTTAGACAATTATTTCTTGTGTTTATAAAAAATTAGGAACTATTAAATATTCACCTTCAAATTTACATCTCCTGGAGTTGTACGCGTAGAAGAATGGTGTTATAGTTCACAAACTCTTGATATAAACTTATAAAAATATGGAATTTTGTCTAGTGTATATCTTTCCTGATTTCTGAAGAGTATATTCTTAAAAAAAAACAACGAAATTATTGTAGGAAACAATGGAGTATCTGATGAAGAATGTCGTTCCTTTGCTTTCGTTTAATGAAACTTTCTTAAAATCTTAAAAATGAAACAAACTTATCCAACACAGAATTAATAAATATTTGTGATCACACAATTAAATGCAATCGGAGAATCGGGTGTTTTTTCTGGAATTGGCATTGGGAAAATAATGTTTAATTTGAAATTTCTATTTTTTCTTATTTTTTTTTATTTATTTCTGGTATTTAAATATTAATTATTTTTCTAAGTTATTAAAATATATATATGTATATATCTGTCAAGACATAAAAAAGGACCTTGTGAATTGGTTACTTAAGTCTTATAATTTTATAAATATTGTAATAAAATAATGTATAATAATACATGCTCGAAAACTGAAAAGAAACAAATTAAATACAGACTAAACGTGAACAAATGTGTTTGAAACACATGCAGTCGATGCAAATATTGTTATTTTAGGGGAGTCCGTTATGTAAAAGGATTTAGGAAAACTCGTCTTTGCAAAATTTGACAAAAGCTCGAAAAAGGTTATAAGTTGGGATACTCTGTTTTTCTTTTTCGAGCCAAGCCCGTTCACAAGCCTGTGAATGATAATTAATAAAGGAATATATTTAAATAAACGACAGAGGGGCAGTTTTTAAACACAAATTTGAATAGTCAAGTTTAATTTTCAATATACTATCTACTAATTAATTAGGCATATTCCCTTGAGATATTAACTTAAACATAATCCCCATTCCTCACAGACTTGCAGCATTTCAGTACTTAAGTATTATATCAATAACTATAATTATCTTCTTTGTTTAATAGTAGTTACAACATATTTTTTTTACTCTTTAAATTTTTATATTCGTATTAAAATTTTATTCTTAAAATCAATTTTACCTCTTCAAGGATGAATATGTAAAAAATAAATATTAGCCGTCTAAAAACTTTTATGTTTCTAAATATTATCATATACATCAGTACCACTAAAAACATATTGGTTATAAGTTATAACCAGACTATTAAAAAAATTTAATTACAAGTTTCAATAATTCTTTAAAAATAGGAATTTTTTGTCTGACGAGTTTTATAATGAGCAAAAGTGTTAGGGTGATTAACAATTATTCAGGGAAGTTACGAGTATTCAGGTGAGTAACGAGTAAAACTCGTAATTTTTTGAGTATTTTTTTTTGTACAAACTTGAAAATACTCATGTAGCAACATTTAGCTTGCAGCACATCACTATAAATTTAAACCAAAATGATATTTTTAAAATAATATTACAGAATCTAAATCAAATAGGGATGTTTTTACAAGAAGATCATTGGAATCGGCCTTGGTATTTTTTTGGTGGAATTGTCCCAACACTAATAAATATTCATTTTCCTCAACATAATCATTCCTTCCTTACGTATACTTTTTGCCACTATATACAAAGATTCTTCATTACTTCTATTTTCGGCATCTAATTATTTGGGAGAAGATACTTCTTCAACATAATTTATTACAATGTATCACTCAACATTATATTGTTTATTTTTATTAATTTGTAATCCCCCCTTTTCTATTATGAGACTCAGAATGCAATTTTGAGTGTACAATAACTTATCAATCCATTTAGATCTAGAAAAAGGACTCTCACAACTGAATTTGCAAACAGATGTTTTTAGATCACGTGAAAAAAGAAAGAAATAGTGTGAAGGGTGTGATTGGCAGATTTGAAGATATTAATTTGAAGGAAATCGTAGCAATTTGCAATATTTTATTTCAGATAAAGGACTTAAAGTGTGTAATACAAACTCAACAATGAATCTTCATTGTTATTTTGTTGCGATGTACACAAAAATAAAGTTTTATTACATTTTTATAAAATATTCAATTAAGTTCTTATCAATAATAAGTCAAACATTAATTTATTTTTAGTTGTTTATTTGGTTTTGTTTTTAAATTTATATGTAATTTTTGATTTAATCGAAGAATATACCTATATGTACATACAGAGATGTGAACAATGATTAATGAATATTCAAGCTAGGCCAATTTAGTTTTATTTATACAGGGTGATTAAACTTTGATTATGCTATCATACTCTAAAAAAATTATATGAATTAAGATAATATCACACATATATTTTTAATACACCGTTTACGTGGTATAATTTTGTAAGTCTAAACCTAACTCGTGTTAAAGTTGAATCTATTTGTCCAAAATATTTAACTATCAATAATAACCATCATCATATGCATCCAAACATTAAGATTAAATAAAACTGGATCACAGTATATCTTAACTAAAAGTAAATCATGATAAGTAGTTTTATTATGAAGTATAAGATGCATTTACTCGAGCTATTCCAAAATTTTCAAATAAGATATGCTCGGACTACATAATTTAGGTTTCAGTAATAATGTGACCTTAACAAGTCAGTAAACTTTTATTTCAAAACTTAAGTAATATATCATAAAATATAGACTACTCATTTCCATCTAAAATATATGGGGATGGGAGGGAAAATTCATATTTTGAACCTTCAAATTCTCCATTGGGCAGAATTCCTACCTTTTTGTTAACTCTATTACTAAGTGTAAATATTCAATGAAAAGATAACACGAACAATGCCAATTAATTGAACTCATAGAGATAAGTTTATATGGCTCTTGCAATATAGTTTAAGATTGATATATATGAAATGATTTAATTTAAAAAAGTCATCATTTTAAATTTAATAGGAGTTGTGACAAATGTTAGGTCATATACCTTTGATATATTATAGGAATTCCATTTTTATATAGAAATTTTTCTAAAAATAAAAGTAATATATCATAATCTTTGGAGAGAGGGGGCTCAGACCAAAAAAGTATACTTAAGGGGGTTTCCATCAGGGCTGTAGGTGGGCCAAAAGTATCCAAAAGAGTCCATCAGAACTCAAAAGAGTTTTGCAACAGAGGAGATGGGTTTCTTTCATTGCTGGTATCAAAAGGCTTGCCTATCCACCCTTTTAAGGGTTTTTCTACATTGTTTTTTTTTAGATCAAAAATATGAATATGATATATGTATTTTCAAACATATAAATTGACGCAAATTATTTTTAATCACTAGATAGCTATTAAGTTGAATAAATGTTACTTTTTAAGGACATTTTCACAACAAATAGCAAGATCTATTTTTTTTTTGTAACAGAAAAGATGTTTAACTTCCTATATCCAAATTGTATTAACTCACTGAATACTTGAATTGCTGTTCTAGGTATACTATTAAATAAATAAGATTGGGACAACATGCAAGTAAGACTCTCGAAGTAACACTGATTTTATTAAATTAAATATCTCACTAAACAAACATTAAGTACTCGAACATTAGTGATGTAACACTAATTGTACGGAATACTACGATTGTAACTCAGTCTTACATATTAAAATGCCCTAGTTCCCTTAACAGAACATCCTTTTAGAATGAAGGAAGCAAGAGTTGATCTTATTATAAATACCCAAGAGAAAAACATTTTGTTATTAATCAACTTAATGTACATTTATTAAAACAAAATTAATTTTAGTATGTAATCTTAATCTTGGTCTAATAATATATAGTTTGTTCCTCAATTAATCATACAAGCAATTTAAAATATATAAAAATATTTATTTTAATGAATTAATGGAAATGTCTAGATTTTTTTCTGCAAAAACAGGGGGAAATAAAACAACGACAGAAGCATAAGTTGTCTTTCTTCTACTCTAGGACATGAAAGAAAAATTAAAATAGTTTTATTGAATAAAACTACGTACCTTGTACAAAATAAATACAAAAAGAAAATTCTTCATGCCCTGGAGTAGAAAATGTCACCTGGTAAATCATGTGTTTTTTTTAGCTGACCAGCTTTTTTGAAATTGGTAATTTGAAGAAATATCCCCCCAGCTGTTGTTATTATTATTTTAAGTCCTGGTTGAAATGCGAGTAGAATTGAGGATCCATACCGGAGTAATTTTTGGCAATGTTTAGCTTTATTTTATTTCCCCCTCTTTCCTCGTCACAGTTGATTGTGGCTTATCTAATGAAACGTCATGACAGTTAATCTGCTCTACTCTAAAATATTCTTCAAATTGTCCAGGTTAAAATGTTAATTTTGGTTTCTTTTTTTTTACATGCCCAAAATATAGAAGATTCTCATAAATACTTATACAGTGTACTCAATATTTGTGTCCCCTGTTCCCTATGGGGTCATTTATGCCCTCTTAGGATATTATTAAGAATTAAATGGGTTAAAATTAATCCCTTCTTCCTCTCTAACGAGGATGACGTGTTTTTATGCCTTAGTCCTTATTCCCTCCTAATTGGGGACGTTATTTATGAATGCCCCCTATATAAAGTTCTGCAACTCCTAAACAAATCTTGTTATCCAGGATAGTTTTGGATTTGGTCAACTTTATTAAATAGCAAACACTCTTCTACACAGGTAATAGGCCATTTTTTACCCATCTGAGCAAATGGAAATACAAGTGTACCTGCAATATTTGCATGGAAGAGCCACAAAGTACAGGCCACCTTATTAACATATGGCCATCGCTCTCATATGAGAGATTGCAAGCCATTCATTGATAGGATGAAGATCTTTGTATTCTTAAATTTATGAAATGTACAAAAATGAAACAAATTATTGATGATAAATTTAAAGTTAAGCAGGATATAAGAACAGTTTCTGCTGTAGTATATATACCCATTTATGTGATCGTGTTCTTTGCCGTATGTATTCATAGTTTTTTTATGTATACGAATCTATTCTATTTTATAATGTATGTGTGTACAATTCTAAACAACACTAAATCCTTAACTAACTATACACCGTTTTGTAGTAGTAATCCCTTGTTGTCATGTCTGAACTACAAGGTGGATGCAAAAAAACCTTCCAACGAAGCTCCTGGAGGTTACAGCAAGTCAATATCGATGTGTGTGGCTTGCATTGTCATTATTGAACACCATTAATCTCCTATTGGGGAAAATGTCCACTTTTGGGCAATTGCTTCATTCAAACGGTCCAATTGTTGACAAAGCAGACTTTGGTCATAGGGGAGTAGCTCATAGTAGATGATTCCCGACCAATCCAACCAAGCACACAGCCAAATCTTCCTGGTAGCTAATCCTGGCTTCCCATCGTTTCCACTGGCCCATCGCGATTGGACATCTAATACTTTCACTTGATGTTGTCGTAAATGACCCAATTTCCATCAACAGTAATCATTCGCTTCAGAAATTGATCGATTTTGTTGCGATTAAGCAGGAATTTGCTTATAGAAATTGGGTACATGATGTTTTTTAGTTAACTTGTGTGACACCCATACATCAATATTCTTTTTCTTAGTCGACTTCAATAATTTCCATAATTTTATTGTCGCTTTTGAAAAACTGTAAAATATAGCGGTTTTTCTTTTTGCTTGTGTCCATTTTTGATGCTCGATTAAACAATACTAAGTCAAGGAATAATGACAAGTACTTTTAATACGAAATCTTATCTTTCGAATCTCATCTATTTTAACCCGATCTGCCTTACGCAATGCAAGATCCAGAAAACTAAAGCTATCTATCAGAAAAGTAAATGATTTTTTTTTACTAGACCAGTTATGAAATTAAACTGATTGCAATTTAACTCCTTAGTTTTATTGGTGCGATTTATGAAAATTTGTTAATTTCTTAAGCTTTTAATATACAAAAAGGATTTTTCAATTTATTTTCATAATTTGAAACTTGCAAAATTATTGAACACAAATAATTCCACAAATAATAGTGCAAGAGAATTAAAATTAAGACCATCAGATATGGTATTATGCAAGAATTAAAACGATTTGTTCCATTGAGTAATTTGGAAGGGATTTACTCTGGAAAAAGTAAAATTTTAAAAATATTTTTGGAATCACTAATAATTAACATTGTAATCAATTATTCATCCATAGGTGTAAAATAAATATTTTTTCAATTCAATTTTAAATCATTTTGTATACAAATAAGTATTCCTCTAAAACTTCTCAATGAAAAGTTATTTAAGGGTAACAAAATAATTTAAAAAATCTCCCGGTATTAAAATACCATGGTTCGCTTTATATTATGGTTAATTATCACAAAGTTTGTAAAATTTCAGCAATTCTTCTCTAATCAATTTATGTTTCAAAAAAATGTATTCCTGATCAACACGTCAGTACTATTGCAATTAAATATGGAATTCAAAAGATTTTTTTTTTTTTTGAAAGAATTTAATATATCTAATAGAACATGATTTTCAATAATATGTTTATTTAGATATTGTAATATAAGGAAAGTCCTTGATTGTATAACTTTTTGTGAAGAAGATGTCTACCAAGAAACGACACTTAAATTTTGGTTCCACACATTTATTCAATGCATCTCACTTCACAAATATAATGATTTGTAATAGCATTTTACTTTTTTTGGTCTGAGCTACTAATTGGTACTTCTTAGTCCGGTTGGGAGGGAATGTTTTTATTATCTTTTCACAAATTGGTACACTTATTAATTTATCTTCTTTTCAATTTTTTCAAATAGTTATATAATATTTGCAAAAAAAATTTTATTTGCCTGAAATAATTTTGTCCTTATACAGGGAGCGGGGATCAAATTGTCGGCAAAATATTTTTCTACAAAAAACAACACGAAATGTACATTTTTTAACTTTTTATTGAAAATCAAAACTATGACGAGCATATAGATATAGAGTAGCCATTCATTCAATATAATCACCATTGGCATCAATAACAGCCTCTGAACCGGCCGCAGGCTCTTCTGACCATCTCATTGTCCATGTTGCCGAATACCTCCTTGATGGAGTCCATCAGGCTGGCCTTGGTGCTATGGGGATGTCTGTTGGTATGTCTCTTGACATAGCCCCAGACCAAATAACCCAAAGGATTAAGGTTGGAGAGTTAGGAGGCCACAAATCCTTGGTTACGACGTCATAACAGTTCTCGGTTAACCACTGCATGGAGATTTTGGACACATGGCAGGGTGCTGAGTCATGTTGCCACACCAAGTGCTTGTCTCCGGCCTTCATGGACCTGGTAGGGTCATCCTCAACCATCTTCTTCGCCTTGTCGACAAAGTCAGTGTCCCTGACCTTTCTGTCGGCGCCCTCCTCCTTGGGTGCCCTCTTTATGGTGGTATCAACATCCCAGGTGTCCTCTAGCTTCTTACAGATACGCTGAACAGTCCGTAAATTCACTCCTAAGGTTGAAGCAATCGTTGAATCGGAGATTTCACCTCCATTATTAACCAATGCCATGACTACGGCGGACCTCGAAAGCTCCTCGTTCAACTTATTTATAACTCTTTATCTCCTCATATGATGACGGCATGATGCTAACTGAACTACATTTCGTCAGCTGACGAGAATGGCTTTCCTATTTGGTAACCGGTTTTTTATTTGATAATGTCGTCTTCAAGTTATCAAGGTTTAAAGTAGGCGAAAATTTGATCCCCGCTCCCTGTAGGGTTTAATTGACATTAAATAAAAAAAAGATAATGTTTTGTAAATGATAAAAAAACTTGACAACCCTAAGTATGAAAAAATCTTCTTATTAATAAATTAAAGTTTTTCTCCTGGGTATTTAGAATAACATCAACCTTTGATTCCTTCAATCTAAAAGGATGTTCCATTGAAATAATTCTGGCCTATCATTATGTTACTGTAAAAAGGTGATATAATGTGACTGAATTGAGTAAACCACCTAGTGTTTTTTTTGTTTGTGTTTTTTTGTAAAAATCTTGCTAGTTTTATTAAAAAAGCCTTTAAAAAATTACAATGATTCAACTAAAGAACCGTCTAGCGATATAAAATTAATGTATGGATATTTCTCAAATAAGAAAATACAATGCAGTCGTATTAATGGAATATCGCAGGCGTTTTGCATATAGCATCAAGGGTGTATACAGGGAGTATTGTTTCTGTTAAAGAGCACTCTAGAGACTAAAGTATTCATCAGTCATCACATTATTTTTTTCTTAAGCGAGTTACAATTAGGATTTATTTTCATTTTCTATATAAATACAAAACAGCTTGTATATTTTTCAACGCCTGATTACTTCGGATAATGCTTATTATAAGGAGGATTTTTCCCCCATAGAAGTGATTTTTATTAAATTTCTTCCGATTGGCGTCAATAGAGTTCTGTAAAAATTGATTTTTTGCCATTAGGGACAAGGTCTTCTATGAAGTTAAACTCTCGTTGCCAGCAAGTTATCAAACATAACAAAAATTACGAAATTACTTTTTCTTGGACCTAGAGAGGTGAAATCATGGAATTAGAAGTCATGGTGAGATTTGACCAAATCTCAACTTATTATGTACAGTATTTTTTACACATTTATTTCATTTGCAATGTTATGATTTTATCAATCACACAATTACTCCTAATTCCTTAACTTTAACACTCTGCACTTTTTATTGGGATTTTAAAAAAATTGTCTTTAAATACTTAAAATTTCAAAAAAATAAAAGATCAGTAACCTTAAAATATTTAAGGTCATTATTGACTTTTATTTATTCATGACAAAAATTTAAAAAAATAAGTTTGTTTTACCTATTCAATACCTTTTTAATGATGTATCATAATTACCTATCCTTGCTTTTGATCATTAATCAGAATATCATCAAAATATTAAACTTCTTCATCTTGAAGACCTCAAAACTCAGAGTTTGATTGAAATAGGGTCAATATTTCATTTTCTAGTGAAAATGTCTTGTTGAATGACTCATACATATATACAGCCTTTAGTCCTTTTTCTCTCAGATACCAATTTATTCATAAAATACTTCGTATAGAAAAAAAATGAAGCAAAAAATTAGCATAAAGTCAACTTTTTCTTTCCTTTTTTGGTATCAACTTCACAGGAATTTATAAGAATGAAGAATTCCATGAGGGTTATTTCCTTTTTATAGGTACAATTGCATTGAAATTTATTTTCAATCAATACGCATAAGAATTAAATATTCATGATATATATAAAAATATCAAACTTATAGAGTATAAAAATAAACTTAAATAAAAACATGTCAACCCTAGAACTTAAGGAATAATAAATAAAAAGTTGTATTTTTAAAAGTTTATTTGACAGTTTTTGTTGTCCAAAATTATTAATTAGTAAAATAGGATGTTTTATTTGGCATAAACGAACGATGAAAGTATATTTTATAATAATATATTATACAATTGGTATACAAAAATGAGAGTAGGTAATAAAATTAAGGATAACCATCAAAATCAATGCGCGTAATACGCGGTACCAAGAGAGAATTTTTATTTTTTGACAGCATGTTTGGAACTAAAATACTCATACTATGAGGCAAGTTACAAAAAGATTCTCAAAGTATTAATGTAATATATATGTTTCATCTATAATACTTTACAATTTGAAAATCCTGTAACAGGATTTAACTGATAATTTTAAAGAAACAACATCAAAATTTCATTATTATTTTTTTTTTTTGACATTTTACAGATATTCAAATCAAAACGCGTTCATGAAGGACCATCTTTTTGAACGTTTGGTATAGTTATTTTGTTGTTTAGAGGAATAAAATGCAACGTAAACATCGATCAATAAGTCCCGGGCCTAACTACCGAATAGCGCTACTAACAATATATCAAAATATTTTTCGCAAATAAAAACATTCAAAAGGTTACTATCAAAATTTCATGACGTTAGGCTACTTATTTATCGAGTTACAGTGGTTTAAGTGACGCTACTTTTGTGATTCTTAAAAACGATGGATTCAAAGCCATTTCGTGTGTTGATTTATCATTGATTTTTGATGGGAAAAAAAACTGTTCAAGCCCAAGCTTGGCTTGAAAAATGTCACCCGGACTCTGTTTCATCGTAAACAAGCATCAAACGATGGTTTTCGATTTCAAGCGTGGTCGTGCGGACACTGATGATGTTGAACACCCTGGTCGGTGAAATGAGGTGGTTATTCCGGGACAACGTTCAAAAACCCTGAAAATCATCATAGTTAATCTTAAAATGAAGTTGCAAGAGATAGCTGACACTCTGAAGTTATCAAAAGGTAGTGTTTACACCATCATACACGAACATTTGGGTAGGAAAAAAGCTGTTTTCCTAATGGTTGCCGCGTTTGCTCACACTAGAGCAAAAGCCACAACGAGCAGATGATGCAAAGAGCTGTTTGGAGATGTTCACGCAAAATAAGAAGGAGTTGTTGCGTCGGTACATTACAATGGATCAAACCTGAATTCACCACTTCACTCCAGAATCAAAACGGCAGTCTGCTGAGTTGATGCAGACGGAGAATACCGTTCAAAGACTTAAACATCCGCTGGGAAGATCATGGCCTCTGTATTTTGGGATTTGGATAAATTTTAATCAAATACTACTTGAAACAAGGAAAAACAATCAACAGTAACTATCATATCGGTTTGGTAGATCGTTTGAAGGCCGAAATTACCCAGAAAATACCTCATTTGAAGATGAAAAAGGTGCTCTTTCACCAAAACAATGCACCCTGTCACAAATCAATAAAAGCAGCCACAAAATTGATCAAATAGGGTTTGGAATTGCTACCACACCCCCCCTTATTCTCCAGATCTGGCCCCAGTGACTATTGGCTCTTTGCAGAACTCAAAAAGATGCTCCGTGGAAAGAGATTTGGCTCAAATTAGGAAGAGATTGTCGTAACTGATGCATATATTGAAGGTCTCGATAAATCGTTCTACAGCCGTGGTATCGAAAAGCTAGAGAAACGTTGGAATGATTGTATCGTTCTAAAACGAGATTATTTTGATGAATAAAAATGAATTTTGGAAAAAAAATGTTGTTTTCCTATCTAGGCCAAGGACTTATTGACCGATGTGTATATATATATATAGTTACCATGTTTAGACATGGTAGGTGGTACCCCTGATTGGAAGAAAGACAAGAGGGAGTAAGGTAGTTAATAGAGGATAATCTATAATAACTAAGTGTGTTTAGTTTACTTTCATATACTAAGTCTCGTAAAGGCCCCTGTACCACAATGGTGACCTCGACATATAATATATAGAGAGGGGAGCTAAGTTTACTTTATAAACAAAGTCATCAAAGACTACAATTGCAAATAAAAATTAAAGTTTTAAAAAACCACTCATCATGGTTGATGCTGTCATTTCCTCTTAAAGGTGTGAAAAATCAAAAGACCAAATTCTTCCATGTTTTATCGGGATTGTTTGAGGAAGTATTTGTTCACTTTGTCGAATCAGACCTCGTTGTTAAAAAGCCTGACGCATCATGGGAAATATGTGAAGATTATAGACTTTTCAATAATTAAAAAATCCAGAAAAGCTGTTCACCTCCTCACATTATGATCTTTCTAACTCTTTAGCTGAGTGTGAACTTTTTTCTACGCTGGACCTTGCAAAAGCGGTCCACCAAGTTCCAATGCTTCCTGAAGATAGAAACAAAACTACATTTTCGACCCCTTTTGGTTCATTTCGATATATTAGAATGCCATTTGGACTTAAAAATTCAGGAGCAACTTTTCAAAGATATATTGACTCCATGATGCAAGGGTTGGACGGAGTTTACGAATAAATGGATGATTTATTAATATCTACATAGTAAAGCAGTGATATGCAAGCACCTAGAACAAAACAATCCAGTACTGAACATTAGCATGTGTGAAATTGGATAAAAGACAATAGGATAGGCACTCGAAACATTTATAAGATGAAATTGGATGGGTTTTCGTTGACCTCGCAAGACGAATTTTACTTTAATGAAATAAAAAACTCCTTTCCAAATCTGTCGGATTAATTTTCTCCGAAACAGGAGCTAAGATTATAATTACAACTGATGCATCTGATTTGGCCATTAGAGAAGTTCTGGAACAAGAAATTGATAATGATATTCTTCCACTTGCATTTTATAGCAGTAAATTAAATACAAAAGTACAGTCACATGATTGTACGGTAGCAAGGTTGACGTCGTATGTATCGAACAAAACTTTGTAATAGAACATGGAGGGATAAAAATGATTAAAAGGATAATCAAAGAGTGTGATCATTTTCAGAAGACAGAAATAACAAAGTATATTCTCTTCAACTCTCCAGTTGCCCCCATCAGCCAAATTTAAGAACATATCAGTGGATATTTTTGGTCCAAGTAAAATAAAAATACTAGCTCACTTGCAATGATTCGTACACCCATTGGATATGTGCTGAACCAATGTGTAACCAAACTTCATAAAGAAGTGGTTAAAGCTTTGATGAAGTGTTGGGTATCAAGTTTTGGAGTACCTGACACTATTCATTTGGGTAAAGGTCGACAATTTGTAAGTGTGACATGGTCTAATTACGAAATTAAAATATACGAAATCCCAGCGAAACAATTCGAGAATCTCGAATAGATTCAAAACCAGAATCAGTTGGGGAAATTAGTAGAGCTACACCGTTTCCTTGAACTAATCATCATAACCACAGCAAACTTGGAACTCCGAAGGAAATACGTTAATGTAAGAGAATTTGGGTTAGGGGTGATAGAATTTGAAAAAGAGAATGCTGTTTAGGTCCGTATCCGTTCTGGCTGGAGACAACTCAACTTTCAAATTAGAAATAAAAGGATCTCCAGAAATAATCCATATTAACCAACTGAAACCTGCGATGAGTTCACCAGGATAAAAACAATTTTTATTTTATGTGTGTTACATGGTTATTAGAGTCATGCAGTTGCCCCAACATTATCAGAATCAGCGGAACCTAATTTTAGTACTGTGGCTAGGTAAGTAAAATAAAGACACAAAATTTTAGCTAATTTGGTTAACGTTTACCTCTATCCCAATTGCATTTTCTAAACATGTATGAAGCAAAATTTTGTTGATGTACTTTGTTTTAAAAAATATGTATTTAAATAAAATATTTCTATGAACAATGAAAGATTATCGTATTTTATGATTTTTTTTTTTTGCAACTCGTTTTGTTGAATGTAGAGAGTAATAAGATATTGCGTATAGACGGTTTATTAAATAAAGAAGACATGATTAAATTTCAGCTGAGAAAAGACGAAAATTTGGGGGTTTTTTTCTCTCTAATTATCAACTTCATATGATAATATAAATTTATAATTAAATTAGTGACTACTTTATACATATAAATAGATCATTCGTCATTTTTTAATTACCCATTACTTATTTCTTTCTTTCTGTTTCTTTGATTTGGAAGAGAATATATATTGTTCTCAGCCGCTTGAAGGATGATCTGTAAATTTTCTTCATTTCTAGCATGCCGCAATAAATCTTGCCCTATTTTCACTCCTTTTACAGCTCCATTGCTAACCATAGACAAGGGATCGATTTTCTCTTTGCTTATGCAAAAGTTATGATCTAATTCCCATTTTTCAGCTAATTTCTGCAAGATGATCATCCTGTCGAAAAAAGACCATGAATCTTATCCAACAAACTGCAATAAATCCAAGTAATCTACAGTATCTTTTGTAATCTGTGGAAACGTTGGTTTTCCATATTTTGAGCCATGCCTTTTGCTGAAAAGTCTTTGTTCTAAAGACAGTAATTTTGAAGCCATCTCTGTTTTGATGTCGTTTCCAATTTGATCACAAAACAATGCTAATTGTACTAGTTCTTCAGTTGTGTACTACTAATGTGCCGAGATACTTTATTTAAATACATCTTTTCAAAATAAAGCAAAATAATTTTTTTTTTTTGCTTCATACGGGCTTAGAAATTGCAATTGTGCTAGAGGTAAACGTTAACCAAATTTGCTAAAATTTTGTATTTGTGTTTTACTTATCTAGCCGCAGTACCAAAATTAGGTTCCGCTGATTCAGAAAAGGATTTATAATTTCAGGGGCAACTACATCACCCTAACGGTTATATTTAATTTATATTTTTTGATGTTTTTTGTTTTTATCGTTGTTGTTTTTTTTTTTTTTTTCGAAAAGGGCGAAGTGTATAAACCATGTTTAGATATGGTAGGTGGCACCCCTGATCGGAAAAAGGACCAGAGGGAGTGAGGTAGTTAACAGAGGTAGATTTATAATTACTAAGTGTATTTACTTCAATTTCATATAATAAGTCGCGTAAAGGCCACATTATTATTTTATACAGGGTGGACAGGGTAAATCCGGAATAACTTTAACGCCTAATTATAAGACTTGTATAGGTTACTTCATAAAAAAATTTATACTTGCGACAAGCTAAATATGTTGGCTATCGAATTTAATAATAAGGTTTTTTTGAGTATCTCGTCGTTCAAGCATGGAAAAAGTCAGGAGAATTTCCATCATCGAAGCTCGCCGGGCAGGACACTCTGCTCATGATATAATTTCATTCTATAAATATCCCAAATCAACAGTTTATGGCGTCATTAAGGCCTTTGATGAGGAGAGAAAGACTGAGAGGGCAGCTCATTCAGCAAGATCTGATAAAATCCGGACTAAACAGTTCACAGCTGGCTTGAAACGATCAATTGACACTCATCCAGATACGCCAATGGCTAAGCTCGACAAGAACCGTAGTGTGAGCAAAGGAATCATCAAAAATGGAATCATGATTGATCTGAGTTACTTGTCGAGGGTCAGAGCGTCAATGCATCAGCTAACAGAGCAGAATCAGCTAGACAGAATCATCAAAAGTAAAATTCTTATTAACCAAATAAAGTGCAAAGGTGGTTACGTGTGTTTTTGTTTTTGGACGAGAAAATCTTCACAATTGACGCAAACCATAACCGTAGAAACGATCCATGGATTTGTTTGAGCCCTGATGAGGTACAACCAATCATGAAAACAAAGAATCAGGTCTGGGTTATGGTCCTAGTGGTTATCAACACGGAAGGACAAGTTATGCCCCCCCTTCCCAAAGGGCCAAAAGGTAACCAAGGAGGTCTACAGGGACGTTCTCAAGGACGTGGTCATCCCATGGATGAATGAAGTCACTGATGGGAAGCCATATATATTCCAGCAAGACTCAGGACCTGCTCTTAAGCCCAAGAGTTATTGGGACCCGATATATGGCCTTCATTCTATTAGCCAGCCAACAGCCCGGACCTCAATCCATGTTATTTTTACTTGTGGGGCAGGGTGGAGAGGGTCACCTGCAAGAATAATCATGCCTCAATTGTGGCCTTGAAGGCCTCCATCGTCAATACAATGAAGGACCTGGATCGGTACGAGGTAGAAAGGAAATGCAAGGTATTCATGGGCCATGTAGAGATCGTGATCGAGAACGAAGGCTTGCATTATGAATATTCATTTTACATTTAATGTCTGATAATCAAGTCTCATAATTAGTCGTTAAAGTTATTCGGGATTTACCTTGTCCACCCAGTATATAACTAAGTATACTTTGATTTTCATCATATCTAAAAAATAAAAAGTACTATTTTTTGATAAAATTATAATATAATAATAAGTCCCGCTAACGAAATAGACATTTCAAAATTATAACATTAAATCCTCATATATTTTAGACTTTTTGTTTTCATGTAAGCAAAAATCTATTAATAATGTTTATCAACTTAATGTATCCGTGTGTGTGTGTGTTTTTTAAGGCTATTTATTTTTTGAGAATTTAACCTTGTCATGGACTCTTTCTCTGTCAACTTAACTTCTATTAAAAAATACTTCATCATCATTAATAGTTATATAGTTTTAAATGATTTTTCTATTTCTTATTACAAAAGAAAATATAAAAATTATAAAAATATAGCTGATATAATGTTTTCGGAAAAGAAAGTTCTGCTTATTTTACAGATTTTTTTCCTTGCTGCCTAAACAACCAATTATATAAAAGGTTTATTTTCTAGTAAAATGGGAACTTATAATGTTACAGGCTTAGAATATGATAGCTTAATTAATTAATAAACTTGTATTGGATTTTTTTTTCGGTTATTGTAGCACATACATAATAATATCAAAATAAATCAATATGAATGTAAAAGCAAGAAACTGCTTCTTCGCGTTTTTCAATATATTTCATGAAATGATAACTGTTTTGTTGGCTATGTAAATATTCAGGAGTTGATGATTGAATCACACTGAAACAACAATTTGAAAAGGAGGGCTGTCCCGATATATGTTATTGGCATACCTTGTATTTCTAATTACCTTGGTTAATTGTATATATGTAGGAGTCTTCAACAATGGAAATATGTGAATTGCTAAGTTCTTTGGCTGCAATACACATTTGCTTAAACTCTTCAACTGAATGGGACTGTGCTCTCAAGTACCATTGCTGGTCTTTAGGCACATCTCTGATGAGGGTCATAGATGTATTCCTCATCAAGGAGACGCTCAACTTCATCTATAACTTCCCCAGGGGAAAATCCCGATGAATTGCATAGCATATCAGAAAATTGTTTAGTTCTATCTGAAGGTGAGATACCATATTTCTGTAAAATTGCCTTCTTTGCACAATCATACATGAGTCCCTCTTTTTTAATAGGAATATACCTAAAAACTTCACCAGGTAATGCTGGAGCCATTACACAATATTTGGTCTGATCTTCATTGATCTTCCTCATAAAAAAATCCAGCTCAATTCTTCGAAACCAATTTTCCGGATCCATCGCCGAGAATTTTGGAAGATGTGGTTCTGCTACGGCAAGAGTTAAGTTGCTGACCTCTTCCGCTATGTACTTTTGTTCGATCTGAGGGACATTGTCTGCATGGTCTTGACCATCACGTTGGGGTCACCAATATTAAGATTTCAATATCTTTATTTTAACTGAGTAAAAATGATCGTTCCTTTATACGAAAATAAAAAGGAAAAAAGTATACAAGGTACTATGTCAAATATTTAATATCATCTAAAGTAGTCGAACTCCTACATATATTACCAGCAGTATGTATAATGAGGCAATATATAGTTTCCTTAGTAATGTATATAGTGCCTGATGGCAGGAATTTCTTTATACTTTTCTTAGATATTCTATTAATATCTAAGTAATAAATAAAATAACCAGTAACTGCTTAGGCAAAGTATTAAATGTTGACAAGATGGGATGAGAAAACCTTATTATGAATTAGTCATTTGAAATTATAAACCTGAAAAATAGATATTATTTTCAGAAAAAATGATACCAAAATTGCTACTGAAAATGGAAATGCTGGAACGGCAATACTTATTATATTACTTGGAAAAACTATTCTGAAGCTCTGATGTTACACACAAATACATCTTTTATTAAAAAATCTTGTTACATTTGGAAAAACTGACTTATACATATTATAAATAGAATATTAATCGAGTTTTTTTCAAAGGATATATATTAATTTGGTCTTATTCCCAACTATCATTACGTCATCATGTTTAAGAAGCCAGTATACCCTTTGTTTTTTCTTAATGATTACCTTCACTTTTTTCACTTCATCAATTAAACATTTGGTATCTAGTTTCACAAAAAGAAAACACTATTTTTAGCAACGTTAGCTCTTACTTGAGACAATTTATTGTAGAAGCATTGTTGCATGTCAACCTACAGTTGTTCATGCTCTACCACTACACTGTCTTCCGACATACGGTTGATAAAATACTTTTTCAATAAATGATGAAAATAAATATTTGGCGTAAGTTCCAGATAAACATGACTGGAGGAGTTGTGTTAAACGCAATCGTAACTCAAATACTATTTCTATTATATGTTTCCTTTGTCTTATTTTTTTGATACACCAAACAAAAGAAACCTTTATTTATACTTGATGCGTAATTTCTAGTGATAAAAAATGATACACTACTATCGTAATGATACACATCATTTTAAAACTCATCAAATATTACTTTATTATTATGACTTCATCAAAAATTATCCTTATAAGTTATAACTTATAAGGATAATGAAGGATAAGGATAAAAAAAAAGCAGATTCAAATCCGAATTACATAGGTTGGCTATATAAAAACTTCAATTTGTGCGGTAAACCCCCCTTCTTTCTTTGTCCAATTCAACTGCTTTAGTTCAAGCCAACTCGATGAGTATGTAATCAGAATATGCTGCTGATTACAGGAAATAAGTTAACGCACACAAAACACAAGTACCTATACGCTATGCTTTACTTTTCATTGTTATTTAAAGTCTGTAACTGATGTATTATATACTTTGCCGACATGTGACCCCGGCATTATATATAATGGTAATGTATAAAATGTCGATTGTTATATAGTTTGCCTGAAACCATCAGACATTATTTACATTACATAGGTATTATACATAATGCGGGGTTTTCATACATTACCGATAACTTATACATTAGTCTTCCTCTATCCTTATTGACGGAGAAGAGTAAAATTCGCAAATATTGTATTTTATTATAACTTTCAAATAAGCTATGACATTATGAATTGCATCAAGAATCTTAACTTTATTTATTACCTTGACTATGTAGTCAGGCTCGATCTTCGTCCACTCTTTCTTGATGGAGGCCTCTAGAGACTGGACACTCCCTTGAGGAGTACCACACACCCTCAGCTCAAGACACACCTAGATATAGTTGTCCAAGGGATTTGTGTCTGGACAGGAGGGCAGCCACAAGTTGCACTCCCAAAAGTCTGTATAATTGTCTCTAAGGAAGGTCTAGTTATAAGCGACGTGACGACACTGAGCCCCGTCTTGAGTGAGAACAAAGTTTTTCTTGAACTTTTCTCTCTACCAAGGTAGCGTTTTCTTATTCAGAAGCATATAATATGCACTGAATCTGAGACACTGTCTGGATGTTCAGTAGTGGTTGTACGACTTATTCGCAGTGGTATGAACGGTGAAAAAAAAATTAACAGACAAAGAGGAAACTTTTGACCAAATTTTTGTTGGTCTTGAAAAAATTTAGAATCTTCTTTTCTCTTTTCAAGCATATCAGCTTGCTTTGTTCTGTCTTGTTGTCCTCCTCTGTAACTTTGAACCAATGTCATTCCGAATTGAAATTAATAAAATGTGTACCCCGAGATAGTAGCAACCCTGTATATATAGAGAGAGGCCTAAAAAATAGCTGGGATATTACATTCCTCTCTTCCAATTATCAATAAAAACAAAAATGAAATTATAAATTTATAATATGAAATAACAATGAGCGTCAATTTAACAACCAATCAGACAAATCAAATTTCAACTTGAAGTTTATTTGGAACTTAAAATGAAAATTAGTATATTAATATAGCGTAATACTTTGAGATAAATAATTCATTATACCAAATTATTTTTAACAAATCATTTTGATCATTTAATTCTTTCTCTCATGGATTTAAATTAGGTGCAATAAAAAAATTATATTACTTTTTTGTAATGTTTGATAATAAAAAACATATCCCAAGAAAAAAACATCATATAATTTAAAAAAACGTTAAAAATTAACACAATATTATAATGTATATATAAAATTTAAGACTGAAATGCATTTATTACTAATTAAGAGCCAAGAATTTCATTCCATAAAGCACAATTTTTATCAATTTTCTAGTAATAAATCATTTACTTACAATTTCCTAGACATTATATGAAGGTTATTGAAACTGAAGGAATTGAAACAATCGCGAAACAAGTAAACTCCGGTATTTTCGATGCTAAATTGCATGTAAATTGATCCCTAAACACTTTTTAACACGATAATTCTTGTAGGTTTGATAATAAAGACAATTTCTAAAAAGTTTTGCACCTGGGCAAGGTATTGAGAGAAAGGGTAAATATTACAAGTATATAATAAGAATTAAATTATGAAACGAAAATGGTCGATAAATTAGTTAAACTGATAACTCAATTTAGACATTTTATTCATTAAGATTCTGATGAGACTATCTTATCTTTTTTGGGCCACAGCAAATAATGTCATTCTGGGTTAGATATAAAAAAACTTGTTTATATCTATTATTTTGATATTAAAAATCGTTGCTGATATTTCGGGAAGAAAATTTGAAAAATGAATGTTTTTCTCTACAAAACTGTTCTAATAAGGAGTAGCTAAATAAGATGACCCCAGTATATATACAGAATGATCTACAAGTAGCTAGGATATTACATTCATCCCTTCTAGTCATCAATATTAAATCAAATACAATTATAACCCGAGTCTTTTATTGTTTTCTGACTTAAAAGTTGATAGAAAACATTCAACGATTTCTGAAAGGAAATAAATAAAAATGATGTTAAATCCTCAATAAATATTTCCTTATATAATTTTATTGAACATATGGAAGCAATATTTACACTATGCCACAAAAGGAAGGTCTTGGAGCACCCACAGGCTGATCCCCGCATTTATAATGTTATTTAAGCCATAGAACACGAATATGACCATTAAAACTTTCAACGGATATTGGTGTAGCCTTTAAAGCTTTTTTTTAGGTGAAGTTTTTAGTGTATAACTACAATTCAGTGACATATTTCGACATGAAAAAACTATATAGATGAAATTAAAAGTGATTAAAAGTTGACACAAACATTTTAACATTTAAAAAATTAATTATTTATTAATTTATCTTGATTATAACTTATAAAAAGTTTATATAACCACAAAAATGTGTGGATTTTTTTTCTTTGGCTTCATGATTTTGGCTTTCAATTTATGAGCATGTCGTATTTCCAATCCTAGTTCTCTTTCATATAAATTTTGACATTATTAAAATCCACATATATTTAATATAAATTATTTCATTAAGGAATATTTATATAATTAAATATATTTTTTTAATTGTCAAATGATTTTCCAAGGGTGAAAAGAGTAATTAAGGCTTATATGCGCACGGTATGATAAAGAAAGTATAACTTTTATCATTTGATAGTATAAGGGAAGAAGAAAAAGAAACCTATTTGCCATTTTTGCAAAGAAAATAATATTTTTCAGTAGCTTTATTTAAATACTACTGTATTTCAAATATGTGATGAGTCAATAAGAAATTATTCTTGGGTAAAAATCAAGTTATTGAGAAATTTGCCTTTAATTTATTTACTTAATAAATATTAACGGCCAAATAGTTTATGGAAATATTTGTTTGACTATGGGAGGTATGCTCCAATTTCAGGGATGGAATGAGATATTCAAAAATATTAGCTATAATTTAGAGCCTTCCATTAATTAATATGACTCTAATTGATCCCGTCATACCTTTTTAATATAGTTAGGCATATTCACAGCCTCAGATATTTGTTAATATTTATTAAAATATCAACGTGTCAAAGTGTTAAAGTGTCAACAATGTTTAATTCATTATTTGTTTACCTCCATTCAACAACGCACTTTTTTCCGCACGTAAAAGGTTTAATTTTGTGCCTATAAACTACAATATGGGGACATCATTGATTTTCGTTACTAATTGAAGAAACCCGCTTCTCAAACCCATCAAATTCTTGTGGAAGCTTACGGTAGGCATGTTCTAAACAGAGCACAGTGCTTCAGGTGGTTTGAAAAATTCAAAAGGTGTGATTTTGACGTGAGAAATGAAGTGGGCGGCCTGCCACAGAAAAAGTTTGAAGACGCCGAATTATAAGCATTCTTTGATGAAGATAATTGCCCAATGCAAGAACAACTCGCAGAATAGTTGAGTTTTGGCCGTTAAATCGTTGGAAAACGTTTAAAAACGCCAAAAATGCCCAAAATATGAAGCCAGGCAACACAAGGTAATTTTTCTTGATGACAACGCACCACCGCATCGCTCTATAGCCACCTGCCAGCTTGTTGAATCGTATAACTGGTAATCTCTTGCTCATGCAGCTTACTCACTAGACCTGGCGTCTTCCGATTATCACTTGTTTGCATCGATTTGCCACCCACTCAATGATTGACACTTCGATTCTCACACTGAAGCCAAAAAATGTAACAATGGCTGGTTTGCAGCCAAAGACGAACATTTTTTTTGGAAAGGCATCCATAAATTGCCTGAAAGATGGGGGAAATGTGTGGCTAGAGAAGGTGCATACTTTGAAAATTAAATTTGTACCAATTTTTTCACAATAAACCTTCAAATGTTTGTTCTTTTAAAAGTATAATTTCATAGGAAACCCGCAAATTAATGTAGCAACCCTTGATGCATATGCCCTTGAGGTGGAATATATTTTACATAAATATTTTAATAATCTTATACACATTTAATAATAAAGGCATACTAATAAAACCGTAGGTTATTAAAAAAAAGTAAGAAGAAAAAAACAAAAACTAAACAACAGACAATAAAAACATAATATAATAAAGTAAACAAAAATGAAGGTAAATAATATTTGGTTAAAAAATAAAATAAATAAATAAATGAAACAGTTTTTTATCGTGGATGTTACAAGCAGCCATCGTTTTGAAAAACGTCCTCAAAAGTGTTTAGTGCCCGAGATAATTTTGATGAAACTTTGTACATGGCTTTTACTCCAACAAACTTCCTCACAATTTACCCCCTGCTTCTTCTTGCCTTGGCAAGAGCGTTGCAAACTGTCAGAAAATGAATACGAGACTCTTATCAATTCTTTACATTGTCTGTATGAGTCCTCATCGACTAATCTCATTTTTTGAAATGGATTTTCATAGGAATTTGGCCAGAAACAAAGCTCATAAATTTTTTGAGAGATGTATGTGTTTGCAATTTTCCTTTTGGATTAAGAATTGTAAATAACCGTTTCATTTGATGTCAACTCGGATCAATCTACCATTCCTTTTCCCATTTGGTACTTAATAATTTTTTTAATTTCTACCTCCAACCTTGTCTTCGGAACTTTTATATGTGATTGATAAGTCATTTAGAACCCCATTTTAGCCAGGGCATCCACAAATTCGTTCTTAGTGTTGCCGTTATAACCCTTACACATTTTATACTTATGGTTAAGTTTTGAAATTACAATCTCTTCCAAAATGCATCCTTGTTATTCTGTGAAGGACTCTCTTTTCCTTTCCAGGCATTCAATAGCTGCCATACTATCAACGTGAAAAATGACAAGGGACTTGAGGGGTTCATTTAGGGTACGTGTTACTTGATAAATACCTTCCAACTAAGTATATAAAACAGTATAAAACCAGCTCAAATTTCTACTATCTACTATCTATGCACTATCTATAACCAACTTTATCCGCAATCTTCGATCCATTACAGAAACCATTCAGGTTATGCAGATCCAAGAGGGTATCATTTATAATCAATAGAAATGGAGGTACGTAAGAGAATAAGGTTTATGAAATGTCTTATCTATGGATACACTAAATTTGATGAAAACATAATCTTAATTCTTATTGGAGTATTTCTGACGCTCCTTTAGATCTGGAGTGTGTCATCCATGATATTTGAACATCATCCATAGTTCTTAGCCTTGCCCTAAGTGCATTCTTTTTTATGCTTAAATGGAGTGGTTTCATTTCTTGCATAACTTAAATGGCTTTTGTAGGAGTAGACCTCATTGCTCGACACATCAAAAGACATGCAAGCCTATTAACTCTCCTGATCCTTTTTATAAAAAGGTCTACCTTAACAACTCAAGGTGTCCATATATCTGCTCCATAACAAATAATAGGCTTCGGGCAGGCATTCCGAAACCATTGATTATAGTAAGGCCGTAACCCTCACTTTTGTCCAATCAAATTTCTGAAGGCAAATAAAAGTTATTTTGGCTTTTTGTATAATATATTCAACATCTCTAAGTCTGAAGTCTATATCACTTTACTGGCTTGGGTGCATACCATGCCTTTTGACTCACTAAATTTAAAGCCAATTTCAGAGCCTTGATGTGTAATTTCATTTACTTGTCTTTGGATTATATCAGCCATAGACCCTAAGTATATGCATGTGATAATAAGGGCTATGTCATCAGTAAATCTAATTGTAAGCAATGGACATGGCTCAGGCCTAATTAGATAAAAACTTATTATATGCTTAGAATTAAGGAACCTCCATCCTTCTCATCCTTCAAAGAACAATTTATGGCATAGATTCTAACTCATTTTTGATATTCCTCTCTGACATTTTTTTTGTTTAATCCACTTTTAGAAAGTATATCGACATTTTCATCCAGTTTTTGTATTTTTTTAAAGATAATATATTTACTGATTGTTGGAAGACCAAACTTTTTCCACACTGAGATCACAAGTTCAGTGGTCTGATTGTAAGCAACACTTTTCACCATTTTTTTATGGGCAGGTCTCTTTTAAAAGTGATTTTACTTTGAACAAACACTGGAAGATATATTTCGTTGATGGAAGAACTGCTGAATTAAGATTGGCCAAATATATAATGGTCTGTAGAACGTCTAGTCACCATAGTGCAAAAAACTTCAATAGTAAAAGTGTATAACTAATTAATCAAAGAGATCATGTATACAATAACAAACATTTTTTAAATATGACAAATTATTATTTTGTCTATTTTTATAGGTCAAAGAAAGAGTAAACACAAGATGTAACAGAAGATGTAATAGAACAATGAAAAAAATGCATTTCACATTATTTGGGAAGTGAAAGATATATTTATTTGCAAAAAGGGCGAAAGTGTTTTGTTTTTTTTCTTCTTCTTCCCTTTTATTATCAATTGATGGAAGTTTTACTTTCTGTATCAGATCGTGGGCACATAAGATTTTATTGCTCGTTTCACTCTTGGAAAAACATTTGACATTTTTTCAAATTAAATAATAACTAATTATAATAAAACACATATTTATTTATTTTCAATAATTTTTTGAAGGATCTATAAAAAAAGTCTTACTTCATAAGGAAACCTTTGAGCACCAAGGAGGGGTCCCCTTAAAATCAATTTATCTAAGTTCATTTTTATTGCCAGGATGCAACTTTCCATGAACCATGGTATTGGCGTTGTGGAGTCTGTCCTTCCATTTTTGTAAAGAAGAGAAAGATGCAGATCTTTTCATCAAACTTATAGATAAGAAAGTGCTACCTTGGGCCAGGTAAAACTTTGGAGACATTTTTTTCCCCCACTCAAGACTCACTTTCTCTGGAGCTCCTCTTCTTCGTACCCCTAAGACTCAGGTCTTCCTGAAAGACAACTTTTCGGACTTTTGGTCCCTAGAAATGAGGCTACCCTCGTCTCCAGACGCAAACCTCTTAAACTACTCTATCTAGACAAGAGATTTAGGCCTCGTACTGAGGCAATTATTAGATCTGAGGGCTCACATAATGAATAAAAGTTGTGCCGAGGACTATTGTCGAATGATTTTGTCAACTAAATGTTTTCTCAAAACCTCTCGTTAAAATTTTACTTTTTTTTAAATTAAAAATAATAAAATGGATACCATTAAATAATATCAGCATAAGATAATTTAAGATTTAACATGTCTTTCCAATTGCTTATTCTAAAATAGGTGTCTATATTTGAAAGATTTAGAGCCATTTCTCTAGTACGTCTTTCTCTCTTCATCTCTATAACATAACTGACCACTATGATCATCAAGCTATTTACCATTTCTGAATTAACCATGTTTGTAAACGAGGACGTAAAATAACTAAATAATTACTTATATCTTTAAACATAGGAAATCGCTCTCCTATTTCTTAATTGACTAATAACTCAGAATAAGTACTAATTTCCAATTAGTTGAGAAAGGAAAAAGGAAATAAATAATATTCGCAACAAACTCTTTTTATAGTAAAATTAAGCATGAAGAAGACGAATCCGCACAGCTTTTACTTTTTTTTTTAGTAGTAAAAATTAGTTAATCATACTATCTTGTGTAGTTATAGAAGAAATTATTGTATATATATATATATACAGGGAGCGGGGATCACATTGTCGCCTACTTTAAACCTTGATAACTTAAAGACAACATTATCAAATAAAAAACCGGTTACCAAATAGGAAATCTATTTTCGTCAGCTGACGATACGTAGTTTAGTTAGCATCATGCCGTCATCATATGAGGAGATAAAGAGCTATAAGTGGAACGAGGAGCTTTCAAGGTCCGCCGTAGTCATGGCATTGGTTAATAATGGAGGTGAAATCTCCAATTCAACGATTGATTCAACCTTAGGAGTGAATTTACAGACTGTTCAGCATATCCGTAAGAAGCTAAAGGACACCTGGGATGTTGATGTCACTATAAAGAGGGCACCCAAGGAGGAGGGCGCCGGCAGGAAGGTCAGGGACACCGACTTTGTCGACAAGGCGAAGAAGATGGTTGAGGATGACCCTACATGGTCCGGGGGGTGGCCGGAGACAGTCCTTGGGTGTGGCCAACAGGACTCAGCACCCTGCCATGTGTCCAAAATCTCCATGCAGTGGTTAACCGAGAACTGTTATGACGTCGTAACCAAGGATTTGTGGCCTCCTAACTCTACCGACCTTAATCCTTTGGACTATTTTGTCTGGGGCTATGTCGAGAGACATACCAACAGACATCCCCATAGCACCAAGGCTAGCCTGATGGACTCCATCAAGGAGGTATTCGGCAACATGGACAATGAGATGGTCAGAAGAGCCTGCGGCCGGTTCAGAGGCCGTATTGAGGCCTTTATTGATGCCAACGGTGATTATATTGAATGAATGGCTACTCTATACCTATATGCTTGTCATAGTTTTGATTTTAAAAAAAAAAGTTAAAAAATGTATATTTTGTGTTGTTTTTTGTAGAAAAATATTTTGGCGACAATTTGATCCCTGTATTAGTCTGTACCGAAATGACAAAAGTTGGGAATTTGGTATCGTCGGATATTTTTTATTCTGCATTTTATTCGACTAAACAAGAAAATAACCATCAAACGTCGAAAAAAATTGCATTTCATGGACGCGTTTCAATTTGAAAATCTGTAGAATGTCGAAAAAAAAAAAATATTGTTGTTTCATTAAAATGATTGATTTGAATCCAGCTACAGAATTCTTATTTTATTAAGTATTATTAATAAAACTCTGGCCATATTCTAATATCTTTTCTATCAAGCTCATAGCAAGAATTCAGGATATCAAAAATAAGAGATATATAAGACAATAAGATGGAAGGGATTTGGGAGATATCAGTGTACTGGCATACTTTTCACCAAACTTCAATACTACTTCAATTATTAGTATCCAGGATAGGAACAACGTTCATTGACCTTTTATCATCACAGAAGTCATTCTTATAAGTCCACTAATTAATTTAGTCTCTTCACCGCTTCGACTTCTAAAAATAACATGCCACACATAAAGTTGTGAACGTGCAGTAGAAGAAGTAACAAACGCTCCAGCTCAAATTTGTGGACAAGAGAGACGGGATTTTGGAGCAAAATTAACATTGTATTTAATTTTCCCTATGAATGAAACAAATAAATAATTAGAAGCAATTTTTTATTCATAGTTTCTTTTTTGAAAGGTTATCAAAAAAAAAAGAAATTAACTATTCATAATAAAGGAAAAATATCAAACTTGTAGAATATAAAAATATAAATATGATTAAATAAAAACAAATCAGTACTAGAAATTAATGAATAATAAATAAATCATCGAATTTTGTAGAGGATGATTGACAGTTTTCGCATTCGAAAATGTTAAATTATAAAATAGAGTGTCTTATTTGGCATAAATAAACAACAAACGTCTATTTGATAATAATATAATATACAGTTTATATCAAAAAATGACATTTTAGCAATAAAAATGATGAGAAACAACAAAATAAATGCGTCTAATACGCGGTACCCAAAGAGAATGTATATTCTTTGGTAACATTTTTGGAACTACAATGATCATACCATGAAGCATGTTAGAGAAAAATTGTTAAAACATTGATGAACTATATATGTTTTATCTATAATTCTTAATAAAATAAAAATTCTGTAACTGGATTCAAATCGATCATTTTCGTTAGACAGCATCATAATTTACTTTTTTTTTTCGACATTTTCAAATCAAAACACGTCCATGAAGAAAAATTTTTTTGGACGTTTGAGGAATTATTTTCTTGATTAGAAGAATAAAATACGGAATAAAAAATATCCGGAGATACCCAATTCCTGACTTTTGTCATTACGGTACAACCTAATATATATACTAGCTGGAGTACCCGGAATTGCTTGGAATTATTTGAATTATATATGGTATGAACTAAATAGTTGAAGTTTTTTTTAACATTGACAAAATACACAAGATTTACATCTCTAATTATCCACCATAATGCAATGATAAAGTGTATTAAATTATTTTTTATTCTGTTATAATTTTTTAAATAGTGCCCTATAAACACTTTATAGATTAAAATATTATTAATTGTTTAATTATCCGTTGATTATAAAATAATTACTGTTTTTAATGTCAAAAAAATAATATTCAGATATTCAAAATTTAAATATTCCATCTGCAAAAAGTATAGATTTTAAAAGGATTTAAAAAATGAGAGTTTATTTTTGAAAAGCAATTTGCACTATTATCTCGGAATTGAATTTCCCAATCTTCAACACTCATATCTCCGTTGTAAAAAATTTATTGTTTTTTTAAATTTTTGCCTATGTAGAGTTCTATTAGTTTAAAAAAATTACAAAAAATGAACAGAAAAAATTGATGATTTGACATTTTAATTAGGCACACAACACAGTGTATTTTTCTTACATCGATGTCTGTTTATTTAATAATTCAAACTTATTGCAAATTATATACTTAAACATAATTATTTGTACAGTAATATGTATGACAGAGGGGAAAAAAAGAATCTATAGTGAATTTCCAACTCGAGTGTCAAGTCTTTGTTCACAAGACTCAGTCGTACATCGACTCCAGTTCAATTCATCTAAAAATATAGATACTTTAAACAGTAGGACTTGGGAATAAAACCATGGATATTAGTAGCCCCAACCCAGCACCATATTTTAGATAATGCTGGATGTATTCTGCAAAATCCCTTCAGAAACTCAAACAAAATTAGTTTTGTTATACATGAGCTACAAGCTCCTTATTTATAAACAAATAAAAGCTCGAATCCGCTAAAAAAATATTGTACTTTTTGTGAAATCGAAGATGAGCCCTCTCGCTATCTACTTTACAGTTGCCCAAGTGTGGTCCTCCTCCCCGTAAGGCAGAAGAAGGCTTAGTATTAAGCATTGTTTGGAGGAATTATCTCTAAGAGGGACTAACTCATAATGATGCACCTGGTAGTGGATGAAAATATGAAATTTGACTTCATAATAAAAGATTCCCTACTATCGATTTATCAACATAAGCAGAGCAGTAGCACTCCAACGGCTTCCTTGGTAAAAAAAAAGATAGAAAATTTCCATTAACATGATCACCAGGGAGAAAAATTAGGTTATCCACTGGTATGCTACAAAAAAAACGAAAGTTATCATGGTAACCCTGACAATTTGATGAATTTGTGGTAAAAGAGTAGCTTAGTTTTCATAACGTTCTATTAGATTAGCTGTGAGCAACCCCGAGAGGTTTGGAAAGGAATTAAACACAACTCCTACACCGTATCTAGAATAAATCAATGAGAAAAATTACTTGCAATTCGATCCTAAACTCTAGTCATAGTTCAACAAAGACTTTTTATCATAACATCCCAACAATTCTTCCACACCCAAGAAAAGTTAATGAATTGCCTTACTTAGGAAATGTTCAAATTTGGAGAAAAGGATCCAGTCCTAAATCATTTGTGTCTTAAAATGGTCAAGCTCTCAATAAAGGCATGAGAAGAGTTGACGAAAATAATCCTGGTATTAAAATGTTAAACTACCATGTCCTCTTCATATTGAAATCATTTTATCTTCTTAATTACGAACTTTTTTTTTTAAAGAACGGGATTCAATATTATCTAGAACGTCAAACAACAACTTCATTCTATTACTTTTAGTTTTCCTTACTGTCCAGGACACATTGTACCTACAACTCCATTATAACATATTTTTCTCATGAATAATCCTAACTTGTTTGAATGAAATATTATAGATGCAACAAGATCAAATAAATATAACAATTATATTTTATTTCATCACTGTTATATATAAATATTAATTTGTATCAGATATTGAAAGGATACATGTCTCCAGTAATGTCTCACTCCATATTACTAGTCATCCAAATCTTGTAAAATTCATGAAATTTTATACTGGCAATGCCATTCATTCTTTCTACCCCATCCCCAAGTCAATCGAGTACTAAAGTAAAGTAGTGTTTTTAAAGATTAAGAAATAACTTGTAGGAAATGTTAATTTTGTTATCTTAGACAAAAAACTACGGTCCATAATAACAGTGGTTGCCCTTATTTTATAAACTGGGTTAATGTTAAGAAGGTGGACAATATAACAATTGCATGCATTAAAATAAAAAGTCTAAAATACGTTTTGGGATAAGATTTCTGTAGCCACCAGAGACTAAAGGTTTTCATTATCGATAGAGCAGCTTATTGTATTAAAAACAGTCAAAAACCTTAAGCAACATTTTCTAATGTTTTACGAGAACACGCCTGTATAATTGCTCGACATTAGTGATATTGGGAAGAGGAGAAGAATGAATAGGCCTATTAGAGGGTTCACAGTCATTTTAGGTTATCTATAAATACTAAAGCTTGAACTGGGTGTGAGAGTTATTCAAAATTATGTATTTATATTAAAAAATTAACTATACGTTTTGGAAACTTTATATTAATAAAGTTTAGTTGTTTTTTTTTATAAACCTACGATTGTAAATTTAAAAGTAGAATCTCTTTTCTTTTATAGCTCTAATGCTCACACAACAAAAAGTTATTATAGAAATAATCAAGTTAAAAAAGAAAAGAGGCATGTAAGTGAAATATTACAGAAATAACGAAAGCGAAGCTCAGGGCTATAACAATAACAGAGTTTTCTTTAAATATTCCTTGAGCAGTAGTTGAAAAAGCTTATGGATTAAATAGTATTTCTAGGAATTAAAGCAACGATTAATGGAATAATAAAAACCGTGGAGATATTAACAAGTGAAATAGTAGACATGATTATAACAGCAACATTGTAACATCTATGTTACAAATTATCTAGTTTCCAACCAATCTGTGGACACAAATTACATACATGTCACCCGGTATTGGCACCTTCAATCTTAATTATTGCAGAATATAAAAGTACTCAGTTTTAATTTTTAACACCTTAATTAAATTGTAGGTATTTAACAGCAATAATCTTTTCACAATATTGTATTCTTTAATTCCTAAAAAGTGCATGCAGTTCTCTTGATGTTTAAGAAAGGTATGCTGTTTTATAGAAATATCCGAAAAAATAATATTAGATCACAGATTTTGAAGTAGATTATTACATAAGCAATAAGAGAAAAAACAATGACCTTCCAAAGATAAATTAGTCATAACTTTCTTAATATTCAAGCTAAAGACATAATTTTGGTATCAAAATGTTTCTTTAACTATTATCTATCTAATAACGCAGATTAAAAAGGAAAATATTGAAGTTAATTTTTATTTTTGTAACATACCTATTAGGTATTAGGTTAATTAAATTGTTGTAGCTACGTCTCAGTCCTTATATGGAAAAAAAGTGACTATGAAATCAAAAGGAAAAACAAAGGAACGACTTTGAAGTAAAATAGTTAATTAAAATAACTAAACCTCGATTAAAATTGATAAATATGCGAATAAATTATAAACAAGTCATTATCAAGATAAATGAATAATCTGATATAATCTGATTTAATTGTCATATGTGCAATAAAAATAATTTTTGTAAATCTCGGTGTGCATCATATCCCAGTTTAGGGACAGAACTTTATTTTAATCAAGCAATGGCTGATGAGCGGAAGAAGATTAAGGTAGCTTCACTACTGCGCGCCGGAAACAGATCCTAGGTTATTGTTTTTCGAGTCCAGACGAACTTTCATGATGGCCTCGATTCCACCAAACATCCAGTCTCTGTAATGATGCTGGAATTGTGGCTTCGAGCGGAGCATAAATGGACGCCATCTTGTTCCCACCCATAAACAAGCTCACTGCAATGGACTATTTGGACATCTTGCGGACAAAGTACTACTATAGGCCTTGGAGATGACCAAAGGGTCCAATTAGTGTTTATCAAGATGTTACAATAGCACACACTGCCTAACTTGACCCAAAAATCGGAAGCCAACAACATGCAATTTTGGGAAAAGAGCTTATGGCGACCACAGAGCCCAGATCTTAATCTTCTTGATTACTCTATATGGTGGCAAATCGAGAGTTAGGTATGTGAGGTGCGCCATCCAATTATTGAGACCTTCAGAACTCTGACGACCAGGACTGGGCTACAATATCAAAGGACTACCTCTTCAGGGTGTGCCACGGCTTACGTGGCTATCTGAAAGACGTTGTGAAATCTCATAGCCGCAATATTCGATGATTATATAGAAAATCAAATATTAAGCCACTTTTGTTGCAATAAAATACAGAAAAAATGCCTTTAAAATGAAATATCTGTGCTGGGATTAATTGTCCCCAAAGAGTAACAATTCTTTTGCACGGATCGCCATTATAAATTTCCTTCCCTTTACTTTCATTAACCCTGTTTGACCCCACAATAGGGATTTTTTTTTTTTTTTTTTTTTGTAATCTAATTTAGATAGAAAAAAAGTCCTTTTGCATCCAAAAACTTTATTTTGAATTTCATATACCTTCTTTGTAATTTAGGTTGGGTTCCCTTTTTTTTAGGGTGCTTTCTGACATTGTACCGTTTGTTTTTTGTTTGCAAGTGTGCTTTTTTGTTTTTGTGTTCTCTGTTTGGCCAATTGGATCCCTTTTTGAATTGTTTATTTTTCTTTATTTTCTAAATTAAGTAAATTCCTTTTTTGGGTTTTTTTTTGTAATTTAGGTAGCATCTGTGTTGTGTCAGCTGTGTTCGATCCTGTTCGTGTGCACATTATTGTTATCCCCGCTCGCCTAGTTTTCTTGTTTTTGACCCAATCCCACCAACTCTTACCCTGTCCCCTCTTGGTTTAGGTTCAGTTTCACTATGGCGACTATTAATAATAAGTCTAATTCCTCGACATTTAACTTTCACAGACTGTGATGCCCAGTGTGCTTAGACACCTTTCAAGACTACTCTTTCCCCAAAAAACACACACAAATTGCGCATTCAAGGAATTATAATCATTTTTTGGGGGTGAGAGAGTACATTTTGACCTTGAGGGGCACCTGTGATGGATCTGCACTGTCAACGATCGTAGGAATAAAAACAATTACAAAGTACGAGTAGTTTGGTAGAGATAAATTTTAATTATACAAAATTGATGAATTTATACACTTTGATAGTCTATAGTATGGGCTATAATTAAATGTTTAACTGAAAATTTTATTATATTTGAAACTGTAGAGTTATCGACTGAAAACTAAAATACACCCCCATCTGATCAAACTCTATACTCTAATGAAAAAAGTTCTACAAAATATTCTGGGAATAAATCAGGGTACATTAATACGGAATCTAAGGGAAGCATTGTAGAACTTTTAAGTCTCAATTTGTCTTAAAAGTAGTTTCAAACATCGATAGTATATTTTTGCGAGTCACATCTTTCTCTATGGGGAGAATTTCTGTACGTTTGTTACACTACTGCTTTTTTTTTGGTTGAGTGTTCATTGCTCTTTCTCTCTTGTACACATTTCTTCAAAAAAAAAAAAAAGTAACTCCCTAAAATAACATACATATATAAACCGTGGTTGTTGCAAAAGAATATCCCATTTCATCTTTTCTTATTACGAATAGAACATATATACATATTTATGAGATAGTTTGATGTATCTTATGTGAATTAGTTTCAACATTCAATTCATCAAAATAATATATAATTTCCTACTGAGGTAAGTTTTTTGTTGGTGCTTTTCATTATGTACTTTGACAATCACATGATTTCCTAATGTAGAATATGTGGACAATGCAAATACTCAGGTGAACATGGATTTAAATATATTTTTAGAGTTAAATGTCATCAAATCTAAAGACAATTAACTAATTATTTATCAGATATTTGTCAACTGAAAATTACATACAATATATATAAATATGCACTGAAGAGTCCCGGTATTGAATTCTGTCGATATACGGACCTCTCAAGACTCCCTTAATGTTATAAACTAATTAAATGCATAAAACATTATTTTCGGATAACTAAGTAGTAGTATTGTGCTTGTCTCTATTAAGGAATTAAGGAAATTATTCCCTTATATGATATAAGAACTTATAGAGCTTAATAAAACATGAAATTTTTAGCAAGATATGTGCAATGCTTTTTAATACATATATTATATATATTATTTAGCTTAATAAACCATTGGCATTTTGAGAAAAAAAAATGCAAAGACTAACGGTCTTAACAAATTATAGGCGATAATTATTTAGGACATTTAGTACCAATTCTTAAATAAAAGTTTATATATATATATGACTCAACTATGATAATTATATTTATAAAAATGTTAAAAATCCTTGGGGGCCAAATAGGAGCCAGTTAATTAGTTAAGCTATCGCCAGTACCTGTAACATTTAGATTTAAGAAGAAATAATTGATTTGGATACATATTAGTTATTAAATTAGTGGATTCAATCTTTAAAAAAATGAAATAAACATATTCAGATATGTTCATTTTGGATTTACATTCACAAAAATTCAAAAAAAACATAATAAATACTAGTATGATTTCTATAATTTGTGATAATTATAGATGTAATGTCGATGTTACACAATATTACATCTGAAATTTCTACTTTCTCTCACACATTGGACCTTTGCAACGTTTTAACCGAGGGTAGACCTTATAAGAGCAAGGCCATTGTCACCTCTCAAGCTTTTGTTAGTCCTTCTCTTAAAAAAAATAGGTACAAACTGCATATATGACCGATAAATTATTAACAAGAGAGATATACATATGTTCTAAATTTCTTGTGTTGCCAGGCTTGAACAGCAGGAACAGTACTGACCTATTAATTTTCACTCTTGATTTGAGTTAGACTCTTGAGTAATATGACGGTCCAGTATATAATATATACGTATCTTTTATTTAGTTAATTGCTCCAGACGACAGATAAACAAAACAAAAACATACTTATAGGTAGTGGTAAGTTAATTAACCTATCACTTGGTCGGGTGAAAGACCGATAGGACCATTCCTAAGGACCGATAAGGCCAGTCCTAAGACTACACTGTACCAAATAAATAAACAAAACACTAATAAGTGATCATCATCCAATAAACCCCCCCCAAAAAAAAAAAAAAAAAAAAATCACCCAACCAACCCCGAATTGGATTAAATTTATTATACGTCTATAATTTCATATGCATCTATAAAATTATTTGATACAATAAAATGATTACTTTCTAATATATGGAGGTCTTTATTCTTTGCAATCCTAGAAAAAACTGTGACGCAAATCAAATTACAATTAGTCAACAAACACCGAATTTCTGAGAAATAAAAATATGTGAAAAAAGTTTTATTCCGAATTAATAATCATAATTGCCTGTTTGGGGGATCCAACCCACTCCATTATTACATTTTACCTTAACTCTACGTTACTGAACATCTTTTTAATAGCACGGTTAGTGAACTGACTTGAAAATGAACCCCACAAATAAAATAAAATATTTAAATACATGATAAACAGTTGTACGATTATAATAATTATGATATTATATTTTGTATTATTTTTTAACTATTCTATCCATTTGCATTCATAAGTATAAATTGAAATGCTTTAAAAACTTGTATTAATATAATACACTGAAAAAAAAGTAAATACTCATGTTAAAATACTATTAACAATATGAGATTGGGGTTTCAACAAGATATAATTTGTTATTGATAGAGTAACAAAATTACAAATTTATCTTTGGTATAAATGTCCATGGAATAGTAAAATACTGTATGCGAACTGTAGGAATCAAATTAGTATCCAACCCTTTTTGATGAGATACCGTTTATTATATACAATAAGAGCCATGATACACGGTAAGGAATCAAAAATTGGAATCCCCTTTGAGACCATCTAGCCTCCATTCTGAAAGTCTGACAATGTTTTACTTGGCGCCGATCAAAAGGAATGACAAACAGCTACTATTTTAATTTTGTTTTGTTTTTGTGCAATCAAAAATGTCCTAGCAACAAACAAAACAGCCGAGAGTGTGGGATCTCCTCTGCATAAAAGTCAACAAGTAGACACTATTCTGAACAGGAAAAATAATTGCTTCTTGGCTGAATCCAGAGCTCATGTCGAGAGAACCTTCAGGACCAATATTCACCTCAGATCATGGTCCTCGGCGTAATGGGGTCCGACGGGAGCAAGATCCCTCCCTACTTATTGAAGGCCAGCGAGAAAGTCAACACGGACGTATACTACAAGGTCATCAGCTACAATGGTTGAAGAACATATTCCCTAGGGACAACTCTGTGTTTACTCCAGACGGCGTCCCAAGTACACGAAGGTGCAGCATTTCTGCATGGAGAACAAGGCGGCCTTCTGGACGGCAGACTTCTGGCCTTTCCTCACTCGACGTGAACCCCTGGACTTTGCTGTTTCAAGTGTCTTTGAGAGCAAGACGAACAGGACAGCTGAAGGCTGTGCTCATGGAGGAGTGGAACAATTTGTACTCAGACTTCATCAAGGCAATCTGTGCTTCTGTTCGTTCCCCCCTATTGAAGCCATCGTTCAGAATTGAGGGGGACATATTGAACAAAAAATCTAGTAGAAAATGATTAAATTACCAACTTTTAACGATAAGAAATCCTTAAAATAATTTTTCAAACAATTTTCAGAAAATAATACTTTAACTGAGAATAGTGGGCCGCAATTAAAAATTTAACAGCCCCCCGGGTTGAAAATCCTTGGGTTAGGTTTAGATAAAATGTGGATTCAAAGGAACACAAAGCATTTCTTGGGGTGTATAATATCCCAGCTAACTAACATAAGGGGAAATTTCACCTCATATATCAAATTGTATAATTATATTGTTTTTGGGTTAACACGACAATAACAATTTAGAACAAAGATCAAGAATTAAATAAATGCCCAATATGCATTTTATATGATATACACATTACGGCTTGGACGGTATGCTAAACTCACATTTCGGTACAAAACGCGGTACAGCCTTCAAAAGTACATAGTAGGAAATGTATAATAGCAAAACGGTTTATTTTTTATAGAACTAATGTAGTTTTTTATTTTGATTTCGATTTTTCATTTTTTAATAATTTATTTTCTGTACAAATAAATTATCACCCAATATACATAACTTATCTATAAAATAAAAGTTAATATAAAATATACCAATGTTATAAAGTACTTTTATTCATGAATATATGAAAATTTCATATTTGTACATTCATGATTTTTAAAAAAACCTCGAATATTGTGACATATTTTCCGTCTTTGAGAGTCTTTTATTAATGATATATACAATTTTGTTAAACATGTAGATTTTAGATGCAGCTTATCGGATATTTACAATATTTGTACATTAGAATGTCTCGTTTTTTGGGTGAAGAGTTTACCCTGTTTTATCGAATATAGCATTCTTCTTTTTTGTTTAACAAACAGACATTGCTTGAGATTAACGCTTATCTGACCGTCCGGGACAGGCAAATTGTTCTGTCAGACGGTTCTGGGATGTTTCTCCCGAGAAATTTTCAACCTGGGAAGTTAGGCCCTCATATAGTATAACAGGTATCTTCTTACCTATTATTTATAAAAATACAATGATTCAAGGAATACAGTGGAGATGACGGCAAGGGCCTATGATGTAAGAGGGGAACTCTAACTACATCACGGAAATATCCTTGCAGATCACCTCAGAGAAAAACAATTGTATTTGTATTCTTCCTTCCTCTTTTCTCTCAGCTAAAGTACATGGGTAAAAAACAGTTCGAATTCATCATAACAAGAATTAATATTTATTTAATGCAAATAATAAAAGAGCGTAAAGAACATATCTAGGGGGCTTGTTCCCTGTGAAACCCTATGAGTCAACTAAAAATGATCAACCCAAAAATAATGAACAACTATATCGCACAATTAATTACCTTTTGTAATTTGCATTAATACTTAATATCTTCTCCTACCAACTGTAGATGAAGTTGTAAATCCCCAGTTACTGGGTTATTCATTAAAGTCTAAACACTTACTAATTCAATAATTAATGAAGTTCAAGTGATTGAAATTAATTCATATTGCGATATATTAAAGAATAAACAATTAGTTACAGAACAAAAAAAACTTGAGCTATCTAGCTTATGTACAAGTCGAGAAAATGACACTTGAATATGATTTTCATTGCGCACTCTAAGCAGTTGGGCGTCTCCAGGACAACCTTCTACGCTGTCAACAAGTCCGAAACGTTGGAGGGGAAGAAGGGATTTTTCAAAAAGGCCAAACTGGACCCGGAGGAGTGAAAGAAAATAGCCCAGGCCAATCACCTTAAGTCCATGTAAGACCATGAAAGATTTCTCGGGATTTCAAACCTAAATGTCCAGCGAGCTATCAAAAAAGTATGTGGAGAGAGCCTCGCAAGTGTGGAGAGGACACTTTTGAACACCAGTCATATAAAAGAAACCCATCTCCTGCGTTCCAAGACTCTTTTAAATTACTTTTGAGTTCTTTTGAACATTTTCGACACTTTTGGTTCCTTCTACACCCCAGATTCCTATTTTCTGGATTACACATTTTGGTTACATGTTTAGAGGAACATCTTAAGTGTCCGTCATACAAACAGAGAGGCTAAACATATATTTTTTAAAAATCAAAAATTTGAAATGCATACAACCCATTTTTTTTTATTATTCAAGCTACTCAAATATGAAAAAAAAATTCTCTATGACAACGATAACAGGTGCCAACGAGAGCTCTAAGTCAATTCGATGACTTGATCTTAGGGCAGACCCGAAAATTCAAGTTCAAATGAAGATTACACACAAAGTACTTATCATAAATGTATTTTAACTCGTTTGATTATTAGTAAATAGATGTATGTCTATTATGTAAAACTTTAGTCTATGTCATGTGATTTATTTCCAAATAATTCAGTAAAACGTATTTTAACTATCCCTGGTCTACCCTACTCTATATAGAGTGATTAAAACGATTAATGAAATATACTTTGCCATCTAATTCATTAGCTGGGAAGGAATATTTTTCCAATGATATTAATCCTAGTTCTAGTTAATCTGAAAATTCCAACGATCTTCAACCTAATTGAAAGTACAGAGTCAATAACAACCCCAAAAATGATTAAAAAAGATTTTATCACTCCAAAGTTAGTAGGTAGATTAGATAATCGTCAATTTATGATAGATATCATCTTTATTCTTGAAGCAACTATTGATTCATATGGGTTGAATGTTAATACATTTCCTACTAGTAAGTCTTCAATCCGCAAATACGGATTGATCGAATGTTTTAAAGACAAAGTACCAAATGTTGTAAGTTTACATTAGGATGGGAAATTACTCCTTGCTTTGAATAACTGGAATATGGCAAAATAACATTTGCCCATTGTCATTAGATATGAAATTAAAGAACAAAGTATTGCTGGATATTGTTGGATAGTTCAACAGGAAAAGAAGAAGCATGAGCTGTTTGAGTTCCCATTGACTGGGAACTCATTGAAAATGTGCAAGTTCTCGGCTGCAATACCACAGCTTCAAATACTCGTATTATTATCGGTACAGTTATACTTTTGAAGCAAAATTTGAAAGAGAAATGCTTTTATTTGCTTTTTGATAATCATGAATTGATATAAAAAGTGTTTTTAAGGGAAAATTAAACATATAATAGCAAGTCCAAATATTCCTCGCTTTCAAAAATTTAAAGACTATTGGAAAAATATAGATTCCTACAAAAAAAATTCCTTAAAAATTTGTTGAATTATAATGCTGAGTTATAAGTAGGAAAGAATGGCTATGGATGTAAATTTGTTGAAATAAAGCAGTATTCAATTATTATACAATAATAAAACTGTGTCACATGTCAAAAAGAAACTTTTTTGCATGAATTTGGACAATCAGACCGTTTGGACAGCATATAAACTTCGTTAATCTGTCCGACAGGGTGACTCAAAGACTTTCCCTACTGTACCCGTTACATAATTACTATTCAATTAAATATATATCTCAGAAGACAAAGAAAAAAGAGTGTATTATGTATTCTGTATGGTATTTTTGAAGGATGAACTCTTATCCAATAACTGAAATACATTTATTATTCAATACATAAGATATATATGGATGTATGTACCAAATGTATTGAGGGAAATGGTGGATAAGTAGATAATCGTATTAAATAAGCTCTATAATTGGCAAGGAATACACAAACCCAATGACAACATATCAATGTACTCAAAGAATGTTCAAATATATTTATTACTGCATTAATGGTCTATCCACTAAAACTATGAGAACTTCCTCCCTTCATATTTATGAAAAGGTGCAATTTATAAACTTGAATTTTAAGTATTCTCAGAAATTAAGTCATGATATATCCATGAGTATGTACTAATCGATTTTCCTCTCAATTTGACACTAAAAATAAAAAAGAGAATAGTTTTAAGATTATTTAATAAATAAATCACATTGATTTAAGGAAGTATTTCGGAATTTGTTCATCACTCTAATTTATTCTTGAGCAAAGGTCAATAAAAACTAAATCAACAAAAATGTAATCTCAAGGTAAAAAATAAAAATATCAGTTGTTATACTGGTTTCTTCTAGAATTTGAAGTTCTCCTTTTAGGATATAGGTCAGGTTACGTGACTGCTTAACGTATTGAACTATATGTACAATATACACCAACAAAGTATACGACCTAATTCGTTTTGATTCAAGCAAATGTGTAAATAAATATAGAAAATAATCGAATTTTAAGCAAAGTGTTTAAAGTACTTGGCTATTATTTTTTGAAGTGCAATTAGGAATGAAAATTAATTTTGGAATTTTATATAAAAAAGTAATATTTAATAACGTGTAACAAGTCAATTTCTATCATTTGTTAAAAATATCTCAATTTTGTTTCAAAATAGACTCTTAAGGTCAGTTTTTACCTACATACTATCTCGTGCAACAATTTTTAGACTACAATGAACGAATTATTAATTATGCATAATTTGAATAATTTATAGCAATGATATTAAGGATAATTAATCATGAGTATAAACATCTAATCCAGCAATATTGGTTTTTAGGGAAAAGCGGAATTAGCTGCAGGTGCTTTTGATGTAGTCCTCGGACAAGAAAATCCACTGCTTATTGACAGAGTCATTTAAGGCCTCAACGTTTGAGTATCGGATTTAGCAGGCCTGAGATTAAATTTGATACCAGATACAATAATCCAGAAGTTCAGATATGGGGATTGGGGGAGGCCAAAAGTTAACCAAAAAGACTGGAACTGAAATGATAATTCGCTTTTTCATCATCTCTGCTTCCATTCAAAATGGGAGCAATAAAATATTTTCCTTGTTAAGCATAGTTAGAAAGCGTGATGAGTGAATTTCGAACTCATTTTGAAGTAGTTGGAGCACTTTTGTTCGAAATGGTAGGATTAATTAATAGGTTTAGAGTTATTTTCTTTAATTAATTGAGTGTCAGGCAGATCGCTATGTGCGTAAAACAAGTGTTTTCCCATTCAGTGAAAACCTTTCCGCCATCTTTAAAATTCGACAAACTAGTCTATTTGACGCACCTTGATATAATGGAGGTTGAGATATTGACGTCCATGGTCATTTCTGTCATGGTGAGATCTGGCTTCTCTTTAAAGGCTGTACTACAACTTCAGTAACCAATTTTGTTGCAAGACCACTCCCGGGGGCTTCAAATGCATCATCACCCTTATTTGGACGCACCTTGTAGATGGTTGCCTTAGAGACATATCTGACCTCAATATCTCTTTTTGAGGACATTCTGTCTGCAAGCGAGGCTGCAATATTTTACTTTTGTTGTTCTTTTGACATGATGATCAACTCTAATGCATTGAATTGAACATAGAGATGGTTCAAATATCGCATACTCCTAGGAACGTTGGAGCCAAATTATTTATTTGATCGTTTTGCAATGAGGGGAGCAAGATCACTACTGACCATCTCTTCTGGAGCTGAAGGGTTTTTAAGAGAAACTTTTGATTCCCATCTCATATGAACTGTTCGAGAATTTTTGAGCTACAACAGATAGAGAATAATTTTTGGACACTTTTGTCGGAAGGGGGAACCCAAGGTCAGACACATTATTACTAAATAGCCAACAAATAATATATCCAAAAAAAAGAAAAGCATCATCCTCACTGTTAATTTATATATCAAAGAAACTAGTTTATTCAGCTAACTAAAGACTATGCTAATAATGACTATTTTTTAGTTGTTCTTTGGTTGTAGTTTTGTCTGTATTTTAGTTTAATTTTTTTTTAGTGTGTACATTTTTTATTGAACGTAAACAAAAACAAGAGATTTTCTATAAAAGAGGAAAAATGGATGTTGTAAAAGCTGAGTAATTAAATTTTAAAAACTGTCTCAAAACTTTTGGACAACCAAGTACGTCGTTGTACGGTAAGTTTCTATAATCACCCAATAAAAATATTACTGTTGTTGTAAGCTAAATCTAAGTAGGAACTTTTGAACCTTTTTTATATAATAAATAAAAAATAGAGGCATATTTTTTTCCCCCATTTATTTTTATAATTAGAGCAATTTCAAAGAAGAAAAAAAATCTCTATTTATTTTAATTTGATCTCCTTTTTTTTCATGGTCTTAGAAATATTTTGGTTGTATTACATTAAATGGGATACATAAAGAAAATATTTTAAAGTAAAAACTAATAATGTTATATTGTAAAAATATGCATTATGGTTATATTCAAAAGTTTTGTTTTTTTCTTTGTTTTGTATTTTAAGTTCACCACTTTTTATATGATAATATTTAAGATAAAATAGGGCTTTAAATTATGGTCCTTTAAGTAGACTTAATATGGTGACATAAAGTAAAGACAGTATGCTTAAAATTCAGCAAAATCTTTTAGAAATCTTTTGATCTAAAGCATAAACACTTATTTTAAATTGAATATTATTATTTAATGTTAATTCAAATGCAATTTTGTGAAGGTGTAATCAGATTATATCCATTAAAGCCACACAATCTTTAATATATACTTCGATCAGAGCTAGAGTACTTTTTTATGTACTCGAAATTGTTGACTTCTACAAACAATGTCACATCTTTGGCGTAGAGATCAATTATATTGGGTTAGTCATCAAATAAAATACTACAGCAACCATATTTTTGCTTAATTTCTATGGCTAATTCTTCTATGCATATAAAAAATAATAGAAGACCAGTTATTATTGGATTAATTTTCTATCGGTCTATATTAATTGTGGGGGTCAACGGCGATTAGGGCGCCATATTTTTTTCCTACTTTCTACAGAATGGTTGAGGCCAGAGGAAAAGCCCATCAAAACAAATAGAAGTCCTCCGATCTTTCAATTCATTTTGGAACTGCGTAGCCAAATATGAGCAAATTTGTAACTTCGAGAATCCTTCCCCTAATGAAATGGTAAGAGGCAATTAAACAGAATCAAAGACTAAATTACATTCAAAACACTTCAATGTAGAAGAAAATTGAATTTCTGCGAGAAATTTTGAACAAATACAACGATCTATCTTTTATTGAAGCTTTAGAGAGGGTATCAATTTTAAGAAACATTACTTTTAGAAAAAGAGAATTAGGTCCTAGGGATTGTTTTTTTTTTTTTTCTTTAAGAGGTTGATAGAAAATAAGGATATACGCTTATTACAGTTGCCGGATGAGGTCAAAAGCATTTTTGAGAGAGAGAAAGATGCACTTGGTGAAACAGCTTTTACAACAGCAATAATGAAAGGTATATCAATAGACTTTTCGATTTTTCCTTCTATTGGATGAAATTACCAATACTCTCACAGCAGGAAATATCTTTGGTAGATTTCCAGATGAGAAGCAATGCTTCTCTTCCAATGTTTGTAGAGAGACACCAAGTCACTTGCTCGCAGAATGTGAAGAGACCAGAGAGATCCGTGCTAAACTATCCCTCAAATTATTTCAGAAGTTCAGAATAATCTTAAAATCGAGTCACTCTTCCTTTATTTATATAGAATCAGAACAAGAAATACTAAAATATATTTTTACCAAATTTATCTTAATTTTACATGAATTTAGATCCACAAAGACATCCCTACCAGAAAAAAAGAGAACGTTTTGATAAACATTATAAAAAGTATTGACTAATGCATTTGTGTTATTTTTTTTTTTAACACTTTTTTTTTTTTTTTTTTTCTAGGGTCTCACTTATACACAAATTTAATGCATAACTTCATTCTCATTCTATTTTTGAAGAATAAAAAATCAGTGGGCCAAATAATATGACTTGTCACTCTTTTTTTCTTCTTCTTCGGTGTGGATTACATTTGATTTGTTCGACGAATTAGTAAATTGTTCAATTTATATCAGGGAACTGTGATTAACACATTGAAAAAGATGAAATAATCATGAATTGATACATGTGATATGAAAGATTTTTTTGAGACCAAATTAATAATCATAAATGACAAGACCGATTATTAATCACAATATCACCAGCCGTTGAAAAAATTATTTCGGTTGATACTACAGATGTACTTGTAGTTGTGAAGTATCGTAAAGCTAACTTGGAAACACTGTGAGATTATTCATCCACAAGACCACTAGCATTTTGATCATTTTGTAAGTCATTATATCTTTTTCTATTTCTTTGGGATAATGTTTTATTTCTCTTGACTCATATTTTAATGGTATCACCATAAATTTCTGCCATGAAAGTTATTTTTTTTAGTAGGCAGCGATCTCTTTCACCTGGACGGTGGAGTATTGCCGAATTGACTTCTTCAGATTTTGATTGATGGATCCGTATAATAAAAAATACAAAAATGATTTCCTAAATAGAAGGATACTTATGGATTAAAATCTTACCTCACTATCTAAATCTATTAGTTTAAAAATATATATATATAATTACCAAAATTTTAAAATACTTAATATTTGATTACATATATACTAACTGCACCTAGGATAAACCTACCGAATCAACACGCGGTACTGTCACGTACTCTTCCACCCCTAATATACATACAACCTCATTAAGGGTTTTTTTATTAAAATATCTTAAATGAATTGACGTACCCAAGAATGCTAACTATAGATTACAGCCTTCATTTTATTAGACTAAATTTTTCCCCGAATTGTCTTCTATTTTAAATTTATCAATGATTAGTTATTTATTTTTGACGACGAATTTATGGTAATTTTAAGTCTAATTTGCGAAGCTCTCAAAGAATTAATAAAAATAAATGGGCAAAAATTTCTCAAGGAATGTGTATATGTAATCCAGATACAATTTTGAGAGAATCATTGTACCTTACTTTTGTGTTGACGGGCCACATATTTCGATAAAAATTAGAAATTGAAATGAAACCAATTAAATAAATATAAATTTTACATTTTTCTTGAAACGTGACACAATAAATATTTTTAATCAATATAATTGTGTATTTTATTTCTAACTCAAAAGGAAATATTTTCCATGTTTATTTAATTTGTAGGTTGAATTCAGAGTTTAAAAAATGAATTCAATTTTATAATAACTCAAACTTCAAAGGAAAATGATTTTTTTCTTAAGTCAAAACATTACCCCTAAGAGACCCTAAAAAAATACCATAGGAATATGCTTGGTTTTTATCCGTCTACTTCCTCAATTTTAGAATGATCAGTTCGACCTTTTTGGATTCCATGTATGATAACACCAAAAACAGACTTTTAAGATATGTAAAATAATTGGAAGGGCTTCAGAAACTTTTAGGGAGGGGACACACTCACCTGGTTACTTTTAATATCAAATAACGGATTTGGGGCTTCTATAAATCTTCACTTAAGCAAAGTTCCATACGAAGCATGAACGCCTTAACTGGATACTACTCTATTTGTCAAATCAAAAAGATATTATGTCATTAAATATAAAATAAGGACTACCGGGGAGAGTTGAAACACGAGACTGTCCCTTTTTTTTATGTAAAAAAAGTAACAGCTGGTACATTGAATAATTTTTGATAAACGTCATACTTTCTCCTTCTATCTGGAAATCGGAGACAAAGACAGTGGAAAGCTTAAATTCAATTATTGCAAACTATAATAATAAGGAAGTGAATTTGCTAAGTGAGGCGACGCTTTGCTAAGCTATGCGTATATTATACGAGAAGGAGAAGGGTATCGACTTTTGCGAGATATTCAGACAATTATCACTTTGGAGGATCATGGAAGGTATCATTATGTGGAACTTGTTATGGTATATCTCGGGGTGGGGGGCGGAGTTGTCTATTAGTGGACTAATGGATGAGGCCAGAGGAAACCATTATGTAAGGGACTACGACTTTTTATTGTATATACCATGGATTAATACAGTATAATTATTTTCAAGAATACTTTGTACAGAAGTAACATTGTGCAAATCCGTCTCTCTCAGTCGCTTCCAGCATTTTTACTCTTGAACATCGATTAACTCGCATAGGGAGTGACTCCAATAATATAATCTTCGCTTTGCAAAGTCATTTAATTATTTTTAAGAGGGTACCATAATTGAATATCAACTTTCCCTAGTTGTTGTCTCCCATTTCTAGATAGAAAGAAAAAGTATGGCATGCGGCTCAAGTTATAGTACTTACAATTTTTGTAATACAATACCAGCTGAGTCCACAGGGGGGCTGGAAGGGCTGTATCTCCCCCAAAAAAAAAAAAGAAATTTTTGCTTAAGTACTAGAAATTTTTTTCGTCAAAAATGAAAAAAAAAATACAACATTAAATTACAACAAATTCAAAGTCCACCACCATTGACATATTAATGTAAACAAAATGCCATGCTCATAGTTCAACACATTTTAAATGTAAGATTAATTTTGGGGTAAGGCAAATAACAATTATTCTAGTTGGACTTGTGAGAAAAAAACACAATTTTTTCAATATACAAAAATAAATTTCACTCATTCTTGGAAGCCTTTTCAATCATATAATAATTGCACATTAAAAGAAAAACACAGTCTGACAATTAAATATTTTTATAAAATTAAATTTAAAATTTTTTAGTTTCCTCACTTCCGTATTTTGAGCCACGTTTTCAATTATTTGTACTCCATATACCTAATGCATATTGTGGGCACGTGTGCAATGTAATCCTGTGGCTTCGTCTCCTACATTGATTTAATCTATATATTATCTCAGTCTGTATTTTAATCTTCTTTCTATTCAGCCTATATATTGGGCTCCGCAGTTGGGTTTTGTCCAAGTAATGCAATATATTACTCAAGTTGTCTCACAGTCAACCAAATGACGAATATATACACCAGTTTTTGATTGAGTAGCACAATTACAATTGTCCTTTTTTCACTTTTCGAGCCCCATATTTAACCTGGTAGTCTATCTACTTCGGAACTTTGGCCTTACAGATAATAGTTTCGGGATTTACTGGCCGTTTAAATGTAAGCATTGGTGGAAATGGGAAGATTTGTTTGATTGTGGCACTAATGTGAGGCAGGGTTTCTTAATAATCCGGGAAACACTTGGTAACTAATAATTATTTTAAATTCAATAAATGTTCATTTTTTCTATTTAATAGCAATTATGTCAATTTTTTGTTTTGGTTGACGATACATCAGAAATCAAAGATTTATCAAAATGTAAACTTCATTGTAAAATCCTATGGTTGGAGGGAGTTACAAATATCAACTATTATTTTTTGAGTAAAAATAATATAAATAATTAATCAGGCTCGGTTTTAACGTGAGGAGAACCTAAGGTATAGATAAATATTTGGAGCGTTTTCCATTTATTTTTTTCAATTAGATTTCTTTAGAAAATAAAAAAGTGGTTTTTTTTTCTATTGACCTTTTTTGCTGATGCTTGCTTATATTAAAAAAATGAATTTTCAAAATAACACTTCTACAACTATATTTATAATTATTTTGGACAAAATAGGTTTTTAGAGATTTTTCGATAAGGCAATCATACGTTTGCAACACGGGAAGGTCAAGAGTACGAGGTGTGTTCATAAAATAAGGTGACTTTTGAAATTTTGCAGCCATGCTAAATTTGATGTCCTCAATTTTTTTATGTTAGTACACTCGCAACAAACATATATTTACTGTTTCAACTATATTATATGTTTAGTTTGTTTGTGAGAGGCATAAGGGTTTGAAGCATTTTGGATGTTCGGCGATTTTTTTACATTAAAAACATGGATGAAGGATTTTGTATCAAATTTTGTGCAAAAAAATGAAATTAAGTGCTGCAATATACTTGAAATGTAGACAATGGCAAACGGTGAAACTTTTCAGATTTAAAAAAATGTTTACTAGTGGTAAAATATCTTTCAAGATGGCCGAGAAGATACCAATGACGAGCCAAGCAGGTCAACAACAGTATTCTTATACTATCAGAGAAGTTGCGGAGGATATTGACATATCTGTTGGCTCGTACGTTAAAAAAAATTTCGAACGTCTTGGGCATGAGATAAGAGTAAACTTCCAAAAATGCTTAATTTCGACCTAAAGAATCGTTGCATTTTTGGCCAAAAATAGCAACCGAAAAAAACTGAGAAGGGCTTATGATACGTGCTTTGAGGATTCGAAAAAGGTTTGTCACAAGTGTATTGTATCTGAAGGGGAACATAAATATTGATGAATAAACAAATATTTTTTCCTAAAAAAATACAAAGTCACCTTAATTTTGAACACACCTCATATGTTTAATGATCCATTAATTACATATTTTCAATTCCATCTGTAAGGCCTTTGAGCCCAAAAAAGTGTCAAACTCCTCAAATCAAAGTTTAAAAAATTCATAGATCGACTAAAAAATATAACTTTTGACACTATAGGATTAAGACTAAAAAATTGTAAAAAATAATTTAATTAAAGTATAGATTATCATTTGTCAAATGACTAATACTTTTTTAAATATATACATAGTTTTAATAGAGTGGATTTTTTAACCTTTCCTCATATTTTATTTTGATTAAAGTTAAACAGTTATTTAAAAAATCCTTCCTTTTTATGTTTGTTCCTCCAAAATATATAAAAACCTGCTGTATTATAATAAATATTCCTGATAATACTGATATATAATTATTATTAAAAGGAAATCATATTTCCTTTTTATAATCAAACAAATTCATCGATAATAAATAATAATGAAGGATATTGATCCTGCATTCTACTCTGGGTCCCACAAGGTCCCTGTCTTTTATGACCACATACAACTACTCAATCAAGTTTTGAATATAATTGAATTGTAGGAAAAGAAAGGTATTGCTCAGGACTTATTTCCTTTTTTTAATAGGATTTATAAAGTAAAGTAGTAGAAGTATTAATTTCCTCTTTTTTAAATAGTTTTAGAGGAAGGGATCTTCTGGTTTTTTCTTTCTTTCAAATTTAAATTTAATATAAAATTACGTTTGAAATATTATTCATTTTTCTTTTGAAAAAGAGATATAACATGACTGAAAAGTACTTTACATGGTCCTTTTCGAGGTAATCCATGAATATAATATGAGAATGAATCGTAGTTATACCCTACAAAATTGATTTTGTAAAAGTCAAACCTGTAGAGGTTGAATGTTTTAATGGTCATTAGCGTGTTTTACAACTTACAGGGTGTTCACAATAAATTGGACCTACTTTAAACTTCATCCAGATCCATAATGTGGATATTCGGGGTTAAATCATACTAATATAAAAGGTTGCGGGAACAAAACACTATAACTTCCACCACAATTGTTTTGACAACAAACAATAGTCATCATGGAACAAGCAAGGAGAGACGCCATCCTCGAATTAGCTCGCGCGGGACACAAGCCCTCTGCTATCTACAAGCTTCTTAACTACCCCAAAACCACGGTGTACCGGGTCTTCAATACCTGGGAAGGGAAGGTCTGCCGCAAGGCCCACAACATGAGAAGTGCCGAATCCGCACTCCCCGCTTCCTTGAAGGCCTCTGGAAGTCCATCAAGGCTTCGCCGGGGACTTCCTTGTCCAGGTTGGGCAAGAACCGCAGAGTGAGCAAGCAGCTGGTCTCCAAGGCTGTGAAGTCGGAGAGGGAGGTGTGCAAGGTCAGCCACAAGAGCATCGCGGCCCTGAAGGGCTCCATTACGAGGGAGTGGAATTCTGTCGATTCCACGGAAGTCATCAGGGCATACAAACCCTTTAGGGGCAGGATGGAGAAGATGGTGGCTGCTGAGGGAGGACATGTTGAATAAATTTATTGTTTAATATCACCTCTAACTTTTTCATATTAACAAATACACTCCAAATTCTATTTTTATCAAGCAGTTTGAATTTTAAGATAGTTCCAATTTATCGTAGACACCCTGTAAATAACTATAACAAATGTGGGTGTCAGCCATTGTGCAAAATTGCTGTTGTATTGTGTTACGTTATACGTTCTAAAATATTCGTAATCTGTACAATGAATTGCCATCTTTTCTAACTTTACGACTGTATGTTTTGTCCGAGAGGGCATGAGATATAAAGGTTTGATTGAAATCAAAATGGGTGTACGTTCGCGCCCAGGTGATTCCTAGAGAAAGAAATATACTTTATATGGATTTCAACAAAAGATTCCTAGTTTAGATAGATCAAATGTAATACTATAATGTTTTCTTATACTTAATCAGTGCAACTCCACTGATTACATATTAAATGGACATTTAAAAAAAATTGTCATGGTGAGATAATTATTATCTATGTATTCCGTCTGATGTTTCTAAAGCGTGAGGTGATAAATTTCCAAATATTAAATTCATATCAATATTAGTCAGAAATTCTATTAACTTTCTCCTATTTATTTTCATATTTGCAAGAGAGTGTCTATAATTCCAAAATATTTTTTTCGCACAGAAATAGTCAATAGCACACTGACGCAGACGGAACAATAATTAAGAACTTTGTCAAGATTGTCCTTACAGTAGTTTTCACATAATACATTTTGTTTGTACAGGGATCATCGTCACTGTGAAACAATACTGATTTACTTAAACAACACTTGATCCTTTTTTGAAGAAGAAAAAAACAAGTGGTATTCAACAATGTATGCAATTGAATCACCCTGTAGTTTTCAATATGAATAAATCTATCAGCTAACTGTTCTTCTTCATTCCCAATTATAAAATGTGCCTTGGATGTGTAATGTTCTTCAAAGGCTGCTACAAATATTTTGTTAAGATCTTGAGATATATTTGCCAGGGTAAGCAGAACAGACAAATCTAGAGCATTACAATTGCCAGATATATTTTTAATCATACCCTTTCCTGTTTGGCATTGTATATTTATGTAATAATGAAATATTCTATTCGGTTTGGAAGTATATTTTAGTATATGTATTCAGCCACGATATGTAACAAGATATTAGGGTTTGTTGGGTACGGGATTGTAGGGGGGTTGTTTTCGATACAACCCTTATGGTTTGGTATGATTTTACAATCATTACTGTATATATATAATGTAATATTCACATATTAAATATTTCGGTATAACATTTTTTTTTATCATTCTTTATTTGATTTATACATGATCACATATCATCCATAAGTACATAAACCGGAGCAATTGGGTGGTTACAATTTATTTTTTTTTTTACAAAATAGAACATATATTTAGTGTCATAAATATAAATATGATATCTACGAATCTGAATCAAAAGAAATAAAACTTTATCCAAAAGAGAAAAGCACATATAAAATGATGAAATACCGCCCAGAAGACGAAAACTAGTGGTATGGTGGAAGGAGAATTAAAATAAATTTCTCAAAGTTTCCAAGTTGGCTTCATGATACCTTACAACTACAGATACATCTGTATTAAGCGAAATATTTTTTGACAGCAGACAATATTGTGACTGCATATCGGTCTTGGTTAATAAACTCATCTTTTTTCAAAAAAATTATAAATTTATGAATAACATGAATAACACTTGTACATTTTATATCAGCCTTTGTTTTTTAGAGAAGTTAAGTATATTAAGTTATAATATTTGTACAGAAAAGAAATTCTTTAAGAATAAAGTATCAAAATAACTTAGCAAAATGTTTTTTAAAAGAATAAATGTTGTTTTGCATTATACTGTACCGAACTGCGTACCATGAAGTGTGTACCACAGTTCGTCTAGCGTACCTTCCCAGCCCTACAGGATATACATAACTAATTCATTAAAAAAATATCTAAATGCAAACCGAATTTGCCTGGGGTTTGGATTGTTGTCCCGTCCATTTCTTTGTCGGATCGCCGCAATCAGAATCTCAAGATGATCATGCCGAAGTTTAAGACAGCAAATATATTTTATACTAATTGTTGCCAGGATTGAGAAGAGAAATAAGGTGCCTGAGGGAAAAGATGCAGGCTATGAACCCTACAGTAGGAGTTCTACGTATATAATCAATTATTCTTAAGGCAAAATTTCACTCTAGAACCTTGTACATTTAGATGAATTGCTCAAATTTATCCCAAGCCAAAGAAAAGGATTATGGTACAATGCAGGCTTATCGTTTTGACCAAATCTGGAGGGGCTTTTTAAAATTTGAAACAATTTATCACGTAGTTCTAAAAAATAAAATGTAAATAGTACGTGATCAATTAGAAATCTACGAATCCTTTAAGTATATATTCATTTCACCGATCTGGCGACAGAGTCGGACATCACTTGAACTGTCAATTGAAATTTCATTTTGTAATTATAAAATACTACATGGGGTTCTGTCAGTCTATTGCCAAGTAGAATATCATGTTTAGCTTGAAGCTTGAGCAGACATTCAATGTAAGCTAATTTAATAATTACTTTAGTAGGCCAATGAGTTTGTGTATAATAAGTTAAAATATTTCACATATTTTTTGCTCTGTGAGACGGATCACATTTTTACAGCAACAAATGAGGCTGGGCAGGAGAAATATCTAAAATTTGTTAACATGTCATCAAGTTTCTGAAACAATAAAGAACAAAAGAAACTCTTTATATTCTAATGTATAATAAATCAATGTGGTATCATGGGATGAAGATGACCGCTCAAAAAGAACGCTGACACTAAGCGTATTTTTATTAAATCCGAATGTCTTAAGCATATACGAATTTGACTGTATAATAATTTACAATGAATATTCCCCTAATCATTCATCTAGGTAAGAAAAAAAAAGACTCTCTGAACTGAGTGTAGTCCTGTTTATCTCTTAAGGGGATATTGAAAAATAAGAATAAAGTAAATTATTTCTATTACACTTAATTCTAGGTAATATAATAAATTACTTTTCCACGAAGTAATAATGTACATGACTGTTTTTGGGAGGTCAAACGAGGTACATATATAAGTTTCCAAAACAATCAAATATAAACTAAGTAATTTAACTTAGTTTATTTAGTTAAATATTTATTACTGCTTGCTATACATACATGAAATAAAATTGTACAAATATAAGGCAACGTACACAACAACACAACGGGGTCATTGCGCTACTACAGCAGATTTTAAAACCTAGTTTACATTTTAAAAAAATTCAATACTATTTTTTTTTTTTACATTTCATAAATTTTAAGTCTTAAGTGGTATGATTTTACAATCAGTACTGTACGTATATATATATAATCATATATTAAATATTTTGGTATAATATTTTTTTTATCATTCTAAGAATTAAAGTTTTCACTAATTTTGTACCCTACGCATAATTGTTGATTCAATAAATAAATATTTAATTTTCAAGTATAAATAATAAAGTTTATTTACCATTCAAAAATCATAATCTGCTTATATAAAAAAGTATGTAAATACTTATTTATCCTTTAGAAAAGTGTACGTATTTTTTTGCAAAGATTCCCAATCAAAGCTTCTGATGATTTTTTTAAAAAGGCTTATTACTCCTTGTAAAAAAAAAAAAAAATTGCAAATCCCTATAACAGTATTAAGGGGCATTGATAAACAACGTGGTTATTTTTTCACATCATCTTCTATCTTTTATTGTTCCTTTAATTTGTTAGATGGACTGATTAAGTATAATTAAACATTATAATATTACAATTACTCCCTCTAACCTAGGAATTTGTTTGTGAAATATCAAAATACATACACGGGGGGGCAAAATATTTATAATAGCTATAGAGTACGGACATTGAGGCCTGCATAATACTTAAGTGTTGCCCACTACTCTCACTTCAAGTAGTATTTTAGTGAAAATTTTCGCACTTTGAAACAAAAAATTAATGAGAAAACAGAGATAATTTATTTAAGACTTCTGAAGGTTAAAAAAACCAAGCCCGTCCCCCAATATATATATAATCCAAGGGTTGCCTTTGAATAAGGTTGCAAGATTTGGTTGGTTTTTTTTAATCAGATTTGGTCTAAATTTGACAATAAATATTCAAATAATAGTTCTGTTTGGTGAAGCCATTTTTCATTAAATTTAATTTAAGAGATTCTGTGGACCATTAAAATAATTCAAATTACAATCCGGCCCATTATATTAGAAGGTTAGAAATCCCTGCTTTAAAGGAATCTGAGGCTTGAGTAATAAGAATGAGGGAATCTCGCTTGGAGTAGTGGAAGAATTCTAGATTTCCACAGGTGGCCTCTTTTTCAAAGTCCTTGCATATACTGTGGGAAGCTCCTTAATAGAGTTTAGCATTCATTAGATGAATGCCCTTTTATGACAATATTTCAAAAGTGTCTATCATTGAACATGATGATGACAGATAAGATAGTTCATAAACTCTTGTAAAAAGACAATATGCTTGAAGTTAAATCCTTATTTTAATGATTTACCTGAAGTTAAAAGTAGTAGATGTGTTATTCATTATTATCTTGGATCTTATATTCTTCAATCCTACATATGAGTCAAGAAAATAAAGAGGCCATATGACTGAAAGACCGAAGTATCAGTTCTTAGAACCGTTGAATGGTAAAAAAGAACGAACTCATTAAAAAAAAAAGTCTGAAAGTGGAGGGGGAAAGACTGATTAGGCCATCAGCCCTAGGACTGACAACTAAGTAAAGTATATCTTATTCCCTTTGAGACTATTGTATACTCTAGAGGATCGTTTTGCAGCAGTAATTTTTTTAAAGAGGTGAGATACTCCATTGAAGAAATTTATAGCATAATTACATTATTTTATCCTTGTTGTGTCTTAATTAGTTGATTTTTTATATACCTTTATTGCTGTTAGGTCTTCTTATTTTAAACTACAATGTGTATTTAGGTTGTGTTTTTTTCCGCAAATACTTCGAAACATTTTATAGTGTGTACTTATATCAACAATATGAATAAAACACTTTTAAGAAACAAAAAACTTTCATATGGGTTATTGATTTATATATATATTCATTTCATACAAAAAAAAACACTAAGTATTATGATAAGTGCATTAAGTAGTACTATAAGAATTGAATACGAAGCCTAAAAGCAGTTTTTGAGTGAGCTTGTGTTACCAATTAAAAACTATTAACATTTTTATTCCAGTTGAAAATCAAGATGACAAATTATTCAAGCTCAATTCTGAATATAAACGAAACATCATCATCTAATTCTACAGAAGGAAGTTTTTGCGAATATATTTCGAGTGGTTCTTTTTCGGAATCTTGCAAACTATGGATTCAAGGCGTACTATTACTTGTTGTAGGAACCTTTGGGATCATTGGAAACCTGGTAAAGATTTTTTTTTTATATGACCTTAAAAATAAATTGTTATATTTTTCAGGTCAGTATTTTCGTTTTATTTCATCCAAGTATAAGCTCAGTGTTCAACATGCTCCTAGCTTCAATGACTTGCTTCGACACTATTTACATTATACTTTCAATAGCTGAATTTAGTTTTGTCTCCGCCTTCAATTGGACTTGGTGGTTCTATGATGCTCTTTTTGTTTATTTATTTTACCCCATTCATAACATTGCTTTGTGTTGCTCTGTTTATGGGCATGTATTACTTGCAGTGGAGAGATATCTTGCAGTTTGTCATCCAGAGTTGGTCTACTCAACAAGACAACGCTCAAGGCGTGGACATCATCCTGAGGTTCGGAGAAAGGTACATAAATATCATCTCATTAACACGGTCGGAGGTATATACAATATATTTATTAGGGAATAAGTAAGATTTTTTAATTTTCTTTCTGAAGAAAACTACATTTTTTTGTTGTTTTTTTCTTTCTAAATGGTTTTATCAGGAATACATTTATAAAAAGTGGAAAAAAGTGTCAAACTGTCAGTATATTTTACTCTTGGTCTTACAAATTAATTATTTTATTAATCTCAAAAAAAGAATTAAAAGGAAGCAAATATATATATTTTTTCCATAAGTATACAAACTAAAAAATGTCCGTCCAGGATAAAAAATCTCAAAAAAGAAGGTAATTGAGAAAAATGATAAACATTCTGAACCGAAACGTACAAGATGGAGGGTCAAACGAACAAAACTCCTTCATCAAAGAGATCTCAAAGCAATTAGAACCTCATTGAAAAGAACAAACTTAAAAAGGCAATTTCTATATGCTGCAATTGCCAAAGAAGTAAACGTCATTGTGAAGAAGAATGCCATCCATATCCCCATTATTGAGTTAAATAAGCTAATTCAAAACCTTGATACGGTTATGTACGTCGCTTGTCTGTCGCTTGTCTGATACCAAATTATGAAGGACGCAGATGTACTAACAAGAGGGTATTTATGTATGTTAACGATAATGCTTCCCTCTTGGGCAATATGTCAGAAGATGCATCTCAATGAATACCCCTCTTTTACAAACCACATGGGAAGAAGCTGAAAAAATGAGGGGAAAAAGAAAGGAAAAAAATTAGTTAATCGGATTTATTCTAGGTGTCCCTCGTAACATTCGTGATGAGGTACTCGCTCGCATCATTGCACACCAATGTAATACTTAACAAATTAAATTGTTGCTCCGTCAGCCTTCGAGGATCTACAATCTGTAGATGTAACCCTGAGGATTACTTTAGCATGAAAAGCGTGTTTCCAAGACACTCAAAATACGCCAGGTATCCATCCGGAGGAGGGAGCTGAAGGTCAATCCAAAGAAAAAAATAAGAACCAACAATCAAAAGACAATGATGGTAAACTATCAAATATGTGTAAATCATCAGACTAAGGATATTGATAACATTACTAAAGCAGGGAATAAGGTCATCAGTAGAAAGAATGAAGAAATAAAATCCGGTTGGAACAATAACAGTCCAGCAGAGTCAAGAATGTTAGAAAAACTACAAGGACAAATGACCCTTCAAAAGGGGGAATCCCAGGTTAGAAACTTCTTGTGGTTTAAAACAGTCAAAAATGATTATGTTTCTTGATATTGTTGCCGATGACCTCTTCGGTAAACCAAAAACCAAAGATGTAAAATGATCAGGTGCTTATATACAGGGTGTCCACGATAAATTGGAACTACTTTAAACTTCATCCAGATCCATAATGTGGATATTCGGGGTTAAATCATACTAATATAAAAGGTTGCAGGAACAAAACACTATAACTTCCACCACAATTGTTTTGACAACAAACAATAGTCATCATGGAACAAGCAAGGAGAGACGCCATCCTCGAATTAGCTCGTGCGGGACACAAACCCTCTGCTATCTACAAGCTTCTTAACTACTCCAAAACCACGGTATACCGGGTCTTCAATGCCTGGGAGGTTGAGGGGAAGGTCTGCTGCAAGGCCCACAACATGAGAAAAGTGACCGAATCCCCACTCCCCACTTCCTTGAAGGCCTCCGGAACTCCATCAAGGCTTCACCAGGGTCTTCCTTGTCCAGGTTGGCCAAGAACCGTGGAGTGAGCAAGCAGCTGGTCTCCAAGGCTGTGAATGAGGACCTTGGGTACAGGTCATACCGAATGGCCAAACAACACATCCTCTCGGCATCCATGAAGGCCACCAGGCTCACCAATAGTAAGTGTCTCCTCAATGACCTGAAGAGCGACGGAGGAAGAATCATCTTCTTCTCCGACGAGAAGAACTGGACTGCCGACAGAAGCTACAACGTCCAGAATGACAAGTGGCTTGCCAAGGAGAGAGAAGAGGTCCCTGCAGTCTTCACTGCAAAGTTCCTGGCCTCCGTGATGACCCTGAGTGTCATCTGCAGCACCGGTGAGGTGATGCCTCCTTTCTTCTTCAATCCCAAGAAAAAGGTTAACGCATTAAGGTACTGCGAAGTCATGGAGGAGTTCGTCATCCCCTGGATGAAGGATACGGCCACTGGGAGGGAGTTCATATTCCAACAAGACTCAGTGCCCGCACACATCGCCATGAGGACCACTAACCTCTTCAACTCCCACAACATCACTTTCTGGGATCGCTACACCTGGCCCTCCAACTCACCCGACCTCAATCTGTGTGATTACTACTGGTAGGGGAAGTTGGAGAGGGAGGTGTGCAAGGTCAGCCACAAGAACATCGCGGCCCTGAAGGGCTCTATTTCGAGGGAGTGGAATGCTGTCGATTCCGCGGAAGTCATCAGGGCATGCAAATCCTATAGGGGCAGGATGGAGAAGATGGTGGCTGCTGAGGGAGGACATGTTGAATAAACTTAATGTTGAATATCATGTCTAACTTTTTCATATTAACAAATACACTCCAAATTCCATTTTTATCAAGCAGGTTGAATTTTAAGATAGTTCCAATTTATCGTGGTATATATATATACTCAACACTCAAAAGGAGCTACATCTGTACTGAAACCATTAAAATTTCAGATAGTCTTAATAACAGAACCGTATCTAAGTCATGGTGCAACCAAAAATCTAAGTGGATATACAGTCCATAGTAAATCTGCATCAAAACCAAGGGTCTGTATTTGAACTACGGATCATTTGCATTCCTGGTTTGTTCCTGAATTTTCTGACAGAGATGTCTGCATATTATGCCTAAAGATAGACGAGTCTATAACGTATATTTGTACAGTCTATCTTGATCAATTGCTATCAGTTGACTACAAGACACTGCTAAGTCTCATTCAACACTTTGATTACTTACAAAAATATCTGCTGGTGGCTCTGGATTTCAATGCTCACAACCATCTTTGGGGTAGCAGATACATTGACACAAGAGGATAAATTCTGGAGTAATTGATAAACATAATCTTATAGTCATAAATGAGGGAAATGAACCTACCATCGTCACTTAGCGAGCCAGCTCAACCATCCATATTAGAATTATGAATCAACATGCCTTCAAAAACTTGGAGATAACAGGATGCCATGTGGATCTTCGGCCATCAATGTCATATCATCGGTACAAAGTATTTAACTTACGCAAATGCAAACCTTTTCCTGAAAAATCAGAAACCTGAAGAATGATGAACGGAAAACATTTTCAGACATCACATAGAAAACAAAATACTTCCATTGCAAGTGTGATAGACCAATGCGCAGAATCACTAAATGGAGTATAATCAAGGCACTTGAATTTTCCTGCCCAATGAGAAAAACAAAAAAAGTAGTTCAGTATCATTGTGGACAAAAATCTCGTCAGCTTGAGATGCAACCTCGAGCCGAAGCAAAACCACTACTCACATAGGAAATAGTATTAAACCACAATAAAAATCCCTTCGTACAGTACTTAGAAAAGAAAAGAAAGATACAAGGTTACATTTCTGCAGTAAGGCTGACTCAATTGATCTCTGCTGAATCCTTACAAATACTCATGGAAACTGTAGACTGTGGTTCCACTCCTATAATACCGATGCAATCCACCAATTTCGACATAGACTTTGTGGGTGGACAGTAACAAGGTATGGGAATTTTTCAAATTTTTTGGTCCACTTAATTCGACATCGACTTTGTGAACAGTAAGAAGGTATGGGCATTTTTCAAATTTTTTGGTACACTTCAAAGTTTAGGACCATATGTATTTTAATCAACTGTTTTACAACAGCTTGGAGATAACATAATCTCATACATTTCAGAACTCTATAAAGCTATTCTAAGTACTGGATACACGCCAAGAACTTTGTGAGAAATCAAAGTGATTTTTCTTCGAAAACCTATCAAAAGGGATTACTGCACGACAAAATCCTATAGGCCAATCACTCTCTCAAATTTTATACTTAAAGGAATCGTACATTAAAAACTGAAAAAAATATTCCCACACTTCACTCTCAACAAAGGCTCTATCAACTGAGAGGGTTCTGTCACAAGCGACAGACATAAACAAAAAGTATGTTTACCAACAACAATATACACTTGCAGTCAGATTCTACTACACTGGTGCGTTTGACAATATACAATTCCACTCAGCAGACATAGCTATGGCAAAACTTGGAATACTAGCAAACATTTGATCCTGTTATAACAACCTCCTCAGAACTCAAAAAGTTACAGCTGCGCTAAAAGCTGAAAAATCTATTCCAATCCAACACGTGACAGTCCTCAAGGGGGAATGCTATCAACGGTTGCCTGGAAGATAATTATGAACACTCTTTTAACGAAATTATGAAAGGGTACAGTTAAAGCTGTAGCCTATGCAGGTGATTTTCTTTTATAAATTAGTGGAAAATTCCATCACACCCTTGTCACAGCAATGCAGGAAGCAATAAAAAGCAGTACTAAAAGGGTGAAAAATAAATGGTCTTACGTTTAATCTGAACAAGACAAGCATTATGGTCTTCTCAAAGCCCCATAAACTCAAATATAAATACTGTCCTTGATTGGAAATGAGGGGCAAAGCAATGGAATATGCATCGCGGGCGGGGTATTTAGGTGGGATTTTCGATCAAGTACTAACTTGGACAAAACACCTGAAAGGAAAAGCTGCCAGAAGTACTCGTATTTGTAGAATGGACAAAGCAATCATATGACAAAAGTGGGGGTTAACTGCAAATACAGCTCTCTGGTTGTATGAGGCTATGATCAGACCTATTATTTCCTATGGGTGTCTAATATGGGGCATGCCATAACCTCAAAATAAGTTGGAGTAAAAACATTAAATTCTATCCAAAGAAAGGCACTCCCTGTAGAGAGCCACACTCTACGATCAACGCCAAAAGCAGGAATTGAGACTGTGTTGAGCATAACTCCCCTTGATTTAAACACCAAAGAAAAAGCAACAAAGTCAAGATGTAGAACAAAACGACATGCGACACTAACAAATACTCAGTATGGGCCAAATTAACAAATATAGTCACTACATTAGCAGTATTCGTGTTTGGATGGATAACAGCCTTGTTGACGACCTGGACACAATTATCTATACAGATGGATCCAAAATGAAGACGGCAACACCGCTGCCAGATGGGCTATCACTCGAGCTGATACATCAATCTACCACTCATTTATGTAATTTAACAATGAGGCATCGTCGTTCCAAGGCACTCATCAAGCAAGTAAACCCAACAAAAAATATGATAATTCGATCAGATTGTCAATCAACAATTGCTGCTATCCTTAGCCACTTACTACCAGCAAGGACGTGTAAAGAAATCTTAAACAAAGAGAGGAGTAAAAAAATATATATATCGTATTTGGTCCCAGGTTCATTACGATATTACAGAGAATGTGTTTGCAAATTACCTTGCAAAGATTGGTACTGAAAGTAAAAATCATTAGTTTTCTAGGAATGCCACCAAGCTACGTGTAGCAGAAAATACATGGCTTCTTCTATGAAGTTTGGTTGAATAAACACAAAAAATATCAAGGCATGAAACATAATATAAGAATCGAAATCGAATGTTATCAAACTTGGACGTGAAAACAGGAGAATAATGGTTACACTGGTCAGGGGCCTTTTTTGTCCCACCTAGACAAATGGAAGATAACAATGTAACATGCAATTTGTGTTTTGAAGAACCACGAAGTGCAGACAACATCATCAATAGATGTCCCTATTTCTCATATGAGAGACATCAAACAATGCAAAAAGAAGACAAAGAACTTTGTATTTTAAAGTCAATGAATTGTACAACTATGAAAATAACTTTAACATCAAATAGAAGCACATATAATCCTTTGTTTGGTCGTGTTCATTACATCATGTTTGTATTGTTTTATTATAGTGCGTGCATGTACATATATGGTAAAGAGCAATAACTTATATAACTTACTTATTGGGTATATAAACGTAGCTAAGTCAATAATTTTTGCAATATATAGAGTTGTAAAAAAATATGACCTGACGGTTTTTATAAAACATAAGCAATATTAAAGAAACGTCATAAGACGAAATACAAAAAGAGCAATGCGAACAGTCCAGATAAATATTATAGACTCAAACAAGTACTTGTTACACAATCAAATAAATATGTCATTTTTATTTATAGGGTGGTTCAGATAAATTTGGAAAATCTTTATATGCTTATAACGAACGAACAAGTTGTGCAAGGATCATATTTTTTATTATTATTTTTTTGAAAGCTACATTTAATAAAATTCAATTATTCATAATGAGATCCACTTCTCTTGATAACTTCAGGCACATATCGCTGGAAGCTTTGTCAGACCCAAGCGAACTCGTGCGGATCAATGAATCCATCTAATTTATTCATCTGGGGATGGTCGAGTATGCAGAATGTGTCAATTATCCTTCGTCTGTAATGGTCCTGGAAGAAGTCCATTGCCCATACAACGGCAATGCTGGATCTGCACGAACTAGCGTATCTCATTACAAATAATTAAATGTCATTAAGTGTGACTTACAATTAATAAAAAAATAGTTCTAGGTCATCTACTTCGTTCCTTATAAGTATTTAAAGATTTTCCCAATTTATCTGGACCGCCTTGCATACTACTAATAATTATATTAACTGGAAAACTTAACTATATTACAATTAATACAAGTATTTACAGGAGTAATATTTTAAAAAAATGATAACGAAATAAAAAAAAGTTTAATATATAAATTTCAACCCTTTACTACAGTTATTTGAGTAAATGTTTCTTTTTTCTTTTACTCGTTCCTTTATTCGGCAACACGTTGTGCTTCTAGTTTTTTATATATTTTTTGTGGGTAACCCAGGCAATTTGCGAAATGATTGTGAGGAGATTAACGGTCATGACCACTGACCGGTAGTCAAAAAAATATACTGTTTGATGATCTGGATCTTTTTGTGTTTGCTACATGAAAATAATTTTTATTTTACCTATGCTGTGATGATTCTTTTATTCTTGAAGAGAGAACAATAAGTATAAAAGAATAACTAGTGAGTGAAAGATGAAAATTAACTCTGAGGATTTGTTGTGTAGTTATAAGTGTAAGTCCTTGTTAGATTTGGAGTAGAATTGCTGTAATTCTTGCCTACATTATAGTTTGATAAGGAGTGGGGTTTCTCTTGATTGTCTTCATATCACAGCTGTTAACCCCCAAAGCGTTCTTCAGATTGTCAGGGTGGCCACGTTCACTTTCGCTTTTATATATATATATATCTGGTAATAACGTTTTATTAGTTTAAGTGCAAACAGCTATAAGTAGAGTTGGCATTTTTCTAAGGAAAAAAAAGCGTTATGAGAAGGCGGGAGGAAGACATATGGTATTACTGTATTCAGACACTTATTAGTATCAGCTGCTTGTTATAAGATTTTTGGTCATAAAATGAACGGCTGCAATAAGGATGAGAACTTTCTACATTTATAATAGTATTTGTGCAGGGCAAATACTTTAATTATATTTAAACTCATATCTATTTATTTTATTATGCATTTTTACAACTACTACACCAACAAAGGATGAGAATGCTTACTTCAGAGGGAAAAGTTAACACCTCAACGACCTACTAAATAATAAACAAAAGTGAAAAAAGAGTCACGCAATAACTGTTTTTTCTTTTCTAATTATCAAACATAGTTTTTTTCCTTACAAAAACGTCAACTCTAGTTATAAGACAACTAGGAAGGAAATAAAAACAAATCTTACTCCTTAACTTGTAACAAAGTATATAAAAGTATTACTCTCAGTTTTCCATAAGCAAACGCATTTTATACCATTATAAGGTTCTCTATTTAAGAATTAAGGAATAACGATAACAGCTTCTTTTTTTTTAACAGTATTGCCCTCGTCTAAGATCATATTTGCTACAAGCCCTAGCTATACGTATGTGCTTACATAAATTTTATGAGGGATGTGATGGTATATTCCATGATTATCAATACATTATTTGACCTACCAGTTCAACAAATCAATGCTTACCACATCTTTACATTTTTTGTCTTATCTCTTCCAAAAAGACCAAACTATGTTCATTTAAATATGGAGTCGTTTAGTTTTATGAAGTAAAAAAAAATATATCGGGGTTTTCTTCATTTTGTTTTTGTTAAATAGATTGCTCAAGAGTTTTTATGTATTTATGAATGTTTTTTCGTCATTTTTTAAATATTTTTTATGTCCATTACGGGGTACTTAGTTCGGTCACTCTTTCTATCTTGCAATGGGAGACAGTGACCGCGAATAGTTGAATTTCAACTATCCCAACCTTTTAATAATAAGGAAATTATATCAGAAGGAATACATTATAAGAGTCTAATTTCACAATTGTACAATTGAGTAGAATTGCTTGAATAAGTTTCTACGTAGCATTAGACAATCGTTGGAGTTTCTACGTTATATTTCAATTGATGCATGCTTAAAGTAATTTTATGTTTCAGAAGTTAAATGATTTCTGTAATTATACTGTAATAGCTTATAGTAGATCCAATAAAAAGTTGATGTGCTTTAATTAATGAGATGTGATCTCCTTTGGTCTCATCCCTCACTCCTCAGATCGGCTCCCTCCTCACCTTTCAGAATGTTTCATAAGTGACAAACTCACAACCTTCTCCACATAATGAGACCTTCCATTTACTTTCATGATCTTCCAAAAGGTTCATTGTCCAAACTTCTCAAAAAAGTCGAGATTTTTCTCCTCCAATAATTTATTTTATAAAGTTATTTCCTTATTATTAAAAGGTTGCAATATTTGATTTTCAACTATCCGCTGTTATTGTCTCCCATTTCGAGATAGAAAGAGAAAGTATGAAACTGATACAATGGACTTGATTATTATCCTTATCTTTATTTTTGCTTGTACTACTTTTAAATCAAATATTATCCTACCTACTTTAAATCCCCCTCGGTGCTTCAAAACAAGATGACGACTTTTAAAACATATTAAATTTCCTTTCCACCAAAAGAATTTCTTTTTTTCTATTTCAAATATTATTCCGACAGGGTATCATTTAAAATACATAGACCATGAATAAAAACACACTTTTTCCTTCATAGGTAATGATGTACATCCTACCAGCGATCGCCATGTCCTTTCTCATCAATATCCCACGTTGGTTTGAACTAGAAATCAAGGTTTATAAGATTCCTTCAACTCGCAACGGCTCAAATACGGACATTGAGGAATGGGGCATTGCAGGTATAAATTTTGTGAATTTAAAGTAGAGTCTAATGTCAGAAATATAGTCCCCTAGAAGTTAAATATAGCTTATTTTATGTTCCCTGACGACAGTAACTTTCAGCAGCGTCCAAGCATTCTTTTCATAAGTTACGTTTTAAACGTATTAAGGAAAAATACATTTTTGGGCTTAGAATCAGATCTCAAGGTAGATGAATGCTGATATTAGTAGCATTTGACAGATTTATCTGTCGACTAAAGTTTCAGCCAGGATAGATTCTAGTATTCGGACATAGCAAACAATTGAACTTTGAACCAGTTAATAATACACAACCAAATTCATCCTAATCTCAAGAGCCAACCACACGTTAGAATCGTGTTGTTCGGACAGAAAGATCTACTTAAGTTCTTTTCAATGAAGCATGAGTTGGCCTATTAGGTATTCAAGGTGAGAAGAAATGACCAATGTTCGTGGTCAGATAAAGTTCTCCATTTTTGTTTACATGCAATACAATACTATGATGATATTAATAGTGTTATTTGGTCAAATCCATTCTTAGGAAGGGCCATATCAGTCCTTAGGAATGTCAATAGTTGCCACAGTTCAAATATCTTCGGACCTGTCGATCCTTGGATTTTTTACTAAAAATGTTGATGGTTTATTAAACCAATTAAGATAACATTTATGTATTAAGAGCAATGCACATACGAGGCTGGTCTGAAAAGTTTCCGAACTGACAAAGATACAATACATTTTTTATTTATTTTAATTTCGACTTTTTCAACATAGTCTCCGTTGTAACTCACCAGACTTCTTATCTCTGCAACACCCACAAAGAGTAATCGGGGGTTTCTCTGCAATATAATTGTTTATTAGACACTTTTTGCCTTTGGCTCAATTACTCCGAGTTTGGTTGACTTAGACGCGTCAAGTTATAAGACAACCCCCGTCTTTATACGTCTGCTATTTTTTAAATCTATTTAAAGATACATCTTTCAAACTTGATTTTGTCCATTCTCACAATAACACTCACATCGACTCACTCAAAGGACGGTAAACGGTCACCTGCACGTACATGATGGCTGAAACTTTTCTGAGAATTTGTCAACTGATACTAGTTAACCGTGGATGCAACTAGCTTTTTATTTATGAGTGCTGCCATCTTCATGTTAAGGTAGGAAACTTTTCAGACCCCCCCCCCCTCGTATTTTGCAAAAAATATTCATGTTTCGATTATAACTCAACATAATACGAACATATTATATTATTAATTAGTTATATAATTTATTATGTTATATAACGGAATTATTAAAAGTTATGAGGGATGGATTTTACTTTTCTTTAATGACCAATAAGTGGAAATGGGCTGGATGGAACAGACTAGACTGAACCCCAGTCTTTGTTCCTAAATAAGGACCCACACAACACTAAATTGATATATGTGAATATTGATTGAATATAGATTTTTGAAGCAAAAGTTATTTAATACTTGGAAGGCTATTTAACAGTTTTTATTGTTTATTTTAAAAAGTTCTAAATGTGTTAATAAAAATAAAAATATATGACTTTTGAATCTGAATACTAAGCAAGTATTCTGCTGATTACTAACTTCCTTATATATTTTATATATAATAAAGTTTTTTTCCCGGGAGCTCTAGGAGGTTTAAGCCTTAGTTCAATTTCATAGAAAAAAACATTTCTGGGGAAATCATGAATTAAAATATTTAATATTCTGGAATACATATTAAAGATTAATTGAAAAAAAAGTTTCTAACAGTTTATGTTGTGAAAATGATGTGTTTTGTATATCAATGATCCCCAAGGATTTTTCTATAACAACTCAAAAATGAATATTTAATTATTACTTTACCTTTTAACCATGCTCGGATACTTTTCATACAGAGTGTCCCAGCTAAAGAGATCAGGTTGTTGTTTTTTTCAATTTTGTATCGTTCATGCTTTAATTTCAGGCCTAAGCTCAATTCATGGGGGAGGCCAAGTGGGGGCACTTTGAGATTTAGCTGTTTGTGTAAAGTATCTAAATATTGATATAGTTGAGCTTGATAAAAATCGTTCACGATTCGCAGGGACACACTGTATAATGATTTATGGAAATGTAGTTTCAACTTGATACTCAGTAAATATTTATCTTAACTGTACATATTTTCTTTTTATTACATTTACGGTTGAACAAACAGTTTAATATATATTAATAAAAAATATGGTCGAATGCTTTAAGTTACCGATTTTAAAAATTAATTATTTTTGCAACTTGGATTTTTTTATGATAATTAATTTGTTAAAATAACTATTTTCATGCTGTCATTTATATTATAAAGACCCATGCAAAGAATACACACATATTTATACAGAGTGGTGATTTTAAATCTTCAACAAGTTATGATCTCAATAACATGGCAACCTTGAGACCCATGTTTATGACAATGCGTTCATCAGATTTAATTGTCAAAACTGTATAAATAATACATAATCCTTGAAATGTCCTACAAATACGAAGGCTGTGGAGTCATTATTGAGTGTATCCGAGACGGGGCACACTCAAGGAGATTATTGAGTTTACAAAGCTGCCCAAATCAGCTGTTTACGATGTTGCCAAAGGCTTCAAGGAGTCTGATGGGAGTCTGAAAACAATAAATACACCGTTCCAGACTTTTGCAAAGGAAATGTGGTCTCCTAGCCGCCGAATCTGAATTCCTTGGACTATATGTGGGCGTCTTGTCTTGGAGAGAGAGAGTCCTATAAACGTGACCATAACTCCTTGATGCCTTCCATTCTGGAGGCATTGGCCAAAATGGACAAGGAGTTCATCATCATTGGCTGTTCCAGGTTCAGGGCCAGGTTGGGGGTGGTGGTTGAAGTTTGATCTCTAGCAAGTGTTCATTCTAGTTTTCAATTTATTTTCGTGCGAACGCTTGTGAAAAACACTTAAAGATAACGACGTGTTTGCTGAAGAAATTATTATTCACCGCGAATTAAAATGGCTGACTTACCTCTGCAAAATTTTAAATTGATATATTAAAATTTATTTTAGAACCAAACCATGGAGCAAATCTTAGTAGTAGGGTTATGTTGAATAAAAATTTTATTTGGATTTTATTACAATTTCATCAGTTAAAATTTAGATATATACATTAGAGTGGTTTGTTTTTCAAAACAAATCAAAAGAAAACGTAAGTACAAAAAAATCGCCTGTCTCTCCCCTACTTACTCACAGACTCATGGTATATATTTGAATATGTATACATACTTTTTTATAAGGTTTAGAATTGTCAACCAATTGATCAATATAATTACCCTTGTTCCAAACAACTTATTGAAGACGCCTCATCACTGACTTGCAACTAGTATACACATGGTCTTCTGGAATACTTTTCCCAACTGGTATCCCTGTCAGCCGTTATAAGGATGTATTGATCCAGAAAACTGCATTGGCCACCCTGCATATTCACATTACAACATCAATTGAAGATTAGGCAAAGAGAAGCCAAATATTTGTGCTCTAAAAGTGCTGAAAAAAGTCATTCCACCAATCTTGCATTTCATTTGAAGTGCGATATTTCTGACTACTAGAATAGCGAAATCTCTGCATACATTAAGCTAAAATCAATCTAATTCTGAACCATTCTGTATAAGCCATGTATGTTTCAGATATTTGTTTTGAATGACATATATTGCTCAGTCAAATTAAAATTAAAAGATAAAAAGTTTTGGAATAACCAAAGTTTTTACCTCAAAGAAAGTTAATTTTTTTATTAAATCTTCTCATTTCAGTATTTTCTAGAAATATACATAGATTATTCAAAATATACATAAATAAATGGATAATTTGGACTTGAATATAATCCTTAAGATATTCAATTGGATACAATTATAGTACGAACTTGTGTTATAATAAACATTTCGTCATCTCGTCATCATGAGAGAGCAAAAAGCCAAAATGCAGCGCATGTCAGATATCCTAAATGCTGAACTGGAAGTGGCAAGGATTAAGGACATTGTGAAGTGCACAAGGAGAATGGTTTTCAAGGTGGCCAAAGATGAAGAATGATGAAGGAGGAAAGCAGGAAGTAAAGGCCACAATATAAAGAGCTTAGAGAAGAAGATCAAGGAGGACCCCACCAAATCAATAGATCGCCTCGCCAATGACTTATCCGCGGCAGCTAGGACAATCAGGAGGCTATAAAGGTCGGCATGGGAATCTCCTCATATACAAAAACCTCGTACTATCTTTTGACAAAGGTCATAAAGGCCAAGATGTAAAGAGGCAAAGAGATGTGACCACCTTCCTCGCCAAATTTGAACCTGCTGGACTATGTTGTGTGGGGTACTTTGGAGAGCGAAATTCAAATAAACCACGCCCAAATGTGGACTCACTGAAGGCGCTCATAGTGACTGCGTGGGACAACTTAACTATCACAGAAGTTAGTCATAATCTATTTCAAGGCTTTTCAGCGACGTGTCATTGATCCTGAATGTGGCCATATTGAGTGACCAAGTTTGCAAGGGCCTTGTTTACAAGTTTTGTTTGTAAACTTTAATTATCCTGTAATTATTCAGATGGAGTTGCACTGATTAAGTATAAGTAAACATTATTGTATTACATTTGCACCATCTGACCTAGGAATCTTCTTTGAAGTCCATATTCACAATGTATAATTCCTTCCCAATGAACGATCCAGGGCACAAACCTATGTACCTTGAGTTGAAGGGAATAATTTTTCTCAAGCGTGCTGTCAATACGTTTATTTTTCTCCTATATTTTTGCTATTTCATCGTGTCCGAAATTAAGAAACATGAGTCAAATAACGTCTGAAATTAAAAATAATAATTTGAAACTTGTCCAAATTTATGAATTTGAGGTATTTTTAGATTGAGTATTTAAATAATAAAAACAACCTCTTTATTCGATGTTTTAACTTCTTACTAACATATTTGTCAATCTGTTTATTTAAAAATTCTCAAATATAAGGGAGGATGTCTATATAAAGTATATGAACCTAAACACTTCTTCGATGTGTCCAACAATGTCTAATTTCCCCTAGTTTTTTATTTGTGGGTTTTTTTAATGTTTCAATATAAACGTTACCATAATTGATTATAAATATTAAAAAAAGTAAAATTTTACAAATTGATTATAAAATTAATTTAGGTATCAAAGGTGTTGAAAAACTTTGTGTAAAAGTTTAACAAATAGATCCAAGCAATGCTTTGTACATCTGCTAGCATCAATTAATAAAACAACGTAATGGGTATTTATAATAACATCAACTCTTGCTTCCTTCAATCTAAAAGGATTTTCCATTAAGGGAATTAGAGCATTTTATTATGTGAACATGAGATATAATATAAGTATTCAGTGAGCCGATACCTCTAGACCGAATTGAGTAAAACCTAATATGTTTTTTTTTGTTTTGCAAAAAATCTTGCTAAGGTAGTGAAAAAATCTTTAAAAAGTTACGTCAATTTAACTTCAGAGCCATCTAGAGAGTAAAAAAGGATTAATGAATATATAAAACATGTCACCGGATACGCTGTATATAGTGCTCCCTGATTCGTAAACAAATAAAGGAAAAAAAGTATAATATACAAGGAGGACTGTATAAAATAAAAAATCTCACAAGCATCTAGTTCAATCATATTAAACAATAAAAAAGCGGGAATTACTTTATAGAAAATTTTAAAAAAGGAATATGACTTTAGTTGAGGTTGACAAACGAGATCATCAAATAATATTAGTATTATTTTTCTAAATCTCAAGCTAGTTATATTTTTATTCTTGGGGAGAGAATGTGTAAGTATGGAGTGAGTAGCTACGTGTGAGTGTGTTCATGAAAAATGGAGGGTAACACCAAGGATTTCTTGGGCTGTTATATTAATATATTATTAAAGCAAAATGTGTATTTTCGTCAACCCCTAAAGTCCGGACAATGCAAATTACTACTAAATTAAATAATATTTTTAATTACATAATATGTAGGTGTCAAAAACTAAGAAGTTATACAGATAATTAATTAATAATCTTTCTTTTTTTTCTCCCAAATCAAGGAACATGGTTACGATATGACAAGCGCTATGTGAACTTCTATCTCAATTGGACCCTCTTATTCTTCACTGGGATCATACCTCTTTCACTCCTTGCATTTTTAAACACCCGTATCTACCTAAGAATTAAGGAAGTTCAGAAAGTACGAACTGCTCAACAAACGAGGTAAAAATACACCATACATTTGTAATAAAAAAAAGTTCGACTGAAATGTTATGTCATCACATATCCAATAGCCAAAGAAGCCAAATTTTCATCCAATCACCTCAGAATTTGATTGACTTGAGCTCACATGTAGATTTTACTTGCAAACTCCAAATCTATGTTTTGGGGGTTATTTTACAATTGTTTTCAGAGATATTGAGTCTTTTATTTTGTTATTTTAGCAAAAACTGTGGTATACAGCAAATTTGAAATAGGCATATCTTCTATACCTGCCATTCAATTTTTACAAACAAAGTATTTTCGAAAAGTTAGAATATACGGAAAAAATCTATATTTCCAATTTTTTGTATATTAGCTCGTTTTGGGGTCAGTATCTCATCTTTGATGCCGTAGATCAAATTTTGTATTCGTTAAATTGGGTTTATTTTGTACATATCAATGTCATTTACAATAAATGCAAACTGAAGTCCAACAGTAGCATTTATACAAATAGTCTCTACAATTAATCTCTTATTCAAATCAAAATATCTCCAAAAAGTATAGAAAAATATCATTTCCATCTTTCATTGTTGTTAAATTTCAAGGAGATGGATTATTTTGCAGAATTTGGCTCCAAAGTCGTTGTTTATATATTTTTATTTCTAGTATATCATTTATCAATGTTAAAATTTATTGATTACTTTTTTTACAAATTTAATATCACTAAAAATCTCAATTTTTTTCGAATATACTCCCAAGATCAGTTTTATGTTGTAGTACAATACATTATATAATAATTATTTAATCCTTTGTCCATATTGATATGTCGAATCGGTTCATTTCCCTTTTCAGAAATGAGCCAAATTTTGGAGCGACTCTTGCTTCAATCATCATCATTTTCATTGTTTGTCATTTACCTCGCATTATCAAAAACATTTATGAAATCATCGTAATGAATCAAGTCATTGAGAGTGGGGAAACCTGTAGTGGAATGAATCCCGCAAAATCCTTGGTTCATATAAATAATTTTATTCTCACATTAAACGCTTCAGCTAATTTCCTGGTGTACTGCTTTGTGGGAAGCTTTGGTACGCAGTTTCTTGATATATTGAAACGTACTTTCATCTGCTCAAGTATACTCAAAGGGATCTCAAAGATGAAGTTTCAACGAGGACCAAGTATGTTTTATAATATTTGCATACATTTAAAAGTGCACCAACAATTTTGCGCAGGAAAATTCCATGTACAGATAATTACGTGCAAACTAAAGTAATAACAAATTTACATTAATAACAAAGTTATTAGAGTAAGGAAGATCGGGGACAGTTGCAATAGTTTTTGTTTCTATCGCATTGAAGGGGAGTATTAAGGCTTTAAATCAAGTAACGAAACGCGACCGTTAGCCTGGGGAGATACAATTGTCCAGTGTTTTAACACTTTTTCACCAGGTGTCGCTTTTCATATGATGTCAACTCTGTTATTTTTCTTGCTGACGTAGTCTGGGATATTATAAAGAGGATAATTGATGAAGCATGCCTCACACACTAAAATTGTTGTGGGGAAAGACGAAATTTTTTTATTCTTTGATTTTTCCTTTTTTGAATATCCCACCAAAGAGAAAAGAAGTTTTCAATAATACAATTATGATTTATTGATTGTTATTAATTATAATAATTATTAGTATAAGAATTAATGAATAATTTAAGTTGCAATGATCAATTATTGTCAGAGGTGGGAACTAGGAGTCGAGACTTGACTTGGACTCCATAGTTTAATAATAAAATACTCGTATATATTTTTATATTAATGAACATCATCATCTATGAACTCAAATAAACAAATAAATGGGCTAACAAAGCTCCATATGACAAAAAATTTATCAAGCTAAGTTAAGCTTGTCTTCCGGACTACAAATGTGCATCTTCTAGAAAGTAAAATATTTTAGATAACACCATAACTCCAAATTTTATCTCCGAATAATTAACTAAACAGTATCTCTAGCGGACAAAAAAATTTTGTGTGCACCAATACATTTTTATAGCTATTGATCACGTGGGTCCTCATTTCGCTACTTGGTTTTATGCTTTAGGGAGTGCGTTTGAGTAAAAGATTCTCAAGAAGGGAGGTAACAAGACACTTCAAATAATGAAAAAACAAAAAAAGAACATATATTTACCAAGTGGTCGAAAGTTCTTGGAAAGTTTTTAAACTGAAAATGCATGAAGTTTTGTTTGCATTTTTTTGTAAATATCCGGTTCGAACTTTTTGTTGCAATGGCTTTTGATTTGAGGTCAGTTTTTAAGGTCATATATGAAAATGGGGGCCAAAAGAAAGGAGGTTGCTGTTCTAGTCCACACCGGGTACAACAACATCATGAATATGCTCATAGTCAGCAACCAGAGGGTCTGGAGGGTCAAGAAACGGGTTTCTAACTGGGTATCCTATTTTCCGGGATTTATCAAGGGTTTTATATCTATAATTTTGCCAGTTGATAATAAGATCAACAGTTAAGGGTTTTTTATAATCGAAGGCAATTACCAATTTCCATGATGTTAAAGACCATTCAGTATGTGCTCACAGCACGGGAGACGAGTGTGGGTTTTTTAATATTTTTTTTACCTGACAAAGGAAAAGTATTTTTTGAAGCCTTAGGGACTTGCCACCAAAAAAATTTACGACTTTTGACACTGTGGCCTTAGCAATGGCTTTCTTATTGGCCAGCTCAGTCATTTTCATTCTGGGATTGGATTCAAAGGCCTCTGGAGTTAGTTTGGTTGTTCCACCATTTCGAGGCTCGTCTTCAACGCTATTTCCAGCTTCAAATGTTTTCCTGACCTTTCAGATCGTCTGTTTGCTGAGAGAGAGAGATCATGTAAATGATGTGCGTGTGACCGGTTCGTACTAGAAAGGCAATCTCCTATCTTTTTGCTTTCATTTTCCACATAGACATTTATAGAATGCGAGGAGAATAAAATTGTAACTTTCTTTACCAAAAAATAAATCCCTAACAATAACGTGAGAGAAAAAAATGAATACAACGCGGTAAAAAATTTTAAACCTATCAGAATCCATTGCGATAATTTTTCTTTCATCTGATATATTTTCCTTAGAATCTCTTTAGTTCGACTTAGACCCAAGAAAAATAACACTACCTACTTATTTCTGATTGCTATCGATTCATTTATATATTTGTAATTTTTCACACCTTGTATTTGAATATAACTTGTCAAATACTCAAACTGTGCCCCTGGTAAATCAGTGACGAATGCAACGTTTAAAAAAATTGAGTTTGATATTATAACCAAGAAAATTAAACTAAAAATTATTTTTTATAAGGAAGTCACTAAAGTTTTCAATCTATTAAACTATAAGTATGAATCATTGATGGATCGGTCAATAAAAAAAAGTCCTCTTCGGGCTTTAATGGTAACCACTACAGCTTAAATGACGTAGCTAGTAGCTAGCTATACTTAAAACTTTTGGTAATTGCTTATTATACAAGCTTAAGATTAAAAAGGTCGCTGAATAAATATTGGGGAAGTTCCGATTATTTAAATTTTACAGTTGATATGACCAGATTAAAAATCAACTAAATTCCATATTAAGATTAAATTTTGAAATTATCTTCTCTGGGATACATTATTTTAAATAATTTAATATGAATTAATCATAGTAAAAAAAATGTAGAAAGTAGACTTTGTATAATAATCTTTTTCCATTCTACGGTTTCAGTACTAAAAAAGTCCCCTTACAACATGGAAGTCATATGACAATGTTTTTTCTTGTTCCCAAAAACCACGATAAGCGGAGACTCCCTTCAATAACACAATTATATACGATAACTAAGACCGTAGGATTGAAGGACCGACTATATTATAACTCAATAATATAATTTACCATTAATAATACAGTAATATAAACAGATACTAAAAGTGTTGCAATCCTCTCCAGTCTTCCTTTAAATAGCCTTGTGCAAAGGTTTTTCCACGAAATTGAAGACTCTAAAATAGCAGTGCAGAATTGTCTATTATTGCAAATCATATTTAGATGTTCATATGTCACCTATTTCTAATGTTTTTTCCGTCAGCTCTACGATTGGAGGAGAATGTGCCTAAAGTTTCACCATTAAATGGGATTGAAAAAATCACAGAGGACGAAACGAATGTTTAAAAATCAATCAACCTTTTTGTATGTCTACATATTTTGTAATCATAATGTATTCGTAATGGAGATATGAATTGCTTAATGGAAAATAGGCACGTACTTTTAACCACAATTGAGCACAAATATTGGCATAAAATATTCATAATGTACCTTAAATATATATAGATTCAAATACATAGAGTTTTAAATTTTAGACATTGTCAATATATTTATAAAAAACGAAGAATAATATGGTAAACCTAACAATTTGACAATATTTTGGGGAAAACCCGCTTAGTTGTCCTGACATTTGATTATATTAGCTATAAAAGGAAGGAAGTAAACACACCTTGTTTTTTTGGAAAAAAAATTCCAAATTCAACAGATATTCACAAAAGAATTAAACTTTAGGAATATATATTTTCAAAATCCATAGATATTCACATACAAATTTAATTTTTGGGAAAAAAATTTCAAATATTTAATTTTTGGAAAAAATTTCAAAACTTCACAGCTATTCACAAAAAATTTGAAAAAAAAAATCACAAATCCATAGCTATTCTAATAAAGTTTAATTTTTTGGAAAAAAATTTAAAAAATTAAGTTTTTTGGAATAAAGTTTCAGTAATTATATTTCTAATATTTAATTTTTTTCCCCAAAATTTCAAAAATCCACAGCTGTTTGCAATAGATTTGAGAAAAAAAAAATCATAAATCCATAGTTATTTGCAAAAAAATGTATTTTTTCAGGAAGAAAATAGAAAAATTAAATTATTTGCAAAAAAAAAATTCAAATATTTATATTTATTCTAATAAAATTTAATTTTTTGGAAATAAATTTGGAAAATGTATATTGTTTTAGAAAGAAAAAAATCCACAGCTATTCACAAAAAAAATGGGGGAAAACCCTACGGACGCCCTTGCAAGTCCTACTCTGTATCTAGTAAGGACATGGGCAAGATTACTCCGATGTTGAGCCACAATTCTACTCAAAGTCCAACAACCACTAACATATAGTGTCACTCCTTATTTATTTGGGTCATTCCATTCTTAGGAACAGTCCTATTAGACCTTGGGATTAGTCCTTAAGACTGTCAGTCCTTCGGACTCTCAGTACTAGAACAGATTAAGAAAATAAAGTTGATTGACGTAATAAATGACCAACTTTCTAAGTTTTAGGACTGAACTGTACCAGACCGAGACCCATCTGTACGGGACTGTAGTTTCAATCTTAAATTACAGTTACCTCAATTTCACAAAAATACTCTATGTATTTTGTTCTCAGCTGTCGATTCTTTCATCTCACTTGATACGCCATGGCTATTTCTTAATTTATTCTTTTTGTTAAATATACGAAGTAATAAATTATGCAATACTTATGCCCTGTTTTCAAAAGGACAGGAATACAATTTCTGTTTGATCCCTTTCGTATATTTATATATATTTCCCAAGGCTAATAGAAATATAAGATTATAGAATAATGTGTGCACGATTGATGTTTGACTTCCATCACGTTTTTTAATAGTGATGTCATAAAAGATTTGCTTGTTTTGTCAAAATCTGTTAGTCTTGCCCAGACGTCGGTACAATACATCAAATTGAAAATTCTATACAGTCCGATTACATGATGGTCTAACCTTGTATTTCAGTTAACCTTCATATTGCCCACATGATTAGGTCTATACATAAATTCTGGCTATCAAATAGAAATGCAAATATATTATAAAGCTACGCTTTTAATTAAACATTACTAGGCAATATTCTAATACATCGAATAAAATACTAGGATTTTAATATTATGAAATATAAAATATAATTCATTCTAAAATTTGTGAAGAAAGAAATAATATGACAATGTTAGTCTAAGATTACTTAAGAGATAAATAGCAGTTGGTGTGATTGAGTAATTCGGCTAGCTACCAGATTATTTTGGGCTAAATTGATTGATTATTATGATCCAGTGAAATACATAATGTATCTCTTTTAAAATAAATCAAACTTTTGTTGTCTAATTTATAATCTATAACAGTGGTTCTTAACCTGTGTTCGATCGAACCCCAGGGGTTCAGTGAGACACACTAAGGGCTTCGGCAAGCCCCCTGCATCCATTGACCAAGGAACCCTGTAAGCAGGACTGGGCACGCACAAACATTAATTCAAATACGCGTGCAACATGGGTCCATTGAAAAAGAAAACAATGCAACGTGTTTGGTAAGATAATAAGTAATAACTAATAATTATTATTTACTTTGTGGACGCCATCTTTATTGTGTTTTGTAATTCCATTCATGGCCACTAAGTGTTGTGCTCCAGGGTGTAGAACAGGCTATGACAACGAGCCACAACAGTCTGGTGTTACTATCCATCTGTAGCCAAACAAAGAGAGAAACTCCGGACTTGATACCACTTTGCTGAGAGCCATTCCACGAGAAACAGATCCGAAGAAGACAAATTAAGCACCATCCATAAGTACAAAGCTGTGTTCCCTGCATTTCAACGAATCTGATTTCATCTGTGAGTCTAGAAGAATTCAGACCCTTGGCAAGGCTCTAAAGAAGAGGTAAGAGAGCTGCTCACTTTTGATGCGTATGCTTATAACTGGCCTTCCTTTATAGGTGTCTTAAACCAGATGTAATACCATCCCTATTGCCAAACTGCCCCAACTACCTCTCAACTCTTAAAGCTTTATCAAGGCCAACTCAAGCTGAGCCCACGTAACGTAGGCTTCAACAGTTCAATGAAATGAGTTCTATGGAAGTACGTGGTGACAAATTGGCCAAGGAGACACTCCCATCAAACTTCATCCTCATCACAAAACCAAGCGCTGCCCTTTTGAAGCTATTCCATGATGAGAAAATGCGACCCCAAGTAGTAACGACCATCCAGTTTGAGACAGATATATCATTCAAAATGTACCACTCTGGTGTGTTGATTAACAAAAAGGCAGTGTCACACATAACCTCAGAAGGCAAGATTAACAGTGTGATTCAAGCCATCAATTTGGCTTCCTTTCTGGGAAGTTCCTCGGCATGTTCCAGTCTGATCCCATCGAAAGATGGTTCGGCTGGTACAAACAACTAAGTGGAGGTATCTACTACATCAGCGTGAGACAGATCCTGGAAGCAGAGAAAAATATTCGAATTCTGAGTCTTGTCAAATTCTCAGGTAAATAAGAAATTGGTTAATAGTAAGCTTCTTTATTAAGGTATTACTTATTTTTACAATAAGATAATATCAGAACAATATTTGACTTTTTTAAATTTTCAGGTCCGACTACTTCAGACTAATTAAAGGTCTCCTGGATGAAGACATGGTAAAAGCTGAGCTCATGGATGCTCTCTACTTAGTTGCCGGGTATATTGGTTTTTCTTTGAAGAAAAAGATCAGCTGTACATCATACCAAGAGTTAATGGTTATCAGAGACACACCTCCGGACTTAATAACCTTCGATAGCCCAAATAATCAGCATGCAGACCTGAAAGAGTTCATGGACATAATGAGCAGAGGGGGGGTTGTCGACACCATCCTACCTTCTCTACCTCTCCTGTCTTTATGCTCACTCCATGTTATCTTACATCACAGCTACTCCTGAAGAGAAAGACAGTTTACTTGGCACAACAAATCATATAGCTTCATTTGTTGCCACATTCAGTGACAGGATGCAGGACAGTTTAAACTCTGACATAATCGCTGTTGCTGGAGTAAAGTGCAAAAAAAGACACTCCTGGTCAGCTTTTCTTCAAATAATTTCATTTGCTTTGTTTAAGGTCATGGGTAAAAATTGAAGTGCTAAACTGAATGATGACATCCGATTTTTAAGAAAAAAGAGAATGGCAGCTAAGAATTCAGAAGCTAATAGAAAAAAAGCTAAATTTCAATCAAAATCTTCTGACTTGTAGACTTGAACCAACTTTGTACTTTTTGATTGTGTCTTTTCTCTTTAATATGTTCTTAATGTTTAGTTTGATTAAAGTACTAATAAAATACCACTTCTATTAGCAATATATAGCCTCATTTTTATTATTTTGATGATTTCCCCTAGTAAAATACTTTCAAAAACTCTTTATTTTGTAGCAAAACACTTGAAGAGAGACATTCTATTTAGAATATACAAATTCTAAATAAACAAAGACCCATATTGGAAACGCGTGAGCGCAGTGTCCTGTCTTGGTTACAGGAGTCCTTGCATTGACACGACTGTCAATCGGGGAGACCTTCTTTCAGTGCGAGCGTATCGCAACACCGTTGCATCACTCAGAGGGGTGGGATTCTAATATGAATCAACAACAGGTCTCCGTGTTAGATTACAAATATTTAGTTGCTTAGTAAAAATGTGTAACAATGAATAAATACAGCTCATTCGTATTATTTGTGACTTTAGGATCCGCTAATCCATTATTGGCTGCAAGTGATCAGACAACATTGGTAAGCTTTGTTATCTAGGCTGCAGATAATTTGGTGAACTCAGTAGCCAAGTTATGGGTGTAATGATTGTACATCATTTGTTATTTTTTTTTTTTTAATCTTTCAATCCTTTCTTAATAACTATGTCCAACTAAAAAAGAAAGTTGTCTGACGAATACGTACAATAGTGATTCACTTGTAGAAAGGAACATATGGGAGCCAACGTACTCAATACATGATTTGCACTGTTTAGTTGAGCCTTTCTAGTCTAGCATCGGCAAAAATTAAGGAAGATTTGCTAAAGCTCTATGGACATGGTAAATACAAGAACATAACCCATGCTGACTTCAAGGAGAAGAGAGACAGATTTGATGAAAAGGATATTCTGCCTGTTCCCTCCCCCCTCAAAAAAAAAAAAAAAGTAATAACATATAATCCTGCAGACACCCTTGTAATAACATAAATACATTTTATAAGCGTCAAATGTATAGTAAAAATAGGCAAGGAAGGAATAAAAATTTTATAAACATTAAGGTCCTTCTATTTATTGGTACCATTTTGACATCCAAATGTTTACTATTATCCTTAATATGAATGAAAAAGGGTTTTCATTCTATTAGAAATTGATTATTTAGGCCCCGAAAATGGAGTCCATCAGAATTGTGACGTCACGCTCTATATGATTAAGAAAATATTCAAAAAAATGACATTCCAGTAGATGGGAACGTTGTTATTGATTAATTATTTAAAAATCATTGTATTGCTTGGAATTTGGATTTAAAATGTAAACATTATTCGTTTTGAAGTCATTGATTTAGTATTGAAATATGACAGAAAGTGAAGAAAAAATTAGCTTATTCCTAATTTAAAATATTCAATGTATATTGAGAAAAAGATCAATTGTGGGGAAATAAATCGGAAACATTTATCCCTATTAAATTTGACACGCTGATTCTCATAACTAGGGATGTCCAAATTATGTAATAATATTTATCTCCCAATTTTAATGCTTCAAAATATATTTTGTTTTTAAGTGGATTTTATAATGTAAAAGGAAATAATTTTTATCACAATGTTAATCAATTTAATAAGAAGTTATTTTTGAAGGAACTTATTCATTAGAAGAGTGGTATATGTCTGTTTTTATTACTATTATTTAATTAGGTTATTTATTTTCTAGGTTTTTATTGTATTATATAATTTATACATAGATACCAAATGAATAAATATTAGTTTTTTTAAATAAAAACAAGACATCCATTACTTTTTTAAAGTTGTTAAATTAGAAAAAATATCTTACATATTTATTAACAAATGCAATTTTTTGTAAACTCATATGATGGTAAATGTTGATTCCTAGTAAATTTATTAATTTGTTCTTTTTTGTTATGTTTTTGACTCTGTATGTTTCTTTCTTGGTCATCAGCATTACAGAAACGGTAACAAATTGATTTGGATCAAACGGAGATTATAGCATTTCGGCTGAAAAGTCCCGGGCTTAACAAAAAAAATAGATTTTTTTGTTTAAAATTGTTTTTCTAAATTATTAATACTTTTTTTATTCCATATATGGAGCCGAGTCCCCCATAAAGCTTTTAACAAGCCATTGCTTAGCTTGAATGCTATTTTTCCAATCAATAAAGCAGAATAATATTAAAACACATAATTTTTTTGATCCTATCTTTTGAAGGTTGGTACTAACTGAGAAAAAGGTGTATTAAAAAAAATAGTGCCATTTATAAATGAAGTGTGGGTTTTTTTAGCCCATGTCTTATAAGGTCCCAATAAAAGGCCATTAAATTATGAGAAGTCAAGGTCGATATAAGACAGAACCTACAAAAATGCTTAATCGACCATAACTTTGGAGGAAATTGAGGTACATAGCTTAATTTGATTTAATGGGAGAAGTTTTACACTCTAAAGAGTGTCCATTTTTTTTATTTTTTTTTCTATATTTTTTCAAACATTTACAACCTCTTAATAGTGTAACATAAGATACTACAAAAAATAGTTAGTTAAAACATACACACAAACGAGAATTTCGGCATTTGTTAAGGTGCAAAATCTCAGCCTAAAATGAAAATTACGTATCTTAATTTGTTAATTTTTTACGTTTTGTGTAACGTTTTACCTCTTAAAATTTAATGGCCTCTAACCGTGATCGTATATCATATTCGTACCAAGTTTGGATCCAAGTTTATCCGTAACTTTTACCGTAATACTGGTGACAAACTGGGGCGAAAACATAACTTCTATTCAACTTCGTTACCGGAGGTAAAAATACTACTAAAAAATAAAGAACAATCAGGAATATTTAGAAATAAATACACATCTAGTCCTTATCATGGATGTAAATTGTAATAACATACTTTCTGGCCACATTCCAATAAAAATGCATCTTTAAAAAAATGGGATTAGTCGATGAGGACTCAAGCAGACTATATAAAAATAGGATCAGAGTCTCCAAGCCATTTCCTGGCAGAATGTGACGCTCTTACCAGAGAGAGAAGAAACGAGTGGGAAAATTATGAGGACGTTCGTTGTAGTAAAAGTGATGTACAGAGTTTCATCAAAATTCTCTCGGGCACTAAATACTTTGAGGATGTGTTTCACAACAATAGCTGCTTACTAACTCCACGATGAAAAACTGTTTTATTTATTTATTTTATTTTTTAACCAAATATGATTTACCTTTATTTTCATTTACCTCATTATATTTTGTTTTAATTTATAGTCGACATTTTTATTGTCTGTGTTTTTTATTAATGTGCCTTTATTATTGTGTACAAGATGATTAAAATGTTTAACTGAAATATATCCCACCTCAAGGGTATATGCATCATGGGTTGCTACATTAAATTGCGGTTTCCGTGACCCATGGAGGGGCCGTGGGTTTATGCTTCATGGGAAGTGACAATCAAAAAATAAAAAAATCTAGAAATAGCATTAATTGGAGGTGAACTAAAAAAAGACTATGAATTTTCATTAAAACAAGGGTGTAAAGATTAGCAGTATGTAAAATTCCATCGAGATTATTTTCTTTTGTTGTACGTAATTTGCATTTGACGATTATTGTATCAAATTTTTTTATCACTTGGAGTAGAAGGGAAGGCTTCTTTTTTTTTTTTTTGTCCAGTTGTTGATTGAAGAAAGTAACTAATCATTTTAATCACGTCCCCATAAGTTTTGGATAAACATTGACAAAATATGTTCGATACTTTCTTTTATATATTGACTTAAGAAGCAAATTGTACATACGACATTAAAATACTTGGTAGCAACCTCAAATTAGGTTTTTTTTTCTTTACTTAATTCCCCACATTTATAAATTACATTTTTTTTTTCATTATTAAAAGTTATCCTCGGATATATTTTTTTTTTTTTGTTAACAAAAGCTTTGACAGTTTTATAGTACAACTTGAACTTTTTTCGAATAAATGAGAAATGTATCATCCCTAAAATAATAAACTTATTTTTCCTTCCTAAGCGATTTTTTCATATTCAAAACGAGATACAGAAATAGTTCTTTAGAAACATAAATCTTATTTCTATCATTTATATGTTTTTAGTTGTTGTTGTTTTTTTTATTGATTATTATTTTATCTTCATATTGAAAAAGGAGTTTGATTATTATATTATCCAGAACACACATCCAAAAATCAAGTTGTCTACCACAAAAGCATACTCAAACCTCTTTTCGTGAACATCCTTTTTACGACCAGGTTAGTGAACTCAGTGAAAAGGAAATCCCCCAAAAAAAGGTATTTAGTTACAAGATTAAATTTTGTATCATTTATTTATCTACTCCCTTCATTTTGCACTCGTAAATATAAATTAAAATGCTGAAAATACTTGTATGAATATAAAACATTCAAACAAAATAAATGGTTATTTTAAAATGATGATAAGAACAAAGGTTTGAGATTTCGAAAAAAAATTATTTGAGATTTTCATAGTAAAAACATTACATTTTTGTTTTTCATAAAGAATAAATTGAAATATTCATTGATAGATGCAAATTTTTGGAATTAAATTAGTACCCTATCAGTTTTCGAAGTGGTTGCTCGTATTATATAAAATAAAAGCTACCTTAATATATTTTTTTACCTTTTTTATTGTACGCCTTATTTGTAGAGATAAAATAGATAGAGAGTTTCTTATCCTGAGTAAAAGTAAGGTAAATTTTTGAAAGCCGAAAGTTAGCTGATAAAACAATGGAGAATAAAGATATTTATACATCAATCTCTCCAAATCTTGTATGGAATCATCTCATACATTTATAAAAACTGAAGACTTCCATAGAAATAAGAAACATTTATATTAGTGTTGAGACTCGATCCAGCACCGATTTGGATAATTTTTTCGGTCCAGACCACAGTCTCAGACCGTGGACCGATTTTTTTCGGTCTCATATAATATAAGAGACCCTTTTTTTTCTTTTCTTTTTCTAGATCAACCGTCATTATTTTTTTTTTTTTAATCTTAAAAGTAAAATACGTTCTAGAACAAATACTGTATACATATCAGAGACGACTGTATCAAAATTAATCCGAGCTAAAGCATTAAACCCAGTAGTACATCTAGCCTGTTAGCCTGAGGAAATAGTATAGACAATATTTGGCATAATATTTTGCAAAATGTGGATTTTCTATGACGTCACTCATTTATTTATTGTACGTACTTCGTAGTATTAATAAGTAATAATACTAAAATATAATTTATTTTAGTCATAAATATTTTATATTTACATATTATAAAGCAAATTGGAAACAAATTATTCCAAAATAATAGGTCATTATAGTGTCCCAGGACGCAAAAATAGAACTGAGTTAAATTTCCGAAAGCTTCAAGGAAACGTTCGCTTTTGTAATTTACCATTCCCAAGATTCCAAAAGAAGTCGCAAGAAGAAAAAAAAAGGATACCAAATCTTAAATATCTTCCTAATTTGAAGCCTGCAGACCATTCTGTACGTGAAAATCATTTTGAATCATAATTCCTTCTCCCTAATTTTTCAAGCAAAAAGTATATGAAAATGAAGTAAATAAAAGTAGAAAGAGTACAGTACTTGACTAATTCACGAGAAAACAGGGAATGATTCTCTCAAATGCTTGAAATAATAAAAAAGAAGTAAATTATGACCAAGATTTTTTTTTTCACTACTAATGACGTTAGCCTTCGATGCGCTACTTGGTTTAATGCACTTTGTATATCGCCATTGTACTTTTAAATACATATGATGTCATGTTATAAACAATTTATCTGTAAAATCGGTCTAGCCCGATTTTTCGGCACCAAAATAGAACGAACTTTTCCTTTGGACCGATCTAGACCGAATTTCGCTTCGCTAAATGAAGGGACACACACCAAAAAATATATTATTGTTAGTTATGTGAAAAAATTAGATTGGAATGCGATAATTAACTCTATTTAACGTAGTTTTACCTTGTTCTTTCAGTGATGCCAATGTCTCCAAGATTCAGTTGATTGTTTTCGAAATGAGCTTCCTACATATTTTTTACAAATCAATAATTCCCTTGTTATTGTAGAGAGCGCTATCTATATTCTACAATTTAAAATTTTGTACATTTTGAAGAAGAAATAGTTTATTTTTAAGTAGCATTAGCTACTGGCAAATATTTAATTAATGTGTATGATTTAAAATTGTATTTATGATAGTGAACATAAATTATATTAATATTTGTATATAACATAAACTAATTAACAATAAAATAGTGCTTGAAAGTAGTTTTATGAATTAAGCATTTATTCCATTTAATAATCATATTTCATATTTAATTAATTGTCATAAATATTAACAAAAAAACAAAATATTTAAAATGTTCATGTTGCAAAAGGATTAAAGCAATTGTAAACATCCCTTTTCGAAGTAATCAATCTGTGTTTATTAGATGTACAGGCATTTCATAGTCGGTTACGTTCATGTAGATTTCATTTGATGTCGAATAACCGACTGTATAAATTACATTTTCCTAATGTAATTTTGAAGTTATATACATCTTTCTTGTCAATTTCCGCCAAAATGTGGGTGTCATGTCTTCCTATGTAAGCACCATTTGTTATAAAGAAGATCATAAGTTGATCCCCAAAAAAATAAAGCCTTCCACTTTTTGTTGTTGTATTTCTTGCTAAAATAGTATTATTTTAGTGGATATTCCTGTTAATCATTTCAAATTTAAGAAATATATTATCCGCAAGGTCGTGTGACAGTCTTCCTTTAGTATCAAAAATGAAATGAATATTTATTTTATATAATACATTAGTTAAATTAATATCTATCCCTACCATCTTATTGAATTAATTAATACTCACATAATTTAGCTCGTATCGTTTATAAGGTAGATTTTGGTGGAGCAACGGGTGAGGTAGAATTATGCTAAATTGCCCAATGGACTCTTTCCTATTATCATCTTCGTGGAGTCTTTAAGGAAGAGCTCTTGAAGGTAGCGATGCAATGATGAGAGGAAGGATTATATGCCCTATCATTTGATTAGCTAATTTTTTCTCTGTACTATCATTTTTTATAGTTAAGTGGATGGTAACTTAAATGAAGATCTATTTAAGGAAAATTCATTTTACTGCAAGTCCGAGTCGAGTCACAGGTCTTTGCTCACGAATCCAATTCAATGAATATTCTTATCGAGTTCAGTCAAGTTCATAGATAATAAATAATATTTTAAATGGTACCTTAGGTTATATCCAGTGAAAATAGAGAAGCAATTCCAAGTCCTCACCTCTGGTTTGAGGCGTACAGTGTTAAAAAATCCTCAAGCTTTCAAAATTGAGAAAAATTGATACTAAGAATCAAATTCAATTTGATGTTGGAAGATGTCAACTTGAATTTTCTGGTATCTCATTTAGTTGAAGAGGATGAAAAGATGTGTTCAAGTCACTTGAGGTTTCAGAGGTTGTTCGTTTTCTGTATATATTTTAAACTCCAATATCGAGAGAAATCAATAGTTTTATTTTGGATGTACATAATACATATCTCTATTTATAAATAATTTTGATTGGATGAACAACAACTTAACATGTATAATGAAGAAAAATTGAACAATTTTCATAGATATTTAAATCATAACATAACTATGTATGTAATTTTTGGATGATGAAATAAATAACACCAGTAAAACACCAGTTTAAAAGTCAAATATACCTTGTAAATATATTTTTTGAAAGGTACTACAACATAATATTTGGTCTAAATCTAGTTTTTATTTAAAAAGTATAAGAACAAGATCAAGATGATTAGAAAATGTATGTAACATATATCAATTAATTTAGAAGTGACATTACATGTTAAATAAAATATAATACAAATAAGATTAAGAGAATATATACAAGATGGCGCCTAATTCATAGAGAAGCCGATAATTTCTTCGTCGGAGCTTTATGTATTCTGAGCTATCGAGATATTATTCACTTTTTTACATTTGGAGCCAAATAAAACATGTACGGCTCTTGAACTAATGAATCCGTTTCCCAACAACGGACATAACTGGTGACATGTCTACTTTTAGAATGATTAAGCAATTAGACCATGGTCCATGAAAAACTCATCGTAAAAATGTCCAGACGTGATGATGGGATATTAATAGGAGAATACAGCAGTTGATATTGTTCTAACGGCTAGCATGATGAGTTGAAGCGGAGCACTCCGAAGAGACTTTAAACTATACGTTGGCTAAGATTAAAAATCTAGAAATCTATGGAAACAACAAATAAAGAATTAGATATTGGATATTTATATATGAAGGATCGTATTGATGATATCTCATTCTATTTCTTCCTGAGATGAAGCAAGTCATAGGCACAAATATGACTCACTTAACGAAGCGAAGGAGCATTTGCACAACGAACGATCCTTCCATTAAAGGAGATGAGATCCACAGATTGAGTTACAAAGAGGCGAGAATCCTTGGACATGAAGCTGAAGGGATTAGCCTATTTACTGTTTGAAAAAATTAAATCCCCAATAAATAAAAAAAGGAAACATGTCCACCTTGATTTAATTGGGCCATTTCAAAAAAGCAGAGGCCCAACAATGGCTCAGTGATAGAATTATATTAATCAGGTTATGCATAAATAATATAGTGTTAAATGGTAATTATGTTTTATTTCATATCTCAACATTTTCTCCAAAAAGAGGGGAAAAAAAGGTTCGGAATTGCGGGATGATTATTAAAATCAACAGCTGACAAAAATACATAGGAATTGTTGATTTTTAGGGGAAAAAAAGCTTACGAGGGGAGACGTCTAAACATGTCTTAGAAGGCAGAAGTGACTTTTCTAGTTTAAATCGGAACATGATTTTTTTTTTATTTAATAAAGCTATAGTTGAAAATAATATGATTTACCAGTATGCTAAAAAATACGAAAATTAATGTGGCTACCCTGACAATTTGAAGAATGTTTGAAAAAAAAGCATTCAGCTGTCAGGACGTTTCATTAAACTACCTGCAATTAGGTATGAAATGAAGGACTCCGATCTAGCAATGATATAGACAGGAATAACTTCAATGTCGATCATCAACTGTACTTTGAGCCCAAAAAGGACTTACTCTTATAACTCTAGAACAAATCATCAGGGTTTACTTTACACTTATTGTTCTCCCTTTCATAATAAGAAAGTAATTAAAGCAGCTTAGGAGCAGCTTAGAGCAGCTCCTAAGGAATTAGAGCAGCTTGTAAACTACAAAAAGCCTCTTGGTTTATCATATTATTTGTATTGTTATTAATATTAAATTCTTGAGAAGGGAAGATCTACGAAGAGATGTAAAAAATAAATGTCCTAGGAAGCAGGAGAGGTGTTGTTTATTCGACAATCTGAACAGGGATTTATATTTAATCAAAAGCTGTTATTTTCATTCTTGAAGAGAGAACATCTAAGTATAAAGTAATAAATAGTGCGTGTGCTCATAAAAGACGAAGAGTAACAATGAGGGTTTGCTCTGGAGTTATAAGTGTAATTCCAGATCGAAATCAAAGTAATTCCAGCCTAAATGTCCTTGCTATATTGGCAGTGAGATTTTTGATCATTTTAATCATAGACAAGTGTAGAAAGATCACGTTCACTGTTATGTCCCTCGGTTATATAATATACATGTAATTTTATATGTTTGTAAATCAGAAAAAAAAATTATAAACTAATTATATCATTAATTCCCAAGCAACAACTAAATAATTGCAAGATTTTTAACAAATTTTTTCCATTTTCTTTACAGAAAAATAGAAGGAAAATCTAATTGCTGATCATAAGTCATCAGTGAGGGATTCCTTAGATTCAAACTTTACGAAAAGGAATTGTAGCTCGTAGATGTCAAAAAGAGCGTTTCACGTGACGTCAGTATTGTTGATACAAGCTTTAAAGCAATTTTTCTAATCCTTTTTCATTAATTTTAAGGAAAATAGTCAACATTTGGATTACAAATAAATAAAAGGACTTAAACCTGACTGTCTATTAAATTTTTATCGATCAATTCTCTAGTTTTATTATATACATATGACCATAAAATGTATTTAAAATATGTTAATTCTATTGGTGTACCAATGCATCGGAATTGTCAAGAATCGACTTCTTTTTTTTAAGTACACCATTTGCAAATCACTGGACTATGGAATGGTCGAGTATGAAATAGGTATTTTAGGATTAGAGTTAAATTTCAAACATACCCATTCATTTCTTATTTTTAATGCTAAATACTAAAATAAAATTTGAATTGTATTTAAGACAAAATGGTGTATGTAGTTTAAAATCCAAAAAAATAGGGGGATGCTTCTAAATATATAAGGTAGCAATTTTTTGGTGTCCCGAAGTGATAGGTCTCAGGTTATGTATCACCAGGACAGTGATGTTAGGAACAAGGTGGGCTGAATAAATAAGGTTTCGAAATTTTTTAGATAATGTCATAGATTATTTTTCATTCCTGTACTTCTGATCTTATTTAACTGCCTCAGAAGTCTGAACTAAAGTTTATACACTGTTACTGTTATAAGGATAACATAGAAAAATTATACTAATTCGTAGGTTTGCACAGGAAATGTACTTGAAAGTAACAATTTAGAAATAACCCCACTTTTAGTGGCGTTTATATTTGAATTACATCATTAGTTGTTCAAGAAGTCCATAACGGTAGGAGTTTGGTTGAGCAGTTTACTCTGAAGCCATTCAGTAACTTTTTCACTAAATATTTCTTTTTTTATGCTTGTTGAATAATATTATATATAACAGAACTGAAGTCGAGTCCAAATTTTCTGAGTCAAGTTCGAGTCATCAGTATCCGTCCCGGGTTGATTAAAAAAGACAAGATTCCGGACTCGAGCACTGGTTTATACATATTTCAATTACTAGGGCAAGCATATAAAAGTCAGTTAGGAACTGGAGACAGTTCAAGAACATTTGATCTCATATGGGCCGAACCAGTAAAATAATAGAAAATAGCATATTGTGAGTGTTGCAAGTATTTTTTTTTTTTTAGAAGTGAGGCAGTTGAAATTAGATCAGAGGCTGAGGGGCGAGGAAGCTGACTTTGAATATGTTACAAAGGAGGGGCGTCAAACTCCCTAATATGAGCCAGCCAGAAATAAATTGGATCCTCAGAACGGAGAGAGGAATTAACATTTTGAAATTTAAATTTATTAACAACTAATTATGATTGATAAATTTATGTATTTTTTATTTCCGTGAATACTAAAAAGTTTAACATTAAAAACAGTGAACCATTTTGTTATTTGTTTATGAAATTGCTTTGTACACAATAAGGAATCGATATCTTAATCGGCTGAAAATTTAGTATCAGTTCATCCCTTGTTATTATATTACAATCTTATTTGCATAATGGATAAAAATTAACTATTAAAAATGGAGGAACATATGTATATATATATTTTCTAATTATCCTACTTTTCTCGTCCCTATTCGATCAAAAAAAAATTACAAATTTAGACATTTCATAGGGACTTTCAGTACATATTACTTTGATTTAATTCAAATATCAAGTAGTATCCAACACAGGTAGGTTGAGTTTAATCGAGATTTATTGTAAATTTGTCCATTAAATGTAGTAAAATTATCAAATTTGATCCCCTAAGATGACGTCTCCTTCAATTTTGATGTAATTTAGTACGTCAGTGAATTTTTTTTTTTTTAGTTTCACCATTGAATTAGTCGAATGGGCGTTATAGGATAGAGTGAGCATATTTTGATTTAAGTGGACACTTGGCCGATCAGTGTCGATTTTAGAGTCAATATGTAGAACTACATATTAAAGATTCATTAATTTATATTCTTTTTTTTAGAAAATATATTTCGTAGTGATGTACGGCGAGCTGAATTTTGCTGCATGAGTATTTTCGAGTTTCTAAAAAACCACTCGAGGAATTACAAGCTATACTCGTTACTCACTTGAATACTCGCTACTCGCCTGAATACTCGTTACTCTCTCTAACACTTTTTGCTCGCTAAAAAAACTCGACACTCGAAAAAAACATATCTTTTAAAGAATTGTTGAAACAATGGATAAATTATTTAAGATCCTTGATAGGAATCATAGCTGTCTTTCGGTCAAGCATTTGTTTTCGAGGCCTAAAGAACTTTTAGTAGACTAATGGTTGTGAAGTATTATTATTGATAAGTTAATTAAAAGGTCACCTTTATGTTTTTTATATATATGATTTGATTGAAGTCGTGCTGTTGACACCAGAAACTATTACATTTTTGCTGCATATACTTTCCCTTTTTCTAACTGGATAGAGTATGGGTATATGGAGAGGAATGATTTCCATAATTTGAATTAAACCCTACTATTAGATATATAAGGTTTCCAATCTTGTGACTCAACTAGAGATTCAAAAGGATAAAGAGGACTGTTAGAGTCACATACTTCACCATTACTTGCTTCATCATGAAAATTTTTAATGAGTAATGACCAATTTATTACTATTATTTGTCGAATACGAATGCATATTAAAAATTTTAACAATAAATTCATTTTCAGATGTAACTACTATTTAAACAAAAAAAATTATGATAGTTACAAAGTTAATTCCCTAATACTGAAATGCTGCAAGAGAAACGGGGATTATGTTCAAGCTTAAATTTCAAGGGATACGCCAGACAAATTTGTAAATAGTAGAATAAAAGTCATATTTCTGCATTCGAATTTATGCTTAATAGCATGCATTTAGAAACATTAATTAATCTTCTATATTAATATTGACAATTTTGTCGTATATTAGCATGTCTATTATTCTGAGGAGGACTCATAAAAAAGTGTGCTTAATAAACTGCATAATTCAAGCAAGGTCGAGTACTCCCGCCAGACTTAAAACAAAGATTAAATTTAAAAAGTCAACATAGTGTTGCCTCCAGGAAAACCTAAATTTAACAGAGTAATGAGGTCAGTCTAGTAAGATTCACATGTTGTAATGGGCTCGAAAAAGAAAAACAGAACCCCGAGTTTTTTAAAGTTCTGAGTAACACTCGGCTTATAAAACCCAAGAGTCGAGTTTTTTTTTGTTTTTTTTTGCGTCTTTTTTATTTACTTCATACGACTCGAGTACCAATTTACGAGTTTTGCTCGTGGCACATCACTAATATTTAGTATCTTACAGTTTAAAGATGGGTTACCACAATTATATCGTGTGTGTACACATCTAAGTGTATACAGTAAGTATTTTCTATAACGGAATCATATTTGCATTCAAGAACTTTTCAGGATTAGAGAATTTCAGCTAATGGGAATTCGAGGTTGCGAAACCAAATATATTTTGACAAACAAATGTACCGATTTTATTTTATTTACTAACGAAATGCATAAAATATGCATATTAATTATAATAGTATATATAGGTGCTATAAATTGGCCATAGTCAACTATCAATCATTTTCTAAGGCCAGAAAAAACTAAGAGCCCATTCTGGTTTCATTAGAATTATACTTTTGGTTTAATATGAGGGTGTCTGGGTATTATAAAGGTTATTAGCTATCTCGAGGAAGTCAGCCCTTTGATCCTCAGGGATATTGCATGACTCATTGGCATATGGCATATCTTTGATGCCATCTCCATCACTTCCTTACTGGATGGGGGATTCACTGGCTCCTCTTTAGTAAGCTCTTCATTTGATTCATTTTCTGATGCTGCACTTGGACCTAACTCTAAGTTTGTCTAAATTCTAAACAATTTTATGAATAAACTTTATGTGTACACTTCATATAAATATGTATAAAACAGAACAACAAGCTCATGGGTTTCTGTATCACATTATCTGAATTAACTATACCAAACTAGATACAAATTATGTCTTATTTATGTCTCGTGTGGCGGTCCTATACATACATATGTACTGAAAATTACTCTTCTGGGAAGAATTCATTTCCGTAAATCGAATGGGTTTTTATCTTTTTGTGCCTGAAAAGGCTTCCAGATTACGGATAAAGGAATTAAAATTGATATAAAAAATAAGTCAAATAATTTAATGAAGAGGGTCTCTTCCGGGTAACGGAATTTCCGTTTGAGAGAATTCCATAGTTCGGAATATTTAATGTATATATATTTCAAATATATATCATATTTTCTTTAATAAATTAGGATTTATTGAACATAAAGGCATAAAGTTTTGAATCGGTACCACTTACAAGCCTTCTAAAAATGTCAATATTTAGACAAAAATAACTTCATTTTAAATTGTTAGTGCCGTCCCTAAAATGATTTTAGAGGCCTCATATTTTGTCAATATAGTTTTTATAAGTGATCTCTTATAATAAAATAAAAAAACAAATTGCCAAAAAAATAAGACACTTTTACAATGTATAAATAGTTACTGGTAATACATTTCTTTTATTAAACTAAAATATAAAAGTCAATGTAAAAAAAGTCACTAGTCAGTGTAATCTTTTACTTCATGTAAATGCCCAGATTTCATTGATCATGATTTCAGAACGGAGAGAAGTTGCTCCAACTTTATTTCTTAACAGATCAACAAAAAGAGTATAATAAGATACAATTAAGTAACGGATTTGAAAATGGGTAACAAAGTATCAAATGTTTGACTTATTAACACATTTCAAAAGATTTTTAAAAAAAATGTATTTTCATATATAGATCAAAAAGGTACATATTCTATAATTATTTTCATATTTAATTGAATACCTAATTACAAAAGCTGACAAATGAAAACAGAACGTGAAATTGCACATTTTGCATATGGGGGAAAAAATTTATTTTTTCTTCAACATTTTTTTTAATTTGATCTATATCCTTGGTAAATAAATAAATTATTAATCATCTCAAAATCATATCTTTTCGCTTTTATAATAAACACTCCTTCATTATTTGAGTTTAAAGCTTTTTGATTAAAACAATTTGGGTTAAACAAAAGATATTGATCTTGTAATATTTTTCATTGAATAAGTCAACACAATACAAAAAAAGAGAAGTATTTAGGACCATTAACTTTGTGTTTTTCCTTTGCAAATATCTCCACTAGAGAAACGCATGGATATTTCAAAAACCAAAACAATGATTTTTTGATGAAAATGAGATCTGCGACCAAATTAAAAAGGAAAGAAAAATAATCCCGAACTAGATGTGATATAAAAAGAATACGCTAATGAAATGACTTAATATGGAACTTGAAATGAAGTTTGCTATTATCGTCCACCTCCATTTCCTTCGTTTGCATTGGCTGAGGACATCATTACAACGATTAAGATAGGAACAATATACATCCAATATTTAGAGATGAATGAGGCATTTTCTTTAGTATCTCCTCTTTTTTTAGCGAGTTTTTCTTGTTCCAACTTTTGAATATAGGCCGCAGTGTCAGGAGTAGGGCCATACTGTGTATTTTCGGGAATAAGTAGAACTGTGCCGGGTCCAGGATGGTCAAATGAAATGTAAGGATATACCGACACACCTATAACATTGTTTTTAGGATCAAGAATAACAGAAATGGCTTCTTTAAAGTTGTTTTGGATGAGGAAACAGGGATCGCTCACAGAGTATCGAGTCTCTTCTCCAATCCCTATCCTGAATCGATATAGACCTGAGGAACTGCACAAGTGACGGATCGATTCCTGAGTGCTTTCGTCTACAGGATAATGCATCGAAGATTTCGTTCCTGATTTGAGATTAGAGGCGGATATGCGAAGCGTCTGCCGATGGGAAAACGTCTTTCCGTCGTCCAAGGAATGCTCTAATTCCAAGACAAGATCTGAAGTATCCGCATTTTCTCCGCCCGCATAAGAGAGGTAGAGAGAGTAGTAGATCAGTAGACCCAGTATAAGCTTCATATCTGAAATGAATCTAAATGTCCAAAGGGAGAGAGACGGAAAGGGAATTAATAGATTTCAGATTATTTATACTTTAAAGATACTATTAAGTTTCAAGTGAGTAAGTTCTACATGCACTAAATCACTCAATTAGGGTAAAGAGAATCACAAGCTACAGCTACGCATAGAGTAACAGAAATATAGAAGTGACAAGTTATGAAAAGGCTATTCCATTTTCTTCAGCTGTTAACTTTAGTTTATTTAAGGGAAGTTTATTTTACAGAAACAGCCATCAAATTAATAGGTTTATTTTTTCCCCTCCGGATTTGAACATAATATGAACTGGTAAACCAAATACAACAGCTGTATTAAAACTTCGCAAGATCAGAATATAAATATTCCCTGTCTGCCTTAATAAGCCAAACTGCCAAATAAAAATCTTTGTCATTTCTTAATACTTTAATTTTTCTATGAGGTAACAGTTGATTATACTCATAGTACATATTATGACGTCATTATAGAGTATAAAGGTTGCGAGACGTGAAAATGAAAAAAATAACTTTGTTTTTATATTTTTCTGACTATGAATTGTGTATTGTGCATTCTTACAGTGAGTTATACTAATATCTGGGGTAGAACAAGGCACAGTTTTCACTAAACCTCCTGTAGGTTTAGAGCAATATTATTGTTACCTTGTTGTTTCATGAGTATCCTCTTGTGGAAGATGATCAAAAATGTTTTTTGATTAAAAAAGCTTACGTAGAGTAAGTGCTTCAACCTGGGATTGCTACATGTAGGGATAATACTTTTAACACTCTTCCTCAAGTCAATTACGAAAAAATTAACAAAACGGAAATTTAATTTGAACATTTTATGAATTAAAGGTAGGAATCATCTTTTTGGCGAATACAATATAAATAACGTAAATCTAATATAGAATTAAGAAAGAGAGAGATCGAAGGGGGGAATGACTAATAAAATTAATATTATAGTAGACAGTATTGTATGCTCGGCATTTTTATTTCTTCACTAAATATTAGGAATTCATTTTGATTTTTTTTTTTTTTTCAGTTTAAAAATACTGACTGCAACAATGTATAGCTGTCAATTAGGTTTTGCTATTTGATTTTTAAGCAGAAAAATACACATTCTCTGAATGAGGTTCAGTGATTGAACCTTGTTCTGTTCCAGATATTAATAAACCTCATTAATTCTTAGTTTGGCCAGGTAGTACTAAAGAACTTTTATAGTCTAATTTTTGGCTACCAAATATCAAAACAATTACAAAAACCTCATCAAATTTAAAGTTCGTATTAAAATCCACAGACACTTTGACCGCTAACAACTTTAGTTTAATTGATGTGATAGAGAACTGTCAAGACTCAAGTGAACTGCCCCTCCTCCAGTCACTCAGTGCACATCGAGGATCTATTTGAATCCCCTCGGCAGCCATGATGCACCCTCAACAAGTCCAACAAGGACCTCAGAGTGGATCCCTTCCTCCACCGGTGGGTGCAGTCCCTGTACCTGCACCAATTCCTCCATCTGCATCAACAACACAAGCAGCAGCACCTCCTGAATCCACCCAAGTCTCCTCTCTTCCACTCCCTCCTCTCCAGTACGTCAAATCCTACACCGACGAAAATGTAATGCGAGGACTTGCGCCACAGCCTCCGCCTCCAATCCTCCATGAGGGCTACCAAATGTTTGGAGCTCCTTTTCCATCCATTTCTTCCCCTGCAGGAGCACCTGGAACGGAAAATGATATTGTACAATCCTTAGAATCTCAAGGTACTATATCATATATAAAGAGAGACGACTCCATTAATTTCATCTTTAAATTTATTGCACAGGTTTTCGTCGTCTGTATTCGGCAAAGGACGTGGATCGCAAGAAAGAATTAAAAAAACTCAACCATTCCCTTCTCGTTAATTTCTTAGACTTACTTGACATTCTAATCAGATGTCCGGATACACCCAGAAGAGACGAAAAAATTGAAGATATCAATGTTCTTTTTATTAATATGCATCATCTCATAAACGAATTCAGACCTCATCAAGCTAGAGAGACTCTAAGGGTCATGCTCCACGTTCAAAAGAGAAAAAGACTTCAGGTGGCAGAAAAGTTTCAGGGGCATTTGGATAAGGTGAGAACTTCCTTCTTTACTCATTTCAATTTGTTGTCCTTTTAATAGGGTTGCAAAATTCTGCGAATTTTATGAAAGGAGATGTTTGACTAAAAACAGTGTTAAACTCGGGATTTTTAATATTGAAGGCTGGAAACAGAAATCTAATATGTGAAAAATATATTTCTTTTACATATTAGTAGATAAAATAAACTAATTAGTCTACAAAATTAATATAAAAAATGTGACTAAAGAGTTGCAACATTATATACGTGTAAATATTATCCAGGTGGTATTAAGTATCAAAATCACATAGCCTACTCATTTGAAAATTTCCGAAGCAAAATTTTACTGGAAGTTTTTTTTGAAACTTTCCACCACTTTGCAGCTCTTTTCGGAAGGGCTGAGCAGTAAAAACTATTAATGTAATTAATAAATTTAAATAATTAATCATTCGAGTTGAATCAGATTTAAGTTGCCTCACATTTACGCACACACTAAATCCCACCAATTTTAATCAATCTACCTCGTAGGTTTTTTAATAGGGATGTACCTGAGTTAGCAAGAATCGGCCTTTTTAGAAGAATTGGCTCAATAATGCGGATTCCACTGATACCCGTACTTATTTATTTACATACATTATTTACCCAAAAAAAATCTAATTTTATCATTTCAAATGAGGATCATAGCCTGAGACTAGGTTTATGACTAGGAGCTCCAGTTAAAATAGTTTATTTCTTTAAATTTTGTTTTAACATATAATAATAAACCAGGAATAAATTGACTCCTGAGCACGGAGAGGAACTAACTTTTTGAATAATGTGAATTTCAAATTATTTACTACTAATTATAATCATAATTTTCCCGTCAAGCCCTAGTTAATAAAAAGTTAAACATTAAAAAAAAAGTAAATAATTTTGTTATTTGTTTATGTAATTCCCTTATACATAATATTAATGAAGAATCGGTATCGTTCATAAAGATTGTATCTCTGAATCGACTGAAATTTTGGTATCGGTGCATCTCTAGTTTTTAATATATTATATATCCTTATCAATGCACCAAAAATGCATATATTTATTGGTAATTGAGCGCTTGTCTTTTCCTACAAACCAAAATATTACATTTAATGTTAATTATAGAAATATTATCCCCCTTACACAAACGGTATAAATTCAACAGCGTCATACAGGAAAACGAAATTTATTTGTTTTTGATAAAGAAAGTCATTTTTAGCAAGTTTAAATAAGTTTCAAAACTTGTATTTTTCAAATCTCGATCAATTAAGATCAAAAATACCGACATTGACACTCAGTTTCTCAAACATTACGTCACTTATCCCTCGATGAAATAAAAATATATATATATATCAATCTTGTAACATTATATTCAGTGAGCAAAACAAAATCCTCGAATATTTCCCCATATCAACATAGAAAAAAGTGTTATTTTTTCAAAATATATTACATTCAGAAAATGAAAAATTATATTATTATAGTGTTTTAGCTGTCTCCAGTTAAAAAATAGTAAACTATTTTTTACGGAACTCACTGTTTTTGGTATTGTATCAAACCAAATTAGTCGATTTTAGTAAGCAAAGTCGAAACTTTTAAGAGAAGCATAGTCATGCAACATTTATTTTAATTTAAAATGTTTCAATAGAATTATTACTTTTTGACATATAACTTGTCAAACTGTTATCCGATGACACCCGGAAGAGGTACATATATTCTGTTCAACCTGGTTGAACCCATTCAATTTCGAAGAATTATATTAGGAATGATCTCATTGCCACTCTTTCTATTCAAACCTTTTTCATTGAGCAGCCCTGAAATAACATTTCAAAACGTCGAATGTAAAACCCTATATAAGCTAATATCCACTAAGACATTTATTGATGACCTTGATAATCTCGTGGAGCCTCGATTGGGTATTATTGATGTGAGGCCTGTGCTGCAAAAAGTAATCTTATGACAACCCTGATTTAAAAAATTGTAGCAAAAACTTTTTTTTTGCATAGATCTACGTTTCATGTGTTTACATTTCTTGAAGATTTAATAACTCTAAGCATGGTATTTATGCCTTTAAACCTAAGGCCTATTACAGATACTATTAAATTTAACATTTTTTAAAACTTTAAATGCATTTTTCTCGAAATAATTTCATATTCATGTAGCCTTATTTTATCGAATTAATTATTTTCAAGATTAGTTTTGTTCACTTCCAGTAGGTAGTTCGATTAAAAGCTACATAATCAATTTTAATTTTCGCCAACATTAACATTTAAATTACCCTTCTGCCACTATCCAATTATGCAGTGGAATTTATTTTATTATTATTTAGGTACAACACTATAACGCTTTTTCTACAAATGTTTAAGACTTCCAACAGACTTTTTAATAGTAAGGTCAAAGAGTATAACTGTTACCAAGACTAGGGATATATTCTTATATCTGTTACTGTGTACCGCTGTTATACTCTATGACGTCATAGCCGTCTGTCTTGTCCAGCAGTCGATACAGTACGTCAGTTTGAAAATTCTGGCAATCCCGATAACATAACTTTGTATTTCTATTAATCTTGGTACAACCGTGAATTCAAAAGAATAAATATTCCACACTATTTATTAATAGTACTGAACTATTAATTCATTTCTACGATTTCGAATAACGATTTTAGTTTGCAAGTCATAAATCTAATCATATCCCTCACTTTTTTTTACAGATACAAACGTCAATTCGTGAGGCATTAGAAGCTCTTCCAGATCTTTGTGAAGACTCCAAGGAAGGTATCCTACCGCCTTCCAATTTAGGAGAAACCGGTGAAATTCCTTGCGAAGACAATGATAGTAATGATAAACGAAAAGCGGACTCTGTTACGGAAAAGAACATACTTATGTGTCAAATGGTGGACAGAATGATGGAAGAGGCGATGCAATAGGTCGAAAATGAAACAAGTTATGTTATCGTTATTAAATAAAAACACGCTGGTGAAATTATATGTATCTAGTATTTCTTTTTTTTTAAATGTATTTTTACCAATATAATATTTATTATAATTTAAAAAAAAATTAACGTTGTAATATTTGTTTAAGATGCCATTTGAAGATCAGGAGGGAAATATACAATAAGATGTATGAAAGAAGGAAAAATGAGCCTTAAAACTATATTTTTTAAAATTTCTTTATTATAATGACACAAAGATTAAATGAAAAAATGCTTTAATATTTCATATTTCGGCAAATAGGTACATCATCAATCGACAATTAAATAATTGTTCCATAAAAGGTCTAATTAGTTAGCCTAAATATTTGTTTGGTTTTTTATTATTGTTCTCTCTTTAAAATAAAGTCGATGACACAATGAGACGAATATACATATATAATATATATTTGCCATCTTTATGCAAGTTATCAACAAGGTTTATTATCATTGTACAAATTTGAGATGGATTGTGGTGAAATAGAAAAAAGGGGAAGGATGATACACAGTGTACGTACTTAATTACTTTAGGTTATATTTTTTCTTATATACTCATTTTTGTATTATAAAAAGAGAAAAGTATAAAGTATGGAACACAAGCGCTAATTACAGAATGAATTAAAGAAAACATATACATTAATATATATATACATATATATATGTGTGTGTATGTATAAATATATATATTTTATTATATTTTATTTTTTTTTAATATTTTTAAAGAGTGATACAAAAAAACTATGAGCCCTGAAAAAATAGACTTCTTTCAAAATGCAGTAAGTGCTCAGTTGCAATAATGATATAAAGGAATCCAAATGAGGATTTTAAAGCTGAAACACAATAACTCAGGCCTACATCGTTTGATAAAGAAAAAAAAAGGAAACGACCACACCATGTTTTCCCTCCCCTTAGATATAATTGAATTAATTAACGTATTATAATATATATTTATATTCTGGAAAAAATCTTGTATAATAGACTTCTTTTTACTATTAGCCGCAGAATGTAACAAACAGGATTTATTAAACTTCAGGCTCACGCACCTTGATGATGAACTTGATTATCTTCTTCAATCAAGCACTCTCTCGAAAAATCAACAGTAAGAAAGTCCTTGGAATTTTCATAAGCTTTAACAGCAGAAATAGCAGATTTCTCCTCTGAATAGGACATTGTGAAACGTTTCACAGAATTTTTCGCTCCACTTTGTTGAACTTTCATAACTTCTCCATGTTTGGAAAATTCGTTTGTGATTTCTCGAATGCCATTCATACCAGAATTGATAAAGTCGATGGAATAAAACCCTGAACGATCGGGAACAATGTGAAAGTTTCCGACTGGTCGAAGATCTGGATACTTTGACTTCAGAGGAGGAGAATTCAAGCATGATGAAGCAGTTTCAAGGTCTGAAAAGGACACAACAACAGACTCATTCGCAGTGTGACGAATTCTATCCACTTTAGACCCAAAGTCGGCACGAATTTTCTTATCATCACGAAGGGTTTCTTTAGAATGAGTGGAACTTGAAGTTGAGAAAGACAAAGAATAATATCCAAACATGTCACGGGACTCGATAGGTCGACCAGTAATAGTAGTAGTTTCAGAATGTGCATTGTGGTTTGACCAACCGTTAGTTGTACTGCTCTCCTCGAGTTTTTCAGATTGAAATCCATTTTTATTTGATGCATCATTTTTGGACTTTTTGATTCGATATTTTTTATCAGGTGAACGTTGTGCTCCAGTTGATGTCATCGTAGAATTAGAATTAGTGTTGTTGTTGGTGGTGGTGGTGGTGGTGAATATGATTTACTGGATGAGGCGTATTCGTTGAAGGAGACGTAAGAATGCGATGATTTTTTTGCTGTTTTTGCTGCTGTTGTTGTTGTTGTTGTTGATGATGATGATGATGTTGTTGCTGCTGTGGTGGTGGTTGTTGCTGCTGCTGCTGTGGCGGTTGCTGTTGTTGAGGTGAATGAGAAGTGACGGACTGAGATTGAGGATGGTTCTCAACAGGAGTTTGAGTATGATGATTATTACTAAAACCTCCTAGAGGGTGTGAATATTGTCCAGTTCTGTAAATGCTAAAGTAACTTTGAAAAGGCTTCAAGAGTTCATCCACCACATCGGCTTGAACATTCTTGCTAATGTTTGGATCGTGAAAGGGATCCTTTTTTACGTGTCGAATCGGGGTCATCTTCATTGTCAGATGAGTCAGAAGAATTGACAAGAAGTAGAGAGGATCCTTTGGCTATGTCCAAGTAAGGAAATTCTTTATTGGTAAAATGAGTTTGTAAAGCTTTGACAGCTGATGATTTGTTAGCGTAGGATATACTCACTAACTCTTCGGTATTTCCGCCACCACCAGATGTTAAACGAAGCACTTCTCCAAATTTACTAAACTCCGCCCGAATCTCTCGATAAGGTTTGGCATTTAAATTTAAGAATGAAATGCTGTAGAGCCCATACATGTCACAATCTATATCTCTTGGAGTTGCAGGGGACAAAAACAAGTATTTCCCGAATAGTTCAGACATTTCTGATAGTGGAAAGGAGTTTAAACAATTTAAGCAATTTTCAGCCGACTCCTTACGCAGAAACCGAACAAATACGTGCCCCTTTTGCTTTCCAAGAGCTCCACGAACACTTACAACTTCGCCAAATTTACCAAAATCATGGCGGACCTTCTTTTCACTGATATCTCCATCTTCATTAAGAAAGGAAAGACAGTAGTAGCCGAAGATATCTTTTTCGATATTACGATTATATTTGACAGTTCCATTACTTCTTTTACTTCCTCCTTTATTTTGTTGCTGCTGCATGATTTGTTTGGAATCAAAGGCGGCAGTAGATGAAGAAGGAAGAAAATCGGAATTTTGCTGTTGCTGAGATAGCGAGGATGAGGATGATTGATTTTGAGGATTATTAACAGAAGGAATAGCAGGAATAAGTTGCTGTTGGTGTTTTTGCTGTTGCGAGGAAGGTTGTTGTTGTTGCTGCTGCTGCTGTTGAGACATAAGCTCATTTCTCCCCCGACTATGATCTCTAGGAGGAGTAGCATGACGATCTTTCGACATTAGATAGGGCTTTGATTGTAAACTGCTTCCCATTTGTCCTGGAATGTCATTGAAGATTCCACCAGTGGCAGAATCCTCATCTCTCACAATCATATTGCAATCATTTTTTCTAACAGTAGAATTTTTAGAGACTTGAAGATGATATTCTTTGGTGATGAGCATGGTCTCCAATGCATTAAGAGCACCTTGCTTATCTTTGTAGGAAACAAAGACGCGTCCTTTTTTACAATCAAAAGTTCCATTCACTCCAGCCACGGAGCCAAACTCAGAGAAGATATACCATACGTCTGTTTTGCTTAAACATTTGTCGTTGACGAAAGTGATGGTAAAAAAACCAAGTTTATCTGCCTGTATATCCGAAGGAGGAGCTAAACACAGAGAATCGTACTTCCCTACCAACTCTACAAGTGCCTGTTCAGCTGATGATTTATCTTTATACCGCACATACACATCATCTCCCGTAACATCAAAGAGGCCAGGGCCTCGAACGTCAACCACATCCCCAAATTGGCCAAAATCCTTAAGAACTTTTTCTTCAGTAACATCCCCACTCTTGTTGTAAAACTTAAGGCAATAACATCCAAAGTAATCTTTCTCACATCGAGGAAGAGCAAACTTCATGTTCGGGTAGCGATCTTTACAGAAAAAGAAGGCTTGCAATGCCTGTACAGCAGAAGTTTTTTCCTTGTAGGAAACAAATACCCGTCCACCTTTCACATCTAAAGATCCTGTGAGATTCTTAACTTCTCCATAGTTGGAGAATTCTTTGCGAACTTCAGAAGATGGAATGCCAGTTTTATTATAGAAACTTATAGTGTATAAACCGTAGTTGTCCGGTAACACATCACTAATACTCGCTGGAGTGAGTAAATAGTATTTGGAACTAAGATGTTTAGAAGCCGCCAAGGCATCCGCTTTATCGATAAATCGAACATAGACATGGTTCCCTCTCAACCCCGAGAAGAGGCCCGGTCCCCTCACGTCCACTACATCCCCATATTGTCCAAAATCTTGAAGCACTTTTTCTTCAGGGATATGAGTCCCGTTTTTCACGATGAATTTGAGGCAATAGCATCCATAGTAATCTTTCTCAAGAGTAGTACCATTGCTTCCACTCGTGACAAGACTATTGTTCGTATTATTAATTCCTGCATTATTGGTTCCATTTCCCCCACCACCTCCCGTGTCAAGTGGGTCACTACCATTGCCGTTTGAATTAGGAATAAGAGGCAATGTTTTTGGCATAATGTCTGGATTCATATTGATCATGGTAATCCTGTCAAATATGGAGCATGCTGACATCGGAAAATAACTTCAGTACGACCTGAAAATATGAAAAAAAGAATTAATACACCTTGCACAATAATAGGACTCGTAATTTTAGCAGTATGTACAGCAGCATTTCAACTGGAACCAGGAACGGAATGAGGGAGTACAAGTTGCACGGCTATTATAGCAAGTAATAACTTTTAATGAAATGACGCGCAATGAAGCCCAAATTCGAGCGCGATAAAGGGGAAAAGAGACAACAGAAAAAAGCCTCTTGTATATTAAAATAATAATGAAAAAGGAACAACGAACGTACGTACGAAGGGAAAAGAAGAAGATTCCACCTGAATAACAATCAGCTAAGTATTTAAAGAGAAAGAAAATAAATAATAAATTGAGGAGGGGGAGGCAACTCCACACAAAAACACGAAAGAAAGAGACGCAAAGACGACAACTACAACAACAAAAGAAGTAGTAGTAGAGACAACAACGGCAGTGTTGCGTAGAGCACCATCTAGAACCTTCTCCCACCCTCCCTCCCTTCTCTATTTAGACAGTGGTGTTTGTATACAGTTTGTATGTATGTGGATTTGACTCACTCCCATTACATTACTACTACAAGGATAGAAAGAAAAAGAGGAGAGAGATAGAATGAGTCTCTAGTAATAATAATAATAATAATAGGGGAGGAAAGAAGGAGAGAAAGAGAGACGACGGTAGATCTGCTACTAGCTAAATCTACTGGAAAGGGAGGATTGAGCTAAAAGAGAGAGAGAGAGAGAGAAAAAGACTCCTTTTCTTTTTCTCTATTCTCCCTCTCTTCTTCTCTTCTCTTCCCTTCTCTCCCTTTTCCCTTAGTTTCATTTCTCTTCAACTTCTCTCTTCTGTGAGCTTCCCTCCCTTTGACGACAAACGATCCTGTCTGAGCTCAACGCTCCCTCCTTGCTTCATCCCCCACACTCTGACTATACACACATATGTCAAACACAGAATCCATAAGCGATATGCAACTATCAAATAATCCCTCACATTAATGATTGATGATTATAGCTTAGGTCCCTAAACCCCAGATCCCCCCCCCTTCCAACTCTGAGAAGGACTCTCTGTCATGAGAGTCTGACAAGAGCTGCCAGCCACTCCATATGACCAGGTACGATCCCCAATTCGCCAGTCTCGTAGTCCAGTGAGGAATGAATTTAAAGAGTCTCTATCATAAATAGATGAGTGACATTGTTGTAATGAAATAAGAGGAGATCTTGTGGACCGGTTCTCAGATCCCTCACTACAGACGAGGCTTCTTTCCTTGCGGAAGACGAGGAGGACTCTCGGAACAGACTCGTGACTATTCTGATAGGAGTAGCTTACAAGGATGAGCTATCGGCTCTGCTAAGGGGCTGCTACAGTGGGGAGGAATGAATAGATGGATGGGACCCCTAAGAGGAGATCACTTAAGAGCAAAAAAAGACGCTCTTCACAAAACCCTCTGGTACTCCTCCATTAGGCTCACGAATTACACAAAATTTAGATCACCACACTCACTTCATGCACAGGAACAAGATCCACGAAAGGAAGGCTTCTTAATTTGCACAAATACTTGATTATTTTCTTTTATTTTCTTAGTCACCTTTTTTTATTCTTCCTCTTCTTTTTCTTTTCCTTCTTTCTTTTTCTTGTTAAAAATTCCGACGCTTTGGGACGCGATTAGATCAAGGACACCAACTCCTCAGGAATCCTTCATTACTTGTCGCATCACTTATGGCTCTTTTCTTGTAGGTAGAGTCGCTCATATTTATACTCTTTACTTCCAAATATATCAATGCATTATATAAAACCAATGATAAAACCTTCATTTATCAATGAGTATACTAATGGAAGATCCTCTTGTATCTGGTACCCTTTATTTTATTGGCGCGTTACAAGGAAAAGTCCCTTAGAGAAGCAGCCGTTAGCCTACCGTGTGTTCAAACTAGTATGAAACTATATACTGTATTCAAAGAAATTATTGGACAATAATGAACGAATCTATACTATAACTATATCATAATCTAAATATAATCTACAATACAACATTTATTTTATTCAACAACCAAAGTTCAAACCAATTGAACGTAGGGTACAAGGTGGCTGATTCAATCTGGCCTTATACAACGCCTTTTTTTCCATCAGCCCTCCGTTATATACATTGCCTATTATTTATATTATATTGTTCATCAAGAAGTCTTAGAGGCTTTTACAACCTTTATTTTTCGCCGATGAGCTCTGACATTGTCCTCTAGAGAATGACGCCTTTCGGCATTATGGATAATAATATAGTAAAATGACGTTTTAAAGTAGCTGTATGTTAATTAAGAACATGCCCCTTATTTCAGAGTCAATTTAACTTCTAAATAATGTTTAAAAAGAGGGCGTACAATGTATTTGGTATATTGATTCCCTTCGAAGGTGATGATGTAACCAGGCACTTGACATGCTTATTAATTATAAGTGCTTCTTCCAGATGGAATTAAAATGAATCGTTAGACCAGGAATTTGTATACTATTTTCTCGAGCCCATTCATAATTCTTTTGTTCTCTTTCTAAATAGTCCATTCTTTGGACTTTTATTTTAACTAAAATACACATAATGGTGTTTATTAATGGATGTATCTTGTTTCATTGTAGTCAATTAAAGAGCTTTGTGTATCATATCTATGTAGTCCTAAATACAAAATGCTTCTATAAATCATTAATATATCAATGTATATTTATAATAACGATAAGTGAATAATGAAACTGCTGCAAATCCACGATTATTCCTTAAACTATAAAAATAATGAAATCAAAGAATAATGATTTATATCTAAATTAACTTGGGAAAGACTGCTATTAATTGACATAATTACAAGACTATCATATTACATTAAAATGAAATTTATACGAGATTTGCGAAAAAATAACTGTAATTTAATTTCACCAGTTCAAGCTCTACGGCAGCTTCATAATTAATGTTCTGAATGAAGAATAGTTGGCTGTTATCTCACATCATGTATAACAAATTTTTATTTAAATATCATAATTAAACACACGTCTACCAGGAGCATGAACGCAGATAGGGAGGACTAAACTCTGGAAATATATATGTTAACCGACATAACTATACAGTTGAATCTATTTAGTAAATATGGGGGTCGGGAACAAATTAGGGTTACATAAATCGAAGGGGCTATGCTCAGGCTGCCAACTACGCCTAAAGTATGTATATACATTGTCCTTAATTAAGAGTACATAATATTGGCAATGATCATTTCCCTTACGCATTGGACGTGCAAAATATTTGACATGAAATACATAATACATTTACATGTACATAATTCTGTGAGCTAGCTATAAGTATACTAATAGTGATACGTTCTATTACTAAACTCGAAAGTTAATTAAATATTTAATATCCCTATCACCTTAGAGCATTGACGAAGTCGAGAACAACGTCACTCAGTCATCTTATAAGCTTGTATTGCTTACGTATAGACATAGTATATCCGTATGTGTGTAAATATTGTATATTAGTTAATATTTTTTATTAATAATTATAATTTATATGTTAAGTGATAAATTTGATCATACACCGACATATGCGCCTACTATTAAAAATCTGCTGAAAGTGAATCGACGTTACTCTAGCTACCCTACTGGCTATTAAGTATTACAACTACTTCATTGTACTTGAGTTGATAATACTTAAAAAGTTAAAAGGAAAAGAGAAATTCCTAGTCCTTCTCTGAAAACGCTGGCAAAAGGACCAATGTCAAAAAATTGAAAAACAATTTATTTATAAGAAAATGTCGTCGAAGGGTCGAATTGGTGCTGAGGTTCGATGGGAGGATCTAAGAAAAGAGGTAATTTAGAGTATTACAACAGTGTCTTATCAACGGTTGTACTCAACTTTTTCCTCCTTCATTTTTTAGGCTCGTAGACTCGAAAATGAAATCGATTCGAAACTTGTCACCCTTAGTAAAACAGGATCCGAATTCGGTGCGGAGTCTTATTACTCTCAAGATCGACTCCTCTCCGCTAATGAAGATAACTCTTCTATAACTAATAAGATACAAGATTTAGAATCATCTCTTGATCGTTTATCTTCTATAAATGACTTATTATCGGAGTCTACTTCTAGCTCTGGGTCCACAGGGCGACACATTCTCCAACGTCATAGAGAAATTCTTTCAGATTATCAACAGGAGTTTCGAAAGACTAAGGCTCACATAGAAAGTATCATTCAAAGACAAGATTTACTTAGTAGTAACAGTTCTAATATTTATCATAAACCAAATGAAGAAATGGAGTCTCTTCTAATGGAAAATGAATCTGTACGTAATTCTGAGCGATTGCTTGATGAACAAATTAATATTGCTTTGGATTCAAGAGAGACTTTAATTAGTCAACGCCAAGCATTTAAAGCCATGAGAAAAAAGTTAAATGATATAAGCAACCGATTTCCAGTGATAAATAATCTTGTTCATAAGATCAATTTACGAAAAAAGAAGGATGCTGTCATTCTAGGATCCGTGATAGGCTTTTGCTTGCTTTTCTTTTTGTGGTACATGTTTGGATAGAAAAAGTAACTATATCTTCCGTTGTTTGACATGTTAGTATATATAGCTATGTAATACATCTGGTGTTTAAGTACATTTTATGTTTGAGAAAATTAGTGGAGTATCCATTCGCTATTATACAAAATTGTCTGTTTTTATTTTCTGTATGAATGCTGATCCTTCAATTGAAAGGGTTCTGATATTTTATTTTTATTCATAATTTTGTATATTTTCATTTAAAAATATATTTTATTTTTAAGATATAATCAAATGAATTTTAATATTTTTAATGAGGGGGAGGGGAAGACCCAGCTTCTCCAGTTATTTCAAAAATTTATTAAATATTTATCAAATGAAGAATTACTTACTTGTTATTGTGCCTTATTTTTCGAATTCATTTAATAAAAGTTAAAACTATGTCAAACTTATTTCGTGAGTATTAATCAAATATATTCTATCGTAATTTGTTTATGGTTTTGAAGTAATCTGGTGATGTTATTTTATGTTAATAATTCCCTCCGAAGCTATGCAAGTGATGTGATGTTGCAGATCTGTCTTATAGGAAATTGAATACACGATTAAAATGATTGAGTAGTGTCTAAAGGCGTAAAAATCATTTGTTATACCGATTACCATAGTTTAAAACCTCAAGTTTTTTAGTTTCTTTTTGTACACTTTATCTATTTGAAGTACACAATAATACTAGAATACTACTTTGTAGATTCAAAATATATATGTTTTTTATTGTATAAGTATATAATGTCATGTAATATGGCTAACTTTGTCCAATTAATCATTCACAGCTGGGCATAGTTTTTAGTCTGTATTTACAAAATGAGTAAGATCTCGTATTGATACTCCTATAAGGATATCACCAGTCTCGAAGATAGAACGAAACAATGAAAGGCGTTTACGCTTTCCGTTTATTTTTGAACGATGACTGGGGAAAGAAATGAACGGCGTTTATTTTCTTTTTGCCTTGTAGGGATCGTTTTATGACTATTCCTACAAGATTACTATATTTTTTTTCTTAATTATTGGTATAATTATTATAATGATGGATTTTATGTTCTCTAATTAACTTACGATATATTTTATGTAACATGATTGAATAGAAAATAATATGCTTGTATATTTTTTGTAAGCTAATTTTTTCAGTTTTCAAGTTATGTTGGCTTATGTGTGAAGAAACAAAGTCGATTTATGATTTATGTGTAATCATTTTAGCTTCTTCAGCACTTACAGCCTTAAATTTACAATCTTTGCATAAGAGTTTGGAAACGGAAGCACTTGAAACAGTTCACTAAAAAGATTCGTTCACTGAATCAGTTCTAAGATATCCCCAATAGAAATAATCTTCAACCATTTTTCTGAATTATTCTATATGATACATAATTGTATCAAAATTTTAAAGAACAAACTGTACCGAAGCAAATCATTAACTATAATCCCTATTTGGGCTTTCGCCATCCTTTGTCCTAGAAAGGGACATCAAATGAATCCGGAGACAGTTATTATATACACTTATTAGATCTGAACCTCCACTGAGGAGGGCTCAGCCTTTTGTTTGTATAATCCAAGACATCTATTGTCATCCAAATCTTTTGATGCTCTTAATAAAGAGTAATATCGCCGGACATTACTACATAATAGCTTTTGCTCTAAATCTTTAAGATGGATTTATTTGTAACATTTTTTTATTAGTATATTTATTTTCTAATTTTATGATTTTGACATTTACTTTATTATTAATAGTTAGTTAGATTTCCTCGTTAGAGATATATCTATCCTGTGCACAATTGTATACAGCAACTTCCACATGAAGAAGAGGGGTGATTATCTTTTTGATTAAACTCCACGTCTCACTTGTGTTTTGCAACCTAAAGTTATGACATATTTAACTGGATTCCGGTGTCAGAACAAGAAAATATTATTTGGACCAATCTATTATTTCAATATTCTGTATATATAATTTATTGTTATTAGTTATATGATTCCAATTGTTTAATTTTGTATATTTAACATAAATATATGATGGTATACTTTTTAGTATGTAGATTATATTTAATTAAAGCCTTCTTTTTTAATGCTGGAACTTAAAATATATTTCGAAATACTCTACTTTGTCGTTTCATTAACTATTCTGGGAATAAGGTTCATAATGAATTACAATTTCATGGAGTGTGACGTTTTCAAATCTACTGTAACGGATAAAAAACGTCTAAGTCAATTATACGTAGGATATCTTCATTAAACATTTGCTAATAAATACTTTCGTTTTACCCTCAAAATTCATAATAAAGTATGCAGATGATAATCACATAAGTATTTTAAATAATGATACCATATGTATTTTTTCCCCCTTTCTCCTTGCACGCGTTTTTCTCTACAATATTATCAACTTTAGCAATGGGTCAGTCCTGTGATAGAGACTAGAAAAAGTGAATACAATTATCTTAATAGAATTATCCTTCTTCTTAATGCTATCCTATATATTTTTTCTTAAATATCTAATAATTACTTGAAACTGAGCCCTTCCATTCATGGGCTTGGTAATTAGCCACCTTTACCTCCAAGTTTGTTCCGCTACTGCCTGGGTAATGTTGGCTTTCAATCGATGATCATTTCTTAAAGCTTAGGGATGTTATTGAAAAGTCGAGGCTGCCCCCAAAAATTAATACTGCTGAGCATTTTGAGAAGTTAGCTTGGTCGTCAAAAAATTGGAGTACTACACGTAGACACTTAAGAAATCGAAAATTGTCAATCAGGACTTTACGAGGTACATAAGAGCTCACAATTCGAACAATTTCGATCCAAACGATTGATTCATTCGCATTGTTAATTAAATCACAATCATTGATTGATTTTTACTCTTCTAATTTATTTATTTATAAGAAGGCTGTCATGATTTTTGCTACAAGGGTTCTAATAGAGGTTCAAGCCAACTCAATGATTAATTAATCAACACTGAGTTATTGTAATTAGGGGCAAATAATCAAACATTTTATCCTGTGAAATTTGAGTTAAATAAATGGAAATAATAATTGCTTAGTATTGCAGTATGAATCATCATAAAATATATTTATAATTTTTTTCACCAATGTGTCCGCTCGGGAAAATGGTAATTTGGCAAAGTGGTTTCGGAAAAGTTCCTAGAACCAAATGCACTATACATGTGAGACAGTTAAGGAGTCCACTAAAAAATAGCTTGTGAACTGCACAGCACAAGTTTGAGAGCATTTTAAAAGTTATCCAGTTATTTGCTAGGTATTTGTCTTTGTATAGATATTAAATGACTTGCAAAAGTTTCATTCTTCTTCTTTATGTAAATTGATTCTAATGTCGTAATAGCTTCTTCATCCTATTTCTGATATACGTAAATACTTTAGAGTTTACAGAAGTATTCAGGATTTCAATTTTTATTTTTCAATCTGTATCTTTATCCAAGGAGCACTATATACATGGAGAGTGCACTTCTTTTCAGAAAATATATAGGTTCACATAAACAATCATCTTCAGTATATGTACGTGGCGTTTGATTGGATAAAAGATTATTTCAATTCCTCGTTAGAGAAGCTTGGATGCGTGTCATGAAATGTGTTTATAAAGATTAAACTAATAATAATTATCATCCATTGCATTAATGAAATCAAAATAGTATACCTATGTTTATTAAATAAAAATCGATTTATGTTCTAACTATTTTACGATTTTTAATTTTGAAACCTGTAGCAACAACTTGTATTAGAAAATTGTACAATTTTCAATTTCTTTGTCTTCAAATGTATTACTTAATTAGAACGTTGGTTATTCTAATTACTAACTATTTTTGATATTATTATTTCATTTTGATCGATTTAAAAAACGTTGTTATTAGGTATTTTTGTATAATATAACCGTGGGCATTTGAAATTTATCATGTGCCACAGAATCCTTATACTTAAGTAATTTTTATTAAAATAGTCAAAAATTACACCTACTTAATATATTGATCATCCATGAAAAATTCAATCATTGTATTATCCTCATCCCAAGTATTGTAAATCCTTCATTTAAATATTCCTTTTTTTGGTTGCTACTTGTACAATTTGCTTATACAAGTTACAACTTGTACAAAATGGCAATTTGTACACAACAAACACTTAGGTGGAGTTTAAAATTTATAATAAGGGCGGTTAAGTGTTTAAAATTTGTAGTGGGGGAAGGGGTAGGTATTTAAAATTACTTAATTTAAATACTAGTTATGTAATACTGGGTCGACTTGATAAATTGACAATCTTAAGTGAATTTTATGATGAAATGGAAATATTTCCAGGAACTATGTTTTCTGTTCTTTCAATAAGCATTACTAAATATAAATTTGATAACAAACAATGAATGAACAACGTTGGAGGGAAACCATATTATTAGAACCCAAATTATCTGTAATTATTTCATACCAGATTAAAAAAATGTGCAATTTTCACAATAAAAAAAGGCAAAATGAGTAGTTTATCCTGAAAAGGTCAAAGTGAACAATTTTTGAGCGTTGAGTGATCGCTTACAAATCCTAAGTCCACTGACAAGTGATAACAACTTTAGGAAACAAAAAAACAATGTTCAGTTCTCTAACAAGAACAAAATTTGCATGCTTAAAAGTACTTTGTGTTATGTATTTCATATTTCCTTTCATGTTCTTATCTTCTTGTATTTTCTTGTATGTATTATAAGTACTGTGTTTTACGTATTATAAATAGTCGTGTATTTTGTAAATAAATTAGAGTATGGTTTTGTATTATATATAATACACATGATCATATAAATAAGTGTAGTCTTATTCCTCCACGCCATTTCTTCTTCTCATTTGTCTCTCGGTCATCCTGGATCTCTCCACCTTATAAATAAGTTTGTGTCTCTCCCTCGTCAAGACACAACACTTTGTATTTACAACCCTAGATACGTACTTTACTTTTTTTAAATGACACTCTGAGCTTTAGCTACACACGCTCGATGCTACATTCTTATTTTTTTGAATCAATTTGTAACAATTAAAAATTAATAACCGGCAAACATCTAGATAAACTATTTTTTATTATTATAGGTTTATAATTTTTAAAGAATAATCTAACCCAGTAAAAGCCTTAACAATATGGGTACTATATAATATAAATGAATTCAAATGATATTGGTCAGATAGAGTTACACCACTGATTAGATATAAGCAAGAGTGTGCCCGGTTCAGGGGTTATATCGGTCCCTGTCTCGGTTCGTTCATTTCAACGGTTTTGGTCTCGGTTCCCGTCTCAATTCTTTTTAATACATGATCAGTTTTTTAACAGGCACTTAAAACAAGGAGCATCACTAGAAAATTCGGGTCCAGGAAATAATACTCCTTACAAACAGGGCCGTAGTGCCTCTAACAGATCCATAAGAAGTTCGTAGCTATTTGGAACTCAGATACAACTGCATCACACTGGTAAAGTGAAAAAAATCATTTGAAAACGGCTTTGTCAATTGCACACACACAAAAAAAAAAAACCCTCAGAAAATTGACATATTTGATTAAAGCTAATTTATTTTTTATAATATATATTTTCTTTTCGTTATATATTCTATATATGAACAAAAGCACCAGAACCGAGACAGATAAGCAAATATATTGCAGTCTCGGTTCAATTTGTCGGTTCCGGTTTTAGTGGTTCAAGAACCGGAACCGCAAGACCGGTAAGAGCACAACCTTGGATATAAGAAAAACATTTTAGCGTTACTACTAATCCATAAAACCTGGGAATTGTCTTTGAAGTCAAAAAACACATTAAGAGGATATTTTTCTCTTTAAGAGCTACCGGGAATCGAAGCTACGCACATTGAGTTCAAGAGAACCTCAAGGACTCAAAGACTGGATACTCGACTTGAACTTATAAGGACGAACATCTAGAATTAAATCTTATACATGATATGAATATTTGTAGATGATAAATCACAAAACCTCTACTCTGAAATTAAAAATAATTAACGCACTCGTACAATTCAATAAAACTTGAAATATTTCTATATATTTCGTCAAATAGTAAAATGATCATTTTTTTACACAACGAACAATTGACTCTAATATTAGATTATAATATATATAATAATTTATTCATTTATATACATTGAATTAAAATGATAATATGTTAAGATTATAAATCTATACATTTAAAAATGGAATACAAATTTTGATAATGGGTACCTTCATTAGAGCAAATAAAGACAGAGTAATATTTCAAAAAGCACATCATAACTGATGCAAAAATAATACATTATTATTTGTGGCACATGGAAAGTTGAGGATTAAAGCTCTACCAATTACATAATATGTAATGCGTACATATTTTATGCTAACAGTAATTACATAATTATAGAAATAAAAAACTCTAAAGTGAATCACTTTGGTAGCATGGAATGTTATTAAAGTATAAACGTACAAAGTAGGTGGTTGTCCCAAAATTAAAATAATAAGAAAAATAATTATAAAAAGCTTCAAAAGGAGTAGAAAAATTGTTGAAAAAAATGATTTGTACTCTTAATTTGTATAGTTGAATAGATATCGCATAATAAAAAGAGATGGAGTTTGTATAATTTCAAAAAGCATTGCTTTGTTATAAGATTGTTAAAAATCATGGTAATTGGTCTGTGGTTCATAAGCGAGGCAGATAGAAAAGCTCATAAGGGTATGATAGTTTAGTTTTACTTTGAGTAAAAAAAAACCTATAACTACGACTTAGTAAAAAGGATTTGCTTTAAAAAATATTTTGGCCACTTCATATTAGTATAATACAAATAAAATTAGGAGATAATAATTAATTAATATTATTTGAGAGGAGGGCCAAATGTGTGTTGGGGTATAAATACGTAAGAAAGAAAAACGACTAGAAAGATTTAGAAAGCCCTGCGATATTGGGAGCTAATGACTATGAAATTATAGGCTTTCGTTAGAAAAAATATCACTAATAAAGCGGATAGTTAATACAATTATAACATAATAAAAGCCGAGCCTTGAGCTTAAGAAAATAAATGGGGTTGTTTAATCCAGATTTGCATACTCAGGAACTATATAATTAGCGTTTTCCCAAAATTGACAAGTTGAGCGAGGTTCATGCTTGAATGAAACTCTGGCATTAACGTCATAGTATCCCAAGGCAACATCTCTATTACCATAAGGTAAAGAACCGCTTTTAACGAATTTATAAAAAAGTTTTTGTATATTAGTTACGAAACGAATCTCTGTAGAATTTTTTGGTTCATACAGACCAAAAATGGCTGATATATCTGAATGAGCATCAGCAATATTTCCAAGATCCCCAACTCTGGTTTGCGAGGCAATATAGGAGTATACATTTGTATTGGAGTTAGCTGATGCCATTTCTGCTAAATTCATTATTGGGCATACAGTTCGGATATCTGAGAGCATGGAAATATAGTCAATCCAATTATCGCTGGTGTTATAAAATGATAATGCAAGACCAGGAAGAGTTACATTGAAGGATCCCAACTTCTCTTCAACATGTGCTTCGAAGACATCCCTATCGTCCCAATCCATAAGATTAATATTTTTTTCGGTTGCTTCTACGTGTTCAGTTGAACCTTTGGAAAAAATAAATAATATTGAGAAGTTATATTAATTTATAATTAAATAGTGTTTGAAGCGAGTCAAAAACTTTGAGTTCTGTGTCGAGTGGAATTTGTGTTAGGATAATTTACCCATTTCCAAGTTTGATTTTTTTAGAGTTTCCATATAATATGAAATATTTATTTTGAATAAATCAGTTACTCTGCTTTTAATTAGAAATTAAATAGTTTTTTACTGTCCTTATCTACTTAAATGTTTTGAGTACAAGTAATGTCAAAACATTCAAGTAGATAAGGACAGTAAAAACAATTTACTTTCTAATTAAATTAGATATTTATTAAATTTTAAAGTCTAGTTTTTGTTTTGTTTTTCAAATTTGACTAATACTTGAATCCAGCACCATAAATCACAATCAACTTACCAAAGACCATAGGGACATCAATTTCAGACGCATGATTTATCCAGTACGAGACTGGATGATGAGTTAAAATATGCTTGTCAACAACAATCCATGAGTATTCCTTCTCACCAATTTGAGGCAATTGACTTGTTGATGACGTTAACCATTCATCAGGAATATTCTCCGTGAGAACTTCGGCATCCGCATTTATCAAACAGCGCTCCTTATCAGGTCCGCAAAATAATTTTTTCACAATTTTCTAAAGAATATAATATTAATAATTGTACTTTTTATTCTTTTTAAGGGAGAGTGCTTTTCAAACTGTGAGGCCACTCCCAGGAGATAAGTTTCGGTTCTAGATGGGTATGTATAGGGATATTAAAACAAAGAAATTGAAAATCAACATGGTAACCCTGACAATTTGAAGAATGTAGTAGAGGATAAAAAAGAATAATGTTCATGACGATTAATTAAATCAGCTACAATCAGCTTTGACAAGGGAGGAAGGAGAGAAGAAAATAAACAAAGACATTTTCTAGAACGACTCTGATGTCGATCCCCAACTCTGAGTCCAACAAGGACTTACAATTATAACTCCGCAACAAATCCTCAGGGTTACACTGGTTATGAGCACACACGAATTTTCAATCAGGTTTTTAATATAATTGAACCTATTTATGAAAGGAAGATCGCTATTTAGGAATTAAATAATAATAACAACCGCTAAGGAAAATGAAATTCAAATTACCAATCTAAAAAACGGGCCTGCTAATAAATTAAGAGGATTTACATCACTGGGTTTATCGATCATTTTCTCCGGGACATGTGCTGTGTCGATATTTTTTATAAATATCATAACTGGCCATTCAAAAAAAATCTTGAGGGTCCTTTTTTATTTTCTAGAAAAATTAGATTAAAGATTTATTTTCTAAAAAAACCCTTACATTTATCATTGCCTTAGGCCTCACTCACACTATAACCGACCCTGACTCCGGGCTAAAAAATTTAATCACGTAATTATATCATTTTTACATAAAAATAATAAAATATACATTACTAAATTTATCTTAACTAATTACATAAAAATAAGATTGGAAATTCTTTTTTTTTAGAATAAGAGTATACTTTGAAACATTGCATTTGGGGGAAACTCAAAAAGTTTGAAAATCAGGTGTTCAAGATAAACATATTTATTAACTTACCTCATTTTCCACACTAACTTGCTCCAATGTTCGATTAGCAAATGAGCCCGCCCCATTTGAGACCCAAATTCCGCTATAAAAACCTTTTCCGAGACGTGAAGAAGTTAAGGCAGTAACCAACGTTGCTCCAAAACCAGATCCAAGTAATGTGACTTTCTTAGGATGTCCACCAAAGTGTTGGATATTTAAGCTAACCCATTTAAGGGCTGTTATTATATCGCCCAGCCCATAATTCCCTGAGGTATGAGGATAAGACCTTTTTGATAGAACATCGTTTGACAAAAAGCCCAATGTACCAAGTCTATAATTGACCTCAACGAACACAACGCTCATATTCTTGGACAACTCTACGTTAAAGATAGAAAGTGTTAAATATAGTATGTTCATTAATTTTTGTAAAATAGTCAAATGAATACCGGATGAGGGAGCCAATGACTCAGATTCATCATCTCCGCGAATGTATACAACAACAGGCATGAAATCCTCATAGGTCACAGAAGTTGTGTAAATATTGAGTGTTAAGCAATCTTCATCCCCGACGATGTCCCCATTCTCATTTTTTCTCCAACAGCTCTTAGATTCATTCGTGTAAGCGATGAAATTAGGAGAAAAACATTCCTCCAAATTAGAAGCAATATGGGACTGCTCGAATCTATTTGAAATATTAGCTGCATAAGGAATTCCAGTGAATCGAAGTTGGTCTGGTGCATCAACAAGGCTATACAAAGGAGTTTATATAAAATAAATATTTTCACATCTACAGAATTATTTTAAATGAGTTACTTACCCAATAACTGTTCCACATGATGTATGTGCTTCCACATACTTTCCATCCTCTATAAATCTTATTTCGTTTGACCATCCAGATGGGGACGACCCAGCAGCAATGCCAATGATCAGTATAAGTAATAAAACTCCCAAAAGAATTGCTATAACAGCTATTTTGCGCCGAGCTTCCAACTCCTATAATTACATAATAGGTATACATGAAAACTTCATACAGAAAGAAAGAGGATACATAGCCTATTAAACACAAAGGCAAGCTAGAATTAATCCATTGGAGATGCCACAACTTCCACTACGTGAAGTAGCAAAAATGTATCGTCACAATAAAATAATGATAAATTGAATGACTATATTTGCAAAGGTAATATCCGGAGTAGTCTTATAAGTCAAACAAAGGTTCTGAACTATAGTGCACATTCTTTAATATCTCAACCAGTGCTTCCGGATGCTTGAGAATAGAAAGTGCAATAAATTCCGTGAAATGCGCAAGAAAAAATGTTCATACCGTAAATGTGCAAGGAAACCTGGAACCAGGGGCGGCACTAGCGCTTTTATATGTTGCTAAAGGCCCCTTAAAAGTTTTTTTAAAAATAATATATGTTGATGTTGATCATTTTTAGAGCTACCCCCCCCCGTCCCAATGATGAAGGTGCAATACCCTGCCTGCGACAGTTGAACTAATATAACTAGGTTTGAGTCAGTCCTTACCTTATTTATTTGACCCAGCCCAGTCTTGAGACCGGTTCTCTAAGTCATTGAGACCAGTCCTTAAGACCGTCGGTCCTTCGGACTGTTTAATAAGAACTGATTTAAAAAAAGAAAAAAAAAATGAGTGACGTCATTAAGGACCAGACTTTATAATTTTTACGACTCTATGCAGGACTTAACTGGGCGGGACACAGTCTTTAGTAGAGGTTGGTTTGGGAGCCCGAAAGCCCACCGTCCGAACATTCCAGTCCGATATTTATTTATAATGTAAAATAATTCCTTTTCAAGTAATTGATGACGTAATTTCGAATTTGACCCCCAAAAAAAAAAAATTACTAAAAAAAGGTCATTATACCGAATTTTGCAGCGGTTGATTTTTTATTTAACCTTTTCTAATTGCTTTACCGACTTTTTCTTTTTTTCTTTACAAGGAACCCTTCTTTACTTATAATTCTCCAAAATATGTCTATGAATTATTGGGTTGTAATATTTGTACATATATACGAAATGAGGAAATAAATTGAGTATTTCTACTTTTCTTAATTATTGTTCCAGACTGTTTTTGTGTTCACTCATCACATATATCGATCATTCGTTAGTTACCTGAAATCGTTGACTACATTGTCGAGAGACTTCCTTCATTCTACATATTTTTTCAGCTCCTTTGCTTTTAGGTGACCTGGGAGGCTTCTCTGGATCCTTTTTTTCGGAATGACCTGATACGGTATCCAGTGCCTTTTCATCATCCGTATTTATCTTTATCTCTTCCAAATCATCTTCGGGCACAGCTTTGTTACATTCCTTTAATTCTGGTCTCTTTTCCAGCAATTCTTTCTGCTCTTCAAGATCGCCCGTGACTCCAGATTCAATATCCTTTTGTCCTACAGATTCTTTATTCTTTTTGAACATGGCGGGAACGTGGTGAGCAGCAGAGCGAATGCTCTCTAAAACAGCCATTGCTGCTGGTTTCATGGATAATTTCTTATGGTTATCGCCATCTTCCTTTTTCTCAGCGGATTCATTTAATAGCTCCTTGGACTCCTCTTTATCAGTGTCTTCTTCCACATCCTCAAAAGTACCTTTTTCTTTTTTCTTCTTAAGAAGAGCTGGTACTTGACTTGCCTTGGTTTTGACATTGTCAAAAAAGTTTTTCTTATCTCCATCCGATAGCTCTTCTCCCTCAATCCCTTCTCCTCCTTCAGCCTCATCGTGCCCATCTTTACTTTTCTTCAGAAAGGAGGGCTTGGAAATCTTGGGCATTTTATCCAACATTTCCTTCACCCTCTCTTTCGGAGGCACCTTTGACGAGTCCTCCTTCTCATCTGTTTCTTCTCCTTCTCCATTTTGACCATCTTCCCCCTTTGAAGCTTCCTGAAAAAGCAATTATATTTAGGTTAGGTATATTTATCAATCGTAAAATGGAAAAAAAAAAACTTGTGAACTACATAAATGTTGGTTAGAATCTTGATAATACAAGGTGTCGTAACAAGATCCATAAGAAAAGTTAATATTTTGTGATGAATAAAAAGTATTTTAGTCTTAAAAACGCTCACTACTAAAAACAAAGAATATTCATTTTAACGTACCAGCGTTTATATTCAATTCAAATCTTTACATATAGTGAAAATACACATGAATTATGTATGATACGGTATAAATAAAGGACCAATAAAAAAAAAAATAGAAACAGTGCTCATTGTAAACAAAGCAATATTTCAATAATACAACTAAATTATTTCTTATTTAAACGATATGTATATGATATACATCAGGGAGCACTATATACAGTGCAACGTCAGCACTATTCATATTTTAAGCCACTTTCCTTGCGTTTTCAACTCAGATATACTACTGGTATAAAGGAGAAAATCTTCATCTTCATTTCAAATAGTATAACTTATTATACATTCTTGAATCAATTTATACCAAAGATAGGTGATAATTCTTTTCGAGTATGAATAACCCATCATGTCTAATGATAATTACTAACGGAGAAGTGATTTTTGGGTCTCTAGTTATAGTTAATTACATTGCAAAATCGTTTAAGTCAAAATTACCATCTAACGCCAAATTTGTATAGATGTTTTTAACATACCATATCAATGCTCCCAATATAGATCCATGAATCAATACCGACAACAATATTTGATATAACGTCTTCAACGTCCTTTTTCTTCTCAGTAAATAAACAACAACTACATATGTTTGCTCTCCTTGAGTCAATATCATTAGAATAATGAGACACATACTAAATAATTGGACGTGAAAGACATGGAGTGTCATGGAAAAAAATATACGTACATACAATTCACAAATAGTATCATGTTACTCCCATATGTTGTGTTTCTAAGATCTATTATTTACGAACTCTACTTTTCCTTAAGGGATCTTTCTCCTCGTAATAAAAGATACATGAAATGTTGTCAATATGCATCTCTGAGGACCACAGAGTCATATCTACATGTCACGGCGTTACCTCACTAATACAAAAATACTCTATTTATTTTGTAGTCAGCTGTCGATTCCTTCGTCTCGCTGGATACGGAATGGCTATTCCATAATATAAGTTTTTTGATATATAAACGAAGTAATATTAATAATATGTTATTCTATAATTATGCTCCAAAAGGACATGAATATCATTTTTTGTTGATCTCTCGTCGTATCTACAATTATTTCTATTGAGACATTTTTCCCAATCATACATAAATATGAGAGTCGTTTGAAAAGTCCGTGTAAAGTCCAAGAGATTGGGTTATTGGCGCATATCGAAGTTATGATGCTTAGTTAGTAACATCTCTTGGAAGAACAGACACTATCTTTCAGCCATATCGGGCTATTTCTTGCTTTATGGCATTCATCTGAATCGAGGAATTGGCCGGGAAGATTATGGGGACTATCTTTTGGATTCGCAAGGAATAATCCTCATCGATTATCTGGAAAAGGGTAAAACTTATTCTCCGTTATTGGATCGTTTGAAAAGACGCTACAACAAAAACACCTACAATTGGCCCACAAAAAAGTCATGAAAATGCACTGGCTCATATCTCAGCAGTTGTGGTCGCAAAATTAATGGAATTAGAGTGCCAACTCAAAATGTCCACAGCAATTGTAATCTCACGCACCTTCACTCTTCTGTCATTCATCACCATATCATGGATTTTATCAATGATTTCTGGAGTATAAATCTCAACAGCCCATCCAGGATGATCAGTGTTACTCAATTATTTCTGGAGTAGAAACATCAACAGAGCATCCAGGACGATCAGCGTTACTTTTCCCATGTGGCCACTCCAAAAAATTTGAGACTACTTGGAACTGTTCTAATCGAAGGTGCAGAGTCCCCACTGTCGTCCCCACACTCTAGAAGTTTCCATAAAATAGAAATAGACCAAGCTCGAATATAAGTCAAGGTTTCTAAGAGATTTAGGGCTCATATTGAGGCAATTATTAGAGTTGAGGCCTCACATAATGCATAAAAGTTGTGCAAGGCACTATTTTCAGATGATTTTGTGAAATAAATGTCCTCACAAAACCTTTCATTTTAATTTTACTCTTAAAAAAATGAAAATAATAAAATGTGTACGACTAGATTAGATCAACCCACTATATAATTAAAGCAATGGCTAATCGTCGTTGTTTTTTAACAACGAACTCATACTTAAAAAAAGGAACTACACATATAAAATCATAAATAATGATTGTAACGCTAGATGAAATTTAGCAACGAGCGTGTGTAGTTAAAGTTCACCAATGAGTGCTCTAGAGACTAAAGTATTCCTTGGCTCATCATATCTCGTAGATGAAAGTAATATCTGCTGGAATGATATATATATAAAAGCTGTTATTATTATTCTTTTCTTCTTGAAGAGAGAACATCTAAAATAGAGAAATCATTAGCGCGAGTGCTCATGAAAAATTGAGAGCAACACTGAGGATATACTTTCGGGTGCACTGTATAAAGTGATCCTTGATGTATATCATTGATATATTTTTATCTAAGAAATAACAATGTAATCGTATTAATGAAATATTGTAGGGGAGTACGTACAACATCAAACGTGTATACAGGGTGAACTGTATTATAGTGCTCCCTGAAGTAAATCATATAAATATTTTTGATATAAGAAATAACATTGTAGTCGCATTAATTAAATATTGCTGGCTTCGAATATGTAGAATGTTTCTGGTTGTATCTATTATTGCTCTCTTATGATTGTACATCATACGTCAATTGCATTTTCAGTATATAATAAGATTTAAATAATATATAAACGCTGGTATGTAAAGATGAATTCACTTTCACAGGCGTTTTATATGTAGCATCGTGTTTCTGCTAATGGGAGCTCTAGAGACTAAAGTACTCATCAGTCATCCCATCCTATTTCTTAACCTCTTATTTTTATTCTTTCATTCGTGAGGACGGAGCATGTCATTTAAATTGAAATAAGTATGGAGTAGTTCCGAGTGAGTGTGGTCATAAAAAACGAAGAGTGACACTGAGCATTTCTCTGGGAGTTATAATCAATGTTTTTAATGCTAAATATGTCTGTTAGTTGACGCCTAATTACATTGGGTAATGCAAACTACTACCGTTAGTCTTTATAAGGACATTTCTTTGATTTTTAGTTAAAGTAGATTAATTTCATTTTCTGTTTTTTTTAAACAATAAAACCAATGGATTTCCCAATTATTGTCTATAATGGGAGAGCAGTGGCCCCTTCTACCCCCCCTCTTTTTCCTACGCTTATGGACTCAATAAAATGCAAGCCCATTTTGACGTTGTGTGAGGTCATTTAGAATAGAGATTTAGATGGGGAACAAGAAATTTATTTATTAACTAATTGTCACGTTAGCGACTACGTATGCACTAGAGCCTAGAAGGAAACAGGACTATTGATTGAATACAAACACAGAAGAATAGAATGGGGAGGAACAAAAAATGAAAATAATAATCGTTCCCTTTCTACCCATTTGAAACGAAAAAATGTGTATACATATATATGCATCTATGGGTGACACGGAAAACAATTAATAAATGTAGTTTATTTCATTGTGTGGTGGGTTTCATTGTGTACACGAATTTATGTAATGTAATATACACACACAATGCGTATAGAAGCTCGAATCAGGGAGAGGGTAACGGAGTAGTTTATCATTCCAACAAATTCCCCATAATTAATAGTCCCTGTCAGCTCAGTCTCATCCCATGGATTTTGACATTTTAATTTGAAATAATATCAGATAGAATGTAGCACGTATTTATCTTTATTATATCGCGCAACCTTTCCTCCAAAAAGAAACAGAAAAAAGACCCGAAATTATCTGGTAGTTAGCCAAATAAGTCAATGATACCACCCGCTATTTATATCTTATATACTCGTAGACTATACCTGTCATATTATTTCTTCACCATTTTTAAAATAAATTACATATTATTAAAATCTACATAGTTATTTTATTCAATACTCTATTATAACATTATTATGATTAGATATTATATTATTTCTATGAAGAAATAGCTAAAAAAAATTCATAGAAATAATAAAATGGCCAAAATATCTATTATATAAACGACGAGGGATCAACAATAAATTGTATTCCTGTTCTTTTGGAAACGGAGCATAATTATAGAATAACATATTACTTTGTTTATTTGTCAAAAAGAATACATTATGAAATAGCCATGACGAATCAAGGGAAAAGAGGGAATCGACAGTTGACAACAAAATACAATGGGTATTTTTGTGTTAGCGAGATAACGCTGTGGATGAGCAAATTATGCAGCAGAGTAACTATGGATTTTTGAAAAAATTTTGAAAAAATTGTGATCATCTCTTCGAGAGATAACACGGTCCGGAACCTTTTCCCGTAAAAGTGTGATAGTTTTGTTACTTGTGTGGTACGTGGCGCCAATCGATAGCGCAGTTCATTCACTGTAACTGTTGCTCAAGCCTCCAACATCTTGTGATTTAACACCTTGCCACTTCTTCCTTTGAAATTGATATGAAAATAATGAGCCCTTTATATGTCAAGTTGATAGAGATTAGGTCGGGCTACGAATCATAAATTTCAGGGACTGTTGAATCGATGTGAATCCATGATCATGATGACTTCAACGGGGATGAACGAAAGGGATTAATAGATTCAGCCCTTTTAGACGATCTATACATTGATTGATCCAAGATGCATGATTTTTCAATTTCGTCATGATTTTTCTTTCGCAGCAGCTTGATGATGATTGATGACTCCAGCAGCGTCTGTAAGGGGTGGGCTGGAGGGGTTGTAGCCCCCCAAACTTAGGAATATTTTCTTATTACTAGAAAATTTAATATTTGAATTTTTTTTCCAAAAATGTTATAGAATTATTTAAAAATATTATATTTTCTGGTATTATCTATCGATTTTTGAAATTTTTCTTCGAAAAAATCAAATATTTATATTTTTTTTCCAAAAATTTAATTTTTTGAGAATAGCTATGGATTTTTGAAATTTTTCTCTAAAAATTAAATATTATGATTTTGTTTCAAAAAATTAATTTTTTGAGAACAGCTAAGGATTTTTAGTTTTTTTTTTCCAAAAATTTTGATTAAAAAAAAATTTTTTTTTTTTGATAATAGATATGATTTTTTTGAATTTTTTTCCAAAAATTTTAGTATATGAAATTTGATTTTTGAATTTTTTTTTCCAAAAAAAATTAATTTTAAATTATTATTTTTGGATTTTTTTCGAAAAAATTCCAAAAACCAAGGCCTCTACTAAATATAATTTTTTGTGAACAACTGTGGATTTTTGAATTTTAAATTTTTTTTTTTTTTTTAATAATAGCTATGGACTTTAGATTTTTTAATATATGAAATTTGATTTTTGAGTTTTTTTGTTCTAAAAAATTAATTTTTGAATTTTTTTTCGGAAACCAAGCCCTCTTCAAAATATAATACTGCGGGCACCCCTTCCCCCCCTCTCAATATTTGAATTATCGACAGCTGATATGCTGTCTCTAAGAAATCAAGGCTATTAGAAAAATAGATCAATCCATTAAGGGTTTAAAGCAGAATGTTCTAGAAAAAAATATTTTAAGGCGAAAGTATCTAGCTCTACATAGGCCTTAATGATCGACTAATCGTTCCTTTGGATCGTTGAATGATAAAACAGATCGGACGGATATATGAAAAAAGACTAAGAAGGAATGGGATCAACACAGGACTACTTAACAGGGATTATAGAACTGATACAACTCTAAATAAAATTATCGACTAAAATAAGTATGAGCGTCTCTCACAAAATAATAAGAAACTGTCTTGTATCTCATAAGCTGTCACTCTATAAAAATAAAACAATTCTACAAAAAAAAAAAATCCTCCCATTCTATGTATTATACGAGTATAAATAGCATATGGTCTAAATTCCATTGATGATAATAAGTTCATATGACTCATGACAATGGAATGCAATAAAAAGGATTCTTTTTGACTAAAGTTAATAACGGACTCTTATATGTAGAGAAAACTTAATGACTTTACACCCCAGTCTTTCAAAACCCATTCTCCATGTAAAGACGACATAATAAGGGGGAAAGTTTAATTAATTCAAGTTCTTCCCTCTACGTGTTTTAATAACATTAAGGATTCATTAAGGTAATATAATCTAATAATTACAATTTTTACCATATTTGTGTAAATGGACAAGAGAAATTAATTAAAACAATGTTTTTTTGTGTACTATAAGTTTTGCTTTCTATTTCACAGCTCTCCGACAATTCTACAGTAGGGGAGACAGCTGCAAAACTTTGTGTTTAGTGCTCAATTACCCCAAACTTGTTTGACATAGTCGATACGGCAAAGTTTTTGAAACGAGGTAGGGCTAAGAAATCTACTTTTTCCGATCCAGTTAAGAATGTTGATGTATCTAATGGGAATCTCTTACTATTAAGGATGCCATTTTTGTAATGAAAAAAACAAGTTTAAAAAGTACAAAAAGAAAAACGGTTGTTGCATGTTCTCTTTCATAGTTATGCGAAATTGTGTAAAACAAAAAAACTAAGTAAAGCGATTAGAAAAGGAAAAACGGTTGATGGGAGTGCTCTCTTAACCCTGTTTACAAAAAAAAAAAAAAAAGTGGAACCATATACTCTATCTCTAATACTAAACCTCACTTCAAAATATTCAAACCCTTGTAAACAAGTCAAGTAAAAAAGTCACCGATAACCTTAGAGCAGTATTTTTATGGTCCCTCTGTACTAAACTATGATGCCTTCAAGTTACCCTCGTCTAGAGCTAAGTAAAATAATAGTGTATTAAAAAGGAATCTCCCAAGGTCTCGAGCTTAGAACCCCTAAAGGAGGCCACTACTCCCCAACCTCGGTTCTCGGAAAAAGCCTACTGAGAAAATAGTTCAAAAAAAAAGTAATTTTCCTTTTCAGTCCCTTATTTAATCAATTGTGGGTGTGTGAACATCGCCCTCTAGAAGAAGAATTCTCGCCTATCTTTGATGCAAATTGATTTTAAAATGTATAGTAAAATAAATATATCTTATGAATTTAAATATAATTATAATATTTTCTCGTCACTAATGCTATTTTAAATGTAGAATATTCTCCTCTTTAAAGCAGAAATTTCTTTTATCCCCCAAAATAATATAAGAGATATTAACATAGGTCTTAATTCAGTAATACCATAACTCTTGCTCCAGCCTTCTCCTCGCGAACTTACAAAATACACCCATCTCTACGCATAAAGTATGTTTCCCCGGCATGTAAAAATAAAATTAACATGGTCTCCCTGACAATTTGAAATTTTTTGGGAGGAAATCAGCTGCAAGCAGCTGTGAGAGGAAGGAAATAATCACAAATCCTGCACTGTTGAATCTTTGGGGTATCCATTTTTGAGGCAGTGGCCAACACGGAGAAGGAGTTTGTCATCAAGGATCAGTTTGGAGTCGGTGGGCGAAGCTGAATGTGATTGGTTTGAGTGATTGACTTCACTATGAACCTCATTATTTGTGAATTGCCGAATAAATTTGTGAAATAAATTGTAATATACGTTATCCTAAAAAAATTCTGGATTTAAAATCCCCACCCTGTAAATATTGGATGCTTTAAAAAACCACTTTTACCCCTCAAAATCAGTTTTTATCCAATATCTCGAAGAAGAATTGACAAAACTGATTTTAAAATTTTACTTATTTATAAAAATTGTACTCTGAGTTATGTGGCATTAGCTGTTCAAGAACAAGGGATAGTTCGAACCGTACCCGGTCTCCCCTACCAATGATAAATCGTCTCCAAAATGCTTCTACCATTCATTTAATGAAATATATGTAGCAATATATAATAAGGTGGAAAAAGATATTATATAAATACAACGAATAAATCATGAAAAGAAATAATAATTTAATACATTAAATATAATGGACTCTCTGAGAGAAATAACATATTTTCTCACTTGAGTTACTTTCCCCAAAAATAGAGTAATTAATTATCTCGTCTCAAATTCATGATTACATATAATATTATTGTTAATTCAAGTGTTGGATTTAAGTATTACACACTTGACTTTACTAAAGCCCACATTTTTGTTATTACTTCAGTCAACGAAGTTGAAAGGAAGCTGGTACAAAGATCATTTATGGTCAATGACGTCGATAGCCCATGGGGGGAGGCTACAAGTTGCAAATTGTATAAGCAAATTGTACAAGTTGCAATCCAAAAAAATGAGATGAATAATTTTTTATGAAGGATTTACGATTCTTTGGAGGAGGATAATGAAATTATTGAATAATCCATGAATGATCGATATATTAATGTTGTAATTTTTTTACTATTTTACAAGGCTGTGCTTTTATCGGTCTAGCAATTCCAGTTCTTGAGCCACTAGCACCGGAACTGACAAAGTCGAACCGAGACCGCAATGTATTGCTTATCGTTCTCAGTTCTTGTGTTTTGTTCCTATTTAGAATATATAACGAAAATAATATATATATATTATAAAAAATAAGTTATCTTTAATCAATAAGTCAATTTTCTGAGGGTTTTTTTTTGTACAATTCCGGAGTTTTCCAATGATTTTTTACGACAGCAGCGCTTCTAATGGATCTGGAAAAGTGATTTTAGGCACCAAACATTGTAAATAAAAGAGGTATGGATCTAGGTCTGCTACTAATAATATTTCTTAAGCCAGGGTTTCCAAAACTTTACTATCCTCAGGCCCTCTTATACTAACAAATTTTTAGCTAAGACCTCCTTCATACGAAACATTTGTACTATGTATGTGCAGACTGAAAGCAATCCTTAATTCTCCATCTTTCTAGCCTCCCTCACGGCCCCACTTTGAAAACCATTGTCATAAGCAACCTTAGTTTTCAGGGCCCCAGCTGGAACTTGGGGCATTACGCACTCTATTTGTATCTAATATCATTTCTTTGGCCCAATTCTTCCAGCGACGCCCTTGTTTTAAGTAATTGTTACTAAACTGAGCCCATCTAAAAAGAATTGAGACAGAAGACCGAAATAAAGACCGATAAATCTGTACCGAGACCAAAACCGTTGAAATGAAAGAACCGAGCCCGGGACTGATATAACTGCTGAACCTGAGCCGGGCACAGCCTTCCTATTTTAATAAAAATAACTCAAATATAAGTATTCTACTGCACATTATAAGGTTATAATTACATAATAACCATTTAGTTTTAATAAATCAGAATGGAAATTAATATATGTTAATTAGAACGACCAATATTGTAATTAAATAATGCATTTTCTAAAAGAAAACATACTTATATAAGTGATTCTATAACGATGTTGATAACTTTTGGAGCTGAGCCCCCCGAAAACTTGTAAGTCCCTTGTCTATGGTCACTGTAAAGGGCCATTAAATTTTGAGGGTCAAGTTACTTTTTCAAAGGCCTTCCTTCTTCCTGTCTTTTTGAGATAATTGTCATTCCATGACAATTTTTTAAAGAAAACAAATGTTTTTTGTTTTTTTTCAATTTCTTAAACGAAAAAGGTCGATCCTTTTTCTTTTGGTTCCTTGTTCCCTATGACGTCATTTATGTCATCTTGGCATATTATTCAAGTCTACGTGATTTTAGGCCTTATTTAACCCTCTCTTTTATTTACCACGAGATTTTGAATGTCCTCTTCGATTTATTTATCTCCAGTCAAGTTTTAACGAAAATTACAATTAATTATAATGTCAGCATCTGTGACGTTGAATACATAATAATATATTATTATAACTCTCACCCATTTCAATTAATTTCTAATTGAATAAACCACATTAGAAACACGGATTTATTCTTAAATTTCGACTCTGTCAACCATCTGCTACCACTTATATATGCTACATACAGTGTCTAGACTTTAACAACTAGTCATTGAAATGAATTACAAATTGTTATATTATGCGTTCTTTTCATCAATATTGTTTCCAAATATACACACTCTTGAGTTCAGGATACAAAGGGGGAGGTCGAATTTTCTTTTTCAATGCTTAAATAGTTAGTATTAGTATAGACTACTAGTAATCATGGCTTGGATGAGATTGTATATTTGGAATTTTTGAGTAATTGCGTCAAAACGTAAATCTACATATAATTTTCAACATATGCTAGATAGAGATAATTAGCTTTTATTTGCGAATGTTGCACAACTTGACGCTGAGATCAAAACCTTTTCAGACCACCCTCGCACAAATAAACTATAAAGTGTAACCACAAATGTGAATGACGGAGAGTCCATCTTGGACTCGGAGTAGAATTGAGGATATACATATGAGTCATTCCTACCTGAATCATTGCTAGATACAGTGTGGGATTTGTGATAATTTCCTTCACATCATAGCTACTCAAAGATAATTTAATGAAACGTCATGACAGCTAAGATTCTCTCATACCAATTATTCTTCAAATTGTTCAGGGTAACCACATGAATTTTCGGTTTCTTTTTTTTAACATACCGGTGGATAGTATTATGTTCAGCTATGAAGATGACCGTTTAAAAAAAAGTGATTTTAATGGAAGAAAAACGTGATTATGAATCAGTCTCAACAAACAAGCAAGCTAGAATGATTTTTTATTCAAAATTGAGTGTAGACTATATTTGTATTCTTCGACTAATTATCTTTGGCTTCTATTAACAAATTATTCTTATTAACTCTTTGATAGCCGCAAATTGCATTTAAAGTAGCCAAAATTGATCGTCACAGTTAAAAAATGAGAAATGGATATAGCTTTTTTTTAATTAAATAAAGATTATAAAATATACTCCATCTTCTTGACCTTCTAAACGGATCCCATAAATTTGAATAATAAGTCTATAATTGGCACAGAAATGTCTATAAAATATAACGTAGATGTGAGATTTGGTACATAAACGATTAACGAATAAATAGAAATATATCGGGTTTTCAGCCCACGTCTTAGTTCCAATGGTATTAAATTGTGATTAATTTGGAGTTCAAACTGAAGAGTGTGCAAGTCCAGATATCTTACTTTATAAACAGACAATATGACCTAGTTTTCCTTTCTATTGCTTTCTTGGTTGCCAAAAAATAGGGACAAGCGAGTCAATAATATAAAAAAATAAACATACCTACGTACATAAATATACAATGTATAGATTATAACTTTTACTTGGTTCTTTACTTAATGAGGCATAAAATCGAACATGTTCATGCCCGAAAAACATAAAAAGTGAAGTAAGTTGTAGATTTATCTTAAGAGCAAAAAGTCACTCGATCATTTTCCAACTAAATAAACATGTGAAAACATAGATAAAGAAAGAAAATGAATTTTCCCTCCCTCCCTTTGTTACCTTTATTGTATATCGCAACCTCTCATCCAAAAAGACGGAAAGAAAGCCGAAATCAATTCGTAGCGGTTAGCCAATGAAATATAAAATAATTATTCAATAATTGAAAATAGATTTTTTAAAACTTAGCAAGAGCTATTTGAATTGATGAATTCAATCAACGTCCAGTACACAAATTGGCAGAAAAGAAGTTGACAAAATCATTTGAAATTTGATATTAGTGAGGCAGAGGCCCCAGAAATATAGACTCTATAGTCCCTTCCACTTTTTTTAAGTGGAATAGACTCAAAAAATCCAATTTGAATTATTCAAAATTTTATAAAAAAAAAGATTATTAGTTCGAATTACTCTAAAAAATTTAAAATTAGTTTTTTCTCTCAAATTTAGTATAGATATATATATATATATAAACAGCCTGCGAGCACCCCCGATGGCGTCATCATTATATAATCTGGCCTTCCCACTTGCAAATACTTTCTGGCGTAGTGTGGTAACGCCTTGCATTATCATAACTGGTACTTTATGTTTATTTTTGAAATAGATGACTTTAGTAATGTATATCTCGCGTTTTATAAGTGCAATCGGTTTATGGTCCTGATACTGTAACAGCCAATTATATGCAATTTTGGTTTCTTCGATTCTTTTCCGGTTATTTTGATTTTAAAGATGCGCCACGCACTGAAAGGCCAATTATCGAAAATGGAAATTGTCGAATCTGACCGTTATATAGGGACTGTTTTGATTACCATATGGATAAATAATAATAATAATACCAGTAATAATACAAAATGTTGATTATAATTTTTGTTATTTGATAGGTTTGAACGAAAAATAAACATCATAAAGTTGAGATCTGAGTGAAGTCATATGGAAAAATGGAGCATCATATTTTCAAAATTGAGACCTCTCAATCAATTTGAAATTACCCAATTTTGGACAAAAAATGTCCGTCAAATTTTATATGGCTTGAGAGATCTGAAGAGCCTTTGAAGTGTGAAATGGTGAAAACATTATTTTTCATAAAAAAAAAAAACAAAAAAAAAACAGAACACCCTTCTATAGTGCACAAAAGCAAGCTGAAATGATTTTTCTCAAAATTGACTGTAGATTACATTTGTATTCTTCGACAAGTTATTGTCAATGCGAGGGGTCACCAAACTACGGCTCGCGAGACAGATTAGGCCTGCAACGTCAGTTCTTCCGGCCCACTGACTGTATTTGAATTTGATTGATAAGACGTATGAAACACGAAACTTTGGGATAATTTTTTTTCTTTCTTTCACACATCACTTCATTTCAATAGATTCAATAATAGAATATTTTCTTATGAACCCTACCCAGAGACTTAATAACGGTGCATCTATCTACAGCTGATATTAAGATAGTCTTTAGACTTCTTCCGTCAACCACCCTATCTTCTGTGAGCTGTTGAGCAATAAAGGCTTTGCAGTTACTAATAGCCACACCAATTGGTTTTTCCTCATCTGAACTCTGCTTCTCAGATGGTTTCTATGTAAATCAACACATATACATATATAAACCCTATTGAAGAAGATACAAAACTCAGAGGGGTTTCTTTCAAGGGTTGATAGAAGAAAAAAAGAGAAAGTCATCTTGACATCTGTATCAAAGGATTGTGTACATAAAGTTACTCCTTAAGAAAATAAGCAGACTACCTACATAGAACGTGGAGATAAAAGTATTTAAAGCCTTAGAATAATAATTAGCGTCATAACTCGATAATGAATTTATCCACAGGAGGGCTCGGAGGAATAATAAATGTTTTTTAATGTTTATACAATAGAAGAGGTTAAGAAAGGGGCTCCTCTTTCTAACAGGGACAGAATAGATCATGTTGTCTCTCATTATATTAAACCATAAAGGTAATCCTGTTTATTAGTGTGGAGTGAATACTATTCATCGATTTAGAATATAATCCATTTTCATAAACCCAAAACACTCAGAAAATAACCAAACAATAGGGAGGACCTTGGAAGAGACAAAATTATATTTGCTTTGGTATAATTTTGCGTCACTTACAATGCCGTAACTGTTCCCGTAGCCAGGGACGGACAATTGCAAAAATAACGAATTAGAGTTTAAAAAATAGACTAAATAATATTTTTTGAAGAATAAATAACAAGACTTTTCTTGATGTTAAATGATTTAATTCCCATATACCGCGTCTCAGCGAAGCGGAAATAAAACTTTGGAAAGGTTTTCATTGGCTTACTACATAATCTACCGATCTTAGTCCGTAATATCAACTGGTAGAGCAATGAAAACAATAAACTATTGTACAACATATTTTCTTATAAGACAAAGGACAACTGAGAGGGAGGCCAAAAAAATCGTGTGTCAGCGCTTTATTGGTGTGTGAATGAGTTATAACGAGATCTACCACATCGTTCCATGCTCCAAGGATCTCATTATTAATATTAAAAAGCTGAAAGACGACATCAAGAGCTTTGTCAGGTCAAAAAGGCCAAATAAACTAAAAAGTGATGTGAAGACAACATTGAAATTTTCTGGTCTTGGTCAATGTGGCCTTCATCCTCACAAGACTGTCATCCTCTTGACTATGGGATCTGATTTGCCACTTCTCTTGTGAATATGGATGCACTAAAGGTTATCGTGGAGAAAAAGTGGGCTGACATGTTGGATAGATGAAGAACACCTGTAAGGCCTAGGATCGATGCTATGGTTGAGACCAAGGGTGGTCACTCTGATATTTTATTGTTTCTATGAAGCAAAATAAAGTCTCATTCTCTTAATACTTTTAAACTTACTTAATAAATTTGAGTTTGAGAAAATTCGTTCACCATTCGATGGGTCACACATTACATTATAGTAGATCAATATAAAATAAGATTTACATAATATTGATAGATCCCTAATGGCTGACTTTAAAGGAGAATGGTATTGGGGTTTGTATGCCAAAATTCATATTTAAAGAAAGGGTTCCACACATTTATCTTTGCCCTAGGCCTGTTGATGGTAGACCCTGCCCATCTAATCAGTACTATTCACTCTCCAATAACTCTCTTCAAGACCTTGTCCTGACTACCTATTAATATACGAACCGTCCCGTTTAGTTACAACCACGCATGGTCTCCCCTACTAGTAATAGGTGTATAGCGTGATTGAAACCCGGTATAAAAGAAAGTGAAGAACTATAAAAGTAAAGAATTTTTTTTTTTTTTGGGGGGGAGAAAAAAAGGGAGAATGATAAAAAGAAGAAAAAAGCTTCGTGAAAAGGAAAAGAAAGAACTAGCTGAACAGAGAGTCAAAAAGAGGGAGGAATAAAAAAGGGATCGATAAACTCCTTACATAAAAAGCTTGGGATAGGGGGTTGTGCTTCCTCACTTCTTTCTTATCTACAACGTGCAATATATATATATATATATATATAAAGACACATAATATAAAATATGAAATTAAACCATATTAAAAGAATATTAAGATAAGATACTGCACAATATCTAAACAATCTAAATCCATCCTTAGAAACTCCCATCCCTCTCACGATTCAAATGAATGATTACCTTTTTGTTTGGTTTGAGGAATCCGGGGACTTTGGGGGTTTTGATTTGTACATTGGGGATTTTAAACTTTTTCTTTGACAACTCCCCAGTATTTTCTTCTGGTGTAGAGTCCTTGTTATCCGAAGGAGGAGAAACGACGGAGGACACGTCAACTTCTCCATCCACCAAATTCTCTTTGGACTCTCGTTCCTTAATCTTTTCTAGAAGGAGCTCTTCCTTCTCGATTTCCAATTTGTCTTCACTTTTAGCAGAGAGAATGACATCGCTTTGTGGAGTTAATAGATCCTCGGACATTTTGTTTTAATTCATGGAATTTATCTGGAATGAAAATACATAAATGTAGTCTTTGATAATTATTAGTGGTGCATGTGTATATAGTATAGGTCAGTGTATAGTATTGGGTGGGGGAGGGGGATTACCTCCATGTCACTCCAAATAGAAAGAAATACTGCTGACGCTCCAGTAAGTTTGTAAGTGACTTAAGGGTCTAATTACTTTTTTGTTTTACATTTTTTTTCCGAAAAAGTATTGTAAATACCGATACAATTTTAGGTTCTGAAAAAGGGTAGAAAATATTAGTATGGTGACAACAATAGCGGTGAGGGGCACCAGAACCATAGAGGCCAAGGAGCCATAGCCCCCCCCCGCCACACTATTGCAGAACTTTTATAGATATATAAAAAAATAAGAAAAATTAGGTTACTCGTTCAAATTTAGTCTCTTTCCAAAGCAATTTAACTCTAAAAAGTTCTTTGTATCTTGGAAACTAAACTAAATTTGCCATTTTAGTTAAGAAATATCCTGTTTAAATGGTAAAAAAAGTAGGGGTCAACCATAAACCACGTGGTTTTTAACAAAAAAATTACTACCTCCCTCCCTGGAGACTTGCATACATGGTTCAATACATTACTCCTCCTCATAATTATGTGAATCGTGTGCATTTTTTGGCTGGTATACTTTTTTGGAATTGGTAATCTGAAGAATGAATTTTCTTTTCCTCAACTACATATTGTCATTATTATTTAACTCCTGAGTAGTGAACTTCCTTTTCTAAATAGATTCAAAACCTGGATTCGTGTATGTTCAAAAAAGACGGGGAGAGTAACTTTGAGGATTTGTTGCGGAGATATAATTGTAAGTCCTTGTTGGACTCAGAGTAAAATTTTAGGATCGACATCTGAGTAATTCTCCCCAATTTCCTTCCTTATGTCCTTCTCCTTTATCAACGTCATGACAGTTAAGCTGCTCTCCTCCAAAAACTGTTTCAAATTGTCAAGATTATCATGTTGATTTTTGGTTTCTTTTTTAATTTGCTCAAAATACACAATGATTTTGATCATTACTTATATAATTTACCCAAGGTTAATTGAAACACAAGCATAACACTTTTCCGACTGATGTTTGACTTCCACCAAGCTTTTTTATAGTGACGTCAAAGAATATATTTGTTATACTCTATGACGTCAAAATATGCCTACCTTGCCCAGAAGTCCGTACGGTACATCAAATTGAAAATTCTGGCAAGCCCCATGACATGATGGCATAACCTTGTATGTATTTCTATAAACCTTGTTTGTACCCATCATTTTTTTTTAAATGTGTCTCCCCTGTTCGCTATGACGTCATTTATGCCATCATAGTATGTTATTAAGAGTTTAATGGTTTAAAATTAATCCCTTCCCTCTCCCTCACGAGGAGAGTTGTGGTTTTAGGCTTTGCTCCTAATTTGGCACGTTGTTAGTGAATGTCCCATAAAATGAAGTTGATAATACAATTCAGGTTTGCCCCCCCACTGCTCCGATTCCTAATCTCATTTGTTTATTCGTTCTATAGGGATTTTGTTATACTACAATCGTAAACAAAAAAACAAATAAATTACTTTTTTTCCATTATTGAATGGTCGATTAGACCTATAGATGTTTATGTATTACAGAAACACAACCATTTGTATTCCCTATTTTTACACTTGTTAAAAAAGAAAATGGCTCCCTAACGATGAAGTATGTTATTGTTTATGTACGAATTAACGCTCTTTTTCTACTTGTAATCAAGTCCGTTTGTCATCAATTCAATTAAAAAGTCATTTTGACCCATGTGGACTTTGGAGAGGAAGGATCTACATTTAATAATATGTGAGATATATATATATATATTTCATCTAGGAAGCGGGGTCCAAGAAGAAGAGCAACTGTCACTCTCATGAAGATGAATGAGAACAACAACTCTATTTGTGTGTGTACATTGTGAGACTCATATCATGATGGGCCATTAAGTGGGATTGAGTGATGGAGGAGAGGATAAGTGCTTTAAAGCTACTCCCGAAAATGCCCACGATATCTTAACTAAACATCATTTAGATAGGAGAACATCTATATTAATCAAACAAAGTTTATTTGTTTATATGTTTGTAACGAGTCGTGCAAAACTTTTGAGACTAAAATGAAGAAATTAAATAACAATGGGGCATCATTTTGCATAGCTACATGTCATATCCAAAACAATTGTATTAATATATCTTATAATAGCAATAGTGAGGATGATTAATCTTGAGTATGACTGCCGTAGGCAGTCAGAACAGCTTTCAGTGTGGGGGGACTAGTATTTTACTTCACAACAGATACTATAATCCAGGGTATCTAAATTTGGGGTTTGGAGAGGTTAAGGGTGCACTAAAAATTGGGACTCAATAATAGTTCACTTTTTCCCAATCTCTGCTGTCAAGGGTGATACTTTTTTGAGACACCATAAGCCTCTTTGATGCACCTTGACAGGGTGAACATCAAGACATTGACCCCATGGTCGTTTCCATCATGAAAAGATCCGACTGCTCTTTAAAGACTTTGACTACAGCCTCAGGAGTCAATTTTCTTGGTCACCCACAGCTCAGGGCTTATCTGAGATTCTTACTCTTATTCAAATACTCATTGACACACTTGACGGTTGCAAGGCTCTCCTTTTATTGATCTAGCGGTTTCAGTTCTTGACCCCGTGTTTTTGGTGCCCCTGCTGGAACTTGGGGCACTACGTACTCTGCGTTTAAGGTAGCTGCGGTCCTATTTGTATCTAATATCATTTCCTGTGCCTAAATTTTCTAGTGACACCCCTCGTTTTTAGTGCTTGTTACCAAACGGAGCCCATATAAAAAGAATCGAGACGGAAGACCGGAACCGAGACCAATAAAGCTGAACCGAAACTGTTGAATTGAAAGAACCGAGACAGGAACTGCTGAACCTGAACGGGACACAACCTTGGACGGTTGTCTTTGAACTACAATAACTGTTTTTGGGGGCATTTGGACGGTAAGCAAGGTAGCCATCTTTCGCCTGAGTTGTATTCGCGACATGATAATAAACTCTAATTTTTTAATTTAACTTTAACATAAGGAGGAGACTCCGGGCTTACCACTAGCTTTTTTATCGACTCTTGACTGTCAAAAGAGAAAGGAGAAATTTAAAAAAAACAAAAACATATGGTAGCTAATCTTCTGTATTTCCCTTGTCACCAGCTGTAATTATTATTTAGAGAATAGTTATTAATTATTATATACACTGAATTGATAATCTTATCAATCACTGAGTATCAAATGACACAAATTATGAACCAAGTGCCTTGATTGATATAAATTAATATAATTTTATACATATCTTATGTAATAACTGTTTTGAGTTCATATATAATACGTAGAGTCCGCTGCTTTAAATCGTACAATTATGTGAGTCAGCTTAAAAAAAATTAATGAAAACAGCTGCAAGCAAAATATACTACATCTTTTTTTAGCTTTCAGAAAAAAAAAAAAAAATCAAATTGTTGTAAAATAAGCTCCAGAATGACTGTACTGCATACAGTCATTTTTAGTATATTTTAGAACTGCATAGATGTTTGACCTAAGAAATATATCATTTTCCCGTTACGCCATCATTGTTGATGCCGGTCATTTGGAGCCTAAACAACTTAGTTTTATAACAATGAAACCCCTTTTTATGTATTATTAAGGAAAATAGTCAAGTATTGGATGTTAAAATGGGACCATTAAATAAAAGGACATAAACCTCTCTATATTGCCTGGTTTTATTATTTATCAGACATTAATATGTATAAAAAATATGTTATTACATCGTTATGTAATCGTATTTTCATATTGTAAATAAAAATTAACTATTACAATGGAAAATATTTTTCTCAAATATATTCCACTTTTCTTGTCCTTAATCGATCAAAATAGAATATATAATTGTACAAATTGAGCCCTTTTTAAAGATTTTTACGTAGGCTGCTATATGTACTTCTGGCCTAGGCTACAGTAAGTGTTGCCAGGATCAATTTGACATTTCCTTTGGTAAGTTTGACATTTTTGTAGCATAATCGTACAAAAGTTTGGACGTACGACCATCATTTGTGTTGTTTATGACTTGAAAAAATTAATTTGGCAAAAAAATGGAATTAAGTCGTGAACATTTTCGTGCGATCAGTTTTCACAACTTTCGACGCGGATTATCACGAGAAGAGTGAATTGATGAACTTAAATCTTTGTATGGCGATAAAGCACCATCCTATAGTACGGTGACAAACTGGTTTAATGAATTCAATCGTAGCCGACGCTCGCTCAAAGATGAATTCGTGAAGGTGGTCCAAAAAAGGATGTTGTGCCAGAGAACATTGATGTCGTGCGTGAAGTGATAATGCAAGATCGTCATGTGGCATACCGTGAGATAGAGGCATCCTTGGGCATTTCTTCCACCAGCAAATATTCAATATTGCATGTACACCTCGCCGTAAAAAAGGTTTGTTCTTGTTGGACAATTTGACAATCGTTCAAAAGAAGGCTCCTGTCGATTGGTGCAAAGAAATGTTAAAAAAATACGATCACGGTACTTCAAAAGACGTTTAAAAGATCGTCAGAGGTGACAAATCTTGGAGCTATGCGTATAAGTCCGAAACAAAACAACAATCGACCGTGTGGGTCTTCGAAGACGAGCCAAATCCAACGAAAGTTGTTCGTGGAAGAAGAACTTGAAGCAAATTCGGAGTGGTACTTCACAATTTGATCCCTGAAGTCTTCGAAGAAATTCGAAAAACGAACAAGAGAAGACGAATCATTGTTCACCATGACAATGCGAGCTCTCATACATCGGCTCAAACCAGCGCCTTTTTGACCGGCCAAAATTTCGAATTGATGGGTCATCTGCCGTACAGCCCTGATTTGGTATCCAATGACTACTTTTTATTCCCGCACATCAAGAAAAAAATGAGTGGTCCATGATTTTCGTCGCCAAAAGATGCTGTTGAAGTGTTTAAAAACCATGTTTTGGAGGTGGCTCAATTGGAGTGTAAAAAAGAGCATCGACAATTGGTTTGAGCGCATGCAAAAGTGTATAAATCATGCTGGAGAATACTTTGAAAAACAATTAAACCATTTTGATGATTAATATTCGCATTTTCTTTATTAGGGCAGAAATATTTATTTCACCCTTCGTAGAACATATGATGTAGAACTTTGATTTAATTCAAAAATCAGTGCTTATCATTTGAATAAAATATTATTCCCTACAGGTATAAAGTCTTTTTTATTCTTTAAGAAATAAAATATATATTTAAAATATCAATTTTGAGACAATTTATCGTTGTTTTTTTTTTAGATAAATATAAATGATGGACCGGAAAATAGTCATATGAAATTCTGATTTTTTATATTAAAAAGATTATACGGGATTGATTTTATCTAGTGGTACACATTTTATTATTTTCGATTTTTCAAGAGTAAAATTTAAACTAGAGCATTTGTGAGGGCATTCATTTAGCAAAATCATATGAAAATAGTACCTGGTTTATTCAATATATGAGCCCTCAGCTCTAATAATTGCCTCAATACGAGGCCTAAACCCTTTACAGATCTTGAGTCAGACTCGAGCTTGGTCCACTCATTCTTGATGAAAACCTCTAGAAACTGGACACTCCAGTCTCGTTGTCTTATAATTCAGTCTGTCAAAAATTATAACAGTCACAAACCAATCAAGGATATCCAGAGCGAACACAAGACTAATATTAATACATTTGCACACCCCAGAAAATACTTTAACATGACAAAACTTTACGTTTTTATTACATTTTCCTTTTGAAAGTTGAGGCTTGGAGAAAACAGAAATAATGAGTTAATAATAATTACAGTAAATCCATTTGTGAATATATTGATTCATAAAGTATTCCTCATAATCCTTTTTGAGTACACATAGAGCCTCATTAATTTTTTTTTCTCTCTCTTTCATCATCATCCCATGTGATCTAAACAGAACAATCCATGAACAATGTTTCACTGATGAAAGAGCCACGTGATCAAAAGCATCAAAGGAGAAAAATATCATTAGATATTATATAAACATAATAAGATTTCTCATTTCATCGTTTTTTTTTTAGGAGTATGAATCAAGAGTAACTACAAACGGATAGGAAACCAACAACAGAAGCACACGTCAGCAGGATTTGATTGATGTCAAATCATATCGGATTTGTATTGGGAAAAGAAAAATAGTATGTTGCTGACAATTCTACGGTCTTTCAAATCAATATTATTAATAATTATCCATCAAAATTATACTACAAAACATGCGGACACACATCAAACAGTTTTATGAGTTTCAAGTATTTAGGTAGTCGTATCTAAGTAAACAAGGCATGAAGTATGTGAATGTCTACCGAATTATCTAAATGCATAATTGAATTGTCACTTTCATGAGAGACTCGATTTTTCATTTTAATTGACAAGATAAATATGTCAGAGTCAACATCTAAGTGTATTGTATTGTTATAATAAGCTTGTGTTTTTAAGAATGTACTAGACAGTTCTTGTAATTCAAAATGACAAATGGGTATAATTAAGTTATTTGTAGTTAGGAATCTCAGTTGGGCTGTGTATTCTCTGCAAAATATTATCCTTATTCTTAAATTTTGAAGAGATGAGGAGTGTCTGCAAGGGGTTGTAGCCCCCTCCCCCATAAAAAATGAAGGAATTTTTGCTTTTTAAGGTAAAAATAGGGGTTAATTTTTTCTCCCAAAATTTCATATTTTAAATTTAATTTATGAATTTTTTTACCCAAAAATTGATATTTTAAATTTAATGTATGATATTTTTTTTTCCCAAAAATCAATTTTTTGTCCACAGTTGTGCATTTTTGAAATTTTTTTCCAAAAAATTAATTTTTTGTGTACAGTTGTGCATTTATCATTTTTTTTAAAATTCAATTTATGTGAATAGCTGTGGATTTTCGAATTTTGTTCCCAAAAAATTGAATGTTATAAATTTTTTTCAAAAATTAAATTTTTTGCAAATAGCTATTGGTTTTTGAAAAATTTATTTAATTGTAAAAAGCTATTGATTTTTTTTTTTTTTTGTGAATAGCTTTGGATTTTTGGAATTTTTTGTGATAGCTATGGACTTTTTAAAACTATTTTTGAAAATGTGAAAAATGATATGTTATGGACCCCTAAAGAAATTAAACAACCCCTCAAGCATAAACCATTTAATATATGAGGCCCTTTGCTCTTAAAACTATTATATTTTTAGCTGATTTGGCTTAAATTCACCAGGCAAGACTGTTAACTATACAATGAAGTTGGGTAACGAAGGCGTTGAACACATTTGTGTTATAGTTTAACAAATGACACGGAGTAATACCGAGTACAACTACTCACACATACGTAAGTGGAGTTAAGAATGTAGAAAAACATTTTTTCCTACTAAATTAACTCACTAATGATGCAACTGCTTTTCTACTAATAGAAGGGGGTAATTTTTATAAACATACAACGAGTTAATTAGACCTCAGGGAGAAAAAAACGACAACGTTGAATGAACATTAAACCAAGACTTCTCGAGGGTATGAAGGCAATTAATATTCTTAAGACTTGTCTTCTTCATCATTTGCATTCATTATACTCTAGAGTTAATAGTATTTATCATCCTATTAAATCTAATTATAACTCTACACATCAAGTCCATTTAGCTCACACTATTAAATATACAAGGGTGGTCTGAAAAGTTTCCAAACTAACAAAGATACAAGACAAATTGTAACTCTACAAACTTATCCAGGCTTGTTGGTTTTTCTCTGCAAAAGATGATTGCCTATTCATCTGACAAAAATTTTTGTAATCCTTGTTTCGGGCATACAATAATGGTGCTTCCAAGTTTCATCTACAGTAATTCATCTCCGCCAAAACTCGGATTTATTTAATCTAAACTGTACCAAAAGAGCGATACTCGATTTCCTCCATTTTCACTAAAACACTCACATAAATTTACTCAAACGACTGTTAGATAACAACTGAAGCGTCCAAAATGGCTGAAACTTTGGTAAGCCACTCTCAACAGATACTAGATAGATGTAACTAGCTTTTATTTACGTGTTTTGTCATCTCCATGTTGAGGTCGGAAACTTTTTAGACCATTATCGTTTGTAATACAGTCGAATACGTTTCTAACAAGGTCCTTTTAAACAAAACTTGCTATCTAAAGACTACAGAGTAGTGTTTTCAAAATATCAATATTGAAAATTTAAAACAAAAACGCCATTAAAGCCAATTCTCATGCACTTACAGGGACCATACAAGGACAAGAGTGTAGCTAGCTCAAAAATATAAGCATTTATTTTTATATAAACTCAAAGTTTATTCTAGTTTTTTTTAAACTAATTGTTCAACTTTTTTTTATGAACTGACAAAACTTTGATTTATTAATGTATAAAATAACTCCCGAACAAATCCTTAGAGTTACTATGCATCTTTTATGAGCGCACTCACACGTAGTTACTCAATACTTGGATATTATCTCCTCAATTATGAGAGCAAGAGAGGAAAAAAAAAACACTATTCAGGTTCCCAAAAAAAAAACACACGCTAAAAAATGCAAGGAATTTACAACCAAATATATATGTATTCCCTATTCTTTTAAAATATGAGCATGGATGAAAATCCCCCCCAATATATCCAATGATACTTTTTTGTGCAAATATTTTTCAGAATTATTAAACTCCCCAAAAGCATCTAATTTTACGAAAAACTAAAAAAATTATTTACAGCTAGATTATTATTCCAGACATGTGCAGTAGAGCGGTTTGTTTTTCAACTTTTTCCCCATTTCGATTACAGCTAGTTAAAAAAAGAAAATTTTATTCACTTACAATGCCATTTATAGGTGGCACATATATTTCAGAGTTTGAAAGGAAAAAAAGTTATTTATTTCGTCAATAAAGATTAAAATACAGCATTAATCATTATTTTACATATTTTAACAATGATAGACACTATTCCAATCTATAAAAAATATTTAATAAAGTTTTTTTCTAAATCTAGGCTATGAAGCAAAAATAAAGAATAAACATAAGAAATTTTTTGATCTTTTCTTTCTGAAAATGTAAAAAAAAAATAATCATTAAATTATTTGAAATTTTTTCTCTTTTTTTTTTCAATAGGATAATTAAAAAAAAAAACTTTTTAAACACTTTTTATAGCTTAAAAAAATGCATTTATTTTTAGTATCTTTACTATTACTCCGATATTGATCCCCAATTCTACTCCGAGTCCAACAAGAACTTATAAATATAACTAATGTTCAATCAGGTTTTAAATATAATAGAATCTATTTAGGAAAAAAAAAAAGGTTTTCTTTTGTTTTCATACCTTAGTACAAATCCATGAGATTGAAGACGTTTGTTTAACGTGAGAGACAAAATAAAAGCACAAGAATCATAAATAGGTACCAATTTGAAACATCCTCATTTCCCATAAATAATAATAAAAATAAAAACAAGCTATAAAAATAAATAAGACTAAAACTCTCTAACGAAGAGAAACAATAACTATGCTTTCAAATATTACTTTTTCATAGCCAAAAGAGGGAAGGGGGGTAGAAACACGAAGGAAAGTGGGGGGAGGGGAGGGAACAACCATTTTTTTTTTCCTTCTACTCCTCTTTACCTTTCATGAAGAGTTTAAATAAACAATGGATTCATGTTCTATACACTCTACATATATATAAATGTAAATACCAAAATAAATTTGGGACTTTCTGTTATTTGAATTTATTATTATTCCTATGTTGCATTGTATACAACTATATATATAATGAAAAAAATAAAACAAACTCCAATTCAATTTTCCATTGAGTTACTTACTCAGACACATTGAGAAGAGCATAAAATAGGGGAGTCCGTCTTACCATTATACCCAGACAAACTAGGATGGTATAGAATATATGTATATTAGATTATTTTTCTGAAATATTGGGGGAGGGGGGGGGGTCTAGTCTAAAAATATTCCTTTTGATAAAAAATGAATAAATATGTAGTTTTCTCCATATTGATCAATGTTTTGAGCAGGCTGAACAGGGTCGTCTTTCAAGTTGTACATTTCACAAATTTTATGAATAAAATAGAGTTCTTACCTATAAAATAGTCAATGTAAGTCAATTTAATGGATTTAATTATAATGGAAAATTGTTAAATAAATAAAAAAATCTTTTAAAAGTGTTTATATATAGAGTTCTTCCCTAAAAGGATTATTCCTTATACAAAAATGACATATGAATAATTGCTGTATTGCGTATAGCGCGCATTTTCTTTACTGTTGATTGATATACTAGCCGCAGGTTCATATGGCTATTTGTCGACTGCTTGTCATATCTTTATGGAAAGAACACCCATTTAACTTTCCAAGAATAAATGTATACCAATACCTAAGAAAGAGGCCTTGATGGCCTTGATATTGACATTAAATAATCTCATAAAAACTGTGATTTATGAATTTCACAGGTTTTATTTTTTTTATATAAGTTTATGTTTGACATTTTTAAACTATCAAGTACTTTTTTTTTTCTAAAAATATGACCCATGGTCGAGAAATGCCCTTTATGAACTTATGATATGTGATTCTAGTAATTTCTCAAATCATCTATCCCATTTGTAGTGGGCGTGCTTGAGTATTTGTTTACAAGTTTCTTGTATTATATGTAGTGATGTAAATTTTGTGAATTTTAAAAAGGACCTGTGTTTTTTTTTTTTTTTGAATTGGAAGTTTAAAGAATGGATTTTCTTTTCCTTAGCAGTTGTAATTCCTGAGAAAGGAACAAACATCCTTTTCTAAATAGATTCAGTTATACTCAAAACTTGATAAAACATTGTTGTGTTCTCATAAAAGATAAAGTGTAACCCTATGGATTTGTTGCAGAATTACAATTGTATGTCCTTGTTGGTGACCGAGTAGAACTGGAGATCGACATTGGCATAATTATTGCCAATGTCCTTGTTAATTTCCTCGCCCCCTTCTCCCTTGTCACAGCTGATCTCCTCCAAAACATTCCTCAAATTGTCAGGGTTACCATGTAAAACGCCAGCAACATTTCATTAATATGGCCATATTGTTATTTTTTTAATAAAAAAAATATATATGATATACATCAGTGAGCACTCTGTATATACGCTCAATGCTAGATGCAAAACGCCGTCAAGATTGCATTACTAGGACTACATTGTTATGTAACAAAAAAGTGCCTTATTTTCATTCAAGCATACAAAAGATAAACTTTGCTTTATCAATATAGATAACATAAGTTCCACACTTTTTTGAAAAGCATTTTTGAATGTTAAAAAAAGGTGTGCACTATACGCGGTACAGCATTATTTTATTATTTATTTATTAACAAAGATTTGTAGAGAAAATTATATTAAAACTCTTTATGTATAAAGACTGTTTATTCATTCTTGATAAAATGTTATATTTTGACTGTACAACAATAAAGGTTTAAGAATATGCGCGCTATACGTGATACAATAATACTTTATATGCCTCTATTGAATAAAAAATAATCTTTTTAGGGGATATGATAACTTTTGAAAGATTGTTTACATGTCGAAAAATTATCCACTATAATAAAATGCTCAATTTTGACTTATGTAGACTATTTTTTAGGTAAGATGACTCCTATTTTTTTCGTAAAATCGTTAAATTTAGAACTTCCAAGCCCCCTCTACAATCTCTAAAGATTGATCAATAAGTATCAAACTTTAAACATACCTACATTTTTTATCAATAACAACTTTTTTGAACTAGATCCTCCCCAACATTTCGAAGAAAAAATAAACCTTATAACTAGTCTAACGTATCGGTTTGAACATATATTATATAAATGTGAGCATAGCGACACAAAAAGACGGAAGTGAGGGGAGATTTGAGCATTATTTTTTATACATATTATAAAAATTTCTTTTGATATAATATTTGTTTGTACGTGACTCTAAATATGTGAAATATAATGGGTGAAAACATGAAACTTTCACAATTGGAAATAAAAAAGCTGAAAGACGACATTTGATGTCGGGGATATTTTCCTGGATCCGGAGGAGCATTTTGACGTTGAAAACATAGATGTACATTGTACATGGCTGACGTGAGCCTATAAACCTTCGGGACCGAGATCAGTGGCGTCTTTGTGGGCATCTGCATTAATGATTGGCTTTTTTCCGGAGCTCTCCTTCCTCCCTTAAGTTTCGTTCTGTTTAGCCTCTTTTTAACATTGTAGATGGTCTTACAGGTCATTCCTGTCATCCTGGTCACTTTGGTTGGAGTATGATCCGCACAAAGAAGAGTTGATGACCCAAGCATTGACCTTGTTGCGATATATGTTTTGTCCGATTTAAAAAAATCAAAATGCAACAGGTGCTTGAGATGCATGAGTACATATACAATTACAGACAGTTCTAATTTCCTCCTCTCCCAAATCAATATGATGCCAATGTGTAAGTTTCAAGTTTCCACCCGGTAGAGTTTTAGAGCTTTCTTTAATATGGTCAAACTAAGGGAAATTATAATTTTGAAAGGATTCATTCCATTATAAAAGTACCTATTAATTGTAATGTACCTCTTTTGTAATAGACATCAATTGATTGAACGTCAAATTAATCACAGCATCATTTCCTAAAATGAAATTGTAATTTTAATGCTCTAATGCCTAATTTATCTGTATATAAAATATTCATGTCCTTCTTTAAAAAGAAGATAATTAGGCCTAAGACAATTTTAAAAAAAATTGAGAAATGCGATTCATTTTATATCATAATAGAATTAAATTGATATCAATTTCAGAATCCAGTCACGATGTCAGGCTTTACTAATTGTTACATCTCAAAGTCAAATTTCCATTCTGTATACATCCGTGAAACCCCAAAGCTATAATCATGTAAACCAAGGCTACTCAACTAGGCAGTCCTTCAAAGTGTTTTGCCTATGTTTTGAACTGTACACACTTTACTTCTCCTCCAGCAAATCAATACCAGTTTGAATAGCCGAATCCTTTTTTTTAAATCCTTATTATGGCAAGAGTTTCTTAGTTTACCTCTTACCATGAGTTCAAATGCCCCATGCCCCGGTAGGAGAAAATACAGTATAACCCAGGAACTGTAATCCCTGTTCGTTCCGGAAGGAGCGTCGAGAAGTGATAATGCAATTGTGTTTATTTCTATTTTCCCATAAAAACTGAGCGAAAATGAATTAATCCAACGGTTCTCAACCATGAAGTACGTTGAAGTACTCTGACGTTGTCATTTATATATATTCTTTAAAAACAAATACACTCGAAGTTATGTTTAAGAAAGAAAATTAGAACATTTTACAAATACAGTATAGCCGTTGAAATTGACCATGGCCTGAACTCAGATTTATAACTAATCTTGCGGTATATAATCGAAAAACGAACTGTTTTTTGTTCAAAAAAGTTCCGTTAGAACGCCCAAACTTGTGTTTTAGCTCAGGAGCAAAGTTTTTTTCGGCATTTTCCGTCAAATTCTAAAAGTATTGAGTCCTGGGATTTTATTTTATAGTGAAATCCATTAAGTTGATTTTGTGATGTGTTTCTACTTGATAAATGTTAATTTAAGATATAAATTCATTTTTTATTTGGAAAGAAACAAACTAAAAAATATTTATTCGCTAGGTGGATTGACAGCTTGTGGACGGAAATTGAATTTTTCAAGCGCCCTCTATGTGAGTAACACAAACTTATAATTTTTATTATATAATATTATCATTTAGGGAGTTATATTATTTTACAGCAAGGTAGCGCCTCTTTCTGATGGTTTGTTAAAAAAACTAATACATATAAGTTAAACAACGCTCATCCTCTATTGAACCAATTCTTCTGTCATTCAAATCGATTCTTTTGTTTTGTGTATAGAATTTCCACCAAACTCTCTCATACATTTTTTATCTATTTATTAACCATTGATACAATATTCTACTGGGAGAGATAGCGGACGGAAGTAGACTGTTTTTATGTAATTATTTAACACATGAAATGTCAAATTTATTGAACAAACTAGTAGACACTTAAAGGTTTTCAAACCTTCCTTCAAAAAAATGAAGGTTTTAGCAGCATATGTAATATGTCAACACAAAACAATCTTAACCATTTCTTTTTTAAATCCTATACTCACAAACCCCTATATTTTATAGACGCGCTTCCGTCAATTATAGGTTTTTATTCAAACTTCTGTGATGAGTTGAGATACTCAAGAATGTGTGTATTAATTTCTAACTCATTCAGTCTGACGGTGAATTTTTGCTATTTCGAGGTACATTAGCAGCGCCTTTTAAGGGTTAAAGTTAATCTTCTAATGGACGATAATTTGTCGAAGAATACAATTGTAATCACAACTCAATTTTGATAGATATAATTACCCCCGCAAGGAAGTTGAACAGAGGCTATGTTTTTGCTCCTGTTTGTTCGTTCGTTAGTCACCCGGATAACGGGACAAGTTACAGATCGATTGTAATCAAACTTGGTACGAAGACTATATATAGCCACAGTAACAGGCTGCTAAATTTTGAGAGGTAGCACAAAACGTTAAAAAGGCATAATCGACCATTACTTTCGAACAAATTTTATTTCGTAGTGTCATGGAAAATATTTTTACTAACATGGACGTAGAACCTACTCGAACCATGAGTTTACATACATATAATGATCAAGAGGAAAAATGTAGATGGGTACGGGTCTCATTAGATTATATACCACTTGAAAACAAACAAACAAACAATAATGATCCTAGGAGACAACAATGGCGGATAATTATGAGAGGGAGCAGATTTATATCGCTTCCCCCTACAGAAAAACTCAATAAACATAAAAAATAATGAAAAATGGACGTGTTTACTTGCTTTGCATGGATTAAAAGGGAGCAGCTGATAAAAAACTCATAAAAAACCTTTTTTTGTATATATCTGAATCAGAAATTAGTCCTTATACAAAATTAAAAACGTAGCACCCCACTGCATTCCTTTCGCAAACACAAAAATACACGCAACAAAGGTGACCAAGGAAATTTGCGATGTATACGGGGCCGATACTGTTTCGGTTCGTGTTGCACAACAGTGGTTGGAGGGGTTTCCCCCCCCCTCAATTCTTTCCTCTATTGTCAAAACAATTCAACAATTCAATTTGAAGCTGGGGATTAAAAAGAATACACCAGCATTGCTCAATAGGAGACAACAAGACATCATAAAGACAACAACAGGCCGCCCACATCTTTAATGACGGGCCCGAAGCTACGGGAGCCCGGATGGGAAGTTCTCATACATCCACACTACAGTCAGTCCCTACAATAGGGACTAGGTGCTTCTACGAAAAGGACATTATGAAGTCTGATTCCCGTTGGCAAAAAGTTATCGAACAGAACAGGGCATACTTGGGTTAAATCTAATGATTATAACACTTCTGATATAGCATTGAATTAAAGCGAAAATACGATATTACTTTTTCCCGAACCTATTATGTCATTTGTCGACTCAAATTTTTACTGAAATTTTTTGATGTGAAACTATATCAAGACCGTTTTTTTTTTGTTTTGTTTTTTCACTAAGCTTTACGACAAGATCATTCTCCTGAACAAACTTAGATCCATTGACTTAAAAATCACAACAGTCTCAGACCCGTCTATGATTATTCAGACAGAAGCCCATCACTAAAAGAAGGACTCCTTTTTTCCTTAGACTAGGGTCCAGACAAGTAAAGAAAACTCAGTAATCATAATGGAGTCGTAATAAAAAGAAATAACGTACATAACATACTAACATTCCGTCAACTCTGTTGCTTGTTAGACACACATCAACACAAAAGAAGCATCGAATAATAAAAGAATATCTTTGGATATATGTCTGTTATATATGACCGTATTCATAAACTAAAATGGGGATTCGGTAGACTTATGAATACGTAGACAGAGATGCGCAGATGCGCAGGATGGAAAATAAATAAAATAGAACAAAAATCAAATTCTAACTTGTCAAAAAGTCTGCCTGCTGGATCATAAAAATCCATTATATATACGTATAGTTTATATAATAGCAATCAAAAGAATTGATTAGTGTCTTAGACTGAGGGAGGGGAGGGATTCGTTGGTTGTTGGCTGAGCAAATACTCCATCTATACATATGAGGACGATGTGTGTACATAAATTAGGGACTCATCTTTCATCAGGAAAACTTAACATATGTTGTTTCAATTCATTTTTAATAAAATATGTAATTTCAAAAAATGAATTTTTTGCTCGGATGAGCTATAATTTGTATATGTTACAACTAATAAATGTCTCATATATGTTCAAATACATTGGAGTGGTACTTACATTTGCTTTTTTCGAAAACTATATGTTTTTAGTTGATGAGTGGATTGCATGAGCACAGGGACGTCTGCAGAAAAAAAAAAATTCTTGGAAAAAAATTGAAAATTTCAATAGTTCAATTTCAAATATTTATTCTTTTTTTTTTTGAAAAAATTATCAAAAATCCATAGCTAGTTATAAAAAAAGAAGTTTTTTTTGTAAAATTTCAAAAATTTATATTTATATATAAATTTTTCTGGAAAAAAATAACAAATCCACAGTTGTTGACAAAAAAAAAAAAAAAAATTCAAAAAGTTCCGTTGAAATATAACACTTTTTTAAGAAAAATTTCAAAAATCAATAGCTCTTTACAGAAAGTAAAATTTTTTGAAAAAAATATGAAAAATTATATTTTTTGGAAAAAAAACAAATACAATATGTATTTTCTAGTTAAAAGCAAAAATTCTTAATTTAGAGGGGGAGCTACAGTCCATCTGCCTTCCCCCCGTAGACACCCCTGATATTTTATTTATTTCTTCATTTTTAAAAACACTTGTAAAAAATGTTGTGATATTATGTTTGTAGATGAAGGACAAAAAGTGCGCACTATAAGCGGTACAGCAGTACTTTATTCATCATTTTGTTACAAGAAATAATTCAATGGTCATGGTTTTATAAAAAGGTTTTTATAAAGATAACTCTTTTGAGTTATTGTAACTATTTTCAGGTAAAAATGTTATTTTGTTCTATAAGTTATGAAACTTAGAACTTTCAATGATAAATCGTAACATTGATTAATATGGATCGAACTATATATTGTCTCAATTTTTAACAAAATGAACATTTTTATACCTTGTTCCCCCTCCTCAATATTTTGAAAATAAATAAGAACGAGAATGGGGACTCCGTATAGCGCAAAACCCCCACCTAAAATTAAATTGACTTCTGTATCTCAACTTATTTCTAAATTATGGTCGATTAATCATTTTACCTTCACCAACAAAGTTGAATGGAGATTATGTTTTGCCTCTGTTTATTTGTTTCGTAGTTACCAGGATAACGGATAATGCTACATATTGATTTTGATCAAACTTGGTACGAAGATTATATGTAACCACAGTAAGAAGCCATTAAATTATGAGACGTCCAGGTCAAAGGTGATAGTTAAGATAGCAAAAAACATTAAAAATGCATAATCGACCAAAACTACGGAACAAATTAAGATACTTAACTCAATTTGATTTTAGGCACTTTACCAATTTCTAGATTATGTTTTGTGCTACCTTTACCCCTCAAAATTTAGTGCCCTCATACTGTGACCATATATATATATATATCGAATATTGTACCTAGTTTGATCAAGAGATTTAAAAGGAGGCAAAAACATACCCTCCGTTCAACTTTGTTGTAGAAGTAACGAGTCTAATGTACAATATATATTCTCAATATAGATGAAAACGATAGAAAAATGCGACGTTTCTTTATGAAAGAATAAGACGTGTAGAAGTGGAGCTGATCCCTTTCTTTAAATGTTTCTCATGAAATCCCAAAGGGATTAACTCCTCCGGAGTTTATATAGTTCCTTTGTATCCTGCTCCAGACAGATAAGAACAAACAACGGTGCATCAGAAGTAGATATATACAAGTAACAAGTTCTTCATGTGTCAGATTACTTAGATAAAACAAATAACAGTAATTATCTAAAAGGCTTTAGGGAAAAACTCAAAGAGGGCCTAACTAGGTGACTAACTCACTCAATTTAATTAAATATAAAATGTACGGGAATTGAGTGATTATCATCTCAAATTAATGACAATTATAGTAGATAATATCCGTAATTACATTTTTTATATATTTATGTATTCTTTTTGGAGTGAATTGTCGAAAACAAAAGATTAATCAATCTAATGGAAACGAGAACAAATTGATTCTCAAGATATGAATCATCTAAATCATAATATGATCTTATTGTGTTTTTGAAACAAATATATATATATATGTTATATATAATCCGTATTATATACAAAAAGGGGTTATGCAGAATATGGTTCCAGAATATAAAACAATTTGTTAAGTCGCACCTGCTTCAATTTTTATTCAGAGCGGATCTATGTACTTTATAAGTACACGCTTCTTTTCAAGGAATAAGGGGGAAAGTTATTAATCCAATTTTTCATCATGATTAGACAATCCATAAATTATTTACTGCTCCAAATATTTAATCAGCGAAAATACAGATAACAAACACGCTAGAGTGGTCCTTTCATCCATAGAATTGCGATAAAGGAAGAGCAATTTATGCAATAACAATTGTTGATTTTTACAAAAAAAAATGTATTTCAGAGCCCCTTATCTTTGTACACCTATAGGGACGTCCGGAAGATTTTGTATATATATATATATTTAATGAGAATTTTTTTTTTTTTAATCGATAAGCCTTTCAAAAATACACAGCTATTCACAAAAAGTTTTAAATATTAAATTTTTTTGTGGAAAAATTTCAAAAATCCATAGCTATTCACAGAAAATTCCATTTTTTGAAAAAAAATTATAATAATAAATTTTCTATTTTAAGCAAAAAAATCCTTAATTTGGTACAGCCCCTACGGCCGCTTCTGCCCTACTCCCAACATGGACTATGGAGGAAGTTGGAGTCAAAGAAGTTTATATCAATATATTCAAACTATGTATTGTCTTAATGAGCAGAGATTTTCATAATATAACTAGGGATGTATTCCAGTCAAAATATTCGAATTTGGGTTTTTGAGTTCTGCTTCGAGTCGAGTTGATCTTTGGGCAATATACCAATGTTAGAGTTAGGTCAAGTTCAAGTTGTTGAGTTCAACACCAAGTCGACTTCGACAAGAGACTTTCCAGATAATGTTACGTAGTGTGGTTTCTCCTTTCAAATATATCAGCTGTTTTTTTTAATAGTTTGTACTAGTTTTTGAGTGTTCTTTGGAGCACTATTACTAAAAAATTTGACCAATCCTTATTACTCGAATGCTGTGATTTGCTTTGATTTTTCAAGTTTTAATAAAGTTAAATTTCCCCCAAAAATATTTGTCATAGTTTGAGTCATTTTCAGAAAATGATGGGCTTTAGTAATAAGATCAAATGTTTTATTCAAGTTCGAGTAGTAACCAAATCCATCATTAATAATAATATGCCTCAAATTAGTGATGTTTAGGATAACCAAATAATTATCCGCATTCTAAAAATATTTGGAATAACCACATCCGCAAAATTTAAAATTATGATATCTACATCATTTTTAGATATTTTACAGAACATCATTTTTATCAGCAGATTATCTATATTTTAGAAATAATCGCGTCCACAATATGGATTTCAAATTTTTATAATCATAATGAATCGAATAATTTCAAATCCTGTTTTTTTATATAAAATAGAAGCAGGTCTATTTATTTATTTTTACAAATGACCTTTTATTTAAGAAATATAATATTTTGATGACCTTTTTTTATTTACAAAATTTAAAAATATTTTTAAAAATAAATTTAAAAAGACTATTCTTTGAATATCCTTTGTTTAATGGGTTTATAATATCTTTTTTTTTAAAGTTATAGGGGATTGATAGGCAACAAAGCAAGTCTCCTTAGGGTGCATGACTCCAACTCAAATACTGTCATCCTCTTCATTACAACTCATAGCATGAAATTCAAGACTCTGCAGGGCTCTTTTAATCTCAATAAAAACCTTGAATCCCATCCTTATCCTCTTCATTACAACTATTAATTATTAAAAATAATATGGGAAGGAGTGTAGATTTACACTTTTTTTGTTCAACATCTTCAAATATAATCATTTGTGATATTGTATACTTTACAAATATATAAATTACACAGTAGAAAAAAGTATATAAAGATAACAATGTCTTCTTACCTTGTACAAATAAATATATGAATGGTGGACTTTTGATTCTTTTAATACAATAAACACTCGCACAGGTCTTTTTCAAGTAATATTTGAATATTGTAAAACAAAGACTTTAAAAAGGAGGGAAAAATGCTTTCTACGACAAGGATATTTAATGTGTGTATGTATTAAGAAAGGGAGAAAAAGCACAGAGAAGGGCTACGAGCTCCTCTACTGACCTAGTAGTTCTGTTTGACTGAAAGATTTCTAAAATATAAAAGTCCCCCATTTGGGGAAAAAAAAGGAGAGAGGAAGAAAAAAAAAAGAAGAAGCATCTTTTCTCTCTTTTTTCTTCTCTCTTCTTCCCCATCAGTACCAGGACTACAACTAGCGTGCACTCAACTCAAATAACATTTCAGCGTGTGTTTGCACATTCAGACTACTATACACCGATAATATTACCCAAAATGACTTCTTGAGGTGGTTTTTTGATGGTTTATTACTATTGTATGTGCGGAAGATGTTATGCACCTCCGGCATTCTTACTGCTCCATCCAATGGGGGGGGGATTCCTTCTTCGACGTCTATCAATTGTTATTTATTATGAATCATTCCTTACAATGGAAATATTCTAATTGAAAAACTCTGATCCAACAATAAAGGAACGTGGGTCTTGAATTATTTATATTTAATATAACGTTCTTCCCCTGTTTATTATGTCACCTTTTCTAATGAAAATTGTACTTAATCCCATAGTTACGTTAGTCATAATCCTTATAGAAATTATATATATATTGGTGTCTACGATAAAGCAAATTCAATTGATGATTTATGTAGTGTTTATTAAACGGATTGGAAAGATCGCTGCTAAATTCTTTTACAATATATGGGGACCGTTAGTAGGAGAGGGAAAGGGGTAATATTATCCCAATTTGTACCCCCACCCTCATCCCAGCATGTCCTGGAGTAATTAGGCGCCGACTAAGAGACAAATTTTCCATTATTAATTTAGAAGATAACTCCCCAACAAGTCCTACTCTCCGTTTTTAATAGACACACTCACAGCCTGAGATGCAAATCATATGAAACGCCAGTTTATTAATAAAAAAAATTCCAATTATCATTGAAATCTCAACACTTACCAACTCAGTAATTGATTAAAGTTGAGTGGTTGAAATTAACTCATATTTTGATATTTAAAGCATACACAATTAGTTACAAAACAAAGTTCGAAAATTACACTTGAACGTGATCGACGAATTTCCATTCGCGCACTCCAAGCAGTTGGGCGTCTCCAGGACCACCGTTTAGGCTGTCAGTAAGTCCGAAACGTTGGAGAGGAAGAAGATTTCAATCAAAAAGGCCTGATTGGCTCCGGATGAATTAAATAAAATAACTTAGGCCAATGCCCTCAAGTCCATGAGGGCCCATGAAAGAGATCTGGTGTTTTTACACCAGACTGTCCAGAGAGCTATAAAAAAAGTGGGTGGAAAGAGCCTTGTGAAGGTGGAGAGGCCACTTTTGACACCAGCAAAGAAAGAAACCCATCTCCTCTGTTGCAAGACTCTTTTTAATAAGTCTTTTCAGTTCTTTTGAACTTTTTATGACACTTTTTACAACCCTACAGTCCTGATGCTAATCCCCTCCCCTCGATGAAGGTTTGCAGTATCCGTCATCCAAACACTGATACCCTTACCTATGCTTTTGGCGTCCTATTGAGACCATGATTGAAGCTGGATGTGATTTTATTCAACAAAATAAATCAGAATCCATAAAGGTATCTAGTTTTATTTTTTAATTTGATAACTGGTCGGAAAGAAATTGTGTTTGAAGAAAGATCCTTTTTGAAGTAGAGATAGATAGCGCAGACTGTATATTCTATAGGTAAAAGGATAGTCTTGACATTTTGAGAAATGGTATTCAAATCTTGTTTTTTTTCTTTTGTAGAAATTTATGTAATGATGGTTACATTTTGTATAAATAAGGTCAAAGGGTTTTATGGAAGAGCGTGCATCCGCTTTCTAATTCTCTTAAAAGGATGAAGAACATAATTATATGAATAATTATAATTATGTTTCTTGTATTTTATTTCGTCGCAAATAGACCTTTTTATATATATTGTGCTAGTGTTTATCAGCTGGTGCTTAAGTATAATTCATGTAACTGAAAGGAAGGATAATCCTGACTTTTTTAAAAACCATGTTGAAATATTTTTGTCTAAAAATAATATCAATCAAGGCAAATTTACACTGTATTTTTGTCAGCTATCGATATTTCTGCTTCCCCCCTCCTCGTATCTGTGCTTTGAAGGTTAATATGTTGAATTTGAATCAGCACTTGTTAAACTGTGAACATTTCCCTACAATTATTAAACAATCATTACATAATTGGGAGGAGGAATTGGCTAACAATTTTGCGTCTTTTCGCTCTTTAGCTTAGAACCTCGGTCTGACACCGTTTTTTTCGTAGTTGGTCCCAAGTTATTTTTGTACGTCATATCTGGACCAATATTATGAAATACAAGGTTGCTTTATAAAAAGTAAGGATGTTTCCAGTTAATACAATGGTGGGTTCAGGAGAAATCCATCGGAATCATGGAGGACTTGTACACTTTGATCACCTGAAGTCCAGCCAACTTGATGAAAGAACATGCCAAGACTCTCAATGTCAGTTATTCGACTGTTAGGAGGGATGTGAAGGATTTTGAGAGGGCCTTTTATGTATAACGACATCGGAAACTGCCTGTAACAGTAACCAAGGCCAAATAGGTTAAGAAAGGCCAGAAATTGTTGACTTGGTTAAAGCATAATGGGTCAATTTGGGTACACTCCTCTCAGTCTGTTACCCCTCGACTATGTCCTTTGGAGTGTAGTCGAGATGAGAGTATGTGCTACGCCTCACGGAAATTTGGATGACCTCAAGGCCTTCGTCAAGAAGCAGTAGGCGGCTATATCCTAAGCCTTCACCAATAAATGCTGCAGTACATTTTGGGACAGGTAGCAGCCAAAAGAAATCATTTTTATAATTAAAAAGATATATCAATGAAAAGTCTGTGATAAAGCTCAATTTGAATTTTCATTCTTGCAAAAGCTTACTCGATTTGCTCATTATCAAGGAGTCCACGATTGACCTCGCACACTATATAGTTATTTTTGAAGGCAAATATAATTAATTAGCTACCTATCTAAATTGACATTTCTTGATATATATGTATTTACTTTCTTTAGTCATATAATTATATATGAGCGTATTTACCTATATAGAAGAATGTATTTCTACTGATAATAATTAATGATGCGGTCTTTTTCCATGTCATTTGACACAAATATGTAAATATGCACTTCTATAAAAAAGAAACGAGATGACACATTCATTTTTCGTAATGACATAAGTATTTAGTATTTAAATCAAACATATTTCCTGTTTTATTCACTTTTATATGAGCACATTATTAATTTAATAGTTTCAATTGAAAATGTATATCATCTAAAAAAAACTTTGAAGCAGATCTTGTTAGACCCAATTGTGTAACAGATAATCTGTGCTTCATATTATGATTAATGTTACGTCTTTCATTATTTAGGACTGAAAACTCCGTTCCTGCATATAGCCTAAAATCATTTTTCCTAAATGAAATCTAATTTCTTCTCTATTTTAATTTTTGACATCAAACAAAAAGGCAGAAACATAACCTAAAAACTAATTTTAATAGTAAGGAGTATTTCTGTTCGGTATACCGGTATTATAGTGGTACCCGTCAACTGGTGCATTTAAATCGGTACTATACTAAACTGATATTACAACTGGAGATTGTAGCTTCATTACATTATATTAAAAAAATTAGTACGTTAATGACGTAACCTCTCAAATTTCTAATCCCCTATCACTACAAACAAAATTTCCTAAGAATTCATATTAAAAAAAAAAACGGGGCGAACTAAAAAATACACACGTTGAACATTACTACTCATACCTTTTTGTAAGTATCTGTAGGACTCAGAATAGAATTGAGCATGGTTGTACCCGGTTCACGTTCAGCGGTTCTATCGGTTCTGATCTCGGCTATTTCATTTCAACGGTCTCTGTTCAGCTTTATCGGTCTCTGTTCCGATCTTCAGTCTCTGTTCTTTTTAATACATGATCAGTTTGGTAACGCACATTTAAAACAAGGGGTGTCACTAGAAAATTCGGACCCAGGAAATTATATTCCATACAAACAGGGATTCAGCTACCTTATACGTAGAGTGCGTAGTTCCCCAAGTTCCAACAGGGGTCCTGAAAACTTGTATAAAGGGGGCCTTAGTTAAAAATGTATTATTATGAGGGGGAGCTTTGCATAGTGAAGTTTGTGCGAAAACCTGGCTTAAGAAATGTTATAGTTATCATATTATAAGGCTTTGGCAAGCCTAGTAGCATACCTGGATCCATTATCGACCCTCCCCCCCCTACCCTCTTGTATTTTCACTGTCTAGTACTTAAAACCCCTTTTCCAGATCCAATATCGAAATATGAATTAATTTCAATCAATCAACCTTCATTAATTATTGAATTGGTAAGTGTTCAGATTTCAATGGACCGCCCGGTATATGTATACATATGCGAAGGAGACTAAATAAGCGGCAATTATGTTCATTAATAGAAAAAGTTTTGAATAAATTATTAAGTAAGAATAATTATATTTCAGATGAATAAGGCCAAAGGGTTTTATGTGAGGGAGTGTATGTGCTTTCTAATTCCCTTAAAGGGATGAAGAACTTAATTGTATGAGTAATTATAACTATGTTTCTTGTACAGGTAATGTATGTATATAATAGAAAAATTGATTTACTCTTATACTTTAGACGTTCTTAAATATTATAACAAGGTAAACTTTTATAGGGTGTATTAATAAATCAATGATATATACAAAACTATCTTTAAAAAAATGAGAAATGCACAATATTTTTATATATTATAAATAACACATCACTCAAAAAGTCCTGTGTCTCACACATAAACAGGGTGCACAATACATATATTCCATCATTTGAGACATTTTTTCTTAAGGTTTTCGAGGCCTCTAAAGGTGATTTTGAGGCAACAGTAATGCCACAGTATCAAATTGATCCAAGACATTTTTGACTTTATTTGGCCATACTTTTGACCTCCAAACTCGCCAGATCTGAATCCAATGGATTTTTTTTTGTGTGTAGAGCACCATCGAACGACAAATCAACCGAACCCCCTGCAGCACCAAAGACGAACTTATCAGTCGGATCAAGAAAGAATTCCAGGATTTGCCAAGGGACCAAGTGGCGAAGGCTTGTGTGTGCTTTCGGCCTCGTATAAAGACTATAATTGAGGCTGGAGATGATTCTATTGAATAAATAAGGATTCATCAAGCTTTTAGAATCTGGTTTTATATTTCTTTATCTGATGACTGGTTGAAGAGAAATTTGCGTGCGAAAAAAAAAAAAAATTTTCGCAGCACATCTAGCTTTTGTACCTTGTATGTCAATATTGTTGCCATACCCACGGTTAGTATTAACCTTCAAACACTACGTGCCAAAATTTCATTGTATTTGGACCCTTAGTTTAGAGGTTAGAGTAATTTTTGTGAAGCCAGTTTTGTAAACTACTTTTACCGGCTGGTGTCCACTCAACTGACTTTTTCAAGTGTATTGTAGTAGATCCATATTTCATCTATTGTTACATATTTTAATGATTCAATGAATCCATTTTATTTGCTCGAACAGATCCAAACAACGCTTTGCACCAACTTCAAAATCAATTTGTGTATCCCCTAATTTTCATTTAAAGTTGTAAAAGCATGACTTTGTCATATAAAAAAATTTTTATTTATTTGTATGTATGCCATCACTCAATACGTCTCTTAATGAATGATGAGATACATGCAGTCCAATGTTTCATAGACATATTTTGGTCAATTATGGACTTCATATTCAAATTTCTGGGATGAGTTGAGATACTCAAGAGTGTTAACTACATATTGTTTAAAACCTTCATTTTATTTATGGAATTTAATTTGACACTCATATGTCATTATGAAATAAACTCTTGCTACTTTTAATACCATTTGCAGGACTCAAAAGTATTATTTAGAATAACTTGGTGATAGAAATTAACGATAGTTTGTCGAAGAATACAAATATAAGCCAGATTCAATTTTGATCAAGATAATCTTAGGTACTTTTACTTATTAGTTTATATACACTTCAAAATGTAGGGTTGTTTAGCTCCATCAAGAGGTTTTTTCCTTCTAATCTATTGATTTTAGGCAAAAAAAGGAAAGGAATTATCTTTGGAGGAATTAATGAGTCCTTGGATTTCATTTATTTATAGAGTCATTAACAGGATTTAGTAATGAATACAATTCATAGAATCACAATTTAATTAACTCTCATTCGAGAAAAAAAAACCTCATATCAAAATGGAAAGTAGAAAAAGTAAATAATAATACTCGTAAATACTCTAATACTCAAAAATAATCGTTTTACTTACATAGCAACAACCGAGCGAGAATGAACAAACAAGGGCGCGAAATTCAAATAAATACTTCTTGGATTACAAGAAACGCCCGTGTAAGGAAAAGTGCGTGTAATCTAAAAATGACTCAGAACATAATTATAAAATATAAATTATACATTATTTGATGGCAATTCTATCCAATAGGATGCTTTGTTTTTCAATCCTATGACCCATATGGAGCAAAAAGTGATAACGATAAGAACATTTCGATGATCCGCGTATAGACCCCATCTATCTTCTTTCTTTTTTTTTTTGCATTTTCAAAAAGAAAAGATCAAAGTACATGTTCAAAATGCCTCTCTTTTTGCAACTTAAAAGGATTATAGAAAGAAACAAACATTATAAATATTTTTTTATAGATTAGAAAAATGATTCTCAAAATGGTTTTATGCAAAATAAAAAATAATGCTTTATTATAACCTTTATTGACCCAATAAATAATTTTGCCTTTTTTCATACCGAAATGTGCGATTTAAAGATAAATCGTTAATAATGACGTTTTGTAAAGAGTCCGGATACAAAAACTTGGAGTACAATGACTAATTAAAAAAAAAAACTTAAAACCCATTTTTGATATGTTTTAATCCAATATTTTTTATTCAAAATGGCCTCCTTCACAAGCAATAGCAGCCTTGATACGCCGGCGAACTTATTGGCAGCTCTTGACGATGAGGCTCGTGTCCAAGTGCTCAAATGCCGATCCATCTCGACGATTTGCATTATTTTATCGACATTTTTGACGTCTATACTACCAGAACGGAATCGCTGGAATCAAACCTTAGATGTTGCATTCGATACTGAAATAGGCTCATGCGCAGTACAAATTTGTTTGGGCGCCTGCTCCATCTTTTGAACTTGGTTGTATTGATACTGTGGAATTTATCGAATTTTCTCTTTTTTAGTTCCATTTTGGAACGCTGTAACACACAACTGGCTTCATCCAACACAAAAATGTAGATGAACTTTTTTTAAGTGTACGCTTAACCTTTAAGTATACTTAAAGCTTTTTTTATGCAATGTATTATTCATGAGATATAGCTCACTAAAGACATCTAGCGAAAAACGCTTTGAACTTTTTAGCTAACCTAATACTTGATCTATGTTCTACTACCATTCCAGGAGAGTTGGAAGGTCTAAAACGTTGGATGGGTAAATTACAATGGCTTATGGGATATTTATAAAATAAAGTTTTAACTTTTAATTGTAAAAAGAGGGTATTTTGCGTTATTTTAGGGGCAGGTGCCCATGTACCCCCTTTCTAATTTGGACTACTCTGCATTCTAAATTGCTTCTAAATTATATCAAAATGACTGGCTATTTTTGGTATTCTCGGTATTATGGAATGAATTTGGTCCCTTTTTAACTCAATTATAAATGCATTAATTATTTATTTAACTAGTTATTTTTTATAATACATCGTTCCTTCTATTGTACAGCGCAACCTTTCCTCCGAAAAGAAACTAAGAAAGACCCGAAATCATCTGGTAGTTAGCCAAATAAGTCAATCATACCAGCCAATATTTATCTCTTATACATACTATTACGGCCATATTCTTTATTCGCCAATTTTAAAAGGGTGGAACGAATAAATCTGCCGCAACTTTGTAGCAGAGTCACAGCCATAGATTTTGTTCTGTCACTGATTTTTCTGATGCTAAGAGCTTTCGTAGTATTTGGTTAGTTACAAACAAAGCCCAGTGACAACAACATCTCTTTAACATGGAAAAAAAGGACAATGTTTTCAATGAGAGTTATCGAAGATGCGCTACTATTCTACTTTTTGGTTAGTAACTTTTAACAAAAGGAGATTTCTTCCGTTCTAGCAGCAGGACTCTACCCCCACCCATAAGGCCGATGTCACCCAGAAGTGGCTGAAAAAGAATGCGTTTGAACACATTTGACTATTGGATGTGGTCCTACGTCAAGAATAACACCAATATGAACCCCCACAACACCAAGGACAACCTTATTGCCGCTATCCACTGCAAATTCGCCTCTCTCCGGCCGGTGCAAGTTCAAGAGGTGTGCTCCCGTTTCTACGCACGTATCGCGGTGGTTTTGGAGGTGGAAGGTGGTTTCATTGAATCAATGTCTTCTTCTATAACCTAGTAAACATGTATGTTTCTTGATTTGAATAAATTTTTAAAAATAAAACTGTAATTTCGTTTCTTCGGCGCGGCAGATTTAATCTTTCCACCCCGTATATTTTTTAATATTAAAGTCTACATAGTATTTTATTCGATACTTTATTATAACTTTGCTTAATAATATTTTATTAAAAGAGTAGCTATAAATTTTTATTTGTATATGATAGCCAAAATTTCTTCATATAAATAATAAAATACCCAATATATATATGTTATAAATGATGAGGGATCCACAAAAAATGTATTCCTGTTCTTTTCGAAACGGAGCATAAGTACTTATTACTTTGATTATTTATCAAAAATAATATATTATGAAATAGCCATGACGTATCAAGCAAGACAAGGAAATCGACAGCTGAAAACAAAATAAATAGGTTTTTATGTGTGTTTTGTGATAAAGGATGGTTGAATTGGAAAAATGACCTTTGAAAATCAATAACCATAAAAATTTCTGCAATTATGCTTTCATGAATATGTGACGTCATTCTTATTATAAAACCGCAACCTTTCGCCTGTAAATTAGTTTTGATCCCCTGGACCATTGATCCCAAGTTTTTGACCTACTTTTCCACTGTGAGAATTGAATTATCTACGTACATATGTTGTACAATTAAAATTCAAAAAATGTTTTATGCTTTCTTCTATAATATAGTTTTTCCTTGTTCCTTTGAAACCTTTTAACATCACACAAAAAGCATTGTCTCTCAGCAGGCAGATGTTTATTTTTATTTTTTAAAGAACCAGTGGCTCAATTTTTTAAATAGAAATATAATGATGCGTGCTATTTTTTAGGAGAAATGCTTATGGGGGTCATTCCTCCCTTAACTTTTTTTTCTCTCTTCACACAAAAGGGGTCAACTTATGAGCATTTATTGCATAATTATTATTGTGGGATGGATTCATTTCTATTGATGGAGTCAATCACTATTTTTTCATTCTATCAATTGAATATCTACAAATAATTTATAATAAAAACATTAATTGGTCCATCTGCTTCCTTAAACCAAGTTTTGTTATTATATGTGTATGATTCTACATATATATACGCATTGTTTGAAAAAATGTACAGACGCATCAAACATAACGAATCAATTATGACCTGCCTGACATTCAACATTCATTTTATAAATAGTAATCAGAAATAGAGCAGACGTATAATAATCCTACTACACATGTTTCTCATTTCCTGGGACATTGTCTTAGAACAGGATCCCGGGAATTCAAAGTTTCAATTACCACATCCCGATAAATATTGGGAACCCGTTAGCAAATAATAAATAAGTGACATTGATATATTTCTTTTGATATTTAAACTAGTACTAGTATCCGACCATGGACATCTAGAGCTATCTGGACTACATGCAGATGAATAAAAAAGGACGCCGGCTCCAAGACACGGCTTACTTTTATAATTGATTAGTCATTGTTTTGAGTAGTGAAATATACTATACTTAAAGCTTCCGGATTCCAATCGTGACTGATAAGTTTAAGGGGATGGGAGGGAAGTGTTGTACCCCGGATGCCGTCAAGGTTATGAGAGCACCCTCAAGAATCCTAAGATCATATACCATAGTTTTCCTGGTTTCAATGTGTCTCCTAATCTGGAACTTGAATCCAAATGGGAGAGGACTAATCCAAAACAGAAAGGGGATCTCAAAGTGAATTAAAAAATATAGACAATTATTAAGAATTCAAGACTGTGCAACCTCCATTTCACAAAATCGGATTATACTACCCATTCTGTAGACCAAAGAGAGGGCAGTGGTCGACAACTATTTTACATATCAGACGGTTCGAATTCATTATAATAAGAAACAACAAGGAAGACCTTAAATTATATGTGGAAGATACATTTATGATATAATATATGTATGATGGCGAAACTCCCCATGGCGAAACTGCACAGGGCGTAACTTCCGGTCACGCAAACCTAATAAGTATGTGATTTCATGAAACATACTTTAATCGAGAGTACCAAATGTCTTACTCTAGCTTTCTTTCAGCGTTCATCCCTATGCCCAGCCCTACTTAATATATTTATTCACCCCGTCCAGGAATAAGGTATTATTGAAATATATTGAAGTTAATTTTGTTTTAATTTTTTTCTAATAGGAGTATGATTTATTGTTGAAATGACATACTATGAAGAATGTGGTACATTGTGCTTTGATTTATGAGCTGTTTTTCTATTATTTTTAAATTATGTTTTTCAAGTAGAGTTTGTTTAAAACAGTGGTTGTTAACCGGAGTTGGCTGTAATTTAACCGTAAATAAATTACAGAACAGGAGAAAGAAAACACACAACAACCATTTTTCCTTTTCGAATTATTAAAAGTGTTTTTTTTTTTTAATTATAGACTACTCAACTCGAATTATTACTATTAAAGGTTAAAATTTAATTTAATAGAATTACAAGATTAGACCATAATGTCATCGGGCTTGCTAGAATTTTCAATTTGAGGTATCGTACCGACTGCTAGGCAAGATAGAAAGATTTGGACAAAATATGCAATGTCTATGATGTCACTATTGCTAGAATTTTCAATTTGATATATCGGATAAGAAAAACAGATTTTGAGAAAACACGCAACCCCTCATACACTATGACGTCTATTTTTAAAAGCGTGGTGGAAGTCAAACATTCCTCGTACATGTGTTATGGACGTTTTTACTGCATCTTAACCTCTAAAATCTCCTTTTTTATGAGATTAATAAGACATTTGTGGGAGTTATGTTAAAGAGGGGATGAGTGTAAAGAAAAAACAAAGTAAAGCCATTAGAACACGGTTGTTGCGTGTCTTTTTTCTTCTTTTTTCATTATTTAATAACCATGTGTGTGTGTGTTAACATATCTCTCCCAAAGAAGAATTCTCGCCTATCTTTGGTGTAAATTTATTTAAAGATACAAAATAAAATAAATATATATGAATTTATATATAACTATAATATTTTTCTTATACTAATACTATTTTAATTGAAGAAAGTTATCCTCTTTATGGCAGAATTCATTTTCTCCTTCCAAAATCATAAAACAAGCAGATGATACCAACAAATATCTTAATTCAGGTGTACCATATGTCTCACTCCCACCTTTTCCTCGTGCTATTACAAAAAATCCATCTCGAGTTATACTCCATATCCATTTCAATAAAAGTAAACCACTTAACTTGAAGAGATTATTTACTTTTGAGATTTAGAAGAGATGATCTATTTGAGTGGAAAATAAGAGGGGCATTGTATTGATATATGTACCTATACATATTATATTATATATCAGTGGTCTACGATGTCAATACGTAATATAATATATATGTGCATTCAAATGGATGAAAAAATACACATTGTTCTTTTTATAAAGAACTAATATCCGGAGGAAATTGGGTTTTCTATTCTACTCCAGGATATTTATTAAAAAAAAAGAATCATTCTAATTATGTTTTAGAATATTTTTCGTATCAATTAAATCCTTGTAACACCTTTATTGACATTCAAATATTACGTAAAAACTTATAATGTATCTACAACATTGTTCTGAAAACAAATATTTTTTTATTATTATTTCAAAAGAAAACTTATGAGAAGATCAACTAAAGATGGAAACTTTTCCATATTTACTTTGTTTCATGTGATAAAAAATAAGTTTTATAAAAGTTTTCTTGTTCAATAAAAACTTATCGTAAAAATGATCATTTATCATTTTGTATACAAATCAAATTCTTTTTTATAGTTATCTGAACAATAAATGTACAATTTCCAATCTGCTTTGTCTAACACGAGAATGAATTAATGATATGTTAAAATGAGGTATTTTGAATTGAATGTACAATTTTTTTTTTGTAAATATTATAAGAGAACCCTTTTGATGCTAGCATGGTCGTCAATCGGTTTGCGCCCTATGATATTACGAGTGAGGCATAAAATAAGTAAAAATAAGATAAACTGAAAATGAACGTGGGAGTTTTGAATGTTTGGGAGGAGAGCAGCTTAGCTGCTTGGAGGCTTGGCTGCTTGGCTTAGTTAGGCAGACAGAGAACAAACATTCTGATCTTAAAGAATGGTGTACCACTGTTTTAATGTGTGTGATTGTAGATATGTTCTAATCCAAAGGAAAAAATAGAACTTGATTTGACTTGAGAACATATTTAATTATTTGTAATATCGTCTTAATTCTATTTACAGGAAGATCTTTTAGGTTTTTCAATATATGGCTGTTTCGGCGTTATTAACAAATAATTTAACAATGACAATAAATAGATCAAAAGGTCAAACGTTTCAAAAATTTACTTTATATTTACTCAAATCAGCATTTTCACATGGTCAATTATATGTTGCATTTTCAAGACTGACAAAGGGGGTGCAGATTTGATTATATATACTTCAAATGGACAGAAAAAAAAAACTTAAAAATGTCGTATTCAAGGAGGTTTTACAATATAAATTTACCTGTTATATAATTATAGTTTAAGGTAGATCGTTTTATTTTAGAATTTTAAGATAAACAATCTAAATATAAATAAAATCTTTTTTATTTTTCATTCGTTATTTTAAGATAGCTTGTTCGTGCTAGTATTATTAAAGAAAAAAATTAGCCGAAGCATAATTCCTCCGGGCAATGCCGGGTACTACACCTAGTTTCTTTTAAAACTTTTGAGAAGAAAAAATTGTCCTCTTTTTGGGAAATGGAAATACGGTTTTTTTTAAATCAATTGTAAAAACATGGATTACCTTCATCAATATCACTGACCTTGTAAAAGCTGTCTATATTAACCCCTAGAAGTTGATATAGTTCTATAAGGCGTCTATGTTCCAGGATGATGACGTTTTGGTCTATTTTAAAATTTTAAATGTCCTCCATGCATATTTTATAATCAGGTTTCGAGATGTTTTTACTATGGGCATGGATGATCAAGCTATACGATGAAACTGAAAAGACGGATGTCATGTTACAAGAAGGACTTATTAGAATACGATGTAAAGAAGAACTTAAAGTGCAGTTCAGAAAGGGGTATCAAGAGTTTTGTCGCTTATACACCCATGGGCTTATGTCAAAAAAGTTTAAGTTATTAGATATAAAAGCCTATTGACTCAATACGACGTATAAGTAGTGATCATAATCCTATTTGAAGGGGTATGAATTGTGACATATGAATAAAGGAGGAATCTGTGTAAAGAAAAAAACTATGTTTACCGATTAGAAAAGGAAAGACGGTTGTTGCGTATACTCTTTCTTCTTTTTTATGCATTATTTACATAAATGTAAATCCGGTGTGTTTTTTAGCTGGCCCGTTAATTTGTAATTGGCAGTATACAGCATGAATTTTATTTTCCTTGGCAGTAGGTATTTTTCCGGCACTAATGCCATTTTAAAGGCTCAAGGTTCTCCTCTTTAAATCATTAATTCGTTTTAATATATATAACAGGCAGCCGATATTAAAAAGGATCTTAATTCAGTAGTACCCTATATCTTGTTCCTGCTTTCTCCTCGCGCTATTTTTTTCCTCGGAAAGATATCAACTCTAGTTACTAATAAGCAAGGTTGATAATTTTGGTAAGAATACAAAAGCGTGCAAGGAGAAGAGAAGAAATACTTATGGCATCATTGATTAAATAATATACATCTTCTATCAAGAACGTTGTCATTCCCGCCTTTATTATTCAATATTAATATAATATTAGATGCTGATAGTCGATAGAAAACTGAATAAAATGCCTAAAATAACATCGCCTTCGTCTGGATTTCTGAAAATGAAGGCCCAATAATTTGGAAAATACTTACCGGATAAGAAACAAATGGCTTGTCGGATTTATCGATATAAATGTGCCTTTAGTCCACTGTCTAGAATTTCACGCCACTCATTATCCTCATCTCATAACAAGAGTATGGATATTCATCTATAAAATCAAGTTAACGATAAAATATGATTCTATTTTAGCTAAAATTATCAAGAATTATGATACACAACTCATTAAATGGCAAAAACAAGTGCTTGTCACAACAACAGGAGTAGTAGCTTTGGATGCTTCGCCACTAGTTTGTCTGATATTAGTTTCTTCACTTAAAGACTTGGGTATGATAATTAGGTTTTCCAATATTACATAGTCAATAAATATTACTTTTCTATCACTTAAGGATTAGCTATGGTTGATAAGCCCAAGAAATGGTGTTCAAAAAACTCATAAGTGCAAAAACAACTGCTTAAATGGTCACAACAACGGGGGTAGTTACATTGGGTGTAACATTATAATTAGCAATTGTGCGTATACTTCATGATAATAGTATGTTGTTATACAAGCATAAATAACGGGGGGAAATATCGTTTTTGATGCTCTTAATAAGGAGTAATATCACCGGACATTACTACATAATTAGCTTTTGCTCTAAATCCTTAAGATGGATTTATTTCTAACATTTTTTTTATTAGTATATTTATTGTCTAATTTTATAATTTTGACATTTACTTTATTATTAATAATGAGTTATATCTCATCGGTAGAGATATATCTATCCTGTGCACAATTATATATAGCAACTTCCACATGAAGAAGAGGGATGATTATCTTTTTGATTAAACTCCACGTCTGGCTTGTGTTTAGCAACTTAAAGTTATGACATATTTAACTGAATTCATGTCAGAATAAGAAAATATTATTTGGATCAATCTATTATTTCAATATTCTGTATTTATAATTTATTGTTATTATTAGTTATATGATTACAATTGTTTAATTTGGTATATTTAACATAAATGTATGATGGTTTATTTTTTAGTATTTAGATTAGATATTTAATTTAAACCTTCTTTTTATACTTGGAACTTCAAATATATTTCGAAATACTCTACAGGTTTATCATAATGATTTTCGGTTTCTTTTTTTACATACCGAAAATGATTACGATTTACAGCCCAAACAATGCGTGTAGAGTAGAAAACAGAATTGTTCACTCAACGAAGAACCAAGAACAATACCTACAAAGATTTATATAATTAGGGGAAAAGTTACATTATCTATATGGTATCAATGAAGGTCCAAAACATACAGCTATGAAAATAAAGATGACTGTGCAATAAAATTGTACTCCTAATTGGATTAAGCAGGAATCCTGTAGTCATGAACCTAATTACTTTTTAAAGAAATTCCAAAACAAGTAGCAACTCGAATGGTCACTCGATAAAGCGCAAAACATCCGTCATCAATCAAATTGAGTTATGTACCTTAATTTGTCCCAAAGTTTTGGTCAATGATATATTTTTTACGTTTTGTGTTACCTTGAGCTTCACTTCTCAAAACTAAATAGCCTTTTACTATAACCATATATAATCTTCCTTCTAAGTTGGATCAAAATCGATTTTTAACTTTGCCGTAATCCTGAATAACAATAAACAGAGGCAAAAAACACAACCTCAGATCAACTTCGTTGTGGAGGTAATAAGTTCCAACATTCAAAGATTAGAAAATAATTATTCATTGGTAAAGCATCAATGTCTTCAAGTTAGACTATTTCTAATCTTCTTTACAGTATATTCGTACAGCTTCTAAAATTGAGAACTTCTTGGAATACTACGATCGTAATTAATAAACTCGGACACTCGGTATAGCTCAAACTTCGGCATATGCAAGGTTAATAGAAATACAAGTTTATGCCATCATGGCTTGCAATAATTTTTAATTTGATGTACAGCTATGACGTCATAGAGTATAACAGGGGTACTTTAACAGTAGCAGTTAAGGAAGGCGATATGTAGCTACTCTTGGTAACTGTTATATTCTTTGACGTCACTATTAAAAAGTCTGGTGTAAGCCAAACATTTTTAGGAAAAGCGTTATGGTATAACCTTGTATTTCTATTAACCTTGCGCCTATGGTCATTTTTTCCTAAATTAGATTTTTTTTATATGATGTATATTTATTAAACTTACATAAAGATACCAATTTAAGCTCTGTACCTCAATATGTTTTAAAGTTATGGTCGATTATGCATTTTTAATTAGCATTTTTTGTTACCTTAACCCCTCAAATTTAATGTCATTTTACTGTAAAGATATATAATCTTCGTACCAAGTTTTGTTGTAATCTTAGTAACTAACAAGCTAACAAATAGAGGGGGGAAAAAACCTCAGTTCAATTTTTATGTCGTAACATAATTGGTACGTGTTTTGCTAATTTTGAAATTTTCAAAATATTTTGAGCCCCAATAACTCAAGAATAGATTATGCTTGAGTACGTTAATTGGTACCATCTGATTTTCCATTACTCTATCATTCCATAATGGTGCAGTTAGTCTAGATCGGGTAATTGGAACCAACTCTGGGATCGTTTATGAAAAGATTTAATGCACTATCAATCTTTTTATTTATGAAGTGAAATGGTTACTCAGTCGGAGAATTGAGGCCCATGTTGAATATATGGTATTAAGTAAAACCAATAAGTTTGTCAGAATAAATTTGTTCATGATCTGGATCAAGTCAAAGATTGTTCCAATTGTAGTGCACGGACCTGTATATATATATTTAACTGTACCGAAATCACAAAAGTTGGGATTTTGGTATCGCAGGATATTTTTTATTTTGCATTTTATTCCTCTGAACAAGAAAATAACCATAAAATGTCAAAAAAAAAAATCTGTAAAATGTCGAAAAAGAGGAAATTTTTTATTATTAATATTTAATTCTTTTTTTTCGAATAACCTTTCAAAAATAAAATATGAATCCATAATTGTTTTTAATAATTTTGTTTGCTTCATTAATAGGGAAAATTAAACAAAATTTATATTTGGCTCAGATATCTCTTTTGTCCACAAATTTGAGCTGAAGCGTTGGTTGCTTCTTTCACTGCACGTTCAGAACTTTTTGCATGGCATGGTATTTTGGGAAGTCGAGACGATCAAGAGATAAAACTAATCAGTTGACTTTGAGGAATGGCTAATATAATCAAAGGGTGGCGTTGTTCAAATCCTGGATATTAATAATTGAAGTAATATCCCAATTGAGGTTAGTGAACAGTAAGGCCGTACACTGATATCTCCCAAATCACTTCCATCTCTTATTTTTGATATCCTGAATTGTCTATCTTCGTGCTTAGAGCTTGATAGTAAAGATAATAGAACATGACCAGAGTCCGCAGGCCACACATCTTTCTCCACAAATTTTATGGGGATATTTTTTACTTTTTTTGGAAATGCTACTTTTTTTTATTGTATTTGATATAACATATAACAGCCAGCCAGCCCATGCTTTGAAATGTAGAGTCGTACAAAGCGAATTACCGATATGAGCCATATTGAATGTAAAAAAATGGCTATTTTCATTTTAAAAAGTTATTCATATCCAATTCCTAAGATAATCATTTTTTTACTGCAATAAACATAAAATGGATATTAAGGCAAATCATCATAGACACTTTCAGACATTTCACGCAGGGGGAAACTTTTCCTTATTTTTCTTCCCTTTAATTAAATTCAAAGTCGTGAACGTTACCACAAATAATTTTCCCCAACTTTCCCTATTTATAATAAACGCATAATAAAGTTGATATATATTATTTATATAATCTAGGATACCTGAAAACGAGTAAGCTAAATTTTTGAGACCATCAAACTTATTATTATGGTGCATAGCGGTAATTTATTGCTATGAAGTTCACAAACTATTCAAACAAGTCTATGGACCAAAAGTTTCTCTATTAGTTGCACTCTACTATTTTTAATATCAAGCATTGAAGGAAAAAGATAGATCATTTGGGATATCAAAAATAAGAAACATAAGAGATGGAAGTGATTTGGGCGATATCAGTGTACAACCATACTCTTACATCTTATCTCAATTGGGATGATACTTCAATTATTAATATAAAGTATTGGAATAACGCCACTGAGACTTTTATCACGGTAGTCATTCCTCAAAGTCAACTGATTAGTTTTATCAAAAAAAAAGAAGACATTGAATATTCCTAACGGATGAATAATATCAAACTTATAGAATATAAAAATATGCTTAAATATAAACAAATCAATCTTAGAAATTAAGGAATTATAAATAAAAGGTCGTATTTTTAAAAGATTGTTTTTTTGTTCAAAATGATAAATTGGTAAAGTAAGGCTTCTTATTCGGCATAAAGGAACAAAAAAAAAGTATATTTGATAATAATATATTAAACCCTTACTATCAAAAAACGAGATTTGAGTTGTAAAAATGAAGAGAAACATCAAAATAAATGCGAGTAATACGAGGTACCAAAAGGGAATACATATTAATTGGCAACATATTTAGAACCAAAATACTCATCCTTCGAGGCAAGTTAGAGAAAGATTATAAAAATATTGTAGTAAAATATATGTTTCATCTATAATACTTAACAAAATAAAATCCTTTAACTGGATTCAAATCGATAATTTTAATGAAAAAACGCTAAAATTTCCTTTTTTTTAAAAACATATTACATATTTTCAAATCAAAATGCGTCCATGAAAACCATTTTATTGGACTTTTGATGCTTATTTTCGTGTTTAAGGGAAATAAAATCAAAAATATCCGGCGATACCAAATTCCCTTCTTTTGTCATTATGGTACACCCTAATATATATCTGCAGATATAACAGACACACCTTACTTCAATATTATTAATATTAATATTTTACAAATATTCGTCCCAAGTTGAAGCACCAAACAAAATATAAATTTAGTCTTCAACAGCCCGATCTTCCCCAATAATAAAGACGCTATCTTAAACAGATAGATATTAATAAATGATTAGTAAAACCTTCTTTTATGTTTGTACAAGAGAGGCTCAATACAATATATATATATGTATTATAATTAATATGGAATCGACTGAAGGATTTATTAATATGAAATACTTTTTTATTAAATTAAAAAGTTCTACTTTTTCAAAAAGGGGATCATGATATTGGAGCAAGAGAGTATTTGCAGAAGGGACTGATGGACGTTTATTCTATCAATATAGTTAGCAGTATTAGAGTTTATTTATATTTAAAAAAAAAAAAAATTATCATCCAAAACTCTTTGTTTAATAGCATTGGTTATTTTTCTTCAAAATTAATCATTCTAGCAACCTCCTTTGGAGAATGATAGGTAGTCTTGATAGTGTGCGAAAATGCAGTGGTTGGTTGGTTGGAACTTGTAATATTGAGGTCATTAAAAATTCAAAGGAGACGAAGAATTAATACACAAGTACATAAATAAATAAATATATGTTTATATATAGATATATGCTATATCAGCAGCTGAGAGTAGAGAGGGAGAGGTCGTCCAATTCTATGTAGATTAAAGAAATTTTCCGAGAAATAATTTCGTTCCTAATGAAAATGATGCTAAAGATAGATGGGGTGGTTGTGGTCTTTTGAATACATACAAAATTCTGACAAATTAATAAAAGTAAAGTATAGAAAATAAAAGGATGAAATAATAAACAATTATATAATCAATATTGATAATATTTATAATAGTAAATATGTAGTAATTGAGTTCTATGTTTATGCTTATGGGTCAGAAAAAAAGAAAGAATTTGTTTGTAGTTTTTTTTTTTTTGTTTTTTACGAGCGCATAATTATGATAATTAATTAATAGTAATATGTAGTAAATTTTATATCACAAGAATTATTAAAATGTATGTGGATTTCTACAAATCCCACATCCCAGAGCAAATTCTTCGCCAGTGGATGGATGTTTGATATGAAGAGGACACTCTTCCCCCTCTAACTTGAGAGCCTTTGGCCCAACTGGGCATTGAGGTAAATCTTTTTGTGGAACACTTATTAATCGTTGAAAATCCTCGTGGCAAGCATTACAGAAGTGAGTCGTACCGAAGCAGAAAAAAACAGCTACAGAGCAACAGTACCTACATTTGTATTCTAAATAGTCCATTCCATGTTTAAGACACATTTGAGCTCTAGAAACATCTGAGCAGCCCCCACAAACGAGTTCTTCTGGATTGAATTTGTCATCTCCAACAGCACCATCACACTGAGCTTCTCCACCATAGTAGGCCTTAGAACATTTGAAACAAACATAGTAGGCATAGCGATCTAAGGCATATGAGATGGGATCATTATGGTATCTTCCACCTTTTGCAGTGACTGCTTCACAATTATTAAGGCTTTCATATTCTAATCTCATTAAAGATTTTCTTTTCACGTCCTCATAGAGATTTTGCAAGGGTATAAGTATCTTTCTGAGAGATGGATGTTGAATTTTCATTTTGCAGATGGGGCAATTTCGGAATCCAAATGTTATTCTAGGTCCATTCCACTTCTTTGTCAATACGGTAAGACAACAATGATAATGAAATACATGCCCACACTGAAGCATGATGGAAGGAATTGGATTTAATGCTTCGGTAAAGCAAATCATACACATATCATCTGCATCCTGCTTAAGAGCATTTCCAACTTTGGAGCATCCATGAAGACATGTCAGACAGTCCTCCTCATTTAATATACCTCCACAAAAATGACCACAACTAAGAGTCTTCACACAAGCATTTGCAGCAAAGGAAACACACTCTGAATCTGTACAAACAGCATCCATAACAGGGACTTCTGAGGAGCTATGGACTCCACAAAAACGACACGTTGATCCACCAAATGTATTTTTGATACCAGAAGAACCACCACGCGCTGCCTCACGAAATTCAACCATAGCTTTAAGAGTGGTAGAGTCTGCAAGAGCCATAAGCCAATATAGTTTCATTCTTCCACAACCTTCATGCAGATCAACCTTGATTGCATCCTCTTCCTCTTTAAATATCGCTCTATTATGTGTTTTTGTTCTTCGGTGTAAATGCAAGAAACGATCGCAATCTCCACAGAGATCCCCGCAGGTTTCACACTTTATAATGGCTAAGGTTTCACCATCATCATGATTTTCGCATGTCGGCCTATTAATACTTGTTTCATTATTACAATCACCAGAGCTTAGACCTTCAACATGATCCTTGTCCAAAACACAAATCGAAGCAAGGCCGAGCCAAAAAACTGGAAGCTTCAAACACTCATTGGTTCTATCCAATTTAGTCAAATGTAAAATATTTTGAGCAACGGCACTTTTTGTAAATGACATCCATTCACTTGATCCCACTTTGCCATTCATTAAATCCTTTAACAACGATACAATCTCTTCTGATATTCTTTTAGCCATGGATCCTCGAAGCCACCATCGGGATCCTACATTTTTATAGTCTTTCGGATGAATGGATGATGCCAAAGTTACTACGCTAATGTTTCTTCCACCCGAGTCCTTACCATGCATCCCTTTAGATTTAACTTGCACAGTAAGTGCTTTTGCAATGCAGCTAAAGAAAATATCCAATAGGCCTGGTGCCTTATGATCAAAAGTATGAGATAAACTTAAGCTAGCGAAGTCTTTAGGAGGTAAATTCTTTACTCCAATGATAGAAGCAAATGAACTTGGAGGGATTTCAGGAAGGATTCTTCTTATTAGTAGGATTACTTGCCTCTGTATTCGAGCTGTTCCAGTATGAAGTAAATTTAAAAGATCTTGTATCAAACCTTGTTGTTGTGACAAATATAACTTTCCAACGGTGCTTCCTGAGAGAGCTAGAACTAAGCTAAGCATTTCGAAACAATAAGTATCTGACAAAGAGGGTATTTCTCCATGATGACAAAGTGATAACTCCCAATCTTCTTTTAGAATAGATGCCTCTTTCTTGATAGCTTGAACAATATGTGAACAGACCTGCTTTTGCAGATAAGATAATCGAGTTTTTGAGTTAAACAAAATACCAACAACATGCTCTCGTAAGTCTAGATCCTCTTCTGAATCATCCATTGAATTATCTTGCCGTAAAAATTTACCAAATACCTGAGCTGTCATAAGCCGGAAAACTCTGAGTGTTTCTGATTCACAATTTTGTTGTTTAATAAGTGAATCAATGTCTTTATCATCGCATATACTCTGAGAACCAACGGATAATAGTTTGATTTGTCGTACTCTCAGTGTACTATCAGGGCCCTTAAACTCAATCTTTAAAAGAGAAACATTTCTCCCGACACACATCACGTCATCGAAATAGCAGGATACCCATCCCGCAAATCTATTTTCAACATCAACTTGTTTAATGACTATCAAATCTTCTTCTCTAGCTCCTAATTTGAAAGTAATTCCAGATACCTTTGAGACCAAATCGCGACAATTATCGATATGAGCACAAACGTGTCCTCTTTTAACATCACCAACTGTAAGTGAAATCCATTTAATTTTATTTCTATCTTCATCCCCCGACTCCCAAAACGTCTCAGTGGAATTGTCAGAAAGACTTGTAATCATGGAAACTCTGGAACTTGTTTTTATTTCAATATAGGAAGTTGAATCCAGACTCTTTTCTACAACTAAGGGGTTGTTAACAATAACATTTGTATCGAACTCCTCAGATCTCGAGAGTATTTTTGAAATTGAAGAGAAAACATGAGATTGATGAAGAAATTGATGATCACTTGGCTTGAATTTGATTGCCCAGCAGGTGACAGCAATTTGCAGTAAAGGAGATCCAAGGGGTAGGAGCAACATAAGATCTGAAATTGTCTGAAGCAAAGAATATAACGTGGAAGGAAGAGGCTGTATAGCTTCACCCCCAGTCACAATATCCGACGACGGGTGTTCGTTTAATCCCGAGAATTGAGGAGTAAAATAATTATTCATTTGAGCAACATTTTCGTTCAAAGGAAATTGTTGCCCATTTGCCATCAGTTTCTGTTGATTCTGCCGTCGCTGTTTACGGACATAATGATCGTTATTTGAGTTATTCGCTTCCACTTGTGAATTTTCAAGGGATGCTACGAAGAACCAAAGTAAATCGTGGAGACAATCAGGCTGGCTTACAGAGCGAAGAAGCCAATTAAGAGCTTGAATAGCATATGTCCTACATGAAGCTTTCCTTATTGAGTTTGCCATAGAGAGCTGTAAACTATCAAGATCATTCCACTGTAGAACAAAACTCATGACGGGTCTTTGTAAAATATCAGACACCACATAGCCACCGTTACTGTTAGTAAACAGTTTTTGTAGATCATGTGATGGATGACTAAGGAAAAAATCATCATCTTTCTTATGGTGGATTTGTTCCTCACAACTAGAATTTCTTTTCCTGTTATCTTTGTCAGTGTGTGAACTATTTCGAAACCGAATAGGAGAGGAAGAAACATTAGAATGTTTAAGTGAGTTCGGTGCATCATTTTCATCTGACTGAAAGCCTTCAGGTGGAGAAACAGTTTCCTCGAGCGAGCATCGAACTCCTCCATTATTCGCACTTTCATCAACATCATCATTATTATTGTTCAAATGTTTGATTTCAGCTTTAGATTCACCAGCATCCGAGCTAGGCAAGGGATAACCGATGTTGGGTGGTTGAGCGCTATTGCTTTTAAAAGAATCTTTGTCCAGATAAAATTCATCATTCATATCTCTTAGAACACTTTCTTTTACACACAGAGAATTGAAACACTGAAAAGGCGTAATAGGGAATGGATTTGGATCCATTGTTGTTAATTCGGATACAGAATAAAGAAAGGCGGATGAGGATGACATTTTTGCACTTTCATTGTTATTGCTGCTAGAAGAGAGGTCTAACAAAAATGTGGCATTGTTTTTCATAATGATGTGACTATTTATGCCGGAAGAATGTAATGTATTTGAAGAAGAGGACGTAGTTATCTTTGAGCGTTTACTACTGCTTCTGGATTTAATTGGAAGGGATGAAGAAGAAGGTGGTAATGACTTAGAAGGCTTAACTGGAGGTATGGGAGGGGGATCGTTTGAATCACTACCTGAGGGAGGAGGGGGAGGAGGAATTTGCTGTGAGGATATTTTCTTATAATTGTCCCGACAATTACTGCAGATTAAATACCAAGAGGAGCCTCCAACACCTCCGTCACCGCAGTTTCCAGCCCATCCTTTGCAATAATTTCCTCCAGAATTATAACCTTTACCTCCAGCATGGGAACCACACCCAGGATGTTCTAATCTCATATGATAAGTTACTGGATTGCCAAAGTACTGGTCACACATTTCGCATAATTTTCCTGGTTCCACAGGAGGCTGCTGCTCTTTAGATTTTAATGAATTCTTAATACGAGCCTTTGTTTTACTTCGTTTCTCTAACAATGTTTGTTTTGCTACTCTATTCGAAGACAATTGTGTATGATGTAAGGGATTAGAAGACACTATGACTTGTTGAAGGATTGCATGGATACAGTAACTTCTAATTTCTTCCCATAAAACTGCTAGCAATTTAAGAGTAGGAGGACAGAGGTTCCCCTTTGATTTATGCACTTCTTTCTTTAGCTTCTCCTCCTCCTGTTGTTTCGTTGTACTATTTTCATTTGCGTTGTTCCAAGCAACATTTGAATTTTGAGAAACATGATGCTGATAAGCAGATGATGAAACATCCATGGAGTGACGATGACTTTTCGCATTTTCTGTCCATTTCTTTCGAAAAGCTCTACCAGAAGAAGTTGATGGATCAAGTGCAACTTTTCCAGTTTTAATAATATCGTCAGCTTTGTTCAAATTGGGATGAAACTTGAGAAAAGAGGCAGCGGCAATTGTATCATGTATTATATTTTCATGCCATACAAAAGCTGCAAAAACTGTTCGAATACTTTCAGCTACAGAAGGACTAAGAGCTTCCTTAACAGGCCCATCAGGAACTTTAAAATTATCGCTCGTAGTATTAGTAGTTATTTTTGAATCCTCGACTGAACTACTTGACGGTGCTGCTAGTTGCTTTTTAGATTTTTCCTCATTTGATTCAAACTGCTTAGGGATACGAATTTCATTGACTGACTTGACTGAGGCTGGACTACAACTTCGACTTGAACATGAAGAAGTATTTGACAACCTTTTTCTTTGAGAGTTAGGCGTTCCAGGAGGAGTAACTCCGTTTCCATTTGCTCGACTTTCACCTATTACTTTTACTAATTCTCTAACAGAAACTCCTTGAAGTTCTGGAGGAATATCTTTATTGACAAATTGAGAAGGAGTAACTTTGCGATGGCTGGGAGGGCTAAGTGATGAAGTCCGACGATTGACTTGATCTCCTTTAAACCATTTTTGGAAGAATGATGGTTTTGAATTAGATGGAGACGGTGTTCTTCGTTCACTACTCAAACCAACACGAGGAAGAGGTTTGGGTTTTTCATTTTTTGAAAGGTGATGGTTTATTCCTTTGAGCTCTTCCATTGAGGATGAAACTCTCTTTTTTTTCTTCCTACGAGTATCACTGAGTTGAGGAATTTTAGAACCATTACTATTGTGTTTTCCACCTATTTTTCCACCCTCATCGATTTCTAGTTCGACTGTTTCATCTTCATCCTCATCTTCTTCTTCATCGTCCAAACAATTGCTTTGATGTTCCAAGTGCTGAACATCAGATGAAGATACTGCTAAAGACCATGCTTCTCCCTCTGTGTTCAAGCAAAACTTTTCCATAGAAGACTTGTCTAATTGAACCCAAATTTCATTACCAGATTCCCTAGAATTAATAACATTAACAGAATCTCCTTGATTAAGCATGCCTATAGGTGATGCAGAAAGTGAAGGAGAATTACGAATATTATGACAGGCAGCACCACATTTCACAACTGTATAAACACCAGGACATTTCCAAGCAGATCTTTTTTTCCTACATGGTTTAAGAGGATGAGACAATGAAGTTTTCTTGGATGAAAGATCTTCTTTCTCAGTAACAAGCACCATTAATACTTTATGTAAATGCTGATTATATTGTAGGCACCAACCCTCATTTTGATTTGAGCCTTTACAAAAGTTAAGCAAGGAATCAATAGAAAGTCGAACCCAATGTCCGTCAGAATTTTGAAGTTCATCAATGATTGATACACTTCCATCAACCGGAATAATTCCTATTTGCTCTGATTGAAGAGTAGGGTGAACTCTTATTCGGAGTCCAGCTGACGACGAATCTATAAACTTCCTTAGTCTACAATTCCCTTTTCCTAATTCTGAAGAGTTAATTCCCTTAGATCCATTTTTCATTGACTGAGATGGAGTCAATGAACCATTTGACATATCACAATTTACCATACTTCCGTTGGATGAGACTGGTGGAGGCAAAAGTCCTTGAGGGGGATCATAAACCTCAACCTGAAATAATAATGTTTGTAAGCATAAAAACAATATTAATGTTAAATAATAAGGAAATTATCAAAGATTAAAGACCTACTTTGTAAACTTCTTGAATTTCAGCACCATCAATGGAAACATGTATTTGATACCATCCAACATTGCCAGGAGTCCAATTAGCTGAATAGGTACCATCATTATTTGGTCTTACGAGCATGTTTTCACTTTGTCTACGAATCGCAGGAGAAGCAAAACGTAGTTCCTCAAAACTATACATATCATAGCACTTTTGAACTGTGATGGAATGATAAAACATTTTATCTTTGACAGTAATCTCATATTTAGTGTCTAAGTTGGGAGGACGGATGCCACCAAATGACATGGCATCAGGCTCAGATGCAACGGCTCTACGAAGTCGTTTTTGACCTGTGAGTCCATATTCAATGGGTACTGCACGAACTTCTACTTTCATAGCAGGAGCCCAGACCACTTCTCCATACTGGTCTTGTGTAACCACAGTAATAATGTTAGGCCAATTACACCTCATATCTTCTTTAGCAAAAAAAACACGGCATTGATTGACATCTACATATGACTCAGGCTGTAACCACCTCGCAAGCCGACCTCCAGCAGTATTTGGAATACAATTTACGAAATTTTTTAGGAATAATCTATCATGAGTATTATTGCTATAAGGGATAACTCCATCTAAAGCCTCGTTGATAGTTGGAGGATGAGAAAGAGCAAGGCCCTTTGATAAAAGAGAATAGTGCATTTCATAAGATTCACCAGCGGATTCGTCTACAAGTTCCATATCTTCTACTTGTGAAAAAGAGACGTTTCTTTTCATTAAAGATTTAACACAAACACCCCTAAATAGGATAACTCTTTCTCCAGATTTTTAAGACCATCATTACTCGACGTTTCACCTTCGTAGCCAACAACAAGACAACGAAATCCGAATTGATTACTATTTTTGTCCTCTTTTACATAATCAGAAGCTGTCTCTAGAGAAAATAGGACCTCATTTCCTGGAAGAATTATGGCATGGTTAGGCCAATTTTCACTTGGTCCGTGAAATGGGCGCAATACTGGAGTATATTTTTGAGATTCTTGAAAAGAGCTATTTGTTTGAGAGACAAAACCACGAGGAGAATTGCAATTGACTTTTTTTCCACATGAGGGATTTCTGATGTATATTTGAAGATAATCTTCAGGTTGAGATGTTGAACATCTAGAGTCGAATTCAACACTTAACCATCGAACCCCTTTAGGAAAATGTACTCGATAGTGATAGACTGTGGACGCTTTGTATGGATGTGAACTTTCTACATACGCATAATGTGGTACATTTGAGGATATAGAAGTGAAACCCTCTGAGGTTCCAACACCAGATAATGATGTAGCAATATTATTTAGTGTTGCAACCGGAGGCAGCATATCTTGAATAAATGCAAGTATTGAAACAGCTGAATGGGGATCTAATGCGGCAAGAGAAGAGACGGAAGCTAATATATGAGGCATTAAATTGGTAATTAAGGGTGCTCTATTAAGTACATCAAAACTTTCTAAATCGTCACTACGCACTGAAGACAATAAATTAGTGACAGTCTTAACAATAGCAGATGTCATTGTTAACGCAGTTCGACGAGCATATTTTTCAGCTAAATTTTTGGTTGTATTTGATTGAATATCAGTTTCTTGTGGTGAGCTGTAATAAAGAATTTGCGGAAGTTGTCCACGCGTAGGATTACTTCCATTAAAACTTAGACTGCATGAATTAAACGAAAAAGTAGTTCCATCTGGGCCTCTAACAGAAGACATACCTCCGTCGCCGTTGGAAGTTCTGCCACCATGATTTCTTAACCGTAATGCATATTTCAAATGTGGTCTAATAGGAACAGCTCTGTCAAACTTAAGCTCTGCTATATCATTTACACAATCATCCGATGAATAACTTCCATTAACAACTTCTAAGGAATTCCAACGCTGAGATTGACCGTTTTCAGATGCAACATTATTTGAACGATGGTCACTGTTACTTTGATCATCAAGTAACTCTAGCTGATAGTCATAGGTCCCTGTTCCACCATAAACACAGCAGCCGGCAATAAATATACCTGACTTATCCACTGAGAAACAAATGGCATCAGGCGACCCATTCCCCGTGTTCCAAGTTTTACTAATTCCAGTTCGAGTGAATCTAAATGATTTATAATAATAATAATTAATGTGCTATTAATTAGATTAAAATTTACCTATTTGGAGTGGCATGGAGAATTCTTCCACCAATGGAATGTATATCGGGTTCGGATGATGTTGATTGATTAGTCAACTCTGATATGACTGATGAAATAACCTTACAAGCTTTTTCGACTAATTCTGGACTAAAAGACTGAGGTTCACCATGAAGATTTTGCTTAATAGATAGAGAACCAATGTTTAAAAGACGGTCAAGAACCTCTCGGAAGCTCCAAGAACCATATCGCAAGTTTTCTCCATGACTCAAATAATTCATAGTTTCTGTTAAAACTGGAAATCTTTGAACTGAAGTGTCTCCAGCCTGTATCATGGACGTAGTAAGTGATAAATTTTCAGTTGGACTTAAATTTTTGCATCTAGTATCCGAATCAGGAGAATATGTGATTGGAAATGTATTTCGGAGCTTAATAAGAGGATTACACAGTGCATCTAATACAGCTGTGAGGAGTCTGTCGTATTTAGCATTGCAAGATGAAGAAGTCCCTCTCCCAGATAAAGAGGTGGATGATTCCATGAGTGTTAACAAATTACAGAGGGAAGTCCATTTCAGATATCCAGTTGGGAAAAAAGCATGAAAACAAGCAACGTATGCACGATTTGCATCCTTTAATATGAGTTCTGTCATTTGTTCACAGTTGGTTAATAGTGTGCCCTTTAAATCCTTGATAGCCGATGGAACTGGAGAAGGATCTGTAAGAAGCTGTTGTAAAAGCATTCTAACTTCATAAATAGTTTCGGCTAACTTAGCAGTATCGTTAATTGGATCGTATGATATTTTACTGAGGACTTTGACAGGGTAAACAGCATCTGTGTATATGATTATTAATCTTAAAGCAGCCCTACAAATAAATATCAATCTTTGTAACTCCATAATCATTGGCTTTCCATCATTATTAATTAAAAGATTCATTTCACTTTTGAATGAGGACCAGGACCAACGTAGAAGAGACAATAGTGCAGAAAAACAGTCTGGTGTCACTGATTTAGAAAATCTTAAACTGAGTACACATACAGGTTCTGGAGGCTCAGAAGATAAATGTCTTTTTCCACCAGAAGGACTCTCAGACATCAAAACTCTATACAAAATTTGAGGTATTTGCCCAGCATTAACATCCGTGCCATTATTAGACTTTTTAGATGATTTAAAGTGGAATTGTATTTGTTCCTCGGTAGTTATTTGAATTTGGCCTGAAGATCCACAGTCACTCGAAGGACCAGTGATTCTGGCCCATGCTATATACCACTTTCCAGCTTGTATATTGACGGGCTCTTCAAACAGTAAAGGATACTTTTGCCTTGAAGTACATTCATATGTAACTTCTTCTGACTCCGCAATAATTTCTCCATCTATTTCCAAATCCCCACCTTCAAAACCAATATCAAATATTCGTATTTTCCCTACATACTCTCCCCGACCACCAAACAAACCTAATCCACCAATTAAAATGTCAGTATCAACCATAAATCTGATTGCCTCTATAGAGTGCCCAGAGTATCCCCAGCCCCCTCCAAAAGAATCAAAGCGATTGACAACATTGTAATCTTCCTTTGAATATGTTTTATGAGATCCACCTCCACTTCCTTTTACTACGGACTCTTCTTCAGAGATGGGAGAGGTCGTTAGAATTGGATATTGAGTCAATGTATCAAGACAACTGAGCATATTCAAGGAAACTTGATTACGAGAAATCATGCAACCATTCACAGAAGGCAAAGCTAGTTCTGGACTTAAAATATTCGGTGAACTAGAATTGGATATTAATGACAATGCAGACAATGGATGATAGCTATGCACGACACTCTCTTTAGAAAAGGCCCATAAAACATTGAAACAAGGATCAATTGTTATTTTCATACTTGAAAGATCCGCTTGCTCAGGACCGTCAAAACTTCGACAATACCCATCAGATTTATTTATTACTAATCCAGTAAATGATGTGGAATTATTAGAGGGCGGTACTAAAACTATGTGCTTTCTGGATGATACTATTGAGGATCCAACTAAAGATTGAGCATTAATTAAAGACTCGTCAACTTTAATAAATGATTGATCAGCAGATGCCCCAATCCACGTTGCTATTCGTCCATGACGAGGGCCAACCCTAGGAAGAAGTCCGGATATCGCAAACCACAAGTGTTTAGCTGCCAATTCTTCTCGCGTTTCTAGACTTTTATCTTCAGAGGGTGGTTCTTCACGACCCAACTGTCCCCTTTGATACATACCAAAGGAAAAAATTTCCCCTTCTTCAGTCAAAATAAGTGAGTGATAGCTTCCTGCCACTACAGACGTAGCCTTAGTTGGAATATTTACTTTAGTTGGAGATCCTCTTGGAAGTAAATCACAAACGCCTAATTGTCCATGAAAATTATTACCAAATGTGTAAACATCACCATTGCTAGCGAGCATGATAGTATGATGATGTCCACTTGAAATTTTTGTTATCTTAATTCCGTCAGGTAAAAATACTTTTGCTGGGGGTAAAGAAGTTAATTTTGTATTGGTTGAAGACGCACCACCGACTGCACTGTTATTTACAGGATCTGCATCTTTTTCCCCTATCGCAGCTTCATTGAGTTCACTATTAAATGCCTTCCATACATCGACTTGATTTTGACGTTTCGATGATTTTTCAGCCCCACCGTTATTACTTAAACTAGAATATCGTCGACTTCGATGATTACGACTTCCTACTACATGCCTTTTAGGGAAAGTACGCCTAATTATTTTTTCTCGATAATCTCCAGATTGACCAGCAATCCCAGAGCCTCCCTGAAAAACCATAAAAAAAGTAGTTCAATAAAATATTAATAATTATTATTAATGACTTACCTGTCCAGCAGCAATTAAATCTAAACGTATCAGATGTCTATGAAGCATATCTGCAGAACCTTCATTATTTTCAGCATTAATAGCTTCAGCGCCTCCTGCAGCCCCACTCGCTCCTGCCTCTGCATCGTTTAAAGTATCACCGGTTTCCCCAGTACAGAAGCGACAACAACCACATTCTGAGCATCCAGAATCACCAAATCCACATCCACACTGCATTCCAGGATTTCTATCTGGTCTAGCAGAGGACACACAAACTGGCCCATATCCAGTACATTCCAAACATATAGTGCAAACCATGCACTGATCACGTTTCCAATTATGTTTACCGGCAGGACAAATTCCAAAACCTGATCAATACAAATTATAAGAGTTGATTAGAAAAATTAGAAGAAGAATATTAACTCCTTACCCTCGTGTTCACCATCGACATCACTATTGTCTTCTATTACGTCAAACTGCGCTGCAGTTGAATCTGTGGGTTTTTCAACGTCTCCAATTGGCACATTGGTATTATCCTTGGTTAAATTAAAATCTCTTCCACATTGACCTTTGCTATTCATTCCAAAAGTAAAAACGTCACCTTCTTTTGTTAAAGCTACGATGTGTGCCTTACCCACTGCAACCTAGGAAAAATGTATTTGAATAAACATTTGAATTCAATGTTAAATTTCAATCATCATACTTGAGTAATGAAATTTCCTTTCAGATCCAATACTTGTCCAGAAGAATAATCACAGTGAATAGAATCCTTACCGAATAGAAAAAGCTTTCCCTCTTTCGTTACAAAGGCTGAAGTTCCATTATTACATGCAACCTAAATTGGATATTAACCACTAGAGAACTTACTTTAGGATAATCAATAAGATATTAAAAACCTGAACAACGATATGCCCCTCCATTCTAGAAATTTTTTTGGGCTTCACAGGCTTAGGCTGTCTCCTAGCTTTTGTTTGTTCCCCATCTTCTCCTCTCCTAGCTGTTCCAGTAAAAAATACATTACCATCGTCAGTAAGTAGACAAGCATGCTGCCCATCATGTCCAATTGCGATATCAACAATACGAGGATTCTTAGGAATACAAAGCTCTGACCATTCCCCAGGAGCACATATATGTTTAAAACCCAAGGATGAAGATTTGCCTTAGATTACATAAGACTAAGTAGAATAGCTTTAAATATGCTTTGTTCACTAACCTGTATAAAAAACCTTCCCCTGGGATGTCAATAATAGGCCAAAGTCTTTACCCGTTTGGACCGAAATGTTTTCTTCTTCAATAGAACCGAAGTCTATTTCATGATTTGTCACACCCTCTTCGAAGAAAGAGGCTCCTAATACTCCAACACGCTTATATGCTAATTTCAGAGGCAGTTCATGTATAACACTTAAATCAGAGGGATTGATAAACTTAAGTAAGAACTTGTCTTTCATTGATAGAGTCAAAATTCCGAGGGAAGAGCCATCACAAAATAAAACATAGGGTTGTTTATTTTCCATAAGAATATTAGGTTGAGGATAGGTTTTTTCCGTGAGAAAAGTATCTTTATTTAAACGGAGAAGCTCCAATCTTTTTTCTCCTTTCACTTCTATAAAAATGGCATCATCCGCGAATCCTATCCAACGTACAGTTTTTGTGGATAGATGAATTGATTTTCTTTTGTATATATGTCCTTTGATAGTGCCAGAATAGCCACTTCCAATTTTAAAAAGACCTGAATCTGTAAAGGCGTAAAGATACAGGCCATCACTTGTTACGCGCTTTACATCAGGAAAATCCTCATGATTCGTGTCGTGTATACTAAAAGAGTCTATGAGAGATGCTTTAGGAAGCCCTGAGCTCATGAGGTCAGGATGATGTGTCCGACCCATCATTACACTTATGATTGACTTCTGTAAGGCGACTAATATTGAAGGAACAGGAATGCGTTGTTCTCGAAAAGCTTGAGGGGACATTAAGAGAGAGGACGTAGCGCGAAGGATTTTTCCTGTATCGCCATAAGCAACAACAAAGCTTAGAAGACAAGCGCAGGCCATTGAACTAATACTCTTGGATATTTCATTTTCTTCGTAGGAAGAAGAGAGCTTCATAAGTGTTTCAAATAGAAGTTCCATGATATCGGATGGTTCTTTGGTTAGCTCCTCAGGTTCAAGCCCTTGTAGAATATTGAGAAGGGATCCAAGGGCTTTCTGACAAAGAGAAGGAGATTCTGTTAGACTTTCTCGAATGATTTCAAGAACACTTCCTATGCCGATGCCAACGACTTTAGGCAGGGACTTCTCTGGAATGGAAGGAGACTCTCCTTCAGTTTCGCTATTCTCGTCAGCATTCAGGGCCTCTTTCCAAGCAGAGCTATTTTGAAGCTGCAAAAGAGTGGATTCCCGATGCTGGTTTTCAAGACAAGTGGAACGGATGGCAGCGAAAACCGCAAACGATGAAGGGTTTCGAGGGATTCGAACTTGTGGAATCGAAGGAAGACCTTCCTTTTGAGATTGGTAAAAGTCCATCAGAGAGTTGCGTGGCTTGCGCGACTTGTCTTTGGAGCAAGGCAGCGGGTTGGCCAGGAGCAAGAGTTGTTGAGGATGACTCTTCTTGCTGTAAGGCACGTGAGGACCACCCTTCTTCTTCTTCTCAGGCCGCCGACGGCACTCCTCAAGGTGAGCATGAGGCACATGAGGCAAACGCATCTCCTCCTCAGAAAACAACTTGGCGAAATACAGCCCCAATTCACGCAGGGGATCGTTGTCCGTGTAACCAGAGGAATTCCCCATGCTGTCCAACCCTGGAATCCCTTCATCCAAACGCATCATTCTACCCGCGCATTAACCCATCAGAAAATTGGACACACAAATCCAAAATCACTCATTTAATAACCCCAATTATGAATTAACCCTTCCGTCCTTCTTCAAAGTCTATTTTTCCTACTCCAATGGACCGAGTCTCTTTCTTTTTAAAAGACACACACACACACACTCTCTCTCTCTCTCTCTTTCTTTCTTTATTTCTTTCTTTCTCTCCTTCCCTCAGCACACTCCATGAGCGCAGCAACTAGACAGTTCGTCTTTCTCTCTCTCTCTATCTGTCTTTAGTTCCCTCTCTTTCTCTCTCTCTCTTCCTTTCTACAGCCGACCATTCATCAGCACTCAGCAGAGTCTCCTTAATTAGATCTAAACATTTACATGTACCCACATATCGACATAATTTAAAGAGCCCCGGCAAAAGGATTCTTTGATTTGTAAAATAGGGATCCCCCAACCTTTCATTCCAAATGAAAAAAGGGCCAGAAGGTATAGGGTACAATTAAAATTATTCATCTCATTTTTTTTTGCAACTTGTTCGTACAATTTGTTAATACAAGTTACTACTTTTACAAAATCACAACTTGCACAGCATTTATATGTTGTGTACAAGTTGTCATTTTGTATTATTTGTTACTTGTAGAAGTTACGGCTAAAAAGGGACGAAGAGTTTTATATGATGGATTTACAGTACATGGGATGAGGGTAATTCAATAATTCAATATTCCATGGATGATTGACATATTAATGGTGTAATTTTTGACTATTTTGATACAAATTACAAGAATATAAATTTTCAGTAGCACATTATAAAGTTTTAAGACCTACAGTTATAATACTTATACATACGCAATAACTGTGTAATTTTAACAGAACAAAATGAATGATAGTATTAACTAAATATTAGTAATTAGAATGATCAATTTTGGAATTAAATGCATTTACTTAACGCATATTAAGACAAAGAAATTGCAACTTCCTTATATAAGTTGCAACTTGTACAGACATCACAACTTGTACACAATACATTTCAGTATAAGATATGTTGTGCTTTTTTAGGGGGGTTGAGCCTCCCCCACAAAAAAAAAAAATGGTGTAGCTACGGCACTAGCATCCATTCTTACTTACAATTAATAAATCGTCTGATAAATCAAAAAAAAAGGACATTAGTTCAGGACAACTCTCCAGGGGTAGCTTTTATATAAATTTATATTTATTCCGGGATTTCATTTGAAGATTTGTAATATTTCAATCCAAATTTTGCATGCGATAAAAATTAATTGTTAGTTCGTAAACATGATGTCATATATATATATATATACCAACAGAATCAAATATCTAGACTTTTGGAATGTTATTGTATTGAAGAAATTGAATGGCGATGAACTTAAGGTTCCATTCTGAAATAATTTATGCTTGCTGTTGTATTGGCTGAGGATGGGATAACAAAGAAGTATGATGATAAAGAGTTTTTACTGAATGCCAATTGGGATCAGCTCTTAATTTGTAGAATATTTTAATTCTAAAAATCTATTAATCTTTTGGTTTTCTCATTTTTTATTACCGACAGCTCCATTGTCTGAGCAAATTGAGTCGTGGTCATCATATAATAGTCTCAGTGGTGGATAATATAATGTCTATGGAAGGATAAGACAATATTTTCAGGCCAAGATCATTTGTTTCAATGATTAAGGGCCATGAATAAGTATAAGTTATGACCATTTAATTGTAATTTTGTCTCTCTATAAATCTTTTCATATCTATGCGCGATGGCATGAAGGATGTATTGCATGCATTGGAAGGGGCAAATTCGTATGTTCAATGATCATTGCATATTAGGCTGAGTTGGGAAAGTTAATGTAACTTAACTTAACTTAGTTAAGTTAATTAACTTTTAACTGAACTAGTTGATTACTTACACAGCGTTATTTTAACTATAAATTAACTTTTAACTGAACTGCATTATCTTAACTTTAACCTGATGTTTAAGTTTACATGAAAATCAGCAGACACATCGTTGAACGTTTTTAATTCCACATTAGTCTTATCCAGCAGTAATCATACGAAGCAATCTTTTCTTTTCTTTTTTTCTTGATCGTTCAATTGGAAGGGGAGAAAATCCCAGGCAGACAGACCGACAGAATAACCTTTATTATGTACCCTTGTTATGTTCAATTGATTTGAACTTAAATAGTTATTTTTAACATTAACTTAAACAAGGTTCAGTAAGTTAATTTAACTTAAATTACTCTAAAGTAAAGTAACTTAACCTTAACTAGTAAAAAAAACTCAAAATTGACTTTAACTTAACTAGTTAATTTTTATAGAAATCGAAATTAACTTTAACTCAACTAGTTATTAAAATATAAAATAATAATTAACTTTAACTTAACTAGTTAAAAAGATAAGTTAACTTTCCCATCACTGATATTATCTGAATAAGCAAATAATTATGGTCTCAGAGCGATATAACAGAAACTTGAATGAGTAATGTCGTCCTTTGATGATATAACTTTATTATGAAGTCATATACTTCTGTGCGTAAAGAGATATATATCGTTTTTATATATTCTTATTAAGTTGGATACTTCTAGAGCTGTGGTACTCGATTAATTCTATAATAGACTTAAACTCAGAATGGATGGACTCGATTGTGGTACAAGATATTACATTCAAATGAGGGAGAGTTTTATTGAAAGTGCTTTGTTCATCTACTAAGGATTTATGAGTATTAAGTCTAGAAAAACATTACTATCGTCTCCCCCCTCGTTGTATTTTAACAGAGAATTAAATATTTATTTAAAGAATAACACAAGCTTGAGTTAAAAAGATGAAACGATCAGACATGTTTTTCATGAACTAACTAAAATGGAACTGAAACTTATAAACAACTACTCTATATATGTAATGTGTATGTATATATTATTTTAATAAAAAAAGTTAAATATTTTTAAGGTATCAGAAACAAACTATTTATTCCAAAGTGTATTCGGACAATTTAATTATCTCCTTTATAAAGAATTTTGTGTAATCAGTAAGCTTTATTTCAATACTTTATAAGAAGTGTTAAAATCATTTGATTTAAGCCAAGTAGGCCCCGTTCTGTTCGATAACTTGTTGCCAACGAGAATCCAACTTCATGATGCCCTTCTCGTAGAAGTCCTTGTCCCTATTGGAAAAAAACTGGGACAACCAATTTTCACAAGCCTCTATTGAGGCCAAATTTGTACCTCCAAGCGCATTGGCCATAGGCAGGAACAGATGATAGTCACTTGGTGCCAGGTCCGGACTGTAGGGTGGATGCATAAGAACTTCCCATCCGAGCTCCCGGAGCTTCTGGCGCGTCATAAAAGATGTGTGCGGCCTGGCGTTGTCTAGATGAATCATGATTCCTTTACCATTCACCAATGCTGGCCGCTTCTGTTCGATCGCCAGCTTCAAACGGTCGAGTTGTTCACAGTAGAGGGCTGAATTGATCGTTTGGCCATCGGGGAGCAGTTCATAGTAGATCATTCCCTGCCAATCCCACCAAACACACAGCAGCACCTTTCTCTGTCGCTTGACATCGACTAAAGGGATCCATTTTTCATCGCCAATAATAATCCGCTTAAGAAATGGATCAATTTTGTTTCGATTAAGCAGCGATTCACAGATGGTAATTCGGTCCATTAGATTTTTTTGCGTCGGCTCGTGTGGGACCCAAACATCGAGCTTCTTCTTATATCCAGCCTTCTGCAAATGGTTCAAAACGGTTTTATGATCGATGATCAGCTCCTGGGCGATACTACGACTACTGACATGACGATCTATCTTAATATTTTCTATGATTTTATCGACATATTCGACGACAGGCCTGCCAGTACGTGGCGCATCATTCACCTCCGTTATACCAGAACGAAATCGCTGGAACCACTGTTGTGCAACACGAACCGAGATAGTATCGTCCCCGTATACATCGCAAATTTTCTTGGTCGCTTTCGATGCATTTTTCCCTTGGAGGTAGTAAAAATGTAAAATATGGCGAATTTCTTCCTTAGAGATCTCCATACTTGACGCACAATAATTCACGACTGAACCGGCCAAGCGCAATATTGGGCAAAAAGCGTTTGTAGTATACACTCACACCTTTACAACACTTGATTGTATGATCCGATGTGGACAATAATGAACAAGATAATATACCTAGTTAAATAAAAGAGAGGGAAATAAGCGACCTAATGCCGTATGAAACTGTAATCTGGACATCTTTTATTTGTGATGGAACCGTCACTCTAAATAATATATATTATCTAATTATCTTCCTGACTTTTTCCCCTCAAATTTCAGACAAGACTTTATTTAATGAAATATGACCAAAAATGTTACTGAATTGCCATAAGTATAGCCAATGAGTGTTAATACTATCTGGAGGAGCACAAGCTCCAATCACGCAACCTGTTGTGGTGAAAAACATCATTTTTGATGATAAATTTCATTTTGCGAGCTCATATGAACTTTGTACAATTATAAAACTATAATACTTGTAGTAGTTGTAACTTTATATTAATATCACATGGTAATTTAAGCAACTCTTCCATTTTGGGATAATATTTGAAATCCTAACCAAATTGTTTTTGAGCAAAAAATGATGGATTGACTAATTTATACAGCTCAAAATCAAAGTAAATATATGTTAAAGGATTTTCTAATGAAAACTTTAAGAACATTATTAAACCATGGATTACTTAATGATTAAAATAATCATTTAAATTGATGAATTTGCTTTTCAAAAATACAGTGTCCACTTCATGAGAAATAGTATTATGTCCTCGATTGGTGTTAGAAAAATAATATAATTAGTTTATTAAGATAATTATGTCTCTATATGTTAGATGCCGAACAGAAATATATAGAAAAATTCATACAGACTGTATCGATTACTCATATTCCCAGTTAATGAGTTTAGAGGGATCAAAATAATGTAATTTTAATTCATTACATTTAATTGAGCAGGGAGTTAGTAAAGTTGCATGTTTTTATGCACAGAGTTTAATTGATTTGGAATTAGAATAAGTTATATTCAAATAATATGAAATATTCCCTATTAATAATGTAATTAATTCATTGGGATGAATAAGATTCTTAAATTTTGTTGACGAAATAAAACTGTATCGATTTTCTATATCCCCATTCATAAGCTTAAAAGAATCAAAATAATATAATTTTTAGTAACTAGGTACATTTAATTTCCATGAAGTAATAATTATGACTTATGAGTGAGCCCAGAGTCAGCTTACTCACATATATTTACTCACAGTGTCGGTTTGGAACACAGAATATCAATATGTATAATTTCGGGATCTCTAAATATTATATATCCAACCTCAAAAAACTATTCTTGATCATACTCTAGAAATTAAATTTAAAATCTCAGACTTGCCTAAAATAATAAATCAACATTAACAATTTCGTTAAAACTACACACATCCAAGAATAAAATATTCTTTTATTGTTTGGAATGATATTTTGTGATCTTTGTTCTGAATCCAACCATTTGAAATATACAACTCCAAATCCATTTAACTCATTGTGTAAATACACTCGACTATACCAACTTTATGAATTAACCACATTAGTATCCAAAGATCAATTGAAGAATAATATTACATGTTAATTAATTATTGAATGGAACTTATTATATAATGATCTTGTACAAACACGAACTGAAGTTGATACTTTATTTTTGAAGGACAAATTCATTAGTTTAAATGATTAGTTTTATAATTTTTTATTCATTTACGTTAGAAAACATTTTACCATAAAATGACTTTAAATTTGAATTCTATATATTGAGTCAAACTACAATTTTTTGGTCAAAAACAGATTTTCGGGATTTTAAATATTCTCCCAAAATGGAGGATTTACTTAAAATACTACGTGGTGTTGTGGTACAATTACAACTACTACAAATGTTATAACTTATAGCTTTATAATTGTACGAAGTTCATGTGAGTTGACCAAGTAGAATTTATCTTAGAAAATGATGTTTTTCACCAAAACAGGTTGCGTGATTGGAGCTTGGATACTGCAGACAGAATTAGAACTCATCGGTATATTATAGAGGATCAAAAACTGCATGTACAAACTGATTTCGCTTGGTACATGAACAAAGTAACTTTTGTCAATGTTCAGTGCAGTGTCCCAAGTATCCCATGCTACAAATAAGTTCAATCCAAATCCAGCAGATTTGGATTATTTTAAATATTATTATGTACGTAGCCGAAAAGAAACAGCTAAAAGTCTGTAAATTTATCAGATATTTTGTCAAATTCTTGGGTATTTTAGACGAATTCATGAATTAGTTTAACTATTTATTTACATACTTCTTAACAGTTTGAATTTATATAATAAAAAACGACAAATCCCCTGGCTTAGGGCCCATTTCTAAATAAAATAAATAGAAAAATAGCTAAAATCATATATAGCTATGAAATACCTCCTTCTTTCATGCTGTAGTTTGTACCCCTGAAACAATGTCTTTCTCTTTCCGGTCTCAGCGTTGAACGTGAAAGGAAGGTTTTTCTTTCTCAAAATGGTAATTTTATAAATGTTTAATTAATGATCGTGTAATCCCTTAATTCTAACTCCATCCTAATTCCAGCCTGCCCACAAGACGTTCCGTATTAAGACTAAATTGGCGAAGAAGCTAAAGCAGAATCGTCCAATTCCTCAATGGATCCGTATGCGAACAAATAATACAATTCGCTACAACGCGAAGAGGCGTCACTGGAGAAGAACCAAGCTAAAGTTGTAAACTATCTTTGGTCTATGGATCCTTCGTGTCTCAAACATATATATTGTTTCAAATACAACCTAGAAAAATAAATCAGCGTTATCAACCTGTCTTGAGATAATTGTATAATTGCTAAGTCGAGTTTCCTTTCTTTATTCTATTTTGAATCAGTGGCTTAATATTTTATGTCCTTGTGCGTTAGCATTCGTGTGAATTATATATTAAGTCTGGAAGTGAGGCTATTCTATTAGACGATAGTTTATTTAAGTTGAATACTGTGAGAGTTCATCTTAAATTGATCTTATCTATGGTAATGAAGTAGTATCGGTTGATCAATTACTCAACGTTACGAGCTCTTTATTGAGTGTTTTACTGGAATTTGAGTTGAATCAGTTTTCTCTCAATATTTAATTTTTAAATGTGGTAAAATTCACGTACTTTTAGCCTTTTTCTTGTCCATTAGAGTGTTATAAAATGATTCATTTCCTTTTTTCTCATCAGTCATCACATTTCAACACTTCTTCATTGAACAACCTCTATATTATCCTAGAGTTGGACCTGCTGTAACATTCTAAGTTTCAACTTCAGTTACCAATAAGAAAAAAATCCCCAACAAGTTGGAAAAGTATTAGTTCTAACCAGAAACATTGTTAACTTTCATTATTAGCACCAAAAGTTAACACCCTTACATAATTTTTTTATTTTAAATATGTTGCAACTTGTATAAGATAGTTGTAAAAGTTTCAACTTCTTCGATTTGAAATGTATTGTTAAATTACAACATCGGTTGTTTCAATTACCATATATTAATTTTCATTTCGATTTATTGAGATTACGTGGTTATTATGTTATTTTAAGTATTATTACAACTGTGGGCAATTGAACTCAAGGATGTGCCGGAGAATACTTAAATTTTAGTCATTTTATCATAATAGTAAAAAATGACATTATTTATGGATCGATTAATTATCCATGGAATATAAAATAATTGCATTATTGTAAATCCTACATTTAAAATTATTCATACCATTTTTCGTTTGCAACTTGTAAGATTTGCTTATACAAAATCTGTACTTGAACAATATATATATTAGTGTTCGCTTTTTAAAGTTGACCAAATTTAAAAGTATCATGGATCATAAGATGTGTTGGTAGTAACCTTCTAAAAAACAAATTATGTGCCATCAAAAACAGTTACCCTCGATCCGGTCAAAGTTCCAGCGTTCCGGAAGTACTTCAAAATGAGGTCAAATTAAAAAAAGAAAAAAATCTTATAAGATTTGGCATAAGAAATGAAAAACTTATTTTATAATTTTTTATAACTTCTTAGTAATTTTTTTGACATTATTATGTAGTCGGTTTGGTAAGTAAAAACTCATGAAGTAACTATTGCCGGCATACAAATATAGATAAATAATTATGGATTTTTATTTATTCAGCTATATAATTAAATTCTGGAACTTTGACTGGATGGAGGGTAACAGTTTTTGATAGTACATAATTTTTTTTTAGGATGTCATTAGTAATGACTCATTACCTACACCTAAACACATATCCATGATAATTTTGAATTTGGTCAACTTTAAAAAGCGAACACTATAATATATATATATATACATATGTTACACTTTTTTAAGGGCAGTTATCGCGAGTTATTTTTTCGATAACATTATTAACCTTTATTTTATTTTTTTTGAAATTACAATAAAATATTGGTAGGTTTATGTTTCTTTTTACAATATCAATTTTTTTAATGCATATATGTGTAGTACAAAATATAGTCAATTTCCTGACCTATCGTTATTATTTTAGCAAGAGAATTAGAATCATCAGGATCTTTCTCGACAACAACAATAATTATAATTATTAGTATAATAGAATAATTATGTATATATAGAGTTATTTTCTGAAAGTTTTTCAAGTATTTGGTCCATTGACAATGTGATGTCCCACTCCCTCTTTAGCCAAGCAACGAATTTCAGAATTACTTGAGCGGACTAATACTCTGATCATATATTATTTTTATAAAAATTTTAAAAATATAAGAAAAAAAAATATTTATTCAAAAGTGTATTCGGATAAATTAATTCTCTCTTTTAAATTTGTGTGATCCGTAAGCTCTTCTTCAATTGTTTTTTATGAATATCTCCTCAAGTGCCTGAAAAAAATAAATAGAAATAAAAACATGATATATATTATTAACGTATAAATAGTTTTAGTACCTGATACATGGTAAAGAAAGATCGCCACTCTTTTGAATCAAACGATAGAACTGGACTGCTGGCTCTCCATAGAGAAGCACCTGCCACTAAGTATGGAGAATAGCATCTATATTATCACCCTTTATAGCAAACTTCAGTAGCTCCGAGGCAAACATGTATTTGTCATTAGATGTATATGCTTGATCATGTTGATAAATTCAATTTTTTGAAATAATATCTAATGACTCTTCATCCTCGTCTTCTTCTGCATCGATAAATACTTTAAGATGATACAAGAGATTTTGAATGCAACCAATTGAATAGTTATGGGGATAGTTTGGAAATATTGAAGGAATAGGTTCTTGTTTGAAAATCTTTATTTTTAAATCCCCCGACTTATAGAACGGCAGATCTGTTTGTCTGATCTCTTATTAATGAAATCGTCCGATTTAAAATGAGGGGAGTAAATTCTTGAATATTTAGCCTTTCTCCTTAAATGGAAGAATTGATTGAAATACCACGTGTTGTCGATATAAAATACTTCGACAAAATATTACATTTTTTTATTGTATGAAGTTGATATTAGTTTAGCAGAACGTAGAACGGAATTACAAAGGTATAGCTACGCTTTTAATAAAATATGTCATTACTGCAGTAGACTTAGTTAATGTCTACTATTTGTCATAAAAAAATTAGGTTTTTTTATTAGAAAAGGTTGCGTGATTAGAGCTTTGCTCCTCCAGATGGAATTATATTTCCTTGCTTTTGATTATTATTTTGCAATGACGGAATGTGTAATTTTATGGATGTTGTCATACCCTGCTTACGTCATTGTGAATCTGGGATATTAAATGAAAAGTTGAAGATTTAACAGCTGATTTATTGAATTGTCTCCTTCATAACAACGAATTCCGTATAATTATCGTATTTGGAATGGTCCTAACTAAGGATACGTTTTTACCCAGCACTGAGGAGCTCACAATTCAAGAAGTTCCTCTGGGTACACCTTATCTCCGTGCCGGGGCTTTTCACCTTGGTAAGACCTGTGAAGCTGTCAATAATGAATTCATGCTATGTCGACAAGAAACAAATGATCCAAGAGCCTGTCTTCAAGAAGGAAAGAACGTCACTAATTGCTCTCATAACTTTTTTCAAAAGGTTTCGTATTTTTTCATATACCTACATAATTTAATAGATTTAGCCTTTGAGTTTGTGACAAGTAGTAAAAAAAAATAAAATAAGAAATTTGGGAAATAGTCTGTTTATTTCATTGGAATCAATTATAAATGTAAAAAGATCAAAAATATATCGGGAAACACATACTTAACAATTTTCAATAGAACATTTCACTGACGTCATAACTTATATTTTTTATAACTTATAACATTATAATTGAGGGAGACACCATCTTGGGGGCTCAAAGTGGATATTTGTACTATTGACACATTTCCAATAAATCTTGATTAAACTCCATCAAATGGCTTTAAAAAAAAAAAAAATCTAAGACTTAATACTTAATAATTTTTTATTTAAAACATTGTTAAACTGATAATTTTGGAGAATTAGTGAGAATGGTTGACTTAAAACAGTGTTAAACTGATTAATTATTGGGGATTTCTTTTAGCAAAAACAGTGTTTAGCTAGAAATTTTGGGATATGAGTGAGAATTTTCTACTAAAAATATTGTTAAACTGATAATTTTGGGAAATCAGTGAGAATTTTTGACTAAACATAGTGTGAAACTGGGAATTTTCTGGGATTAATCAGAATTTTGGAAGATTAATTGGAATTTTTTTATTAAAAACAGGTTTAAACTTGGAATTTTGGGGAATTAATGGGGATTTCAACTAAACACCGTGTTAAACCCGGAATTGTATTTACTTTGTTATAGGATCCTTAATACTTTATCGTAGGCTCATTTTACTCTCAGTTTCAAATACGAACAGACAAAAATACTGGACTGAAGTTATTATTAAAATAGCTATAGTAAGTATTATGTCTATTAAAATATATTTGTGAAAAGGAGATAGGGAGGTTGTACTTCAGAAGCTCAATATCTAATTATTACCTCCGAAACGAATTTGAACAGAGGTTATGTTTAGCCTCTGTTTGTTTGTCTGTTGACCCCTAGGATTACGGCAAAAGTTACGGTTCGATTTTGATCTAACTTGGTACGAAGATTATATATGGTCACAATATACGCCATTTAATTTTGAGAGGTCATGTCAAAGTAACAGAAAACGTTAAAAATACATAGACGACCATCACTTTATAATGTATTGAGCTACAGAGCTCAAATTAGTGTCCTTATGTATGTTTAATAAAGATGTTTCATATAGCAAGGAATTCAATTTAGGAAAAATGGCCATAGGGGAGGTTTCCGCTCTACTGAGTGCCCATTCTATATATTAGAATATGAATTGAACGGTAAAAAATCTGAAATATTATCTTGTAAATGTATACAAAACATTTTTAACTCACATAGCCTACTCATTTGAACATTCTCGAAGCAATTTGGAAACTTTCCCACCCTTTGCAAATTTATTAAATAATATTTCGTTGATGATAATTTATTTTTAATTCGCTCTTTCATAGGTAAAGGATACATGCGCCTCAGAATTTACAACCTACGCAATGTGTCTCGAAAAATCCAGCAACAATTTTTCTTTTGATCAATGCCGTAAAACTCAAGAATCCTTTGATTCATGCATGGAGAGAAATAATAAAATGATACGTCCCTACTTTGGGTATTTCTCTCTTACTAGAGTTCACGATTCTAATAGGTCTGATGATCCTCCCTAAGACATACAATATCATTGTTGTAATAATATGTACTACTTTTCTTACAGACCAAAACCTGTTGAAGAGCGTCCAAAATGGATGGATGATCCTAAAGGTGTCAAATCGGAGGATGTTCCCACGGATTTGCCTTTGGAAACCAAGAGAAGGCATCATTCATTTTCAAAATAAGAACTTTCTAAATTTGAAATATCTACTTGTAGTTGCAGAAGGGGAGTACATTGATATGTATCTAGGACTTTTTTTGATTTTTTAGTGTTGCTCACTTTAGATCATGTTAAACGATAAATAAATATACGTTTTGCAGTTTATTCTTAACAGCGATAAATTATTTATGATTCTATGCTTTTTTTTGTTCTTATTTGCTGTAAATTAGAACAAGGTCTCAGAAATGTATGTTTTTTGGTACAATGAAAGGAGAGGGGTGAAAGAAATTTTTAATTAAAACTTTTCTCGCAGTTTGTCATGAATTATTCTCCTACTACATATTGCCCTCGATAAAAAGTTTAAATGGAAGTAAACCTTTTTCAGAGGTTTACTTATGAGAAGGAGAAAAATAAATAAATATAGAAACTGATCGTTGGTTACTTATTATATATTTTGCTTATTGACTAAACTCAGTGGAAGAGAAAGTTAATGCTTTACTAAGAAATGCATTTGAATTACACCCAGTTTTAGCATATAAATGGATCAGGATGGACATCGAATCTTCGATGAAGACACCATCAGATATCTTAAGGATATATTAAAATGTAATAATTGCTTGGAAACACCTAAGCGGGGACCCATATTCCAATGTTCCTCAGGTCATTTACTATGCTCAAGTTGCTCAGATGAGTGTTCACAGTGTAATGATACTTCCAATAAATGCCGGTCAGTGCTCGCTGAGAGGATATTAGATGAAATTCCTGCCCCTTGCGATAACTCTGGTTGTGAAACTATTTTATATAGAGGGGACTTGGAGAAACATCTACTGGAGGATTGCATTTATCGTAAATTACCTTGCATAATCCCAACATGTGATAATATGGTACCCATACGAGACATTGTGAAACATGTTGATCGGGAGCATGTTAAAAGTGATACTTTTACAGCCAACGGATCTTCTTTAGGGTAATTATGTTAATTTAAATACACATTTTCATGTAGTATTTTGATTCGTTAATAGGACTATTTCTGTCTGAATTTTTTTTTTTTGTAATTTTATTTATAAAATTATATTTGAAATATAAATTATTATTTCAAATCAAAGTTTTAATGATATATAATTGATTGCTTTAGACATTACCTTCATGTTGATACTAGTTTCTTTGAAAAAGAATCTTGGTGGAAGCCCACTCTACTAGAAATATGTGATGAACAGGATAAGTCTTGTCAACATTTCTCTTTTCAATGTCATCGTACTGAATCTGGACAATGGAAACTTTGGGTATACTGTGTGGGAAGTTTAATAAAATCTCGTCTTTTTCAATATCAAATCATTCTAAGTCTTGGCTCAGAAGAGGTTCTTTATAGGGATCAAACAGTATATTTAGGGCACACATTAGAAAATATTATTCACTATGGCTATGGATTATCGCTCTCTGATGAAGGAGCTAAACGTTTTTGGGACCCTAATGAAATGAAAATCCGTTTTCGAGTCGCAGTTTTCCGAAAAACTGAGAAAACAGAGTCTTCATCCTAATTTATTAATATATATAATTATAAATTAAATGTTTTTTTTTTTAAACATCATAACAGGATAATTATTTATATGTATAACATAAAATCTAAAAAAATAATTTGTATTCACTATGTTTATTGGATTATATCATGTTATTTAATTAATTAATAATCATTTTTGTTGTCAAACGTTATTTAATTTCTGATTGGACATTTCTAAGCAACATTAGTTTCTTTTTGTAATTGATAGTTATTGGGGGTTTGACATCATATCAAGTTTTTCCAAAATAAGTTTTTTTTTTAAACTTTAGAATCATACTATATTAATTAATTAATTATCAAATAGATTTGAAATAATCTTATATTACAAGAAAAAATGAATAAAGGGACTTACAAAATTACGAAGGCTTTTTAGAATAAATAGTTGGGTATTTTAACTCATCCCATGAATTTGAATACAAACCCTATTATAACTGACTCAAATATGTCTATGAAATATTAGGTTATGTGTATATATGATGTAAAAAAATAATTTGGAATGTTTCCCTTTTCTTGATTTTTGTTCAAGAGTATTTCTATATTGACGAAATATGTACTTTTCTTTTTTAATCTGAGACGCTGACTTTTGCTAAACACGTTCTTCATTGTGTCCTCCAAAATCAGAGAGATATACAAACCCTGTTATAGGTTTTCCTAAAAATAAATATATTTGTACCCTATAGGTAATGTGTAAGGTTTGATAGATAACATTCTGAAATGGTATTAATCCCTTGACAATAAGACGCTTCTGTAAACACCAATGATTATAATTACTAAAGAGGAAACTTTGCTGTAACCTCTACTTCAATCTGCATTTATAAGCTATCACTGATGTCAAATCATAATCAATTAAAAATATTTAACAAAAATCATTTTATAAATTCTGTTTTTCATCTATTTTTACTATAGAAAAACTTGAATTAAATCAACTAACCTAAGTATAAAGGTTCAATTAAGACGAAGGTTTTTTCTGAAAATAGGATTCTGTGTTGACTTGACTTATTCGAATAATACTCTCAATAAATAATTTGGTATATATTTTTTAAATCATTAGTAATATTAAAAATTAAATGGAAACTGTAGCAAATAATATTATTTTGGAGGTCTTTTTTTCTTGTAACTGTCTGTCTATATTCACAGTTGAAGTCTTTATAACAGTAAATAGTGTATGAAACTTTATTTCATACTTCGGAGGCACTTAAATAAGAATCAGAAGTGAAGGAACCAAAGATAATTTATCATATTATTCCAAAATTTCGAGACCTTATTTATTACGGCCTACTTGGTCCTAACATCACTGCCTTGATTATATATAATCTGAAATCAATCACTTTAGGAACCAAAAAATTGCTAACTTACATATTTACAAGTATCCTCATGATTTTTTTAAATTTTATTTTACACAATATTCATCATCTTTTCTTAAATAAAATTCAATATTTAGACATAAAAATAAGAAATAAGTGAGTATGTAGAAAATTGCACTCTAACCTAATCTAGAATAGTTATTTTATACACGATCATTTCATAGTCCAGTGATTTGTAAATGGTATGCTGTGAGACATTTCTTAGAAAGGTAATCAATGTACAGAGTAATTGATAATTGTACTCAAAAAATTAGATCCATAATCTTTCAATATATATTTACTATATTTTAGGCACCCTCAAATTTATATGACTCATTAGACCGATAATAATCAAGAAAATAAATTGAAGCAATCTTTGAAAAAAATAGTCATTTATGAACTGAACGGAAAGCACGAACGCCGTTCATTTTTCCGTTCAATCTACAAGCCTGGCGAGTACTCTCTTTCTTCTTATTTTAAAATGATGTGCTGGGCTTCAGCTACACATGCTTGTTGCCAAACCTCCTATAAAGTCACATTCATATTTTTTTAAATTTTATCTATGTGGCCCGTCAAAACAAAAGCAAGGTAGAATGCATTTTCTCAAAATTGAAAGGAATTATATTTATAATTCATCGAAAAATTATCGTCCCTTCATATCGGGCGAATAATCGAAAGTCTTTTATATCAGACAAGGATTATAAACTAAAGTTCAAAGTCTTGGGTATTTTAACTCATCCCACAAATTTAACTACAATGTCTATAATTGACTCATATATGTCAATGAAATATTGGGCTGTGTGACTGTATATACGATATAAATGAATATATTGTTATTTTTTTATTTTCTTGATTTTATTTTCAAGATTATATGTATGTTGACAAACAAAATATGTACTTTCCTTTTCAATATGAGGCGCTGAATTTTAGTAAGATACGTTTGTCAAAATGTGTCCTCTACAGTCAAAGAGACGGACAAACTTTACTTAATTTTAATAGAGATAGTATTAACACTAAAATATAACCCTTGTTATAGGTTTTCCCTCTACATAATATGTTTGCGTTCTGGGCCTCTGAAGGTGAGGGTCCTGTTCATAATGCATAAGACTTGATAGTTTAAATTTATATGATTTGCTTGCAGAAATGGTATTAATCCTTTGATAATAAGACAATTCTGCAAATACTAATAATTCCCCGTCCAACAGCATTTGCGCACACAATAACATTCCGGGAAAAAATCGCTTATGAGTTTTTAACTGACTATATCATTAATAAATGTGTGAATACTAATCACTTATTTTGAATATGAAGCATCTATAAACTTGTTTCAATCCCTTTACATATAAATTATTAATGATATAGTTTATTATAAACTCATAAGTAATTCAATATTATTGTAATCTATATTCAATGCCACCTAACCAGCTTATTTTATTAAATTTCTTAATAAATATTAAAAACTAAATTGACCAAAAATCAATCAAAATCGACCTTTTTTAAAGTCATTTAAAAAAAAATTTGAAATATAATATTTATTCTATAATTTCAGCTATGATATAATGCACTTGAAGAAGAAGAGAAAAAATATTAGCTTCTATGTAAGGTCCTTTATTTTCTCGACTTTTTGGTGGTTAAATACATATTTTATCGATTGTAATCAAGATAAAGTAATACATAATTCATTTTTCAAATGCTAAAAGGTTTGCATCAATTTGTTATTTACTTTGATGTTCATCTATATAGTTCTTTCATATCGAAATATGAGACTTAAATATAATTCAATATTTAGCAATAAAAATAAGAAAATGGAAATTTAACTCTAATCTAACCTAGAATAACTATTTCATACACGACAATTTCATAGTCAAGTGATTTGCAAATGGTGTGCTGTGCGACATTTAATAAAAAAATAATCAATTAACATAGTTTATCAATTTAACGGTTAATATGGAAGCCTTTATTATTTTTGTCAAACAAGATTATAATTTTTTTTCTAAAAAAGTTCAATTGAAAAAATGACTTCAGCTATGGTAAAATCGACGTAGACTGGAAACAAATAAACGTTTAGTTTCTCAAAACTAATAACATCAAGCTATTATCCATAACCTATTTGAAAGGTAGACTGCGGCTAGCTCGTAGTGGTATTTATATGTACAAAAATTATATTCACATATTTTAATTGTAAATGTGTACCTCAATGTTATTTTTTACAATAATATCTTGAATTACGTCCAAAATTTGTGTCGAATAATTCCAAAGTTAAGGTCAATGTGTCATAGTTAGAAGAATAGCTCTTGTATCACCGATTTTGTCTATGTTTAGATCGGTGTGACTAAAAAGTATAGAACTTTGTTTTCAATCACTCAAGACATTATTCGTTTTGATAATTGAAAACGAACTCATGGTGCACAAAACTACTCGCAAATTCTATGCCTCGGAATCTGAAGGGTCATATATAGAGATAGAGATGTGTAGAAGGTTGAAACTGCTGTGACCTTAAAAAATGGACGAGTCTAAAATAAACAAACTATGAGAAAACAAATATCTGCTGACATATATCATTGATCAATATAGCGCATCTTACTTTCTAATAGGTTTGAATTTTCATAATAAGGAGGAATAATTAATTAGAGCACTAATATATCTCAAGTTACAAACATACAGAGAAGGGACCCAAACTTTTAGTATCATGACTAAATTACAACTAAATGATTAAAGTCCTGGGGGTTGAGGTCAGAGCCACATGGAGCCAGGCTAAAAGTCAGGGTTATTGTTGCTACGGAAATTTTGGTTTCTGCATGGGGATGTAATGGCCTTGTTGATGTTGTAGGGAGTCCGGGTGGAGATGCCAACGGTCTTTGGAGCCTTCTCAGGACTGATAGGCTTGCAGAGGAGATCGCACTCGCGTTTTCTTTTTGTTGTTACTCCGTCATTTTTATACTTTGCTATAAAAATACTTATTTATTTTTATTTCAGCTGTCGTTTGGTAGCGTAAGGCAAACTCGCAATTCAAAATATCAGGATAAAATTGTAATCAAATGCTACTACAAATTTTTTATCTACACTCTCTATACTATTTTTTAATTTTACACTCGCCGAGATTTCTACCATTTCAACATCTCTGGTCCCATAAATATTCAATATAAAGACTTTTATTCATACATTATTTTTAACAATATGACAGCTTTAAGAGTTGAAATACTTAATTACCAATGAAAGGTTCTCTATAAAGATCTTATTTAATTTAATGACTTTAATACAGGTGAAAAACATCATTTATTTTCATGAACAATTTCTTTAAGAGGTCCAAACAATAAATGTTAATGAATTATAAGGCTTCTTCATAGAAAATTTCAGATTAATGCACTCACTATTTACAAAGATATTACAGAAAATTTACTATCCCCGTGTTTTTGTGGTGGAGTAGTCATTGAACTTAGAAAGTTTTTCAAAAGATCTGGAGTTCGAAGAATTGCTTCCAAAGAGCTAACCATATTATTATACAATATATTCTCTGATGATGAAGCCGTATTCAAAATGTAGGAGTGTTGGTGGATATTCTTTTGGATGGATACATAACGGTTGTAATGCTTCACAAGATTATAAGACGTGCCAACTAACAGTTAAATGTAAGCAAGTTCATGTATATATATATATTACTAATGCAATTTGCTTTCGTTTATTTTTATGAAGCTTAGCAATGATCCTTTAAAATGATTGAGTAGTACATTTATCGAACATATAAGGGCATGGAAAATATAACAAATATTTAACAAGCTAATGATATAATCAAATTTTTAAGAAGGGATAAAAAAGTATTGGATAAAAAGCGGATAAAAATGTGAGAATAGAAAAATAAAGCCACTTGGATGAATAAGGGAACAACTTTAAATGTTATAGTAATGGAACTAGGATTTAATTATCTACCATCATTGACTCTACAAAATATTATTAATTTGTTTTATAGCTATTTATGTTTTTATACTAGGTGTTCAAAAAGTCTGTGGCTATTATTAAAATAAAAATTTAAGAGTTTTTGTAGGAATTTTTTGGGTAAACATTCGGTTCGAACTTTTTGGCAGGATAGTTTTAGAAATGAGGTCAGCTGTTTAGGTCATATTAAATACTCGCACTCTTAAGTGGAGTGTGAAGAAATGGTTTTCTATCTCGGGGTCCCGTTTTCCAGAGGATTATCTAGGGTTTTATAACTATCATTTTGCCTTCTAATAACAGGATCAAGAGTGAAGGTTTTTTCATCACTGAAGAAAATGGCCCGGTTTGCATAATACTTTAGACAATTCAGGAGGATGTGTTTACAGCTCCGGAGACAAATGTTTTTTGTTTTTAGTCTGACTAAGGAAAGGTCATTTTTGAAGCCTTACGGACTTAGCACCCGCAATTTTTACGGGTTGTGACACTGTGGATTTGACAATTGCTTTTTTTAGCCACCTCAATCATTTTCATCATTGGATTGACTTCAAATGCCTCTCAGGCGGCTTCTAGAGTTAGTTTTGTTGATTGGCCACTTTGAAGTTTGTTTTTAATGTTATCTCCAGCCTCATAGGGGTTCCTCACCCTCCAGACCGTCTGGTTGTTGAGTATATTCATAATGTTGGTGTGACTGGCGCGGACTAGAACAGCAATCTTCCTTCCTTTGGCTTCCATTTTCCACTTGAGAGTATTCAATCTCACTTAAACAGTTCACATCACTTCTAAAACTATCGCATCAAAAAATTCGAACCAGATGTTGGCAAAGAAATGCCTACAAAACCTCTTAAATTTTCATTTTTATAAACTTCCAAGACTTTCCGAACACCGGGTATGTACTATATATTAGAGTGCAAGGGATATCGAATATAAAAAGGTGCCGAGTTAATCTGAATGGATTTACACGGCGGCAATGGGTCATGGTTTCTTCTTTAAAAGACTAGAGCTACTTTCTTCCAAATTCACTCTGCTATCTTGTGCAGGACTTGAAGGGACAATGGTCAATTCGGGCGGATTGATCCCGCTATGACACACCGGTTTATTATCAGTGGATATCTCAACGATGGCTTTACTCAAGCTACATTCCTTGCTCACCTCCTCCTTTGGCTTAAAAGTATAACCCAACTCCTCTCCTTCATTGAAGGAGCTCTCAATAATACTGTCTCGATGTCCCCAACCAAAGGGGATTAGTTCTGAAAATATGATATAAATCAATTATGACACTTAATTATAATCTAACACCAGTTACCTGGATGAACCCAATGTTTGATGTGATGAACATTCTCTATCTCATCAATTTCTGGGTCTTTCTCACGTTTGATGCTTCGAATCAGTCGTACACACACTTCAATCGAAAACATCATCACAACAAAACCTATCACAGCCAGTACTGGACCAAGTACCAGAAATATCTTTGTTCGTTTATAATCTGAAAGGGATGGAAAGGATACGAATATACGGATAAATTTATATAATTCCCGACCCTCATCATAAATACATCCGAGGTTAACTTTGAAACAAAACCAACAACATTAAAAATGCATTATATAATATATTAATATTAAATTGAATTGGATGTAATGTTGAACTTACTTATAATATTAATTATTAAATGCAATTTTTAATGTAAAACATGTTTACGCTTTTGAAATTATTAAATTATGTAAAGATTGCAAGAAAAGATGATTGAAGTGATGTCTCAAGATAAGTTAGAATCTGTTGCTCTCTTTGGTTGACGAGTTTGCCTCTGATGTAAGTGACCACTCTAAGAAAACTCAGAAATCTGGTCCCTCAGAGACAACTCTAGCTCTTACGTATGTTGAGACTAGGCTGCAAGAATAATCTTTCTTTTTTGTAAACCAATATTCCCAATTGAAATACGATTTTCTTATATTTTTATATAGTAAATTGACATAAGATTTCAAAATCTCAGGCCTGCATAAGTTCAAAAACTTAAGAACCCTATTTTCAAGCTCAAAATGTTATCAGGTGTTCACAAAATCTTGTAATAAAATGTCCCCTAAGACAGGGGTTTCCAAACTTTCTGTTCCCAGGGCACACCAAAAGACAAATATAAAACTATTGACACGCCTATTTTCAATTCAACTTAATTATTTAGATTATTATAAGTTATTATAAATAATGTATGGTTGTCACAAATCGTATGGGACACTTGAACTTGCCTCAAGACACACTGTATGGGAGCCACTTCCCATACGCACCTAATATTATCTGATTTGCATGTAGTAATGTGAATGATATGGATTTAATAATTGTTATTAAAATTAATTTGAAAATTTGGTAGAATTGCCGTTAGATCTAATCAAGTACAAATTTTATCTTCTGATTAATACACATCTCTTTTCATCCACCGTTGAGAGAGTTTTTCTAACATCACTCAATTATTAAAGGATAGACCCCAGAATTTAAAAGAATAAAAAATACGTTTGTCAATAAATCAAATATTTAATAGTTAAATCATTTGATTAATCATTTTATGGATTTTTAAAAATTTAAATATAATTTTATATCTTTAAGTTTTATTTATTTTTGCTCTTTATTTCTTTTCATTTTTTGGAATAAATAATTTATATTAACTTTAGGAAATTAATTACAATCATAAAGAGTTTTCAAATTCAAACCCTCCTATACGAGCAAAAAATGAGCACCGCTCATTTTTGATTAATCAAGAGAACGAGTGTGCTCAAAGAATTAGTAACTGAGAGGGAGAAATTTCAACCACTTTTTATATTAACTCTTCTAATGATATTTGAAATATAAAAAGTTCTCATTTCTGTGCAAGGGAGTCCACAGGGGTGGACTGGAGGGGCTGTAGTCCCCCCCACCCCCTCATTTTTTTTTTGCTCAGGACGAATAAATTTTGCACTAAAAGAGGGATATTTTTTTTTCAAAAAATATAATATTTGAAAATCCCGAATTCTGTTGATGTCACTACAAAATAAATGACTGAATGAGGGATACATTTGATACAATGAAGAGTCTTGTCAATAACCCTCCCTCTTGAATGGGATCCTCTACCCATGAAAGGAATTGTCTTTCATGCCTGGGATTTGGGAGTTAAATTTGACTTATTGAATCCCTCCTTTGCTTGAGGACTCTAAAGAAGAATCCCATCCTCATTACAAGGTTAAATTAAGATAAGGGAATCGACTAAGCTCTCTAGTCTTCTTATGTGTAATCTTTTCCAGAATTTTAGACTAAGAACAACAATATAAGAGTTTCCAAGGTGCCAAAAACACACACAATTCCATCAGTTAAATATAACTTCACAAGAAAAAAAAAAAAAAATGAAAATGGGACTACAGATTTCTGCTAATTTTTTTTTTCTGTTTCTAGTACTTTTCTTCTAGTAGTCCTTGTATTATCCCACCAACATAAACACAAACACTCTATTGCACCACATATTAGTTTTTTGAAAGTTGATTGGTTGAACTCGAATGAACAGTTTTTTGCTGTTAGTTATTACATACTAATAAACGAAGAAAGTTCAACGAGATTTGTAAAGAGTTGGCTAACATTCGGTGGCTTAAAACTAGTGTTGAGACTCGGTGGAGCACCGAATTTTATTTCTGTTGGGTCTTAAGGGATTTTCACAACTGATTTTTCTGTCCAGACCACTGTTTCAGACTGTGGACCGATATTTTTCGATATTAAATATACAGGGAGCGGGGATCAAATTGTCGCCAAAATATTTTTCTACAAAAAACAACACAAAATATACATTTTTTAACTTTTTTATTGAAAATTAAAACTATGACGAGCATATAGGTATAGAGTAGCCATTCATTCGATATAATCACCGTTGGCTTCAATAACGGCCTCAATACGGCCTCTAAACCGGCCGCAGGCTCTTCTGACCATCTCATTATCCATGTTGCCGAATACCTCCTTGATGGAGTCCATCAGGCTGGCCTCGGTGCTATTGGGATGTCTGTTGGTATGCCTCTCGACATAGCCCCAGACAAAATAGTCCAAAGGATTAAGGTCGGGAGAGTTAGGAGGCCACAAATCCTTGGTTACGACGTCATAACAGTTCTCGGTTAACCACTGCATGGAGATTTTGGACACATGGCAGGGTGCTGAGTCCTGTTGCCACACCCAGGGCCTGTCTCCGGCCACCCCTTGGATCCAGGGCTGAACCACCTTCTCCATAACATCCAGGTAGACCTCTGTATTGACCTTTAGACCTGTTTCAAACATGTGGGGAGGCATAACATCACCTTTACTGCTGACCACCCCGAACACCATAACCATTGCAGGGAACTTGGTCTTCATTACCTTCCTCACATGGCTGGTGCAGGTAGCTATCCACCTGCTGTTCTGCTTATTGACCTTCTGATCTTGACAGAAATTCTTTTCATCAGAGAAAAAACCACAGCATCCCGGGCTGCTTTGGGTGCTTGAGCTTGTTGAGCAATTTTGTTGACTTCATCAGCCTGTTGTCCTTTGCCTTCTGGGTCAAGATCTGGCCCACCTGTATCTTGTAGCTCCTGCACCTTAAATCCTCAGATACACAGTCCCTTATTGTTTTCTAATGACAGCCCAGATTCGGTGTCCCTGACCTTCCTGTCGGCGCCCTCCTCCTTGGGTGACCTCTTTATGGTGGCATCAACATCCCAGGTGTCCTCCAGCTTCTTACGGATACGCTGAACAGTCCGTTAATTCACTCCTAAGGTTGAAGCAATCGTTGAATTGGAGATTTCACATCCATTATTAACCAATGCCATGACTTCGGCGGACCTCGAAAGCTCCTCGTTCCACTTATAGCTCGCTCTTTATCTCATCATATGATCACGGCATGATGCTAACTGAACTACGTATCGTCAGCTGACGAGAATAGCTTTCCTATTTGGTAACCGGTTTTTTATTTGATAATATCGTCTTCAAGTTATCAAAGTTTAAAGTAGGAGACAATTTAATCCCCACTCCCTGTATATTGAGAGGCGAATTTTTGTTTCTTAGATATTATTGATGTAATCATCATACGGAGTTGTCCATTAAGATCTGGACACTTTGAATTTTAAACTTTAACAAGATATAATTGATTAGTTAAGAATATAATTTCAACACAATTAATACTATAAATAGATGTGTGTCTGAGCTCTCTTACTCATTAATGTAGTCGCCCTTAGCGGCACTGATGTCTTCCAGATGGCGGTGGAAGGCGTGCCACCCACTGTAGATGTAGACCTCTGTCATGGCGTCTCATTTCTGGCTGACAGTGGCTTTGAGGGCCTCTGTGTTTGGATGACGGAAACTGCAGGTCTTTCCCATGTCAGGCTGTAGTGGGCCAAAAGGGTCAAAGAAGAGTTCAAAATAACTCAAAAGAATCATTCAAAAGAGTTCCTTCATTCGTGGAGTCAAAAGTGGCCTCTTCACCCTCTTTTGGCTTTTTGCACCCACTTTTTTAATAGCTCTCTGGACATTCTGATGTGAAACCCAGATATCTCTTGTATGGGCCCTCATATCCTTGAAGGAAGGTTTCTGGGCTGTTATCTTTAATTCCTCCGGGTCCAGCTTGGCCTTTTTTTATTTGGAATATAAAATATTGAACAAGATGAACGACAGATGAAAAGGTATATGTCTTATATCCATTGCTAGTTCATTCATAAGTTTCTGAACATAATTTATTGACTCTTAACCGAGAAAAGACAATTCACACATCCTCCCACTCAACGTTACACTTGCCACTGATGACATTTACTATTCAGTTATTCAATTTAGGGTTTAAAGATGTTGAACACGTTTGAAATTTGTAAAGTAAATTGTTTATTGATTAGTTTCAACTTTCACTTTTCATAAATAAATAGTACTTATTACATATATATATTCTATAACCATTTTGAAAAAAACAACTTTGCCAACACTCAATGTAAGCCTTAGATTATAATTATATAAATTATATAGATATAGATATAAATTATAATCTTTTGAAGTTACTAATATAAGATTATTTTTTGTTTCTTGTGCAATATTATTTAGGATTTTTTAAATAATTTTTAGTTATATTTTGGTCTGTCTTTATTTTTTAAATTGAATTTTATTTTAAGTCAATTTGAAAATCCACTTGATCCATAAACACTGTACATTTCATGAATTTATAACAAAAAGTATCGACCCTTCCGAGAGGAAGTAAAAACCGGATATATACGGAGAAAAGTGAACGGCTCGTGACTTTAGGCCAGAAACCAGCTGCATTAATTTTTTTAACTTCTGATTGGGCTTTGTTTTCTTTCTCTTTTTGGAAGAAAAGTTGTGAGATACATTAATGAACATATCGTGTTATGAAGGTAAATAAAGACATGGAATACAAATCTATGTACAGATATTTACGTGATTACCTTTATTGTATCACGCAAGGATCATAAGTACAGGGGGTAGGGATTTTAAATCCGTAATAATATTAGACATCAATATCTTGGCAACAATGAAATCTATTTTTTTGAGAGTGTTCTCATCAGATTCAGCTAACAAAACTGTATAAGAAAAAAATAATAATATTGAGAGATCCTCCGAATACTAACGCCATTCAGACATTTTTGTATACCTCTGTACCAGGGGCGCGAACAAGGATGTAAATAACTCCGTGGATAATTATGCCACCGAGCTTAAGCTGATGTTAATATATTTGGTTTCATGTTATAATTTTAAATTGGTCCAGTTTGTCTAAGTTGGACGATTAAAAAAGGTTTAAAAAAAAACACACAAAAAAAACAAACATTTTAAAGACCTTTATTTTTTGTGCAAAGGAAATGTGCTTGCCGGATCTGAACCTCTCTGGACTACTATGTGTGTAGCGTCTTGAAAAGAAAGTCCAATAAACGTACACATAAAACTGTTGACTCCTGATGGGCTTTCATTATCGAGGCAGTGGGCAACATGGTTCAGGACCAGGTTGGAGGCTGTACTTGAAGCCAGTGGTGGTTGGTTTGAGTGATTGACTTCACTATGGAGCCCTTCATATAAGAGCCAAAGATTTGTGAATTGCTCAATTAATTTTGTGAAATATATTGTAATATAAATTATGCCTTAATTTTCAGGATTAAATATCTCCACCCTGTATAGCATAAAATAACTGATTATTTCGTTTATTGATCAAAGATGCTAAATGATGCCATGATTTATACAGAGAGACGGGAGAATCAACTGCTGTCAACAAAAATAAATTGGATATTTTTGTGTTAGGGAGTTAAGGGAGGGATGCACTTTATACTAAAAGAACTTTAAAAAAGAAAAAGAGGAGACAAGTTGGTTGAAATAAAAAGTAAACACAAACTATGTATGCATATGAATTATGTTCAGGATTCACGTAACCTCGATCGAAAAAATATTGAATATAAATACCCTTCGTAGACCTTTAGGTTTATGTATTTTTGTTTTAAATAACTTTTATAATTTTTTAGAGTATAAGTATGATTAAAATATTATGATATATATGGCTTTTATAAAAAATTTATGTTTCTGGTTTATTCTAACGAAAAATAGATAAACTTGTTCGAAACATTGACTTGTATTAAATTACATTTAGATGAATCTTAGTCAAAAGACGTAATAACAATGAACTGCGCAAGAGATGAAAATAGCGCATATACCATATTTTAGACGAATCAGAACTAGAGATTAGAAAAAAACATTCTTGATTGATATACATGGCGCCTCTTTTCATTACAGTCTCTTTACGTTGTACTAAGTACATACCATGAAGAAGAAGGAATGTTTTTTAGAGAGAAAGCAGTAGAAGAATATTGAATGTAAATATTATCTTCTCCATGTAAAAAAACAATAAATCATTCCATGTCTATAGGCTATTAACAAATGAAGCAAAGCAATAATGCACTCATATACTATTTTTCTTTACCTAGGTAGGTTAATCTTAAAAGTACATTAGACGAGAGAAAGGAAAGGCATTTGTAATACATGTAATAAATAAAAGCTTTTATTAAAACACAAAGTGGTTTAATTTTTTGTATCAAGCTAATTAATTATAGTCTATTAATTAGTTATCTAATGCATCTTATATACTTATGTACATATACAGTGTACAGCTTTTTTAATAATGCTTGGCAATCCGGCTGAAGATGGGCGTGGTTCCCTTCTTGAGGCAAGATTCTAACATTTCCTTAGGAATATAGTCAGTCGCTATCATGCATTGGGGTAGTGAGGAACGTGCGTTTGGGAAAAAAATATTGCAGAAAAAGGTTTAACAGAATATATTATTAAATTAAACTAATTGCAATTTAGCTTTTGAGTTTTTATTGGTGCGCTTTATAAAAATTCTTTCAATTCTAATTCTTTAATTAACCAAAATATGTTCAACTAATGTTAAACTGTATGTTTTGTATGTAAAGGTAGTAAAAAAATAATTGGGTCCCCTTCTTCTATTCATGTTTTTTTTGTTCTATTATTAATTAATCAACAATTAATCATTTCAATACGTGGTAAATAATTAAGCGTTTTATCTTTCAAAATTAGTGTTACTACTGATAGGAATCATGATTAAATAGTACTGCTGCGGGAATCATTATCAAAAATACTTATTCTTCTTCATTCGGAAAAAGTGTACAATGTACATGGATGACCATTAATCACCCTTATATTTATAAAGTACTATTTGTTGGTATAGGTTTAATATCTGGCGAGGCTTTGAACTTTTTCTTGTGGCTCCTTGTTTAAATATTAAGCTATAGAAGTTGCGTTTTTTTTATCAAAGCCAATGTTTAACATTCTATTAACTTGAATTGTTGTTACACATAATAATGAAGTTAAAAATCGGGGAAACTAACTCATAATTACCGCAAATGGAATTGACGAAACCAAAATTGTGCGTAATTAGTTGTTACAGTATCCTGATCATAAACATTATTCACATTTTCAGGCACCTATCCTGTGTTTTGCCTTGTTTACTAAGAAAAATGTAAAATATGGGATATTTTCTCTTTGTTTGTGTCTATTTTTGACACCCCTCAAACAATACTAAGTCAAACAATCACAAAACTGTCTAATTATTCTTGCTTGTACGAAATCTTATCTTTCTAACCCCATAAGTGCGTAAACCGGTCACACTTATAAAACGCGAGACACACATTACTAAAGCCATCTATTAGAAAAAGAATTGATTTTTTGTCACTATACCTATTATATACAAAATAAAACCCCAATGTTTCATGAACATATTTTGATCAATTATGGATTTCATGGTTCAACTTCTAGGATGAATTGTAATACATAGAAATGTTTACTATATTTTTAAAACCTATATTTTATATAAGATCTTTTATTTGATTCCTATTAAACTTGATTACTGTTGCATTGTTGGACAGCGTAATATAAAATAAATATAAACTTTGTAAATAATAATCAAGCTATATGCCAACCAAAAACTTTTAGTTAATTTTTATTTATTCTACCTGATTACATAAAAAGAAAAGGGCTTTGTAATTATTTGGTCTTTTTTAGGTAGGGATTTGTAGATTAATGTGAGTACATTTATTGCATATAAAGTTTTGATAGGCACTCTTGATATAATTACAAAAAAAAAATCCTATTTTAGGCGGAATTAATTATGACTAGAGTTGTAGAAAATATAATCAGTCAGTAGGGTTAAAAAAGAAACCGAAAGGTCACATGGTAATCATGAGGCTTGTAAATCCAAAGCATTTTTAGCATGCGATTTAGAAATGTGCTTTTTATTTTCTAAAGCTGTTATCATAAAGGAATCAATTGTGCATGTGCTAATGAAAGACAGAGGCCTCGTTAGGGAGCTATAAGTGTATGTCCAAAATGGAATCAGTGTCAAATTAAGGATCTACATCAAAGTAATTTCTTCCTAATTGTCTTTCAAATTGTCAATGTTAACTTTTTGTGTCTTTCTCTAGGCATTATCATAGATGAAAATAATAAGATAATGGATGAGTGGCTAAGAAAAATGGATATATTAATATTGAAACACCTTTTTTCACCTCAAATTTCAATTCGAGTTGGAGTCCGGAATAAAAGTACTCAACTCTAATTTAGAAATAATCAATTTTATCATTTTAAGGATAGTACCTTAATAATCATACATATCATTTTGAAATAAAATATGCTATAAGTCTCAAGCCTCGATTATAATCTTGTATCTAGCTCGTCAATGTGTACTCAATATGTACGTTGTACAATATATATCTTAGGTTGGAGAGAAATGCCAACATGTAAATCTTATAAAATAAAATAATAATAAAATACATTTCAGAAATTTTTTTTTTACCTTCCTTCAAGATAAAAAAAAGCGCAAAAACAACGAGGCCCATTATGAGAATAAAAAAACCCATTACATTCAAAAGTATGATGAGTTTGCGATCCACGATGCGTTTCTTTCTTGCATTCAAAATACGCTTATCTTGACGCCGAAATGGTATGTCCTCAATGTGCTGTAATAAACAAAGTATCAACAATATATGTAAATCTGTCTGTGTATTGACAAACGACAAATTTTGTATAATGTGAAGTAAGTGTTTTGACAACTACTTCATTTCTAATTCATAGTAACTAAAAAATGAATAATTGATCAAGATACTTTTTATAGTTATGATAAAGTTTTTCCTTTTAAAAAACTATAAAGTGATAACATATCTAGAAACTATTTCGTTAAAAAAACTATTGGTTTGATCTCTCTCAAGGGAAAAGTCAAATATAAAAATCAATAGTTTTTTAAAAAAAAAAAACAAACAAAAAACTAGGGATCTACAGTTACCAAATTGTCAGCCAATTCCGGTTCCGATACCACCTTTATGTTCAATTTTTATCTTTATTATGTATAAAGGAATTTCATAAACAAATATTTAACTTTTTATGAATAACGGATACAAAAAAAAAAAATACATAAATTTATCAATCATAACTAGTGTAAATAAAATATAATTTTAATTTTAAAAAGTTAATTAATCTCCGTGCTACCAAGAGTAAATTAACTTCTAGTTGTCTTATTTTACTGCTTCATCCACATGAGATCAAATGGTCTTGAACTGTCTCCAGTTCCTAACTGAGTTTTATATGCTTGGCCTAGGAATTTAAATATATATAAACCAGTGCTTGAGTCTAGATATGTCTTTTTAATAGTCCTGGGACGGATACTGATGACTCGAACTTGACTTAAACAATATGGACTCAACTTCAGTTCTGTTATAAACAATATTATTTAATAAAAATACTCTCTTAACCCCAATGTGCGTAGGGTCGCGCCCAGGTAATTACTGAAGAAAGGTATATACGTTATCAATATGGACTTCAAAGAAGATTCCTAAGTTGGTTGGAGTAATTATAATACTATAATTTTTACTTATACTTAATCAGTGCAACTCCATTATTTATTGTAAAAACAATAAATTAAGCTTACTAAATGGTAAATAGAAAATTTACCATTTTTCCGTTGAATTTAATATGATTTAATCGTAATTACAAGTTTTCATATTTATCAGTCCAATAGTTGGATTAAAATATGCTAAATTTCAATCAACTTCAATTAACGTTATTTTGAACATATAAATTTTTTTTTTTTAAAATAATTATGAAATATTTTTTATTCTCAATATAGTAAGCTCAACTTATTGTTTTTACAGAAAAACTTTAATTTGAAGAATATGGACAGAATTCAAGAAAATAATCATTTTTTTTCGTTGAAAATGTAAATTTTCAAAACTTTAGGGGCATTGAGCTACCTCTAAATATTCTTCAAACCTGTTTAAACTTTTCTTAAATGTTTTTTGTACAATTAGAAGCAATTTTTACACCTAAGCCATTTTTTTTTTTAAAGATTTTATTCTCATCTTAATATAAGACCTTTAAAATTAGGTTTGTAATTTTGTAACTTTTTCAATTTGGCAGTGCGTTTACAACAATGGCTCCAAAACTCATTTATCAAATATGAATCGCACACATGGTTTTAAAAGGTTAAGTAGATAGGCAATTTTTAAATAACTACTAAAGCCGATTTGGAAAATGAATGGAGTAAAATCAAAGTATATAATCCTTAGTCTTTTTGCCTCCTCTAGACATAAACGAAAAAGTTTTTAACAAGATTATTTAACCCAATTAAGGAATTCCTTATTATTGAAGAAGGGTAAAAAATACAACTTAGCTTCTGAGCGTAAATGTAAATTATATATTAATGGAAAAATATATTATATTGTTTATATAATCAATTAATTTCCAATTAATTAAATTCAATTATAAAAAAAAAAAAAAAAATTTATAGGAGACATGATTAAGAATAAATGAGTTTTTCATTTTTCATAACTTTAATTTAAGATGGTTTCTATGTCAACGCACCATATAATAAGTCAATTCTAAGAATATCTCATTAAAATATTTCTTAAAAGGGTATTTAGAAAAACAAAACAAAAAACAACAACTTCATAACCAACTTACATGAGGGATTTTGATTTTTATGCCTTTATTATGAGTACTCATTTCTATTTTGGATATGATTGGTTCTTTAGAAATGGATTTCGGAGTTAAGGCACCTAACACTGTATTGGATGGACTGGATGGATAATTTCCATCCTCATCTTCCGCATTCTTAAATTGCTCTTGAATCACTTTGTAAATGACGTTCATCTTGTTTATTCTTGTTGGGAAAAAGGGTGAAGGGAGTAAGAGAAAGGTTGAGTGATAAAAGCATTCCTTGGGAATACACTCTATGCGTCCATTCTTGTTGGGAATAGGTTTTTTTCTTCAGCCGTTTTAAATTATACAGACGTGTTTATTTGTTTTCCAATGCTCTGAAAATTAGAACGTTATTATTATTAGTAATATTATTAATAAAACAATGTATGACTGTCAATCTGTACGAGAAACAGTCACAGTCTACACAGCATATAGTGCTCACTGATGTATGTTATGCACATGATTTATTTCGATCTAAGAAAAACAATGTAGTTGTATTAATAAAATATTACAGGTGTGTGCATGCAGGACTGAACGTATTTACAGGGTGCACCGTATATAGTGCCCCTTGAAGTATATTATATACATATTTTTGATCTAAGAAATAACAATGTAATCGTATTCATATTTTTTGTTTTTTTTTGTTTTGTGAGCTCTCTAGAGACTAAAGTACTCATCTGTCAAGCCAAAAGTTTTTTTAATTTTTTATCTCAAACTCTTAAAATCCTTCTTTCATTCTAGAGGAGAGAACACAACATATGAATTGATATAAGTATTGAGTAGTTACATGTGAGTGTCCTCATAAAAAACGGAGAATAATACTGTTGATTTCTTAGAGTGTCATCTTCTATATTATTCAAGCAAAATTTGTCTTTTAGTCGACGCCTAATTATTTAGGGCAAAGCTGGGTACTCCTACCAGCTAGAATATATATGTAAAGGAATTAGGGAACAGTAAGGCTATCAAACAAAGCGGTGAAATTAATTATCTTGAGATATCCTCGGTTATGTTAAAACTTTTTCCTTAGCATGGTGTTACTTTTGAGAAACTGCAGATGATGTCACTTTATGCCTTAGGTACTCATATGATGTAGCCATACGAATTACTAATTAAGCCAAAAAATGAAAATTTTCAAATATATGTCAAGCACCTAACAAAGATCATGCAAAGACATTTTAAGTGTCAAAGTATCAAAACACCGATACATATTTGGTACAAGTATGAGGAAATGGGTATCGTGACAACACTATGAAAATTTTGCCGACTTGATACTGTACACTTCAGACAATTTCCCCTGGAAAAACACTCAAGACTTCATATCATAAGCTGATAGAAGTTTAGTCTAACACATTTTTAATTGAATTTCAAGAGTTTAACTTAAAACACAAAATGTTACTACATTATTGGATTAATTTGGATGAAGAAAACTTTATTCATAACTAAGAACGGAGCATGTGTTAAATTTTATTCAGATACATATAGACATTATACAGTCATGTGCATATTAGTTGGGAGAAGGTATAAATGATATAATATTGCAGAAAAATATATTTTGTTTAAAAAGGAACTTGTCAATGGAAAAATATTACATTTTAGTTGTCAATATCTCCTCCTTTGTATTTATGACCCTGTTAACTAGATTTGGCATTAAATCAAACAAGTCAGGGCACAGTTTATTGAAATCATCAATATAATAGCAGAACTGAAATACTGTCAAAATTAGCTTGTTGAACAATCACATTTTTTGAACTTAGCTGTCATTATTGCCTATAGATTTTGTGTAGGATTATTGTCTGGGAAATTATCTGGCCTCTCAAGAACATCAATCGTAGATTCTTCAAAGATTTTTTGGATTTTCTTTGATGTTTAACATTGAGCCTAATCCTGATAAAATATTCCTATTACCCTCTGGGAAATGACTTTGAGATACTCTTCAAAGAAGAAAGTATATTTCTTTTTATTACATTCATATATTTTTCTCTATTCATCATTCTTGTTACAAGTATCAGACACTCAGGACCAAAAACGCTAAACGTATCACAGAAACATCTTTTCTTTGCTTCCTACTCTTCAAAATGTCGGGAGAATTTGGCAGCGTGTTACACATCAAAGAAAACGCCAAAATTATTTAAAGAATCTGACTTAAAGCCTGTATAAATTACATGTGTAATAATGAGCGATATTGGAAAAGCTAATTGCAACAGTTTTTCAAATTTTCTATCATGATGATCAGGTTTGCATCAATCCTTATTTATTTGGCCCTGTCTAGTCTTAGTACCGGTCTTATTGGTCCTTCGGACTGTCAGTCCCTGACACAGGTCCTTAAATGTCAGTCCTTGGATTTTTTTTCTGAGAATGTAGATGGTTTATTAAGCCAGATAACATATATAAGATATGTATTGAGAGCAGTGTATTTATAGACTACGAACATATTATATAATAATTAAACAAAGGAAGAACACCCTCAATGACGTCACGAGGGATCAATTTTACTTCCTATAAGTACCAAGAAATGGGACTGTATCAGATCGGACTGGACCGTGGATCGACATAAAACTAATGATGATGATTTTGATAGGGCGAACATATTGACTATTAATTTATGATATTTTTCTGAAATGTTGTCTCATTTCCCCCTTGTCCCAACTAATATGCACAAGACTGTATTATTGACAACCTCCTCATAATATACAAAAAGGCACAAAGTACATGAAAGGACTTGAAATTTAGCACATATTTTGTTTGTTAGTACATAAATTCCCGTCATAAATAAATATTTTCCCTTAGCTTTCTAAAATGCATATTCAGCACGCACGTAAATATTAGTTTGGATGTTAGTATAAGGTCCCTTTTTGACACATTGAATAGGCAAGCAATGCATAACTGCTTGCATAAGAAAGGGAAAAGAAGCATTCATAAATCTTGGGCGGGAACCGCATGAATGATTATATTTATACAACTTCTCTCTTCCCAATCTATTATAAACATTTAATATAAAATATTCATGTACATGAATTTATAAATGTATGCATTACAAAAACACATCAAATAAAAAGAAATATAATTTATTTATTGAGCGATAATCTCTTGTTGTAAATATTTCTTAGTACTTTAGCACGTGTTTAAATATGAAACTTGAGGTTTTGATGTAGGAAATACATGTTTATTGCATGAAAGTAATAAATAATATTTTATTTGAAGTATTTCTCATCGTTATCTGGTATGATTTTTTAAACTGTATAAAACAAAACTTTCAATGTGTATTATTATGAGACATAAATAAAACTTTTTTGACATGTAAAAAATGTTTGTTTTCCCTTTGGGAAAATGGAATTAAGACGGTCCCACACTGTATTTCTCCTTTTTCAAAGAAAAAGCTATATTTATTCTTTCAAAAGGCCTTCATTTCTAGTTCCTCTCTAAGTAATCAAAAACTCCGAGTGACATTCTATTTTTTATGACATTTATACAGCAGGGGGGTGCCCCCTCCCTGACGCAACAGCACTGATGGATATCACATATCGGGTGGTTCATTGAAATCTGAAAAATTACTAATTCAATAATTAATTAAGGCTGACTGATTGAAATTAATTCATATTTTGATATGTGTATTACAGCATAATACTCGTGATTTCCATTTGCACGCTCAAAGGAGCTGTGCGTCTTCAGGACCACCATCTACGCCGTCAGAAACGTTATAAAGGAAGAAGGACTTTCTCAAAAAGACCAAACTGGACTTGGAGGAGTTATAGAAAACAGCTAGATATAGAACTACTATAAAAACAATTGTCCGGAGGGTATGAATGCTTTCATTGAGGAGACCAATGGATTAGTTTTTATATTTTTTATTATTTAGTGTGGGTTTTTTTAATGATTATTTGATTATTGGAATGTTTAATTGTTCTTAGGTGTAGGTCTTGGCTAGGAGTACTAATTTTAAGCTGAAATGCTTATTTATGTTAATAAAACGCAATTCCTCTTTGCATATATTATTTTATGTTTTTTATATATCTGTATATCTATCTATATATATGATATAAATAAAGATCTAAAAAAAAAAAAAAAAAAAAACTAGGCCAATACTCTCAGGTTCATGGCCATGCAAGAGATCTCGGGGTTTCACTACAGTCAAAAAAGAGTGTGGAAAGAGCCTTGTGAGGGTGGAGAGGCCACTTTTGACACCAGCAACGAAAGAAACCCATCTTCTCCGTTGCAAAACTCTTTTGAATGATTCTTTGGAGTAATTTTGAACTCTTCCTTGACACTTTTGGCCCCTACAGCATGCCGACAGGAAAGCCTACAGTTTCCGTCATCAAACACCGAGGCCCTCAAAGCCACTGTCAGCCAGACTTGGTACGCCATGACAGATGATTTCAATCGCAGCAGGTAGCTGGCCCTCTGCCGCCATCTGGAAGCCATCAGTGCCACTAAGGGCGGCTACATTAATGAATAAGAGAGCTTAGACACACATCTATTTATAGTATTAATTTTGTTGAAATTCTATTCTTAACTAATCAATTATATCTTGTTAAAGTTTAAAATTCAAAGTGTCCATATTTTAATGGACTACTCTGGGGACTGTGTCTATTGTCATAAAGTCATTGTAAAAGAGTGATTATCAAACCCTCCAGACTCGAATACCTTGAGTATACATTGTACAGAGTTCTGTGGCATGAATGTTTGCTAATGACAACTTTGTGATTTTTAAGCAAACTTTTTGTACTATTTTGTTAAAGTAAGTTTCTTTATACAAATTGTTTTGACATTTCTTTTTATCTCGAAACCAGCCTTTGTTAATCTCGAGAGAGATATAAAAAGAAAAAAAAACATACTTTTAAGAAATTTTATTCGTTGAGGAACAACGTTCCTATATTTTCTTATGTATATATTTTTTAATATTATTATTATAAAAAACATCAAAAGAAAAAACAAAATCGTTACTCTCATTGTTTGAATATGCCATATAAGTTACATGGCTATAAAAAAATAAATGTGAAAGAGACCTACTACATTGGTATATAATACTCATTACATCATTTTAAGAAAGTATTCAGTTCGTTTCTTTTTAATAAATTTATTACAAAACCCTTAGTGGTAATAATATGATTTTGATATCGGAATATTATTTAAATACAATGAATATAAAAAAGAGACATGAGAATGCTACAAAAATCCCTACTAAAAACTTACATTAGCAAAGTATATATATTTTTTTAATGACTCTTAACGAGCTCATCCGTATTTATTAATCACAAGACTCATACGGGCCACAAAAAATAAAACAAACAAAACAGCTCTAAAAATATAATCCCAGAACACTAAAATCCTTAACCCCTTACATTTCGAATAATTCACAAAAAAACACAACTATTATACGTTCCAGCTATCATTAATTATTTAATCCAAGCTAGGAGTGAAGAAAATAAAAAGATAGCTAGAACTGTATGATTGAAGCTAAAATGTATCAGTCCTCTTAAGTTCTGAATGGTAAAAAAGATCAGACCGATAAAAAACAAAGGCTAGAAGAGGGGAAAAAAGACTAAATAAGAAATCAGTCTTAGGACCGATTCAATACAAAAGTTAATTAATTAATTTTTTTGATAAATATGTACTTTTAGTTTTAATCATTGTTTGACAAAACAAAACAAAATGTCTAAGCAACGAGACAATAAAGTCGAAGTATCTACATTGCTTCGTGTGGGATAATCTCCAACTGAGACTGCAAAGCAGACAGGCTCACTCACACCACCGTCTACAACATTAAAAAGCGGTTGGATGACAACAAAGAAACAGAGTGGAAGCTTGGTCAGGGTTGAAAATACTTTCTGGAACTGGAGAGTGTCAAAAAGGATTCGAAGCAGAGCCATTAAAATTAATTCGCACACATGTAGCCAAAACGGGTGTGTCCGATTGGACACTTCGAATTGCTGTTAAAAAGAGTCTACTTACGTGTGGGGATGTCATTGTTAATGTTTGAAGTCCGTGCCGGACGTCTGCAACGCTGTCGAGCCCTTTTATTGACATGAAGTCTGCTCCAGCTGGCTATTGCATCATCTTCAGTGATAAATAAATTATGCCTTCTAGCTCCTTGTCTAGGCTAAGGCATGACAGTTCAGGTACCGAAACATTAAGGCCCTGAAATTAGTTCTCAAGGAGGAGTGAAATACAATGAACAATGATTATGTGAAGAATGTGTGTGTCAACTTCCGTAAGCGCCTATAGGCCAACATCAATGCCAATGGTGGCTACATTGAGTAAATTAATTGTATATAAATCATGTATCAAAAATTTTAGTCACGTAGATCTTGTTAAATGTTGTAACGTAAAGTGTAAAATTAATTTCCTCGTACTCCGTGCATTGTCCATGTTGTATTTATTAGTTCTGCTTGCGTAAATAATTTACCCATTTTTGTAATTGTAGTGTCAATTTTAATTCTATCCCCCCTCCCTCTGCGAACATGTCAAAATCTTCTTTTACAGCATCATAATAAAGTGTCTTTAGGGTAGTGATAATTGACTCAATAGTTCCTTGTATTTTGGACTTTCCAAAAGAAGATGGATTATCCTCTCAGGAGGAGCCTTGCAGAAACCGTAGATAGTTATGGGGGAAAATAAACTGGATTCAACGATCAGGGGTGTCCACAGGGGTTGGGATGGAGGGCCTGTAGTAGCCCAAAAAAAAAAAAAAAAAATTAAAGAATTTTTGCTTTTTATAAGAAAATTTAATATTTGATTTTTTTTTTCAAATTTTTTTCTTTCTCTAAAAGTTTAATATTTCAATTTTTTTCTCAAATTTTTATTTTCTGTTAATAGATAAGTATCTTTGAAATTTTTCTCCAAAAAATTTTATATTTGAAATTTGTTTCCAAAAAATCTAATATTATAGTAACAGCTGTGAATTTTTTTTGAATTTTTTTGAGAATAACTGTTGATTTTTGATTATTTTTTTCGTTTTTTTTTTTCGTAAATAGCTATGGGTTTTTGAATTTTTTTCCAAAAAAATTAATTTTCTATTAATAATTGAAATTTAATTTTTAAAATATTTTTTCAGATAAATTTAATTTTTAAATTTTAGTTTTTTTCAAAAAAAAATCCAAAAACCAATCCCCCCCCAAAAAAAAAAAATATGTATATAATTCTATGGACGCCCCCTTACGATGATCTTGACATTACGGTTTTTGATTCTTCCTTTATTTTCAACCTTATAGCAGACCACACAATGGCCTGTTGAACAATTGCTCTGAATGTCTCTTAAAGTCCGCGATACAATGAGACCCCTTGTATAGAACATATTCAATATTCATCCATTATAATAATTAATTAATGGGTTATCCCTATTACTTAATAGAAAGGATGGGTATTTTAATATACGAACATCATATATCCATTAAAGTCAAAATGTTACAACTATATAATTAATTATAAAAATGTTTATACAGGATGTAACAACAAAATCCGGTACTTTAGATTTCTGTTCATTTGAGCAACGTTATTTTCAGGGAGAATCATGAAAGCAACACTCATTGGAGCAATTATTTATTTGGGCTAGCTTTTTTTTCAGCGTCGTTCATTTCAAGGACATCTTCATATAGTAAACAATACAAAATGAACGACTTCATTATCAAAAGTCATCACCCTCCAAAGTGGTATTTGAAATCAAAGGGAAGAAATATATTAGGAGTAACTAGGACTCCTATCGGATTGCGTCTCAACTCTGCAAACTTCTGTGGAGGGATGAATTTACAAAACTTATTGAGTGGGATAACATTCAAAACTTCCATGATTATGTACTTCTGCAGTAAGATCTTTAAACAAGGGTTCTCCTATCATCTTCAATGTCAAAACCATTGATTCATGAGCAATTTTTGATTTTGTTCAAAACTAAATGTATTTTGTTCTTTTTAGGAAAAGTCTTCAAATGAGTTGAGACGGATCTTTTTGGATGCTCTTTTATCACTCTGTTAGCTTCATTGAATGAATAAATATTCGACATTCTGTAAGGAAAAAATAAACTGGTTCACTATATGAAACTGTCGCTGAAATGAACGAGGCTGAAAAGAAGCTCACCCAAATAAATTCTCGCTCAACATGAATGCAAGCCAGGATGACAATATTGTGCAATGTTTTCTTTTTGTGGTGATGAAAAATACATATAAATATTTTCCTTAGTACCCAAAACACAGACTTGGTGACAACAACGACGCAGGACAGTAGATTTCTAGCCTTTTACACTTCCAGAGGCAGAACTTAGCTGCACTGTTTTGATGATTTTGAGTAACAACAATCTGGATATTAGTAATGTTGAGGTCTCAAAGATGACAGGGATCGACAGAAAAAGGGTTGAGGAAGACCCTGGTGGAGAACAAGGATCCCAGGAAAGTAATTACAAGGAAGGAGATGCCCGAGCACAACCAGAATATCGCCTCCTAACTCCTCTGCCCTGAATCTGATGTACTATTTTGTTTAGAGCTACCTTGAATCAAAGGCCAACAGAGGTTATCACACCACCAAGAAGTCCCGGATCATCTTCATTCCCCTTGAATGCAATGTTATAGATCGGATTACAGTTTCCAGGGACGACACGCGGTTCAGGATCGGAAGCAAGGTTGTTATTGAGGACCACGTAGGCTTTATTGAGTAGGATATATTTTCAATGTGCTACTCCGTTTTTGTTTAATGAATAAATCTTAAAAAATGACCGTTTTATATAAATTTAAAGTAGATAGATCAAAAGCGCTGGATTTCATTGTTATTGTCTATGTATAATTTATAAAATGAATTTACCTTTCGTACAGGATTTTTGAAGTGATCAATTTTTTTCTTTTTTTCCAAATACTTTTATTAAGAGATCCCTTTATAAAACACGGAGTGAAGGACAAAGCGTTTCATTACGTACAATCTTCCCAATTGAAGAGGGACTGCATTGTGTGTTGATAAAGAATGGAGTAAGACTGTTTCTATCTGGCTTTCCCTTCGTTTGCTTCTTTTTATTATTATTCTCTTCTCTCTCTTTTATACATAAAAATGTTCTCTCCGATAATAAGCCTAAAAAAATGAGGGGTAGTCAAATGCAATTTGAGAGAATATTTTCATTTCTTCAATTATTATTTATTGTTGTAAATTAAAATGTATGTATGAATATATCCTATCGAGTATAATATAAACCATGAGAGGGAAAGAGGAGAAGAGTAAGCCCTAGATCACAACTTATATGTAAAAGTACAACGGACGCATCATGTAGTGTCCATCAAAGTTAAGATAATTCTCAAGAATATATCTTTTTTTTTTTAGAAAGGTGTGTACCTGGTGGACTATGTTATGTATAGCAATAAATATATATATATATTTGAATAGCTCTTTAGTAGAAGTAATCACTTAAAATCTCACCTATATCCAAATAAAAGAAACTCTAATTTTTCAGGTGAAAAGTAAACTATATCTTTATTTTTCTTATATCCAAAGTATACAAGTTGAGTGAGTTTTTTTAAATCTGGAGCAAATAAATACCTCAATATCTTGTTAATCCTGAGATCTATGTTTATGAAAGTGTGCTCATCAGATTCAGCTGACAAAATTCTATCAGAAAAAGTACAAAATCAACGAAATGTCCTCCCTGCCATTATTGTGTGCATCCGTGCCGGACGGACTGCTCAGAATGCAAATAGCTCCATCGATAATTGTAATAGGGACCTGATATTATTCGTAAAAGATTTGGTGTTATGGTAGAGTTTTAAATTGGTGCAGGTTGTCCATATCGAGTAATTGGAACCGGAGTTACTCCCGGAAAAAATAACATTTTTGAGTAAAAAAAAAAACCGTGCACATAAAACTTTCGACTCCTTACAGGCTTCCATTTTTGAGGCAGTGACCAACATCGGGACCATGTTGGAGGCTGTAGTAGAAGCTGGAGAGGGTTAGTTTGAGTGATTAACTTCAATATGGACCCCATAATGTTTATGTAAAAGATATGTGTAAATTTTGAATTAATTTTGGAAAATATATTTTCATAATACATTATCCATAAATTTTCCGGATTTAAATTTTTTGGATGCTTATGTAAATAAGTAATTTTGAAACTCTTTATTTCGACGCTGTTTTGACAACAAAAAAAATAAATATCGGGGGTACTCATGACATGTACTCGTATTGATGGAAAAAAAAATGTAAAATGAATTTAAAAAGAATTCAGAACAAAAATATTGGTCCCAGAATTCCTTACGATTTGTACCTATAAAAAAAATGAAAAACCCTCAATAGAATTCTTCATTCTTATGAATTCATATAAAGTTGATAAAAAAGTGGCGAAAAATTTAAATTTATTCAGATTTTTTTCTCCATGCAAAGTATTACATTTATGAAAAAAAAATTGTACAATAGAGAACGTTGAGATTTTGCAGAAGAAATAATATATGTGTAAATTGAGTATGATTGATGGAACATAAGAAAGACTTTATTATTTACATTAAAGTTGTTCCCATTTATTTTGGACGATCAAATGTGGATCATTTAAATAGTGGAGGGAGCTATTTTCATCCGAAAGTTCATTTAATTAAGTTACGTTGCATATTTACAAAAGTTGACGTCACTTTTTAGGAAATTTCGTATAGATTAGTCTCCCACTAAATTATGATCCCGTTCAGAATATATTTTAGCAAACTAAGCCATTTTTTTTTTTTTCAATCTTATTTTTTTTTCAGACAATACCTTTTGATTTCTATTTTTTTAAGGAGATATCAAATATTGTTTGTTTGTTTTGTAAATCAAACATGGGCCTTTTTTTTTTTTAATCTTCTGGCAAATTTTATGTCTGTTGAAGAAAATGTCGCACTTAAGACTCTGCCAATTTATTCAAATTATTTCCCAGAAATTGAAAATACTAGGTACTCAATACTCGTCGTTGATAAATTTTATGATTGAGGGGTTTGAAGATACTTCCAGATGAAGAATAAGGAAATATTCAATTTTTTCTAATAATGTATCTTTTGCATATCATTCATCTCTTACAATATTTAAAAAATATTTTTTATACTAACGTTTTTGAATATAGCGTTTAAAAGATACTAAATTACAGAAATATGATGGTTTATCATCGTGTTTTGGTGGATGGTTGAGTCTGATTGACACTTCATAAATCATAATCATATTGAGATATTTTGATTTATTTAGAATTTCTTAGCAAAATATCATTTGAGCCAAATATTCTTCTATCAAATTATCAAAAACTACAGATGTAATATGGAAATCAGCACATATAGATAGGGTTGTATCGGTCCTTATTGAAGAATGCTCGGTTCAGTCTCGGAATGGTAAGTTGAGTCCCACATATCAGTTCTAAAACGGATAAAGTTTGGTCCTTGATGAACTCAATTAAAAAAAATCTTTTTTTTAAAGACAGTTTTAGTACTAACTGCCTGTAAGACTGACCGTCTTAAGGACCAGTCCCAAGGACTGATAAGACCGGGCCTAAGACGAGATTTGACTGAACCGAATAGATAAGGACTTAAACAACAATAGATTTAGAGGGTTTTGACTGACGTCACAAATGAACAGACAACGCTTCTAAACTAGAACGTTGTTAACTTTATTGTATCACGTAATCTTTCCTCAGAAAATAAACAGAAAAAAGGCCCAAAATTAGCTGGTAGTTGGCCAATTACTCCCAACCATGGAATTATTATTTTGTAGTTGTGGGAATTGGTTTACAGCTGGAAAAGAACTAATACAACCAATCAATGTTCAGAACACTGATAAAGAGAAAAGAGGCCGAAACAGTTGACAACAAAATATCGTACAAGTGCTGGGTAATATATAATGTTAGTAAATTTCTTCTATTTAATGGCTGTTTGTTTATTGTCAAGTCATGTAAAAACGTTCTATAGAAGCAATTCTCAACATTTTATTACAAGGCTAGTTGAAAAAACATCTTTTGTTTTTATTTAAGTCCTTACAGCTTCTAACATGAGATATACCATTTTTGATGACTATTTTTTTTATATGATATATTTTTTATGTAACATCCAAGAAGAATTTTGTATTACTTAGAAAAGAGTAAAGTCTTAAGTCATGAAAGTGTCTTTCCTTGCAGGATTTTTTTTTACAATTTTCATAATTAATTAATTTTATCAAAGTCATACATAGTCGACATATGTTTGTTCAGTATTTTTTCTGTAAACTTCCGAAAAATAACTTATTTCCCATAAAGTAAATAAATATAGGGAATAGAAAGTTCAGCGTAAATGTTATGGAATGTTAATAAATCTTACTTAATTTTTTTTTAAGACTAGGCCTTATCACTTTGCCTCATAGACGTGCTATTAAAGATATAATTACGCTCCACCGAATTGTAAACAAAGAGATAGACCTATCTCCCCCTCCCTGGATACTCAATAAAGGCTATATCTTCCACAAAACGAGACTCTCAATATCATATACCTACCATAAAAAAAGATGGGCATCTTTAAGCATAGTTTCTTTTACAGATCGACAAGTCTTTGGAATACAGTACCTTTTTACTTTCGCCAGGGAAGTGAGGCTGACCTCCAGCTATTTTTAGTTCTTTTTTTGTATGACGTGTATATATATATATATATTCTTCACATTGTGGTTTATTTTATTATGTCTTTTTTTATCTTTTTTCGTTGGACTGTCACGTTATTAAAAAAAAAAAAATTAATATTTGTATTTGAAATAATTCACTTTTATTAAGAATGATAATTTTTACATTTTATAAGCATTAAATATAAGTCGACCTTTATGGACTTTGTTTATCGCCGCTGGTGGAAATAAATAAATAAAATAAAATTTATTTTATAAGTAAATTAACCCAAAATGCCTCCTATTAGTGTAGCTGATTAAATAACTGTTCAATTATCTAATCCTATCTTTATTATCTATATTAGTAAAGTAAAGCTTGTCTGGGGTTTTATGGATACTTCATTTTAGATTGTTACAAGCGTATATTACTTAATCTCAGAATCTCTTATTTAAAAACAAGAAATCGTATATACTGGATGCCAAAGATTTTGTAGTAAAAAGATTTTATATATCTATTTTTGAATACTTAAATTTTACTTACGTAAATGAACAGTCTCCCGTGATTTTGCATTAAACTATTTCACTGTTTATAGGATATTTCCCCTTAATGTATAAATAACGTGGCCTTAGGATAAAAATAGGTTATTTGACAAAGTCCAATATTTTGGGCTAAAATTATTTTTAGAAAGCCCAACAAATAAGGATCATGATTCTATGTTCTATTATGGAAAATTTTCGATTTATTATCGTATTATATGCAGGTTATTTCACGTTTGTTCCAATTCTTTAGAATGAAATAGCGTTATCTGATTTTCTAATCAAATGTTAAAAAAACAGTATTGGGATAGCTATTTTTTCTTGCTTACATTTGAAAAAGAGGAAGGAATACACTAGTCGACAAGGAAAAACAAAAACCATATTCATAATTGGTACAAAAATGACCAGACGACTGATTAAAAACCGAAAAGGACCAAAGCTATATGGGGAGTGGAAGGCAGTTAAGACGAAGAAAGCAAGACCGAGTGGTGAGCCCTAGATATCTCCTTATAACAGCCATTTGATTCCTTCAAGGTAAGTACTAATTGTTGCAGGGACTACAACAAGTATTTTGACATTTTAATTAGCTAATGAATGTGGAAAATTATAACTAGATTAACTCAAACTTATTCGTGGAAGATGTATATACATATATTATACATAATAGTTTTATTTTGGATACTCGAATTAACTACATCAATGGATTCAAGCACAATCTATATAATGTTTTATTTCTGCCTACTTTTATCTATAAATATAAAAATAAACTTTATGTAACGCAGAAAACAAAATGGATGTAATTTTTTTAATGGACTTCATTATTTATTAATCATTATTTTGCTTTTAACAGGATTATTAAAGCAACAAAGTCCAACCATATGAGATGTAAGCTAAAGTATCAGAGGACCTTTGGTGATGCTGACCAGGAATTAATTATGAAAGAGTATTACGCTATAAAGTCCAACACTTCCCTACCCCTAAAGTCACCCCTCAACCATCCCAGTGTTCTACTGCAGAAGATACGAGAGAAAACTCTTGTAATTAGCATTGATTTGGAAAATGTTTTTCTTCGACCCCGCACACATGTCTCTTCAGCTTTTTATAAGCAAGAACTTAACTGTTACAATGCAACATCTGTGGTAGCAAGAACCAAAACGAAATTTTTGGCTGTTTGGGTGGAATCCACTTCTGGACGAACAGGGAATGATCCAGTGAGTGTACTTACTCATCTTCTAAATAACATCTTACCAATGTATTCCAATGCAGAAAACATCATACTTTGGCTTGATTCTTGAGTGGCTCAAAATCGAAACCAATTTCTGAGGTATGAGTTAGATCAAATCTATCATTTATAGTTACTGTGAGCCTGGACATTCAAACATCCAGGATGTTGATAACTTACACTCTAATATCGAGCGTACTTTTCTTCGTCACAAAGAGATCCACTCACCAGTGTCACTTGTCCACCCTTTTAAGTTAGTCAAACTTTCAGGTCAGGATATGTATGTACTTGGCAATGCTCAGACCAATCGTTTTTTTAAATTATAAAACTGAATGCGTATGTATGCAAAAGTTGGATATACTGCAGTTAAGGAGATTATATATAATTAAAAAAATCATGGATTTGAAGATGAAGAAAGATCGGAAACAACCTGCATTGAGTGTCAAAGTACTAAAAATCTTTCGAACATGAGCAAATCTCATCTAACCACCGACCCAAATCAAGAAGCAGCCAATGAACAAAATGTTATCAAACGATTAATACGATTCATGAACGAGGCTGATAAAGTTGTCATGGAAAAAATCCCATATAATTATGTAGGTCGTTGATACTGATATGCTTTCATTTATAATGAATTCCATTGTACCATACTACACTGAGGGTCAATGGCTGAATAAAAATGAGGCTACATTATTTGTCAAAAAATTTCAAAAACTAATAAGAGGTCAAAATAAATGTTCACTAAATGCACGCTGCTTTATTAATAAGGGATGGCTGTTGAATAAAACCTACGCTGAAACAATAGTGCTGAATATAATCAAGTTAAAAAAGTGAGGAAATGAATGGTCACTCATTATTTATGCACAAATAATTGTTTCACTGTGAGTACCAATTTCTTTGACGATGCACTAACACATAACCTGATTTGATTCTAAATATGAAAAGAAACTGTTTAATGAAACAGGCTTTGTGATTTTAATTAATCCTTAATAAAGCTTTTATCATGTAATAACTACATAATAATTATAGATATTATTTGGCAAGGCTTCACATCTGTATACAAATTAAAAAGATATGTGAACAGGATCTGTGCAATATTGCTTATTAAATCTTTAAATGCTATTATCTCATTTAAAAAAAAAAACTTGCCAGATAACCTATTTTCATTCTAAGGTAACAAAATAGGTTTATATCTCGTATTTGTTTATTTTTGGTTGAAATTGATCTTCTCTTTGATTTTTTAAATTCAAAATGTGCAATATTTCTTACTATAAAATGCATTTAATGGTTGTTTTCTGATAGAATAATGATGGGATCATGTTTTTGCCTCATAATATGGTTGTTCGTCAATCGATGAGTCTTTCTTAGTATGAATAATCCATCATATCGAATGGTAATTACTAACGGAGAAACGATTTTTTTCGTATCGTTGCCGTGTTTATTTATTTTTGTTTTTCTTATTATGTTAATGTTATTACCTATTTTGTCTAGGTAATACACATTACATATTATGAATAAAAAAATCCAAGGGAACATCAATTTTAAACAATCTCACTAATTTATATATTTAGGAAAAATATCCTTGAAACAAAATGGCATTTAGACAAAATCTCTTAGGGCAAAATTAACTAGCGCCAAAATAAACAATATTAGTTAAAAGTTGTATATATTACATAATCATAGAACAATATTGTCAAATATAAATAAACACTAATTAACATTTCAACTAATGAAAATGTTTATAGGATCACTATTTAAAAAAACTACAAGGGAAAAAATGAAAGTTTAATAGACACTTTACAATTGTTTTAGAGTTAGTGATGAAAATCGTGTATGTATGTTAAAAAATCGAAAATCAACATGATAACCCTTACAATCGGAAAAATGTTTTAGAGGAGAGAAGCTTAGCTGTCATGACGTTTCATTAGATTGGCTAAAATCAGCTGTTGCAAGGGAAGAGGGGGAGAAGAAAATGAACAAGGACATTGATAACTTTTAAACTTAAACTTCGGCTGGCCTCATTGTACCGTGTACACTATTTGAAAATACATATGACATCGTAAACAATTTATATATAAAATCAGTCTAGACATAGTTTTAAATAAGACTGGGGTTTTCTATGATTCCGGTTTAGACGAAACTTTATTGATGGACTGAATTAGCTCGGTCCAGTACCATATACTCCCAATAATATAATACATTCGTCGGAATAATGAAACTTTAATTAGGTATACCATTTATTTTATTATGAACAGATTAAACGCATCATAAATGCTTTAATCATGTTATTAAAAGACCTAAATAATACTCATATCATAAATCATTTACTTAATATATACTCATGTTTGATATAATAGATCAAAGACTGGCTTAGATATAATGGAATAGATACATTAGTTACGATCCATATTATCATTAGCTAATGATGTGCTGAATCTTTTATTATAGTATCACAGGGCAAAATCGTATTCTAATTTATGTATGAATATTCGTCTAATCAAGGCTAGACGAGTACCTGGAAATCAAATATGTATATTGGGGGTAAATAATTAAAAAAAAAAAAAAAAATTAAAGATATTAAATTATCTTTTAAAAAGATCCTAAATTCCCACGATGGCGCCCCTAGAATTAAATCTTTTTATTTTTAGTTAGAATCATACTTCAAACGATACGTCTGCAAGTTTGTCAGCTGTTGGACAATTGATTTCGTAATTTGTGGTATTGTGCTTGAAGCAACTTTTGTTATTGTAAAAAAAAAAAAAAGGATAATAACGAATTTTGTGTGTTCATGAAGCATTTCTTTTTAGATACCCAATTTTCAACCTATTTCGATACCATCTCTATGGACGATTCCGATATAGATTCCTTATTATTCATAAATGAATTTCATAAACAAATAACAAAATGGTTTACTTATTTAATGTTGAACGTTTTATTAATTACGGCTATGAATAAAAATACAAATATTTATTTAATTTTAAAAAAATGGGTAAAACATGGTTCCATCGCTACGACCTCAGTCGAGTAGACTGTACGTGATGAAGTGAATCCATTGCGTGCGATCTGACTGAAGTTCTACCAGTTTTTAAGTCCTAGAATTCGGCCGTAGATATGGTTTTTGGAGCTCTGGCCACCACATTATATCGAGGCTAGCCTTAATATCAACACAACTGAGTACAAAAATATCCTTAAGGACATCTTGTAACCTTGGAGGAGATGTTTGGTCTGAACAATTTGTTACTTGCTCAGGATTCAGATCCCTGCCATGTCTCCAAGGCAACTCAGTCATTCCTATCCGTTTTTTATGAAAGCAGAATTTTAGCCTAGCAATAATCCAGATTTCAACATTCATGATTACTATCTGTGCTAACTCAGAAGCAAGAACAGGTCAACAGACGCAGCTACAGCAGTGTTAGCTCTCTAAAAGATAGCATCATCAAGAACTGCAGTATGATCCCAGATGTAGGTATTTCCTGCATAATGATGGTTAAAAAATAATCAAGAATTTACATTGGTAAATATAAAGATATTTTTGTTCTTTAAAGGCTTCAATGTATTTAAAAAGTGATGGGCCGTTTAATTTTATTGATTTTTTTCTGTATGACACACCCTATTAGGAGATTCTTTAAAATAAGTGAATTTTTTCCACCTTTGACTGATGTTGCTTATCGAAGAAGGAACAATTTAACAACTAAAGTATCTCTCTAAATGCAATATTAATACTCGTATTTCTTCAATAATTTCTGAGAAAATTTATATACCGACTGTCTCAAAACTATTTCCGATTTGGAATCCCGAACTTAATCAAGAACTGTGTACTTCATGAGTCTAATGTTGTCAGACTTTTTTTTTATTTCAGTATTTTTACATACAGTATAGGTTTATTAGAGTACACAACGACCTCCATTAGCCTTAATGATGGCCTCCAACCTAGGCTTGAAGGTAGAGCTTGAACTCATTTCCAATTCTTGTTCATAATATCCCAAAATCTCATTTACGGAGGCTTTCTGGCCTCAGTGTTGGGATTGTCAAAATAAAGCGAAAAACGCTCAAAACTTTTTACTATACCTATCATTATAAAATTGTTTGAAACCTGTTATGAAATATTATATTATATATGCATTTTTAAATACTTACTGTACTAAATTTTAGTATGATTAACCTATAAAATCATTGCTCCATTACATTATAATTTCCTGTTTAAACACAATAATATTTCTTTGAGAAAAAACAAAACAAAAATAGATGTTAAAAAAACAATAACTCAAAAAATTAATAATTTTGTTCAATTCAGGACAATGGAATAATCTACGAAACCTTCAACTGCTCCTATGAATTTTGTGTCTGCTGTTGATTTGTAATACTCGTCCTACGTTAACCCAGTTGTCAGCTGCCTGTATTTTTCTGCCCCCCCTCCCTTTATTAGTGTTCTTATCTTTGATGGATTGAATTCGATTGAGCTCTTGTTATGTAGTGAATAATTGCCTATCATTGCTGAAGAATAGTTGTACAGTTGGAAATGATGTATTGATTACGAGCCTTTCTTTTTTGTAGGAAAGCTTACAATTAATAAATAATAAAAACATAACACCATGATCCCTCATTTGAGTGTTATGAACATTGATTTCACGAAGAGTAGGGAGTTCCAATATTTCAAATATAACAATCACTTTATTAGTATTTGTACGAAACAAAGTATTGTGATATTAATTAATATTATTTATTAAGGGGTATGACATCATTATGGTTACATTGAAATAGTTAACATTATGTTAAATATGCTTAATATTGAAAAATATACAAAATTGGATCTCTCACAAAATACAAAATCGAACCAAAATCCTTGGATAGGCATATATTTTGAATTGGTATTTTTTCTATAATGGTATCCATGATATTCCTTATGACTATGAATGATGAATACATTAAAATGGTCTAAATAATCGTGCCGTTTTTATCATTTTTCAGCCTAAAAATGGAAATATGTCGAGTTCAGAACAAGATACAATATCAATAAAACATTTTGATAATAATAAAACCCCTGTAATATCAGTTTTATTCATTGTACATAAATTTCGTGACTGTTTGAATGATGAAAATATACTCTGAACCACAATAGATTGAATGACTCTAATCTCAGATATTTCTGAAACCTGACAGCCCAGATAAAAACTAAGATTAGTTTCGGATTTTGCACTCTAAGATAAATTATATTCTCGGCTTCATTTTATTGGTTGAAATTTTACCCTATAATTGTTCTCCTGTGTTATCCATCGGTATGTTAAAAAAACAACTCAAAATGAACATGGACACGCTGACAATTTGAAAAATGTTTGGGAGAAGAGCAGCATAGCTGTCATGAAGTTTAACTAAATTAGCTGCGTGCAGCTATGAAATAAAGTATACTACGATAGCGATCCTCAACGAGTCCGACATTGCTCTACACTTCGCCGACTAATCCATAGTGTTACTCTTCGTATTTTATACCCTATTGATTACTTAGTACTTGGATGTTCTCTCTTTAATAATAAAATACTAATGATAACAGCTTTGGAAAATAGAAATAAATACTTTTTAAGTTGCAATAACAAAAAGTCTCGCGCTCGTCCAATATCATATTTTTTACAACTATAATCATGACCCTCCTTCCCTTACAAACAAACAAAAGGTCCATCCAATCGGCACCTCAGACTCTAACCTTCCATCGTCCCCTCTTTATTATTTTGTAACAAGATATTCATTTTAGTTCAATGTCTGCTAACCGATCTATCTAAATGTCTTATTCTCTCTTATTTTTCTCCATTTTTAGCATTGTAAGTTGAGTGACAACATTGATGGGGGAAAACGTTCTTAACCTTGTTTTCCAATCATGATCATATTTTAGAGACATATTTGATATAAAAGACTAGGGGTATGATAACTCGTTAAAAATCAATCAATCCCCTTTGCCAAATCTCAGATAATTATCATCATAAAGCACTTAATGGGATAACTGTTGAATGGGAATATTGAGGAATAAAATTTATATCAGTAAATATAGCTATTTTTTATTATTTATACGTCTCCAGAGATAAACTTTTTATTTATTTTTTCTTACTGGGGCAACTTATTATACATTATAAATATTAAAATACCTACAAACCTATATATTGTTAAAAATCAACAATCCCGACCGCAACATTTTCGTCCACTAAAAGAATTAAAATTCCGGCTTTATTTGAGTTGATTTAAACTCGCCGAAAGACATCTCTGCTTTCTCCTTGGTGAAGGACAGGCACCTCTGAAACACACTGCAGAGATAAGAACTGGAGCTTGTATATCATATATATATATATACTTTCGAAGCCACTCACTCGCTCTTGCCAAACCATATAAGAATTCGTGGATAGATGGCTTCCTACTCAATTTGAACTCGGCACCCTGGCTAATTTCTTTAACTATATACAACCCAGGTAGCTGCAGTCATTGAGATTATGCAATATGGTTTTTTTTTTAAATCCCATTTCTCGCAGATTACCCGTTCTGCCTTGAAGAGCCCTTCTATGAAAAATACCTGAGACGAGATACGATATTTTAAGTAGTATTTTAAGCTGGGTGTGAGGATCGGATCGCAAACGCGCTTGATAAAGTCCTGTATTCTTTTTGTTTCCCTCGCAGCCTCTTTAAATTTGTCTGTGTGGTCTTGTCAAGAGTTGTTGTCCCTGATAGTCGATGTGGTAACTTTGATGGAGTCGCCGTCTTTGTTCCTTTTTGGATTGAATGAGTATTGCTGGAGTTGATTATTTAGCATCACCAATAGAGGATGAATCCCTGTTTCATTTCATAGATCTTCCACTGTTCCACATCTTCCCCAATATTTTTTTCACTTTTTTCAGGCAGATATATGGTAATCAATTCATTTCCTTCGATTGGGGCCCCTAATCCTATCGCTAGCCAGTATTCTCTTCGTGATTTAACCGGAACGATATTAATTTATTTATCTCATCGGCAACCACTGTAAACGATCTGGATTTTTTTACCTTCATCTTCCTGTATCGTCCTATTCCACAGTAAAGGTTTTATTATTATTTTAATATTTTATTGTATTTGTCACCACAAAAGCAAAGCTAAAAAGATATTTTTTTTCAAAATAAGTGTGTATTCATTTTTATTATTCGACAAATTATCCTCGACTTATATTAATAAACTTTTATTACACACCCTTTGGAGGTGCCCAAAATTGATCGTTACAAGAAAATTACATTTATTAACCGTTGTATGATGCTTTTACATAAATCTATTTAATTTGCTATCATTACAAATGTGATTCGTTAACATAAAAAACCAAAAATACATTTTTTTCTCTCTAAGTGTCTAAGTTTCAAGTTTCCACTCGGTAAATGTTTCAATAAATAATTACGTAGCTTTACTGAAACAAAACCAATTTTAAATCCTCATCATTCTAAACCAAGTTTTAAAGACGAAAATTAAATGATGTTTCGTCCAGAACTACATAGATAACGTAAGTTAATAAAGAAATCTTATCGTTCCATATTCAATTTATAGTACTTGTGAGCTAATCACAAATCTGTAATTAGTTTTATGTTGTATCAAATCTGGATTTGAATAATTTTTTATTTGAACTCTTTGAAGTATTTTTACCCTTTTTATATGTTTGAGCCAATTTTTAAGTAAGAAAAAGAATCAATTGTCCACATTAAATTTAGTCAGTTCGATGCTAATTTTGTTTTAATTTCAAATCAGTGATTCTTACCTCCGCATCAAACAAACGAAAAAGCTACGAAATTTGGATAGGGATTAGTTTAATATAGATTATAGAGTAAAAATAAACAATAATTTTTTTCCCGATATTTGATAAATATTTGAATGTAATTTAAAACTAAATTTTTGTTCTATTGTTTTTTTCTGTAAAAAAAATCATCATCTGAATTATTGATATTTTAATATTAAATCGTAGATGTAAATTTTTTTAATCAAAATTAAGAACTCACCAATTAAGGATAAATTTGAAAGGTTGACGAAAAGTGTTACCATTTTTTAATATAGTTTATTTATTGTATCATTAATACTAGCCGTTTTATTTGCATTTATCGGATTTATTAGGCGTCGTCAAACAGACAAAATTTGCCCAAAAATATAGAAGATAAGTACCCAAGAAATCCTCAGTCTTACTCACTGTTTTTCATGAGCACACTCAGACTTTAGTTACTCAATATTTAAATGAAGGATATTCTCTCCTTAAAAGTGAAAGATTAATGATTTAAACTTTAAAAAAAAATAGTAATATGACGTTATATGATTGAATTTTGAGAGTTCTAGGTAACACAAACGTAATAAATGCAAAATCGACTATTAATTTGCAACAAATTGAGATACATTACTCAATTTAATTTTAAGTGGAAGTTTTTGGGCTCTATCGAGTGACAATTCTGGTATTTTATATCCAATCATTCAATCCTGAGGAAATGCATTTTATAGGTTAAAAAATCCTTATATCTTAGAATTTAGTTTGAAAAAAATAGTGGGCAAGTTTTTGAATAAATTTTATCCCAAAGGAACTTATTCAAAGTGTAAATAATGAGGCTTTAATTTGCAAAAAATCATGTCATTTCAGAAGGTTTAGTGCAGCTGCAATATTGATTTGTTTTCAATTTTATTGAAGAACCAATTAATAAAAGATTGATGTAATTTAAAATCAATATTATTATCAGCTCTTCAAGTATGTACTTCAAGCATTGAATATTTAATTTTAAAGACGTATGCAAAAGTAAACTTTTGTGGATTTGTGTCATTCTTGAATGAATAAACCTCAAACACAATTTGATAAAAACAGTTACTGTTAAAAATAATTAAATGAAAAGTTCCTGATGAGACTTCATGTGGCGAAATGCTGTAAACATTAAAATTTACTTTATAGTATGGATATTGTATATACTTGTCAGCTTTTATTATTTGATTACTTTGCCCTCTAATTAGTTTCCTGGAAGCCCATTTAATGAACTCAAGTTAAATAATGTTAGACAGGGGAGATATTGGAGAGAATGGCGTAGTTATCTGAATGCCAATTCATTTATAGTTCATTATATTGAATTTCAAGTAAACTAATACCAACATACACAAAATAAATTATAAATTAAACTTATTAAAACTTAACATAATTAAACGTAATATCACAAATTCGTATTAAAAATATTCTGAATGTAATCATTCATGTCCAGAAATTGAGATTAATGCACAAAATAATGTATTAATACACAAAATTATAAGATTCTATTGGTTTTTAAAACTTAAGAATTCTTCATTCTTTTTCTTTATTTTTAGATTTATATTTTTTTATTTGTTTTAAAATCGGAACCTGATGTCACCTGCAAAATTTATTTCTTCAATTTTTATGAGAATCGCTTCTACTTTTGAAAGCATTTGGAGAATAGGGCATGAGCAAACAAAAATTATAAATTATCTGTAAGGTGGTGCCCCTTTCTGTAGCCTGGGACTACGCTCTTGAAGCTTTGGCATAGAAGCATGCTTGTGATTGGGGAAGGATGTGCTGGAGATTAATCATCGATAACTAGCGACGGATGGGGGACGGATATGAATGATTTATGGTGCTTATACATTGGGAAGTAGAAAAGGAAGAGGAGTGATAACGGGATTTACTTCTAATCTCTAAGGTATAAATATTATCCACGGATCGGGATTCCATACCTACGCACTATTAAATGTATCATTACGTCATTTCTAATCCATAAACACCATAAATCATTCATATCCATCTCCCATCATCAATAGTCATCACTCATCTCCAATGACTGCCAATAAATAATGTATATTGTATATATTATACCAAGTTTAAATTTAAGCATGTGTGTAAAAGTTAAAAATAAAAAATCAACTGATATATGACACACTGACTCCATTATTATAAAAAATATTGATCTTCCAAAAAATTGTTTTATCCCTCAGTTTTTTTCCAAGATCTCAGATAAAAGTTATCAGCAAATCCTGACTTTTTCTGGCAATAAGCGCGTATATTATTATGGAACTATAACTAATTTGTTGTTAAAAAAAAATCCTGTTGTAACAGCTGTCAGTATATAGCTGGAATGCAAAGTATCGTAAGTTGTGCCCCCATAAGGATGAGGCCCTTTTCTCGGTGAAAATATTTGAAGAATGCCACTCACCCCGTCCTTCTCGTCAGTCACAAGGCAAATTTTTATAGTTTAATAAAGTTTATTCCTTCTATATAATTGTGATTTCCTCTATAATGGTTTCAATACGAGAAGATCCCTTCTTTAAGTATTGCAATTACCCCATCTGTACTAGGAATGATTTTTCAAGTCAATATAAATAATGTACACTGGTAAGAAAAGATTGGAAAAAAATGGAATTTCACTTATTTTTCTAACTACCTATGACTTTATCATCAGGTAACACAGTAATTAGCTATTAAAATTAAGGTTCAATATGATCCTAAACATTTATTTGTAAAAAATCAAAGTTTTTTTTTTTTTAAATTTAGCTTTGACAAAAAATCCTCCCATTGCCGCTATAACTGCTTTACATACGGTTATCATTCTTGCCGTTACTTTTTCACAAGACGCATTTAGGATATCATTCTAAGTATTCTTCAAAATGTTCAACAACTCATTCTTACTTGTGGGCACTTTTCCCGAAACTTTTCTGTGTAGGAGTTCCCACAATAGCTCTATTGGCTTCAAATCAAGAGATTGAGCTGGCCATTGCATAATAGATAAGATGTGAGACGCTTATTTCTTTTCCAAAAAGTTTTTTCATTGCTTGGATGTATGCCTTGGGTCATTGTTTTGTTGAAAAACAAACTTCCTTCCATCTTCAGGATAGAAGTATAACCATTCTGAAGAAATTAACTACCATTCTCTCACACTTGCCAGAGAGAAACATTGCATATGAAATTGAGCCTGGCCAAAACAAATAGATTTTTACAGACAAATAATAAAAAAAATATTTTGTCAATCTATTTTTTTTCATAATAATTTTCATCGGGTTAAAATAAAAAATATTGATAAAGTCATAAACATTGGTGAAAATGACGAAACAGTACTTTTTTCAAACTTTTTTATTTCAGTGTATATTTTTCTGTATCGCTAGGAGAGATTGTAAATCTAACCTACGCACATAGAGCATGAAAAAAACAAACGTTGCTTTCACGTACTTTTCGGATCAATACACTTGATTTTTATATTTAAAAAAATATTCTAACCACTTGGGCCAACTTTTATTTATGATAGAATAAACCCTTTACCACACATGAATAATACATTTATAATGAGTTTTAAATTGGCTTTCTCAGAAATAGGTATGTAAAAGAGTTATAAATATAGAGTTAATAATAAAATAGCAAAGACATATTTTAACAATACTGACTGTGGAAGAGTTAAAAAAGGTGTATAGCTCAATTTAAATATTTTGTGTGTGAGACATACAGGATGGATGCAAAAAAACTTTCAGCTTAAGTAATTGGCGTTTTACGCCTAAAATAATTTATAATGTTCTAATACAAGTAAATTATTAAAAACCTTAGATTTCAAGCTTTCAAAGGAGGTGTGACGCGTGGAAGTTGTTCTAAAGATGTCGAAGCAACAATACCAAAGGCAACGAATTGTTGATTTACTCTGCGCCAATGTGAGTTTATCTTTTTCTCCAACAAGAAGCCTTTTAACGTAGATCCGTCTTACAACAGGAGACCCAACACATGGATTGTTAGGTTAATTGAGGATGTGGAAGGAATTATCCAAACTTAGTTTCCAGTGTTAGTTATGGTTTTTAGTGTCATCTCATCTAATGTTAAAGTCATGCCCCCCAACTTTTTTCCAGTTAATGGGCCAATAATTGGATCTAATGCCTACATCCAGGTGCTCCAGAAAGTTGTCAAAAATTTCCCAAAGTTCTGTTCTGAACAATTTGAAAAATATTGGACAAGGTAGATATGGCCCCATCATCACCAGACCTAGCTCTTTTGGATTTTATTTTTGTGGCGTCCTTAGAGAAAGGGTTCCCAAGTCCTCCATTCAAGTTTCAATGCACTAAAGGACTCCATAATCCGGGAATGAGCCAAAATGGAAGAAATTCGTCGAGCTTGTTGGAGTTTTAACTATCCTCTTGGGAAATCACGGCAGCTGAGGGCCCAAATTTTGAGTATTAATTTAATTATGTATATACTCCAAACTTTATTATCAATTCAATTAGTATTTATAAATTCGTTATTACGGACTTATTCTTAAAATTTTAAATACATAATTTATGCTTTAGGCACCCTGTACATAATGTCCTCTCTTTGATAATATATATGTATGTACACAATGTAATCAGAATTGATTATTTGTGTCACGTAAAAAAAATGAAATTGTACATGTAGTAATATTACCATATGATTTTTCTGTATTTCTATTAACAATTTTAGTTTGTTCCTGCTTTTGAACATAAAATAGATGCAATATTGAAGGTTAGTTTGTACAAATTCATTTAATCTGTACATACTAAAATCCTGGGTTTTTTTTTCACTAACATTAACTCCTGCTTCCTCTAATATAAAAAGATTTTCCAATAAAAAAATTAGGACATCTCATTAAGTGACTATGAAATACAGTTAAGTGGGTTAATACAATTTGACTGAATTGTGTAAAACATTTTTAGCAAAAAATCTTTCTAATTCTCTAGGAGAAGTCTTTAAAAAGTAACATTGATTCAATTTAAGAGCCATCTATCGAGTAAATTATAATGTATGAATGTTTGAAAAGTTTAAAATATATCATATTCATATTTTGATCTAAGGAATTACAATGTAGTCATATTAAAAAAAATCTCGCAGAAATTTAGCATCGAGCGTGTATAGAGGGTGTACTGTATTTAGTGTTCTCTGATGTATATCACATTCATATTATTGATTTAAGAAATAATAATGTACTTATGGAGTTCTATGAGTAAACATTGATGCTTGACTTTGCTTATTTTATTTATTGAAAACGGTTGTAACTTCTTTTTCTTGTAAAATAGTATAAATAAAAAATAAAATAAAACTATAAATATCATAGCAATCAGGATCGCATCCGCTCCTTTGAGGAAATCTTTTTATTAATCAGATCCTCATGCTAAAAAGATAAGTAATTAGCTTCCAAATAGTATATTATTGAATTCTTGTAAGTGTTTTGCATGTAGCATCGAGTGTGTGTAGCTATAACTCAGCCAAGTATGTCTCTAAAGACTAAAGTACTAACAGGCTCATCAATATAACTAGAGTTTATACGTTTGTAATAACAAACTCCTCTATATTATAGGATGACACAAGGTTAATAGAAATATAAGGTTGGACCATCATCTAATCGGGCTTGCTAAAATTTTCAATCTAATGTATCGTATCGACTCCTGGGCAACACAGGCAGACTTTGACAAGCCTCGTAACCACTCATAGTCTATGACGTCACTATTACTAGAATTTTCAATTTAATGTATCGTACAGCCTGCATGGCAGGAAAAACAGATTTTGACCAAACACACAGCCACTCATACACTATGACGTCAATATTAAAAGCGTGGTGGAATTCAAATATCGGTCGTACACGTGTTATGTTACAAGCTTGTATTTCTAATAACTTAGTATTGAGTAACTGCGTGTGAGTTTGTTTATGAAAAACGGTGAGTAACAATGTGAAATTTTCTTGAATAGTCATTTTCTATATTTTTGATGGAAATTTTGTCTGTTTAACTCCAGGCAATTCCGGGTATTAATAAAGCATGGTATACACTTTTAATTAAAATTATAAGAAAGGACAAATAGATAACACGAATAATATTTTTTTTCGGAAAACATAATTTACGAAAAGGCAATTAACCTTTAATATTTATGTAGGTATATAAATAACAAACCCTTAAATTGGAAAAAAGTTTGTAACAATTATTTAAAATGTATTAAAACATTTCTTCTACATATTTTCAAGCTTTTTATTCTTTTAGATGTTATTCCCTAAAGAGCAACCATTATGATTCAACTTTTTACAAATTTAACCAAATTTTGTTTAATTGTAATTTCATGTCTACAACAAGAGTGAACATATTTTTTTTTAGTGAAAGATTGTTATAAAGGTAGTTTTAATTTTTAAAGGGTCATAATCAACAATGCATATTTAAAAAAATATATATATTTGTTAAAATATTTAAACTTAAAAATGCCAAAATACAAAACGTAGGTAAAATACCAAAACATTTAATTGTCAGGATTTTCAGTTTCTTTTATTATTAAAATCTGAACACTTTGATTTTTAAACTTCTAGAAGATATAATTTATTAATTAACAATAAAATTTCTACAAAAATAATGCCATAAATAGATGTGTGTCTGAGATTTCTTAAACATTAATATAGCCACCCTTACCGGAAAAGGATGGTTTCCAGAGGGTGGTCCTCTGTCATGGCGTCCCAGTGGTGGCTGATAGAATCCTTTGAGGGATTCGATGATTGGATGACGGACACTGCAGGTCTCTTGGGTATATGTAGAGGGGGCTGTCATCATGGCTATAGGGGGCAAAAAGTGTCAAGAAAGAGTTCAAAAGAAGGCAAAAAACGCATTCAAAAGTATCTTAAAACGAAGGAGATGGGGTTCTTTCATTGTTGGTGGCAAAAGTTGCCTTTCTACCCTTACAAGGGTCTTTCCAACCACTTTTTGATAGCTCTCTCGACTGTCGGTGTGAAATCCCAAGATCTCTTCTACGAGCCCTCATGGACTTTTTGACAGAGCCCTTCTTCCTCTCCAACGTTTCGGACTTGCTGACGGCGTAGAATGTGGTCTTGGAGACGCCAACTTCTTGGAGAGTACGAATGGAAATTCGTCGATCCCGTTCAAGTGTCATTTTTTCTACTTGTACTTAAGTTAGAGGGGTAAAGTTTTTGTTTTGTTTTGTAACTAATTGTTTATACTTGAATATATTGAAACATGAATTAATTTGAATGACTCAAACCTACATTAATTAGAAAATGTATAGTTTTAAATGGACCACCCGGTATTATAAAAGCAAAGTTTATGGAGGCCTAATAACTCTGAGCAATATCGGGTACTCCTTGTAGTCTCCAATAAAGAATAATTTGAAGAAAAAAAAATGGTTTTAACTTAATTTATTTTTGTTCTGTGTCAGTTCAAATTTATTGGGTCCAGTTTAGTCTTAGAACCAGTCCTTCGGACTGTCAGTACTAGAACTGATTATAAAAAGAAATAATGTTGATTGACGTCATCAAAGATGGATCTTTATATGATTAAGGACTGATTTGCTGGGTCGAATTGGACTTTACTGAGACTGAAATTGATGGGACTGCTATCTTTGTTCCTAAATAAAGCCCGACACAACACTACACAGATATATAATAAAAAGAGTTTAAAGCTTTTTATAACAGTTTTATAGTTATGTCAGTAAATAATTAGATACACCTATGTGGGGGTAAATAAACATAAGTGTTACAGGTATTTATTAGCATGATTCATATACCTACAAAAATATGCGCAAACATTTTTGCAAAAGAATGTGTCAACAGGGATCATAAAAATATATTTTTCTTAGTAGTTTGGAAGTCCTAGGATAGGCAGTTTTGGTTTTATAGGAGGGCATTCAAAGTTCCTGTCCCAGCTCTTGTACTAGTAACTTAAATTTAAAATGATTCTTGTTTGGGGAGAGAAAATAACATGTTAAATTAAAATAGTAAAGCGCAAAAATTACTATTTTAAATCACAGAACCTCTTCATTTTGAAAGGGAGAATTGTTGAGGTTTGAAGATTATAATATGCAAAGTTCTTAGAACTAAATTATGTATACACATATTATGTGTACACGCATGATCGATCTGATAGCCCACTTTCAGAAAATTATTCATATGTAAAAAGATAACAAAAAAAATAGAAAATAGATAAATACAAAAAATGTAATAATAAAAGAAACCGAAATCCTGACAATTTCAAATTTTTGGGAGGAAAGGAGCTTAGCTATCATGACGGTTTATTAAATCAGCTCCAAGCAGCTGTGAGATGAAGGAAATTAACACAAATTCTTGTATAGTATGGACAAATAGAGTGGAATTACTTCAATGTTGATCTTAAAATTTACTCCGAGAAAAGTGCAAGGACTTACACGCACATGTGATTACTTTATACTTAGATGTCCCCTTCAAACAATTATAATTAATAATAATTATACCCACTTTGAAAAAACAAAACAAAAAAAACCTCCTTCAGATTCCCTGGGCTTTACGTTAACACTTGTTAATAAAGGATGCCCAAAAATTTCAATATTTACATACATTCTTTCCAAATCTCACTATATAATGAGTTTGAAGCAGAGACAATAAATGTAATCAAATTAGTGCACTAAGGAATAAAAATAAACAAACACGACAACGATTCGAATGGATGAAGTGCTAATTACTTCTTTGTTTTCAATTATTATTAGATTTGATGGATTATTATTATTGGAAAATAATCATGTATAAGACAAAAGCATTATTTTATCATTCTTCTAACAGAAAATAACCATTTAATGGGTTTTATAGGGAAAAAAATTATATATATGGATTAAAAATTTCAGAGAAAACATCCATTTCTACGCAAAATAAACAATAATTCGTATTAATTTCATTTATTCATATATTAAGGGGAAACATCTTTGACGCAAAATGGCTTTTGAGGGAAATAGCCTGAGAGAAAATAGTTTTAGGCAAAAGTACTTGGCTCTTTCACTCAATCTCCAAACTTGATGACGAAAAACTCATAATTTGTAATTTAATACCTTTTTATTGTGTTTTAAATATTAAATATGATGTCATACTCATATTTGACTTAAAACTCCTAGAAAAAGTACCCCGAAAATACAAACCAACATATTTCATATTTATGTAGCATGTATTAGCAACATGTCATGTGGGAATAGAAGGGGAAACCACATAATAAATGCAAATTAAATGTGATATGGTGGTGGTGGTACACACACAAAGTTGAATATCTACACTCTACACATAATATGCATAAATTTATTTAATAGAAATGTTTGGTATTAACCTAATGTATATTAAATATACCGAAATGAATATTTTATGAGCATTAGTCATGAAAAAGGGGATTTAAATATAGTATAAAAGATGGGCATTCCGCAGAGAAAGTGGTATTTCTGCTATAAAGAAGACAACTTTCAACTTTTAAAATAGCATTAGTCTAAGGAAAGTATTGCAAAACTATATTTAAGCATTTGTATATTATTTTATTATTGATTTTAAAAGATAAAATCAAAAATAGGAGGGAATTCAAGATCCAAAGAAGAACAGAGATTTATGTATGTGAGCACCACGACAATCTATTACGGAATGAAGAAAAAAAAGAACGAACTTTTTTTTAAATCACAAAACTGTCATTTTTTTCTACTATTTGCCCATCCATACATTATTTATAAAACAAAGGTTGTCTGTCTGTTCATGACTCATTTCTGAGTCTGCAACTTACTTTCTTAGAATTGCAAATGTTTAGCTGACGGTTTACCTGTCACATCAAGAAAAAAAATATACATTTTATATATAAATAAATAATGGTCAGGCATATGTTGGAAGATTAGTTAATAGTAAAAAGAATATTCTACTAAGTAGAATATTCTTTGTATTGCTGTTTGAAATTTGGAATAATTTTATACGAAATATCTTTTTGATTTTCTTTAAAATAAATGTTTTAAGTTAAATTTAGTCATATATTAGCGGTAGTATCCGACTAACAGACAAATTTGTCTTAAATAATAAAGAATATAACTACCGAAGAAATCCTCAGTATTACTTTTCTTCTTTTCATGAATAGACTCACACGTGACTACTCAATATTTATATTAATTAATATCATGTGTTCTCTCCTCAAGAATGAAAGGATAATAAAGAGAGTTTGCGAAGGAAAAAAATAATATGTTGAGATATGACTTTAATCTCTAGTATGCTCAATAATAAAAACTGATTATATACATACATAAGTGACCCTTAAAAGAAACAGAAACAGTGTCCTTGTTATACATGCACACACCCCCAAATTTTATAATTTCTTTGATCAAAAATATGTATATGATATGCCTGCAATATTTAATTAATAGGAGTACATTGTTTTTTCTTAGATATAAATAGGTTTATTATATACATCATGGAGCACTATATAAAGTGCACCCGGTGACTCATTTTCATATATTCATAAAGACAAACAAACGGTGCTTTATTGATATGGTTATATATAAAAAGTGAAATTTTCAAATGGAATGTTGGTTATAAAGGCCTTGTCAAACTTTGTGATATGTTTAGTTTAACAAATAACTTTGAACAATGCCGAGTATACTCCCTTGTATACCTATTATAAGAGATAAATTTCAATATACCTATGTTACCAAAATAACAACATGATTATTTAGTATTATTTTATTTATATCCCTGGGTACACTAAATTATACCTATGTATGTGAAATAGACTGCTTCTGAAATATATATGTCTGAAATACATTCATGAAAGGACATTATTTCCCCTTTCATATTGTTTAAAATATGAGCTTTTACTTTTATAGCTTTTCATTTTGTCAAAGCACTTGATATAAAAATATGTATATTTGTTCTAGGTATTCATTATTGTCTGTTTCCGTCGCATAAGTTCTTATTTCTGCAGATTCTTATTGTATATACACGTTTATATTGAGTCATTTACCAAACAAGTATTACTTATTTTAGGATATATATATTTTTTTTGTGTTAGAAGGTGCAAAATATTACTCAAAATACAAGGCCCAACAAAATAACCTCTTATTAATCACAAAAGTTTTTGTTTTTGTTTTTTTGCATAGTGATAATACCCATATAAAATTTTGAAAATCATAACAGATAGGTGACGCTCCCCATTGTTGAATAAACCAAACTCTGATATTTTTATAGACAGTCATTTTATATTTTTTGTTGCTCTCTAAAACACTTTTTCACTTAGAGGCTTTCGTGGGATAATTATCTTATACAAAAAGGTGGAATATTTGATTAACAATATATCTTTTTGTATAATTATGAATGATTAGTTGATGAAGTAATTAAATAATTGGCAATTCTTCAAAGGCAGAAAATATATACGTATTATTCTAGAATAATTCTTGTACCTATTACTTTATTTGGACAAACCACACTAATTTAGAATTTTCGCATGATACTGGATCTTAATACTACACATTTTGCACTCAAGAATGAAATCACGCCAACTCCGCTACTACTTCTACAGCCGGATTGCCACCCATTTTAAAAAAGTAAGATATTTTCCCACAATTTGTATAACCCTGAACTAGAAAACTCATCTACAATACGATAGTTATCTGAAACGAAAAAAAAAATATGTATATAAATATTTCATTTATTTGTTCATCAATGACTAAATTTGTGTCAAAATTTAGAACTACACTGAATAGTTTGTTATATTATAGAATAACTAATTCTGAGAAATATTTCTACAGTAAAATACAGACACACTTCATCTCTCTGTAAGTTATTTTAATATGCCGGAAGTTTACAATTCTCAGACTATTAAATAAAAGTTGCATTACCAATGATAAAATATTGAAATTTCAAACCGAAAATCCCTTTTTGGTTCTGTGTACTTATATTCACATTAGATTATTGGGAGAACTATGTCGTTATAACCTCCAAAATATTGTTTTTTGGCTATCCTTCACCAAAAGTTTAGCATAAACAATGGATCATGATATACCACGTTCAACTATATCATTTGTTGCTTTAGTCATTCTAGTCGAGGTTCTTGCAATATTAAAATCAATATCTAGTTCTTATAGGTCCACATTAAGATTAATCAAGCTAGGTACCTCAATCAAGCATAATATATTTTTTTTTTGTATAAGATAAGTTTTTGCTGAGACACTAAGATAAACAATAAGTTTATACAGAGACACCAAGGGTATAAAATAGAGTGAAATATAACTAAATTTGGTGCTAGGAGTAGAAAAAAGGTAGCCTCTGATCAATGCAATGTGTTAAGGCTGCAACATAGCTATAATCAACTAATTCTTTATGTAGTTTTTCAGTATACAAAGTGGGGACTCAAAACTTGCAGTAACATTTAAATACTATTTATCCCCGTTTTTTATATATGAGGTTTCATTACGCAATCAAACGACAGCTGAAACAAAAAGAAACATAAGTGCAAAAAGGTTGGAGCAACAACAACAAAAAACCAACGCTGGTGTCCGTTCCGAAATAGCTACAAATACCCTTGGCATCTCTATCCGGACTACCTACATCATCAAGAAATCCATTACAGCTCGATACAACCAAGAAGAACCCAAACTTCTGCACAACAATATGTCTGACTTCTGGCCTACCTCCACGTGGCCTTCCTCTAGCCTTAACCTCAGCCCCCTGGACAATGAAGTTTGTGGTGTCTTCGAGAAGAATGTCAACTGTACTTCTCATACAAAATTATTGATTCTCTCCGAGCTTCCATCATGTTCACCGGCGTATCATGGCTGTTATTGCTTTTGAAGGAGGACATATTAAATATAAAAAAAAAGCCAAGTATAGTATTTAAACATATCATAAAGCAGACATCTAATGTTAACTAGGGGGTCGAACATGCATACCACCGCTAGTTAGAATAAATCCTCGAATTTAGAGTGTGTTCATAACATTTGTCAAAAGAAATCAATTCATTCGAGGTAATGAATTAATAAACTATCCAAATGAAAATATATATACTACCAAAAATTATATTGTTTGAAACAAATAAATGTTTAATTTATATTTTTTTAAATATGTGAATTTAGTACATAAAATAAAAAATATATTTTTAATATTTGCTCAAAGTTCAGAATAAATATAAAAAGAATATTATAGGATATTTAATAGGTATTATAGTGCTACCATAAAAGCCATGTACGTATCTTTTCAAGAATGAATCTTTGCAGCTGACCTATCTGACCATTCACATTTATTGATGATTTAATGAACTATCACTCTACCGTTTCATGGAATTTTTATGTACATGTTTATGGCCATATTTCTTTATATATTCAAGCAGATATATATTAACGGTAAGCGATTATATCTGTATGTAAAGAAAATAGGTTTTTAGAGGTTTCGTTTTTTTTTCATTTTTAAAATGTTCCACGATTCATAATCCTATCGACATTTTAAAGGATTGTGAAATGAATCTTTTACTAATCACAGCATTGTCCCATTAACATAAAAATGTACACTATATTTTTGTCTGTTTTCGATTTTTTTAGAATCCATGCACTCAATAGGGGGATGGGATTTTTGTAGAAAAACAAAACAAAAATACAGCTTAGCAATTTGAACAGGAAAAAAATTGGTGTGTGTTCTCTTTCTTCGTTTTTATTTATTCCTTAATAGATCGTTGGGGTGTTAACATCTCACAATCTGACAAAAGAATTGTCACCTATCAAGTGCTATGTTCAAATACTACTTTAAATGTAAAAGTTTATCGTTTTTATTAGGGCAGTAGTGGATTTTCTCCCCCAAAAGCATACTGTTTTATTGAGCGCAGAATGAGAGCGACTCTAGATCCTTAACAAGATTTCCCATTGACATGGTTGGGTTTCCCTTGATGTGTTTTTGGAGGTTTTTTGCCTAACTAATAGGATCTTTAAGAGAGTATTCTTCCTTTCAAAATTCCCTATCACATTCTAGCTTATTTTTGATGTTGTAGACAATCTTCTTTGTGACTCCTTAAATGCCTAGAAATTTTATTTTGTATTTGATCGGCACGAATTAATGTTGATACCTCAAGCCTTTTTTCCCACTCCGGTGTTATTTTTTTTTTTCAATAAGGAAAAAAATAAATATACTGTTATACAGCTGATATATCATAGAACCAAAAAATCTAAGGATCTTTTGAAGTCAGTCACTTAAAATCTTTGAATCATTTGATTGTGTAAATTTAATGTTTCTACCTAATATATTCTGTTGCTTGAAAAAACAACAATATAATTTTTAAGCATTCATTTTGAAATTTATGTCTGTATTCAACTTTTGTAGTTAGTATGGATTTGCTTTACCTAGCTACAACTTGAAAATTATACAAGTCAACAAAAAATAATCTTGTAAATACAATGTTCGATTCTAGTAGTACTTGACAAGCTGATTACGAATCTAAAATTGGTTTTTTACGTATCCAAATTGGTTTACAAGAACTTTTGATTTAAAATTGTTAAGTATTTTTGTTTAAATTTCAGCTTTAAAAATATATTCAAATCAATATTGCAGCTGAACTAGACCTTATAGAAAGAAATACTCTTTTTTAAATTAATTTCTAGTTATTAACGCTTAAAAATAGTTCTTTTGGCGTAAAAAACAATGGAAAACAAAAGCGTAATTTTTTTAAAAACAAAACCCTTAAATATAATAGAATTTAAATCTTTAAACTGGATTTTGATCAGATTGGATCATTGTTTGTAAAGTAGAAGCACATATTTCAAAAACATTTGCAAACAAAAATAGTACTTAATTGTTCACTGTTGATTTTTTTATACTCAAAACATCTATAAAAAGGGTGAAAATACTCAAAAATTCAAGTTAAAAGTACATATATTCTATTGAATCAGTTTTTAGCTAACTCAATTATTTTTTTAAACCTTTACACATCCGATGATATTAATCGTCGTCTTTGTAAAAAAACCGGCATTCAGTATAATGTTGCTCTATAATTATTATGTTAGATAACTTATCAATTATAATAATTGAGTTTTAAATTAGTATTATAGTTTATAAACATTATGTAAATATTGAGTCAAATTTATAGTATTTAAATCTCATTTATCCATAATTTAAATATGTATTTGTATTTTTCAATCTTTTCTTCAAAAGAACAAAGAAAAACTAGTTTTAAAATCAGCTTTTAGTAGGGACATTAAAATGTTGTCAATTTTAATGTTGATATTGAAAAGAAGTTTGTATTCATTTAATGTGAAAATAAGAGGGAAATAATCTGTATATACCGAGTGATCCATTAAAATCTGAACACTTTGAATTTTAAACTTCAAAAAGATATAATTTATTAATTAACAATAGAATTTCAACAAAATTAATAGTATAAATAGATGTGTGTTTGAGCTTAATAATGTAGCCGCTTTTAAGTTGCAATGATAGCTTCCAAGTTGTGGCCAAAGGCCTGGCACTCACTGCAGATGTAGTCCTCTGCCATGGCGTCCCATTGCTAGCTGATAGTGGCGTTGAAGAACTCGATCTGGTCCGAAATATTGATCCAAACCGGACTAGAAAAAATTACTTAATACCAAACCAGAAAAAAAGTTCGGTCTAAGACGGAGTCATAACACTAATATTTGCATCTAAATCCTATAATTGTATACATTTGTACAAAGGTAGCTATTATATTGTTATTTGTCCATCATCATGGGTTGTTGAGTCCAGGTAGTTGATGAGGATGATGGTCTTCAAATATTGAGTGGAAATAATTACAGGAAGAATAATAATCACCTGAACAATATTTGTGTTCTGTTGTATTTATTTCCCTTTCTGGAAATAAAGATCCCTCTATCTTTTCTATTTTAAGAGCTCATAAATTCATGTGAATATTATTGTAGAAATATGTATATTCTATTTAGGGATTATAAATTAGTAGAATCGTTAATCGATCGGATCATTCGTATGTATGTGGATTTAAAAGGCTAGCTTAGCACCTATATAACCCCATCTCCACGTTCAATGATAGAACTATAATAATATAATCAAATCCAGATATAAGAAATTCGGATGTAATAAGGGACAATTGTACATGGAGAACCCTGTAGAAAATTGCCCTTATTTTGTTCAAACTTAATGATGAATGATAACACATTATAAATTCCCTTAATATTATTTATTTACTATTTATGTATTTTTAAAAGATTTATAATATAATTTCCATCTATTTTAGGTCTTTAAAAGTTATTGTAAGAAATTTAGTGTATTATTTTATGAAGGAATTGATAAAATATAGATATTTGTTTGAACAAAATTATAATTACAAAACTTTTATTTTATTTACCCTTTACTTACAGGATTATATAAATTATTTCCAAAAGAAATCAGTTAGATACTCTAACCTTTCAAACAAAGAAGTAAAAAAGAAATTAAAAAAACAAACAATTATTGATATTAATACAAATAATGTTATTTAAGTGTAACGTAGCATCCATAAGAAAAAAGAGTTAAATGGCGTAAAAACACAGAAAAAAGGTGGGTTTAATTTGCAAACCAGGGGTTTAAACTATTTTTGGTATTAGAGGGGTTCTTTGGATGTATTGGCGGTGGTTTTTAGCAATTTCACTCAACCCCCGAGCCAATACGAGGGCGTATGGTATTTAAAAAAATCTTATTACTGGGTGCGGTTAAAAACCTTTAGACCGTTTTTGCTACATAAATCAAAGTTTTTGTGAATGTGGTAAAATTATTCCGGTTAAATGCTAAAAATAGACAAAAAAAGACTAGATCTTCCAAAGTGTCTTAGAAGCCGAAAAATGCCATTATGAACATGACCAACGAATTTTGGTCTGCCCACTTTTGGGCGCTGGCAAGAAACCAACGGAGGAGAAGTTGTTACCATGGGTCCAGATCAACTACCCAAACATGAAAGTGGTGTTTCAGCAGGATGGTGCACTTAAACACATGTACAAAAAAGGCCAAAAGTGTTTGGAAGACAACTTGCCTTTCTGTCTTAAGAAAATGTGGCCCCCACACACCAGATGTCAACCCATTGGACTTCACTTTTTGGGTACATGTTGAGTCCAAAGCCTGAACCGTCCATCACCCAAATATCCAAAACCTCAAGGACACTGTCAACATCACTGGGATGCCATGTCTGAGGACTACATCTGCAATGGGTGCAAGCCATTCTGTGGCTGCTTGTAAGCCATCATTGCTGCCAAGGGCTGATTAGGGGAGCCAAGACAACATATTAGTTATTTTTATTTTAATGAGATACCCTATTACAACTGGTTCCTGAAATATATCTTGATAAAGTTATAGATTGAAATTGTAAAGATTTTTCACTGCACTCGGTATTTTTATTCTAATAGATAATGTTTATCTACAATATGGAGATTGTGTAACAATGTACTAACATATTATTAATACCTTTAAGGGTCAGATATATCATAAAATTAGTCAATTGAGGGATAAATTTTTGATAGACAGTAAGGTTTAAAGTATTTTATTTGGCATCTAATAGTTCTCTATTTTTGCTAATATTAATGCAAAAAGGGGTTTCATTGCTATAAAACATGGTTTTTAGGCCCCCAAAATGTCCATCATCAACAATGCTGACGTCACTTTGAGACACTTTACTACAATATTTATAGTAGGGATGTGTTTTCCATTATTAACAAGATTTAATTTGAGTAAAATAATCAAAGTACAGAATATGGATAGAAGGCAAGAGTAGAAAAATCGCCAGCAGAAATAGAAAAACATAGGAGATAACATTCTTATACATGTGTATATCTATTAGAGCCATAATTACTGGGGGCCTGGGCCACCGATTCTTTTTTTCATTAGTAGTACTTATTGTCCTATTAATGCTGAGTCATCTATAGTAACTCCTAACAGGCTCCCCCTCCATATCCCCCCTACTTCAATACTAAAGCCATGATTACGGCACTGTCTACAGTGTGTTGAATCCCAATTGTCATAAAAGGGATCATAGTGTTGTTTGACTACTTAATACATGTATTTCAGAAGAAAGTAAGCTGAAATTTAATATAAACATTTACAACTTATTTTTCAAAAATGTCACCATTGGCCTCCACAGAGAGCTCCATCCTCCTCTTGGAACTAGAGCACAGCCTCTGGACGAAGTCCTTAGACATGGTCTCCCACTCCAGGCCCACAACCGTCTTCATGGTACTTACAGAAGCTTAGGTGAACCGTCCAACCTTCCTTTCAATTGCACCTCAGATGTCAGAGTCAAGATGGGGCCACATTTTATTCTCCCAAAAGGCCACCAGGCTTTCAGAGAGCCACTTTTATGTCTACTTCGCATCCACCCTACAGCCAGACATAGTTTCTTGATGGTTTGTTGCCCTCCACCCAGGGTGTCACCTATGTTTTCATGACCAAGAGGTACTCCTCAGTCCACACCTTGGTCTAAGTAGGAACCAGATGGGTGGCATCCTTTCCATGAAGTCCGGCGTCCTCTTCTTGCTCGTAGGAGGACCCCTAGGAAGTTTTGCAACACTTCATCTTGTCTTATACCGGGCCACAGTCCTTGGGTGGACTCCCATGATCTTATAAATGGCTGAAGATTGCAATTTGGTACGGTCAAGATCTATGATCTTCTTTTGATCCGCCTCTTCCATCTTTGCCATTGACAAAAAAACAAAAATTAACTTTTAAAAGTTAAATTTCCTAATTTTAACTACCGGATTTCTTAAATTTCATCTGATAATATTATAGACTTAACATTATACAGCCGGGACTGTTAGGTTTCACCACACTGTATATGTTGTCCTCAAGCTGGGATTTAGTACAAAATGCTAATTCGAAAAGCAGACTGTACAAGTTACCATTCAATTTTGTTTGTTTTTTACTTATTTGTATATGCTCCATATCAGCAAAATCTAAAGCTCATAATATTTGATTATACTGTAAGTATACAGCCCCATAATCTACTTCCTGTTATTCTGTTCCTCATAAACAATAATTATATTCCACCATTGTTAACCAATTTCTTTATATCCCTGCCAAAAAGAGAAAAAAACGCACTATAAATAATACAAACATTATATTAATTTGTTTTGAAAGAAAACAAATATTTACTAGTACATGGAAATGGTTCGATGGTTTATTTGAAAGAGCCAGTTATGTGTGAACAAAAATCTGAAGCAACCATTAACATACAATATAATAAATTTAGATTTTCTTGATTTTTGACTGTTTATTTATTTTTTTTTTAAATTAGTAAATGAAGCAAGTAATTTAGGAAAAAAACTGAATAAAATTATACTAATTATTAAAGACATATCTTTACATTTATACAAAAAAACCAAGAATTAAAGAATAAAATACGTATGCAAAATATATTGCTTGCTATACCGGGTGGTCCTATGAAATCTAAACACTTACTAATTCAATGACTAATGAAGGTTGAAGAATTGAAGTTAATTCATATTTCGGTATATTACAGCATAAACAATTAGTTACAAAATAAAATAAATTTGAGCTCCCTAACTTACGTACATGTCGAGAAAATGACACTTGAACGGGATCGACGAATTTGCATTTATACACTACCAGGTCGGAAGTCTCCTAGCAGTCGGGCATCTCCAGGTCCACTGTCTACGCCGTCAGCGAGTTCTAAATAATGTAGAGGAAGGAGGGCTCTACCAAAAGGACCAAACTGGACCCAGAGGAGTTAAAGAAAACAGACCGGCCAATCCCGGGGTTAACACCATACTGTCCAGAGATCTATCAAAAAAGTGGACGGAAAGAGCCTTGTGAGGGTGGAGAGGCCACTTGCAATAAAAAACAAACATATCCTCTGTTGCAAAACTCTTGCAAGGGTCTCTTGAGTCCTTTTGAACTCTTTTTTGACACTTATGACCCCCCCCAACCTCTACAGCCGTGATGCCGACCCCATTGACTACATATTTTTGGTACATGTTGAGGGGACGGCCTGCAGTGTCCGTCATTCAAACACTTATGTCTTCAATGCCACTCTCATTCATTGCCTCTAAGGACGGCAACATTAATGATTAAGATAGCTCAGATACACATCTAACTATAAAATAAATTTCGTTGAAATGCTATTGTTAATAAATAAATTATATCTTGTAAAATTGAAAGTGGTCAGTTTTTAATAGACCACTCGGTTTGTTGGTAAGACTGTACAGTTTTTGAGTCAATATTTTCCCTCGCCTGCACCAAAAACTTGTCAGCTGTGGACTATCTAAAAATTGGTCTTTAACAAAGTTTGAGACCAATTTGGCCATTTATGGCGTGGTACACACCATTTTAGTTAGAAAAAATTCTAATTTTGGTTAAAAATTTGCCATTTTTAGACCTCTTGTACCGTCCTAAATATGAGATTATTACAAAAAAAAGTACTATTTATAGTTTTTAGTATTTGGTTTATCATATAAAAATATTGTACACCTTTTCTATTATAATTTAAGGGGTTTAAGATGTGTTGAATGATTTATCAATAAATCTATCCCCATTTATATAATATAATCAAGTTAGGAATGCAAAACAATATTTGAGTAATCTATTGAATTTTATTATCTAAACAAGTCTAGACTGAAATTAATGTAGATATTTAAATAAAAGCCTAAAAAAATATTAATAAAAGTCTCCGAAGAAACGTTTTTTTAAAAGGAAACGTTAATACAATAAATGTCCTTATAAAAAATGATCATCAAAAAAATATGTGAAAATGCCTTTAATAAAAAATCCTCATATTAGAATTGAATTAATTAAATTCTATTGCTAGTATAGTAGTTGTTCTTCTAAAAAAATTCTACGTCTATTGCACATGAGTAAATATTTTAAATCAATATCACAATTTATTTTCGTAGAATAATTTATTATTAAATGGTGTGTTCAGCCAATTAAAACAAAGCTAACTTGACTCCTGACGTTCTAAACCCAACTTACGTTCCCTATTAGGGGGTAAACAATACGAAACTTGGCGAATTCTGCAATGATAGGAAGAGCCAATGTCAAAGGATCAAAACGTGACGTCACTATGAACGGGACACAAGCCAGTTATCTCTGTGGTAATTTTTATGGCACGTCCTTCAAAAATCTCTGAAATAAAGATGATCTTTAGACTAACATTTCAGCTCCTCGCCTCTTACTGAAGGGAGGGGCCCCGCCAGCATTTACCCTTTCGCTCTACATGAGGTTTCTCTCCTCGGTGGGCTGACCTTAATAAACCTACATTATCATTTGACAGGCACATTTCCATAATCAAACTCCCTGCCTTTGGAATTTACTCGTAGCAGGTTTTGAAGAATAACACTCCCCCTTTATTCTTGATACTATATTTCTTTAGATAATGTCATGTAAATCAGAGATGGGGACTTAATTTTTAACCTGATTCTAAGTTCAAAGATTCATGACTCCACTTAGACTCAAGAGCTAACATTTGAAATTGAAGACGTTCATAGTTTTTAAGTTAAAAATTTTTATCCAATCGTTTCAGATATACTTGAAATTATTCACTATATTATTTAGCTAAGAAAATAAAATTGAATAGTATATTTTACGGGCAATGTGCACAATGCTTGGGTAATCTATAATTTTTTTCCCTCTCCTTATCAGTGTTCTGAGCGTTGATTGTTGAACTTGAATTTGCTCTTGTTATGCTCTAAACGATTTCCAATTGAATAATTACTTCATACCCCATGGGTCATATTTAAGTTTACACTTACGTAAATGCTCACAGCTTGAGTTTTTATAGGAATTTTTTTACTCAAGTGAGGTTTTATATTCCAATAATAATTTGTAATTGATTTTAGTTAGAAATATTGGCTTTATCTTCAAAGATGACAAAATTGAACCCAAAATAATGTTTTGGGTTTGGAAAGACCCTAACGGTGATTGCGAATGATCTCAGGATCAGCATTAAAAAGCAATTTGAAATTCAAAGAACAGTCGCCAGAAATTCTTGGCAAGGTTGGAAACGAAAAAAGACCGAAAGCCATGATTATACGTGTGGAAAACCGCCTTACTAGAAATCCAGTGAGAACTAATCGTGGTATGACCTAAAAGATAAATATGAGGGAAGTAACGCTCTGAAGGATCATTAAAGATGACTTAGAAGAAAAATAAAAGGTGTTTTAGAGGCAAGCTTTTTCTTAAATGTGTCAAAGAACATGTGGGCTCTCATCTCCTCTGATCTAAATCCTTTGGATTATTCCATCAGGAGCTGCTTGAAACAAACCTCGCAGGTCCTTAAGATTTTTGGAGTCCACTATCAAGCCCTTATGGGCTGAATTGTCTGAAGACTACATCCGTTAGGTTTGTGTGGCCTTCTGGAAGAGGAAGAGGGTGACCATATTGAATAAAAATGAGGATTTCAGTTATAACTATTAGATAAACTAAATTTTGTTCTCACTTTCTTCACGAACAAGTTTTTGATAAACTTTGAAAAACAATATTTAGTGTGAACATAGATTTGACGCATGGGTCGGTTGAGAAGAATTGGCGAAATTAACAAGTGATTTTTGGCCTTTTTTTGATTGTTTCTTTTTGAAGGAAAGGTTGTGAGATACAATAAACATGTAAAAAGAATACGAAATATATTTGAAAATCCAAATTCCTTCAGATAGTGTTAAAAATACCAGTTCTATAGGGTGATTGTATAGCTTCTTGAGATAATTATTTATTTGCTTTACACAGCCATTAATCTGTCACTATAAAAGATATATCACTAATGATAGTTCAAAATAATGATAAAATACTAAAATTATTCTATGTTTAAAATAAATAAATAAAACGGAATTAGCCAAAACATTTCTGGTACATTACCTAATTCATGTTTTTGTGAGGTTCTTGCACTATTACACAAATCTCTTAATCCTTCACTGGGATTAAGCTCCACATTAGTGTTGTAACTCTGTATGTCTTACATTATTTTTTTAAAAGAGATTTGTATAGATATTTCGGTCCAGACTGCCATTGCAGACTGTCAACAAATTTAATCGTATTAAAATCGTAGACCGGTTTTTTCTGGTCTAAATCTATGAACCAATTTTCTCCCCTATCCTGGTTTATGATTTGTACAAATACATTTACATCATATGACGGTATTATGCCGATGCTGACAATTTTGAAACACACATGAAATCATGAATAATTCTTCTTTTCTGTAAGACAGATCCAGACTAGTGTTGTTCCGATCCTTATTTAGGTCGGAGCACCAAGGTCCAGTCTAGTTGCACTTGTCGGTTCTTACGTAAGATAAAATTAATCCCTTGTGACGTCATTGAGGGTAACTAAGCAGGGCCATCCACAAGGGGTAGGTAGAGGGGCTGTAGCCGCCCCCCGGCAATTTAGGAATTTTTGCTTTTTACTAGAAAATTTAATATAATTTTTCATATTTTTGTTCCAAAAAATTTAATTTTCCGTTTTTGAAATGTTTTTCAAAATTTTGTTTTATAATTAAGTTTTAATTTTTGAAATTTTAATTTTTTTTGAAAAGCTATTGATGTACGATTTAATTGTCCAAAAAATTTAATTTATGAAATTTTTACTGAAAATGTAATTTTATATAAACAGCTGTGTATTTTTGAATTTTTCTCTCCAAAAATTTAATATTTGGAATTTAACTTTTGACAATATTTTTCCAAAAAATTTAATTTCTGAAATTTTTTTATTTAAAAAAAAGTCAAAAATTCAAGTCCCTCCAAAAAAATGAATAAAAAAAAATATATATATAAATGTTACATATTGTGGACGCCATTGCTAAGTAAAGACATAATATGTTCATATGCACTAGTGGTACCCAAACAAATCTTTGGTTTTACCATCCGTATTTCATGAATAAATTGACACCCTGCTACTTACTCAATACTTAGACATTCTCTCCTCAAGAATAAAAAAATAATAATAGCAGATTGATAAATAAAAAATAGTATTATTTGATGAGCTAGGGAGTACTTTAGCTAGTAGCCAAACCTTTTCTAAAGTTATAATCATTTTTTGAAGAAAAAAAAATTGAAAAATTAAATGTTTTTCCAAAAAATTACAAAATAATAAATTTTTTTTAGAAAAATATCAAAAATATCTATTTCAAATTTAAAAATTTGGGGTTTTTGGGAGAAAAATTTCAAAAATTCATAGTTATTCACAGACAATTCATTTTTTCGGTAAAAATTGAAAAATTTAATTGAATTTTTGTTGAAAAAATTAAATTTTTTAATTTTCTTGAAAGAGCAAACATTCCATAAATTGGGGGGTCGGGCTACAGCCACTCCAGCCCGACCCCTGCGGATGCCCTTGTATATTTTATATCACTTAATAAACAATCAACATTTTTAGGAAAATTCAAGAGGACTCATAATGAAAGACATTCTAAGGACCGATAGGTCTGGTACTTGGACTGGAGTGTACCAAATAAATAAGTATAAAAAAAACCGCTAATCCAAACAAACTTATTTTTGAGATTGGTCCAAAACGAATTTCTTTGAAGTACGAAATAGTTTCGCCCCTAAAAACTAAAACGATCTCAAACAGGTCTATAATTTTCAAACTGCAGCCCAACCCTACTCCATATATTCAGATGTCATAGCTTCCGCTTTGATTCCAAGTTTTATAAACTTGTCGTCGTCGTGCCCTGTCACACTAAGATTTATAGTTATCAGCTCTATAAACACAAGCAACTTACTTCCGCAAAGAAGACACGCGTAATTCTCTCACCCGTTTTTTTAAATATATTATCATTTATAACTTCTATTTTAAACAATAGAACAATTACTTATTTATTTATGAGTCTAGACCCAACACACTGAAGGGACGGATTCTTGAATTGTGCAATATTTAAAAAAAAAAAAAAACATATTTTGTGGTACGTCAATACGAAAACAAGCTTGAATGATTTTTCTCAAAATTGACTTTGACTTAGATTTGTATTCTTTGACGCATTAGTATCAGTTTCAATTAACGTTTTATTCTGATTGATTCTTTGGAGACTCTGCAAATTGCACATAAAGTAGCAAATATTTATTGTCACAATAAAAGAAAAAGAAATTGATGGATTTTATTTGAACGGCCCTATTGGGGTCAAATAAAGTATCATACATCAAAAAAAGATTTATGACTCTAATTCACATCCTCAAAATATCAATACTTATTCCATAAATTTGAATACAAAGTTTATAATGGCTATAGGTGGCTTTAGTAATGTGTATCTCGTGTTGATTATGTGCAATTGGTTTACACTAGATGACTTTTCAGTCAGTTTTTTGATTGTTTGATATGCTGTCAAATATAGACAACAGCAAAGAGGAAATAAACAATATTCTACAGTTTTTCTTCGAACAAGACGAAAACGCAAGCCTGGGAGATGAAAAAGTGAATAGTGGTTATGATCAGGATACTGCAAAAGCCAAGTACGCGCAATATTGGTTTCGCCAATTCCGTTTCGGCAATTTTGATTTCAAAGATGCACCTGGAAGGCCAATTTTTCAATCAAAGGATGTATTTTGATTAGCTACAAAGGCACAAGAGCAGGTGTATCTACTTTTAGAAAAATAGTTATAAACATGATTATAGTGGCATTTTTATAAAATTGCCCCCTCTTACAAATTGGTTCCAGCGACCCATAATTAGCTAGTGTGTCTGTCATTTTTATTTATTTTACGAACAAAATATTCATAAAAAAACTTTTTTTAGATAATTAAATAATTATTTTTGCACTTGTGGTTACGTGCATTTTGAACATTCAAACAAATTTTTATAAATATGCAGACTGTGGAGTGAAGACCCTACGCGTTTTTCTTTTTCTGGAACGAATCAGGCACCAAAGATATAACATTTCAATCACGCATAGAAACAACATGATACGATAAACTCTATGTATGTACTCTTAATATGTAACAATCTCCAAATTACTTCCTATTACAAACGATATGATCTGATATAATGATTCTTAGAATCCTTGTAGACATATATTAATTCAATAGCTTATACTTGGGGATTTGATGTGGTATCTAATCAAAACTATTTATGGGTATCGTTTTTGTTTTAAAGGTTGATTAATTATAATTATATTAAAAATGGTTCGTAATAGTGATGGGACGATTAATCGGAATTGGAGAGTCGGGTGTTTAATTTGGAATCCGCATCAGGAAAATAATGTTTAATTTCCGATTTTTATTCTTATGTATTACTTTTCTGAGTTATGTAAAAAATATATATATATTTATATATCCGTCAAGATACACAAAAAGGCAATGACTTGAGTCTTACAATTTGATAAAACATATATAAATAAAATAATTTCTTATGAAAAAAAGCTCAAAAACTGAGAAGAAACAAATTAAACACCAACTCAACATGAACAAACTTGTTTAGAACACATGTAGTCGGTTCAGAGATAGTTAATTTATGGGGTTATGTTTTTTAAAATTTAATATATGTTGTACCATATGATCTAGAAAAGCTTGCCTATGGAAAATTTGCCTCGAGAATTTTGCTGTAGGATTACTCATGCAGAGAAAATTTACCTTTGAAAAAGCTAACGGGCAGAGGAATAACGATTTATTGTATCAATAGTAATCCTTAGAAATTTACAGGAAAGTGGTATTTTTAACTATTATTTAAAATATTAAAGAATCAGCATCTGGATTTTTTTACAGCAATCGCATAAGAATCGGGATCGGGAATTTTCAATAGAATTGCATCAGAATCGGCAATCGGATTTTTTTTAAATCGTCCCAGCTACAGTTTGTTTAACACAAGGGATGAAAAGTCCTGATTTTCACACATAAATGGTCCTACTTTTAAAAAAAAATGTACTTAATTTTTAGATAGTACCAAGCTTCAAAAGACAGTTGGCAAGATTTCATCATAATTTGTTCCTTAATTTGTAAGTTGTTCTGCTAAGTCGGACGCAACTTTTGTTATTATTATTATAAAAAAACAATGTCATATTTTAATTTAAGCCAAGCAAAAGCTTAAAAAGTGTTATGAAGACGCCCTTCCATAAGCGAATTCAAACAAAATAAATTTAACAACTTCAAAAAAACAATAACAATTCGGAACGCAAAAAAATGCCTTTTCTTTTTTAAGCCCGGGACTTTTCAGCACATATGTTAGTATAAAATGGTATTATAGAGATTCACTAATTATAAAAATAGTAGTAATTTCTTTTAGGACAAATTATGTAGAACAGGTAGAGTTACATAAAATATGAACTAGAAAGCGGGAGAGGCTTTTTTTTGAACAGGGTTTTTGATTTATTTTCACAATCTGTTATCATTATTACTTAATTCTTTAAAAAAGTACATCTAAGTATAAATTAATAACTAGTACATGTCCTCTTGAAAAACGGAGAGAGTAACAAAGAGGGTTAGCTCAGGAGTTGTGAGTCTTTATTGGTTTCAGGAGTTGAATTATAATTTGAAGTTTAAGTAACTTTTCCTAAGTTTAAAGTAATAACCATTACGTGTTTATTTTATTCTTCTCAAGGGTGTTTGCAACTGAACTTATAAAACGTCATATCAGCCAAGCCACTGTCCTTCCAAACATTCTTCAAATTGTCAGCGTGACCACGTTCATTTTCCGTTTCTTTTATTTTTACATACCGGCAGGACATATTTTATGCATTACTAGGAATAGGACATAAATATAGTGAGACATGTTTGTAAAAAAAGAAAAACGGCCTTTTCAAAATTAAGAAAGAAAAATTATTGTTGCGTGTGCTCTTTCTTCTTTTTTGTTCATTATTTAATAGGTCGTCGTGGTGTTAACTTCTACCTCTGAATTAAGCATTCTCACCTCTCTCGGGGTTCAATTGTTTAAAAAATTAATAACACATGAATTGAATATTTTCCTTGTATTTTAAATGTAGAAGGTTCTTCTCTTTGTACCAGTATTTCATTTTCTTCCACCAAAAACATATATCAAGTAGCTAAAAGGGTCCTTAATTCAGTAGTATCATATGTCTTGCACCTTCTCCTAGTATTTTTTTCCCCCATTATAAACATGATAACTTTAGACATAGATCGTGCGTCAGTATAAAACAAACTTGGAAAAAAAATCAAGAAAATGAGGAAATCCCAATTTATTGTTTATTTCATAGACATATTTGAGTTAATTATAAGCTACATATTCAAATTTGTGGGATGATTTATGATCAATGATGTAAATCTGGTGGGTTTTTAGCTGGCCCATTAATTTGTAATTGGTAGTATAAAGAAGGAATTTTCCTTTTCTTAGCAGTTGTCATTATTATTTAATTCCTGAGTACTGAATATTCTTTCCTAAATAGATTCAATTATATTCAAAACCTGTTTGAACGTTCGTGTGTGCTCATAAAAGACGAAGCGTAACCCTGAGGATTTGTTGTGGATTTATAATTGTAGGTCCTTTTTGGACTCAGAGTAGAATCGGGGATCAACATCCGAGTAATTCTAGCAATTGTCCTTGTTTATATCCTTTTCTCCTTTCTCTCTTGTCACAGGTGATTATAGCTGATGTAATGAAACTTTATGCCCATTATTCTTTCTCTCATTCAAAACATTATTCAAATGGTTTGGAGTACCATGTTGATTTTTTGGTTCTTTCTTTTTTTAAACATGTCCATTCTATACTGGATTTTCATTATTGTTTATGATATTGTATAATTTTAGCTATAATTTATTACCTTCATTTGATTTGAGAGACTTGTAGTTATATTGACCCTGATGGAGTATTTTCAATAAAATATGCCAATTTATCATTCTTTTATTGTGGCGATCTATTTCAGTGACTTTAAGTGCAATCTCCGACACACCCAAATGATATATTTGTATAATTTGTTGACAATAATTCGTCCAAGAATAGAAAATGTGTTACACAAATTAATCTGGTTCTATTTCAACGTTTGTTGTCCTAGAAATGAAGGAAAATAATGTATAAATGAAACATTAAAATCATGATATATGTTTAAATATATATTTAAAGGTTGCAAAGATTTACAAAACATCAAATCATCATTACCTCACTTTTTTTCCTCTCCTTCCTACTACTCAAGGAAGATCTTTTCCTGTGTGTGTGTTTTTTTCTTCATATTCAGGTTTGTTTAAATTCATTTAGAATACTTTTTAACAATTAAAATATATTGTTGTCTCGTTTGTGTCTTACAGCTCAACAGCCTAATTATTAAACGGTATATGACCACTTTAAAAATAATATTAGAAACATAATATAATATTGTGTTTTGGTCTGAAAATCCGAAGTAATTCTGTTCTTTTAAGAAGTTCGGCTTGGACCCGTATGTCGTGTCGTACTTTTTTTTTTTTTTTTTTTGGAAAGTTAAAAATGAAAGGTGGTTTTTTTATATACTTTTGCTTGGAGAATCGAAAAATGAATTTTTTAGAAGGATTAGACAACTTCAACAACATTAATTTTAGTTTGATAGTATATTTTAAACCACAAAACTATCACATAATCCAGACTGAACGTGTTCTGAGTAAATGGGACATTGCTGCTATAGAATGGCTTTATAAAATTTGCATTCATTTTCATTTCGTTATTGATGTTATAGGAGTTGCCCATAATTTTCTACTTCATCATTATATTGAGTATCACAAAATATAGATTGAAGTACCTTCCTTCTAATATACCTATATACTCGTTTTTACAGATTGTAAGGTAAAATCGTGGACTTTTGGATAACGGACAAATGGGTAAAATTTTGCAAGAATAAAGAGGAGTACACCATTGAGGGATTTATTTCCTTTGGCTTCTACCATGGTCTCTAACCTAGCCTTAAAGAGGACGCAGCACTTCTTGATAAAGGCCTCAGATATGGTCGCCCACTGCTGCTCGACAAAAGACTTTAGATCATCTAAATTTTGGTGCAAAGGCCCTCCTCTGGATGGCAAAACTAATGGCATAGTCATGGGGTAATAGTCTAGGGAGGAGCGTGGCCAAACCGACCCATTATCCATTAACCAAGTCAATAATTCATGGCTTCTCTTGACCCAGTTATCATCGGTTACTGTTGAAGCAGTTGCCGATGTCATCAATTCAATCATCAATTTCGGTGTGAACGTCCTCCACGATCCCGATTTTTAGGCGTCTACCGCTATCAAGGTAACTTTCAAGGATCTAATCTGAAGATACCATGCTTTTAATCGTGTAAAAAAGACTACAGTAGCACCCTACGACCTTCATGATCTCTTCAGTTGGGCGTGGAGCAAATCAGACACCGTTTTTCTTTTTGCCTCCATGTTGACAACTGTTGATTTCTGGAGATTTTTTTTTATTGTTTATTAAACGAAACAGTACTTACTTTTAACAAAGCAACCTGGTATTTTAAAAGAATACCCCATAAAGTAATTCAAATTGATGTAAAGTCAAGTATATGATTTTACCTTGCACACCGTATAGCGTATATCTATTAGTGAAGTGGTTTGTTTTGAAAATCGTAAACCGGTCTTATACCATAATGATTTTTAGTGGAGCAAACTAATTTTCCTTTAAAAAAAAATTAGCACGGACAAATTTGGGAGGGGAGGGGGGGGCTAATGTTTTTTTCTAATAAAAAAAAAAAAAAAAAATTTTGGGAAAAATATTAAAAAAAAAATTTTTTTTTGGGAAAAATATTTAAAATAACATAAAAATTCAAAACTCAAGATAATTTTTTTTTGTAAATCTACAATTATTCATAAAAAGTAATTTTTTTTGCCAAAAATTTTCAAAACCCATGGCCATTATAAAGAAAAATAATTCTTTCAAAAAAAAAAAAAAAAAAAAAAAAAAACTCACAGCGTTGTAAAAATGAAATTTTTTGGAAATAATTCTCCAAAATCCCCAGTTGTTCACAAAAAGGATTTTTTTGTAGAAAAATTTCCAAATATATTGTTGTGCACAGATAATTACAATTTTTTGGAAAAAAAATTGAAACATTATATTAAATTTAATATGAAAATTTCTTGTAAAAATGAAATTTTTTTTGTGTTTTTTTTTGGGGGGGGGAGGGGACTTTCTTTTTCATAACTTAGAAAAGTATTAAATAGTTAAATACCAGTATTATTTAATAATGAATAAGAATTGGAATTGCAAATTAAACATTATTTTTCAGATCACGATCCCGTTTCCAGAAAGAACACCCGATTCTGATTAATCTTCCCTCCCTATATTAAAAATTATATGAAGAATGAAAATAGAACAACATAATTTATTAATTATCCCTTTGTTAAAGTTTTGTTATTGTTACTTTCCATTTAAGTCAATTTTCAGCATGCTCTAATTTTTTTCATAAAATCGGACTTTTCATATATATACAGGGTTCGGAAGCAAAACGTCAACTGATAATAAATGCTAATTATGTTATTAAAATAGACAGATTTTGTAATTTTTTCCTGCATATTTTGAATTTTCTATCCTTTCTGCATAAGTAAACAATAATAAATATTTCTCAAATCTTTCATCAAGAGTGAGCAAGAAGCAAAAAGCAGAAGATCCAAGACCTTCTAGATGCCAAAATTGAGGTGGCAGAGATTATGGACATTGTGAAGTGTTCCAGGAGCCTCATTTTCAAGGTGGACAATATGAAAAAGGTTGGAAAAGACCTATCAAGGAAAGAATGGAAACTTGAAAAGGGATTCTGAGTCTCTGGGGGACCTGAAGAAGAAGATCAAGGAGGACCCCACAAAATCCATGAATCGCCTCTCTAACGAGTTTGAAGTGGACGAGCGGTCAATAAGGAGGGCTGTAAAGGAGGACTTGGGGTTGTCTTCTTACACAAGGACACCATGCCACCTGTTGACGGACAATTTGAAGGAAAGGAGACTGTAGAGGTATAAGAAAGTTTTTGCATAGATCAAGGCAAATGGATTTTCAATGTGGACAAGGTCTACAACCGTCAGAACGACCGTTGGCTTGGGGGATCATCAGAGGAGGTCAAGGGGTGTTCCGTAACACAACGCCAGTCCTGGGGGTCGTGGCGTAAGACAGCAAGCAGATAAGCAGATGCTTCCCTTCTATTTTAAGGCTAGGGAGAAAATCGGCCAAGAGGCCTTCTATAAGGTGCTGAGGCTCACCATGCTGCCATGTCTCAAGGCCACCTACCCAGAGGACAACTATGTGTGGACCAAAGGGAAATAAATTGGAAAAACAAAAAATTTGCACCCTCACAAACATCGGCCAAAAGCCATAAGCTCTGCGCCGACAACATGGCTGATTTTTAGCCCAAGAACATGTGGTCATCATATTCGCCGGATTTGAACCCGTTGGACTTTGCTTTATGAGACATTTTGGAGAGGGAGACTAACCGGAAACGTGGACTCCCTAAAGGCTGCCATTGTGAAGGAGTGGAACAACTTGTCCAAAAAGTTCATCATCTACTCCTGCAAGGCTTTCCACCGCCGTGTGGAGGCTGTGATTGCTGCTAAGGGCGGTCATATTGAGTAAACATGTTCAAAAAGGACGTGTCTCAAAGTTTTGTTTAAAAAAAATCAAAATTATTTATCAGAAAATAAAATTATTGACATTTGTCTAAAATCAGTCATTCATTCCACGTTTTGCATCCAAACCCTGTATAAATATATAAAGCCTCCAGATAGGATATAAGAAAAGACAGTTGATCATCTTATTATACTCTATAGTAAAGAACAATTATTGAATATTAATTAACATTTAATTTTATCCGTTTGGTCTATCAACAAGCCCCATACCAATAATGATAATAAAAAAATATATCCCATATAGGTGGTGAATAACAATCTTTAACAAAAATTAAGAAATGGTTAAAATCCCAAATACATACATAGAAGTCAATGTTTCATAGGCATATTTGAGGCAATTATGGGCTTATTTTTCAAATATGTAGGATGATATAAGAAACACAAGATTTTCAACTATAGCTTAGAACCTTCATTTGATTTAAGAGACTTACATTGGCTTGTCAATTTCTCAGCTTTATATTGTGACGATCAATTTTGGAAAATTAAGTGCAATTTACAGCACACTCAAAGGGTTTATAAGGAGTATCCTTGTTGATAGAAAAAATCATTAATATTCGTTTTTATAAAATCCTCCAGATGCTCCTGATAATCTTTTTTTCATCTCTTATCACAATTCAAGTCTATGTATAAAAATATCACCCATGAAAATGAGAATTACATTTATGGGGATGAATTTGGATGGGAATGAATTTACTGAGAATGAAATTACTAGCCACCAATTTAGATTAATTTGTTGATCGAACTTGACGAAGAACACAAATGTAATTTACCTTCAATTTTGAGAAAAGTCATTATTGATTGCTTTTGTGTTGACGAGCCAATTACCTCAAAATACATAACTCTTTTATCAGCAAGTGACATTCTTAAAAGCCTTTTAGTGACTTATGCAAGTAAGCAATTCATGGAATATCTTTTTATAGATACATAATACATTATTATTTATTGAATATATGTATTTGTTTTTTCAAATGGTATTTATGTTAAAGAGGAATTACAATTCTTAAAGATAATTTATTTATCAACAAAAATGCACTCCAAAGTCATCTTTCAAAATGTTACTATGACTCTTGCTTTAAGGAAGTTTATGCTTCATGAATCTATCGACTAGTTCTTTTTAAACTATGATGATACCAAAACGGATCGATAAGGATGTTCTGATTACAATATAATTATTATCATTTAAGTTCTTTTATCTTATCTTCTTCCCCTAGCTCACCGAATAGTAGAGGAAATGTCAATATTGATTGCTTTGTCGCATATATAACTTATTTTATATGTTCCCATATGGATTTATTTGGCAAAATGAACAGAGGTGTAAATAATATGTCCTCGAAAGGGGAGAACGTCTTTTTCTAGTTAGCAATCAAAAACATTTTCTAATATAATGCTGTTATCCCTTCCAGCCTCCAGCCCCTCTCCCTGCAGATACCCCTGGGGTCTGCTTGGGAGTTATGAGCAGTGATGCTAATCAGTCACACTTTTTTACCTCCCCTGTAATTTTTAGGATTGCCAAAGTGAAGAGTAAATTTTCCTTCCCTGGGCTGCTATCATTTTTTTTATTCTTTAGGAGTGAACATCCTTTTCTACTGCAAATTGTGTTACAGGTACTTGTAGCTCATCTAATGAAATGCTACGACAATTAGCTGTTCTTATATAAAACATTATTGAAACTGTAAGACGTTCCATTTTTTGACATGCCTAAAATGCTATTGTCAGGCTTACCATGATGATGTTCGGTTTCTTTTATTTTTACATACCGGCAGATCCTATTTTACGCATCTCTGGAAATAAATATGGAACTTCTTTTTCTATGCTTGAAGAGAGAGCAAAATATATTTTTTTGCATATTAATTAAATAAGTTTTTTTTTGCATAAAAATTCTTCAACATGTTTGCTAAAGTTTATGTTTTTGAAGCGAAAATGCAACTCTAATAGTCTAATTGAATTGTGAATTATCTTCATTTTACTGTCAGAGTTACAGTGTATGTATATAAAAAATGCGTGTCATTATTGAATTAATTTTAACTAAAAGTATATCATGCCTATTCTATTTTTTTTAAATGAATATTGTTGAAAGGTTAAACATTATAGTAACGAAAATTAAATTATTACTAAAAATTTGGTAAGATATGAGCAATTAAAATAACAAATTAAAACATTTACTGTTTAGATCTATATTAAAAAAGCAAGGTATATGGATGTGCAATGTAAATCATGTTCGTGAGAGCGCAAGGAGAAGGCGGGAGCGAGACATGTGGTACACCTGAAATAAGAACATTATTAAAATCAGCTGAATGTCTTATGATTTTGGAGGGAGCAAATGATTTACTGTTATAAAGAAAATAAAATTCTATATTTAAAAGCATTAGCGCAGGGAAAATATTGTAATTATATTTAACTATCCATTTTTAAATCAATTTACACCAAAGAAAGGGGAGAATTCTTCTTTTATGGGAAGATGGTGTTAGCACCCCCACGATCTATTAAATAATGAACAAAAAGAAGAAAGAGCACACGCACCAACTGTACGTTCACTCTTGGGTATTTACTCTTACTTAATCTAAAGGGAGATTTGGTAAATTAGAGCATATCAAACCATGATATACAATCTGAGTATTCAGTGAGTTGATATAATTTAACTAAATTAAGTGAAACACCTGTTCTTTTGCCAAAAATCTTGCTGTAAAAAACTTTTTAAAAAGTACTGTTGATTCACTAATGTGCCATCCAGGGAGTAAAGAAAAATTGTATGAGTGTTTACAATAAGGAAAGGTGTTTTTTTTCTAAGAAATAACAATGTAGTTGTATTAATGAAATCTCACAGGCTTTTTGCATATAGCATCGGGTCTGTGCTTCCTATTAAAAATGGAAATAAGCACGTCAAAGAAAGTAGTGGACATTTAATTAATTTACTGTATTAATGTGAGATTTACCAATGAGCTTCTATAGCTAAAGCTCAGCCAGATATCGCTCTAAAGACTAAAGTATTCCCTGGCTCATTGTCACATATTTTTTTTTCTTTATCTACTATTATTATTTCTTCATTCTTGAGGAAAGAAAATCGAAGTATTGAGTAGCTACAAGTGAGTGTGCTCATGACAACCCAAGAGTAACCCGGAGGATTTCTTGGGGAATTATCTTCTTTACTATTAAAACAAAGTATGTCACTGGTGTTATATATATTTAACAACTTCTATAAGTTGGGTAGCCAATATTTTGACTTTCAAAAGAAGACACGTGCTACAATCAGCCACGATTTTAGGAGTTTAGAGGGGTTGATAAAATCCAGGAGTACCTAAAACGTTAATAAATTTTGACTCTTTTATACTTTGGATCTTTTTTTTTTTTTTTTTGACTTATAATTTAAATTGAATGAAAATTAACTCAACCCACAAAAAAACATACAGTTATATAAAAAATTATTCGGGTATGTCTGTGGAAGGGCGAAGGGTCGGTAACCCTATTATAAGCAAATTGTACAAGTTACAATTTGTACGTTTTCTAATACCTCATTTAACTACCAAATCCGTCATTGTAACTACCAACAGCTATTAATTGATGCTAACCTTTCATTTTGATCTATTAAAATTAAGCATTTATTAGGGGTATTTACGAATATTAATATATCTGTGAGCTTATAAACTTTCAAATTATGTCACATACTACCTATACTTAATTAGTAATTTCCTTGAAAAAGTTAAATATTATATATATGTATAGAACTATATATATTAATATTTCGAGCATCCATAAAATATTCAGTTAATTTATTATGTTCATCGCAAGTACTTAATTTAAATTATTCATTTAAAATGGTTAATCTCATTTTTAGAATAGGAGATGCACATTAAATCAATCAGTAGCCTAAAATATTTGTTCTATTATCTAAATTAAAGTAATCAGATTTCTTCATTTGTTGAAGGAAGCCGCTGTTTTTAAAGGTTTTATACTTGTGACCAAAAATCCATATACAATGTTAAACGTAGAAATAGATTGGCTTTGATTAAAAGACCATAAATTTTAAATGAGGAACAATATTAAAAATGTTAGAGCCTTACATACATTGTGCAATGGAATATCGTTGACTTGACTTTAAATAAATCTGGATTACTTTAGGGTGAATATTTTAAAATACTAGGTTGCTTTATTAAAAGTAGGTACTATTTGGTTTAATAATCAATAATATATATTTTTTTAATCAACAGTTGTATGCATGAGGGAAAAAGTCAAAGGGTGTCTGATTTGCTCCACGCACAAGTAGATGTCGAGGAGATAAGAAATGTTGTAGGGTGCTCCCGGAGTCTTATTTACAAAATTAAAGCCCTGAGAGGTTCCCTGGCACCGGTAGGTGCCGGAACATGGAGATCATGGAGGATGTGGACATCACAATCACCAGAAGTTCGCCCATGTCGATGAGGTAACATATCAATGTCTGTGATTTGACTGTGAGGAGGTATGTGAAGGATTTGGGAAGGGGTTTTATGTACGACGACATCGGTAACTCCTTTCAACAGTAACCAAGACCAACCGGATCAAGAGATGCTATCAATTGTTGACTTGATTCAATCTTAAACCACTCTCATCCCCATACTGTTGCCCTCACTTATTGGGGTGCATTCCAGAAGAGATCCTACCCGTCGTCAAATGACCTAAAAACCTCCGACGAGCAGTAGTGGACGGGCATGTCTGAGGCCTTCATCAAGAAGTGCTGGAGAGGCCATTGTAGCTGCCAAAGGACATCATTTTTTAAAATAGAAATATATATCAATATCTAAGTCTGGGATAAAGCCTCAATGTTGTAGTTCTTACATTCTTGCAAAAGCTTACTCTATGTATACGAAGCCCATACTTACAAATAATGGTTAGCTGATATAAGGGTGTATAGTGGACTGAATAAAATGATATGACCCTTTCTTGTGCTCTTAAATAGCGAAAAAAATCAGATGAAAAGATTTTTGTCTATTGTTTCCTTTTTATCCCTGCCTCCTTCAATGTTGATAATTCACATATTTATGTTGGAAGAGTCAACCAACATCAGTATTATTACATATACTTACAAATACCATCATATCATGAGAGGAAGAAGAAGTTGAAGTCTGTAAATTAAGGAAACGAAGCAAGTGGTTATAAATATATATGTACATAAACATATAGCCTACGTTTATAGCTTCAATTTGATATTATAACCGAAGTACTAAGAGAGAAGTATACGGCTACTTCCTAGTGTGTTGTCATTATTCCTTCTCTCTCTCTCTCTCTCATTCTTATATCAGTCGATCCGTCTCCCTCCACTTTCGTCAATGTAATATGTATATTAGGTACTTATGATTATGTAGATTAGGGGTGGGCAATACTTTTATGAAGCAATGCTATCAATAGGATTCAGATGACATTTATATGGTTTTAATATGAACGACAAAACAATTATTGTATCACTCAACCTTTCCTTCTTCTTCTAGACCCTAAATTAATTGGTCGTCTGCCAATTCATTCAAAATGTCCTATACACTATTCTTCATTTCATAAAAGGGAATTGTTGACATATTTAGAACTCAAGCTCAATCAATCAACGTTTAGAACACTGTCCTCTAACCAGAACTATATTTAAGGTTGAGCATTTTGTAGAGTGGGAAGAAAAGGGTAGGAATGATACTTATAGTATTATTGAATTATGACTCTTGTTAGTATCAGCTGTCTGATGTTTAGTTTAGGGGCAATGAAATATTTTTCTGCTGAAAATAAAGAGGATCACTTTCAAAATTTTAAATAGCATGAGTGCAGGGACAATATTTTGAAATTATATTCAAACCAATTTATATCATTATTTTATTATGTATTTTTCTTTTTTGCATTCAAAGCGAGATGTTACCAATCGGACGATCTATTCAAGAATGAACAAGGAAGAAAAGAAAATGATGGCACTGATCTTTTTTCTAATTTTAATGTCACAACTTTTATTTTTCTATGCGTTATGCCCATCTGTACTTACAGCGTTTTCCCAGCTAATTGTGAATGACATTTTTGGACAGATAGTTTATCGATTTTCCCCTTGGATTCAACTGGTAGAGTAATAAAAAAATTCTTCAATGGAACACAAGTCCCGTGTGTCACAGCTTCTTGACGCAGTAATGAGTTAGAATGAGCTCTCCAACATTGTCCCTTCCTCTAAATTTCTCAACCTGGTCAATGTGGCCTCCTTCCTACACTGCTCCCTTGACTATATTATCCGGGGTGTCATCCAGAGGAAAGATTGTATCACATTCCAAAAGAAATGTGGATGTCCTGAATCTGCCGTTGAGAAAGAGTGGGCTGACTTGTCGAATGAAACCTTAGTATCGAGGCCATGGGTGGCCAATTTGATATTCAATTGTTTATGTAAGGTAAAATAAATATATACAAATTTTTTTTAAATTTTTTGAAAAATTTGAAGTTTTTCCGTTGTCACATAATTTCATCGCATGACCTTTTTTTAGAAAATAAATCTATAACAAAAAATATCTTTTTTTTCTCATTATAAATTTTCCTTTCAAACTGGTAATTTTTCAGGAATTACTTCATTTAAGCAACTATTATTGTCTTACCATATGTACTTTTTGAGAATCTTGATCAACTTGAGCTTGGGTAAATTCGTTCACGAGTCACAGGGACACACTGAACTTCCAAGGAGGTGCACTTGAAGCTCTAGGGAGTGTGCAGAATCATGACCAGAATATACTTTGGGGAATTATAAATTTGCGACGACACTTTTTCTTTATTTTTTTCTGAAATTTTCAAATCATCTTTTATTATTAAGGCCAAAATTATAAAAATAGAAAATACAATTTATTCAACATTTATGTAATTATTAAACACTTCCGTATAATTCATAGACCTGTGGTATTAAAAAATATTAATCTCAAGAATCTAGAATGTAGTCATGATTCTACGGCCTTAGACTAATATAGTCAAATTGAAATTATGTTCATAGGTTGCTAGAAACACGAATAGTTTTGAGAGAGTAAAGCTCCCTAGAGCTCTTTTCGTAGTCAAAGCAATGATCACACTAACAATCACTGATGGTGGCATCTGTAGCATTTTTTAGATCTCCCGGTTTTTTTTTTGAGATGGCAACCTGAAGAGTTTAGTCCGGGCTGATTATAGGTGATATAATTAAACGTCATGACAGATAAGCTGATCTCCTCCAAAACAATCTTCAAATTATGAAAATTACCATGTCAATTTTTTAACGATTTTTGACATGCAAAAAATGCTGCGATTTTGAGCACAACTAATAAGAAATATGGAACATCGAGAGCTGACAAAAAAAACAAAAAAAACAAGTCGTTAATGTGCAAAATCAAATGTTTTTATAATGAATTTTATTTCCTTTTTTTAGATTATTATTTTTTTAATTAGGAATACAACTTTAAAAAATGTGTTTTTTATTATGTAGTCTATTAAAAATCCCAATTTCCTTTATTAAATATTATTATGTTATTTATTATAAATATGTATATAGGGAATTGACAAAGGGATATTGATTTTGAGAACTAATTAAATGCATTTAAAATTGTTGCTAAGATATTATTGTTAAGAATCTTAATATCCACTCATTAGAGCCCCATTTATATTTATAATATTCTGGTTAGTGAATCCTTTAATGGTCGGATAAACTTTAATTCCTTTTACTGAAAAAAATACTATCAAATTTATTGATCCGCACAATACTCTTATAACAACCAATCTTCATTCCTCCAATAATAATTCAATTAATGACATATATGTATATGTACATGTGGCCCGTCAGGACACAAGCAAGCTAAAAAAATTTTTTTCTCCAAATTAATTTGTATTTGTTCGACTTTTCATCCTCCCTCGTCGTCGGAAGCATTGAAAGAGAGTAGTTTAAAAAAAAAAAAGACTTTCCTTGGAATACATACGGTGTCTAAATTTATCACAATTTAAAGTTTAACGGTATATGTATCTTTAGAAATTTCATTGATATACAAGTCTTCTGTTACATTCCAGTGGCCGCCCAACAGGGGAAGTGGGCATGTACCCTATTTTTTTTTATTGAAAATTTTAGAAAAAAAAAAAAAAAATCCTATAAATTTCAGTTAGATATTCCTCATTTTTTAATAGCAGTTTCTCAAACTTAGTGTCGGACTTCAATCTGAAAATCAGACAACGGTCTGATACCCTTATAATTTTAACTACTTTGGTCTGGACCGGTCTCGTATGACATTTACACTCCAAAAAGGACTTTTTTAGGAAATATATTTGAGGAAAAAACAGCCCAGATCTGTTTAAAAAATCCCTTCACAACGAACAGACAAAAAATCAACCTCGCACCGAGTCTGAAGACAACTCAAAACATACAACGACACCTTCTTAAGTCCGAATTCGATAATTTAAGACTCATTTAGTAAAATCCACCATTTACATACAAAAAGTTTAAAATGTATTCGTGTTACACACCCCTGTTTTTTGAAATGGGTTGAAATAAAATGTTCATTTGAATTTCCGGATATTCATATTCTTTAAACAAAAACAGAAGATTTTCACATTTAAATGCGAAAATATAATTCCATGATGTTATTTAACTACGTTTCTTCTAGCAAAATAAATCAGTTAGGAAACGTACCGGAAGCACTCACTCTTTGCCAATATCAGTTGCGTACTAATTCTTCCGAAATGCAAATTTTATAAAAAGTATTGATAAACTTATTGACGTCATAATATATGAATCATTCACTAAGAGCTCTTCCGCTTTTTTCAAAAGTATGTACAGGGTGCGAAGTAAAATTGTGGACTATTTGATAACAGACAAATAGGCTAAGCATTTGCAAGAATGAAAAGGATTACAACATTGAGGCTTTATCAAAGAGTTCTTTAATGATATATCTTTCTATTTTTCAAATGATTTTCTTTGGCTGCTACAATGCCATCCAACATGGACCTAAAGACACCGTAGCAATTCATGATAAAAACCTCAGACATGGCTGCCTACTCCTGTTCGACAGAGGCCTTGAGGTTATACAAATTTCGGTACAAATGCTCTCTTCTCGACTGCAACCCAAATGGCATAGACATGGGGGAACAGTCTGGGGAGGTGCATGGCCAGACCAACCCATTATGCTTTTACCAAGTCCATAAATTATGGCTTCTCTTGACCCAGTTGTCCCTGGTTGCCAATGCCATCTTATATAAGAGACCTTCCCCAAATCCTTCACATACCTCCTCATTGAGAGCCTTGATATGCCGTCTCATCGAATTGGCCGGACTTCTGGTTATTGCAGTGTCCACGTCCACATGATCTCAATTTTCCGACGTTCACCGCTGTCAGGAGATATCTCAAAGCTCTGACCTGAACCTTCATTGCTATTAATCTTGTAAACAAGCCTTTAGAAGCACCCCAAGACCTTCATGATCTCCTCGGACCTCACAAATCATTCACCCATTTCCTTTTCGCCTTCATGCTGACAACTAGTGTTGTGTCAATCCTTATTTATTTGGCCCAGCCTAGTCTAGTCTTAGGACCAGTCCTTGAGACTGTCAGTGCTATAACTGATTTAAAAAAAAAGAAGATGAAATAAAGTTGAGTGACGTCACTACCCACAACTAGTGTTGGGTCGGTCTGTACTGAATGAACCCGATACATTGGTCTAAACTAAGTGAGTTGATGTACCGCGATCTGGACCGACAAAAATTAAAAAAGAAAACATGTGACGTCATATACCTATTTAAAATAATATATATGAATTATGATCATTCATTTATTTGCTATTTCCAAATAGAACATTCCTATGTCTTTGCAGGCCGATGGCATAATTTTAAAAGTTTTTTTTTTTTTTTTTTTTTGTCATCTACGTCTTCAGTTTGCAGACAAATGCAGGACCGAATCACTTTACTAGCCTTCTATTATTGGTCCATTTTTTTGTACCGACGGAGTGAATCGATCCCGTGATCAACTCAGACCGGTACTGGACCGATCCATCATTACCGACAACTGTTGATTTTTGAAAGTGTTATTTTTTTTATTGTTTATTTACCCCAATCCCCAATTATTTTAATATTTGGAGGAGGATCATGTGATCCCTTTTGTAAGAAATAGGATGAAAATCTGAGGGCAAGATAGATGTCAACAATAGTTACTTCTATTAATAATTATTTTATTGTTATTGATTATGTCTTTTGATGAGTGTCTCTTTTGTTAATTTATCAGAACGGGAACAAGAAGTGAAGGAAGGAAAAAATTAAAATATACACTTTACTTTGCAAGACGAGGAATGAATTGAACAACATTTCCTGTTAAGATTCTATTATGTTAGTTACTTATTACATTGTATAGTTCATATATATATATATATAGTATACACAAATGAAAACCGGAAAACGATAGAACAAGAAGCATGAACTGAGGTACGACTTCCATCATCAAGTACTAAGTGATGGTACTAGTAGCAACTAGCAAGCCTGAAAGAATAATATTCTATACCATCTCTTCTCTATTTCTTCCGACATTATTATTCCTTTCCGTCTTCTCTTTTTTCCATATTCCTATATTTAGTTCTTTTTTTATAAAAAAATCCCATTCAAATGATCAACAAAAGTCTTTTTACTTAAAAGATGTCATCTTATTAATTAAAAACTCCAACCGTTGTGATAACTAACCATAAATTAAACAAAAGATGGATGCAAATAGGAGAAGCCCTCATCAGTGGCGTCGGTGGCCATTTTTTAAGTGAGGAAGGGGAGGGGGGCTTGAAGTTCCCTAAAAGTTGTTGTAGCACCCCCAATTTTTTTATCAAATCTTATATATATTTATAAATCTATTTTTGGTGTTATTACACAAAGAATCCAAAATGGTGGAACATATCAGTCTAAAATGTTGCAAGTAAAAGTATTAAATAAGGAAGCACGTTTCTATGATATTTTTTTCGACCTCTGAGGTCGTTAAGAGCCTCTTTTGACCAAATTAAAACATCATTTTCCTTCTCTCTTTCTATATCTCTCTCCTTCTCTCTAGCTCTTTCTTCATACCTTCTCTCTCTGTATCTTTCTACATTCATCTTTCTGTCCCTACCTTCATTCTTTGCTTATACTCACCCCTTCAACACGGGCACACTCGTCTAGTATATACATAAAATAAACCTTTCTATGTAAGTAATTATTTAACGGCGTTGATAATTTTTGGGGCTAAGAACCTCCCCACCCCTCCCCAAATGATGAAAGCTAGCAACTCCCCCGGTCCTCACTATGTATGTATGTTACAAACATCGTATTAATATGACTTTTTAATTGTCGAATTTTATATGGGAAATCTTTTTTTCAATTTCTACTTTTTTTGCAACAGATGCAATATCTCGTGTTATGTTCTAGGACACTTTGCCAAAATATATATATATATATCTTTGATGATGATTCATGCTGCTATTTACTGTATTTATCTTCTTGACTACTCCAATACCAAAAACATCTTGATAATTAAAGAGTCAGACGCGGCTTTGGGATAGAGAAGTGTCGATCAGGATTTTACCAGAGTCATAGGAGCTTCAACACATTCTATCTAAGTGATTGATCCATTAATATTTTCTATTGAATCTTAATCATTCATTGATTGGTTCCTTCTATTCTTCGAAAATATTTTCTCTTACTAATTTATTTATTGTCCTGATTTATGTTAGAATGGTTCAATTATTAGCTGTTTGAGCCAACTTTTAAACCATTTTCATAGTCAAACGAATCAATCAACTCTTAATTATTGTAATTTCTGGCAAATAATTAAACATTTTATTTTTATATATTGGAGTAATATGATTGGGAATCATAATTACATAGTATTTCACCATGAATCATCATCATATGTATACTTTTTTTTTTTACAGCAAAGTGTCCGCACGCACACGTAAAAATCTTTATTTCCACAAATTTTGTCTCCTTCCAAAATTTTGAATTCTAAGACCGTCTAAAAAGATAAACGACGTAGCTCAATGGACAACGTGCTCGGGAAAAATTATTATCTTGAACTCAATGTATGTAAGACCGATACTCATGGGTTTTTTAAGAGTGCAAGGATAAGGTGGGAGCGTGACTTATGGTATAACTGAATAAGACGATTGTTAATATCAGGTGCAAGTAAATGAATTAATGCTGTAAACACCTTCTACATTTAAAATAGGATGATGCAGTAAAAATATTATAATTATATAAAGAAATATATGTATTTATTTCATAAATCACTTTTAAAACAATTTACACCAAAGATAGGCGAGAATGCTTTACTTCAGAGGGGGGAGATGTTAACACTACGACAACCATTAAATAATGAACAAAAAAGAAGAAGGAGCACACGGATAAACGTTTTTGTTTCTTAAACTTATTTTTTCTATACAAAGATACTTTCTTTAGTTATCGAAACAATGATTTGGCATATAATGAACAAAATAGAAAAAAGAGGACACGCAACAAACTTTTTTTCCTTTTATTTTATTAAATTCAAGTTGTAAGAATTCACTATTTTGGCATTCCGTTCATTTTTTTCTTCGTTCAGCCATTATTTCTGTTCTGTTCCGCGTTCCGTTCTGTGTTCCAATCATATAAATTGTACAACAGTAAATCACGTCTTCCAATTTGATAGTGTTAGGGAAACTTCATTTGAGAGCTAGGTTTCAATATTTTTTTATCATAATAACCCAGTGAATATTAGCGTTCAAATAAGCTACAATTGACTAAAATCGGTTCATTCATTGTCAAGATAGAGGCCTAAAGGCAAAGTATGGCTGATTTGATTCGCCGCCAGCAATAAATAAAAGCTGGACCGTGGACAAGTCGAGAATCTCTAAGAACGACTGCTACTTCGTTGATGGGATCAACATGATTCCGCCGGTCAACCATACAAAGTTTCCAGCCTCCACGATGCTGCGTTCAAGTTAAAATAATTTCCGTTACATTTAGTATTCTGTTCCATGAAACACTCTTCAATTTTGTGTTCTGTTCACAAGTCTGCATTTATGAGTCCTCAAGGCATTACATTATTCCATTCTTAATAACATATTTGGACTGCCTTCATTTATAAATCTACATAATATGTAAGATCAAAGCCATGGGCGTAATTTACGGGTGGAGTAGGAGGGATGATAGTTTGAATGAAATATATATACAACTTTTAATTAATTAGCTTATTGGTGGATCTTCTTTACATAAGAGGGTATTCAAAAGTATGAAGGAAGATGAAGGGGAAATGGTTTGAAATTGCAAACACCACCTATAAAGCATGGCTGCGGAGTCGGAGTCGGTACCTTTTTGGGTGGAATCCAAGTTGCAGTCAGGAGTCAAAAAATTTTACCAACTCCAGCTACAAAAATTATTATAAGTTAACTAATTTATAAGTCTACTTCACAAATTTAAAATGTGCTCTATAGTCTATATAATCCCAATTCCAGAACATCCCTAAAGTCTAAATTATTATGTTGGGTAGAGCATAGCCACTATTTGTGCAAGCTCATTAATTAACCTTGTGAATAGCCAATGTCATCAGTGTAAAGTGTAACGTTGCAGTAAAAGATTGTTTGTATTGTTTTTCCTCGGTTACGAGTTCATACATTAAGTTGAGACACTTATGAATGTATTACCAATAGATAGCTTTTAAATCCATTTCATTTGTTGTTCATCTTGTTAAATATCTTGTATACCAATTTCTTTTTATACCTTGCACAATTAATTACTACATATAACTAATAAAGACCTATAGCTGCTATAAATTATATCTATATTAAAAGTATATAGACTCAAATGACTTAAATTGTACTAGTATTGGTTATAAAACATATTATTAAAAAAATAATAATGTGTGTTGGGATCGGAGTCGGGCATTTTATGCACCCAGATCCTATTTGCCTAGATCAGGATGTCCAACCCGTGGCTGGCAGGTCGCATTGTAGCTCTTTTCATGTTTTAGAGCAGTCCACTACTCATTATCGCTTCAAGTAGTAAGTAAGTAGTATCATGATAGTAAGACAGTGATACTTAACACGTTGTGTGTGAGGTGATCCTCGTCTCAGGCCAAAAACGTTCCAAAAAAATTATTGGACGAGCCAACCGAGATGTCAATATCCTTAGCAGCTTCCTGATAGTAATTCAACGGTTTTTAAAAACAATTTTCTTCACTGCTTCAACGTTTTCATCTGTTGTTGGCGTGCTTGGGCGTCCAGTGTGTGGCTCGTTATTGGCATCTTCCTGGCTTACTTGGAAGAGCTTCTACCACTTGTAAACATTTTTTTTTACTCAGAACAGTTTCACCGTATTCCACTGTTAACATTTCAAGTGTTTTGGAGTACTTAATTTCATTTTTGACACAAAATTTGATGCCCAATTTTGATCCATGTTTTTCGATAGCAAAAAATCGCCAAACTCGCAAAATAATTATAACAGTTATACCTCGAACAACCAAACTGAACATATTATAATGCTGAAACAGTAAATTTGCCGACAACATTTTTGCCGCATAAGATATTCACCGCCTTCTTATGTTTTTATACAATCGGTTCAAACATTACTGTAGTATCTTGATCAGATGAACTATACATATAACTAGAAGAAGATTTAAAAAAACCAATATGATAGACTTATCATTTATCAACCATTGCTCAATGAAATTTATAGTGACCCTCCTTCTTCTTGGATTTTGAATTATATAAATTCAGTCGATCAATCATTTTTTGTGATTTCAAATGTTGTCCCAAAATGGAAGAGTTCCTTAAAATACAACGTGATGTTGATATAAAATTACAACTGTGACGAATATTAAGGCTTTATAATTGAACAAAGTTCATTTGAGTTGACGAAAATGAGTTCCTAATCAAAAAGATGTTTTTCACTACAACAGGTTGCGTGATTATTTCATCATTATTTTCATTCATTTTTTCTTCTTCCGATAATGCCGATATAATAGTGTTGGATCGGTCCAAGAACTGATTGCCTAATAAGTCTTCTCTCCCCCTCCTTTCAGTCTTTTTTTATCGGTCCAATCTTTTTTACCATTCAACAGGCTTAAGGAGAGATACCTCGGTCCTTCAGTCCAACGGTCTTAACTATATTTAAGGTTATTCTTCATTCATAGCTAGGATTGAAGAATATAAAAACGAAGAAAATAATAGATAATAGCTAGAACATAGTATTGTACGTTACCTCCATCTATTGTGTCTCTTGAACAGCTGAAAACATAGTTATTGAGTACGTCATTTCAGCTGTTGTTTTTACCATAAAGTACCTTTAAGAACCGGTCCAAGGACTGACAAATTATATTAGGATAACAGTCTTTTTTTTAGATAAATCCAATACTTGGATATATCGATAATATAAAAAGATGAAAAGGCAGCGAGTATGTCGTACGGCCAAATCTCCTCTTGAAAAATTAAAACCGGCAAAAATTACTGGTTACACAAAATCTTTTCTTTCTAACGTCATCTTGCGTAAAAGGAACCCACATTTAGAAGGCGAGATACACCTTACTAAAGCCAACTATTGAAAAAATAATGGATTTCTTTTTACAATCCCTCTGATTTTGTTCTGTATGTAAATTGGACAATAAATAACACATCATAAATTGTCATATAGTTTTTTTTTAATAAATAGATTATTTTTCTTTCCCACTCTGAGGGAGACGTTGTAAGTAATTAAAATACCAGTCAATAATCATTATTCACGCTGGACTCTTTGAATTGATAAGAAATTGTTTCCTAATGAAGATGCAAAAAGATGATCATACACATGTCATGAGATATGTGTGTACAATTTACATATACTCATAAAAAAATGTCCCGACCGTGTGAAAAAATATAAAATATTTGAGATTTTGTCGTTTCAACTTCCTACGTACTAATCGTAGTTGTTTACATAATTTTTTACGTTATAAAGGATTTGAGAAGATCATATTATAGAAATTTAGTTTAATAGTCTCAATAATGGATCTCAATTCCTGTGAAAAATAAGCTTTGGTACTATAAACAAAGATCCTTCCACGTTTTCCTCAGACATTTGTGTTCTAGCGTCGAAAATAGTGTCAATACTATCGTCACAACTGAGTATCGAACAATTGTTCTCCGCTATCCAATTCATACTAACTGACCATAGGCCATCAATAAAGGAGGATCTTCTGAAGGCAACCCTTTTCTTAAGAGCAAACTGGTATACAAAGTGGTCCAAATAAATTAGGAAGATCTTTAAAGGCTTATAACGAACGAACTAGATTTGGTAAAACAATAATTTACTTTTAGCTACATTTAATGGCAATCAATTATTCATAATTAGCTTTGACAGGCTCGGGTAACCTCGTACAGGTCCAGCATTGTCATTGTACAGGCAACGAAGTTCTTCATGGCATCTAAAGACGAAAGATACTTGGTACAAACCTTATGTTCAACCCTCTCCCAGAGGTAGAAATCGCATGGGTTTAGGTCTGGTCTGTGACTTGCCAAATTCGGGAATCGGACTTGAAGTTCCAGTTAGACTCAGGATACGGTCTTGTTCAAGTTCGATCTGAAATTTCCGATCAGTCTGGACCTCAAAATGTCCAAAAGTTCGATCGGTCTCATTTAAAATTCGGTCTGGACCGTTCTATAGATTAATTGTTGATGCCACCATGAGTATTTCAAAATTGTGAAAATCGACCTACAATAACCTCATACAAAGCTTTAATGTGTTAGAAAAATCATATTTGATAAATTAGGCGGATAAGAGAGGAAATTGATCCATAGTTTGAGACCAAAAAAATCGCTCCACGATTTGAAAATGATTAAATCTTGATCGAAATATTGGTTTTAAAAAAAACAACACTTAAGACCGAACTGAGAGAAAAAGTTATGGCTAGGAACGAGTTCCAACACTAGCAAATACTTAATTACCGTTTTGCTATCATAATATCGTGAACTAAAAGATAATGCTTCTAAAATGTTTCTAGATTGAGTCTAAACAGATCTATTGTCATAATAAGAATCTTTGATTATTGCTACAGACTCGAGTGTATCTCACTTTCTGATAGATTTCTTTATCCATTAACATTAAGCATTTGTATTTTTATCTAGGGGTATTATGATAGTCAACGGTAATTGAGTATTTATCCTACTAGGTATATAAGTTGTGATTTTGTAAAATTCCGCCCAAAAAAAAAAAAAAATGGATGAAAAATTTTGAATCAAGATTTTTTTAGTACTTATGACAAAGAGGAAATCCCTCATTATTAATTTATGTGCTTACAAAATAAATAAATTATCTATTGAACCGTTCCAAAATTATCCGCGTGTAAACACATGGTAGATATAAGATATGATAACCCATCTTAAGTCAAAGAAAGGAAGAAAACAATACAAAGAAGAAAAGGATAGCCAGATCAAAATGTCTCCTGAATGTCATGAAAGCAAGCTGACCACTCATTTTTTTTTCTTCTGAGGGATGAAAGTGTTTCTAACAAGTGGACAGACATGTATATAACTGCGAAGAAGCCTGATGAGTTATTTGAAAAAATTAAATTCACTTTTAAAACAAACATGCTGCTTAAGTCATGGTCATCGGGATCATTGCTTCAAATGACAAAATCTGTCAGCCCATCTTCATCAGGAAAAATAAAAAAACAAGCTGTGTTGTTTATAATTATATTTCATACGCTCATATGATGGATCCAGTGAGCCCAAGCTCACTGGTTTATAAAATATCTATTTTTTGTAGTAAATTGTGGTTTAAGATTACTTAACTGCTTGTTCTTGACGAAATTTGCAATTATGTATTTTATGAGTGTTACTTTAATAATGGAACATACTAGGTGGTCCATTGAAATTTGACCACTTACTAATTCAATAATTAATGAATATTGAGTGATTGAAACTAATTCATATTTCGATATATTAAAGCATAGTTAATTCGTTACGAAATAAAACAAAGCGCATGCCAATCCCCTCAAGTCAATGAGGGTCCATGTAAGAGATCTCGTAGTTTCACTTCAAACAGTTCAAAAAGCTATCCAAAAAGAGGATGGAAAGAGCCTTGGAAGGGTGGAAAGGCCACTTAAAAAAACAAAAACGATGAAATAAACACCTTCTTCGTTTCTAGCCACTTTTGGTCCCCCTTCAGCTCTGATTCCAATCCCCTCAGCTACCCATTTTGATTACATGTCGAAGGAGAGGCTGAAATATCCATCATCAAAAACATCAAGGCCTTCAAAGCCACTGTCAGACAGTACTGGGACGAGCTAGGCTTGGAATAGTTTCATAAGTGAGAATCTAAAGGTATACAGTCAGTTGCTATCATGCATTGAAGTAGTGTTGAACTTGCGTTTGTCGTCGAAAATAAATATTGCCAAAAATATTTCATAAAATTAAAGTAATAATAATTTAGTTTTTGAGGTTTTATTCGTACGATCTTTGAAAAACAGTGAATAGCATCAAATTATAATAAATGATTTTTAAAATTCATTTTCACAATGGGTGAAAGGGGCATAGCCCTTCTACCCCCTCCTCTTCCGGACACTGCTGGGCGTATCATATGTTTTTGTGGAGCACTACCTTCTGGTAATACCTTTTAAAATGATCCAGAAGAGTCTAATAAAAAATATGTACATTCATCATTATTTAAATTTTGATGGCACAATTTAAATTGTATTCTTTTTTAATGAAAATCATGTTGCAATCCCTATTTCGGGAACCACAGCTATAAGCTATGGGATAAAAATGGACTATATTCTCAGAGATTCTAAATCACACTCAACAACTTTGCCAGTCTACAAATGTACAATTCATTACAAATAACTATTCATAAGCCTATAAACCCCTAGCTATGATTAGGCCTATAAACATATTATTAAGTCATATCCCCCAGTAAAGTAAATGGAAAAAATGATTCCCAATTGCTCGAAAATTGAAGTAAATATCATATTGTCATTCTTCAAATAGGTACATAAATCATAAATGTGAAATTGTCTAAATCCTCATAAGATTAAATCAAAAAGAAAGTGTAAGTTTGATAGACGACCTATCTGTTAACAAAGATAATTATAGAAATTTTTATTTTTATTCTAAAGATCATAACAGAGCTACATATATTTTTCAAAAATACGCAACTATTCATCTCAAAATAACAGAAAAAAAAAACACAAGTGAAGTTGGTAGCACATAGCCAATTCTTCCAAAATATGAAACAATGATTGTTGGGAATTGTTCCCAGCTTAACATGAGCTCATTCTAATTCAACCAATCCACGTTCAGATACTGATTAGGGTTAACGACTCATAAAAATTAACAGCTGACATAAAATATACTATTTATTTTTGCATTTGCGAGGTAAATAGACTTTCTTATTATGGCAAAGGACTCTGATCCCTCAAGCAATGCAACGGATCATATTGACATTAGTCTATAATTGGAGCAAAATATGGAATATTTTGACTAGATATTTGGAAAAAGTATAGAGAAATAGATCAAGCTATAGAAGAGGTTGTCAATATTGTCTTATGAGTTAATACAATATTGGAAATAGATCTCCAAACAAGAATCACACTGATATGAAGGAACGGCAGAGAAAAAAATACATCCTTTTTATTTTAAATGTAAGTTGTAAATAATTATATAACTAGCGAGGAAAATCGTGTTTATAACGGGAAGGTTACAAAAAAAGACGAAAATTAACATGATAACCTTAACAATTTGAAGAATGTTTTGGAGAAGATCAGCTGCAATCACCTATGACAAGTGAGGAATGAAAGAAGGAAATAAACTAGGACATTGCCAAGATTGATCTTCAATTATGTTCTGAGTCCAACAGGGACTAATAATTACAACTCTGCAACAAATCTTCATGTTACTCTCCATCTGTTATGAGCACACGCGAATGTTCAATCAGATTTCGAACATTATTGAATCTATATATATAATGATAACTGATAAGGAAAAGAAAATATATTCTTCAGATGACCTATTTAAAAAAACATCAATAAACAGACTAGTTCAAAAGTTAACACGATTTACATCTCTATAACTTTATCTTGAATCCCGACAGGTGATTTGATATAGAAGAGGAAAATGCGCTGTAAGCTATGTTGTCACTTGACTTTTCTACTTTTCCTTATAAGCTTTTTTTTTGATGCAATGTGTTAATCGTACTTTTTACTTATCCTAACATTTTATTATTAGTAAATAAATAGATTATTTAATTAATGGTGAATAATATTTAATTAAAATTCTTATATCATATAATCATCTTGAAATATATTCGTTAGTCAAGAGGACTTTTATTCAAGGATGTGATTAATTTGAGGGCAGTTGCTTGAGATTTCTTAATTTCCTTTCCCCGCATCTAAGAGGAACTAACGCATACTCACATTTCTAAAGCGTTGTTGTAAATGTATAACCCTCGCAACCTCTCTCAAATGTGAATATATAAGTAATAAATTATAACTTTAGTTATAATGATATTCCATTCACTCAATGGGTTCTTATCATTTTAAAGAAAATGTCGTATTCATCTTTCCTTGAGATCCTTCATTATTTTTTTTTCTTTCTCTTAAAAAAGAATAAAAAAAGAAAAATACCCCCTGGCTCGAGGAAATGGAATTTCTGATCCTAGTAGACAGCGAGGGCCATATGATAATATATAATTTAAAAAGTTAAAAAGAGTAAAAGATAGATAACTACAAATGATTTTTGATTTATGATGATTTTTCATGGGATAGTAGTTCACATCAAATTTTGTGATTCCAATTCAATGCACATGTACATAATTGAGTGACCTTGAATAAGAACCGTTACTTGTGTCATAACATTAGGCATGTAATATTGAGTGAGGATATTTCTTACTTACAAATAAGAGGACATTTGGCCTAAGGGAGAGGTACTAAATATTTTCCATATAGAAATGTAAAAATCTGTTCATATTTTTTCGTGAATAAATACAAAAAATGTCTAGAACAAAAATCAAAAGTGTCATGTACAATATCTCTTTTTTACTACTTCAATACATGACAATTTTATCTGAGGCAGGGGGTCTGTCCTCCCAATAATTTCTTTTGTGATTGTATGCGTCAGTTGTGAAGAAAATGCTGTGTATTTTGGGCAAACCGAAAATCAACAGGGTAACTCTGACAATTTGAAGAATGTTTTGGAGGAGAGAAGCGTAGCTATCATGACGTTTCATTAGATCAGCTACAATCAGCTGTGACAAGTGAGGACATTGCAAGAAATACTCCGATATCGATCCCCAATTCTACTCTGAGTCCAACAGGGAATTACAATTATAACTCCACAACACATCTTCAAGATTACACTCCGTCATTTATGAGGATACACGAATGTTCAATCAGGGGTTGAATATAATTGAATCTATTTAGGAAATGATGTTCACACCTCAGGAGTTCAATAATAATAATAAAAACAGCAGAGAAAATTAACACTCCTTCTTGACAGCTAAAAAGTACATACGATTGACATCACTATGTATCAGACTTTTATTCGCGACTCATACATAGTCAATTCAAACAAATCCAATTTATAATAAACAAAAAACAGTGAATACATACAGTAAGGTATATTTCAGTCAAATATAAGCCTTGTATTTAAATTTCTTGGATGAGTTAAGAGACTCAAAAATGTAGAATTTAGTTTATAATTTTCTTTTGAATTATGAAACTTAATTGGATCCTCCATGACCTTTCAAATAAAATCTATAAATTTATAATTCTTTGATTGTGGCAATATATTTTTGCCACTTTCAGTGTAACTTGCGGTGTCTCGGAAAGATTAATTGTCAATAATTTATTGATATAAATTTTTGACAATTTGACAAAGAATATAAATATACTCCATACTTAATTATGAAAAAAATTATTCTAGCTAGCTTTTGTGCTGATGTGTCACATTTATTGATTGTGGTGCTTTCTTTAGTATAAAATAAATTATATTTTATTGTATAATATCAATAGTATCAGACATTGGCCAGAGTTATTAGGCGTCGACCAAACTACAAATTTTGTTTTAATTATATAAGAGATAACTACCAAACCAATCTTCCGCTGCACTCTCCATTTTTCATAAGCACACTCTTACGTAGCTACTCACTCAATACTTCGTCGTTCTTTCCTCAAGAATAAAAAAATAATAATATGATTTGATCAATCAGATTTAATTCATTACTAAACGTCATCCAAAATTTATATTCATTTTTTAAAATTTTATATAAAGAAACTCCCGTTTTTTAATATTTGTTGAAGTAAACGCCTCCAAGATTTTATTTATTTTATACTATGCTTACTGTCTTTATTTTTTTATACTATATTGGTATATGATATATATCAGGGAGCACTACAGAGAGCGGGGATCAAATTGTCGCCAAAATATTTTCCTACAAAAAACAACACAAAATATACATTTTTTTACCTTTTTATTGAAAATCAAAACTATGACGAGCATATAGGTATAGAGTAGCCATTCATTCGATATAATCACCGTTGGCATCAATAACGGCCTCAATACGACCTCTGAACCGGCCGCAGGCTCTTCTGACCATCTCATTGTCTATGTTGCCGAATACCTCCTTGATGGAGTCCATCAGGCTGGCCTTGGTGCTATGGGGATGTCTGTTGGTATGTCTTTCGACATAGCCCCAGACAGAATAGTCCAAAGGATTAAGGTCGGGAGAGTTAGGAGGCCACAAATCCTTGGTTACGACTTCATAATAGTTCTCGGTTAACCACTGCATGGAGATTTTGGACACATGGCAGGGTGGGTGTTGAGTCCTGTTGCAGGGCCACACATCCAGGTAGACCTCTGTATTGACCTTTTGAACATGGGGAGGATTTCACCTCCATTATTAACCATGGCTGGTGCAGGTGGCTATCCATGACTATCTTGACAGAAATTATTTTCATCGGCATTCCGGGCTGCTTTGGGTCGAAAGATCTGGCCCACCTGCATCTTGTAGTTCCTGTTCCATTCCCTTATTTTTTTTATAGCTGGACCTTTATCTCTTCACCTTGTATGATGACGGCATGATGCTATACGCTGAAAGTCCTACGTTGAAGCAATCGATTTCACGTCCATTATTAACCAATGCCATGACTGACGAAAATAGTTTTCCTATTTGGTAACCGGTTTTTTATTTGATAATGTCGTCTTCAAGTCATCAAGGTTTAAAGTAGGCGACAATCTGATCCCCGCTCCCTGTATATACAAACTGTTTCTACAGTACCCTTTGACTGTTTTTCATTGATAAACTTTCCTGTATTAATATAGATGCAAGTCAATTTGAAACATTTGCAACTTTAGTTCTAAATAAAATTAGACATTTTTATCCACTTATAAGTAAACAGATACGTGGAGAGGCCTATGGTATGGATTTTTGGGATTTGATAAATTTCTTAAATATATTTTGCTGTTTGGAATATAAGTAATTAATATTTAAACGAATGAAGTTATTTTGCAACATACAAACCCCATTTGTTTGGTTCCAGAATGTTGGAAATTAATTGTATAAAGAAACATATATTGAGTATACCAATTCGAGAGTGTTGATCCACGTTGCATTTGCTTCGTCTTTCTGTTATTGAATAAACTCAAAAGCGGATTTAAAAAAGAAGAAGTAAACGCCCATAATCGTATGATCATCTCACTGAATTGCTATAGTGGATATAAAAAAAAAGTTGTAGGCAGAATTCATTCTTTTTTTTATGACTTGGAAAATTACATAACACTTTTTTTTTCTTTTGAAATTACATCTACACAGTTAGTGGAGAAGAATAAGAACTCCACGCCTTATTTCATATTCTACGACGAACGCATCTTTGTACAAAATGTATGTATGAACCGTCATATGATAGGAATTTGATTGCTAGGAAATACGAAAAGGCAACCTGAGGAGTACAAATCGTGGGTGTCAAACCTGAGTACCTCAATACTCTAACCTCAATTACATGATATTAATAATATTCAGCATTATCACAAGATTTGTCTTACTCGTGTCAAATTGTCTTATTATAACGCAAGGAAAACCGTCATATCAGGAACAACGGTTATAAAGCAATTCAAAAAGGAATCATTCTTAGAGGCTACAAAAAAGAAGGATTACAAATGCAAGTTGTTAGTTCTACATAGTTTTAAAGGTCTCTATTAGATGCTATTATCTTAATATTTATATATATGTATATGTACATATATTCGACCTTTTCGTTATTTGACATTCTTTTTAAAGAGTTAATTAATCAAGAAGAAGAGCTCAAATGTCAAATATTATCACTCACTCACACATACACGTAAGGAGTTAGTAAATACAGGATTAAAGAACCGTTACTCTTTGATTACAACGGTACACATTAGGGATATTAAACGTGTAAGTAATGCCTCTTAAGGATATGTAGAATGCGTTAAAAAAACGAGGGAAAAAAACAGGTCAATAAGATTAATTCAAATATCTTGAGCTTTATTTAAACTATCAATTCAAAAGTTTGGATGGGGATTGTGTTAGATATGTGCATTTAATTCTCAAAATGTTCGCCCTTAGCAGCCGTCATGCGTTCCAGATGGCGTGGATGTGGCACAAATCCTGATGAAGAACGTCCTAGGTTGTCTTCTAGGATGGCGGATCTTTGACTCCCTCCTCTCTAGATTGCCCTAAATTTCATAGTCTAAGAGGCTACATCTTCCAAGGCCAAAATGTTTTCAAATTATTAAACATGCCACTTTTTGGGTTACTTTGGACTTGTGACTGAGTGCACTGTCCTACTGTCAAACATAATTACCCTCAGGATAGGTCGAGCTTAACCAGTGATTAAAGACTTTACACATGACGTACATTATTGCTCTTCCCCCATTTTGAGGCCATAGGTAAGCAATGGAGGAGTATGGCATTTCTATCACTGATCACGACGCCCTGTGACATGATACCGGCTGTCTGTTTAGTCTGGAGGTGTAGAAACCTCTTTTGCTGGGTAGGCCACAAATATTTCATTTTGCGGTTTTTTTTTTTTTAATAATATAATTTATCTAATTCACGTAATTATCTACATTCTATAAACTATATGATCCCTTCTCAAGAATGAAATAATCCTGATAACAGCATTATAAAATAGGACATCTTGTTCAAGTTGCAATTGCAAAAAGTATTGCAACCTTTCTAGGTAAAATATTTTATGTAACATGTACATAATGAAGTGTGGAGGGGGGGGGGCAACAAATGGCTCAAATTTATGCGATATCAGCAGCCTCAAGTAATTCATATTTAATAGTAGTAATGGGATTTTTGTACAGGAAAGTATATTTTATAGGTAAAAGAGAAAAAACACATTGTGCGTGTTCTCCTTTTTTGTTCCTTCTTTAATAGATCGTCAGGGTATCTTTGAAGGAAGAATTATCGCTTATCTTTGGTGTATTTTTCAAAAAAATATATATTATTTTAACATCTAATAACGGTCTATATCAATAATACCTCAAATCTTGCTCCACTTTATCTTCACCGTCTCTAAAAAATTCAATGCTTAGTTATTATTTATCTATGGCTGTAACACGTTCACGTTTTATTTCCATTTTTTGCTCGACACTTAGCTAAGAAAACACTCATTTGAACGTGAGACACCTCGTTTGAAAGCCTAGTTATTCTTCCTTTAGAATACAATTTTGAACTAGGACTCACTTAGTTATATTCAACATAAACTTTTATCAATTTCGTTTTAAACGCATATAGCTTTGAATAGTGAAAGGGTTGTATTTTTTTTATTACTATTTTGCAACGAAAGGGTTTAGGAACTTCAATCCTAAAACGGAGAGGGGCATGAGCTTGAAAAATAGACACTTTAGGGTTAGAGATTACACTTTGAGCTCAGAAAAGCATAAACGTGTCTCAAAAATGGATGAACATGGATTGCAATTTTTATATTATACCATTTCTTCATAAAAGGCCAAGAATGATACAAATAGAATCATCTAACAGCTTTCCCTCCCGAATAAATTTCAGTCGGATAAATCATAGTAAATGGTCACATCACAAGGACTGACTGTCCAAACGATAAGACAGTTCTAAAACTGAACTGGGCCGAATAAATAAGAACCCACAAAAAACTAGTTGCGATGTAAATCTTGTTTATTTTTTAGCTGGCCCGTTTTTTTTGGAATTGGTAATCGGAAGAATGAATTTTATCTTCCTTGGCTTTTTTCATTATTATTTAACTCCTTTCATACTACATTCAATTATATTCAAAACCTGATTGAACATTCGTGTGTTCTCATAAAAGACGGAGAGAAATCTTAAAGATTTGTGGATAAGTTATAATTGTATAGCTTAGAGAGAAGAATTGAGGATCGGCATCGGAGTATTTCTTGCCTATGTCCTTGTTTATTTAATTCTCTCCCTACTCCCTTGCCACTACTGATTGTAGCTGGTCAAATGAAATGTAATGAAAGCTAAGCTGCTCTCCTTCAAAATATTTTTCAAATTGTCAGGGTTACCATGTTGATTTTCGTTTTTTTTTTTTAAAAAAAAACAACATATGTTTAAAAATTGAATGCAAAATTATTAAATCAAAACACATGAATTTTTTCGTATTATATTTGTATATTATATAATCTTTTTTAATTTCTTTAAATTTCTATCTTCTTAACATAAAGTAAATTTGATTTTAACAAATTTTTTTTTCATTTAAAAAAATGTCACAGAAGCCCGCTAAGAAATATATATAAGTATATATATATATATATATTTATATTATAATGGAAACAAATACATATATTATTTACAACACCTCAGATTCACTACGCTAAATATGTAAGTAAATACGAAGCTCAGGATAATCATTTTTTTTTCTTGGTATACATATCAAATAACACAAACACATAAAGAGTATAGAAATTCGAACAGCACCACAGACATTGAGAATTAACAGTTTGGCAACGATACATTTATTGGATATATATTTCTAATGTTGTGTACATTTGTAGATGATGGGTGGGTGAGTGTGAATAGGACAATTATCAGTCTAGATTTTTTCATATTTTATAGAAAAATATAATTAAACTTTTATATTACATAAAATTAACTAATTAAAATGGTTTCAAATGAGCATTGAACATTGTTAATTTGAATTATATATTTTTTATTAATAATATTACTATTACTCTGTATATTAATCAACTTCATTTTGCCATTTAATTCGAACTGCCGCCTGCTTATCCAACATATAAGTTTGTACTTACCAAAAGCAAAAAAAAAAAAAAAAAATCTAAAAAAATGTCTGTAATTTTTTCTTATATATATATAGTATGATTAACACAGTTTTATATAAACCAAGTGAGTACACTAATGAACTGACGAATGTAGTCTTTCTTTTTCATCATGGAATGATTCAAATTAAATATTTGTTTGTTCTTATTCACATCAAGCAGCATGTATAAACGTGGGATTAAAAAAAATCAAATCAAGGGACGGCTCTAAGGAAGTTGTGTTTGATGAAGATGATGATGATTAGATGATGTATTGGAGGGTGAAGAGGAGGATAAGGAATTATTAGTAGCTAGAAGATGTCGAAAATCAAAAGCTGGTTTCACATCTTCCCCCCTATTATCTGAGGAGGATGACGACTCATGGGAGTTATTAGAGAAAGAATTAAAATGTTTCTCTAGAAGAAGTCTCTCTTTCTCTTTTCTCTGACGAAATGCCTTCTCATCAGCATCCATACTCAGGTCCGTGGGTTGATTATTGTCTTCATCCTTGATGGGAAGAAGAGGAGGTGAAGAGTTGGTATCATCCATCATGGGAGTATCACTACCACTTGGTGGTGAGTCTGAGGCTAATGAAGATTGTCTTGCAGCCTGTTGGGCTGCTGCTAATTTATGAGCAGCGGCTTGAGCATCCATCTGCTGACGGAGAAGGGATATGTTTTTTATACTTTTCAATTCGGATGGATTACGAAGAAATCTAAAATAAATCAAAGTAAAAAAAAAACACATTATAATCAAATCGCTGGAAGGGTTTTTATCATTTCTAGATAGTTTCCATTTGATCTTTAAAAATTAAAAGCAATAAAATAAAGGTATTAAGATGTTTTCTTCAAGATATACATACATTGTATGAAGTCTAGACCAAAAAAAAATCAAAAATCAAAAGTAATAAATAGTTTTCATTTTATAGGGTACTACTTTTGAAGAAATAATCAGAACACTAAAGGAATAATTTTGAATATCTTACTGGTAGCAATGCCGTTCTCCCTGAACCTTTCTCAAAATATTGACTCGATAATAGTATCGCAGAGCTCGAGACATTTTATCATAGTTCATAGAGAGATGGTTTTTTTGAATTCCCCAGAGTTTCGCAAGTCCGGCTGGATCCACAATTTTAAAAATTCCAGTTTCCTTGTTTTTCCATGCAATATAGGATGTATATCTCTGAGAGGGATCGTTGAGAAGCTGTTGAAGAAAGTCCCACAAGAGTCTTCCATTCGTGTTTAATTCTGGAGTTTCCTCATTTTTAGAATTGTTATTGTTGGATGTAACGTTAGTGGATGAGGATGGAGTATTAGAAGTGGATGATTCTTTGGGGGATCTTGGGGGTCTGGAGGGAGATCTTAGTGGATCAGAGTCTTCGCTATCCGAATGTGAAGATGAAGCGGAGCGATTGTTGCTATTGTTAATGTTATTATTATTATTAAAACAACCACCCACACTATTGGTGATGATAGCTGAAGGAATAGAATTTGAGTTTTGAGTTGACCTTGGAGGATACAACTGATGTATTGAGGTTATTCCTCCCGATGATACAGATGATGAAGACTCATTCCCCCCAGAAAGGCTTGGAGGCATAGGAGGAAATAATTTAGGTGAACTATTTTGTGAGTCTATAGAGGGTGATGGACTTAATGTCACAGAATTGGCTTGCGAAATAAGATGACTAAGATTATGAAACCCATCTGATCCAGCTCCAGGAGCAAACAGAGGCCATGCGTGAGGGGAAAGTGGTAGCGCAGGACTGGAAGGATTAATAAGTGAGTTTGGAGGTCGCGGAGTTAACGGACTACTCGGAACAGCGCATTCTCGTATTAGCATTTGCAAAATGTTGTGAATGACATCTCCGGCTCCAGCGCAGCGTTCTGCTAAATCTATTTTGTTCAGTAGACAGAGAGCTTTACCTAATAAATAAAAGAAAATTATTTTCAAATTACTTTTGCATAATGTAAGTACGAAGCAACTTACCATTCATTTGAAATTTATCCATATCAATTTTTTCTAGGTCAAACTCTCTTTCGCAATACCGGAGAAATAGATTAACATCCTCCCGAGACCATGACCTCGGGTCGCAAGTTAGACCTCCAGGTAACTGTGTGCGGAGTTGCATTTCTAGAGGAGATGGCGGGGGTTGGGGTAGAAAGGGATTGGGATATCTCCATAGCAATTCTGGAGAAAAAGGTAATGCGAGAGGACCGGACGTAAGAGAGATAGGAGGAACTTTCATCGTTGAACGTAGAGCAGCTGCAAAGCATTGAGCTGCTGCAGTGGCAGCAGTATGTTGCTCTTGTAGAGTAAGTGAATTCTCAGGAGAGGAGGATGACTGAACCACTTCGTCCTCGTTAGATGCAGTTTTGTTCAGGAGTTGAGCTAATGCTTGGGAAGGACTCACCTATAAGAAAAAAAATAATAATAATATAAAATTGTATGAAAATGAATACGTTGAGTTAGTTCGACACGTGTTAATTAAACTATACATAATTATTGAATACCCAATCAAGAGGTGGACTAATAATGGAAGGAGGCGTCGTTGTCGTCGGAAGCAGGGATTGTTTATCATGGGATGAAGAATATAATAACATCTTTGTTATTTTTTTGATTTTGGAAGCCCTTATTTTACGACGTTTATGACCGTTTTCAAACATTTTTTTTTTTTTAATAATTAGGATGTGTATATATTTTTTTCTTAAAAAAAGCTTGAAACGCACAATAGAGGAAGAAGGTAAAAAAGATATAGTTGAAAGAAGAAAAAAAATCATAAAATCATTTTTTTTAATAACAATAATGTACTGATAATCAAAAATTAATAATCGATAACATCCGTAATCAAATATGATAAGAAGTCTCAGTACAAATATAACTTCCTCAGGCTAAACAGAATGAAAATATGTAGGTACATTCTATATACGCTTTACACATACTATATACTGTATTATAAATAAATATATAAATATAATCAGCTCCAATTTTATTTTTTCATGTACCTTCAAAAAATAAATCACCCATTTTTGAAGAGATAATAATTATTTAAACCTTCCCGCTATGAAGGGTTGAGAGTTTTCAATTTTTTGTTTTTCCCTTTCCCCCTTCAACAACTCTAGGTATAAGGGGGGACAACAACATCACTTTAACCTGTTGGATGATGTTAAAGGAATAATGACTCTACTACAACGACAACAACAGCAGCAGTGAAGATGAAGAGGACGAATACCGTTAGTTCAAATCAAATAATTCCTGTTTTTTTTTAATGATTATATGATAATGCGTATACTCGTAGATATTAATATATACGCTCCTATTCTTTCTTTTTGAAAGGACTCACTTGTACAGTTAGTTAGAGGATGGAAGAAGCAACACCAATAAGAATTTAAAAAAAAAATATATAATCCTTTGAACTCCCAAAAAAAGAGGGGAAAAAATCAAGACACAAAAGTTGATTATTCACAGGGTTAAGAGGAGGTAGTGTTGTTGGTTGTAAAGGTAAAAAAATATCTTACCCCTTCAAAAAAAAAAATAATAATAAAAACAACTGACCCATCATTATGGCTGGTTGTCTAGAAAAAAAATATATATATAAAAAAAAAAATTGACTTCCGGCCCAAATGAGGGGAGATTTATATTATAAATACAATACATATTAGTGATGGGCTTCGTTCTGAAAATCCTAGACCGATGTGATTTTAAGAGGAGCAAAATCATCCGGTCCTTTAAAGGAGTACGGAGAGGTCTCATAAAATTTGTTCTAGATTTGACTACAGATTTATGGCAAAACTCAATAGTATTATAAAACGATAATGATGGCTTAAGACATAGTTAAATGTGAAGAATCCATGCTCAAAACAAGGTTAATATGACAAGAGATTGAGAGTAATTTGATTTTTTGTACAAAAGTTAGAATTCCTCTGTTTAAAATTTGAAATCATGTCAGGTTTCAACTGGATAGAGGGGGCCCTAGTGGCTATTCATGTGCATCAAACAGTCTCTATAAATGAACATTTGGTGACGTCGGCTGTGTTTCAAAATTGTGAAAATTGATCTACAATAACGTCATAAGTTAACGTAAAGTTAATTGTGTTGGATAAATCAGATTTATATAACTCATAAATCAGGATAGGGAAAAAATTGGTTTACAAATTGAGACCGAAAAAATAGGTGAGCGATTAGTAAATTACATAACGGTCTTGAAAAAATCACTTAAGACCAAACAGAAAAGAATATCGGTCTTGGCCCATGTCACCTCTACACTAATATATATACCGGGTGTAAAAAAAGTAAAAAGTAATACAGTTTTGAAAAGGTGTCTATGATTAAATCTTAAAAGTTCCGATTATTTTTGAATAGCTTAGATTCTAAGCCTATGATTGATGTAGATGTTGTAAACAAAAATCCTGTATGTGACGCGATAGAGGCAAGAAGAGCCATCATAGGCAATTTAATCCCCGCCAGAAGGACCACCTCGGACATTATGAAGGACTTGAAAGTCAGCAAGGCCACATTCTATTGAATCAGAAATCGTTTGGATGATAGGGAAAACCTTAAGAACAAAGCCGAGAGTGGAAGACCCACCAAAATGAAAGCTGAAGACATCATGGAGGCCTTTAAGATCAACTCAACGATAAAGATGTCAGAGTACCCCAAAAAGAAGAAGGTGGATCCGTCAACTGTAGCCAAGGTCATCATAGTGTCACTTAAATTAATTGAGAGACCACTCTTGTCCCAATGTAAAAAAAAAACTACGTCTTCAGGAATGTCAACAACTCTTGAATGATCTGAACCACAATAGCAACCAGGTAATTTTTTTCTCTGGTGAAAATACCTTTATCGCTGACAGACACATCAGGACAGTCATCAAGACCATCCTGCTAATATTGTAGAAGAGTGAATGGGTAGCAACGTGAACTTCTGATCCAAGAATCCTTGGCACCCTCAGAGCCCAGTTCTGAATCCACTGAATTATTCATTTGGTGGCAAATTGAGAAGAAGGCCTGAAAAGTCCACCACCCGAACATTGATGCCCTGAAGACCTCGGTTAAACAGCAGTGGAGGATCATGAAAAAGGAATACGTTGCCAATGTGTTCGTTCCTGAGACTGTCATAGAGGCTGATGGGGGCCAGATTCATAATTAATGTGCATTGTTATAGAAAAAAATAGAATACATTTTTTCCTTGTACAACATCATCCTGATCAATTATGAGTATTTAATGACTACTTAGAGGCAGGTCTCTGTACTTTTTCTATACCCAGTATATATATGTAGTAAGTTAGGAAAAAATCAATCTTAAACCAGAATCAAGGAAAATAAAAATGTTCAATTTTGTACGACCCAATATTTAATAGACATATTTCAGCCAATTATATGCTAAAAAAATATGAGATTTTAGCCGATATATTGGGGCCAATGTAAGTCTCTTACATCAAATAAAGATTCTAAACGATAGTTAAAACTCTTTTGCATCTTAACTCATTCCACAAATTTGTATGATAAGCCTATAAGTATAAAAAAAAATATTGGGATTGTTGTCTTTTCATGAATGGGTTCAATATAGTTTTTATGCTGACGCAACATAAACATTAACCTTCAGCAGAATCCATTATTTCAATTCAAATAGAGAAGAAAAAAAAATGAATCACAGGCAGAACAAGGAGTTAGTTATTGCTCTTATATACAGAGAAGAACAAGATTGAAATAACGGGTACATTATATTTATTATTATTATTCAACAAATACCGCTACACAAGTGGGAAGAAGAAATGGGATATACGCCAATGGCCCATGATCATGTCCTATCCCACTGCTATGTTACTTAGCTAAGTGCATAATGTAGAAGGGACAACACCTGTTACTCTTGTTCCTTTTTTATAAATGGATACGTTACAGTAAAGGAATCAAATTCCACAACCAGATCTGATCATCATTGTACATAGTTAATTTATTTTTATTTTGTTAATAATCGAATCAAAAGGAGGGGGAAGGGGGAGTTATTTTAAGGGCCTGAATAAAGTAAAGTGTCACTTTTATTTAAGATTAAGAGGGAAAGAGAAGGGAAAAAAAAAAAAAGACTTAAATATTTTGTTAAACGATTTCGAGGGAGCTACAAACTAGGTCATATACACAGCAAATCCTATTTACATAATACGAATATGTGTTTAAAAAAAGGGGTAAAAAAATCACTTTGTCTATTTTAAGAACAGCAACATTAATTCTTCTTTGCTTTAGTAAATGTATAAATAAGGAATCTTCCTTCTTATTATTTTTTGTGGTACTAAAAAAGAGCGAATGTAAAACTTGTGTTAGCCGAAAAGATCCGTGCCTTCGGGGAATCGAACTTTTAATAATCATAAAAGAGATCCAAGTTATTTTCCGGATCTTAGAAAGCTAATAATTTAACTCAATACTTAATCCTAGTTCTAAAAAAAGAGATGATTTATATGGAATGTAGCATCTCTATTATTTACTTTAATTAGTGCATAAACAGTTGCATCATGTGGTTATTCCACACAGTATAATTGGTTGTCAGCCGTAGATATTTTACCAGTTGTTTTTACCATTGATTGATTGGATACGAATGAGTTCTTACTCAGCTGTGAACAATTATCAACTATTATTGGTGTTGGATAAAAAAAGTAAAAAGACTGCCATGTGTCAGTTCTTGGACCGACCTTATCAGTCTTTTATGGCAACTACAACAGGTGAAATGACGTAGTTACCAACTATGTCCTTTTAGCTGCTCAACATAACCAGACAAGACAAGATACCTGAAGTCAAAAGAATAAAGTGTGAGGCTAGAGTTCATTATTGCCTTCTTTTTTATATTATTTAACTCTACTTAGGAATGAAGAAAATAAAAAAGATCAGTCCTTAGGATCGTTGAATCGTAAAAAAGATCGGACATGGGGGGAAGGCTGATTAGGAAATCAGTCCTAGTACCGATCCAACAACACTTATAATTATTGAATAATAATTTTATAATAGGAAGAATTGGCCAACTACCAAGTAATTTTGGGCCTTTTTTATGGTGCTTTTCGAATAAGAGGTAACGAAATACTGATTAGGTAACGCCGTGCACAATGTTATGATAATTAATATTCTAATAGTTACAACATTGTGGTATTCATTGTTTGGAGATCAGTAAGCAATACAACTTATATGCTCATAAATTCGAGATAAGTAGATCGGGATCCGAAAGTTCGGGTCTCTAAGGATCCGAACCGGCCCGAATCCCAGAAAATGTGGATCCATGCTATCTTTAATAGATACACAATGTATACATATATCTGAAAAACGGATGTTTCCTATCATTCCTACTTCCTATTCCGTTAGTTGTAGTTGTTATTGTATTCTTCCTAAAGTCAGTTGTATGTAGATATTTAAGGGATATAAAAGCATTTATATATATTATGTATAATAATATTAATAGAAGGGGGGAGGAGGGAGGGTAGGAGGTCAATTCTATATACAACGATAATAATAATTGAGGAGGATTCGTGGGAGTAATCTGGAAATTCTCCAAGAGCAATCTCATAACACGAATGCACGAAAAAGTAGTGGAAAGTCTACTACAACACTTGGCAAACCCAGTTGGTGCCGGGGGGATTGAAATAAGTAAGAATGTAAAGAGAGACGCATTAAAGATGATACATGTTATAATAGCAGACTACCTCATTCTATAATACCTAATAACTAACTAACCCATTCCCTGTTTGTATTAATTATTACTAATTGTGCATTCATATGTCGTGTATAAGTTAAATACAACTTGAGCCGTTATTTGAAGTACAAACTATAGATTGAGGCTACTATTTTTGGATCTATTCAAATTAATTATTTATTATCAGAGGAAAAAATAATGATTTTTTTTTTTTTTTCATTTTTTAAAGTCAGGATGAATAAATAATATATTTTTATTTGTTCGAAAAAATTAAATTTTTTGGCAATGGTAATTGTTTTTTGAAATTTTTTCCATGAATAGTAGAGCAGAGGATTTTTAATTTCTTTTCGGAAAAATTTAATTTATTTTGGAAATCTGTGGATTTTTAAAATTTTTGATCGAAAAAATTTAATCATTGAAATTTTATGGAATTTTTTTCCCAAAAAATTTAACTTTCTGTGAATAGCAATGGATTTTTGACCTTTTTTCCCAAAAAAATTAATTCCAAAGACAAAGCCCCCGAAAATATAATCCTGCGGACGCCCCTGGTTATGTACTTCTGATAGTAATAATTGGTGGTATTTGAGCTATATATCTGTTGTGTATAAGTTGCGATTTTGTACAATTTGCAACTTGTATAAGGAAATTGTACAATTTCTTTGTCTTTATATGCACTATATAATTACAACATTGGGCACTTTAATACTCAACTGTACATTGATACTATCATTTCCTTCTATGATCTATTCGAATAACATAGTTATTATGTAATTATGAATTATATAATCCCACGCATTTTTATATTATAATGTGCCGCATAATAATAGTAATTTGTAGTATTGTACCAGCCTGTATTTAGGACTGCAGACTGCAGTTCCTTCTAGTTCAGTCTTGATACGGTTCAGCTAATTCCGGTATATTAGTCCTAAAAATTTTTGAAAAAAAAAAATTGAAAAAATAATTTTTGGTCAAAAATTTTCAAAAATCCATAGCTACTAGCAAAAAATCGAAAAATTTAATTTTTTGCTCTGTAGCATAATTTACCCGAAAGACGAAAAAAATTATAATTTGGAGGGACTACAGTCATTCCAGCCAAGCCCCTGAAAACTTATAAAGTTCAGTCTTTGATAACGCTAATCAACATTATGTCTCCTTTCTTAATCAGTTATAGAACGTACTTCCGAAGGACCGACGGTTTTAAAGATCCTTTCCAAGGACTGATGGGACTAAAACTCTACTGGACTGAATAAATAAGGACAGAAATTGTATTAAAATAGCCAAAAAATACACTCAAAATATCAATCATCCATCTTCTCTCTAACTGTAGATTCCCATCTCTGACTTGATAAGTCATGGCTATTTCATTATTTATTCTTTTTGATAAATAAACAAATTAATAAGTTATGCAACACTTTTTGTTCCATTTCCAAAAGAGAAGGAATACATTATCTTGTTGATCCCTCGTCCTATATATTGGGCATCTTATTATTTCTATTAATAAATTTTGTCTATCATATAGAAATACAAATCTACGCTTTCATTAATATTAATTAATAGGACTAATAATAGTCTGGAAGTGCTAAAGAAATAAATAACAGTTGGTGTGATTGACTTATTTTACTAACTACAAGATGATTTCGGGCTTTCCCCCGGTTTCTTTTTGAAAGAAAGGTTGCGATATCCAATAAAGGTAACGACCTGCCATGGAACATTCAATTATTATATATTCCTCATCCCAAGAACTGAAAAATCCTTCATTTAAAATTATTGATGTAATTTTTTGGTTGCAACTTGTATAATTTGCTTATACAAGTTGCAACTTAAACATAACTTATGCATGTCTTGTGTCACATAATTAATCATTAATAATATATCGATTATAATCTATGGAATATTCAATTATTGTATTATCTTATTACAATAAATAAATTCTTCATTTAAAATGGTTCATCTCAATGCGTAATTTTCAATAGCAAAAAATATCAAAGTTACAACGATCATTTAATAAGATATTTAATTATTCTAATATCCGTATATTCTTCATCGCATTTCTGAGTGTCAACTTGTACAATTCCCTTAACCATACAAATTACAGCTTCACACAACATAACACACATTTTCCCTTCCTTCATTTCTCCTAAAATAACAAAAGCTGTCTAAATTTAGAAAGAGTCAAATTCCACCTTATCCCTCTTTAGATACGTCGAATAATAATTCTGCGTTTTTTTAGTCCTCAATATGTTGTACAAAATATTTGGAATGCTTTCTATAAAAATAAAAAACTCATAAAGAAAGAGAGTAGAATGAAAACATGGATGCAGAAAAAAAAGAAGTAGTTAAGGATATATGTGGCCCATCAACACAAAAGCAAGCTTGAATTATTTTTATACAAAATTGAGTGTGGATTACATTTGTATTCTTCCACAAATTATGATACATCTCTATCAAGAAATTATTCTTATTAACTCATTGAATGTGCCCCAAATTGCACTTATTTTACCCCAAAAAATTGGTCACACCATAAGAATGCGAAATCATCATTTGAATAATAAGCGTATAATTGACTCGAATATGTCTAAAGAAATATTGGGCAGTATGGTTAAATGAAGAACAAAGAAAAATATGGATTTTTTATCTTATCTTTCTTTATTTTTGTTCAAAGATTGTTTTATGCTGACCCACCACATAAGTTATTAGATTTGGCCGGAAATTACTCAGAATTTGAATATGCTTTTTATTTTTTTATTGCTTTTCACACTTGTTTATATTTTTTTGCAAAAGTATGAGAGGAAAGAAAGGGGGGGAAAAATGATTAAGAGATGAATTTTGTTATTTTTTAAATGTCCAAGGCTGGGGATTACCCCCCTCCCATATATACACTTATTTATATATATATTTATAGAAGGTAATCGTGAGAATTTTCCGCTTTTTCCAACTATCTTATTTGTAGTTGGAAAAAGAAAGAAAGAAAAAGATGTGGTAAGTAATATATTAGTGTTGGCTTCCAATTTAATAAATTTGAATTTACTCTAACTCAAATTATCATTACAACTCGAATCAGTCGATTAATGATGAGTCAAATTTTAGGTTTTTTTCCATAGGACAGTAAAAAAACAACTCTTATTAAAAATGAGTTAATGTATTCAATAGGAGAAATCACATCCGAATTTAAATTATTATATATACTCACAGGGGCGTTCGAAGGGAATGGGCAGGGACCCACCCAATTTTTTTTTTTTTTTTTAAATGATCACACTGAAAGAAATTATTTTAAGGATTTCCTTTAGAAAAGGTCTTTCGATCCATCCAATTATGCAGGGGAGCAAAAATTTAATTTAATTTTTTTTTACAAAAAAAAAAAAAACAAAGCTCCCTCCCAAATAAAAAATATATAATCCTGCGGACGCACCTGACTGATGTAGGTAGGATATTTTTAAATAATTTAACTTCTTTAACTCAACTGATAAGATATAGTCCCGTATTCATCTACCGGGACAACTGTTGTTATCTATTCATCTCTATTATGCAAATTTTCAGAGGTTAAGTCATTTTTTTAATACAATTTTCCTATAAGCAATGTTATAGAACAAATAATTAGGTGTTGATTGCAAAAAAAAAGTGGTCATAGTCCCAACCATGAGCACAGAGAACGAGAAGAGAATTTAGATAGCAGCGCTCCTCCACGCAAAATTGTCTCAGAAGGCAATGCCTTCCATGCATGGAAACATTGTAAATCGTCTTACTCGAGGCCCCAGTCTGCTCCCCAATGGCCTCTTGCGACAATTTCGCCCGGAGGAGGGTTGCTATCTCAATCCTCTTCTCGTACTGCTTGTTCATGCTAGCAAATAGGACTATGTTTTTCTTATAAATCAACAGCTAATTATGTGGGAACTAGAACATTGCTTATAGGAAAATAGTACAAAAATGACTATTCACCTCTCAAAATTTGCATAATAAAGAGTATTAAATAATAAAGGTTGGCTCGGTTGCTATTTAACGAGTTAATGGTCCATATATATAAAATGTTTTGATTCTAAAAATATTTGGTGATCGTATACGGAATCACCAGGAGAGTATTGGGTTTAATTATTATGTAGAAATCCCATACATAACATAACATAGAGTTGAATCCAAAACTACAAATACTTATACAATAACAATAGTTGTAACTCCCCACTTTTTTCTTAAAAGCTAAACCAATACACTTTACTTTTTATATTATATACAGTTACATTTAGTGTTGGGATTCGGTCTGAAAAACCTAGACCGGTTAAAGACGGACCAAACATTTTCGCACCTTCAAAACATTTAGTCTGCACCGGTCTCAAAGATGATCGGGGATAAATCGGTCATACAGCAAGAGTGTCCACAGGGGGTGGGCTGGAGGGGCTTGTGCTCCTTCCCAAATTAGTGATTTTTGTCGTTATTACCCAAATGTTTGTTGGAAGAAAAATTTCAAATAGGAAAACCGGTAATTTTTTTTTTTCGAGTTTTCTTTTCTGGCAAAATGCCCATTTAATTGGTCAGATGGATTTGCATTGTTTAAGTATAATTAAACATTTTAGTATTACATCTATTCCATCTGACTCAGGAATGGTCTTTGAAGTCCATATTCATATAGGTTACTTCCTTCCCTAGGAACGAACGAAACGCAAACCTACGCAAATTGAGTTCAAGAAAATAATTTATCCCGAGCGTGTTGTTCATGGTCTTTCCAAAAAATCAGGCTCGGGCTAAAACTTTATTACTTTTGCGAAAAAATTAAGTATGTTGTTAACGTCCATGTACAAAAAAATTGGTTTTTTTAAAATTTTTGTCTAGAACAATTTTATGAATTCTTAATGACGTAAAATTTGTGAACATTGACCTACAATCACGTCATATGAAGTTAAAATTGTAGTATAAATCATATTTGTACAACAACTCATTAAACAGGGAAAAACAGGTTGAAAATCGGTTCATAGATTGATACCAAAAGAATCGTTCAACAATTTTAAAAGGACTTAATTTTTTGTCTACGGTATGGTCGGAAATAACGGTCTGGAAAATATCAGTCAAGACCAAACCGGATTAAAATTTCGTTCATGGACAGAGTCTCAACACTCGTGCCTACGTATTACTAAGAGAAAGGTAGTATTTGGCATAAAGGATACACAAGGAACAAAACGTTGGAACAATAATACTATCCTCCTTCTTCCTTATTTCATTTGACATTTAAATCCCTCTCATCTCAAAGAGTAGGAAGGAGGTATGCCACGGAAGTGCACCTTTCTTCTTCCTGACTATGAGGCTTTCTAGAAGGAGGCCTACTAATGGGCGGGGATATGGGTGCATGTACACTTTTAGGAAATAAATACCTTAGATATGAAACTATAATGATCGAGGATCACACTTATGGAGTACAAAAATAGTGTTCATTATCATACTAATGGAACAAAGTAGGAAGCAGAATTCGGTTGAGGAAGTCTAAGCAATAGTGCGGCGGCGAGCGTTTGTTGTTGTTGAATAAGTCTATAAAATTATTATATGTACATTTGGAGTTTTCAACTACGGAAGAGGAACATAGTTTTTTTTTTTAATATGTTCCTTTAATAAGGCATCTTGCAGAGTCATATTTAACAACAACAAAAACAACGATTCTCAACTCCTAAAAAATATTATATTCCATGTACACACGAAGGAAATAATAAGGAACCACTTGGTACAATGGATAAAATCACTCAGATGGATAAAAAAATGTATTATATAAATAGACAGTACATACCATATATATGTATAATAATACTTTACACTTTGGATTGAATTCCTAATTCAATCACTCATTATTCAAAAAGAATGTATCAAAATTCTAGTACATATTAGTGTTGGATTCGGTTTTAAGACAGACTATTCCAATTATAGAGTTCGTTCGAGTTTTAAAGTATTTACATAATATATAATAATGTAGATTCTCCTTTTTAATACATCAACTCATCTTTTAATTAGATAATTGTAGTTTTTTTTTTTACCAGACATCCCTTTGAATCATAATAGAAAATTTTACAAATAGTTATTACTCGAATGTTTCGATTCGCTTTAATTATAATTTGAATTGAAGTTAAGTGCGATTTTATATATAAAAAAAAGTTTGAGCAATATGTGTGAAAATTGTCGACTTAGGTAAAGTCGCGTTTTTTTCAGAATTGAGGTGATACAGGGAATCAAAGACTAGTATATCATTTGAAAGTACATATGTGGCCTGTCAACACAAAAGCAAGGTACAATGTTTTTTACCAAAGTGAGTGTGAATTACATTTGTGTTCTTCGACAAATTAACTCCATTTCTATCTGCAAAATATTCTAAATAACCCACTGCAAATTGCACTAAAAGTAGTCAAAATTTATCAATTAAATAGTTGACAGGGATCAGGGCCAATATAAGCCCTCTAACATTAATTAGTTTTTAAACTATAAGTAAAATTCTTGGGTAGCTTTACTCATACCACAAATTTGAATACAAATACTATAATGGACTTTTATCTGTCAATGATGTATTGGGGGTTGTATGAAGAAAAAGTAAATGAAGATTTTGTCCTTTTCTTTATTTTTGTTCCAGATTATGTTTATATTGACGCACCACATATGCACAATGTGTACACGCATATTGTACATATATATATATATATGTACAATAGTCGGCAACATTCCAGCATCTTACATCCCCTCTACGATATATTACGTGTAAGTCATCATCTACTACTTAGCTACTAGTACAAGAACTCATTGTTGCCCTCATATATATACCTATACCTGAAAAAATCCTTGCCAAGAATCCCTAATGACACACAAAGCAAAATAATAATAAATGATTCGGGAAAAAACAAGATTTGGGCTCTCTGCTGTTATGTAACAAAATGTTCAACATACTCTATGGAAGAGGTACACAGGTTGGTTCATTACGGATATGCAAAATTCATCATGGGTCATCTCCTCATAAGTCTCTTAAAAGAGTACAAACTATTAATAGAATGCAATCAGCTTTGAATCATCAAGGGATAAAGAGAGAGATATATTTTTTTTTTGAAGTATATATAAAAATCTGCATATTTCATGAATGGTGCCGTTTTTGTAGTTGTTGTTCTTGGTGGATTTGCTATTGCCAGCCGTTACAACTCACGCATAAATGTAAAAAAATATATATATTTAAACATTCATAAGACATATATTATGTTAACACAAAGAGGCTTCTCTCAATTTCAAATTCCGGTTTTATTTCTTTCTTCTTTTTCTTCCAACAACATCATTTTTTGGGGTGTTGCGTGAGCAGCAACTCAACAAAATAAAAAAATAGATCTAACGAGTGTTTAAAGCTATATATCTTTTGGTTGAATATATATATATATAGACATAACAGCAACAGAGAAGAAGAATGAGTAAAAACAGGGGGGGGAGGGACGTCGTGATTTCATATTTGAGGGCATATAAAGGAAGGAAGTAACGACAACGGTTATTTTAAACCATTCTACATAGATAATAATGGTAGTAGCAGCAAAAGAGGGGGGTTAGGAAAAGAGTAGAAATGATGAAAAATCATCACACACTCAAAAAAAAAAATTTTTTGACCTCAACAGCCATGTCTGCCCCGTCTTTCAGGTAAAAATATATGAGATGATGTTGATGATAAGAGGAAGAAACCAACAACAATAACTAGAAATGAAGAGACTATGGGTCAAAGAAGAAGAAGAAATTATTATATTAGTCTATGTACAATAAATTTATAAGTAACATAGTACAAATATTCAGTTCCTTATTATAAGTTATTATTACTTTATAAATATATATATATATATATGACAAAAACCGGAAATAAATCTTTAAAAGAAATACAACAAATCAGATGCCGTTATACACTCTGTAGTTGCAATGAGTTGTAGGAACTACAAAAGTATTTCCGACCTATATGAACAATTCTTCTTCTACCTCTTGGAAAGTCATCAATTCATGTATATACTTTGTTCGCCCCTTTTGGGCTCTCAGCAGATGGTTTTCATTATAAGTACTATTAAGAGGGGACCCTCTTCTCCTCTTTACACAATTATAAAATATGTGGTATTATTGCATACATACCTGAGATATAAATGCAATCAGGAGTCTTTTGACAAAACCTTCAGATGTGTTCATTCAAATGACCTTTTTTAATATTATTATGCATGTGTTATAACCTAATTGTTTAGGGGGGGGGGGAGATCATGACTCATTTGCTATAATATCTTTAAATAAATTGTACGTTTGTCGAATGGAACAGAGAGACGAACTAACTAGCATAGTAATGAGTAATATAATCATTGCAGTATACATATTATGATATGATATAGCGTAGGACGATGATGAACTTTTTTTCTGGTTTTTTAAGAGAGGGTTTTAAGAACAACAACGCGTATCTAGTGTTTGTATGTCTTTTTTTTTTGTAAAGACATCACATCAAAAGAATATTATACTGTTGCTTCGTTCTTTTTTATTTTTGAGGGGAGAGGGGGGTTAAAGGGTTGATCCTTCAGGAGTGATCGAATACATACATACATACATAACATTGACAAATGATGTGTCTCAGAATAACGGCATAGAAGAATGATCTATCAATAATAAAATATATTTACTATTTATATCTCACTCAAATTTCATGATATTTTAACTTTTAAGATAAGGAGAAGAGTGAAGGGAAATATTTATATTATATATATACTATAAACTAGGGGGGGTAAGGAGATCTTCTTATTTTACATCTTAAGACGACGCAACACATCCGGTCTCGCATGATCATCATCACATGTGTAATAACTAATAAGTGGTGGCAAGGACCTCCACTACTCAAGAAACATTATTTTTTTTTATAATAACAGTATTATAGAGATGAACATGACTCTTATGGGGATGAGGGAGGCGAAAAGAACGAAACGAGGCACCTGTATGTGAACAACTAAAGGCTAGAAGGAAGTTTTATATGGATAGAAAGAAAACAACTTGGGTTTTCAACAACAGGTGGTTGATGTCATGCATATATTTTTCTCACGAGAAGTCCACTATTGAGTGACCCAAGATGATGATCATATACTATTAAGAGAGGCCGGATATGGGTTTACCAGAAATGAGAATAACATAAGACAATGATTGATTGAGTAGTACCTTGGAATTGGCTAGAGAAAGAGGAGGCGGTGGGTATTTGGATGACTTGATGGGGGTTCCTTTCCGTCTCTTGTGTCCGAGCTCCTCGATGGTCACCATCTTGAGAGGAGGAGGCTTTTGTATTTGGAAGGAATTCCTATTATTTGATGATAGTAGAGTTGTGTAGAGAAATAGAAACCACGAGAGGAACAGATCTCATTTCCTACGATTTTTTTTTTTTTGCGAATTTCAATTGAATATATATTATTTCCAAGTTTCAAATATATTATTAGAAACACAACTTGGGAGAAGGAGTTGGTAGTGAACAAAATAAGAAGTGTAATTTTATTTAAAACTCTTCAAAAAACGTATTTTAAGTAAACAAATAATTCACTCTAAGCACCACAGAAAATAAAAAAGGAAGGATGAGGAGGATACAGCAGGTCTCCGCGATCCGAGGAACGACTAAATAAGAAGAAGAAGGAAAAAAGAAGAAGAGGATGATGAATACGACAACTACAACAACAAGAACAACGACAGCAGCAAAAGTTACCACGACCGCAATCACAACCTGCGCCTTCCTTCGTCTTCTTCTTCCTCCTTATTTTTAGGTATTTCTACATAGTAGTAGTGTCTCGGAAAGGAGCGCGCTCCTTTTCTTCTTTTGTTTCCTTCCTTTTTACCCCCCCTCCTCTCTTGCAAGACAGCGGATCCAAACGGTGTTGTCGCCCGTTTGTTGCCATTCACTGGGTGTTGCAGTAGGCATGGAGTCCGAAGATTATAGAAATTATTATACGGAAGAAGAAGGAAAAGCCAGGATCTAACGTCAAATGTGTGATTTTTTTTCTCATGTCTGTACGTGATTTATTGCTCAGAGTGAAATAGTTAAAAAAGAAGGGACATTTAAAATATATAAGGGAGGGAAAATAATCTTTCTTTCTCATTTCCCGTATTTTCTTTTCTATTAATATCTGTATTCTATTATACTCTCGGGGTGATCTATCTACAAGCAATTCGCCATTTTCTTTTGAAAAGAAGGAAAAAAAAAGGAGAAATTGACTGACTACAAAGCAGGGACCTAAAAAAGGATCTTTAATGATGATAAAAATATAGAAAAGAAGACGTAAAGAAGAAAAAAAAAAAAGGAAATTCCGTTACATATTTTCTTTTTCTTTTAATAGCTAGCAGAAAAGAATGGAAAAATAGAAATGAATTTCCGGCAAGGAAGGAACGAAGAAATAATAAATATAATGATAAAAAAACGGTCAGATTTAAAGAAAGAACGAAATAATATACTTATAGTACATAAAGATTCTATGTATGTGCTATTAAGTAAGAAAAAGAAAAACGGAAGTCGGATCTTGGGGGCTCCTAAGCTTCTTTTTCTTCTTGTTATCGTAACGAACATGAGAGGAAATGAGTTTTCTCTTTCACGTCTTGTCCATTTTATTTTTAAAAGGCTCTTCTCTTTCAATTGAATCTCCTTTTAAACACATAATAGTTGATGTGACGCCGCCCCCTTAAAAAAAACCCATCTCCAGACACACAGGAGAAGTTAATTCTCATACAACCGTTACCCCCCTAAAAACCTCATTTGTATCATTCTAGATTCAAATATCCACATGCTTCATACTCTTAAACTGTCTTGAAACACCCAAGAACTTGGTTTTTAAAAATCCCTTGTTACGTAATACTAAAAGATTGTGGTTGACGACTTCTTTTTAGGATGAAGCATTCCTTCCCTCAGGACCAAAAACAACAACAAAATCTTTCCTGAGTGAGTGGATCATGATTACATATATATAAATGTATGCATACAAAATGGCTCCACCGCTAAGAGATAATGGGTTGTTTGTCGATTACGTAATACATATGTATACTCAACCTTACAGAGTTTGATCTACACCTAAAAAAAAAAAAAAGGATAAAATCCATCTATGGCATTTAAAATAACAACAGCAGCAATTACTTTCCGCCATCTTAGCTTCATCCTTAAATCGTTTTTTTAGAGGTGGAGTATCTAGAGATGAGCTTTGTATTCTTTGTATGGGATGGTACTTAAGAGTGAATCCCTTTTAATTCCCTATCACTTTTCTGCTAATGAAGACTTGAGGAATTTGTATTTTATTTTGCAAAAGTGGTGCTCCACCTGCTTCTGACTCTTGGTAAGTTAATACTCAAGAGTCATGATAATAAACCCTTTATGTCAGAGTGGTCATTAAAGAAATAACGACGAATATAAATATTTTAAGTTTGGAAAAATGGATTAATATAAAAGGACTACGCGCCCTCTATCGTTAAAATAACTTTCCATAATAATAGACGATTAATTTTTGCAAATAGGCAGCAAGGAAAGTCCATCATCCTAAAGAGTTCAAAATGAGTCATGACAATTCGTTGGTTCTATTCATTTCTTCAGAGAAATACAAATAGACAACACGAACGGCTTCTATAAATTGATGAGTAATCGTCTCAGGTGAAAATGAAGAAGGGGTTTGCAGTTATAATATATTATAATGATGTATACTGTATAGATTACACAACTTCAAGAAGTATATACACAGTACAATTATCAGGTCAACACCTACCAATCGATTCATTTTTCTGAATTTCCGACCCAAAAGTACATAGTTAGAGATGGTTTTAGGATTTTTCGTATTGAGAAGTTTCGCCTTCATATATATATATATATATATTATGGGGGAAAAAATGTTTTCTCATATAATTTATCAAGCTTCAACTTAAAGAGCTCAGAACTATGAAGACAAACTTAAAGAATTTTTTTTGGAAATAAGGGCTGATCCTAATAAGTGACTTAATCTTAATGAGTAGGGGGGGGGGCTCAGGATGAAATCTTCTATGATTAAGATGGAAGTAAAACAAAAAGACGAGATATACATGTTTTTCTATAACGGCACATACTGTAAAGAGCTGATAATATATGCTCATGTAGTATTTTAAAGTTCCGACGTAAGCATAATGCAAGAATCCCACGTTCTGCTCCAAAAATTAATATACGATCTTCATCGAATTGCCCACAGTCGAAAAGCAAGCTTTAAGGTGTTATGGGTGGTTTTGCGTTTGCCAAGCTTCTGAAATATAATGGGAGTTGAAAAATGAATTACTATGGACTTCAAGTGAAGGAAGACCCATTTTTAAGCTCAAAAAATAAAAAAGTGCGAAAATACATTTATGCTATAGTATTTATATTTGAGGGTAAAACTTCCCAGGGCGAATCTTCCAGTCACCGTTAAATATATGTAAATTGACCAACCGTGTCCACTTTTCTCCAGTCATATTTTCTTCTTTTTCTCCAATGACTTATTTTTTATAAATTCATGGAATGTTCAGATTTTTCAAACCCAAATCCGTGATTCTTTTTGAATCAAAATGTATTAATATGTTTTACATATTCTTAAATGTATTAATTTCAAAATATCAACACTGATCGAGCAACGTGTCATCTATGTATTTTGGAAATCAAAAAGTAGTCATTCGTCACCCTAGATATGTATATTATATTATATAAAAAATGGATGTACGCGTATTATATATTTTATTACGAATTATTTTATTATGCAGATAGTAAGAAAACTAAGATACACTTGCTAATCTGCGTAAGGATGGACGGACATTGAGTATTTTATTATAGTAGATATAGTCATGGAAATTCCGTTATCTTTTTAACATAGCATTCCACTCCTCCACAATTTGTTACTCTATAATGAGTGACACATCGGATATTTAAAGAGGGGTGTAGGGATATTCATACATGAAATAAACTCCTTTATACTCGTCTATAGAGTTGTAAATCGTAAGCATTTAGGGTAAAAATAAAGAAACCGAAAATGGAGTCGGTATTTGACGAATGTTTTATTAGATTATCAGCAATCCTTGAGAGTAAGGAAATAAACACAAATCCCACTCCGTATCAAGCAAAAACATTAGTAGTAATTACTCCATTTTCGATTGCCAATACTACCCCAACCAATCCTTAGGGCTACTCTCTGTCATTCATGAGCACATAGCCTCATGATTACACTTTATACTTAGATGTTATCTCCTCAATAATGAATGAATAAAGATAACAGCTTTGGAAAATAAATTAAAAAACACTGCTCAGTTTTCCAATAATAACAAAACTCGTACGCTAAAAAATGCTTACGATTAACAACAATGACAACATTATGCACGTACAAAAATATAAATAATAAGAATTGATTATTGACTATGTTGTTGATTGATAGGTGACAAAATAAAGCGTTTTCCCTTGACGTTACCATTCCGGAAGCCAGTTGTCTGACAAAAGGCATAAACACTCAAATAAAAGACTGTGTAGAATGTACACAGTCTTTTTAAAGTATCAATAAAGGCCGTAGAATCTGTCCAACAAATGAAAACATATGTAAGTCTGTAAAAAAATGTCGTAAAATTGCGACCATAATAATTTGAACAAGGCTACAAAGAATAAAATCAGGGAAATCGTCTTTAATTACTTAAAATGATGAATTTTTGATTTGTATCTGGAGAGTATTTGTTGGGTATATGATTTTAGTTTTTACCGTCTACCGAAAATATATTCATCTCTTTAAGAAATAAATTCGTAAAACATTTACTTATCTATTATAAAAACAAACGTGTTTTTCTCTCGATTATCTTACTTTCCTAGTTCATGATCCATCCAGATCAATTCCAAATTGATTGTAGAAATTATATTCGTAGAGAAAACAATACAGATTCAATTTTATTCTAATTTTTCGACGCATTATTTTTATTCAATACATATATTACTATTTCTCTAAGGCCCATTCATAAAATGTTTTCCAATATTGAATAACTTTTGATTATTATACAATTTGTGAAGCCAGTAAAACATTATATACCTAGAATTTGAAGGACTTGTGTATAGCTACATCCAGAACCCATGCTAGCTTAACTCCAAAAATGTGTAACAACGTACTATAATTACTATGTAAATAGATTTATTTTTGAAGTATATAAGTTGTGTACAATTTGAAATTTCTTCGTCTTAAAATGCATTATTTATTGGCAACACTGGTCATTTTAATTGTCTACTATACAATGATACTTTCATTTAATTTTGATCCATTCAAATCACACGATTATTATCAATTTATAATGAAAGGTAAACATATTTTTGGGTTACTCATAGTTCGAATGATTATATGAGGTATTATGCATTCGTATACTTAGAAGAATGAGTGAATTCCCCAAATAATTCAAGTTCATGATGTGTACTTGAATTTTATGACAAAAAAGTTGATCTCCTCAAAATATCTTTATTTGGTTGATCATTGCTTAATATTAATTTCACATGACATATTTTATAATATCACATTTGAGTCGACAATAATAGACAGAATAGTTTGGGTAATTGATTACGTAAACAAGTTAGACTTTTGAATAATGACAAATCTACGAACTGAAACCTTATTATTTTTGAATATCTTGAAATGAAAGCCCGTTTTTGGGTAAAACCCAAAAGGATCGACTCTGGACTAAACAAAAGATTACTGCATTTTGCAATGGGTTGAAATCCATTCCGTCTAGAAATAAATCATCTCACAAACAGAAAAATTTACACCGTATTCTCTTGTCAGATGTCAAATTTAGTTTTTTAAGCGTGCATTTGGGGAGTATGTATTAGCTCTTATTAAGTTGTCTAATTGGATAACTACGAATGAACGGAATTTGGGGCTTCCCCCCTTTTTTAGGGAAAGGTTGCGAGATACAATTAAGGTAAATATCTGTTAAATATATTTTTAAAGCAATTGCGAATATTTCAAAATACTTTTTATTTTTTTGGAAAGACAAATTTTCTTACTATAAGACTCACTCTTTCACAGAATGATTTAGATATTTCCATATGACTGGAAAATTATAAATGGATTCTAGGACTGAAGGCTTTACAACCTATTACAAAATAGACTCAATGTCAACTTCTGAAATTTGACTACTAATCGGATGTGTCTATCTTCATTTTGAAAGATTTGACCATGAAAATATAGGTAGTAAATTGATACCGTCTTTTACAACTATCAACATATAACGTTACACAATATCTTAGAAGTGATAACTTATAGGTAGTACCAGAACGAACGACTCTCAATATTTGTATGAACTTTTTGAATAGAAATTAAGGTCAATTTAGCAGACCATTCACATGGTTTAAATTGTGGATATAAAGAATATATAAAAATATCATGTCCTACAAAAAAATAAAAAAATACCCATTAAAAAAGAATTGTTTAGACCATTTTGAATGTCCAGATTGTCTATTTGAGTCAAAGAATATTCATATCACTATCTGCTTTAAAAATCCTTTATCAGTCAAACAATAACGAGAGCAAGGGCGTTATCTCCCTAACATTATCTTTTGATCTGTATTTCTACTTTTTTCATCAAACATTATGCATTGGCTAAACTGACATCTCATGAAAATACATGTATATTCATATGAAACAAAAAAATTATTTATATGTAGCCCGTCAACAAAAAAGCAAGTTTAAATGATTTTTTTTTTTCAAAATGGAGTGTGGATAACATTTGTATTCTTTGACTAATTATTATTATTATCCCTTTGGGTGTGCCGTAAATTGCACTTAAAGTAGCGAAAATTGATCATAACAATAGAATAATGATCAACTGTATTTGAAAGGGCCGATATCGGGGCCAATATACAGCAATTGGTGTATGTATTTGTTTCAAGTAAAAAACAAAATTGCGATTTTCTCAACGTTTTGTTCCAGAAGGTTTACATGTTGACGCACCACATATGTGACCTGTTGTGTGTAGGGGAGTGCTAGGAAATTGAATGAAATCTGTGCTTCTACAAAATAATCAAAATATATATTTGACCATAAAATTTCATTTCATTAATTTTCTAAAAGATTGTTTAATTTATTTTTACGAATTTTCACTTCAAAATCATAAATCTGTTTTTTTAATATATTTATGTGCCCTGAATTTAACATCCTTAACACTCGGTATATTCTTACTTTGATGCAAAACGGAAAGACAAATTTGCCACAGATCTGGAACAAAATTCACGTGACATTGGTTAGAAAAATATATATTAAGTTCGTGCGTTGGTTATTGTTTAGTGAGCTTTAAACCATTGTAGGACTGTGTGCCCCCTAAATTTTTGTTATTCCTTTGTGGTTTCATGTACTATTTACCTATAAGGCTAGTGTAAAACCTTTTGGTTGAGAACACATTAATCTGTTATTCAATTCGGGAACAATTGATTAGAAGTTTTTATTTTTTCGAAAAAGCTATGGATCTTTGAAATTTTTTTCCGGAAAATTTAATACTTGAAATTTTTTGAGAATAGCTATGAATTTTTTAATTTTTTTTTGAAATTTAATATTTTGGGAATAGCTGTGGATTTTTGAAAATTTTTTCAAATAAAAAAAATAATTTTTGAAATTTTTTTACAAACAATTTTAATTTTTCGATTTTTTTCTTCAAAAAAATCCAAATACACTGCCCACTCCCCTGAAAAAATATGATCTTCCGGATGCCCTTGAAAAATGATTTATAATACAACTCATTTAACTTGACAATATTCAAACACAACTGATATCCTTTACAATTCCTCAATATAATTTTTCTGGACCGAATTTTTCTTTGAGACCGGTCCAGACCAAACATCTTCAAAAAGGAGCAAATTAGTTAGTTCTCCTTAAAATCATAATGGTCTTGCACGGGTCTAAGAATTTCAGACCGAAAGCAAGCCAACACTACTTTATACCACCTATTTGTACAAAACACAGCTCACAGTTTTGAGGGAGAAGAAAACAACTCCCCAACTACAATAACAACAATACCCTAATCCAACTGATTCTACCTGTTCTTCTACCCTTTCCATGATAACATCATATTCATAATAGAGATGTTTACGCACCCATTGGAAAAACAGAATGCTCCAACAAAACCTTTAGCCATCAAATACATAAATTAGGTAGTCTATGTCCCTCTTTAAAAAACAAGGAATAAATCATCGTAAACAAAGACTGATTGTTAGATTATTTTATAATTGCAATTTCTCGTAGAATTACACGTACGCTGTATATGTATTGTACAAGTAAAAAGCTGCATTTTCTATTAACATTTCATTTAATCGTAGTATCATCCATTTTGATTACATATTCGCTATGCTATTAATTAAGGCTAATATTCAATTTTCATCCATTAATATTTCTTATGGAAATGAGAGATTTTGAATAGTAGGGGTATAATCAGTGTTGTGCCGGTCCTGATTTAGAACTGAGGACCACGGTCCAGTCCGGTCCTACTTGTCGCTTCTTAAAGAAGGTAAAATCAATTCCTCGTGACGTGTTTTTCCTTTTTTAATTATATAATAGAATAAATTATAATATCTTCGTATTGTGTTGCATAAAAATAATCTTTTTTTGCAATATGTGCAATTATCTCAATAGATATTTATATATCTAATTTGGCTTAATAAACCATCGATATTTCTATGAAAAATTCCAAGGGCCGACCGTTATAAACTGGTACCAAAGACCGACAGTCTTAAGGACCGATAGGACCGGTCTTAAGACTGAACCGGACCGAATAAATAAGGACCGACATAACCCTAGGTATAATGTACCTCAGAAAAATGAAATAAAGCCTGGCAATCAGTCTGTAGAAGTAGTAGCTTCATTTTGGCGGGGAGATTCTAAAGTTTTCTTGGAAATACAGTCAGTTGCAATCTTGCCTTGAGTGTTAAAGAAACATGGGTTTACCGTTCAAAATAAATATTGCTAAAAAAATGGTTAAACATAATATTTTATTCAATCCAAGGAATTGCAATTTATCACTTGAGTTTTTATTGGAGCAATTTGTGAAAATCAGTTAATTGCTTTAACTTCTAATTTACCATGAAACGAGTTTTTCAATTCCTTTTTCATTATTAAAAATTTGCAAATTTCTTCGAACGCAAATAATACTCCACAAATAACTAGGTATGCTAGATGGTTAGAACTAATTTCCTCAGATTTGGTGTCATGCAAATTTTTTAAATTGGAGAGGGTTGTTCAAATCGCCTAATATTTTTATGACCTTTGCAAATTCGACCATAACCAATTACCCAGCAAACTATACACTAAGATAATTAAATTATTCATATTTTTGTATAAAATAACTATTCCTCTAAAATCGCTAAGCTAGGGATATTCAACTTGTGACCCGCTTAATGTTTTAGTGCGTCCCAATACTCATTCACACTTCAAGTAGTATTTTTTAACAAAATTGTCACAATATTATGTACAATATTTTTTTAACAGATTTTTGCTCTTGGCGAAAAAAAAAATAATGAGAAAACATGAATACATTTTCATAACGATTTATTTCCTAAAAAAGGTCATTCAATGAAAATATCCTTCCTCTTTACTAACTAATTATTTAACCAATTATACAATAAAATATGAAATTTACATCTTTTGTATAAGATAGCTAAAATCCCTTAACGAAAAATTATTTTAAGACGAACAGAATAATGATAAAATCACCAACTTTTAAAAAACTATAGTTCAGTATATGGACAATGGGAGGACGTGAACCATTTTTCCACATTTTTGAAATAGGCATGACGGCATCAGCAATCAGAATTGTTTGCATGGGCGTCACTTCTCTCACACAAAAATATACAGTGTAGTTTGAAGTCAGTTGTCAATGTTTCAGCTCTTCTTTTTAATAATCAGTAATCTGAACGTTGATTGACTAATTATAATTCATTCTCGTTAACCTGAGAAACTGTTCAAAGAATGATTGAGTAATAGTTTCATAGTTGGGAGGAATTGGTTAACAATGTGACTTTTTTTCTCTGCTTCTTTTCGGAGTAAAGGTTGCGTGATATAATAAAGGTAGCGATGAGTTCTAGACCAAATTTTAAATGAGATGGGGATAGTCCCGTTATTTTGCAAGATACATACAGACATAACTTTTCTGGGGACCACCCTTGACCGAATTTAAAATTAGAGGAATCCGGACCGATTATTTTGTAGGATTCATAGACCCAGATATATTTGATCAAATTTTAAATGAGATGGAATCGGACTGTTTATTTTTTGAAGGTATACATGATTAGTTAAGTAAGGGGTCAGTCTTGACTAAATTATTCTTTGAGTTCGGCCCACTAAAAATCATAAATGTATAGAATGTTCAGACTAAAACCAAAAACTATTAATAACTAGGTTGCTCAAGGATTGTATTTATGTTGACGCACTGCACATTTAAATAAAATATGGACAACCCACATCCCCCCTCCACAATTTTCTTTATGTTTTAAGAAGTGTGTGAGAGAGAAAACTAACGAAAAAGAGAGAGAGAAGAAGACTCAAAGTGGTGTGTAACATAAAACTAAAAGATGTTCAAATTAGTAAATGGATCGTTTTACATACATAAACTTTATCGTATTCCCCTTCACATGTATTTAATAAGTAAAAATCCTTAAAAATACCCCGAAAATAAGAAGGATTTTTTCATAATTCAGGAAGTGCAAAAAATTACGGAAATGATTGGTTGGGCGTCTTCTTCCTTGTTGTTGGACAACTCATCATCAGGCTTCATACAGTATATATATTATGTATCAAGATGCATAAGTTATGTGCAAATTGAAACTTGTATCAGCTAAAAGTACAACTTTATATTTAATTTGAACATCAATCCTTTTAATTGAGGATTCCCATTTATTTTTGATCCATTAAAATTACTTGATTCATATGAGTATGAATTTACAAGTAATAATGTAACAATGTGCATTGAACTGTACATTGTGCCGCAGAATAGGTACAGCATTATCAAATATTCATTTGTATTAATAGAAATTAGTCAAAAGTTTCATGTTGAAACTATATTTTTACAATTTGTATAAGGAATTTGTACAAGTTGCAATCAAAAAATGAAATAGTTTTAAATTAAGGCAGCATTTGGGATGAGGGTAATTCAATAACTGAATATTCTATGTAACATGGATATTTAAAAGGGATTTTTTGTCTATATTAATAGTAATTACTAAAGTAAATGTACTATGTGGCACATTATACAGTTCCAGGATTATATTACTCATAAATACTTAATAAGTCCCATTAATTGAATAAATCAATAATATATGATAGTATTAATGTACATATATTTGGGTATTAGAACGGCTAATGTTGCAGTAATTAAATATTTGCATTATGAGCAAAAAATGGCCACTTGTACAATTTACTAGTTGTAGCTTGTACAGACATTAAAACTTGTACACAAAAAGATTGAATGAATGGAACCTTAATATCAGCTCGAAAAACAGATCTTGTAAATAAAAAATAGACGATAAATTCTTACCTTAATATTAGATTATGTAAAAGACACTAATTCATTCAAAGAGAGTTGAACGAATGTGTTCTACAGGTGTTTACACTAGTAAGCTCTGACGTTATTGGAGAAATGAATATAATATAGTTTGTATGAATGGCATGCACTGAGGTTTAGAGTGAAATGAATTAAAAAACGTCTCTAGGGTAAATTTTCTGAGGGATGAATTTTTCGTCACCCGTCAAAAATATCAATGTGTTCTCTTTTTCTTTTTTTGCTTTTCCGTGGTGCTCACATGTACTGGTTTTTTTCTTTTTGGGTGCAATTTGAGCGCGCTCTCTTCCGTTGGAAAAACAATGTGAGTGTTGAAGGAGTGGAGGTTCTTAGAATTCAGGATACTTGTACTAGGTACTACGTTGGACTCGAGCTTCTCTTTCTTCATTAAATATGATCCATCACTAATTACTCCATGTATTATTATTATTTTTTCGTTTGTTGAAACCCATTTCCTTTCTGATCCGGTCTCACGACCCTTGAGGGCAATAATATTAATAGCACCACTGCCACTAGTACAAATACCACCTACAGGATGTTCTAAAAACAGATTTTTTTGTTGTCTTCTTCATCTCTCTCTCTCTCTAGTCTCTGTCACTTTGAAATTGGATATTTCCATCAGAGTCGTTTCTTCTTGTTCCTCCTTCACATCATGAGGGTATTTGACCACATTTCTATAAATCAAATCCCCCTATTAATGGCCCAAGACTTTAATAACTTTATCATGGCCACCCAAAGGGATGGAGGTAGGCTATAAAAAAACACAACATCTTAATTGTGGTTTTGAGATTGAATATGCAGAAGCATCTGGGCAAAGATACATGTATCTGGCTCAAGCTATCTTTAGCGTAAATAAGAAATATAATGATTAATGTACAATTTTGACGATCGAATATTTCATGGGCATATTTCAGACAATTATGGGTTGTGAATATTCAAATTTCTGCTATGAGCTGACATACCAAAGAAGTTTACCTGTAGTTTAGAACAGTTTTTCTCAAAGTGGAATCAGCTGGTACATTGGATTGCCCCTGACCATGTTAGGAGTGCTCCCAAAAAATACATATTTTGTCATCTAATTGTAAAAAATCGGACATTATATTTATATATATATTTGAAAACATAAATACAATCTTTTTAAATATGAAAGGATAAAATTTTAAATTCATTTTAGATAGAAATATATATATATATATATTCGAGGGTGGGCATCACTTGTAAATAAAAGCAAGTCACTCTAGCATCTGTTGACAGTTGCTCACCAAAGTTTTAGCCAGGGCCTAAGTCAATCTAAAAAGCCTTGTATCTTTAATAGGTGGGAAGTTTTTTAAATTGTTTTACAATTTAAAATGTGTAAGCCCCTATTTTTTTACAATCAAGCACGGAGCCAGGGCATGTGCTCCTTCAAACTGCCACATTTCAGACTATGGGTTGCCTTGGTATAGACTCAAGAGTCTTCATTTGATTAATGAAATTATATTTGGCAGAGACCTCCGCAGGATTATATATATAAATATATTTTTTTTTGGGGGTGGGGGGAGGGGAGGATTTTTTTTTGGAATTTTTTTGGGGAACACATTTGAAAAATTAAAATTTTAAGAAAAAAAAATTGAAAAATTTATACTTAAATTTTTGTTACAAAATTACTGTTTTTGGGAAAAAATATTAAATTTTTTGAAAAAAAAATTCCAAACACTAAATTTTTTGGAAACAAATTCCAAAAAACAACAGCCATATACAAAAAATTTAATTTATTGAAAAAAAAATTCAAAAATTAATTTTTTTGGAAAAAAATTTGAAAAATCTTTCAGCTATTCACTCAAAATCAAATTTTTTGAAAAAGAATTAAGATATTAAATGAAACAAATACTAAATTTTTGGAAAAAAATTAAAATATTAAATTTTCTAGTAAAAAGCAAAATTCCTTAAATTGGGGGGGGTATGCCCCCTACAGACACCCTTGTTTGGTAACCTATCATTCTATTTTCTTTAAGTATAACCGGTAATTTATGTAAATGAAAAGATAATTATGAACGTATTTGAATAATACAAATAGTAACTTATCCATATTCATTTTGAAGAACTAAATATCCTTTTAATGTTTGCTTTTCTGCTGACATAAGTATTTTTGAAGATTGCCATAATATTGAATAATAAAAGGTAACACTACAATCAATTCCTTTGCGTATTCGCCCTTCAATCTTCTATAATCCGTATGGAAATATGAGAAATTCACAAATTTGGATCGATATTGCATAATGGACTGGAAAGGTCATCATCATACATAGTATGGCCTTAATGATTTATTTATTTTTACATAATTTCTAGAGATATTTTAAAAGATATTAAGAGCATGAAGGCTTTTAGAATGGGTTTATTTCTATTAAATTTGAATAGCCCAAGGATTTTTCCATATAAGTAATTATTATATTTGTGCTTTTTTGACCGGAAATGTCGTTTTTTTATCTTGCTTTTTTAAGGATCAACGAACCTATTTTATCTCATTAATATGATATGAAGCGAACAATTACTGATAATAAATATTTGCCATCATAAACCCTAGGTAGGAGATGTGATCTTTGAAAGCATTTTGTCATATGAGGGTATGCAGAAGTATCTCTTACAAAATATATTTGATTTTTCGGGCAAATATCAATCAAATATATATGTTCTAAGCCATGCACAAGTTCTAATTTGAATATCTTATAATATTAGGTTAAGTAAAAACATTAAAAACTAAATTTCACTCCCTTTTGTGTATATATATGGTGACTTAACACAATAAACAATTTTGAAAAAAAAAAAAAAATCCAAAAAAATGAGAAAATATGTCTTATATGTTTTTTTTTACAGGCCATATTATTATAGGTCAATTTATGTCAATTAATAGTAATTATAATTTAGGTCAATTAAACAGCGCTTGGCAGAAAAACATGGACAGTTAATTGATATTAATTTTAACATAAAAAGATTTAGTGATTATTTTTGACATTATGGTTCAGCCATCATTTGTACATAAACAAATTATAATAAACATTTCCTCATCATAAATGAACAAAACACCAAAAGGCCGCGCATCTTATATCTTCTAGATGCTGAAGTTGAGGTGAAGAGGATTAAGGCCATTGTCAAGTCCTTTAGGTGCCTGGTTTTCAAGGTGACCAAGATGAAGAATGATGGAGAATACCTCTCCAGGAAAGCAGGAAGTGGAGGGTACAATTTAAATAGGGATCCGTAGGTCCTGCCCAACTTGGAGAAGAAGATCAAAGAGGACCCCACCAAATTGATAAATCTCTTCGCCTACGACTACGATGGGGCTTCCAGGACTGTCAGGAGAGCTGTGAAGGGAGACTTGGGATTCTCCTCATACACCATGAACCCAGGCCACCTTCTCACAGAGGTCATGAAGGCTAGGAGGCTCAAGAATCCAGGCTTTCCAACCCAAAACTGTAGGCATTGCATTCAAAATTCTGGGATGAGTAGAGATACCTCAGAATGATAACTATATTGTAGAGTTTTCCTTTGGTGTATGAAAATAAATTTGATCCCGATATGGCCTTTCACATAAAATCTATCATTTTTTATTTATTTTAAAGATGGATTTTTTCTTCTTTATGTGTGATTTGCAGCACCTTCATAGAATTAATCAGAATAATTTGTCAAAAGAAAGAGACGATAGTTAGTGAAAAAGTACTAATTTAATCCTTACTCCATTTTGAGAAAAATCATTCTAGCTTGTTTTTGTGTTGACGGGTAACATTTGAAAACTTTCTAACGTAATTTTTTTTTTAAATTTCTCAGTAATTTACTACTATAAATAATATGTTGGAGAAAAAGTAATTTTGAATTTTTTGCTATATTTCAATGCTTTATAAAAAGTGTTACAGTCAAATGATTGAAGCCAAATATGCCCCGTTCTGTTTGATAACTTGTTGCCAACTAGAATCCAACTTCATAATGCCCTTCTCGTAGAAGCCCTTGCCCCCATTGATAAAAAACTCGGACAACCAATTTTCACAGCCCTCTATTGAGGCCAAATTTGTGTAGGTAGTGGTCACATGGTGTCAGGTAGGACCTCAGGTTGGATGCATAAGAACTTCCCCTCCGAGCTCTCGGAGCTTCTTGCGCATTATCATAGATGGTTGGGGCCTGCCGATGTATTGATGATATCTTTTGCCTCCTATTCACCAATGTTGGCCGCTTCTGTTTGATCACCAGCTTCAAACGGTCGAGTTGTTCACAGTAGAGTACAGAATTGAGGGGGTAAAAAATCGCTCGAACTACTGTAGTGCAACACGAACCGAAAGACGTATACAACGCAAATTTCCTTGGTCGCTTTGGACGTGCTTTTCCCTTTCAGTGATTAAATCTTTCAGATCTCCATTCTCGACATACGATAATTCACAACTTAAGCGGCCAAGCACACTACTGTCCTATATGTGTTTGTAGTATTCACCCACACCTTAACAATACCTTATCGTATGATCCGATGTGACCAATAATCAACAAGGTATACTTGGTTAAAAGAAGGGGCGGGAATTACGATATTACTTATCCCCCAACCCCATAAATATCGGATGGGGAGGGGGTTAGTTTTTACCCACCAAAGTTACAGGTGAAGTTGTAGAGTCTAACCGCAACAACTATATTTTATTCACATTTGGCGGGTGGTAATTTTACATCCCTGATTCTTATACATATATATCCGATTATTCCCTCCGAAATATAAAAGTAAATGCTCTGCATTCTATGACACATATTTATTATGAGGTCATGACCCATGGTTTTGGAGGGAAAAAACAAACGTCTATAGTAAATCAATTTTAAGTCATAGGAAATGATTTTGTATATTTCTTTAGGTAGTAGTCAACGGAACTTAAATACTTTAACATACTCCGGAAATAGCATTTTTTGTCAAGTCAAATAAATACTTGTAAACCCCAATATGAAGTAGATGAAATGATTTTTTTTAAATCTTCTCCAGGAATAGAGTTTCCAATGATTTATATTCCCAAATAACGTCTAAATTAAAGTTAAAGCTTTTGTTCTTTTACGTAGTACAACCACTTATCTACGTACTTCTCATTTGAACTAGGCAGGGTCTGATTTCAAAATATATTCCTATTTGATATTTTACAAATTATTAGATATACCTGTATTCCTGAAAGTATTTTGTCTTGTCACAATTGGTTTGTTTCGTTAGCCATCAGACTCATATCCTAAGGATACTCCATTTTAAAAATCATTTAAGAAAATGTTGTTCATTCATTTTGTTTTAAACTTTGTTGGTTAATGCGTTACCTGATTGAAAAGCCTGACTCGTGCGAGACAAACTTACTTAAATGAATAAACATTTGAGGTATAAAGTAGGGGCTCATAAATTTGATCCTGGTTAAGTAATGTCAACAAGATGGCCGGTTAAAAAATACTTTATTCCAAATTATTTTTAAGAAGAACCAAAGTAATAAGAAATGCTTCATTTATTCATTTAACACGGCGGTATTTCGTTAACACAAAATTATCCTATGTATTTTGTTGTAATCTGTCCATTCTTTCGTCTCACTTGATACGTTATGGCTATTTCATAATTTATTCTTTTAATATATAAACAAAGTAATGACTATTGATAATTAATGATATACTTATGCTCCGTTTCGATTAGGACAGGATTACAATTTTTTATTGATCCCTCATCGTCTATATCTGTATAAATATAATTGAGTTTGTCTTTGTCCTTTATAAGTATCCATACGGTTGGACCTAGAAGGCTGAAATTTTACATTGATACCTCTTTTGAACCTGTTCAGGCTAAGATGGAGGTCCTGATTCTCGAGGGGGGGAAGGGGGTCATACTTTTTCTATTAAAAAAAAAAGTTTTTTTTTAAGCTCAAGGAGACTAGATAAGGGGCTCAAATCAAAAAGTGACTGGCGTCTCAAAAAACAACTATACGAATAACGACTTTTCTAAATTTTTTCAAAATAAAAAAAAGTTATGGGCAAAAATAAAAAATCGGTCAAAATATCTGTTTTTCTTTGTTTTGTTTTTTTTCTTGTGAAAAAAAAAAAAATCCGATGTAATGTTGAAGTTGTAGATAAAATAAAGTTTGTAGAAATCCGTTTTCATTTAAATTTGACAAATAAAAATTAATATTAATATATTATTATGTATAATACGACATTATTCTTTATAAATTTTTGGATTTTGCCATTACAAAAAAATATCGATAGGTTTTTGTTCTTTTTAAAAATGAAAATAAATCCTTTTTATACTTATTTTTTGCAAAAATTTGTACAAAACAGTGTTTTTTGCAATTTTCTTTGCGAATTTCGAATTGAAATTTTTTTTGGACAAAAATAAAAGATAGCCTTCTCATCTATTAGAAATATGTGGGAATATAGACCAGGAAAGGTCAGAAGCTGAGTTTGATGTGTATTCTGTCAACAATTTGTATCCGGAGATTCTATCTGCGGACTTAAAACCAACTTTTCTGAACCTTCCAGTATTGCCATGTGGATAAATGAAGATGATTGTACATTTCTTAAGTACCCACTTTGTCAATCGGCTCAGAACTGACAGGAGAAACAGAGAAGAGCTAATCACAAGTAAGAAGAACAAGCCAACTGGATGATGAAACTCTCCTCACGGTAGTTTATGGAAGATGAGGTAAAACAGTGACTTATGGTTGGAACACATTGTAAACCGTCCTCCTCGAGGGTCTAGTCTTCTCCCCAATGGCCTACGGGGGAAATTTTGCGTGACAAAGCATTGCTATCTCAATCCTCTTCACGTACTATGTGATCACGGAGGCGACTAAGACAACGTTTTTAGTAGCAATCGACCACTGTGCTATATAACATTGCTCATAGGAAAATTGTAAAAAAAAATGACTATTAACATCTCAAAATTTGCGTAATATAGATAAGTAAATAATAACAGTTTTAAATTTTAAAAATTGGGGAGGAATAATAAAACAATGATTGTGTGGGAATAATCAAGATATAAATAGCAGTTGGTATGATTGACTTATTTGGATGATTACCAAAGGAGTTTGTACCTTTTTTCTGTTTATTTTTTGTATGAAAGGTTGCGTGGTACAACAAAATTAACGACGTGATAAGTGTAAATGCCCTGTGTATTAAACTCTGGCTAAAAAATTGAACAATTCTTTTTTTTTTCATTACCTTTTTTTTCTGATTGCATCATATCAAATATCGGAGAAGCAAATATCAAAAAATATTTACAGAATTTTCTCCGATTTCACTCCTATTTATCAACCCACATCGAATTTGTACCTGACACTTTGGTATTATGACATTGTTTTGTTTTGTTCTTTAAACTTCTCATATTCTTTTTTTTCTTCTTTTCTTTAAGTCGGTGTAAGCTGAGTGTCCCTAGTTTAAAAAAAAGTTTGCCCATTAAAAAAAAAAAAAAAAAAAAGGAAACGAAAGGAAATATTTTTTTTTTTTTTTTTCAAGAAAACAAAAACAATTCTGGATTAAAACGAAGGGATGGGTAAAAATGTTCACCACATGACACGTTAAAATATAGGTTAAAAACACAAGAGACGAAATATTAGTCGTACTAAAGATTTTTAATCATTAGGCCAATGGTTTTGGCACACAATGAAATACTGAGAAATATAAGAAATAAAGTCAGATTGTATCAAATAATTTTGGACAGAAGTTTTTTTCTAAATGAATAATGATTTAAGACGAATGATGGGCCCCAATTAGGCCTTAATTTCAAAGGATCATCCTTTTTGCTTTGGAGCCAATTGAAAGTAAATATATATATATACTAAAGAAATATATGCGGATCTTGAAATTGTATAAATTTCCTTCAAATCCATGGCATTGGGTGTTAGCTGTGAGCCCAAAGTATATTAGGTATATTTTGAGTTTCTTTATCTATTTGGAAAAAATGGGATGTCAGCCGGAATATATAAATAGAAAAATCATGTTTTCTGTGAAGAGTAAATATATAAAATAATAAGAAAGACTAAACAATGCGAGGTAAACCGCAACACTTGTTCTAGCTCTCTCCTTTTTTGAGTGAGTCTTACAATATCTCAGATTTGTCCTCACTGATTGAGTTTTGATAAAAATAAAACAACTGATAGGCTAAAGAATGAATAACTACAACGATATATGGATAATTGAGAACTAACTCCACTATTAAAAGAAATATTGATGCGTGAATAAAATTACTTTTTATTTTATTTTTTATTTTCTCCCACAAAAATCTGCATTATATTATACATGGTACTAAAACATAATTTAGTTTTCATAATGTATTGCAATCAGGCTGTAGTATTGGTAGTGGGATGGGCGGGGGGTTACACTCCAGAGGAGATATTCTAAAGTTTTCTTGGAAATACAGTCAGTCGTTATCATCCGTTGGAGTAATGAGGAACTTGCATTTGCCGTCGAAATTAAATATTGCCGAAAAATGATTTGACATAATATCTTTTAAAATTTAAAAAATACCTCTTGAGCTTTTATCGATGCAGCTTATGGAAATCAGTTTATTGCTAATATACAAAAAACAAATTTTTCAATTCGTTCATAAATACATATTCTTAGAAAACAAACGGATCCACTGATAATGAATTATCGAAAGATAAACCCGGTACCATCAGATCTGGTGTCTTGTAATAACTGCAAATTAGTGTGTTTTTTCTAATTTGGGAACCGGATTAATTCCGGATTTTTTAAAAAGACCTTTGTTAAATTGCCAATAACTTAATATTTAATCAACTAATCGTCTATATGTATAAAAAAAGATTTCTTGTTATTGAAATTTTTGCATATTTTACATGAGATAATTGTCTCACTAAAACCTCAGAATTAACAGTTATTTAAACATAAAAAAAATCACTGGGTATTAAAATAACGGAACAACAACGGATATATGCAATGCTCTTAATACATATATCTTATTTAGCTTAATACACCATTGACATTTTTAGCAAAAATTCCAAGGACATATCCCAAGGGCTCATGATCTATTTTTAAACAAAAAAAAAATACTTAAATAAAAAAAGCGTACTGGATTTTATTTTCTAATAAAGTAAAAAAATTCGAAAAATCATAATTTAAACAAAAAAAAAGTTTTCTTTCCTGGAACAATCTGAACAATCTGAATACTGGACTGTGACAAATAAATAATGACTGACACTACACTCAACGTCTCCTATCGGTTATGATTTTCAAAGGTATGTAAAACAAACCTTTAAATGTGTTTTATCATAGTGATATAAAAATAAAACTTTTTGATTATTAAAAGTTGTTTTTTGCTTTATGGAAAAAATGAAGTTATGTTGCCGTGTCCAATCGAATACAATTGTAATGTAGCTTTGACTGTAGCTTTTTTGATGGTCAAAGAAAGGGGCATGTTACAACAAGGGTTGCCAACCGTCCCTTGAAAAACGGAATCGTCCTGTATTGAGAAAAAAGGCACCCCCCCCTGTATTGAGCCGAAACGGGATGCACTTTGTCCTGTAGTACTGTTAGTTTTAAAAATGGTCAGTAAAATGCCACTGAAAAAAAAAAATTGGAGGCACATGTTTATAGTTTTTCTAGCGATGTTCTATAAATGTACTATTTCAGGATCAATGTTCTACTTTCAATCTATTGTGTTATATTATTGCATTCAGTTTTATGTAAGACAGATAGTTTTCTGTTTAAGAAAGATTCTTATTTTATTCAGTTGATTTTGTTTATTGTTAAAGTGAATCCCTGGATAGTAATTTGTTTTCTAGTTCTTCATGTCACTCAAAAAGATGCATCTAATTCAATTGAGGTTCAAATAGTTAAAAAAGTGTATAAATTGGTTGCCAACCATCCCTTGAAAAATATAATCGTACCGTATGTAGAAGAAGAAAAAAAAAACACTCGTCCCGAACCTGCCAATGAAGTGTCCCTTATTTATTTCTCAAGGAGATGGCAAAACCTAGTTGTAACTCCAACTATTAATAACCGAATATTTTTAATTTTTGTCTGATGTAGTACTTCAAACCAAATTGATGTACATCCCTAATGTACTGTAGGAATAACCCTTATTTTTTCCGTAGTCATCTTCCTCATCAGAATTTACAGTTGTTGTTGTTTGTGCAGGATTTTTATTATTATTATTATTTGGTAACGGAAACACCCCGTGAGTATCGCCTTACTCACCACTCAAAAAGATGAGTTGAAAAAAAAAAAAAAAAAAAAGGATATTCTCAGGTTAAAAAGATGAAGGAAAGATTTATTAACAAAGAATAAACAACAAACTCAGGAAAAAATAAAAAAGAAACCCCGAGAAAAATATATATATGTGAATCTATACGTTTGGGGTCAAATTCTAAATATATTCAGGAATAGAATATACATATATATAAATGTATAATATGTCAAAATGCATCAAAGGGAAAATAATAGAAATAAAGAAAGAGATCGAGCTGATTTATGGTTACTTTCTTGTTTATCGTTTTCTATTGATACATATATATATATATATATGTCTTTCAATGCCTGTTGATTTGATTTATATATATGTTTGTTAATAGATTTAGACAAAATCACTGAATGTCTTCAGGAAGAAAAATGTTTCAGGGGTTATCGTATCTTAGTTAGGTATCTTTTTATCAATGATATCATTGATGAAAACAAGTGTTAAAGGGGATTTTAGGGGAATCATGTGACTTCAACAGCTGAATTGTATTTCTATGACATGGAACTTATTATTTGGATTGCATATTTATTTATTACTCTTGGTTGAATTATCGTCCACAGCGTGAACCATATTCGACATTCATTTTGTTTATCAAGCCATGTTTGGGCTTCAAGAGTATTTATTTTCACCCAAAACGCAATGCTTTATTAACTCAGGAAATTATTCTATATTATTTTTTTAACAATAGCAAATCAACTGTCTGACAGTTGACAAATTTGTAAATGTATTGTTTGACTCATCGTGACCTTTATTGTATCACGCAAATTTTCCTCTTAAAATAAAGATAAATAAAAGTGCAAAATAAGTTGATAGTTGCATAATCTTTCCTATTAAATTATTGTTTAATGATTGTTGAAAATTCTTCGGAGCTTCACAATAACTAATCATAATTTGACCAATAAACGTTCAGGCCCCTAATTAGGAGAAAAAAACAAACAGAGAAACTGATAGTCCACGACAAAATATAGTGTATATTTTGTGTTAGTACCGTTACGCCATGTTGAAGGTTGATACTAACGTGTGGTCCATTGAAATATGAACAATCACTAATTCAATAATTTATTAAATCTGAGTGATAGAAAGAAATTCATATTTTGAAATGTTAAAGTATAGCAATTAGTTACAAAACAAAACAAATCTAGGCTCTCTACTTTACGTATAAGTCGAGAAAATGACACTTGAATGTGATCGAAAAATTTCAATTCACGAACTCCAAGAAGATGGGCGTCTCTAGGACCACCGTTTACACCGTCAGCATATTTAAAAGTCGGAGAGGAAGAAGGGATATATCAAAAAGGCCAAACTGAACCTGGATGAGTTAAAGGAAACAGCCCAGGCCAATATCCTCAAGTGCATGAGGTCCCATGCAAGAGATTTCGGGATTTCACAACAGACTATCCAGAAAGCAATCCAAAAAGTGAATAAAAAGAACCTTTTGAGGATGGAGAGGCCCCTTTTGACATAATCAATGAAAGAAACCCATCACTTCCGTTGCAAGACTCTTTTGAATGAGTTTTTTTAAACTCTTTTTTGACACTTTTGCCTCGTCTACAGTCCTGATGCTAACCCCCTCGACTACACCTTTTGGATGGATGTCGAGGAAAATGCCTGCAGTGTCCGTCATCCAAGGCCCTCAAAGCCACTGCCAGTCAGCAATGGGACGCTATGAGAGAGGACTACATCCTCAGACGGTTCCAGGCCTTCCACCACCAACTAGAAGCCATCAATACCGCTAAGGGTGACTACAGTAATTATTAAAAAAGCTCAGACACACATCTATTTATAGTATTAATTGAAATTCTATTGTTAATTAATTTATTATATCTTTTTGAAGTTTAAAATTCAAAGTATTCAGATTTTAATGGATGGTAACTAAAAATCATATGATTTTATTATAGTGGCGCCATTTACATATGTGGTAGCCTACGAAACTTTCAGCCGACATAATTAATCACTATTGTTGGATAATTTCGAATTTTTCCATTCTGTATGAGTACATATATGTATAAAAAAGGGATGACTGAACTATTTATCACCAGGGAACCAATTCAAAGGTGGATTCATCAAAGTGACTTCATACTATTGGTGGCAATATAATCACCTAACTTTTCATTGTTCTTGGCTATCAAAAAGTGTGGGGCTATTATTTTTCCTTTTTTTATGGAATCTATGCTCATCAGTAACTTAGATTTATTAATGCATTATTCTGTAGTTTGTAAGATTCTTTGGAGTTAAACCATTTAACTAAAAATTACTCGCGAGTATTAAAATACCCAGGCAACTACCTGATTCAACCTGAGTCGGAAGTTCAATTACTTATGTCTACTCCTTTATAAAATACCTAAAACCTATCTCTAGTTTTTATCTATTCTTCATATTTTCTTGGATACTTGAGTTCATCCCAAGATAAACTCAAATACAAAACCTACAATTTACTAAAATATGTCTATAAAGTATTTATAAGTTTGTGTTGCCCTTCTCCCTAAGTATATCTATCTTTTTCTCTTTGTCTCTTCCCTCTTTTCTTTTGAATCTGTCTCTTTCTACATCCCATTCTCTTATCTTCTAGTTTCATTCTTTGTTTCTATTCCATTCTATTCAACCCTGCAACGCGGACACCCTCTACTACTTGAATGATATAAATGATAGATATAAAATATTTCCTATTCTAGATTTTTGTACACGATTATTTTTCTGCTACGACAACAAATATCTACAATCTTCATTGCATCATACTAAATTTAAGAACCAAATTTAACTGGTTGTTGGCTAATGTTGCCATTCTTCCCAACTGTTGGAGTGTTCTTTATTTAAATCAACCTAAAAGCAGATCTCCTTAATGAAAAACTTGAAAAATGAGCAATATGAATAATTATTTTTTCATTATAATTAACATATATGATTCAATTTTTACATATAAAATCTCTTTGCCGAAAAAGTAATAAATATATTTGACGTTGCAAAATTAGGCAATGATGATTCCTATTCATTAATTCATAATTGCTTCAACAATTGACTTGAACCGCTATTAGAACCGTTATAAGGAAAATCATGACCGACGCCAAATATATGAATATATTAGGAGAAAAAAAAAACTATTCAGAAGAGAAAGAGTCTCAAATGAATCAATTAGTAATTAATGAGCACTTAAATATTGCAATTTGTTGCAAAATAATGAACATTTTATCTTTTAAAATTGGTGTATCATGAATGTTAATCATAATTACATATTATTGCTTCATAAACCATCATCCAACACATTTTTGTATTTTTTTCGACAAAATGGCATTTGGCTGCGGGTGTGTGGACGGGTTTTTAGTCCCCAAATAATTACCATTGATTGCTTAGAGCTATGATGCATTTCTACAATATAAGTATGTCCCTAAATCGGAGAAATATTGATTCCTGTAAATCTTTAGTATTTCTACTGTTATTGAAAGAAATAAATCAATATCGATACCGAAGAGGTAATATAGATATTGGCAAAGAAACGATATGCTGTTGAGAAATATATATTGTGATGTATATCGTACGTGTTTTTTAGATGGCCTACTTTTTTTTTTTTTTTTTTTTTTTTTTTTTTGGAATTGGTAATCTGAATTTTTTCCTTAGCAGTTGTCATTATTAATTAATTTCTGAGTAGTGCACTTACTTCCGTAAATATATTCAATTATGTTAAAAACTTGATTGAACTTTCGCATGTGCTCAAAAAGACGGAGAGTAACCTTGAGGATTGGTTGTGGGTTTATAATTTTAAGTCCTCGTTGGACTCTGAGTACATAGAATTGGGTATCGTCATCCGAGTAATTATTGCCAATGTGTTTCTATATATCCTTTTCCCCTTCTTCTCTTTATACAGCTGATTATAGCTGATATTCCCAAAACATTCGCAGAAATTGTTACGGTTACCATGTTGATTTTTTTTTAAAAACCCATTATATACACGATTTTTATCACGACTAAAGATATATCCATATGAATAAAATAGAATGTATTTTTTTGTGGAGGGCTCATTTTCTAATAACGAGCATGTGTAGCTGAAGCTCAGTGCGTCACATAAAAAAAAAAGGAGATAACATATGTATGTACGATTATATATATACATATAAAAGTTCATTGACGTCTAATAACTAAGGATGTCCTTTTTGTACTGAAAAAACTAATTAAAAAAAAACAGAAAAGGAAAAGCCGTTGCTGCGTGTGCTCTTTCTTCATTTTTGTTCCTTATTTAATAGTTCATCCTTCTGTTAACTTCCCCCTCTAAATAAAGCATTCCTGTCTATCCTTGGTGTAAATTATTTTAAAAATACAACATAAACTAAATATATGTATATTGACATAATATTTTGCCTGTACTAATGCAATAAAAATTTATAAGAGTAATTCATCTTCTCCCCAATATCATATAATAGGTTGCTGATATTAACAAGTGGGGTTGAATTGAGTAATAACATATCTCTCTCTCTCTCTCGCCTTCTCCTCGGACTCATTTTTTTTTTACAAAATAAAATTCTTAATAATAAGTCCACACAATCCAAAGTACTCCAGCTAGTATAATTAATAAATTACCTTTGTAGTACATTATTCCATTACTGAAAGTTCCCCCTCTAGAGTATTTAAGATATAATTACTCCCAAAAGGATTGAAACTATAAGGGTTTACTCAGAAGTTGGATTGTACTTTAAAAAAAAAAGTCACTTCTCAGAAAATTCTCTGAGCAGTCTTTGCTTTCTGATGTCAGTGTTCCAAAACATATAATGATCAAATTATTTATTTGTCTGAGGAGTAAAAATCAAATTAATTTTGAATTAATTCCGCATATTAAATTTTATTTCTATAAAATAATATTTCCATACCTGATAAATTGATTGTATCAAATTAAATAATCCTTTTTCAAACTATGTATGTTGTCAATTTTTTAAACGGAAATTTTACATTTTTTGTTTGACTTTCTTTACCTTTTTAGTTGTTATGGGTATGCTAAACCTATTTCATTTAATAATTTATTCATACTTATATTTTAATAATTGATGACAAGTGAAGTGGTACGACTTTCTCAAAAAGAAACCTTGTATAGATTTTAGGGCACTACGCTAACCGATTTAAAAAAGAATACATATATTTTTAAGTTGGATTTTCTAAGGGTCATTTTAGGTACTGTATATATTTTACCTTAATTCAATTCTTACATCTTTATATATATACAAAACTTAAAATAATATAACGCAATTCCTCCTAGGAATTGCTTTATAATAACATGAATAAGCATTTTAGCTTAAAATTAGACCTCCTAGCCAGGACCTACACCTAAAAACAATTAAGCATTTCAATGATCACAAAATGATATAAAACAATTCAAAATATGATAATCAATCCCTTGGTCTCCCTCGATGAAAGCGTGTATACTTCCAAACAGTTATTTTAACTAGTCATATACCGTATTTATTTCAATATGATAGTTTGTATTTAACAATGTCTATTAGCATGATTCCAGGAATCACACCCCATCCTTTGTATTTTTAAAGAAAACACACCATATACTGCGGAGAAAAAAAACTATTGTTCTTATGTTTTCTCTAAGGATTGGTTCTCAACAATCTAATTTATTGGCGATAGAGCTTTGACGCTCAAAAAAGCAAAGGTATTACCCGATTTTCAGAGCTTTTTCGTCTTTGATTGATGAAACAAAATTATTACCTTTCAGGTATTAACATTTCCCCCTCCACATTCAAGAGAAACAAATTCAATTAAAAAGGAAACCAAAGGACACTCAACAGCAACACGTTCAATATTGTAGAAATACTTTCCACAATCTACAGGGATTGTAGAAAAAACAATAGAAACAAGTCTGTCAAAATCTGGAATTGAAACGTAAAATGCTTTCCCTCGACAACTCCACACAAATAATTTTGAATCGTGTTAGCTCAAGACTCTGACAGTTTCAATTTTCTTACAAACTTTTGACACATCATGTTTGATACTTCAGTATATGGAAGTGAAATCTTCATCTGTATTTTCAGGGACCTGTATGTAAAAGATATCTTGCAGATTTTGTTAGGGTAAACCAAATATTTTCCATTATTTAACAGGGATGTTATGCTATGGTTCAGGACATGAACAATGATTATATATCCATGTATTTTTTCTATTTCTAAGCGCCTAGGTTTCTTATAACCTTGAAAAAATATATTTTCCATTCATTTTGTTTCACGATATCCACTGCTGATGTAAAATCAAAGACAGGATCACCGTGCCATATAATTCTTTGCACAGCTGCCCAAGTTTGAGAGATATACTCCCAAAAACTATTTTATTGGTCAGAAACTGAGCATAATTAATAAAGGCTATCTTTTCCACTAAACGAGACTCTCAACTCTCAATACCATCTACCTACCAAAACCAAAGATTGACATCTTTAAACATAGTTTCTTTTACAAATCGACAAGTCGTTAGAATACAATAACTTTTTCTTTCGCGTGGGAAGTGAGGCTGACCTCAAGCGATTTTTGGTTAATTTCTTTTTCTGTGTGTGACAAGTAATATATATATTATTTACATTTGGGCTTTAATTTATTATGTTTTTTTAAAAGTTATACTGTCATTTTATTTAAAAAAATAAAAATAATATTTGTATTTTAAATGACTCACTTTTATTAAGAATGATAATTTTTATCTTGTATAAGGATTAAATATATGTCGAACTTTATAGGCTTTCTTTATCGCCGCTGGTCGAAATAAAAAAATATAATAATCCAAGAATATAAACTATAATTACACACGGTCGATCTTCATTAAAGATCTGGTTTATTAGACCCATATCAATGAATGTTTTTTTACTTATTTTGTGTAAAACTCTTCACAAGAGGATCAATCTACCACCAAGATGTTCTCTGAGTATTTCAAGAGCTGGAGTATATGTCTTGTGGAAGAAATACAAAAGCCATTTCCTATCATCCTCTTTGATTGGAAAATCTGCCGATAATGGTAAGGCTAAAGGAATGATAAATGTGTTATGAAAGTTAATACATGTCGGGAGATTCATACATCGACAAAAAGAGATTGTATTCAAACTCTAAGTGTAAACTAATTTGAATCATATTTTCTGTGACTTTTATACTCAATTCCCAACACTTTAGTTTTTCCTTTGATAGTGCAACCCAGAGGCTTTGATCCTATAACTGGACTCCATTCACCAAATGGAAGGATACTAGTTTTCTTTGATACTTTTTTTCAAAAGGACATAATAGCTTCAATCATCCCAATTGGTTGGGTTGATCAGTTGGATTCTATAAACAACCTCACATTTTTGTTTTTATAGGGAGAAAAAAAAAGAAGACTTTATTTTGATTTGACGCCCAATTCAGAATATCGACTCTAGTTTAACGGTTTTAAAATTTATTAGAAAATTTATTTTATCTTTTGTTTTTTTTAAAAATCACCTAATTTTGTGCACTCTAACTTTTGGCTCCTAATAAAATATTCATTGTAAGGGAGGGGCATACATCACGTACCCCCCTGCATGACCCTGTTTTAGAGTGGGAGGTGCCTGAATTAAAGGTAATTCAGAACCTTTTCTTTTTCAGAATGATCTTTTTCAAATATTCTTGATAGTCCTTTTTTAAATAAATGGTGTACATATCTATCGTTATTTTGTATAAATATTTTATTTTTAGAATGACCTTTGTTCAGCCCTTTTAAGACAATTTTTATTTATTTCTTGCCTTTGATAATATATCAACTGCAGTAATCTCACTAAAATGCGGTACATGGGGTTTTTTCCTCCTTTTTCATTCCCATAAAACTGCTACTAAATTTTTTTAAATAATCGTTACAAATTTTTTGATTTTTATTAACCCTTGTACCCATTTTACTAATCTTAGACTTTGGTATGAGATCTATATAATTTAACTTGGTCCAACTTGGGTCAATATTGGTCTTGTTGTATAATTTTCTGCAATTAATCTATGTACTCAATTTTTTACTTTTGGTCTAATTTTTATATAAATTTAATAGTGTGGTTTTATGAAGACTTTTGTCATGAAATTTAATTTAATATGTTCTGTGGCCCTTTAAAATATTTTATGGGGCAATGCAGTCCATCATATTAAAATTTAAGACGTCCTGCTCTAGACCTTGGAGATGGTAAACTTCAGGTCATTCACATTTCGGTGTGGTGTTACATTTGTGATACCCTCCATAATGTTGTTTTTACTTTTTGGTAAATAATTATTTTTTCAAATCAAGTAAGTAAATTTGGAGTTCTTTGAACAGAAAAGTCTTTGTTTTTGTGAAGCATAAAATTTTATTGTGCACCCTGTATAACTGTATGGTCAGTGGAAAGAATAATAAAGAAACCATATTTATTGTATATCTATGTGTATACTTTGTTTACCATCTCAGACTAATGTACACCTCATCTTGTTGTTATTGTAATTGCGGATTGGGTTGGTTGTTGATTCTTAATTATAATTGTTACATTATGAGCGAAGTACGAGTTTTACCTTGGGGTTGTTTTTTTAAAAGGAAGAGAATGGAGGGGACATGTACATTCTCCATACCTAGTTCACCATGCAAAAATAAAACGACTTCCTGTGCCTTTCTTTAAGACCATTATTATATTCCGTATCATTTGTACCCAGCTACATACATAAATAAGGAAAAAAAACCTCCACAAACATCCCTAAATGAAGCAATTACTTTAGTTGCATTTTTTGGGATTTGAAAAGATTTAACTTCATGTGGAATTATATCTGTTCATTTGCGCAACGTTAATTTCAGCGTGTGTGATAGAAGCAACATTCATTTGAGCAATTGTTTTTTTTTTTTTGGGCGAGATTCTATTCAGTGCCATTCATTTCAGTGATATTTTCATAATTATATGAACCAGTGGCGACAATCATAGCCTATAAAGGTCGACTTATATGAAGTGTTGATAAAATATAAAAATTATCATTCTTAGTAAAAGATATGTATTTAAGATAAGAATATTAAAATTTAATAAAAAAGCGTCATAGTTCATAGAAAAAAAAAATGTAATAAAATAAACTTTATATAAATAATATACACACGTATACACATATTTTTTATGTCATCAAAAAAATAATTAAGTGAAAATTCCATATATAATTCCAAAGACTAGTCTTTCTATAATAAAGCTATGCTTAAAAATGTCTGCATTTGGTTTCAGGAGCTGGATGGAGTTGTGAGCATAGAGTCTCCTTTCGTGGAAGATGTAGCCTTCATTTATATATAGGGTTAGGGAGATATATTTATCTTTTTGTTTAAAATTTGGTTAAGCGTAATATCATCCTTCATAGCAAGTTTATGATACCAAGTAATGAGGTCTAGTTTTTCTATTTATAGTTGTCGTTATCTCCCGATGAAAAAACTACACACACCTTACTATGTCCTTTTCCAAGAAATTAATTAGTTTCTAGAAGGATTCCAGTTCTCAGATCGTACATTAAAATGAGGAAGACATAAAGTATATACAGTTTTGTCAAGAGCGAAGGGTTACGAGTTTTGAAACTTCTTTTAATAATTCTAAATTTTCGATGGATCTTCCTTATAATGTAGTGTACCCGTATATGCTTTTTAAATCTCAGATCACGAGAGATGTAAATTCCTTAGTCTAAGTAATCATCTAACATCTTAAGACTTGAGTGGATGAACTCTTTTTTTTGGCGAAAGGAAGCAAGACACATTTATAGACATTCTCCAAGTAGCACTCCAGTTAATAAATTTGATATAAACATCACTGACAGAGTTTAAATCAGAGCATATTATTACATAATACAAAATGAAATACTTCATTATTAAACGTTATCGCTCACTCCAACGGTCTTTAAAATCAAATAAAAGAAATCTAGCATGAACAACTGAGGCACTTATCGGATTTCGTTTCAACTCCGCAAGCTTCCATGGAGGGATAAACTTACAAAACTAATTGAGCTGGATAATATGCAATCACTTATTGATAGTAAACCTTTGATTTATGAACCATTTTTGACTTTCTTTAAAACTATATGTATTTTGTTCTTTTAAGGAAAAGGCTTCAAGGGAGTTGGGACAGCTCTTTTTGGGCGCTTGTTCGGATTGCAACATGGACACTTTGCTTTACGCTGCAGTATCCTTTAAAAAAATATCAGAGTTTGATTATTTTTAATATTCTTAAAAACATCTGATACATCCAGATTACTTTTGGATAGAGTTTACTTTGTTCAAGATTACCTTATCTGTGACCAACATAAGAACAAGACTATTTTAATCTATTAGGAATGAATCTTTTAATATAGGTAATTTAGTCTGGGTCTTGATAAAAAGATAAATAGTTGAGACAGATAAAAGATTGATCACTATATCGATCTGATCTATCCCTAGTAAGTTTTGATCGAGTTTAGGGGAATGAGTGAATATATTTGAAGTAGATGTTTTTTTTATTCATAATTATTTTAACAAGCAATTCGTATCTTTCTTAGAGCATACTAAAGTTTCTATATATATATATAAAATAAAAGTAAAATAAAACGTGAACCAAAATTAAGTTTATTAATTAATTCAACCCTGATGAAAAAAAAAAAAAAGAAATGATTACGAATATACGCTTTTGAAGAGCAGGAGGAGAATATAACTGTATTTTTTCTCTACTAAAACTCCATTCCTAATAATAGTGCAAGAAAAAAGACGAACTAAGCGAAAAAACTACTATTTTAAATCTATCATTTCCTTCATTGATCATAACTGCGTAACTTTGCTAGCACAAAAATATACAGTGTATTTTGTTGTCAGCTGGTTTTCTCATCCTCCTAATCAATGTTTTAAATGTTTGTGGCTTGTTTCCTTGGGGTATCTTTATCTTTGGGTAGTGTTACATTCGATACCCCCATCGAGTCCATAAACGAATTATTTAATGTTATTTTTAGAAAATGATATTTTTAATCTAGTTGCTTTGGTCTTCATAACAAAATCAATACTTTGATGGGCCAAGACTAAGAAAGGCCCAAATATTTGAAGTTTAAGGAATAAAACAAGTTAAAGAGTTTTGAGAATTGAGGATCAGGACCTTCAAAAATTTGTTTCGCGAACTACATAGCTAGCTAGAAGATATAATTATTCTCTCACGGTATTGTTTCGTAATTTATTTACACAAGAGTAGGGTTGCCCGGCTTTGCCTGGAACATTTAGATATTAAAATTAATTAAGAACTGTTTTGCTTAATATAAAATAAGAAGTAAGGAACATTTTGGAGGTCTTTTTTATACCTAAAAAAACATAGCATTCTGTCAAAAATCGTAAGATTTTAAATAATATAGATGGTACGCAATAAAATAAGTATTTCCCTCCATTTTTTAGATAAATTAAAAAGAAATAGCTACTGTTTATCAGTAAATTTGATGAGAGAGTTAACTACACAATTTTGAAATATAGACAACTTTCAATTAACACCCTAATCCTAAACTTGACTATACTTATTATACATTCATAATATGTGAATATGCGTATATCCACATATTATTATTATATTGTTTCTGGTGTATTAGTAACAATTAGGCTGACAAAAACAAAAAATAACACTAGCACTCACGGACACAAAAAGTGTCTAAAACAAACAATATTGACATAATATATATTATATATTGATACAAATCAATAGGTTGAAAACATTAAACACAAATACAGGATTGTTAAAAAGTAAGGGAAAGGCATAAAAGATTGTTAAATTTATATATTTAGGCGAGAAAAGTGATGATATTAATATATTGTAAATATTTAAGAAAATAACATATTAAAATAGTATGGAAAATGGTAGTTTGAACCACAGCCCCGAAACCTCTTACCAGCACAATGTCCTCCAGATTATCCCTCCATGAAGATGGATCCATTAGCTGTTCCTTGAGACAGTATTTACCTTCTTCTACGACAACCCACTTTATTGCAAAGTTATGGGGATTGCAATTAGATGAGGAAAGAGGACCAAATTATTTTAGCTAAAAATGCTCTTAATTGGTGGCATACCCTTTCTGGACGATTTCGAAAGTATGGAAGGTGTCCCATCTTGTTGGAAGCAGATAAAAGAATCCTGAAACTCTTCTTGGACCCATGGAAGTATCATTCCCTTTAAGACATCCAAGAGTGTGTCCTTATTGATTTGTATACCATTTGGATACAGAAAACGGGTGGTTCGATGTACACCATTGATTGAGGCTTTTTTTTTTGTTTTTTTGGTAAGGTACAAGTTCTTAGTACCTGGAAAGATACTAAAGATATTCTGGGCAAGACTCTGTCATTTTGAGAGGTTTTTTTTTCGTCTCAAGCAATTTCTCATTTCTCAAAAGAACATCAGAATGGTTTGCGTACCAATCAAGAAGATTTTTCGATCTTTCCTTCTTCTAGACTTCAGTGGCCCTGAAAAAAACACTTTTTTTTTTGTGTTTGAGAGGCTTCATACCAAGGTCCTCTATGCCCACCCTCATATCCGTACTTCTGGTCCATCTGGTTCATTGATAGAGCTGGATAACTCCTGATTTTAGCTTATATGGCCTTGGTCATCCTTTTGATGCGGATGGTCTGTTTTTCTTCACTGGCCAGATCTTATTGAGGTTTTTCCAGTGTCATCAAAACTTTTTTAGTCTGCCAGATTAAAGTCCAGCTCTTATTGAGGGCCTTAATGATGGTTTTGCTGAAAGAGCCACTTTCCAACATTTTCAAGAATGCTGCACCACCACTTTCAATCTCCATCGTTTTATTTTGGGTGTTTTTATTTAATTTTAATAGTTTATGAAAATTTAACAGATTAGAGTTAAATAAATAGTTGTGATGTAAAATGATAGATTCCTGCCATGTTCAGTCTTACAACTTCGATCCTTGATAACATCCCTCAACTTTATTATTATTATTATTTTTTAAATCAGTTCTATTACTCACAGCCCAAAGGACTGCTCCTAAGAGTGAAAGAGACCGAATAGATAAGGACTGACACAACACTAATTATAAGACGCACAATTGAGCTGTTTGATTTTCTACTTTTTTGAATTTCGATTACGGATAGTGGATCCTATGGAGATGTGTAACTGCACGGTAAACTTTTTATCATCATTTATTCCCCTCGGGAAGACACAATTTTTCTTTTCCAACCCATAGAGAGGCCCAAACGCTTACTATGGAGCTCACAGAGTCCATTCACAGCTGCATCAAAATTTAGGAGGACCATCTTAACGTGCCATGGGCATGGCATTGAATAATATTTCAAAGAATTAACAAGTGGAAATCTTATTTCTACCATCGTTGAGCAATTCTTCCCAATTTAAATTATGAAGAGTTAAAATATCTCGTATGATTGCGCGTTCTTCTAAAATTGAGGGGTTCTTTAAATTTCTAAAAAAATAACTTTTTATTTATATTTTGCCGAATTATATCAATGGTTGAGTCATATCTAAATTCAAGGGTGAGCATCCAAATTATTCTCTGAGCTGAGCCCCAAAATGGAGAGATCAAAGATGCAATTTTGTTGGTCAGATTAGTTCCCATCATAAGCCAAATGTACAGTTCTCGGATCGTTATACTTCTTCTCCATTCTACTGCTGGATTTCTTGAAATATCCACAAAATTATTTTTGTAAGTTTTCGGTAAGGAAAGATTAAATTTTCCAAGTGATATTCTCTCTTTTCTCTCCAAAGGGTAGCTTTAGAAAAAACAAACCTTAATAATTCTTTTTATTGGTTAGAATGATGTCTATCATTATTAATTTATGTAGAATAAGTATTAATGCTGTATTTTAACCTTTATTGATGAAGTAAAGAACTTTTGTCTCCTTTCAAACTTTGAACTAGATGTACTACCTAAAGATGACATCGTAGAAAAATGAAACTTTGCATAGGTTATTTCCTCACTTAAATCCCGAACTTTTCCGAACTAGCCGTAATCAAAATTCGAAAAAAGTTGAAAAACAAAGCAGTCTAACGTGCAAGTTGCAACTTGTTTAAACGTATTTATACTGTTCAAACTCCTGACTGGTAAGTCATGGGATGTCTGACCAGGTGAAATGTGGAGTAAGCAATGTACATTGGAAGACGCATACAACAAGAAACGTTTTTCTTTGATGAAATAATACGCAGTTCTTATTGTGGTATTTGCTTCATGTTCTCATAAAATATTTAAAGCATAATGTGTATAAAAGAATAATATATAAGTTGCAAGACACATCTTCCTCTCTTTCTTTCTCTACTTCCTTCCGTCCTCCTGACCTCTTAACATCACAAGATATTAACGAATGTACGAGAATAATATATATATATATCCCCCCTTAGACTAGAGAAACCCACTTATATTCACCACTATGTACAAACCCTATAAAAACGTCTTATTGCGACGCGACAACGACGTCTCAAAATACCAGTAACCGTCATATAAATAAAAAAGGAGATAAAAGAGGAAGGAATTGAAATGGGGGCCTAATTTGGGTGGAATGAGTGGCCCATTTCCCTACCTCTACCATATACATATATATAGATATGTATAAACAACTCTTGAGTGAGTATTGTACATAAATCAGGGGACCCACTTACATAATCATTAATGTATTTATTTATTTGGTTGATTGAATGAATTACTTGTAAATTTGATATCCTGGATTTGTTGCTAAACGCCTCGATGTTAATGAGTGGCTTGTCTTTTAATGCATACTGTATACACCTTGATGTCTTGTGAGTGATGAATAAACTTCAAATTTGAAGATCTTGCAAAAAGATTTGACGAATTAAGCAAATACTTTTTTAACGTTTTAAAATGATCTGTTTAATATCTACAATTACATACTAATCAAAAACTCTTCCTTTCATAGCAATACAAGCCCCCAATCTAGATCTAAAGAACTTGCATACTTTTCGGATATACTCTTCCAACATGTTGTTCCATTTCTATTCGATGGAGTACTTTTGGCTGTTAATGAGTACGGCATGAGTGGGCATGATGTTGGCAAAACTCTTTCCACCAAAATCCACTTGACTTCAGTTTTGTCATCAAATAGGCTTGAAGTGTGTTGCTGGTAATTGCATGTCTTTTTATGGATTTATAAATAATACGTAACATTAAGAAGAACTACATCAAATGCGCAGGCTCTATAAGTGAAAAAATATAGAGATAGATAATAATCCCACTGTTTCTGAAAATACAGGAATGTTCAAAGGACCAAGATTATGTTATTCGGAACGCATTGTCGTTCCTGTTTTGACACAAACAAGATTAAATACTCAAAAAATCTTTTAGGGGAATGAAAAACCAATAATGAGGAAGAGACTCATACAGAAAAAAGTGCTCCTAAAACCATTCCAATGTCTCATCCTATTTGGTACCCAAATGATGTCGTTAATATTCTTCAAAGTCTCCAACTACAGAGGCTAATGAAGAAGCAGTATCTATGTCAACAATAACTGGTCCCTTTAATCACTCGTCAACGCACCCAAACTCCGAATCCAGTTACAATATGTTCATCGACACTGATTCCTTAGAAGGTCTGGAGAATGCTCGAAAAGGAAATAATACGACAATAAGTGAAGTGCTCATGATACCATCTAGGCCGAGAATTGTCAATACACCTACAAGGATAAATTCTTTCAAACACTAAATTTTCTAAGAAAAACAACAACCTCATTTCAGTTCAATATAAAACTGTCATGTCTAGCTTATAATGTAAATGCAATCACTTCTCGGATAAAAGTGTCTTCGATCTTCAATTATTTGAAATATACAATCTTTCCTGACTTACTGGATACGAGGCTCAGAGAGTCGAAAAAAAAAAAAATCTCATTTTTTCACTCTGTCTCATTCTTTTTTGAGTCAGCTGCCCTATCCAAGCATCTTATCTATCTCGAGGAGTTTTATTTTTAGTGAATAAATGTTTCTCTCCTGAGCTTATCATATCAGATAGCAAAGGCAATTACATAAAGATAGACATTGACCTTTCAGGGGAGAAGTCTTGAGAATTTTAGCAATATATGGCTCAAATAAGGACGGGATAGACTTCTTTCTAATTATAGTCTCTGGAATAAAAGAGTGAAACATCTTAATTTTAGGAGATCTAAATGTTACTCATAAAATGAAAAAGACTTGTTTAATTATAACGTTTCACAAAATTTTAAAAATAACCATAATCTAGAGGGGAGTTATTTCCAAGTACTCTCGTCTTTTTGATCAAAGAAGTATATGACATATTACAAGAAAAATAAATGGGGCGAACTAATGTGAAGCAGACTAAAAAATATTCTTGTCTCATCAAACTTAGCAAAGTTACTCGCGGAATTCATATCTCTTCCCCATAAATCTCCGATCACGCGCCAATTATGAAAAACTTTGATCTTTTTAAGGTAAAACTTTACACATATTGGAAATTAAATTTGTCACTCGTCAACGATAGTTCCACTCATTACGAAATATAAAAAGTTATTGACGAATTAAGGTACTAGCTTGAAATTATATTACTTTCCTAAGTTCGGCCCTCCGACGTGTAGAAGAAAGGACATGGAACATTTTTCTAGGCAAGGGTATAATTTGAATAACGAAAGGAATAAATTGTTTTCAAGTGTAAAAAAAAGATGAGTGATTATGGACTCGACATTCAATATTCAAAGTCCCAGGAAAATTATTGCATAAAAACGGGAGAATGGTGAGGTAACTCAAGTCTCAACACAAATTACAGAATAAATCTTATTATTTTACCCGAATCTTTATAGATGTAGTGACTGTAAGAACTAGGGTACCTGTTCCTTTTGTTTCTAATAGAGAAAGTGTGGAGAAGACTTCTCGCTGGAGGATCTAGATAACATTGGCATTTATCAGTATAAAAAAATAGACTGTAGTGGATCCGATTGGCACATCTTCTCCGAAGAAATCCAAAAAAATATAAAGAATTATTAGAATTTTTTTGAATCGCCATGATTATTGAGCATCCATTTTGAATTTGATAAGATATTTGTTGAAAAGCAATGTCCCATCTTAGAAGCTTCTTATCAAGAGATTTGGAACTTAGATTCTATTTGAAAGTTTAGTTTATGAGTGAAGGTATTTTAAAGCTGATACTAACGAAGGATAAATAAAACGGAATATAGCAAATTATAGACCGATAACGCTTCTTAATACCTCACATCAAATCCTTACATGATTTATTAATAGAATAGTCAAGGCACTATTCTCCATTATACCAGAATTACAAAAGGACTTCATGAAAGGAAGACGAACAGAAAACTTAACAAGATTGATCCAGGACGCTATTGATAATGTGTGTGGAAAGGACTTCTCAGTGATGCTGGTGGACTTTCAGAAGGCCTTCAACTCCATCTCACATAAATATATACTGTCATAGTAAAAGAGATTCAGATTTTTCCTAAAAGTGATTATCATTGTAGCAGTTATATTAAGATACTGTTCTTCTAAATTTAGCTATTTGTGTAGAGAAGATTATTTCGAGATAACTCGGGATGCAAGAAACCCTACGTTCCATTTCTAAAAATGGCTTAACTGTCTGTTGTACGGGAATAAAGAAGAATAAACAAATAAAAAAAATTGCTTTTTACAACAATCTCCTATGTATAGAGCCTTACAGTATCTCAGATTCCTCCTAACCGAGTGAGTTTTGAATTTTTGTAAAATTATAACAACTGGTAGTATAATAATAAATAATTCAAATGATGTTAGATATTCTTAAAACAAATAAAAAACTAACTGCATTTTGACAAAAATGATTATCATTAAAAAACTACTTTTATCCCTCAAAAACAGAAGAAAAAGTTTACACAAATCATTGATAATTTATAAAAAAATCCTCTGTATTATAATCATACAATTTTATGGCTGTAGTTTTTTTATGTTTGAGAAAAAGGGACTTTTGTAACCGTCACTAGTCTTGATATTTTCATCTCATTGGCATTCGACAAATATTCGTACCCTAGATCTTTTTATAATGTCTTTTGCATTATATTTTTTATAAGTAACAATATGTTATTCTATTTTTGATAACAGAGAGAGTCATTAACAGAGAAGTATAAAATATGTCCAAGAAAGGGGGGCGGCTTTTCTACCAATGTAATCTGAACAAGTTTTTCCATTTTCCAATAATTTTATCATTCATGATGTAAATCGCGTATGTGAAAAAAAAATGTACGTAAAAAGAAGTTGACCCTTTTTTTTGGAATTGGTAATCTCATGAATGAACTGTTGTCATTATTATTTAACTCCTGAGGAGTGAACTTCCTATCCTACTACATTAAATTAAAGCAAGTGCTCATAAAAGGCAGAGAGTAACAATGAGAGTTTGTTCCTTGGAAGATATCAGTATAAGTTTCTGTTCGACTAAGAGTAGAATTGAGGATCGGCATCTGAGTAATTCAAAGCTATATGTCCTTGTATTTAGCGAGTTTAATTTGTGTTTATTTCTTTCCACGCACTGGTGCTTGCATTCGATTTAACGATTTGACAGCTAAGCTGCTCTCCTTCTAAATATTATACCAATTAATTATTAGGAGGAACAAGCTCATTCTCTTTTATTTTTAAGTAGACATGAGCGTCCACAGAATTATCTATATTATCACAGAATTATCTATATAAATATTTTTTTTTTTGGGGGAGGGGGGTTGATTTGTTTTCGGATAAACATTTCCCCCCTCCACCCTTAAATTTACAGATGTTCACCAAAAATTAAATTTTTTGGAAAAAAAAATCAAAAATGAAATTCAAATATTAAATTTTACGGAGAAAAGTTTCAAAAATCATTAGGTATTTACAAAACAATTAAATATTTTGGAAAAAAATATCAAAAATTAAATGTTTAGCAAATTTTTTTTTCGAATATAAAGTGTTTTGAAAAAAAAAAATCAGATATTAAATTTTTTGGACAAAAAATTTCAATAATTTATAGTTGTTCACAAAAGATGTAATTTTTTGGGAAAAAATTTCAAAAATGTATAGTTAGATTTTTTTTTGGAAAAAAATTCTAAAATTAATTTACAAATATTAAAATTTTTTGCAAAAAAATATCAAATATTAAACTTTTTGAAAAAAAATTTTACCCCTATTTTTGTGTCAAATTTTTTTATACTGATCCAAAAAAAAAATCTTGTAAAAAGCCAAAAGTTCCTTTATTTTTTTTGGGAGGGTGGACTACAGCCCCTCCAGCCCATCCCCCACCATGCTCCGCGGGAGGACATATTGTATGCCTTAGTGGTTATTGATCTTTCCATAATTGTAAGGGAAATAGATACATTACGATTCCTCTATTTTTCCGCCATGTAATTAATGAGTTAATTATATATGTATCTACACAATATAACAGAATAGCTTTTAAATAGAAATATTATATATGATAAATCTTTTCTTCAGTATTCTTCTTCTTTTTGAGGAGGAATATTCCAAAGTGCTAATTGGGATCTATAAGTAACAATACAATAGAGTTTCTCATATGGATGAAATCAAAAAAAGAAAGAGTTCATTGTCCTGTAGATCGACCATTCTATGGATTTTCTTAACTTCATAATATGATCAATCTTGTACATAATATGTAGTCCATCAACACAATGTCAGGCAGCCAAGATTTAGACTTGATTTTTCTCATTAATGAGTCTGGATTAGTTATGGTTAATTTCTATTAACATATTATTCTGACTAATCCTATTAAAATTGCACAAAAGTCCATCGTTACAATGTAAGAATTAGACATTGATATATTTTATTTGAAAGGCCATATCGGGATCAAATAAAATATCATAAACAAAATGAAGACTTTAAACGATAGATAAATTCTAGGGTATCTTAGTTTATCCCAGAAATTTGAATACTAAGCCTTTAATTGGCCCAAGTACGTGTGTGAAATATTGTGCTTTTTTTATATGTTCGGCTTAAAAAAACATTTCGGACATATTTTTTCCTTTCTTTTAATTTTGTTCAAGGTAGATTTTGTTTGAATTCACCACATACCTATATGAGATACAGGGTCTGCCAGGGTTTGTCATTTTATATCTGATATCACATATTTCACATCAGCAAAATGTTTTGAAAAAAAAAAATAAACAAAATTTTATGTGGATTATGAATTTATTTTTAAGATGGATCAAACCTATTAAAAGGGTAAAAATACTCAAAAGTTTTTAATGGAATATTTTCTAAAACAAGATTTTATATGAAAAAACTAATTTTAGATTCATAATCAACTTGTCAATTACATACCACTAGAATTTAATATGGAAAATAAAAGATTTTGTTGTTGACAGTGGTCCACATAAGGGCTGTAGGGGGGGGGGAGGCAAAATTGTCAAAAATATTTCAAAAGACTCATTAAAATAATTTTGCAAAGAGGAGATGGGCTTCTTTCATTGCTGGTGTCAAAAGTGGCCTTTTTACCCTCTTAAGGCTCTTTCCACCCAGTTTATTAGCTATTTAGAATGTCACTTTTGAAACTCCGAGATTTCTTGCATGGGCCTTCATGGACTTGAGGGGATTGGCTTGGACTGTTTTCTTTAACTCCTTCGGTTCCAGTTTGGCTTTTTTTTTTAGAGATCCCTTCTTTCTCTCCAAAGTTTCGGACTTCCTGATGGCTTAGACGGTGGTCCTGGAGGGACCCAATTCCTTGGAGTACGCTAATGGAAATTTGTCAATCACGTTCAAATGTCATTTTCTCGACTTGTACGTAAGATATAGAGCTCATGTTTTTATTTTACTAATTGTTTATGCTTTAGTTTATCAAAATATGAATTAATTTCAATCAGTCAACCTTAATTAGTTGTTGAATTAGTAAGTGGTCAGATTTTCATGACAGAGTACTACATCCGCAGAGGGCGCTTGGCGTTCCATTGTCTGATTTGGGTGGCTGGGAGCTATCAATGCCGCTAAGGGTGACTTTATTAATTATTAAACAGCTTAGGTACACATCTATTTATAGTATTAATTTTGTTGAAATTCTGTTGTTAATTAATAAATTATATTTTGTTGGTATGTATTGCAATGGGTAAACAATCTTAATATTGAATTTCAGTCGGTTTGTTTTAGGCTACATGTTTTATAAATGATGATCAAAGAATAATCAAAGCAACCATAAAAATATAAATGAAGTTTATCCTTCATGAAATTACTGAATGATCATTTTAACATGATTGCTAAAAGTTCCAAATCGAGCTATTTAATCAAATATGAAGTATATTTTTTTTGATAAAAATGGGATAATATCAAAACTTAAATTACTAGATCCTAAAGTGCATTTTAGCACCAACTATTATTCCATTAGGTGTTAATTTCCCTTTGCTTGCACCAAAAAATAAAGAAAACTATCTTGATGATCAATAGGGGCTTTATTGTTTATCTGCAGCCGACCATTTACAAATATCTACATAAGGGTCTTTAATATAGATAAGAAAATATATAATTACATGAATAGCATGCAGATTGGGTATCTTTAAAATCTTGGGGTTTAAATGGCTACAGCTGAGTCTTGTTGAAAAGTTCATTGATTGCCCTAATGATGGGTACTAAGGCTAATTATCAATTTTTAATAAATTGTTAATTTCCTGCAAGAAAAGGATTATAACTAATGCTGTTTTTGGGGGCTCAAGCTTGAAATATTGAAGAAGCCTGGACCCCCTAAGTTTCTAGGCCCGTAGCGAGTATGTACACACTACAGGATTGATCTTATCTTGTGGTAACCGTTTTTTATTTTCCATCTAAAATTTCATTGGTGCAAATTAACAGAGGAAGACAACAAGACATCTTATTTCTGAAGAGAACTAGCAGAGACAGTTGGAAAGAGCAAAGAAGATTCTAAATTTTCTCAAGGCCAATATAAATTCGAGCAAGCTTTTGCTTATGACAAAAAGTTCATCGTTGATGCCACTGTGAATTAGCAGAACAACCTCTACATCACAATCCAACATCCAGACAATGTCTCAGCTTCGGGGAGACATGTCTTCAGAACACAAAATCCAACCGTAACTATAATCTTGGTCGTTGTGGAGTCTAACCTCCCATTTTTATGATGAGGAAGAAGCGGCTCAATGCAAATGCTTACATCGAACTTCTGGGTCAGACTATGCTACATTGGCCTAGATAAAAGTTCGGGGACAACTTTATTTTCACTCAAGACGTAGCTCTGTGTCATTGAGCCACCCTTCTCTCCGGATACGAACCCCTTAGACTACTCTATCTAGGCGTTTCTGGAGGAGAGGGCGTGTACTACTCCTCACAGGAGTATCCAGTATCTACAGGCTTCCATCAAGAAGGAGTGGACCAAGCTCGAGTTTGACTACATAGTCAAGGTCAGCAAGGAATTTAAGCCTTGTATTGAGTCTATTATTAGAGCAGAGGGCTCATATATGAAATAAAAGTTGTACTGAACACTATGTTGTAAAATAAATATTCTCACAAAACCTCTCGTTTAAATTTTACTCTTGAAAAATATAAAATGTGTTCCATTAGAAAAAATCAACCATGCTCCTTTTTTTTTAACGTTGATGCTTGGTTTTTATGTTGATCAATGATCACTACGAACTTGAATGGGGGTGTTGGGTTTATATTATTTTCTTCCTTCTTGTAAATACAACTGTTTATTTTCTTGTTATTGTTGAGATTCGTAAAGAAAATAATAAAAATCCCAATAACAATAATTGGTCAGATTTGTATGTCACGGTAGTGAAAAAATAAAAAATACCCTCAGTGTTGTTGCAATCTGTTATTAGTACCTGTTACTAGGAAATATTTTCCCTACCCTTTAATAATAATAAAATGAATTGATTTGTGTTCATATTTTTTTCAAAAAATAAGGTTGATTGAAAAGGATATTGGGAAAGCACGATGAAGGAACTTAAATGAACAACTTGTTAATTAACTTCAAAGAGAAACACAGGAATAAAAAAACCTTATAACTGAACACCTATAGTTAGTGTTGTAAATCCTAAGCATTCTTTGCCTGCAAATTTTTTTGTTGTTGTTGCTAAACTGAAGAGTGTTTATTTTCATTCTTGAGGAGAGAAGACCAAGGTATAAATTGTAAGTAAGAGTGTGTGTGTGCTCATAAATGATAGAGAGTCACACTGAGGGTTGGTTACATATATTCCAATATTATTAAATGCCGACATAGTTAATTTTTACTATGTCAATCGTCAATTCTACTCCGCGTCCAAAAATGACTTACACTTATTACCAGGGATTGAGAGCCACGATGCCCCGTGGCTAGTAAATAACCAGTCATGTTATTTTATTATAGACTCTATCTAGCCCATTTGGCTACGTAAAGATGTACCTAAAACCAAGGCTGTGGACTTGGTAAATAAAATGCTCGACTCAAGTATTTTGAAGGTTACTCTCTCCGACCCCAACACATAATTTTTTGACAATATGTTTTATTGCCTATATAATTTCTATTCGTTCATTTGAGTCGAGAGACTATAAATATAGATATAATTTATAGCTATAGATAGTTATGAGGTATATATCGTAAATTATTGTGCCAGTTATTAAGAAAAAGGAGTAACAGATATTTAACAAGATTAACAACAAATAAAGTGTGTCAAAATCTGTCTATTGCTAATACATTCATAAGTTTCATAATTTATGCACTCGTAACCAAATAAGAACAGCAATAAAAGCAACCTCTCACTGCAAGGATAAACTTTACTCTGATGAGTTTGACTATTCACTAGACTAAGTCATGAACTAGTAAGGCTAGTGGCTAGGCTCTACCCAACATAATAATTTAGACTGTAGAGATTTTCGGGCATTGTGATTATATAGACTATAGAGCACGTTTTAAATTTGTGAAGTAAACTTATAGATGAGTTAACTTTCAAGTTTCATAAATTAATATTATTGAATATCTCTAACTTATAATTATTTAGGAACAAACTTTACGAACACTCAATGTAAGCCTTAGATTATGAATAAATTTTATTTACATAAATTATAATAATTTTTGTAGTCGGAGTCGGTACAAATTTTCCAGCTCCTGACTCCACCAAAAAAATTACCGACTCCCACTCCACAGCCTTGCCTTAAATACCGGATATACAGGGCCGTGCAGAATTATTTACCGATTTTTGTTCAGAACATATCGCGGACAATAATGACATTTCGAATGACTTGAGAAACAATTTATTTATACATTTTTAGAATAATAAAATAGTTTGTGATCAAATTTAATCAATGTAGCCACCATTTGACTCAATGACACTGCTCAGGCGACGTCTGAAGCTGCCACAGGCTTGCTGGATGTAATCGGCGTCCATGGAGGCCCAGGCCTTGTTGACAGCAGCCTTTAAGGCATTTATGTTCTTGTTTCGTTTTTTGCAGGCCTTGGTCTCCACGTGCGCCTAGATAGAGAAGTCTAGTGGGTTCAGATCTGGGCTCTGAGGGGGCAGGTAGTCCTTGGGCCAAAAGTTCATGTTGTCCTTGAGCCACTCCTGAGCTTTCTTGGAAGCGTGGGTGGGTGCTCCATCTTGTTGAAAAATCCAAGGAGAGTTGCCGACTATGAATTTGATCCACGGAAGGACCTTGAACGCCAGAATCTTCACATAATCCTCCGCTGTTAATCTGTAGCCAGTGGGGAACCATCCGGTTGGAGGCCACGAGACCCAACATCATCACTGAAGCAGGGTGCTTTGTTGTTGCCACATAGCGGTGCTTATCTTGCACATCTCCAAAGCTCACAACACGGTCATTTTGCCTGTTGAAAACAGGATCGACCGTAAAAGTTTTCTCATCTGAAAAAATGATGATGCGTCCAGATGAGCTCTTGATATCATTCAAGATTTTATGGCACGCTCAAGTCTGACTTTTCGCTGACGTTCAGTTAGCAGAGGGCGTTCAGTACGCCTCAGGGGCTTTCCTCCAGCCCTTTTCAATGCCCTTGAAACAGTTGATCTTGACGTTCCCATCTTTCTGGCCATGTCGGCAATGGACCTGTTTGAAGTCCTCTTGAACACTGCCTTTACTTGCCTTGTTGAGACAGTGAGCTTCCTGCCAGCCACAGGGGAATGCTTGAGATCACTCCCAGCCTCCAAGCGCTTGGAAACGTTGTAAATTGTCTTCAACGAGGCCCCAACCTGTTCCTTAATGTTGTTATGAGGCACTTGGAGGAGGGCTGCAATTTCGATCCTCTTTGTTTCCTGATTGGACATGGTCTCACGTATGGAAGTTGTTACGCTCTCACAGGAAGGATTTTTGTTTATTTTAACAGTAAAAATACGAAACAATCAGATTGGTTGCCACAAAATCTCTTAAAAAGTATATTTACATCATCGGTAAATAATTTTGCACGGCCCGGTACACAAATTTTGCAATTTTGGATTCAAATCATAATTATTACCTTGTGTCAAAATCTGATACTTTGAAAGTATATAGATATTATGGGTGATTTTTTAAAGTAAAATATTTTTTTTAAGGAGAAATCCCAAGGTTCAATTTTTACTTGTACTTTTTCAAAAGTATGAAAATATATAATTTTTTTTTCTCCGAAAACTTACCTTTTTTAAAAACAAAGATACTTCTATACTGGTTTAAAATACGGATTAGTAAGTTTTTCACAGGACTAGAAAAATTGACTAGAACTATTGGTTAGTGGCTAATTTTAACGACCGTCAAGCCCAACTTATAGCTCTGCAACAAATCTTCATTGTTACTGTTCGTCTTTTACGCATTAGTGATTAAATTTCAGGTTGTCTCTTCAAGAATAAAAGAATAACAATAACAGCTTTGAAAAAAAAAAAATCTAGTTCAGATAAAAATTATCCATTTTCATATTTTCTAAGAATTGTGACTAATTCCTGAGTGGAGCTAATTTAATGAAACGCCAGGACAACGAAGTTTCTCTCCTCTAAAAAATTCTTTAAATTGTCAGGGCTACCATATTGATTTTTCAGTTTCTGTTTTATTACATGCCTAAAATGCTTACGACTTACTATTTAAATAATATGAGATTCCAAAATTCATTTTGTAGTAAAATCAAAGTTTTGAAATAACGGTTAATGCAACGTTTTGCCAAAATTGTTCCCTAAAAAATAGTTAATTTGGTTTCGTCTGGCTACATAGATTTTTCTGAAGCCATTATATATTACCAAACTAATTTAGTCTTTTTAAAATTGGATCATACTCAGTCCCAAATACAAATTCTATCAAGACTGATTTTTTAGATGAATTATTGATGACACCATATGCGTTTCCAAATTTTGAGCAAGTGAATAGTGACATCATTTGATGTTATATTGTGTTTCAATGTGTTCAACTATTCTAAAAACTCGATAAAGTCTAAATCAGTCAAGAAAAATCACTTAAGATCCAACCAGAAAAAACGGACTCGAACCGAGTATCAGCTAGTATACAAATATATTATGTAATCAAGAAGTATATATAAAAAATGTTAACTTATTACTTAGGCTTTCAAAGCTACAAGGTAACTATTTATTTGTACTTATTAATATTATATTATCTTAGTATAATCAGTGTTTCATCAAATATGTTCTAAACGCGTGCAAGATTTTTTTCTGGTGTGTAATATTAAAAGTGCTTTTTATTTATTTTTATTCTTCAGGAGAAAACATCAAAGTATAAAGTAATCACTACTGCGTATGTTTATGAATGAGGGAGCGTAAACCTTAAGATTTGTTCGGTTGATATGCGAATAATATGAACATCATATTATTTGCCGTTATGTTAAAAGAAAACGAAAATGACCCTGACAGTTTGAAGAATGTTCGGGAGAAGAGAACCTTAGGCGTCATGCTGTTTCATTAAATAAGTTGCAAGCATCTATGAGATAAAGGAAATAAAACAAACCCAACGCTGTATCTAGCATGATGTAGCCAAAGATGACTTCCATGTCCACCCTCAAATCTACTCCGAGTCCAACAATGACTTACACTTATAACTCAAGAACAAATCCACAGACTTACTTTTTGTCTTTCACGTACTTATGAATACTTTATACTAATAAATTATATTTCATTTCTTCAAGAATATTGTAATAATGGCAACATGTTTGGAAAAAAACAACAACATATAATATTCAGGTAGAAACTACAAAAAGCCGGCCCTTCTCATTATCATATTATTTACATCTAGGGTTATAAATGTAAGTGTTTGTTGAACTAAGTAGAATTGAGTATCGACATCGTAGTAATTCCAACCTAATTGTCCTTGCTATATAGGAAGAATGATTTGTGTTTTTTATTTTCCTCTAATACCGAGTGGTCCATTAAAATCTGAACACTTTGAATTTTAAGCTTCAACAAGATCTAAAATGTTAATTAACAATAGAATTTCAAAAAAATAAAAAAAATAAAAAAATCTGTTAATAGATGTTTACCTGAGCTCTCTTAATCATCAATGTAGCTGCCCTTAGAGGCAATGACATCTTCCTTGTGGAAGGCCTGTCACACGGTGGTGATGTAGTCCTCTGACATTGTGTCCTCGTGATAGCTGCCAGTGGCTTTGAGGGACTCAGTGTTTAGATGACTGACACTGCAGGCCTTCCCCTTGACATGCACCTAAAAGATGTAGTCGAGGAAGTTGACATCAAGGGCCCAAAGGTGTCCAAAAGATCTCTTGCATGGGCCCATGGACTTGAGGGGATTGGCCTGTGCTGTTTTCTTTTACTCATCTGGATCCAGTTTGACCTTTTGATAGATACCTTCTCCCTCTCCGATGTTTTAAATTTGCTGACGGCGTAGAAGGCGGTCCTGGAGACGCCCAACTGCTGGGTATGCACGAATGGAAATTTGTCAATCCCGTTCAAGAGTCATTTTCTCGATTTGTACGTAAGCTCGAGAGCTTAAGTTTTGTACCTAATTGTTTATGCTATAATATATCGAAATATAAATTAATTTTAATAACTCGACTTTAATTAATTATTGAAATTTCAATGGACCACCCGGTAGCTGCTCAGATCTAATCTAATAAAACGTCATGACACCTAATTGAATCTCTTCCCTAAAGTTTTTGATATAGTGAGGATAAGCATGTTTATTTTTGGTTTCTGTTATCTTTATATACTGGTAGATCATATTTTATACAACTCTGAGTGTAATCTTGGATAAAAAATGGGTCTGTGTAAAGAAAAAATTAAATTTAGTAATAAGGAAAGAAAGAAACGGATGTTTTGTGTGCTCTTTTTTTTGTTCCTTATTCGTAGCGAGGTTAATAAGAGCGCAAGGTCATATCATAACGGGAGCACGACTGATGTATGACTTCCACCATGCTTTTTAATATTGACGTCATTGTAGATGAATGGTTGCGTGTTTTGTCAAAATCTGTTTTTCTTGCACTGCAGTCGGTACGATACATTAAATTGAAATTCTAGCAAGCCTAATTACATTATGGTTTAGCCTTGTATTTCTATTAACCTTGGGTAGTAGTGGTGTTAACGTCTCCCTCTGAAGTAAGCATTTGTTGCCTATCCTTACTATAGATTGTTTAAATAATGCCAAATTATAATAGATAAATATGATTATAACTATAATATTTTCCCTGCAGTAATCCTTTTTAAATGTAGTTTATAGTAAAATATCTCGATGTTAATTCTTTAATATTTTAAATAATACTTTTTCAATTTCCAAGAATTACAATTGATAAAATAAATGTAGACATTTATAATCATAATGATTAATAATTCAATATTGATTAAGATTGCATAGATTATGATAAATTAAAGTAAAATATTTTCTTTTTTGTCCAATTTTAATAGAAAATAATAAATATATAAATTAACATTACTTAATTTGCTACTATACCAATAAAACTATAATTAAAAATTAATATCTTAAAACCCTAGTACTTTCAAATGATAATTTAGGAACATTAACATATCAATAGTGTCAGCAGTCAGTTTACATATTTCTTTTGATAGAATAGATGGAGTTGCCGACACCGAAGAGTATTTTACTCTCCACTGAAGAAGGTCGTGTACAGAGATACTTTTTTTTTTACTAGGAAGATCATGTGAGAAAGTTTGATTGATTAAATTTCTACCACACATTTGTCCATCTCAAACTTTATTTCGGCATGGATTTTCTAATTTTCTTAAGTTGAAGATTTTTTATATCTTTTTGAGAATACTTTTCTATAATTTCTGCAAAGAATGAAGAAAGGCTATTATTTGCATTTTTCCCTATGTTACAGTCATCATCCATTTGACAAGTATCAAGATCTTAGTTCCTTAACAATATAATATTTTCAACCATCGACTACCAAATAATTTCTACAGACTGTTCGCTATTATAAGTGTCATCAAGAAATGTACATTTGTAGTGCGGATCAAGATATGTAGCAATAATTAAATGTTTATCAGTGGAATAGGAATAATGCATAGTTTTAATTGAGGATTTCCATGCAAATAATGTAGATTCAAGCCAGCAAGGAGACTTTTAAAGAAATGATAAATTGTTTTAATATTTGGAAAGATTATTGAAGCAGTTGCAAGGAAAATGCATATATATTATTTTACTGCGATACTGCTACGAACACACTATCTTAAAGATACCCAATGAAAAATTAAAAGATATTTATTGATGTTCAGCTTATTTATGTTATAATTCTAAACTAAAACGATTTACCATAAACTATAATGATATATGTATTAGGTAAATTTCTATTGTAAAACCTTTCTTGTATAATGCATTTTTAGTTGTTTCTATTAATTTCATGTAAATATAATCAAATCTGTACCCCATTTTGACACTCTTGAAAATGCAACTTATAATTACATTTGTGAAAATACTGATTTTGGCAGATATAAAGGAATTTTTTCAAATGTTTGAGCCTGTGATTTATATATTGTCATTCCCATGTTTCTTCTTTAACCATAATGAAGATTGAAGATATATACTAAGATTAACTCGTGCATCCTCTTCCTAGTTCCTTTTTTTAATTCGTGTTAAATATACGTTCTCCCTTTTCCTGTAAGTACAATAATTCGTTTTTGGATTTTTATTTTTCTTGGTGCATTTTCGAATCAATAACCCATATCTTAAAAAAAAACTTTGAGACATGGAAATTGATCTTGTTTCATAAAAACAAGATCAACTTATTAGCAAATAGTCAAACTAGTTCTTCATAGTCCAAGAACCTGGTCTGATCAGAATTAAACATGACCTGACGTACATATCTTAAAATTCTGAACAACTTTTATTTTATGTCAAAAGTCTGTATCTATCTCCGTTTTTGAAATAAATGCAACAAAATATGCGATGTGTTTTGGTGTGAACTGTCGATGTTTCTCCTTCTTTTTTTCTGAATCAGTTTTCTTTGAAGAAATGGTAAAGGTTGCGTGATGATATATTAGAAATATTGCGTAGGACAACACGTTTTATTTTCAATAATGATTAGAGAATTGTATAATTTCGTTTAGACAATATGGACTTTTTAATATTTGTAAATGTATTTTTTTAATAATTGTTATGTCTTTTTATATTAATTTTTTTTATCAAATACATCTTGATTATATATCTTGTTAGGAGCCTTTGTTAATTCTTGAATGTTGATTGGACGGATTCGAATTTGCTTTTACTAAGCTGTGAAAAAGCAAACACGTTGCCTACAAATATGTCATATTCTTCTTTTTTATTTTAATATCATGGGTGTGGGCAGGGGTGAGCTGGAGGGGCTGTAAACATTATATTTGAAATCAAAATTTTTTTTTTTTTAAATATTATATTTGAAAAATAATTTAGAAGTTATATTTCCAAAAAATTAAATTTTTGAAAATGTCTACAGATTTTTTTAATTTTTTTCCAAAAAATGGAATATTTAAAATTGAATTTTCAAACTTTATTTCCAAAAATTAAATTTTTTTGTCAACAACTGTGGATTTTTTTACACTAAGTATGGATTTTTGGAATCTTTTTGAAAAATTTAGCCACATCCCCTATCCTTCAAAGAAAATATATATATATAACCCTGCGGACGCCCCTGTATATTACAATTGATTTTAATTTACATGCCTAATAAAGAATTTTCGTGGATTTCTTTTATACACAACACTAGCAATTAATTAAATGATTAATCATTATTCATAAATAATATATTAATGAACCACAGAATAAATAATATATTAATGACCCACAGAATAAATAACAATATTTTTATGTTTCGTGTGTATATATAATAAAAAGTTAAGTATCTCTTTGAGATTTACATATTATGAAATTCGAATATAAGTAATAAGTAAAAATTGGTTGATAAAAATAAAATCCTGATTCCTATTCCGTTATCTATTTAATTAATAATTCCCAATTTCGATTCTACATCAGATTCCACCATTATATATAACATTTCTAATAATCTTTTGACTGTTCATAAAGACGAGAGTAGTCATTATACAAACTTGTGATTAAAAAGGTTGCTGAATTGGTAAGGTTCTGATCATTTAAATTTTAAATTACGGAAAGGAACAGATTAAAAATCAAGTAACTTAATTAGAATTTTACGACAATTATACAAGTATCTTGTCTGCCATACATTATTTTAAATAATTTATGATGAGCAAAATGTTTTTTTTAGGTCCTAACCATACTTTAAAACCCGTGAGCGGACTTTGTACAAAAATATTTTTACCCCACGAGACAATGTTCCGAATGGACATTTCGTTGAAGCCCTATTTGGGGCATTTGGCAGAAAAATTATTTTTAATTTAATGATATATACAAGTGTATATTTTAATTCATTTTAAAGTTATATCATGATAAATACCGTATTGTTCATATGGTATATATGTCATTTAAGTAAATTAATGAGTTTTCTTTTGCAAAAAAATATTTGATATTAATGATAATTACCGGGTGCGGCGAAAAAATCTTTACACTTCGTTTTGGTTAAACAAATTAAGGTTTTTGTTAATGCGGTAAAATTATTCCAGTCGAATATTAAAAATAACAAAAATAAAAATTAGATCTTCCTAAGTGTCTTAGAAGCCGAGAAAATGCCATCTGAACGTGACCAACGAATTTCGGCTAGCGAACTTTTGGACGTTGATAAGAGACCTATGGAGTATGCAAAGCAGTTTTGGATCTTCAGGCCAACCATTTATGTCATTATGAAGTCGTAAATAGTGTACAGGAAGCTTGGGTTGGGTAGGAAAGTGAAAGAAGTGAAGGAGGCTGGCCAAACAAACCCTTTGAACTCAATGCAGGAGCAGGCCAAGGTTTTTGGTGTTTCAGACCAAACCTTCCCCAGGAACATCAAAAAGGATAGGGCATGAGCCTGGTGAGGGTTAAGAGCCCCCTCTTAACACCAGCTTTGAAAGAGACCCATCTCCAATGTTGTAAGTCTCTTTTGAATGACCTCAAGAAGGTCAAGACTAGTCAAGTAGTTATTTTCTGTGATGAGAAGACATGGGCAGTAGACGCCGTGCTAAACAACCAAAATGACAGGTACTTTTCCTTTTGGGGAGATTGATGTGTCTCTCCAGACTCTTATTACCACAAAGCACCCTGCATATGTCATGTCCTTGGGCTTTGTGGCTCAGATGACAAGGCCATTCCCTTATCTGGATCCTGGTCAGGTACAGGCTCACACGGACTGACTACGTGCAGGCATTGGTAGATAAGTTAGTACCATAGGTCCAAACCAACTACCAGGTGATGAATGTGGTGTTCCAGCAAAATGATGCGCCTACACAGACGTCCAAAAAGGCCCAGAAGTTGTTGGAGGTCAACTTGCCCTTTTGGCCAATGAAAATGTAGCCTTCTCCTCACCAGATGCCAAACCATTGACTTCCCTTTTTGAGTGCACGTTGAGTCCAAGGTCAGCACCTTCATTCATCCAAATATCAGCGACCTCAAGGACATTGTCAACCAGTGGGATGCCATGTCTGGGGACTACATCTGCAATGGGCGCAAGGCCTTCCGTGGCCGTCTGGAAGCCATCATTGCTGCCAAGGGGATAATATCGATGATTAGGCTAGCCAAGATGTCATATGAGCTATTTTTATTTTATTGATATACCCTATTACAATTGGTTGCTGAATTACATCTTGATAAAGCTCTAGAATGAAAGTGTAATTTTTTTTTCGCCGAACCAGCTATATAAGCACAGCACAGTAGTAAGTTGATCGAATCTTTACCGCTATAGTACTTTAAATTAATTAAATAATAAACAAACGAGACAGCGATTCTAATGAAATAAGTGTACTTAAGGGACACGAATCTTAAAAACTTATATTCATATAAATACATATGTATATACATATTTATTTTATAGATACAGCTCCCTAAAAAATGTTCGCTAATTCATTTATGTAATCATTTAATTTTGTTTATTGTAGTACTTATAGTTGGGGCTAAATCCATGGAAAGGTAATTGCATTGACAAGAAATTATTCTTGCTTGTTAATCGATAAGTATTTTCCATTATGAATAATCAATCATGTCAAATGATAATTAATTGATTACGGTTAAGTGATAGACAATTGTTCCATTGGAATTGCTGTCGTGTACTACAACGGTAATGATTTGAACTACCGTCTGTAGAAAAAGTAATGGACCTTCTAAAAATACAGTTTTAAAAAGGTATTGTTTATTAAATCTTTAATTTCCGATTATTTTTTATTAGTATAGATTTTAAGCCTTTGATTGATGTACATGTTGTATACAAAAATTATGTATATGTCGCAACGAAGGTAAGAAGAGCCATCATAGGCAATTTAATCCGCACCAGGAGGACCACCTCGGACATCATGAAGGTCTTAAACGTCAGCAAGACAACAATCTGTCGGTCAGTAATCGTTTCGTTGATTGGCACAATCTTAAGGACAACCCCAAGAGTGGAAGACCAACCAAAGAGAGCCCGAAGACATCATGGAGGCCTTCAAAGTCAACCCAACGATGAAGATGTCAGAGTACGCCAAGAAGAAGAAGGTAAATCGTTCTACTATTGGCAAGTCCATCCAAAAGGCTGGACGAAGGTCGCTTAGAAGTATTGAGAGGCCACTCCAGTCCCAACGTAAAAAAGAACTCAGAATTATCTGAAGCACAACAGCCTCTACGATAATGTTGGGGGTTGTGGCATCAACTGAAGAAAAAAATGCCTTCAATTTGGTTTTCTGTTTCCTGTCATGGTGGCCAAATTCATAACACTATGCAACAAATGAAGGTCTTGGAGCGCCCACAGGCTGAAAACCACATTTATTATTGTTATTTAAGCCGTAGAACACGAATATGACCATTAAAACTCTCAATGGGTTGGCCTTGAAAGCCTTTAAAAAAAATGTATTATCTATAATTTAGTGCCATAATTCGACATGAAAGAACTATATAGATGAAGAAAAAAAAAAAAATATAAATTAAGACAAATATTTCAGCATTAAAAAAAATCATTACATTATCTTGAAAAAAATGTATAAAAATATGCATACAGGGTGTCCACGATAAGTTGGAACTATCTTAAAATTCCCTGCTTCATAAAAATAGCATTTGGAGTGTATTTGTTAATATGAAAAAGTTAGACATGATGTTAAACAATCAATTTATTCAACATGTCCTCCCTCAGCAGCCACCATCTTCTCCATTCTGCCCCTAAAGGATTTGCATGCCCTGATGACTTCCGCGGAATCGACATCATTCCACTCCCTTGTAATGGAGCCCTTCAGGGCCGCGATGTTCTTGTGGCTGACCTTGCACACCTCCCTCTCCATCTTCCCCTACCATTAGTAATCACACGGATTCAGGTCGGGTGAGTTGGAGGGCCAGGTGTTGCGATCCCAGAAAGTGATGTCGTGGGAGTTGAAGAGGTTAGTGGTCCCCATGGCGATGTGTGCGGGCGCTGAGTCTTGTTGGAATATGAACTCCCTCTGAGCGGCTGTATCCTTCATCCAGGGGATGACGAACTCCTCCATGACTTTGCAGTACCTTATCGCGTTAACCCTCTCCCTGGGATTGAAGAAGAAAGGAGGCATCGCCTCACCAGTGCTGCAGATGCCACCCAGGGTCATAACAACGGAGGCCGGGAACTTTGTACTGAAACCGCAGGGACTTCTTCTCTCTCCTTGGCAAGCCACCTGTCATTCTGGACGTTGTAGCTTCTGTCGACAGTCCAGTTCTTCTCGTCGGAGAAGAAGATGATTCTTCCTCCATGGCTCTTCAGGTCATTGAGGAGACGCTTATCGTTGGTGAGCCTGGTGGCCTTCATGGATGCCGTGAGGATGTGTTGTTTGACCATTCGGTATGACTTGTACCCGAGGTCCTCATTCACAGCCTTGGAGACCAGCTGCTTGCTCACTCCACGGTTCTTGGCCAACAAGGAAGTCCCCGGCGAAGCCTTGATGGACTTCCGGAGGCCTTCAAGGAAGCGGAAAGTGCGGATTCGGTCACTTCTCATGTTGTGGGTCTTGTGGCAGACCTTCCCCTCAACATCCCAGGCATTGAAGATCCAGTACACCGTGGTCTTGGGGTAGTTAAGAAGCTTGTAGATAGCAGAGGGCTTGTTTCCCGCGCGAGCCAATTCGAGGATGGTGTCTTTCCTTCCTTGTTCCATGATGACTATTGTTTGTTGTCTAAACAATTGTGGTGGAAGTTATAGTGTATTGTTCACGCAACCTTTTATATTAGTATGATTTAACCTCGAATATCCACATTATGGATCTGGATGAAGTTTAAAGTAGTTCCAATTTATAGTGAACACCCTGTAGAACCACCAAAAAATAGAGTAAAATATCTTATATAAGCTAATATCTTTTTTATTCTTTCTTAAAGTTCTTTATTTCTAGGTGAAGTAATAGAATATACTTTATATTTCAATTTAAAAAAACCTTTAAAAAAGGTCGATTTCGATTGATTTTTGGTAAATTTAGTTTTTATATTTATTAAGATATTTAAATATCTTAAGCTTGTCAGGTTGCGTGAATATAGATTACAATAATATTCCGGGGGGGGGGGAATTGAATAATTTGTTATGTTTTTCACGAAAATAAATAATAATAATTTAGATGTAAGGGGATTACAGCAAGTTTATCGATGCTTCATATGCAAAATAATTTATTAATTGACATCATGAGCGATTCATTTTTTCCAGGATTATTATTGTAACCTTCATTCACGCAACCTAACTATCTTATTATATTTAAATTTCTAAGTAAATGTAAAAAAATAAATTAACCGAAAGTTAATCTAGCCACTCTAGCTATGTAGGGACCCTATACGTATGGCCATTAATATAATTTTTCTATGAGTGTGTATTTTTTTAGAAAAACCAAAGTTGACAAATGAAATTTAAGAAAAGCACAAAATTTGACAAATGCATTTTCAGAAGCACAGTTTCGACGAATAACCTTTTTTAAATTTGAAAAACGAATTTAGACAAAATGAATGTTACTAATTTTAAAATTGGTATCAAAAGAAAATATTGCCAACACCTTGTCTTTTTGACAAGTTTGACTACAAAATTTATAGTCAGGAGAGTGTCCCCCGACAATAGGGTGACAATAAAGTCCAATAAATGACTTACGTTAAAAAATTAGTCCAGAACATATGGAAAAAAACAACATCCATCAGACGTAAAGTTCTTTTAAAGGACTTTATTGTTTGTAGTGGACCCCCAACAAAATCACAATTAAATCATCCGCGTAACAAAGACACTTTGGGTTGGGACGAAAGGAAAAAAACCAAACAATTATGCTAATTTTCTGGATTTAAGGGTCGACACATATACTAAAAAGCAGAGCAGAGGAAGGGTCCCCTTATCGCACACCTCTTCTGTTATTAATTATAGCTCTTCGAGCTAACGGTCGCGCTTAGTTACTTGATTATATGCTTTAATATAACGATTTTTTAAAATATAGAATTGAGAAAGAGAGAGAGACTCCTTTATCCAGTCGAAACCTGACAGGATTTCAAATTTTCAGCACTATTTCCAATTTATGTCAAAAAATTCAAACTAATCCGTCTCATCGTTATCTTTGCATATACACTTTGCATTAAGTTTGTATTTTTTCAAAGTTTATAATGTTTCAGTCATACTTATCGTTTAAAATCCTAATGATTTTTGCCACGATACTGGCGCCCTACATCTGCAGAAAAGTGGAAAAAAGTTAAAAAGTAATAGTTTAATGGTATATTGTGTTTGTTTCACCGATCTATATAATTACTGGATACTCAATAGGCAAAGAAAATGGGAATAAACTGTCGATAAGATATTTCTTTGTTTTTTGTTTACAATTGTACTGGTGATGTCACGGAGGAGCCAATTTAGGAGCGATAAAACAAATTGTAGTATTACATAATATAGTATTTTATTTTGTCATTAGATAATACTATTAGTTTAAATTTTTACCCTCGGACAATTACGGTAATAAAATTATTTAAACAAAAAAATTAGTGAAAAGTTGTTTAAAAAAAAAGAAGGCCAAAACGCAAATTTTCGAATAAATGTACAAAAATTGTCGACATCTGATGAATTTGTAAAGGTTATCAGCACAAAGCCAATTTTAGTAGCTCTAAATAAAGACATAATTTGTCATTTAATATGAGTTAAAACTTTACACTAGTCATTAATACTGAGCTTGGCTCCGTTGTGATCTCATCAAAAAAGTTGTCAGCTAACGACAATCAGACTGCGTTGCAAGTTTCTTATCAACACACCTTATGTATATAGTCACCTTTGCCCTATCTATTACTTAAACATAACAAACGTAAAAAGAAATATGTCATCACCCATTAATGAAGCAGTTAAAGACGTGGCACTAACAAACACAATAATGTTATAATAAAAATGGTTCTTCTTAATGTTTGCAACCCGAGAAAAAAAAAAGTTAGACGCTGTTGTGAATTTTTTCAAATACAACTTTTTTTAAATTCTCACATAAATCAACATTATAACATAAAAACGACGTTCAATCAATAAAATGCCTGTTAGTTTAGACCACACGTTCACAACCTCCCACTGCTTACTTGATTGTCATGCAAGGTAAAGTCTTGAATACCCTCATTGGTCCAGCTCTGAAGGATATTGTTGTGCTGTTGGATACCTGTTAAATATTGTCAAAGACAAAATAGTTTAGATGATTCAATTCCAGCGAGTTAGGAGTCAAGAACTCGGTGGGACGCATATCAGATATTGAGAAACGAGAAAAACGATGGTTCTTCTGCTAGAGTGTCAGGATGCCCCGTATTGCTCCTAGATCCAAGGTCAGTCTTTCAAGATGCTGCAGATCCAGCCAAAGACTTTTGATGAGTAACATTGATGTATACCTTGGAGTTGACTTGCTAGAAGATGTAGAGCGACATAACGTGGTCTTCCCTGGTAAAATCACCGAGAAACCTATCTTGCTGTCTGTACACTTCGCCGATATTTTCAGCGATTGGCTTATGCTTCTTCTTCATTTTTTTGTTTATTTTCTTCAACAAGGCAGGACTTGGGACTATTTTGGCCACTTCCGGTTGACGAGACTTCCCATAAATAATCGTCGGTGGGTTTTCACTATCCTGATCGATACGTTTTCTGAATTTTTGGACAAATCGAGTTGTGCCACCCGACCACTTGAGCTAGAAAGTCTATTTTAGCATTTAAATTGCACAAAATTGAACAACGTTTTTGGTCATGATTATTATTGTCGTAAGGAAGCATAATGGCATAATGGTAAACTGACGTGGTAGATTAACATTCGTATTCGGCTTACTCTCAACTAGTGTGTATTTGTATTAGAACCAGTTTGTAGGTGGGTGGGATGAGCTCAGAGAAAATTGGGAATATTTAAAAGAACTACCCATTATACATTGAGAATATAGATACTTAATTAAGGAGGACTGTCACATTGTACATATATGTGTCTTTAGAGTAATTCTATTTCTTGGAAGAATTGCCTAAGGGGCCATAGATTTATGAAATCAGGAAACAAATTACAATTTTTGACCCCCTCCATTGTTTGTGTTCATTCAAAACTTGATACACCTCCAATTGGACACCCTTAATTTTTAGATGCCCACCCCCTGATATATTTGTAAATAAAATATATTAGTTATATTGAAGACCAAGTTATATTGAAGTCAAGTCCAGTCGCAAGTCTTTGCTGACAAGTTTAGATCCTTGAATATTTTCAAGTCCCCACCTCTAAGTATTGCTATATATTTATAGTTCAAAGATTGTTTTATTCAACTATTTTAAAAATGTAAGGAGACACATGCTGGACGTAAGCATTAAAAAAATATAAGTTTGGACTTTTGTCTTTTGATTAATACATGAAACTTGCTCTACAAATGCTTTATGAAGAAATGTGCTGAATAAAGTTACTTTTCAAATAATCATAAACAAATTTATAAATGTAAAATCTCCTGAGGTATGGTATGATAATTCATATCATTAATTCAACTTTATTAGACATGAATTAATAGTACAGAGGATAAAGACTAAAAGAAAAATCTAACAAAGATTTGGTGAATGTATAAAAAATTGCGTACGTGTTATTATACTAGAGTTCTTTAAATACTATTTTATTTTCGTGAATCCTTTTTTGACGTTCATGAATGAAATTAGATTAAATAAATGATATTTAAAATCTTCTATTGTTTATAAAAGTCATTTTTGGTCATAATCATTCACGTTATACATATAATTTGATATATATATAAATGAAAGTCTTCTTAGAGGGCTTTTTTAGTCATTTTCAGAAATGTTGTTTACCCATTGATGTGCATTTTCAAGATAATGTGATATCCAATAAATATTTCGCAATCCAAATAGGATTCATTATACATTGATATCTGTAAAATAATAATTTAGAACACGAGTTAAAAATAAATAATTTTTAATATGTCCTACTTATCATAGCAATCAATTTTTGATTTTCCATAATTAGCTGCACGTTGCCATGACGAATCACTTTTGGCTCCATTGTTGTCCCTAAAAAAATAGTAGGTATATAATTAAAATTATACATTCTCATTTAAATAAAATATTTTTTATATTAATAAATGTGAAGTAGGTTTTGTTGAATAAGGAGCTTTGTTGCGTATTTTCATGACAGAGACATCCTTTATTATAACACATTATTTTAAATGTATATGCTGCATCAATGTTTAACAAAAGATTGCTAAATATTGCAATCCTTAGTAAAGACGAGTTTCAAGTCTTTGATAGAAAGTCCAAGTCCTTAAATATCGTTATCGAGTCCTCAGGTTTTCATGAGTCCTCTTTAAACTTATTACAATAAATCAAAAGTAATAGCCATAAGTTACAATCAATTCTTCATTGATAATTACCGTATTATCATTCATCGTTGATATTTTTCTACTTATTCTGACACGGATTGAGTTTTTTCCCTATTAAAGGTACTTTAATGAGTACTTTTTTCCCTTGGCTAACAAAGCTACTCTATATTTCAATTTAATAGTAAGTAGAGTTTGTTTATAGGATATGTAAGGGGAAGTATCAGAACAGATAAAATACCAGAGATATCAAAATCTGAGAGTATACAAAATAGGGGGAGATTTGGTACCATAATTACAATTGACTTCTGTAAGGCCTTTGATACCATTTTACATGGACATATTTTGAGAACAATAAATAAACTACTTCCTAGAAGATTTTTCAACCCAATTAGAGCTCTCCTATTCAATGATACGTTGACTATTGCATTATAGTTCATAACACTGATTATGGAGAAGGTAGGTAAAAACTCGACAGTTGATAACAATCTTCAGTGTACAATTTACATATATATATGTTTGTGATATAAATGATATAGGAAATGGATCAAAATATAACTTTGAAAATATTTCATTGAAACTGGTTTTATGGAAATTTTTTTCAAATAAATTATATTTTCAGAACTTAAGTACTGTTTTTTTTTTTTTTTTTTTACATCGTATAGATCAAAATTCTGATAGGGATCTTTATCTGCCTATAACTTGTTTGTTTCCCACCAGGTTGTTTCTTTAGTTAGATTAATGTTGAATATGTTCAAATCTGGTAAAAAATTACGTTTGGCTTCTAACTTGACAACATTCAATGATGTTTTTATTTCAGTACTTGCCAAGAGATTGTCGATTTTTTTTTTACATAAGAAGACAATAATAAAAGGATAAATAGATAAAAAAACAATAGTAAGAGAACATTCGAAAATTACGTGTCAAATCTTCGTCGCATAGATAAGACTTTAGATTTTTAAGCAATCTTACACATATCCCTTATTTAGTCATAATTCCTAGATGTATTTTAGAGTAGACAAAAAAAAAAAAGCAGTAATCTTTTTTATATCCCGTTCAAATTTTGCAAGACTCCATTGAATTAGTCTTTCGAACTCTTTTTTTGACACTTTGGCCCCCTACAGCCCTGATGCCAACCCTTCGACTAACCTTTAGGTTGCATGTCCAGTGGTAGGTCTGCAGTGTCTGCCATCCTAACACCGAGGTCCGCAAAGACACTGTCAGCCAGCATTTGGATTCCATGACAGATAAATTCATCCACAGCGGGTGCCAGGCATTCCGCTTCCACCTGGAAGCCATCATTGCCGCCAAGGGTGGATACATAAATAATTAAGAGACCTCAGACACACATCTATGTATTTAGAGTATTAATTTTGTTGAAGTTCCATTCTTGTTTAATAAATTATATCTTGTTGATGTTTAAAATTCAAATTGTTCAGATTAGAATATACCATTCCGTAGTATTTTTGACACTTGAATCGACATTTATGATTGCCAAATGGACAGAATAGTTTAATAAATGATACAAAATTTATTAAGTAAGTTTTATTTTTGGGGTTTCTGTTTTACCCAGTTCACAAAGCACGTCATAAATAGGATGTTCACTAACTGAGGTTTAAGGAAAGGAAAATATTAAGAGACTGCTCATAGGAATTGTTTTAAGTAAGAAAAAATTATAAATTGAGTCATTGATGCTTATTGTAAATGATTATATACCCATAAATTACAAAAAATAATAGTCTTACATCCTCGTAATGACACATAGAGTAATTCATTCCGGCTATATTTTTTCGAAACATTTATTACTTTCTCAATATGATGGCTATGTACACATACTAACTTAGTCTAGGATGGGTACGTACAAAGATGATTAATTTCATCTTTAAATCTTTTTGACGGAAAATAAATTAATTAAAACCGTCCTGCTGGTTACTGTCCTTGGGGTCATTTACCCCATTTTTCATTCATTTTAAGTTAAAAATAAATAAATATATATTTTCACACTTTTTATATACCATGGTCCATTAAAATCTGAAAAATTTGAAGTTGAAACTTCGGCAATATATAATTTATTAATTAACAATTGAATTTCAACAAAATTTGTGCTATAAACAGACATATGTCTGAGTTCTCTACAAAACAAAACAAATCTTAGCTCTCTACCTTTCTTACAAGTCGAGAAAATGACCCTTAAACATGATCAACAAATTTCCATTCCCACACTTCAAGCAGTTGGGCATCTCCAGGACCACCGTCCACGCCATCAGCAACTCTGAAACGTTGGAGAGGAAGAAAGGCTCTATTGAAATAGCCAAACTGGACCCAGAGGAGTAAAAAACAAACAAAAAAAAACAGAAAAAAAACAAACAAACAGAATTGACCAATCCTCTAATATCCATGGGGGTCCTTGCAAGAGATCTGGGCGTTTCACACCACACTGTTCAGAAAACTATCAAAAAACTGCGTGGAAAGAGCCTTGTGAGAGTGAAGAGGCCAATTTTGACACCAACAATGAAAGAAACCGATCTCCTCAGTTGCAAGACTGCTTCGAACGAGTCTTTCGAGTTCTTTTGAACTCTTTTTTGACACTTTTGGCCCCCTACAGCATTGATACCAGCCCCTCGACTACACCTTTTGAGTTCATATTGAGGGGAAGGTCTTCAGTGCCCGTCATCCAAATACTGAGGCCTGCAAGGACACTGTCATCCAACACTGCGACGCTATGACAGAGTACTACATCCAAAGCGGGTACCCGGCCTTCCACCATTGCCTGGAAGCCATCATTGCCTCTAAGGTTGGTCACATTCATTTATGATTAAGAGAAGTCAGACAAACATCTATTTATAGTATTATTTTTGTTGAAATTCTACTTTGAATTAATAAATTATATTTTGTTAAAGCTTAAAATTCAAAGTGTTCAGATTTTAATGGGCTACTTGCTATACTAGTTTATCATGAGGTTTTTTATAAAAAATGTTTATTACCTTCCTAAAATGATCCTATTTCTATTTCAAATTTATGTCCCCTGTGACACCATTTAGGTCATCCTTTTATACTCTTTAGGTCTACGTGGTTTTAAGTTGACCTCACCAACGATAAGTGGTCACATGGTTTTGTAAATGCCCCCTAGGTGCTTTGTTCTTCAATTTCATTCTCGGTCAACCATTATAAATTTTAACTCTACAATTCAAATTTCGGTTTCAGACGGAATTCTGTATGAAAATATCGGTCCAAATTGGTCTATAAATAGTTTTAGACCAAACTTCAACCTTGGACCGATTTTCACCACTAATACTTAAAATTTTTTTTACACAGATTAGGCAAAGGACAGTAAATGCATTTATGAATTTGATTTATATATTATGTAGACATAACTTTGTCAAAACGAGTTGAAAAAACCAATAAATTATACGGAATATCTATTCGTTTAGGTACGCATATCATTGTAGAGCCTTTATTAATATCATTTTTACTTTAGGTTGAGCGTTACTCATATGTATTTTGACTGGCATTTACGAAGGAACTTATTTCACAGATATATTTATTAGCTTCTTTTGCGGATATTTCTAAAGTTTATGAGATTTTCTACAAGAAGCACCACATTGTGAGAGAACAGCATGATCACACTGAGAAACTACAGTTCCATAGGATCTACTTATAATAAAAAATCTAATAAATTGACTCCTGAAAGAACAACTAACTTATGGGATCGTTCCCTTTCAATTTAATTCATTGCAAAAATGAAGCTATATTTAAGTATTATTCTTTGATCAAAAAAGTATAACCATTGTTCTTTCTTACAACAATACCCAATAAACAAAGTTCATGGTGATTATTTCTTAAGGGGCTTGTACTGCTTAGGAAAGTAAATTGATTAAGTGAATATTAATTGTAGATATTTATTCACAGTTTATTATATGAATAATTAATTATGTAACCATGATATCACTAGTGGATAGGAATGGTCCTAAAGTATTGACGTCTTGCCAAGTACCGTCCTAAATCTTATGGACGCGTCCAAATTGTCTCATGGAATAATCTTAGCTAAATAAAGTCAAAATAGATATCCACCAGTGGTGTTATCATGAATCAATTACAACAATGAAGGATCAAATGTTATATGAATAATAAAAACTTTAATTAGGCCGAAATTATGAGTAATGACGAACTATTCCTCGTCCATGAAATATATTGAAAGTTTTAATACAGAGGGAGACCCAAAGTTTAGAGTAACATTTAATGATGATTTTATCTTTAACTGTTACTTTTAACTAGGAGGTTTCATTATGTAACAACCAAACGATAGCTGAAAATAAAATAAAGCAGTTTTGTTTTTATCCCATGCCTCTATGTGGAAAAATGTGAAGGAAAAAAAAAAAAAATGCACAGAGTCTGCAATCTTATCTGCGGCGGATCAGTGCTGAGGAAGGTGTAGATAATGTCGCGATATTTCCATCCAGACTGCTTACAGCATCAAAAAATCCATTATGTATAGGATTGGAGCCTTACAGCTAAAAAGAACATAAATTTATGGAGCCTGTCTCCCGTAGCCCATCTTCAAACCCCCAGACTGTGGAGTTTCGGACATCTTGGATAAGAAAGTCTTCTTCACCTTGCATCCAAAATTTGAATTCGATCTGAGCTACCATCATGATAGTGTGGTACGCCATGGCACGGCCTTCATCGTAACAAGCTGTCAATCTGTTCGCCGGCGTGTCGATGTAGTTATTGCTTGTAAAGGATGACAAATTGAATAATACATATAGCTAAATGTAGTATTTGAACATGTCACATTTCTGTTTTTATTTATTAACAAAAAAATCACGTTTTTCGTAATTTAGTCATGTTACAACAAGCTTCTGGTCCCTAGTCTGTAAACTAATTGAATTATTAAAAGGGGTACTCTACTGAAATGTTAGTGAAAATAATCCCCTATAGAGGGTGTTCTAAAATTTAGGACGGTTTCTAATGAAGGGGTGGGTGGGGATTTTAATTCCCATACTAAGGACTGATATAACCCTATTGCAAAATATAAATCAGCCAATCAACCAGTTATTTACAGATTTATACTTACCCAGGTATAAATATTAAGAACGGAAGCGCCATCCAACCAAATTCCTGCGGCCGAGCATGTGCCTCACAAACTGCAAACTCTCCACAATCCGATATAATGGACATTACGCTTAGTTCCTCACTTCTTCCTATTGCAGAGGGTCCATTCAAACCAAATAGGAATGGAAAGTATGCTCCAGCCGACACAAAAAGTGAAAACACCGTAAGGGCGAGTGCAGCCTGTGAAACGTAGTTTGTCAGTGTCGGATCCTCATGATATCCAGGCATCTGAACGGAGAACAGTGGAAGAGCAAATGCAACGGATGTGTCAATATCCGCTCCTGTCGTTACTTTTGGAGGTTCTGAAAAGGACAACGTTTACATTATAAAATCCCTTTATTGTTCTTCGTTTGGCGAAAGAACTGTCTGCCTACCATATGAAACTTGTTTTGCTCTGCGTGAGGTCGAGTTAAAGTCCACTTGGTAGAATTGATCATTCCGATTGGAGATCACTTTGTTAATGTTAAAGCTGAGAACACATTTGAAATTCAATAACCATAGAATTGGTAGAAGAATCATGTTAACTTCTATGGAAATATGGAGTTATCGTCTTAAGGTTTTAAAATGAAATGACAAATTTATTATGATTTTTTTCCATATTAATTTCTTCGTACGTATTGTTGTTGATGTGATCATGCAAATTTCTCTCTGTTTCCTTCATAACCCTACATAAAGAAATCACAATAATGAGTAATAGTTTTTTAATGTATATTTTTAGTGTATTATTCCACGTAAAACCTTTTTTGGATAAGAAAATAGAAATGAGAGAATGAACATAATGGAAATAATTCTTTGCAATGAGTCAGCAAGCATTAATAATATAACCCATAGAGTTTTCTTAATATGTATCCTATACACCTTTTATATCCATTTTCTAAAGATCTTATTATTTACACTTATTACATAGAATTTGTCTTCCGAGTCTATAAAAAATATAAAATATCATAGACGTATTATGCCAACAGCACCGAGCTGTTTTGGAATCTGGAACAAAAACATCTCGATCTAATTATGGGAAAAAAAAAAAAAAAAGTATAAAATTTGCGAATATACCTAGAAAGAATATATTTTTATAATTTTTTAATTATAATAATTTTGATTGACATTTTTTAACCTATACCAAGTATTTCACAAGTTTTAAAAAAAATTGTATTATTGAGCAAAAAAAAAAAAAAACCTGAAAATTTGATGATCCGCGTATAGCCCGCATTTTTTCCCTCTACATTTTCATAAAGGAAAGGTCTAATTCTTCTTATGATATTCTCTCTTTTTGTTCCATAGGGTTGCTTTAGAAAAAATCTTTATTTTTATTTTTTATAGGTTAGAATAATGTCTATCATAGTTAATTTATGAAAAATATGGATTAATGCATTATTTTATCCTTATTGAAAAAGTAAATAACTTTAGTCTCTTTTTAAACTTTGAACTGGATGTCTTACCTAAAGATGAAAACCTAGGAATATTCTTACCAAATCCCAGTTTTCCCCGAAGAAGACGTAATTGAAGTTCGAAAAAAGTTGAAAAACAAACCGGTCTATTGTACAAGGTGAGGATTTTAAATCCAGAACAAGTTTAGATATGAATATCTTGGCAACCTTTATATCTATGTTGTTGAAAATCATCAAGTTACGCTAACAAAACTATATAAGATAAAATACAAATCCTTAAAAGATGTCCTCCAAATAGGAATGCTGCTAGGCCATTATTGTGTGCCTTCGTCTCGGGGCACGTCAAATGATAGAATTGAGTTTTCAAAGTTGCCCAAATTAATTGTTTGCGATATATCTAAGGCTTTTAAGGAGTCTGATGGTTCGGAAACGCATACAAGAAAGACTCATGATTGTTTTGAGTGCAAAAAACGCAATTCAGACTTGTCCTCTTTCTACAGCCTGTACAGAACTTCCTGGGGACTTTATTCAAATTAGTACAATGTCAGGTTTTTATATGTTAAGTCGATTTTCAGAATGAGAAAAGACAAGATTTTCGTAATAAAGAGGGCAATTTGCCTTCTCTATTTAATATATACTGTGGCGATTTTAAATCTAGTACAAGTTTAGACCTTAATATCTGGGCAACCCTGAAATCTATGCTTACAAAAGTATGCTCATCAGATTCAATTGACAAAACTGTACAACTAAAAATAGAAAATATTTGAGATTTCCTCTAAATATGAACTTTGTGCCATATCACATATCACTATTGACTTTTTGTAGGCTTCCCTTCTCGAGGTAGTCTGTGGTTAAATCTGGAGATGGTGGGTTTGAGTGATTTACTTCACTATGTACCCCTATAAGTAAGAACAAAACATTTGTGAATTGCTGAATTAATTGGGGAAATAATTTATGATATAATATACATTATATCATTATTAAATTTCCTGGTTTTAAAATCCCCACCCTTCTTTATCTATAGGACTTTTTTGGATATCAAGATTTAATGAATTATAGGGATCCGTCTCAAATAAGTGTTATTCGCATTTGGTTGGATTCAAGACAACATTATCTAATTCGGCTGAGTTTGAGTTTTTAAATTCTGGATCAAGTCAAGTTCGTGTTAAGGAGACATAACTATGTGGTTTCTCATTTTTTAACAATTAAATATTTTGTTAATAAGTGAGAAGTGTCTAGTTTTTGAATGTTCTTTTGTGTGATACCATAAATTTGATTTGATTCAAGGCAACATTATACAGCGATAGGCAACTTAACTTATCCTTTTTATAACTAGTTGAAATAAAGTTAATTTCGATTTCTATAAAAATTAACTAGATATTCAGAATACTGAAGGTTTTATAATTTTTCTTCTGACGATTTTCTGATAAAATAGTTGCGAAATAAATACTTGCTGTTGATATGAGTTTGTAATAAGTTATAGTGAATTTCGATTTTATTTTTTTAACCAGTCAATTTCAAGTTAATTAACTGTAGAGTAATTTAAGTTAAATTACTCAACCCACCCTCAGTTAAGTTAAAATTAACTTCGATATTAAAAATAACTATTTAAGTTACTATCAAGTAACTACTGAGAAATTCATCAAAACTTTATGATAAATATTATTCTGTCGGTCTCTTTGGCTGAAATTTTCTCCATTTCCAATTGAACGATCAAGAAAAAACTACTGATTTAAGTTACAAGTACAATGGAAGTTCAAGATAGCTAAAATTTTAGGTTTCTGTGTTTCTTTCTAATTTTAAACTACATTTTCTATGATACTAAGAAAATATATTTTTGATCGATTTGATGTGGAATGACTCATTTGAAAAGTTTAATAAAACAGAAATTGTCGACACAGTGTTCAACTAAATCATTGGAGAACTAACGGTTACTTAAAGACAGTTTTTTAGTATTTCAACTTAGAATAACAAAATAAATTTAACTTTAAATAATTAACTGAATCTACTTAAGTTAATATTACGATAATGCAGTTTAAAAAATTATAATGCTATGTTAAACGTTAATTTTGATAAATTAAAAATTAACTAGTTAAGTTGAAGTTAAAATAACGCAGTTTAAATAATTACATAGTTAAGTTAAAAGTTAATTAACTTAAGTTTAGTGAAGTTAAGTTGCATTAACTTGCCCAACTCTGACATTATCTAATTCGGTTGAGTTTGAGTTTTGAATTCTGTATTAAGTTTCGTACGTTTTAAGGATACATAACTACGTGGTTTCTCATTTTTTAACCATTAAATCTTTTGTTAATGAGAGTGGATTTGTTAATGTTTTTTTTTGTGAATCGATAAATTTGAATAATCATAATTATTCAAATGTTTCGAATAATTACAGTAATTTGAATTCAAGTAAAGTCGATTTTTTTTTTGGAATAAATATTGGGTGTGTTTGAGTAAATTTCAAAAGTTTCACTTTTTTTCTTCAAGTTTGAGTAATCTCAAATCCAACACTAGTTTAGTAAACCTATTTATGGTACAATGGAAAAAGTCAACTGAAGATAAATCAGTTTTTACAATTTGAATCAGATAGAACATTTATATTACATTTTTTTATGAGTCCAACGAGTTCAGTATTTTTTTTTGTCAATGATGCTTATTATTACTTAATTTGCAGATGTTCTTAAACTTATACTATTGAGAACCATTTGAGATAATATTTTATGATATTTTCTTAAGTGTCACTTCCTCGCCCACATGCCTGTCTCCACAGACCAATAAAGGGAGCTTGCATACCACAATTTGAGACCATATATATTTTTGGGGAATAGTAACTTGTTAGATTTGGAATTCTGAACAAATTTGGAAATTAATTATCGATGGTTCAAAGAATGTATTTATTATTTATCAACCTCAACGAAGGATATGAAAAAAAGAGCTGAAAGGAAGTTGGAATCAGGGGCTTCTGCAGGATTATATATACGAGGGTCGTTAGAAAAGTTTTTGACCTCAACCTGATGATGGCATCACTCACAAAGAAAAGCTAGTCACATCTATCTAGCATCTGTTGAGAGTTACACACCAAAGTTTGATTTTTTGAAAATTGACAAACAAAATCGAGTATCGCTCTGGTGACACAGTTCAGGAGCAATAAATTTCAGTTATTTAGCTGATTAATTACTGTAGATAAAACTTGTATACACCATTATTTTCCCGAAACAAAAATAACGGGACGGGATGGGTTACAATGCATTGCTGGGAGATTTACAAGGATGCTATATGTAAAAAAAAAAAAAAAAAACAGAAATAATGACTTGTACCTTTGTTAAGTCGGAAACTTTTCATACCAAAAATAAAAAAAATCCTCCGCCCATGAATTTGTAAATAAATCCTTTCATTCCTGTTATCCCATTTAAATCTTTGTCTTACAGAGTCGAGTCATATTTTTTCACACATCAACACAAAAATTCCATGATTTGGGGTGGGGGGGGGGGGGCTATGTTTTACTATCTAAAGGAAAAAAAAGAGTCCACGTCATTTTTTACTCAACTCTTTAGAGAGGGGAAACATAGGAAAACAAGTGGAGCTTCATGCGTGATTATTCTATCTATTTATAACTTCATGTATAGAACCCATCTTTTTTGATAACTATTCAATAGTTATACCATAATACAGTCTACAAAATTTAATTTTCTTTGCAGCATATATACACTGTATTTTGTTGTCGGCTGTCAATCTTTCTGCTTCTAATTGATTTGTTAAATTCGAATTAAATATTTCTCTAGTTATGAACTATTATTAACAATTATTGAATATAAATTCCATAGTTTGACGAATTTTCGGCCTTTTTCTGGTTTCTTTTCTGATGAAAGGTTGCATTATATAATAAAAAAAACGACGAGGTTTTTATCCAACAACTCTTTAAGATTATGAATTCATATGCACAAAATATAATGAAGAAATAAATATTCAATTTATACACTGTATTCATAATGTTGTAGTGGAAATATACCCATGGGAAGAACTTGTTTTAGGATTTGAATAAAAGTAGTAAAGTTTTGGAATATTAAGAAGTACTTACAAATACTCAATCCAAACAAAAAGTCTTTAATTGAATGAATGCCCAACAAAATTTTGATAAGTTAACATAAATTACCAATAACATAAATTTTCAGATCTGATTCTGCTTATTCTAGGATAATAATTATTATAAAAATATAATTGTTTTGAGATAAGACATACCCTCAATTGTTGTTTTATTCAAATATTACTCAAACTCGGGGTGAAAAAAACTCGAATTGTCTCGCATTTTTAGATTCAAATAATGATTCGGCAAATTTCTAGAGGAACTCAAAAGAGCAGATGCTCTTCTTGTATAGAAGAAGAGTTGATCACATATTCATAAAGATAAATCCCATTATATAGTATGTGGCATGTCAACAAAAAAGGAAACTAGATTAATACTTCTCATAATTGAGTGTGAATAATGTTTGTATTCCTCGACGAATTATCGTCAATTTCTATCAATAAATTATTTTTATGAATCCTTTGTGTGTGTCGCTAATTGCATTTTAAGTCACCAAAATTGATTTTCACAATAAAAGAATACCTAAATTTTTTGGGCATTGATACTATAGCTAAGATGGTACGCTAAACCCACAGTTTGGTACGAACCCTAGTACAAACCTTTATTGACCACGCTTCTGTGCGGTACTATATTAATGTATTTTTTTTTTAATAGAATTAATTTCAATTTTTTTTCGATATTTTATTCTGTAATCATTTTGTTTCTGTAGAAATAAATTCTTCTTAAAAATACTAAACTTCTCCTTAAAAATAAAAGGTTCATATAAAATATACACTGGTTTTAGAATTCTATTATTCATGGCTTTATCATTTATTTTTTTTGGAAATAGATGAGTAATAAACAAGAACGATGGGTAATCACAATGTCACCAAAATATGTGGCATTGTGAAGTATCGTGAATCTAACTTGGAAACATTTATTTAAATTATCCTTCTACCATACCTCTGGGTTTTCATCGACGACTGGGATGTATTTTATTATTTTGTAAGTAATTGTTTCTTTTTGTATAAAGAAATACAGAAATAATTCCTGATATAAAAAATGATGCTTATGGATTAAAATCTTACCTCACTTTCTAAATCTATTTATTAAAAAAAAAAGATATCAAAAAATTAAATAGAAACGTACCTTACCGAAGGTAAATCTGTAACGAACCGAACCTGGTACAACCCTTACCGTACCAACTCTAATCGTAACTCATCCCAAAATTTAAATAATCTGCCTATCATTGCCTTAAATATGTCATTAAAATAGTGTGGTGTATGTACATGGTGCGACCTTTATTTAACAACCAAGACTTAATTTTTATTTTATTTTCCATTAATCTAATCGTCTTAAACAATAAACGATGAAGCAATAAAAAATATTATTATTCAATATACGTCAATAACAGCCTCTCGGATTTTGTTGGAGAATCTGTCGGTGTGTTATTCAAGTGATCCCTATACAAAGAAGCCTATGCGGTTGAGGTTCTGGAGAGCTTGGAGGCTAAATACTGGGCCCAAAAAATTTGAAAAAAAAGATCTAACAACATCTTGTAATCAGTATCATTCGCGGTTGATTCATAATCACCTCCAGACTCTTTCAGCTCCTTCCTGAATCTCCAAACAAAGGACCTATCCAAGCTTAGGAAGTTTGCAATCTCAACATTGGCAAGTCCGACGCGGACAACAATATGTACTCTCTTCCTTTCCACCAATTGTGGACTTCTTTGATCGATGCCAATTTTTTTCACTGGTAGCAAACAAACACTTCTTGCTAGCCGCCAAGACAACAAACAACGTCCTATCTTATCATGCTCAGCTGTTGTAGACGCTTAAAGTTTGTTGTTAAACATCGGCCGCACACTGTATACATACATTATGTAAAATAATAAATTTCTGTTTTTCTCCTTTTCTTGATCTTTTTCCAGATTGTTTAAATGCTGACAGATACCATATCTTGTAATGCTGAAAAATTTGACCTCGACCCAATTTGATTTTTTTAACTAGAATATAACATTAAAGTTAGTCTAAGAAATGAATCTATTTTACTAATTCAATTTATGCACTTTTTAAAGTTGAGAGAGTGAGTTACAAGACATCCATAAAGACGATTAAAGATTAAAGGAACACAAAAGAAAATATTATTATTAACAAACAATAAGAAGGCATCTTTATGAATACGAATCATGAATAAAGAAATCTCTGTCATCATTAAAATGTATTATCTTTAAAAAGAAATGAAATAAAGAAAAGAACAAGATACGAGCAGTACAAATATTACTTTTGAACTTTTTCCTTTATTTAAAAAAAAAAGACTTTCCTAAAAGAAAATAATAATCAGAATTTTATTATTATTAAAATAAAATATACGCAGACAACAACAAACTATAAGAAAAGAAAAAAGAAAATTCCATGAGAAAATTAATAGGGGTCGGATACATTCATGATTCTCATTAGTGAGCATACAACTTGTTCGCGCTACAAACATAGGTAAATAATCATCATTTATGTACAAAATGAATTCCTTCTTTAATGAATCACATTTTATCTTATTTTCCATTTTTTTTAAATATGGATTTTTTAAAAGGAACAATAATTTCACATAATATGAACTATTTTGAATATTTAATTTATATTTAGAGCGAGGTATTTAAAAGGTTTTTCCAATAAGTGGTGTTATTTTGATATTCAAAGAAAAATGGTATGTTTTAGAAAAATGATCTGATGTTTATTTCAATGTAAAGAGTTTGCTATTAATAATGGAAAAAAATATGAGTCAAATGGCAATCCCAGCTACACATACAGGACCATATCCTTTTTATAAAATTTTCCATCACCAAATCGGAAAGTAGCTTTTGCATACCCTCTATAGCTTAAAGGATTCCATCTTTGAAGTCTTGAATCAACGCTGAGCTGTTGGTGTAGACATTATCTGTCAGGTGGACCCAAAGGAAGAAGTTGATAGGTGTTAAATCAAAAGATCTCGGTGACCAATTGTAATCACCTCTTCGAGAGATAACACAATAATTAATGATACTTTATGGCCAGAATAGGATGGTATTGATCTGGACAACGTTTACTTTCAACAAGATGGCGCAACACAATCAACAAACCAAGTGTTATTTTACGGGAAAAGTTTTCGAACTGTAATATCTCTCGAAGAGGTAATCGCAATTGCCCAACCAGATCTTATTATTTAACACCTTTTTTGGATAATACAAGCTTAGTTATAGCCTACCCAAGTACTTCGAATCCGGGTCCAAGACCCGTCCTATCTCTAGTTCTCAATATTTTTTGTGTGTTCATTTGGAGGCCATACTAATGAAAAAGTTTTGGGTAATTTTTCCGCGGACATTTACACGCCTACATATTTGCCGCTCATAATTTTGCCTTGTGGAAATTTTGACGCATGACATATTTGCCGCCTTTTTATGTTTTTATAATATCGGTTCGAAGTTTACTGTTGTATCTCGTCCCGTCTGTAACTTCACTGGAAGAAGTGTGTAGAGTTACATAGAGACTACATATGTCACAAAGAAACTCACATCAACTCCCTCAATCAATCATAATATTTCACATTTTTTTGTGAACAGTTTTTTAGAATTTTTTTGGATTTTTTGATATTTTTTTACAAATTTTTTTATTTTTTTATGTAAGTAGCTTTTGACTGTTGAAATATTTTGATTTTTTTTTTCAAAGAAAGTCCAAAAACCAAGCCCACACCCCCTCAAAAAAAATTAATATATCTCCATATATAAATCCTATATAAAAGAAATGAAATAACACAATAGATAAATTAAATTTGAGGACTGTAGTAATCAGCTGTCACTGTCTCCAGTCCTTCTCTTTCGTAGTCCTTAAATAAGGCTGAATATTATCAGTCAGGAGGGGAATTCCATTCTCCTCCCTTCTCAACTGCATCTATGATTGTTTCTTACGGTATTATTTTAGGATTTGAGAAAGTCATTCAGAGACAATTTATTACTTCAATGTAGATGTATGTATAATAATGTGTATTTAAAATCTTTATCCGTATATGTATGGCGCACACACTCCAAATCAGAATACTTAAATAGATAATCCTATTGATTCGTGGAAGAATGTTGATCCGATAATACGACTTATAATATTTGCAAATTAAATTGAATGAAAATAAGAAATTGGATATGTGTGTGAAGAAGAGATTAAGACATTATTAACTTCTTGCTACAATAAGCAAGGGAGTACCTATGATATTTAATTATGTACTTTCGGTGTGTTTTTGATCTGGCCCGTTAAATTGTAATTGGTAGTATAAAAAAGGAATTTTCTTTTACATAGGTGTTATTAATATTATTTCATTCCTGATTAAATAACATCCTTTCCTAAATATATTTAATTATATTCAAAACCTGATTGAACACTCGTGTGTGCACATAAAAGACAGGGATTTGTTGCGGAGTTATAATTGCAAGTCCTTGTTGGACTCAAAGTAGAAATGGGGATCGACATCGGAGTAATTTTAGCAAATGTCCTTGTTTATTATCTTTTCTCATTCCTTTCATGTCACTGTTGATTGTTACTGATCAAATTAAACGTGATTAATATTATTATTTCTCTCTTCCAAAACATTCTTCAAATTATCAGGGTTTCCATTTTGATTTTCGGTTTCTTTTTTTTTAACATGCCCAAAATACACACAATTTTCATCACTAAATATAAACTTTTTTTTTTTTTAAACCATACCCCCCCCAACCTATCAGCTATTAAAAACTCATTAATATATCTTTTGTCCATCATTGAATAAACAATTAATAATTCGAAAGATCGAGCAGAAACGAGCTCAAATTTTTGCCCTTCCCGTCCAAGGCCAAACTCAAAAAGAAATTTGAAGAATTTTATAATGTAATCTTTATACTGAGAGATCAATCGGGGGACCCAAAATCCAAACCAGATCCAAGAGAACACTTCAAGGGCCAAGGAAGATGTGAAATCTTTGACAAATGCATTTTTTTCATATAATACATCTAAATATATATAAGGAAAAATCAGCATATCTAGTTGCAGAGGACAAAGCTATTTCTCTCAAGTTTTATCTATGAATTGTCTCTCCACTTGTCAATTTATTAACAAAAAGAGCTTTGGCGCTCGAAATAACAAAATGTGTTCCCCCATTTTTTTTTCTTTTGTCTTTGCTTTGTCGGCTAGCCGAACAAAATGGTTGCCTTTAAGGTATCAACATTTCCTCCCTCCACATTAAGTGAAACAAATTCAAGTAAAAAGGGAACCAATGGGTACTTGTCAAAAATATGCAAAATATTATTTAAAAAAACTCCACTAACTTTACAGAGATTGTAGGAAACAATACAGTCTGTCGAAATCTGGAATTGAGATATAATTTTTCTTGCTTAGACAACTCCACACAAATAATGCCTTATTGCCTTAATCTAAGGCTCCATCAGTTTCAATATCATTATACACTTTTGACATATCTTTTTCGATACATCAGAACATGAAGGTCAAATCCTCATTTTTAAGTGATTTAAGTGGATCCTGGATGTAAATGATGTCTTCCAGATTTTATAAGGGGGAATTGATCTTTTTTCTTATTTAACAGGTAGGTTGTGGTGGGGTTCATGTCATGTCGTGTAACTAAATTACACTGTAGCTGCTTCTACTTGTAACGTAAGTGAGTAAGGAAATTGAAAAACAAAAAGAGGCCATACAACCATCTATTGTCAGAGAATTTGTCTATTGGCGGAGAACAATGGAGCGATTGATCAAAAAATACCATAGCATTCAAAGCTTAGAAAAGATTTAAAACCTTCTCACGAAGAAAAAAAGGCCTCTACATTCCAAAAAGCCTTTGAACAAAATGTAGAAAAAACCAGTAGGGACAATTTTCTATCATGAAACCCAGTTTAGTTTGTGAGAAATGGTGGACAATGAAACTGGATTTTTCCTTATAAAGAAAAGGGTTGTACTTATGAAGATGTAGTTAATGCTGTTAAATACCCCCATTAGGGGCAAATCTGATGGCCAAAAATGTGATAACAAGTACTCAAACTTGCTTGAAGGAACTTAATTTTTGTAACTCAAATCCAACACGATTGACAATTTAATACCTTGTTAACATTGAAGTTAGTAGTTATTAAACATAATCCTTGTTTATTTGAAAATGTCATAGACTGAGATAAATCTATGCATTGCAGAATATATTATGAAACTCCAAAAGTACTAAATGATTTATTACCATCTAACATAATTATAATGATATATACTCTTGGACGTTGAAGGAGAAAAATTAAACGTACTTATCTGGATATTACATTTGAAGTTAAGCAAAGATAATGAATGGACTGCACTTTTATTATTTTAAAAAGTAATCAGTTTTGCATATAAATGATACTACGCCAGTCTAATAATGACCTTCAGTATACAAATTTGACTAATATATAGGAAAGAGCATGCTAAGTTCCTGCACTTGCGCATTTTTTTTTGGATAATGGACCATTCATTTATGTACACAAATTTAAAAAAGTTACATCCCTATAAAAGAAGAGCTATTTGACTATATTTAATATACTTTGTAACACCATTTTGTTTCTTTACTCATTCATTAAAAAAAGTTGTTTAAAGGCACCCAAACCAAATCTTATACTATATGTATATGTATGTTCTATCTTTAAAACATAAAATAAACCTACACAAATATATAATCCGTTGACGGATTTTGATGAGCTTGTAACTCATATGAGTATTGTAAGAAACTTATATTACGAATCTTCTTTGGTCGACACATTTACGGCTCTTAAATAGAAGTAGAGTACAAAGCATTTTCAATGACCTCATAAATAGCATCTTATTTTAAGGATACACCATTTTGGGGTCACAAAGTTGATATTTTTATTATATATAATTGACGATTTTTAAAGAATTCTATAAGTATAATTAAACTAGGTATTAGAGCCATATATTTTTAGTAAACTGTAAAAGTGTAAGTCTTTTTATTTATTGAGACCATTTTCAGATCCAATAGATCACTATTTTCCTTAATATTAATGAAAAAAAGGTTTTCATTGTTACAAAAACGTGTATGTTTGGCCCCCAAATGGACGACATCAAATGCTCTATGAAGCAAGTAATAGTAAAAAAAAATGTCTAAGCCAGGGATGTCCAACACGTGGCCCGCGGTCCGCATTGCGGTCTGCTTAATGTTTAAGTGGGCACACTACTCATGCTCACTTCAAGTAATATTTTCTGAAAAATTATCGCTCTGAAAACAAAACAAAAACGAGAAACCAAGGAAAATTTTTTTTAACGATTTCATTTTTAAAAAAGAAGGTCATTCAAACAATTTATGCAGCGGATTATTTTTTTTAATTTTTTCCCAAAATTAAATAATAACAAAAAAAAATCCTGCGAAAAGCTTTGCCAGATTTTCCTTTTTTTAAGCAGTTTGTCTGTGAAAAATTAGTTTTTTTAAATATACATTTAACAGTTTTGTTGTATGAACATATTTTTCATGAAATTTAATTTAATAAGTTCTGTGGCCCATTAAAATATTTCAAGTGGTAATGTGGCCCATTATATTAAAAGGTATGACATCCCTTGTTTAGGTTCTTTGAACAATTATCTAAAATTTATACCAAGGAGAGGTTGAATCTACCTTTTTAATTATCCTACGTGCATCATTTAACACCAAAACCATTAAACACAAAAATGATTGACCTTACTATAGATAAGTTTGAACCAGATCAGATAAATTTAATCAGATAAATTGAATATTTCATGGATGGTCGATATTTTAATAAAATGATTCTTAATTTTTTTTAATTACAATTACTAATTTATAAAGTTTTTTGAAACTCAATATAAAGTTTAAATGCCCAAAGTTATATTACTCGTAAATAGCTACATAATTAACACGAAATATTATTTTATGAAAATTTGAAAGATAACCTGTTTTAATAGTTGCTTATTTAAATGACTGATGTTGTAACTTAATAAGGTATTAGTGGACATACAAACTGTACTTTTCACAATTTAGATTGAATGTAAGAACATTCTAGAAGCACTATTTTTAAGTTGACAGTATTATAATAGTATTATTTATTCTAATAAGATAAATAAATTAACCCATTACCAGTGAAAAGTTAATTAATTTACTACTACATGTAAGTAAGCATTTTTTAAATTCTACGTCTAACATTTATCAATAAATGCCAGTTTATTGTCGGTCTGAGCACTTTACTTAATGTTATCTTAAAAAAAAGAAAAAAAAAAAAAAAAAATTAAATGGTGCGCCGCATTCCTCGAGAGTCTATCCCGACTCGAGATTGTTTGCTCAATTCCAAATTATGGCTTCCAAAAATTGGCAAGTTTCTCGTAAAGTATAATGTCTAAATATGAAATTTCAAATAGAAATGTTATTTGTGATCCTTGATTTTGCTCAGGATTAATGTTTTTTACTCTATATTTTTGTTTCATTAACAAAATTAGATGTAAAAAGTAACCTTTCGCCAGTAGTTATCTGCTATATTTTTTTAGGCAACGTTTATCTGTTTGACGACACCTAATAACTCCGTATACTACTGTTATTAAATCATAATTCAAATCATCAATACATTTAAAATCCTAATTCTTATCCTCTCTATAAATAATAAGCATATTTGACAACTGTTGATATTCCGTAGAACTTAGTTCACAAAATATTTGTACAAAAACTGATGCTTGTTTGGTTAAAAAGCCATCTTTGTCTTATAATAGACTCTTTACTGAAGGATTAAATTTAAAATGAAAACGAAAAATGGAGAAAAGATGTTTTTTAAAGTTTTTGAGTTATTCATTCATTTGTTTCCCAATTAAACGATAGAAAATGAGATTTTATTATTTGTTCAATCTCCAAATCGTACTCAAGGTTATATAAAAAAAAGTGTTTTTGAAGTTATGTTAATTAATCTATGATAAATATTTGGTATTAATAACGATTCAAAGTCTTTGTCCACTGCCAAAAGTATATTCCCATGAATATTTTTTATGCATTTTTATTAATATTTTTGAAACACTTTGAATAAAAAAATCTCAAGGGTATAAATAAAATTCTTTCGTTTGGTTATTTAAAATACAATAAACTTTTCCTTTCAAGATTACTATGGACACCTCAACTAAAACTAAACAGTAATTTATTTGCTATTAATTCTATTAATAGGAATAAATCTTGACTTTCTCTCAAAGGTCATCATGGAAAAACCCCATTTTCTTTAATATACACTTGCAGTGAGTTAAGATAGAGACAATATTGAACAAAAATGAAGGATATGATAAGATTATAAAATATATTTTGTTTTACGTCATACGAGGGTGGTTTGAAAAGTTTCTGACATCAAAGTGAAGAAGGCAGCATTCATGAATAAAAGCTAGTCAAATCTATCTAGCATTTATTTAAAATTACTTAAGTTTCAGCCATTTTGGACCTGTAGTTCTTGTGTGAGATGATGTGAGCATTTTTGTGAAAATGGACAAACTCTAGTATCGTTTTGTTTGCCCAGTTTTGCGGAATTAATCCGTATTTTGTAGCCGATTAATTACTGTAGATAAAATTTTGATACAGCATTATACTCCCGAAACAAAAATTCAGTCTAAACAGTGGACTGCAAATATTTTTGTCAAGTGAAGAGGCCTTATTCATAAGAACAATGTCTTGTATCTCTTTTAAGTCAGATACTTTTCAGAACGCCCTCGGACATACACACAGCTGTTGTTGAATTGGTCGTTATACATTCGGCCTAGTCTGGGCCAGTATTAAAACCTGTCATATTTGTCCATTTGACCGTTCATTAAGACCTTTGGTCCTTAGCACTGTTAGTACCAGAACACATTACAATTATAATAAATAAAGTTGAGTGACATCATCAATAACTGACATCTACATACAGGCCAATATTTCATGGACACTTATCGGTAAATTATATGATTCGTGTCAAACTTTATGGATGAGCTAAGATACTCAAGGATGTAATCCATAGCTAAGAAACTTTATTTGATTTATAAGACTTAATATGGTCTTTAAAATACAATTTATCTATTTCTGATCCTTTCATGGTGGTAATGGATTTTTGCTACTTTAAATACAGTTTGTTGTGCCCCGAAGGTTTAATCAGAATAATTTGGTCATGGAGTTTGACGCTAATTCGTTGTAATATTCCAGTTTTTTTATTTTTTTTTTACAATTTTGAGGAAAATTATTCTAACTTGCTTTTCTCTTGACGGATCCCGCATGGAACTATGTTTGAGTACAAAATGCTCATTGAGTAGATAAATATTCCAAGTTGTTATTCTGTCAAAAATAATCGGTATTCCTCTCCTGTTAGGTGATTTTGAGCACAATAGCGTCACAATGGGTCGCATGCCTAATCAACATATCAAAACACCTTCTCCATTTTAATTAAGATATTCCATGAGGGAAGGTCAATCAGATAAGGAATATTAATGATCCCTTGATTAAAAGTAAAACCCAAAGAGCGGGAAAGAAATGAAATGATCCTCAAGGTTATTCCAGGACACATTATTATCGTAAAAAAAAAAATAAAGAGCAGAAAAAGATAAAAATTGAGAAAATATGAACCATCTTTTGTTGTTGATGATAATGGAGATTGAGGTGAGGCAATCAATTCTCGACCACCCCTTTCATTTCACGTTTGATGTTCTCATTTGAACTTAAAGGTACTAAGAAATATATTGGAGCTCCATGTGCTCTAATGTAAATTACTCAAGTGAAAAAATGGACATTAATATCACACGAGGAGTCATCAATTTTTTAGTGTTGGTTTTTGAGCCTAAAAATCCTAGTCCAGTCTAATACCATTATAATTTTTAGGTGACCGAATTAATTTGGTCCTTTAAAGATTTCCGGTCTGTACCGATATCAAAGAAAAATTCTGAATTAATTGTTCAAAATTGTGAATATCGCCACAATAACGTCCTATGAAGTTTAATGTGTTGTACCAAATGGTCCACAAAAATCTGGATACTTTGAACTTTAAACTTTAACAAGATATAATTTATTAATTAACAATAGAATTTCAATAAATTAATACTATAAAAGTTTGTGTGTCTGAGCTTTCCTATCATTAAAGTAGCCGTCTTTGCGGCAATTACAGCTTTCATGCGGTGGCGGAAGACCTGGTACCCGCTGCGAATATATCCATCTATCCTAGCGTTATAGTGCTAGCTGATAGTGACTTTGAGGGCCTCAGTGTTTGGACAGCAGACACTGCAGGCCTTTCCTTTGACATGCACCCCAAAAGTGTAAAGGGGGGGGGGGTCTAAAGTTTAAAAAAAAAGTTCAAAATAACTCAAAGGAGTCTTGCAATGGAGGAAATGGGTTTATTTCATTTCTGGTGTCAAAAGTTGCCCCTTTACTCTCACAAGCCTCTTTCCAACGACTTTTTTGATAGCTCTATGGACAATATGGCGTGAAACCCAGGGATCTCTTGCATGGACCCTCGTGGACTTGAGATGATTAGCCTGGGATGTTTTCTTTATGTCCTCCGGATCCAGTTAGACTTTATGAAAGTCCCTTCTTCCTCTCCAACTTTTCTGTTTTCTTGACGGTGTAGACGGTGGTCCTGGAGATGCCCAACTGCTTGGAGTACGCGAATGAAGTAGATCGTAGATCACGTTCGAGTGTGATTTTTCTCCACTTGTACTTAAGCTAGAAAGTTTTCTTTTGTTACTAATTGTTTATGCTTTAATATATTGAAATAGGAATTAATTTCAATAACTCAATCTTAATTAATGATTGAATTAGTCAATATTCAGATTTCAATGGACCACCCAGTATAAATTATATTTGTGCAACTCATAAGTCAGGTAGTTTAGCTTTAGGTTCTACGATGGGATTAGCTACTTTAGTTGCAATTTTTGAGCGAGAAAAAAACAAAAACCTGTCTTTATCTACTTTAAGTCACTCAGGTATTATATTAAGGATTATAAAATTTGGGGAGGTGTAATTAGCTTTCGACGGATACTGAATTCACATTTCTTACGGTTACCAAGACCTCGTTAAAATTAATTTACTAAGGTCTCATGAACCTGTGGTAAGGGTGTTTGGTGGGGTGTCTATAATAAGCTTCTGTGGTTTACCTTATTTAACTGGATTTTTTAGGAAATATTTTTTCATAGAAATATGTTTACTATTTAATAGAAGACTTTTTACTTTAAGCTTCATGATTTTTGTGTGCTTCGGTTCCTTTTTGCATAGTTTTTGGGACAAAATCCGACATAGATTGACAAACACACACAAAAAAAAAAACCCGGTCGATATTAATGCCAAGAAAATTGATATAATTTTAAAAATGATACAACATTAGTCTACAGTCTGAGATGGCAGTCCAGAAAAGATCACTTTAAAACCGAACCAAAAAAAAAAAAAAAAATGGTGTCAGACTTAATCTCAACATAAACTTTTTGACATCTTTGATTAGCTTAACATCTTTCCCAATATTGAATATAAAGAATTAAATTTCTTCCCAACCAATTCATAAGTGTGTGTGTTTGAAGCATTTTTATAAAAATAGATTTCCCATATTGATAACACCCTTATTCAGGGACGTCAAATATTAAATTTTCTTTAAAAAAAATTTCAAAAATCCAAAACTATTCACAAAAAATTTAATTTTCTGGAAAAAAATGTCAAAAACCACCAGCTATTTACAAAAATTAAATTTTAAATATGACGTAAAAAGTCTTTTTGCTAAAAATAATAATTTTGATTATTTATTTTGAATTCATAAAAAGAATGTTTTGAATTCTTTTTTTATAATTTTAATAATTGACTTTGCTTTTCCTAATTTCTTTTAAATATAAAAAGCTAATTTATACATTTACGTTTCTTTTTATAAATGAAATTGTTTTAGTTATTCTAAATATTAACAATTTCAGAACATAACTTAACTTTTGACGTATTTATTTCAAGTTTTAAAAGATACATTTTCACATCAAAATGTCCTGAGAACCTATAAAAAAAGGGTTGGAAAGAGCCTTGTGAGAGTGGAGAGGCCACTTTTGACTCCAGCAATGAATAAATTCCCTCTCCTCCGTTGTAAGACTCTTTTGAAATCTTTTTTTGACACTTTGGGATACCCTACATCCCTGATGCCAATCTCCGCGACTACACCTTCTGTGTGCATGTCGAGGGGAAGGGCTGCAATATCTGTCATCCAACCACTGAGTCCTCAAAGCCACTATCAGCCAGCAATGGTGGGTCATGACAGAGGACTACATCCGCAGTGGGTGCCAGGACTTCTCCCGAGAAGCAAACCCTCATTTTTTACTCTCCGTCTTCCTTTGAGCACACGCACTAGTTAATACTTGATACTTAGATGTTTCTTTCTCATGAATTAAATAATAATAAAAGCAGCATATGAAAATATAAAAGCCAACTCAGATAGTCGACTTGAAAAAGCCACTCCTTTTTTCAAATTAGTGTCCTGAACGTTTATTGGGTGAAATCAAAGTTGCTCTTGTTAAGCTGTGAACAATTTCCTGCCAATATGATAGAATAATAATTCCATCAATTCCACCATTTGGCGAACTACTAGTAACTCATTTTGAGTTTTTTTGTTCTTTTTGAAGGGAAGCTTGCGATATTCAATAAAGGTAATGAGGTTATGTACTTACAGAATAAGCATATTTTTAGTATTTTGACACATTTCAATATATATATTTTTACATTGTCATGATAATTGATGATATCATAATAACATGTAAAGAATTGTATACTCAAATTGAACTCACTGCTTCTAACAATTTACATTTCAAAAATGAAGATATCCTCGATGCGACCAAAGTATCAATCATTCAAAAACAAATGTCAAATGTTTCATGCTATTGATGCTGACATATCTGATATTATCAATTTATATATACAACATATTATACCAAATGTTTAATGAGAACTAAAATAATATACGAGTTAAAATAATAATAATCAAATGAAAAGTTGATTTTTTTTTCAGAACGAAAAGTGACTTATAAGGTCACATTGATTACATGTATGGAGATTTTTTTTTATTACATATGTGATCCGTCAACGCAAAGTCTAGCTAAACTAATTTTTCTCCAACTATAACTTGGATTATATTTCTATTCAATAATACCTTATATTCAAGTCGATGTCAAAATGTCAACAATGAAAATTAATGTTCAATATCAGGATTTTTTATTCAAACAAATTCGATATTGTGTGGGGTGGCGTCACTAAATCTTTTTTGAGGTATGTGGGGGGGAGAGGGTTGAACTCCCCTAATAGTTTCTGAAATTATCCTAAATTTTTAACATATTTTATATATATGTATAAGTATTTTTTTTGGTGTTATCACATACGGAATCCAAATTGTAGAAAATATAATTTATAAATTTACCAAGTAGACGTATAAAATAACCAATTATTTTCCTATGTTATTTTTTCGGGCCTCTTTGGTCATAAAGAGCCTATTTTTGACCAAAATAAAAGCTCATTTTCCTTCTCTCAGTGAACTTTAGTGTCTAAAATTTTGACGTACTCATTAGCCTTCGCCCTGTATCCGAAAGGAAACCACGCAGGATTCATGGCATTCCTGTTAAATGAAACCAGGCCTAATATCATCACTGAAGCAGGTGTGTTTGGTGGTGGGGACATGTTGGTGCTCCTCTGCTTCATCTCTAAATGTCACTACTCGATCATTCTGCCTTTTGAAGAAAAGGTCAACAGTAAAGGTCTCCTCATCAGTACTGTTTCCTTGTCATGGTTCAGGTCCTTTTTGCCTGCTCCACACGGACTTTTCTCTGTTGTTCAGTCAACAGAGGCCGCAGAATACAGAGTAGATACTTCCCTCCTGCCTTTCTTTCAGGGCCCTTAGCACCACTGATGGCGGCTTATTCATCTCTCTGGCCACGTCAGCAATTGAGGAATTTGGCTTTTTTTAAAGCCGACTTCAGGCAGTTGACGGGCATGGAAGGGGTCTTGCCTGCTCCTGAAGAGTGTATGATGTCCTCCCCGACCTTTCAACCGCATGGATAGATTGTAAATCCACTTGATGGCCTTCCAGAACAATCCCACGTAGAGGAGTACTGCGATCTCAATCCTCTGCTCGTACTGTGATCTCATGTTGGTGACTAGGCAATGTTTTTTTTTGCAATCGACAGCTAATTAAGGGGTTTACATCATTGCTTTTCGGAACATTATTAAAAAATGACTCTTAACCTCTCAAAATTTGCATAATAGAGATGAATAAATATTAAGAGTTGGCTCGGTAGTTAACATTCTTGAATATCTCAACTCATCTCCGTTATTAAAATACAAAGGCTATCTTTGATCAAAATATATTAATAAAATATTTGGCTTGATGTACATTTTTTTCTAATCCTTGATTTATACGTTCAAGATTGTTTTCATGTTAACTCATCAGATAAAGTTATTACATAAATATCTATTTGTTGCAATATATTTCCTTGAAGGAAAATGACTTTGTTTTTCTTTATCAAGTTTTTGTTTATCTCAAGACATAATGATTCAAAAAGTTTCAAATCATTCATTTGATTGAATTAGATTGTAGTTTTCCGTCCAAGATATTAGCATCAAAGAACTCAGCCATTATCATCTTTATGTGCTTCATTGTTTGTTCATTTTATATCTAAATTTGATTTTGATGTCTTAATGGGGAAAAATAACAAATAAAAAGGCCTTGACTACTTGTATTCCTGCCATACTTTTCTTAATAGTAATTTTCATAATGACAAGCTTAGTTTTTATATTACTGATGCACAGTTTGGCTATTTTGAGCCATAAATCATGCACCTTTTGAAATATATGAACCAACCTGATCCCAACATTAACGTTTCATCTAATTAGACTACTATATAACATTGGACTAATTTATACGAACTATTAATGATCGTTTTGAATACATATTCACTCATAGTATTTAATTACAATTAAAAAGTTTATTGAACAAAATTGTCCATTAACCTTTTTACTCATAATGAAATTTGAAATTACTTTTATTGTGAGACGTAACGTTTTTAAATAGAACATTAAATTATACATTCTCTAAAAACGAAACTTTTACAAAAAAGGTTTTAAGGCCATACCTACTGGGATTGAAAATTTTAAAGATAATTTTTGCTTTCTATTGCTTAAATAATAATAATGAATGTAGGTTTTTGCTGTTGGGCGTTCCAAGACCGGAATTTTGTTGTACAAAATCATCAACTACCAAAATAATAAGTGAAGTTATTTTTTTTGCTATATTTGACAATAAAATTCACATAGATTATTCTATTTAGAAGATTCCAAATGGTTTTTTGGCTAATTTTTAGTTCCTGGGCATTTGAATAATTGCTTAAATGCCGGTCCAACTCGGCAGTTTGCATTATTTTATTGATATCTTCGAGGGCCATATTACCAAAACGGAATCGTTGGAAATAACGCATTACTGTTGCATTCGATACTGTATTGGGTCCATAAACAGCACAATTTGTTTCACCTTGGTTTTTAGTAATACTGAAGAATGTATCGAATTTTCTCTTTTTTACGTCTATTTTGGAACGTTGTAACACAAAACAGTAATTGAAGTTAGTTTAAATGTGTACATTTAATCTTTAAGCACACTTTAAGCTTGTTTTGATGCAATATATTAATCGTGAGTAATGGCTCATTTAAGACAATTAGTTACAAACGATCAGAATGTTTTAGTTAACCTAATACTTACACAATGTTCACTAATCAATCAAATTATTATTTGTTATGAGAAGATTGTCAAACTATTTTTAAGATTTAAGAATATTGATGTTTAATGTATAATAATCTATATGTGTGCCCCATAACCCATTTGTCAGTTTGTGTACAATATATATACGACTACCCATTTTTCAACTTTATCGTTTGAGGCAATGCTCATAGTTTAATTTTTTAAACACATACTCTGTACAAATATTATACGTAAACCCTTCATTATATAAACACGTTTAACTTACATGTCATAATTAGATTCATTAGTTCTCCTCTTTCTTCTGTAGAACAACGTCTTATAATTACATAACCCCCGTAAATTTATGCTAGCTATTAAAATTTAATATGAAATTAAATAAAACATATCTTATTATTTTCTTTATGTGAGAGCGTATTCATACATAAGAATATTAGTATACAAGGAGGTCGAGTGTTTCATCTTTTATCCTTTGTTTCGGTAAGGGCTTTGTGTGTGCTATATTATCTACTTGATTAATAACATTTCCATTTAATTAATATCAAGAAACTTCCTATAAGAGATCTTATAAAGAGGGTTTTAATCTCGTTGATTTATAAAAGTGTTATTCATTTGGAGCTAATCCAAATACTGATACACGTCGAAAATTTAGATTTCCTACTCATTAACTTTAATTATATACAGGGTTGATCTTATCTCCTGTTAAACTTAATTTAAATTTCGATAAATAGGAAATATTTCTCTGGATTGTCTTCATACTCGGGAAAGATAGGTTTTGTGACTAAAGGTTCCTTATGTAAAGTTTTAACTCAACTAAAAACAAAACAAACGAGAGCGAGTAAAATGGAGCAATGAAGGAATGAAATTTTGAAACGTTTCAGACGGCCACGACCCTATCAAAGGAGCTCAGGTGGAGCTTCAGTAAGAAATGTCTTCAGAACAAAAAATCCAGCTAGAACCATTGTCTTGGACGTTGTTCCCAGGACAGGCGAAGTCTGCCATCTTTTATTTATGGAGAGGAAGGAGTGGCTCAATGCAGATACTTACATCGAACTTCTGGATAAGAAAGTGCTACCTTGGACAAGAAAAAGTTTGGGGACAACTTTCTTTCAATTCAAGTCGGAGCTTCATAACAGTTGGCGCTAAGACCAGGCCTTCCTGAGAGATAACTTTCCGTACATTCGGAACCTCAGCATATGGCCGCCCTTCTCTCCAGTTTGGGAACCCCTTGGAGAACTCTATCTAAGTGCGTATGGAGGAAAGGGTTTGTGCTACTCCTCTCAGGGGTGTCCAGTCTGTAGAGGGTTCTATCAAGAAGGAGTGGATCAAGCTCGAGTCTGACAACATAGTCAAGGCCTGCAAATGATTTTGAACTCGTATAGATGCAGTTATTAGAGCTGAGGGCTCACATATTGAATAAAGGGTGTGTCAAGTACTATTTCAGATAATTTGCTAAATATATGTACTCACAAAACCTCTCGGTTAAATTTAAGTCATGAAATAAAAAAATGTGTACCACTAGATAAAATCAACACTGTGTTAATAAACAAAAAAAAAACACAGGATAAAATGTTATTTTATTTTCAGAAAGTATGAAATAGGGTCGTGTAGGTCTTTAATATGAGAGCTACAGTCGTCCTGTCTCATCCTTCCAGATCAAAATGGCTCAATTTTGAAGTACTTTCTACAAGGCATCATTTTTCTAATATTACTATGGTAACGCATGCGCAGTGCAACAGGGGTTGGTCAGTTTTTGAGAATGTATAATTATCACATCACTAGATTGCCCATATTTTGATTTCTAAAAGAAGGACATTTGGCCAAATTAGTGTCGGTTTTAGGGGCGAGAGGGTTAACATTTTGAAATGATTAAAATTTAAGGTTAAATTTTTACTCTTGTTTTATCTTATTGTTCGATTTTTTAAATGAAAAAATATATTTTTTTTTGGATCTTTCTGTATTTTTAGAATGACTTTTGTATTATATTTTATTATTTTTACTGTAGAAACTCCTTCTAGTACATACAGAGTGGAATTTTAAATCCGGAAAATTAAAGAATAATGTATATTACAATTCATTTCCCGAAAAGAATTAAGCAATTCACAAATATTTTGCTCTAAGCGTCCATAGTGAAGCCAATAACTCAAACCAACCACCTCAAACTTCAACCACAGACTCCAACCTGGTTCTGAACCGGGCACAGGCATTGATGATGAATTTCGTTTCCTTGTTGTCCACTGTCTCGAGAATAGAAACCTGGTTTCCTGGCGCAGAGCCACACAATAATGGTTGCACATCATTCTTATTCGGAGGACATATCAAAGATTTTGTATTTTTTCTTATACAGTTTTGATCAGCTGAATCTCATGAGTACACTTTCATGCAAATAGATCTAGGTTTGCAAAGGTATTGAGGTCTAAACTTGTTCTGGATTTAAAATCTCCACCCTATATATTAAATTAAAAAGACAAATCCTCCTCAATATCACGAAAATCTATTTAACCCATAAAAAAGAGGACAATTCATGAATTTATACTAGTCTCTCAAAAGCTTTGGACAGGATGTAGAAAGAACACATGTCCGGATTTATGAGAACAATGAAGCCACCTAACATAGGAGTCTTTTTTTAAATTTTTTGGCCCTCCACTTTCAAAAACAGTTCGTGTATCCTGTATAGTGCTTCTGTTTATCAATTGAATGTGTTGAGTAAAATTCCGGATCCAGACTAATATAATAACTGATGTACTTTAACTTGACTCCTATTTGGGACCATATGGACTCAGAGTTGTAGTTATTCGTCTTAAGAGTAGCTTTGGAATAGCTGACAATTGGACAAAGAATTGTACACACTCTCTTGCTATAGTATTTAAAAATTATTTAATGGAGTTATTGATTTCCTTTATTCTGACTCTTAGCTATATCAAGAACTAAGATGTTGGGGAAAAAAATATTCCTCAAAATTTAACATGTTTAAGAATATTCGCGTGTTAGATTTTATTTACTTGGGTTTGTCTTTGACTCTAACAATGCTCTGATAAAGTATTAAGTATCTTCCATGTACGAGAATAGTTAACAATTATTCTCCATTTTAGCTGAATTAAAGTATGTATTATTCTTATAGACATTCAATGCTAATTGTGTCTTTACTTACATTGTATCTCGCAACCTTTCTTACAAAATAAGCAGAAAAAATACCAACGGTAATACGGTAGTAGGTTTTACAGAACTAATAGTTGAAAATGGTTCACAAAACTCATTCAAACTCTAAATATAGAGTTAATTTTTGTGGAGTAAAGCCGTGTTATACGTCCATGAAAGGTGAGATGCATAAATGATGACGTAACTAGCTGATATTTGTTATGACAAGGCTTATCTTAGTTAATTTTAAATGACAACTTTTGGGTCAGAGACATGATTCTCATATACCTTAAACGTAAATGAAGGGAATTGAGAGCTAATAAAAGATGTAATCCACTCTTTGTAAAGTCTCTTTGCGGCCTTCGTTTTCATGTCTATACATAATCATTCCTCTGTTTTCGGCCCACAATGTATGTAATATAATTTCTTTAGACTTTTTAATAATGAACTATTTCTTTGTCTTTTTTCACAATGTACTCTTTATTTTATAGTGTTTTACATCTTCCATACTGTGTAATAATATATTTTTTTCTTTCAGAAAAGAATATACTTAACGATCATACTCGTAATATCATAATTATCCATCAATTTATCACGTATATTTATATACTATGTGATGAGTTAATATTAAAATAATCTTCAACAAAAATCAAGTAAAGAAAAAATGTACCACTTTATTTATTTTAATATATAAAATATGCATACAGGTTAATATTTCATAGACATATTTCCATCAATTATGGACTTTGAGTTGAGATAACCAAAGATTTTTAGCTATAGTTTAGTATATATTAAATTATGTCATCAATGATATCACCCAATGATCAATCAATCTTCACCAATGGGCCAAGAACATAAACCATTTATAAATATAGAACTAAAAGAGAAATGTGGGCAGTTCAGATAAATTTACAGCCTTCTTTTGTTGTGCTTTTAATAGCTGAAATCCAGGCTAACATCTGAATATAAAATATTAATAAATATCTACTTTTATTTATATCATTCCTTCTTTTTTCTGTTGCTCCCTCCTTTCATTAAGCTGACGCATTGTTCGTCTAATTATTATGCAAATTTTCTTTTTGCATGCACATTATTCACAATTTTTGATTTGTAAAAAAAAACAGTGGTGCTCTCTTGCGGCAAAATTTATACAACTTCCTGAATAATATTCTTATGTAATATAAAATATTTGTGGTTGTTGCTTACATAGAGAACACTCTGAAAATTTTGCTGAGCATACGACATTTTTTTAAAAGTACAAGCTACATATTGTCACGCAACCTTGCAGAAGATATATTTTGTTTATGTAGTTTGCTCATTCCCTATTCAAATGCAAATAACAAATACTTTATGGAACGACGTAGCATTATGGACAATGCGTTCTGTATTCTCTTGAACTCAATGTGTTTAGGTTCTCGAAGGAAATATATTATATCGATATGGACTGGAAAGAAGAATCCTAGGTAAGGCGTAGGAAATATAACAGTCTAATGTTTACTAATACTTAATTAGTGCAACTCTATCTAATTAATGGAATATTAGAAAAGATACTTTTCATGTATCAAAGATTCTTAAAGTTATTACCGAATGATTCAATTGCTTAACTAAAGTACTACTTGGTAAATAATATAAGTTAAAATGATGTTTTGTAAATGTTCCTTTAAAATCTTTGACCTTTTTTATGAAAGTAATAAATACTGAAAAATTTAAGGATATCTTTTTATAGATTAAGTGTAGAAAAATATTTCCCAATAATTTTTTGTCAGATTCTATACAGAAAAAAACTCTAATTTAGACCCAGCTTTGACAAAAATCACTATATATTTTTGTTCAATAACTACGTACATATTCTTTTTTCACCAAGTTAGATTAATTAAAATTGTACAAAATATGAGACTGTGGGTGTCAAGCATGTTCAACATTTACATAGAATTATCCTTTTCTTCGTTGAAGAATATTTCCCATTATCTTCATGACGAAATTGTGCATCTCGTGTCTCACACCAAACTATCCAGACAGCTATCAAAAAGGGGATGACAATAGTCTTATGATGGTGGAGAGGCCACTTTTGACACCGGCAATGTAACTAATCCAATCTTCTCCATTGCAGGACTCTTTCGAACTATTTTTGACAATTTTGCCCTCCCTACAGGCCTGATACCAACCTCCTCGACTACATTTTTTGGTGAATGTCGAGGGAAAGGCCTAAAGTGTCCGTCATCGAAATATCAAGTCCCTAAAACCCACTATCAGCCAGCACTGGGACGCCATGGTAGAAAACTACGTCTGCAGCAGATGCTAAACATTCCGCCGTTGCCTGGAAGCCATCATTGCCGCTAGGGGCGGCTACATTAATGATTATGAGAGCTTAGGCACACATTTATTAAATGATTTATTGAAATACTATTGTTAATTAATAAATGATATCTTTACGAAGCTTAAAATTCAGAGTATGGACTTCACTAGGTAAATAAATCAAAAGCGCCAAATTTCATTGTAATATCTGTTATAATTGCTTAGTTAAACATTACTTGTTTATAAAAATGTATGATAGTTAATTTGTCGAAAAATACAAATATTATTCAAATTAGGATTTATCATTTCTAAGAAACATCTTTTTAAATTTCCGGATCCTGTATCTAAATAATAATAAAAATAATATGAAATTCTGATTTTCTTTTGAAAGATTATTAGGAATAAAAATATTTCCATGAAAAAATGGGATATTTAGAGAAAAATCCCGAAATCCAGACTTAACTTTGACAAAAATCGTTATAATATGTGAAGTAAAAAGTTTTGAGCATTTTTGCATTCGATACTGTATTGAGTCCATAAATAGCACAAATTATTTTGTCTGTCTTCTCCGCCTTTTCATCTTGGTCGTAGTGATACTGAAGAATGTATCGAATTTTCTCTTATTTTACTTCCATTTTAGAACGCTGATACACACAACTGATTTCACCAAACATACAACTGTAAATGAACTTTTCTAGTCGATGCTTAACCTTCCAACTTTGAGTTATTTTTTTTTGCTGCAATGTATTAATAGTGACATATAGTTCACTAACGACTAATAACTTTTTACTTGACCTAATAGCTTGCTTTTGTGTTAAACCACCACACCACATATAATAATACTTCCCTGGCTGTTGATAACAAATATGCATATAAGTATTATGTAAGAAGGCAACCCATGCACTATGATGAGTATCTATTCATTTTTCAAAGATATTTTCCAATTATCGCTATTACCACCAATATAAGGTGTATCTATCTACATTCTACAATATATTCGTAACAAGAATGAAATCCCTTCTTCAAGAACAATTAACTTGTAATAACCATAAATTTTGCTCAAGATACGCTTATATTTTCTATATAACACTCACAACAGCTTGTACAAGTAACAAGGTACATAGGTAGACACACATAATGGGGCAAAAAATAAAGCTTTAATGAAATAGGAGGAGGAGGAAGAGAGATATGGGTCTTAAATGTATTTTTTTTTTTTTTTTTACATTTAAATCTTTTTATACTTTTTTTACAAAAAAAAATAGGTTTTTTTTTCTTTCAAAATAGGTATCTTGAATTATACGTTTTTTTTTCAGGACAGGTGTTCCATGTTCATAAAATGCACTTTTTATATTATTTTTTTAGAATAAAAATGTATGTAGGGGAGACCCTTTGCAAAGGGAACTTTTTCTCAAACTTCCCTAACAGCTATTAATTATTTAATAGTAGTGGATGTACACAACATTGCTATGAGTTATTAAGTGCCGGCTAACAGACAAACTTTGATTTATAAATATAGATATAGTCTATGACAGTGATTCTTAAATGGGGGGTATGCGTATCCCTTGGGGGTACTTGGAGGCACTCAAGGGGTAATTGAGATTTTGAAAGAATATTTTACAAGTGGTAAATAATTCAGGGATGTCCACAACCCCTCCAGTCCCAATTAAGGAATTTTTGTTTGTAATAAAAAATTTCATAAAAATTATTTTTTTTTAAATTTAAAATTTAATATAACTTTTTTGAAAAGCTATGGAATTTAAATTTTTTTTCCAAAACATTTTTTAAATTGAATTTTGTTTCCAAAAACTTTTATGATTTGAACTATTGATCATTTTGATTTAATTTAGTATATTTTTATCAAAGTCCAAAAATGACTCAATGCATGATGCAAAGGGATCAGTTGCAAAAGTTGTTGCTATTGTCCTTGTATGATAGTATTCTTCTATATTATTCAAACCCGTATGTTCCGTGGAAAAGATCCATCTGAATCATCGATAAACCGTACCTATCAAGACGCTCAATTAAAACGCATCTTTCATGGCATAACGTATGTTTTTTTTTACTCTATGAGGTTTCGTGCTATTCACATTCTTATTTGCTAAGATACTATTGGTTAAAACAATTTTTCTATCATAAAAATAATAGAGGTAAAATTTCCTATGTAGAATATATATAGAAAATAATTAAAACAATTTTCAGAATTTCATTGATATGAAGTTTGCATATAAACTACCCATTGGTATGATATCTAAATAGATTCAAACAATAGCAGACATTTATTGGGTTATATTTTGCCAATTTTAACGTGTTGTATTCCAACCACCACTGCGTGCTTAATTTAAAAAGAGTTACAACTCACCCGGATTTCTAACCAAAAATTATTAGGATATAAGATCAAAGATTCTTCAGTTTCTGGTTTAATAAAGTATCCAATTAGCACCATGATAGTTTATGATATCATCAACTGATCTGATCTCTTTTTATGGATTTTCAATACATAAAACATGTATTAATTTGTAACATTGTAACAGTTTTTTCATGGGTTTGGGAAGTTAACGAAGAAAATAAATGAGATGAGGAACTTCACTGAATTATTAAACTCACACATCTTAATGATATCTTTATTGCCTCCCTCAACCTTTCTACCAAAATGAGAATTATATGGGGCTTGACCATGTACACTATTATCTTAAGCTGTTGTATTATTCAATAGTTTTACAACTTAAGAATATTGGTATAATTCGAGTTCATTAGATCAAGGCTCTGAACACAAATAAGAGGTAACTATCATAAATGTTTATTATGAACAAAAGCGTATTATTGCACTTTTCACCCAAAGAAAACACCGACAACTTTAGGATCAACATAGTTATGTATACTGTACAATGTACAGGGTTGGGTAGTAAAACGTGGACTCGATAGATTGTTTTTTTTTGTCAATAATGACAAAAAATATTTTTTTTTTTCAAAACATGTTATCAAGGACTTTGCAAACTTGGTCACTCAATATGGCCACCTACAGGATCAATCGCAGCCTTTACACGTCGATGGAAGGCATTGTAGAATTTGATGATAAACTCCTTAGACAAGTTGTCCCATGCCGGCACTATGGTGCACTTAAGTGAGTCCTAATTTAGGTGTGAAGTTATTTTAGTTTCCCTCTCCAAAGTACCCTACACAGCAAAATCTAGCAGGGTTAAATCTGAGAAAGAAGGGGGCACATCTCTTTACCTCTCGAGCCTCCTGGCCTTCATGACTTCTGTCAAAAGGTGGTGTGGGGTCCTTGTATGAGGGCAAGTTGGCCTAATCTGATAAACTGTAAGTTTCAAAATTTTCGTAAAAAAATATAAATATTTATTCAAATTTAATCTCTTCTTTTGAAAATTAATAAAAAATGTTTTAAAAAATCTTAGTCAAATTTTAACAAAACTTTTTTATCAAAATTGTCAAAAAATCTCACAAAATCCAAAAAAAGTTGACCAAATCATTTTTTAATTTGCCCCTCCCCCCACTCGAAAATATATTTCGGCACCAGTACACTCATAACAAGAGGGGTGAGACAAAATACATGGAAATGCGGGACAATATAATATACCCTTTTTTTGAAGATCAATAAAGTAACATCAATAAAATCTCTATCACATTAATTTTTGTCAACTTTTCTTTGAGTAGTGAAATTAGTTTTTTGAAAATATCAAATAAAAATCAACGTACAAATTAAAAGATAATAAATAAAAGGTCATATTTTTAAGAGTTAAATATATAGTTTTTTTTAAAATTTTAAATACAAATCAACATAGAAATTAAGAGATAATAAATAAAAGTTCATATTTTTAAGAGTTAAATAAATAGTTTTTGTATTTCGAAATTTAAAAAAAGTATTTTAAAATGTCTCATTTGGAAAAAACTAATAGCAAATGTATAATTAATAATGAAATATTACACACTTGGTGTCAAAAACAAAATTTGAGCAGTAAAAATAAAGAGAAAAATCAAAATAAATGAGCATTAAACGCGGTACCAAAAGAGAATATTTATTTATTGGCAACATGTTTGGAACTAAAATATTAATACCGTGAGGTAAGTTAGAGCAAGGTTCTTCAAATATTGTTGAATGATATATGTTTTCTCTATAAGACTTAAAAAAATAAAAATCATGCAACTTTATTCAAATCGATGATTTGAAAGAAACAACATCAAAATTACCTCTTTTTTCGATATTTTACGTATTTTCAATAAAAAACGCTTCAGGGAATGATCGTTTTTTTCGGAGGTTTGATGGATATCTTCTTGCTTAGAGGAATAACATGCAAAATTAAAAATATCCTGCAATACCAAATTTCAAGCCTTTTGTCATAGTGGTATAGTTTAATGTTTACCCTTCATATCAAGTATATTCTTTTAAAACATAGCAGTGTTATAAAGAGTTACTTTATAACAAATTAATTTAATCTATAATACAGGCGTGCGCGTCTAAAACTGAACACTCCTTTAAATTTTACTCCATGCACATATTTGTGATTATATTGATTTGAAACCGGGGTATACTCCGAGGCAAGGGTCTTGACTAGTTACAAACAAAACTCCAGCAAAATCTAGATAGCAACAGTTTAACAACAGCCGATAATATGGAGAGACGTCGAGTCGCAATTTTGGAACTTCCGCTTGGGGGAAAACTCCAACTGAAATTGCCAAGGTTCTGAACTGTAGCCGCACCACCGTTTACAGCGTGGTAGCCAAAGTGACTCCTGAGGCGACCACAAGATCTTAGTCAAGGCCTCAAAGGTCGGATTAAATGGTTGCCGCCGTGAAAAAGTCTGCCGAGGGCAAGAGAGGCAAGGTCAGCGGCCTCTCCAGGGAGTTTGACGTTAGCAGAAGGACCATGGACCGGCTAGTTAAAAAGATCTTGGCCTTAAGGTCTACAAGAGAACCCTTTGGCTAGCCCTCAAGCCTGTAGACATGGAAAACGCCTATGTTTTGAAGGAGTGTTCATTTTTAGACGCTCACACCTGTATATAACGTCTTATATCGAAATCTATTATATTATATACATTGAAATTTAATAATCTACAGCCCAAATACTCAAACTTGTTGATCTTAATCGATGGAAATAATGTAAACAACTAAGCCATTGGTGAGAAAAGCAGGTCTTTTTAAATTGAACAAAATAGGGCACAAGAAGTTCTTATTCTCCAAGGGGCTGAATTGAAAAGAGAAGAATATAAGTGCCATTAGATTCTTAGATTTAAATTATCTCTTATTCTCCAGAGAAATGAAAGACCAACTATTTTCAAGGTAGAATCCTCTTCTATTACGTATTCGAACATTCTTTCCAAATCTCAAGAAATAAATATGTAAGTTTCTATACAGATTATGAGAAATCCAACCAAAATTGTAACAATCGAGTCCGGATTTTAATCAATTTTCATGGGTTAGGACTTGGTTTGAACTCAGTAGCATGAAAAATTGGATTTGACAAAGACTTGAAGCATTTAGATTCAAATACAGATCGGATCCCTACTTCCTCCTTCATTCTAGACTAAGGTTAAAAACGTTTATGATCATTGACTATTGTATGTTCATTAACCACTATGTTCTTGAATTGGACCCACTCCACCTCTAAGCTCGATTATCAAAACTTGTAGTTTTTCGAAAGTATATTGATCTTCTTTATAATGATTTTTGCCACTCCATACCTTTAGATCTGTCAAAATAAATGGGCGATCCAATTTTAAGTTCACTACAATGTTGTTTATACGCAAGGTGCGTGATTTCTTTTCCAATTTTTAAAAATAAATAAAGGGTCAAGAACTCCTACCTGTACTTCAATTATTTGCATCATAAGAGATGACTTGAATTTTTACTTATGGCCCAGTCTTGAATGGTTTCGTATACTATGTAGATTAGCTTGTACCTTAAATTTTATGGATGTAAGCTTAGTAACATTAATTAATTGAGAAATTATTTCCGCTGAAATCGATATGGACAGTTGATCAACCTTCTTTTTCCTTATATGAATTGGATAATTTTATTATCCCAATGAATTACGAGATTAACGTTAATTTCAAAGTCTGTCTTTATAACTTTTACTCGTCAAAATTTTGTTTTATTCTGGAAAAATTGTCTCTATTATATCCATCAGAAAATAGATCTTGAAGAAGCTTATTCATTGACACATGACGATTTTGCATTGATTGAAAAGTATAAAACAATCCTTACAGGAAAAAAATCGTTTGAATTTATAAGGCCTTACATTAAGTAAAGAAAATCATGCCCTTCGATTATAGAATTAGCACAGGGCGTCATTTTATATTGAGAATAACCAAGTTTGAATCATGAGGTCACAATGTATCAAAGTTTAAAATTTAAAGAGCCTATAAACTAATCTATTGCTTAGTTTTACATAGTATAAATACCGGGGTTGATCTTATCTAGCGGTACACTTAATTTAAATTTTAATAAATTGGAAATTTATTGTCCACTGTCTTCAACCTCGGTGAAAGATTCCTTAAACTAAGTTTCGACTAAATTAGAAATAAAAAAAATAAGATCGATTAAAATGGATGAAAAAAGGAATTACATTTTGAAGTTTCTCTCACGTGGTATAACCCCATGGCCATATCAAAAGAGCTTGGATGAATCCATACCACTGTTTATCGTCCCAGAGACTTATTCGCAGCCACCATGGTTTTGGGAGTTATGGCCAGCACAGGCGAAGTCTGCCTTTCCATTTGTGGGGAAAGGAAGGAATGGCTCAATCCAGATGCTTACATGGAATTTTCTGGATAGTAAAGTGCTACGTTGTGCCAAATAAAAGTTAGGGACAACATTGTTTTCACAAAAGACAGAGCTCCGTGCTAAGATCCAGGCCTTTCCCGATTTTTGAAGCCTTTACATGTAGCTGCCCTCCTTTACATATACGAACCCATTGGACTACTTTATTAGGCTGGTCTGGAGGAGAGGGTGTGTGCTACTCCTCACAGAACTGTCCAGTCTCGAGAGGTTTCCATCAAAAATGAGTGAACCAAGCTGGAGTCTGACTGAATAGTCAAGGTAGCAAGGGATTTAGAACACGAATTGAGGCAACTATTAGAGATGTGGGATCACATGTTAAATAAATGTTGTATCGATCACTTTTTTCAGATGATTTTGTTAAATAAATTACCTCAAAAACCTCAGATATAAATTTTACAAATTTGAAAAATAGAAAATAATAAAATGTGTATTATTAGCTAAAATCTAAAGGTAGAAATATCAATCGATTAAGGGCAGCTACTCTCAGCGATGGTGGTCCCTTTAATCTACTATAATAAATTGAGAAATACAATAACTTTATATCCTTAAAAGTCTTGTTATTTATTCATCAAAATTTTTTATTTCACTACTCCCTTAAATTTTTTACTCAAAATTGATATTTTTTCAACTGTTGCAATGGTTTTTAGATATAGAGTTGAAACATTTGGTAATTCAAATGTTATTTATGGAAAACTATGGATTAGAATAATTTAAAAAAAGATTTAATGAAAAGTAGACATATTTTGATATGTTTTGGGGCGTCTGCAGGGGGTGGATTGGAGGGTCTGTATCCCCCTCGAATTTAAGTTTTTTCTTGTTAAAAGAAAATTTTATATTAGAAATTTTTTTTTAAATTTAATTTTCTGTAAATAGCAATCAATGTATTTTTAAAAATTTTCTCCAAAAGCTTAATATTTGAAATGTGTTTTGAAAAAGTTTAATAATTGAAATTTTATTCCAAAAAGTTTAATTTTTTTGTGTAACCAGCAGTGAATTTTCGATTTTATTTTCCAAAAAGTTGAACTTTTAACATATATTGTTTTAAACTTTTTTTCTAAAAGTTTAATTTTTTATAAACATCAGTGGAATTTTTAATTTATTTTCCAAAAACTTTCAAAAAAATTTCTTCGAAAAGTTAGTATTTGAAATGTTTTAAAAAAAATTTAATAATTTAATTTTTATTCCGAAAAGTTTAATTTTTTTTGTAACCACCAGTGGATTTTTGAATTTTTTTTCAAAAAGTTAAGTATTTGTAAATTATAGTGGATTTTTGATTTTTTTTTTTCAAAAAATTGTTATTGGATGTTCAATTTTTTGATATTTTTGGTGCAAAAAATTTAATTTTGTATATTTTGTTAAAAAAATTTTAATTTTTAGAAAACAGCTTATGATATTAAAAATTCAATTTTTGAAATATAGGATTTTTTTGTCAAAAAAGTTGCTTCTTATACAGGCTACAGCATGTACACGACAAACATACCTCAAGCTTTTCATGCCTTTGACGCACAAAGATGTCATAAATTGCAGATCCCTTGTCTATGAGCTAAACCAATAGTAAAAGTTGTATCTTCAAAAAAAAGTAAAACTAATAACAATAATGATCAAACGACCTCTTTTTTTTCGTTTTCTTTTCTTCTTTCATCTCACCTCAGGGACTGATAGGAACTCATACAATCGGGTATGCCACGTATTTGGTTTACAATGTACATAATCATATAAGTAAGTAGTTATATTGAATCATTTAACAAAGAAAAACTTTTGAATTTCATTCTTTTTTCCTTGTTGTGAGGTCCCATTTCTCTCTTTGTGTCTCTCTCTCTTTATCTACAGGGTGAGTATTCAAAAATTAGAATCCTCTTTGAGGCTGTCTAGTCGCAATTACAAAACCCTGACAATTTTGTACTTGGCAAAATTCGAATGAGTTGACAAAAAGCAAAAATGAGGGTTTTTTTTTGTTTTTTTTACGATCAAAAAGTCCGAGCAACAAGCAAAAGGGCAGAGGATGTACCATCTTCTCCGTCCAAAAGTCGATTTCCAACAAGAAAATATTTATAGGAACGCTGTTTTGAATAGTGGAAATATTCACTTCTTGGCTGAATCAAGAGCTCAGGTTGAAGTAAACTTCAGGGCCAAACATCCAGCTCAGATCATGGTCCTCAGAATCGTGGCGTCCCACAGCAGCCAGACCCCTCCCTACTTCTTCAAGGCCTACAAGAGAGTCAACACGTACTTCTACTACAAGGTCCTCAGGTAACATGTCCTACCATGGTTGAAGAGAACGTTCCCCAGGAACAATTACCCAAGATGGCGTCCTGGCAAACACGCCCAAAGAAGTTGCAGCATTTCTGAAGAGAGGCCATGGCTGCCTTCTGACCTTCCTCCTCACCCGATGTGAACTACCTGGACTTTGCTATTTGGAACCTCATTGAGGGCTAGACAAACAGTTGCACTAAAGCAATAATTCAGAATGGAGGTGGACATATTGAATAAAAATGTATAGGAAATTGTTAAATTACTAACTTTTGATTCACAGTTTGTTATAATTAGGAAAAAATAATAGTGTCAGAATGTGCAAAAGGCTTTTAAAATGCTCTAATTTTTGAGTCTTCACCCTGTATATTAGGGTGGTCTTACTGTCAACTTTGTTAAAATTTGAATTACGAAAAGTTATCAAATTGTTAAAAAATAACCTCTACAAAATGACCTTTTTCCACGATGTATTCTAAAGGGTGCACATTTCGATCAAAGTTTGAGAAGGGGCAAGAATTTATTATTTATTTTGTCAATAAGGATTACAATTAAGATTTATACTTTATGTTGCCCAAAATAATTTTGATAGATATTTTTCTATTAAATTCATCATATTTTAATAGTTGTTTTCTAAAGTTATCTTACTGGAAAAAAAGAGACTTGTAGTGCTCATTTTTTTAATAATTGGTGTTCTAAAAGGAAATTCATTATTTTTTAACAGATGACTTGTTTCTGGCGTTGTATTAGTGTGATCGGTTTACACTAGATGGTGTGAGTAAGATAAGATTTTACACTAAAAAACTTGAAACACACTTTTGTGATTGTTGGAGTTAGTTTTCTTTGAACGCACATCAAAGATGGACACCAACAAAATGAAAATACAAAGTTTTTCTTAGAACAAGGCGAAAATGCAAGTCAAGCAACTGAAAATGTAATTAGTGCTTATGGCTTGATATTGTTACAGGCAATCACGCGCGATTTTGGTTTCGTAGATTACGTTCCGGTAAAAGTAAGTTTTTAATTTTCATAAATTATTAAGACATAGATGTAACACATGTTAATAAATATATAATATTTTTGATTTTTCATAATTTAAGTAAATAAAGCTAAAACAGTCTGTGCAGTGGCTATTTGTAAAAACGCAAAAGACGTTTTATGCCACCGATTTCCGAAAGACCTTGCATGAGGGAAGGCTTGGATTTTGGTTTGTCGAAGAAAAGACGAATTAATTCTGATGAAGCCAGAATTTGTGCTCATCGTTTTGATCACATAGTGTTTGATAATATGTTAAATTTAAGAACGTACTTTTGGTATTATATTTAGTTAAATATTGCTTAAGAAATATCGGGTAACCACACATTTTACTTGTTAAATTTACGTGGTATTAATAACCAAGACTCGTCCCAATGACATAACCAGAAATGAAAAGAGAGAGAGAGAGAGAGATTTATGCTGTGATTGCCCAGCCATTTTTTTATTTTCTTGATCCCTGACCTTGTTTTAGTAGCATTGGTAAAAACAGAGTGGTCCTGATAAATTGTGAAAAATTTAAATTGCTTATAACGAACGAAATAAATGGGCTAAAACCACAAATTCTTAATTATTCGAAAGCTACATTCAATGTCATTCAATTCTGCTATTCTTGGTAACCTCCAACACATGACGCCTGAAACTTTGGCAGGCCAAGAGGAACATATGCTAATAATTCTATACCATTGTACCGGCAATTGACTTCTTCAGGGCCTCCATAGATGAATGATACACGATACAGGCGTACTGTTCGACCCTCTTAGAGATATAAATCGCATGGATTCAGGTCTGGGCTGTTTGTAAGGCAAAAATAACGGCTTCAAAAGTGAGGACTTTTTGTGGCAGAGACATCTGGATCCACGCGAGGTTAAGGTTGCCAACTGTCGCTTGAAAAACGGGATTGTCCCGTATTTAGAAAAAAACAACACTTGTTCCGTATTGAGCTGAAATGGGATGCACTTTGTTCCGTAACACTGTGAGTTTAAAAAAATGGTCAATACAATACCAATGGAAAATGAATTTGAGGCACAAATATGTTTTCAATTTTTAACAGATGATCTATAGATATACTACTTCAGGATGGATGCTCTACTTTTTATCAATTGTTTCATGTTAGTGCATAGAGTTTTTGTAAGCAAGACAGTTTTCTGCTTAAGAAAGATTCTTATTTTATTTAGTTGATTTTGTTTATTATTAAAGTTAATTGCAGGATTATAATTAGTTTTCCATGTGTTAATGTCACTCAAAAATATGCATCTAATTGAATTCAGAGTATAATTGTTAAAAATCGATAAAAATTGTTTGCCTATCGTCCCTCAAAAACAGAATTGTCCCGTATTTAGAAAAAAAGTACCCGTACCAATGAGGTGCCCCTTTTTTATTTTTCAGAGAGTTGGCAACCCGACACGTGGTCACTCAGGCCCGCCAAAGCTTCCTGCACCGTATCGCCGAGGATATCAAGAGAAGCGGATCTCATTACAAATAATCGTATATCATTAAATTTAGCATTCAAATAATAATAAATTTATAGGTCCATCTAGTGTTCTGTCGGTTCTTATTTAGGACCGAGTACCGGTATCCAATCCAGTCCGGTCCCATCCACTACAGTTCAGTTTCATTTGTCGGTCCTTACAGAATATAAAATCGATCCCTCGTGACGTCCAAATTTTTGATCTTCTTCCTCCTCTCTACCTAGCAACATTTTTGTTCTACACTCTACTAGTAGGGAAGGGAAGATTGCATCAACTAGTTGATTTGTCTAGGATTGCTGCAATTTCAATGAACGCTTATGATAATTCCATCTGCTCAATAATTTTTCAGGTAGTAACAAGAAGGGGAGATTGCATTAGACAGTTAATTTGTTTTGGATTGCATAAACACTTATGATATTTCAATTTGAAATAGATGGATACATTCTATTTCTAATTTGACGTATTACCTTGTAACATTTCTTCTGGATTCCTTAAGACAACATCATCTTTCTATATTGAATAGCAAGGTACAAACATCGATACATTTCGAAGCAAACATCACTTTACACTGTCATTGTCACCGGAAGGGGTACGAGAGGAACGGGCAGGCTCATACTAGGCTTAATACATATTTCATATCTCTTATTTATCTTAATAAACCATCGATATTTTTATGAAAATTTTCTAGGTCCAACAGGTAAGGACCGGTCCCAAGGACTGACGGTCCTAAGAAACGATAGGACTGGTCCTAAGACTGAACTGGACCGAATAAATAAGGACCAATACAACACTATCCCATCTAGTTTGTTCATTATAAGCCTTAAAGATTTTCCTAACTTATCTGGACCACCCTGTAGTAGTTGAATGTTTGAAAAATGAGTGCTATTTTGGGTGTTCTTCTCTTTCATGGTGCTGAGGAGTAAGTAATTCCTGGAGAGAATGTAAGTACATACACACATCAGATAATGTTTTCTTGTTGGTGTCTTGTGCTATGTTGGTTCTTCAAATTTGTTATTTATACGAACAAAAGTACTTTTCTTTGTATATATATTTATGTATATAATGGAGAGTCAAAAATTACTCCTCTCTTCTCACAATTAATGTATGTATTGTTATAAATTGGCAGGGTTTGAGAGGAGGAATTAACACTGGGAATGTACACATATAATATAATACAAAAAAATATATATTGACGGATTCTATTCAGCATTCTCATAATAATAATTATTATTATTTATAAGACCCTACCTTCAAGGTTCATATTGAAGTACAGTCAAACCTGTGTTATCCGGTCAAGTAAGAGCCTTTGCAAAATTTATATAAACAAAATAATAACACAATGAACTAAATTAAATCCAGTACTCATCATGGTTTTTTTAAAGAATAGAAGATAGCTGTTTGAAGAAGGTTTGAATGAAAATATGAGTTAAAAGTTTTGCAGGAACTGTATTCTGTAGTCGAGCTACTGGGCCTACAATTGTACATTTTGGTAATAAGAATGTATAACAAAGCATTGACATATTTTTAATACCTTTAACAGTCAAATATACTTTTGATAGAGGGTAAGGCTTGATTCCTTTTCTTTGTAGGTCTCATTTTGATATCCAACAGTTATTACTTTTCTTAATATCAATGAAAAGAGGCTTTTTTTTTAAAGTTGGTCGTTAAGGTCCACATAATAGACACCATCAACAATGCAAACGTCACGTAAAAACTATCATTATGGACTGTTTAACATAGAGCACAACTTGTTTGGAGATGACGGCGCTAGTGTCCAAGTAAAAGTCAATATGGTTTTAAACGATAATTAAGAATAAAACTTTGTTAAATATGAAAAATCATAGCTCAATGCGATGTGGATATCTCAAGAAAATGAAGCCCCCGGAGTAATTTGAAATTATTGAGAGAAGTTTGACTTTAGCTCTGTGTTTAAAATTTACAATCTTGTCAAATTTTGATTGGAAAGAGGTTGTTGCCCTATATATAATTACTGAATGGTCCATTGAAATCTGAACACTTACTAATTCAATAATTAATTAAGTTATAGTGATTGAAATTAATTCACATTTTGATATATTAAAGTATAAACAATTAATTATAAAACAAAATAAAATAAACATGAGCTCCTTATGTATAACTCGAGAAAACTACATTTTAACTTGATCAACGAATTGCCATTCAAGCACTCGAAGCTATTGGGTGTCTCTAGGATCACCTTCTACGCCGTCAGCAAGTCTGAAACGTAGGTGAGGAATAATGCTTTTATCGAAAAGGTCAGACTTGACCTGGAAGAGTTAAAGAAAACCACCAAGGCAAATCCCCTCAATTCCATTAGACCCCATACCAGACTGTGTAGAAATCTATCAAAGAATTGGGTGGAAATAGCCTTATGAGGGTGGAGAGGCCACTTTTGACAACAGAAAATAAACCTCCGTATCTCTTTTGAATTCGTTTGAAATCTTTTTGACACCTTTGGTGCTCCTACAGCCATGATGCCAATCCCCTCGACTTCACCAGCAGTGTACATCATCTAAACACCAAGGCCCTCAAAGCCACTGTCAGCCAGCACTGGACGTCATGACAGAAAACTATATCCGCAGCTTTTGCCAGGCCTTTCTCCCCACCTGGAAGCCACTATTGTCACTAAGGGCGGCTACACTAATGATTAAGATAGGCCATACAAACATTTTCTTACAAAATTAATTTTTTTGAAATTCTATAATCAATTAATAAATTGTATCTTGTTGAAGTTTAAAATTCAAAGTGTTCTTATTCATATAGACCACAAGGTATCTACTACGTAGGAGTTATTTCTATGCAAATGAAAACTATTTAAAGGCCTCATACAAAAATCTTGTTAAATTTATCTTAGAATCATTATTTTTTTAAGACTGTTTTTATCTTTTCGTGGCATCAACATTATTTCCCATCCTCATTTTGTACAGGATGTCAAATACAAATTTATTTATGTTCATCTGTTATTCTTCATATTCAATAACTACATAGTACATACTAATGAAATTGCCATTCAAAAAAACTTCTTCCATGGCCCCATGCTGCTTTCGAACAGCTACAAGAACAAAAATTAATTCCTTCTAATTTGTCTCAATGAATATTTCAGCATCTTTCACTCTTCTTCAGAAAGAAGAAAAGAGGAAGAAAAACCAATTTGTCAAAATAATCTTCCTTCAAAAGCTCCATATTTCATGAGGGGAGATGAACACAAATCATTTGAGGGTTGCATTGGGCTTGAGTTTAAACATTATTTACATATTTATGTTGGCATGGTATAAATAATATTTTATTTTGCACCAAGCGGCGATAATCAAAAGCCTATAACGGTGGACTTGTAGTTAGTATTTGTAAAAAAATAAGAATATTAAAATTTTAAAAATAAATAGTACAATGAAAAAATCAACAATATAAAATAATCCCAAAATAAAATAATATACAAATTTTATATGTCACGCAATGAAAGAATGAACTAAAAATGGCTTGAGGTCAGCCTTACTTCCCAAAAGAAAGCATAGATGTATATTATTCCAAAGATTAGTCGATCTACATGTAATAAAATCTATGCTTGAAAATCTATCAATTTGGTTTTGTGAGGTAGATGGCGTTGTGAACACAGTCTTTTGATTTTGGATTGATAGTTGTCATTATTCCCAAGTAAGGGAAAAACTACAAAAACCTAGCTTGCACCTTTTCAATAAATTTTTGTATAGTTTCTGGAAGGATTCCAGATCTCAGATCCGTAGTACATTAAGATTGGACGGACATAAATTATATATTATTTCACCATGAACGAAGAGTTACGTGTTTGGAACTTCTTTGCATGATTCCCAAAGTTTCGATTGGCCTTCCTCATAATGTAATGAATACAATTGAACTATTGGTGTTCTACTAATGAAATCATACTGGAAACACCAACCTATAAAATATATATGTATTTTTCCGATTTTTTTTTTTTGAGTACTTATGTATGTACAATTTAAAAGTGATGATGGAAACAGAAAGTAATTCATTGCTTTTATGACGTCATCAGCTGTTTTTATAAACTCAGGAAGAAATACTTAAATTTAGTTCACATATAGAACATATATTCAAGAAAAACATGAAAGGGACCACCAGGACTGAATCAAATTTGATTTGAATTGCAGTTTCAGTGATAACGTCACGAGAAGTCTGGTGCATCACAAATACCTATATCATACAAATAAATTAATAAATTAACAGATACTTTTATTTGATTTTTAAAAGATTAACTGTTTTTTTGTTTGGTTTAAACCTGTTCCAAAAGCCCCATCCCTAGTAGGCACATTCATAAAAGTATGTTATAATAAATACTGAATATTCCGCAATTAAATCTTGTTCAACAATGGAGTCATACCTGTGCGTCTCTATTCACTACAGAATATATATGTACATAGAAATAAGTTTATTATCCAGAATTATAAATTGATGATGTTTCGTGGTTTTTTCTATTGTATATGTGAACGTGTTTACACCGGAAACCCTCATGGATGTACGAGTCTCCCCCTATCTTAAATGAGAACAAGAGGTTGTAACACAACATTTTTATATATATCTATTTCCGTTCTAAGTGAGTAAGTAAGACTTAATGATATGTATTCTGAAGGAACCAAGAAACTTATTATTAAATTGGATAGATATGTGCTTCTTGACTATTTAGGACATGCTACAAATAAATTGTTACGTTTTTTAATGACTCAATTTGCCTCCACCTGTCTTTTGTTTCCCTTCAATTCCTACCAAAGGAAGTGAGTGTCTACAGGGGTTGGGCAAGAGGGGCTGTAACCCCCCAACCCCAAATGAAGGAATTTTATCTTTTTAATAGAATCATTTTTGGTCAGGATGAAAAAAATTATTATTTAAAAATTTAATTTTAGTAATTTTGTATCGAAAAAATTTAATATTTTTTATGCCTAACTAAATTTTTGAGTTTATTTTGGAAAAAATTTAATATTTGAAGATTTATTTTCGAAATTTTTCGTAAATAACTATTCATTTTGTTCTTTTCTTCGAAAATAGTTAATTTGTTTTGAATAGCTATAAATTTTTGAAGTTTTTTTTCAAGAAATTTAATTTTTGTGGATTTTTGAAATATTTTTCGAAACAATAAAATGTTTGAAATTTCATTTTTAAAATTTTTTTCCAAAAAATTTTATTTCCTATGAATAGCTTTGAACTTTTTGAGCTTTTTCCTAAAAATTTTACGTTTAAAACTAAAAAAAACAAAAAACTATATAATCCTGCTAAATCCCTGGGTTTGATTTGACACTTCCTATTTGATATATAAGTACTATTTGTATATTGAGTTTGTCAACAACTGTAGTTAATTTCACTCTAAATGCTTATTAAAGCTCTTATAGAATAATTGTTACATGATAAGAGAATTGTAAAATTGTCAAAAAACTATGACTTAAACTGAATGTTTGTTAATACATAAAAAACTGAATAAGATAAGTACTTCAACTACTGATTAATTATTATGAAATTCAAATTGAGTGAAAGCTTAAATTCAAATTTAATAGTTTTTATTTATAGTATAAGTTAATTGGATCAGTTGAAAGTACAAATAGTGATGGAAATGCGTGTCTTTTGGGCATTGCGAAAATCAACATGGAGGATTGTAGCTTACCTTTCTTGACGTTTCATTATATCAGCTGTGACAAAGGAGGAAGGGCAGAAGAAAATAAAGTAGAATTTTTCCTATGACGATTCTCAATTTTACTCTGAGTCAAACAGCGACTTACAATTATAACTCTGCAATTATATCAAAGGGCATTAGGACAGCTGAAAGTGTCAAAAAGGGGTCAAAAGAGTCTTGCAACAGAAGAGATGTTTTTTTTTTCACTGTTGGTATCAAAAGTAGCCTCTCCGCCATCATAAGGCTCTTTCCATCTAATTTTTTGATAAATCTCTGGACAATTTTATGTGAAACTCCGAGATCTTGTGAATGGACCCACATGGGCTAGAGGAGAAAGGCATGGACTGTTTTCTTTTACTCATCTGGGTCCACTTTGGCCTTTTTGACAGAGACATTCTTCCTCTCCAACGTTTTGACTGTCTGACGGCGTAGACGGTGCTCCTGGAGATGCCTAACTACTTGGAGTGTGCGAATGGAAATTTGTCGATCACGTGTCATTTTCTCGACTTGTACGTAAGCTAGTGAGCTCAGTTTTGTTTTTGTAACTAATTGATTATGCTTTAATATGTCGAAATATGAATTAATTTGAATCACTCAGCACCCTTCATTAATAAGTGAATTAATGAAGGTTGATATTTCAATGGACCATTCGTTTTTGTTAAGGACGTGAGAACACCAATGGTGATAGAACTGATGATCTAGCGTTTATGGGGAAAAAAGTTATGGTACTTGCAAATTATTTATGACTCAACCTAATATATATACTTTGGCATGCATGTCCATCAGATACAAACTTAGCTAAAAATATAATTTGTGTTTTATTTTTAAAAGTAGATAAATGTCTTTTGTAGATTTTGCATGCTTTATTGCATGGACAAATACATTGATATTTTATTAATGAATGCAATAGATTCATTTATGCATTTTTTTATATTGTCACCTTATTCCATGAAATTATTATATAATAGTAAATATTTAAGTTTTTTTGATTATTTATGTCATTAAATTTAGATTAAGACTTTGAAAAAGAAATTGATGATAAATTGATTTTTTATTAAAATTAAAAATTCAAATGTACATGTAACGGGTGGGTAATTAAAAACTATACATTTTGAATCTGGGTTTTAACAAGTTTAATTTCGGAAAATAGAGGAACTAGATTAACTGAGCTTTGTACATATTTTTGCAGATATGTTACCATTTCTATTCTTCAATCTAACCTCCATCCACTTTGATAATGGCTCAATGCACTGCCAAAAGTTATACCAGGGGGAATAGCACAATTGGGGCTATTTAAGTTTTAATACTCATAAACAGAGGCGTTGAGAGCTTCAAAATTTGGTGCCTTTATCCGTCAGGTCCTGGCCTTTATATCTAGAGCTGGTTGGATACTGGCAAGTAACGAGTGGTCCATTAAAATTTGAACTTTTTGAATTTTATACATCAGTATGAAATAGTTTATTCATAAACAATAGAATTTCAACAAAATGAATAGTATAAATAGATGTTTTGTCTGAGCTCTCTTAATCATTAATGTAGCCACTCTTAGCAGAAATGATGGCTTCCAGGCGGCGGTGCAAGGCCTGGCAACAGCAGCAGATTTTACCTCTATCATGGCGTCGCAGTGGCTGACAGTGGCTTTGAGGTCCTCGACGTTTGATGGCAGATACTTCATTATTTCTTCTCGACATGCACCCAAAAGGTGCAACCTATGGCTCTAAGTGTGGGGTAAAAAAATGTTCAAAAGAACTCAAAAGGAGAATTTAAAACTCATTCAAAAGAGACTAGTAGCGGAGGACATGGGTCTCTTTGATTTTTAGTGTCAAAAATGGACTCTCCACCCTCACAAGGCTCTTTCCATTCACTTTTTTAAAGTTCTCTAGGTACATTGGTGTGAAATCCCGAGATCTTTTTTATGGACCCTCATGGACTTGAAGGGACTGACCTAGGCTGTTTTTTTTATTCCTCCGGATCCAGTTAGGCCTTTATGACAGAGCTTTTCTTTCTCTTCATCTTGTTGAAGCTTGAATCTATGCCAGTACATTTTTTAATACCTTTTTTGTAAGCTGACGGGACGAATTATCAGATTATCTCATGTGTTTTTCTTGTCCCTCTCTGTTATTAGCCCCATATTTCAACCACGCATCCGTTATAATGATCCAAAATACAGTTTGAAATCCACTATCAATTCTGTTTTATGACTCAATAAACAATAATTCAAAACATTCCATTTATTGTATAATGTTTCATTACATAACTTTTGTTGGACGGATTACAGGTACTATAAGGGTCACAGATTTTTTTTTTTAAACGGTACTCTAGACTTGTGAGGCATAAATGATCATTAGATACGAAAGGTTTAATTTAGTTTATTATACTTGTGAATGTTAAATCAACAATAGTCAACAAAATATCAACTTTTTTTGCAACTTTGCATGAAATGGTATATCCCTGGCTACTTTTACAGCGAGAAACATAAAAATGATCTATATAACCCGAAATTATAGATTTTCTGGCGAACAGAGTGTTTTTTTGAAAAATATATTTGTACAACATCTACAATTCTAGTCTTGAAAAATAAATCAATTATTATTTTTAAACATGGCTTTAGTAATGTGTATCTCCCGTTGTAGTAGCGCAATCAGCTACTAGATTCCTTAAAAAAAACAAAAAAAAAACTTTCAAGGCAGTTTTGTAATTGATTGATTAGGTTTATTTAGATTGCGTCATAGATAGACACCTAAGAAGAGAAACTACGCCATATTTTACAGTTTTACAGAGACCGCAACCCAGGCGGCTAAAAATCAAAAATGTGAATAGTGTTTATGGTCCTGATATTGTAACAGCCAAATATACAAGAAGGTTAGTTGTCGAAAAAGTGGATTAAATAATACAAATTGTCGAGTCTGACCGTTACGTACGCACAGTTGTGATTGCCAAGAAGATTAGTGGGGAAAATATTAAACAATTCAGTAAAGTAAAGTATTTCTTTATGCTTTAAAGTATATTTTTGTCTGTCGTAAATTTTCTAGTTTTCTCCATCATGATTACTCATTAGTCTTATAAACATTGATTGGATTGAATTTGAATGAGCCATTTTTTAACTGACAGTAATTCCTTACTTATCTTGTTTAGAAGAATTGGGGGAATAATGTATATCTTATGCATTTCTTTTTATTATACCTTCTATAAGAAAATATTAAAATTATAATTTGTTGGTAAATGCTTCCTTGTTCCAAAAATGAATTGTTTGTTTCTGCATCTTTCTCTGAATATATAAAAATGGCATGTAAGTTCAAAAATAGCACAAAAATTTGACTCTTTCTGATAAAAGTCAAATAAACTCCTTATTTTTGATCACAATGATAAAACATCATAACTTGTCACAAACCATAGACACACAAATTCATTTTTTTATGTAGAGAACTGTCAAAAATTAATATTTAAAAAGTTGTTTCAGACGTTTTACTGAACAAACTTTTTTATGCAAGGTTGTTCAGATAAATTGTAAACATCTTTAAAGGCTTATAACGAACAAACTAGATGAGGGTAGAAACAAAGTTTTTTATTTTATTTGACAGTTACATTGAATGGTATTCAATTACTTATAATGAAATCCGTCTCTTTTGATAATCTCAGACACACAACGCCAGAAGCTGTGGCAGGTCCGGGCGACCTTGTATGGATCCAGATTTTCCATTGTACGGGTAATGGACTTTTCCATGGCCCTACAGACGAATGACAGTCCCCCATGCTCGATCCTCCCCAGGGATAAAAATTGTATGGTTTCTATTCCGGTCTGTTTCTTAGCCAAAAGTGAGTTCATTTTGTGGCCAAGCACTTTTGCATTTTATTAACCTTGTGGGCCGTTGCATGATCTTGTTGAAAGGTGTAATTGCTTCCTTGGGCTAGTCCATGCATCCAGGGAATATAAATTAAGTATAACACCTGAACCAATACAATGACAAAGCAGGTTCTTCACGAGGTCTCCCAAGCCAGCCAAAGCTTCCTGTGCCGTCTGGCCGAGATTATGAAGAAAGGTTTATGCTCATTATAAATAATTGAATGTAAATAAATCTGCCTTTCTAATAATAAAAAAAGAGTATGATTTTACCACCATTTAGTTCGTTCTTTATAAGGCTTGTAAACATTTTCCACATTTATCTGGACCATCCTGTATACAAATCAAGCTATCAAGGTTTATTAATGTTAAATAGAATTTGGCTCTCTGTAGGCAAAAAAAGCAGAAGTTTTGGGCTGTAAGGGTCATTTTCATGTTTCATCGAGGTAAAATTAATTTGGAAACAAATGTACAAGTCTCAATCCAAGGGCAATGAATGGTAATATGTTGACTATTGGTATTAATAAAATAGTTAATAAGTTTTGAATCTCAGTGGTTGAGCTTTATATATGAATATTAATGGTTGAGTGTGCATGTTTTTTCCGTAGAATAAATTGTTGTTGTTTTTAGATATATACTTAAACACATATATAAGCATCTGTATTTTCCTTGTTGGAAGGAAACCACAACTTGAGCCGTGTATGAGAAAATAAAATAAAGTCAAAAGTACTTTAATTGTTAAGTCTGGAGTGTGAGGATGATGGATGTTCACTGGTTTTTAAATCTGGCATTCAGATTTAAAATTACATGTGTTATAAAAGTAATAATTACTCGATAGTGGTATTATTAACGTTTATCAATCTTAAGTAATATGTAGATTTATATTATCATATGCCTAAAACCAAAACAACATCTTTAAAAAAATAGAACAGCAAAAATAATTAAATATATTAGTGGTCAGACTGTCATCTAAATATATCATATATATTTTTTTTCTTTACAAATTTGGATATTACATAAAAATTTCGTTAAATGAGATAAGGTCAATATTGGCTTGTGACAAATAAACAAATGTAATTGACCGAAAGAAGTATTTACTATTCAAGTTTGATGATTTTCTTTGTTTGAGAAGTAACATCTTTACTATCAAAGCTCTTTTGATTATTAATTAATACTTTGTCCAAACATGATTTTTTTTTTTTGTAGCAAAGTTTCTCATGAATACAGGGAGCATTTTTAAGCAAAGATTTTTGCTTTATTAGATAGTATTAAACAATAAAGCAACTATCATTATTATTTGAGTTTATTAATAAAAAAAAAGTCATAATTGATTTATGCCAAGCTTTTCCAATGCACACAATTTAAAAAAAAACAACACAAATGGAAACATTAACGTTTTTATAGTGCTCAAAGCTATAAAAAAACCTATTTTACAACAGTGCTAATATACCTATGTAATTATAAAAAACCATAAAGTACATACAAACAGTATGTTATACTCGTTTCTTTTTTATTCTGTTGGAGGGGACTGCCTTTGCCTATGTTTTTTTTCCAATATTTTTTCCTTTGCAGAATTTACCTTTTCACTTAGTTAAAAGGGTACATTCGTTGACACTGCGTAGTTAATTATGGTGTAATATTCCACGCTTATAGGGGACAAAAAAAAATCTTTACAACCACTACCTTGTACAAATATTGATCATGTCGTCTTCGTTTCTTCACTTGGCCTAGTAAGTTGGAGATACTTTTTTTATTGTCAATCTGATCAAGCTTTTTTATTTTCCCAAATCAATATTTCTTAATTCTTGAAGACACAGCATTGAACTATAAAGTAATAACTTGTAAGTGAGCTCATGAAATAGGGAAAGTTGAATTGAGGATCGACATTGGTGTAATTCCAGTCTTTGCTATATAAGGTGGGATTTAACAGATGGGTTTCTTTCATTGCATGTGTCAAAATTGGCCTCTCAACCATCACATGGCTCTTTCCACGGACTGTTTTTTTGATAGGTTTCTGCACAGTTTGGCTTGAAACGCCAAGATCTCTTGTATGGATCCTCATGGAATTGATGGGATTAGATTGGGTATTTTCTTTATATCCTACAAGTACAGTTTTACCTTTTTGATACAGTTCTTCTTCATATCCAACGTCTTGGACTTGTGATCCTGTAGTTGGCCAACTGTTTGAAGTGTACAAATGAAAATTCGTTGATCACGTTCAAGTGTCATTTTCTCGACTTTTACGTAAGCTAGAGAGCTCATGTTTGCCTCACTTTGTAACTAATTGCTTATGCTTTAATATATCGAAATATGAATTTATTTTTATCACTCATTTTTCATTTGTTATTGAATTAGTAAGTAATCAGATTTTAATATGGTATTAAATGAATATGAACTCCATAGTTTGCTTAACTACGATATGGTTTTTGGGGCATTCCCTTCCTCATTTTTGGTAAGAAAGGTTGCGTAATATAATACAGATTGCTATTTGTTTCTACATTCAGGAGAAGTATGCACTGTAAAAAGGTGTGACGGAGTAATTTATGTTATTACCGTAAATAGATGAATAGGTACGTTACATGTTTCCCTTATATTTATGGGTTAACCAACCACAACTTCATTTCCATGTTTTGACTCTAAAAACTAAAATATGTGCCTTCTTATTTTTAACGTTTTAAATGCCTCTCGAGATACAAAAATTGAGTCTTATCGTACAGTCATATGGTTTATATGACAAATTATAAGACCAATTTCGAAATCCATGACTTGGTTATTTATTAACTTTTTTTTTTTTCAAATATAAAGATCGTTTATTGTGTGAGACAAAGGATTTTAGAATGTCACACGTCAATGAATGAATTATTTGAAATAGAATGATAAATAAATAATAACATGATTCAAGGATTTTTCGATCGCTAAAGATACTTTTTCATATATGTGTATTAATGCCACATGTACATTACAACTGAGTTATGCAAAAAAACATAAGAGGCTCTTAACTTTTGTATTATAGTCAATTTGATCTGTTTCAGTTTTTGTGGTCAAGTACTATTGTACTTTGAAAGGCTGTGGAATTGTTGTGAAGTGTTTGTATTAAAAAATCTTGCTACAGCTCATTTCGAACCCAAGACTTCATTAGTGCTTCAGGTGTAAAATAAACTTGTTTTTTTATGTTCATTTTTGCCTGCCAATTATTTATTTTAATATTGGACTACCAATCATACCCAAGGGTATATTTTAATTCTGGCACAAGTTTATGATAACAACAGGTATTTAAAAAATATATTTCAGAGACAAAATATCTTTTAGAACCTGAAGACCATTTGATTGATAACCCAAATTTGGATAAATTATTTTTTTGAGTGGATTTGTACAGTACGGGTCAAATTGACCCAAAATATTATCCATGTAATTTTATTCATTATACTATAAGGGTGAAAGCTACTTAAACCATATTATGTCATTAACAATTCAAGTTAGGTAATTAATTATCAAAATCAACCGAAAATCCCAGAAAAACAACACTTCAATAAACGATTTAAGTTAATATTTTCTAGCTGGCCTTTTGGCCTTGAAACCTACCATGAGTATACTCCTACTGTATCCTCCTTTCAATAGTTGACATATCTAACTGGAATAATTTTCCATTCCCATAGGTGTCCCCTGTAGTCCCCCCTAAAATATTTTAATTTCAAAAAAAAAAAAAAAATCATCAAATTTTTTTCCGAAAAAATTTCATTTTCTGTGAATAGCTATGGGTTTTTGAATTTTTTTTTCCGAAAAAATATAATTTTTGAAATTTTTTATCAATAGCTATGGCTTTTTGGATTTACAAAGCCCGTTCTAAATATAATCCGACAGACGCCCCTGATTCCTCAATTGCAAATTTCAACTAATTTATTTAAAAAAAAAAAAAAGATTTCTGAAATGAGTTCTGGATTTCAACTCATCCCAGATATTCTTAATCAGATTAAGATCTAAATTTTGTGACTCGAATCATATTCCTTTTAAAAACAGTTAATTATTTTTATCAACTGAATAATATCTGAGGGGGATTTGCCATTCTAACATTGGGTAATTGAGTTGAAAAGTTTTAAACCTCCTGATCTAAATGATCAATACATATGTATTTGTTCAAAATAATACATTTGTTATAGAAAGAGGGGATATCTTTCAGTATGTCGCTGAATATGGCAAAAATTCTTCACAACAAAAAAGGACACTTGATTCATTGTTTGCCAAACAATAAGCATGTTATATTATAAGATCCTCCTTTACATTCTTGAAATATTATTGAGTCTTTGAAAGAAATAAAAAACGCTAAATTAGGTCACTTGCATAGGTACACATTCATGGTAGGAAAAAAAAAACCCTCGAATATTTTGACATATTTTCTTTTATGAGAGTCTTTTAAAAATGATGTATACAATACTTTTAAAAATGTGGATTTTGGAGGGAGTTATTCGCATAACTACAATATATGTATATTGAACATTAGACTGTTCCAATCTTGGGTCACTAGTTTACCCTGATTTATCATAGATATAATTCATATTTTTTGCTCAACAACCAGACAGTGCTTGAGATAAACAATTGACCGACTGTTTTAATGAGGCATATTGTTCTTTTGGAGGGCTCTAGGATGTTTCACCACAAGAACTTTCCCTGATATAATTTATAAAAATACAATAATTTAATAAATACAGTGGAGATGACGTCAAAGGCCACGGGGAAGAGGGGAACTTGTGCTGCACCACTGGAACATCCTTGCAGATAACGTCAGATAAAGGAAGAATCACCCCAACAGAGTCAAGTTTCAACTCCTTCCAGAGTGAGGTGGCCTTCGTTTCCCTGACATGCTTATGGAGTTTTTACCCAGAGTTGGAGTCACAAATTTCCTAAAGGTTAAAGTATAAGTACTCACAGTGTTTATTCAAATTTATTTGCTTGCGTTCTTTCTTCCTTTTTTCTCTTATGTAAAGTGTGTACACCTTAAAAAATGGTACGATTTCAACTTCATAAGAAAGAAGATACATCCAAATTCAATTAAAATGCCCTCATTTCAAGTTATTCCGTGTAAAAAACACAGAAGAGAGTTACATAGGACTTTTAGTGAAGGAAGTCCAAAAAAATAAGCGCAAAAATATATTTATGCTATAATATATATAAATGAAGGCAAAATTTCCTAAGGGCAAAAACTCCTGGGGGAATTTTCTGGTCAGTTTGTTGGACAGGTTAATAGAGTCTATATTCTGTCCGAACGGACAGGTGATCCCAATGCATACAACATAGGTTCAACTTGACATGTGACACAGTTTTATTATCCTATAATCATTGAATTCTGCTTTATTTCAACAAATTTACATCCACAGCCATTATTTACTGCTTATAACTCAGCACTTTTGAAGTATTATTTACACAACACTTTTCAAACTGTAGAGCAGATAAAAAATAAATAATGTAAAGCCCTGCCAGAGGTGGAGATTTGTACATGAGATTTGACTTTGACTCGAGTTGATATTTTGAAGACTTGCGACTCGACTTGATCACACAATTAAAGACTTACAACTTGACTTGGACTCAAAGGTAAGATTCGCAGCTCAAGAGTAATTTTAGTTATAAAAGTTTAGAGATATAAAATAACGCGTGTACGGCTGATTTTTAAATTACACCACGCTTTGTAAAAGTGATGTCATAGCGTATGATTGGTTGCGTTTTTTTGTCAAAATATGTATGTCTTACCCAGCAGTCGGTACGATACATCAAATTGAAAATTCTAGAAATAGTGACGTTCTATCGTATGATTGGTCACATGTTTGTCAAAGTCTATTAAAAATTGTAACAAACCCGATTACATAACGGTCTAACGTTGTATTTCTATTAACCTTGATTGAATAAAAAGTACTCTTTTTGAAATATCTCTTTGTATTTTCCGAGTGCTTGAACTGAATATGATAAAAATATGCCAAAACTTTGACTTAGCCTTGTGAGCAAAGACTTAATACTCGACATGGACTTGCAGTATAATTTGACTTTTACCTGCCTCTGTTAATAACAATAAATTCATCCTAGGTTAAAATAGGAACATTATTCTTGATAAAAAAGAGAAATGGAAAATCATTGAGCACATCTTATACTTTTTAAATCAGTGGTTCGAACCTTTTTCTAACTGGGGACCGGGGTTCGGGGGTGTTCTCATATGGAACTTTATTAGGACATTACTTTAACAATATCATGATATTGTAACATCAAAAGCTGTCCATTAAGCTAAATCAAAAGGATCCCTGAGCTTGTTTCTTTGTAACTAGATTATACCATCTAGGGGGGGTCTGTTTCTTTGTACAAATGAATTGAAGACAATATTGGAATATATATATGAGCGCAAAATCCAAAACTGATCTCAGTTTTTCTCTCAGTCATCTCACTTCTGAAATATCTGGGATTATAAGCAACCGTGAAGAATAGTCGTCACAAATTACAATAATTCTAGATACTTCAGTATTCAGATGAATGAGAAAAAAATTGAGATCAGTTTTGGATTCTGCAGTCAAAGATAAATTATTTTTTTGGCTTGAATTCATTTGTACAAAATGAGTATTTCCCTGTGTTATCTTTTGTAACTTGTATTTATAATTTATATCTTCTCCTACCAACTTAATATGGAGTAGTAAGTTCCCCTTTATCAAGGGGCTAGACGTGAATAATAAATATAACAGAAATAACTAATTAATTTTTATGAAGCCTATCACCGATTGATCAACAAACCGGTGGTGGTATGGGAACTCTAGGTTGGAGACCACTACTTTAAATGATTACAAGTGCAGTTTTTTACTCATAACATTAAATTTGAAACATTGGTACAAGAAGCTTAAAAATATCCAATTTCATCAATTTGAATGACCTATAACATGTCAAAAATGATTTGAGAGTGCTGTAACATTTGAAAAGTCCGTTTTTTGATTGTCCACTTGAGATAAGTTCTTTTTGCGGTGAAAAAAAATATCAGTTCAAACAAGGCACAGTCTACCCGTTACATACTATTTGGCATTCAATGAAGTATTACTAATAAATATCAGGAGATGAAGAAAAAAAGAGTGTATTATGGATTGTATATTTGAAGGATGAACTCTTATACAATAATTGAAATACCTTTATTATTCAATACATAAAAAATATAAATGGATATATGTACAATCAGTGTTGAGGGAAATGCAATTTATAAGATTGCATTTTAAGTATTCTCAGAAATTAAGTCATGATAGATAATCTCTATGATTACTAATCGATTTTCATTGCAATTGGACACTAAAAATAAAAAAGAGAATAATTTTAAGACTATTTAATAAATAAATCACATTGATTTAAGGCAGTATTTCAGAATTTGTACATTATTTTAATTTTTTTTTGGAACAAAAGTCAATAAAGACTAAACCAGTAAAAATGTAATCTCAAGGTAAAAAAATAAAATACCAATTGCTACTAAAATTTGAAGTTCTCCTTTTAGGAAATAAGTCAGGCTATGTGACTACTTAAAGTATTCGACCCAGTTCGTTTTTTCTCAAGCAAAATGAGCCTAACTACCGCTATTGTATAGACAAATATAGGAAATAATCGAATTTGAAGGAAAATGTTTAAAGTTCAAGTTCTTGGCTATTTTTTTATTTTTTTTGATATGCAATTAGCAATTAAATTCATGGTAAAATATGCAATTTTAGGTGATTAAAAAAAAAGTAATATTTCATAGCGTGCAACAATTCAATTTCTATCATTTGTTAAAAATATCTCAATTTGTTATCAAGATAAACTCTTAAGGTCAGTTTGCCCTTACATATCGTGCCGTGCGACAATTTAGAGACTAAATTGTACAAATTATTATTTATGCATAATTTGATAATTTTAAAAATATAATTTTTAGTAATTATATTTAGGACAATTAATCATGAGTATAACCACACTATCTAACAATAATGGTTTCTAAGCGAAGGTAATTATTATATTAATGCAGCAATTAAATTCATGGTAAAATATGCAATTTTAGGTGATTAAAGAAAAAAAAATATTTCATAGCGTGCAACAATTCAATTTCTATCATTTGTTAAAAAATATCTCAATTTGTTATCAAGATAAACTCTTAAGGTCAGTTTGCTAAAAAAATAGCCAAGAACTTGAACTTTAAACAATTTCCTTCAAATTCGATTATTTCCTATATTTGTCTATACAATAGCGGTAGTTAGGCTCATTTTGCTTGAGAAAAAACGAACTGGGTCGAATACTATAAGTAGTCACATAGCCTGACTTATTTCTTAAAAGGAGAACTTCAAATTCTAGTAGCAATTGGTATTTTATTTTTTTACCTTGATATTACATTTTCACTGGTTTAGTCTTTATTGACTTTAGTTCTGAAAAAAAATTAAAATGATGTAAAAATTCTGAAATACTTTACATGTGATTTATTTATTAAATAGTCATGAAAAGTACCTGCAACTAATCCCACCTTCGCATAGAAACCATTCTTGTTGGATAGTGTGGTTATACTCATGATTAATCATGAGTAAAAAGCAAGATCACTACTACTGACCATCTCTTCTGGAGCTGCAGGTTTTTAAGAGAAACTTATGATTCCCATCTCATATGAACTGTTTGAAAATTTTTGAGCTACAACAGATTGAGAATACTTTTAGGACACATTTTTCGGAAGGTCAACCACATTATTGCTAAATGGCCAACAAATAATATATGCAAAAAAAGACTAAGAAATACTTAAGCCTTATAAGCATAATCCCCATTGTTAATTTATATATCAAAGCTATCAAATAAACTAGTTTATTCAGTTAACTAAAGACTATGCTAATAACGATATTTTTTTAGTTGTTCTTCGGTTGTAGTTTTGTCTTTATTTAATTTAATTTTTTTTTAATGTGTATATTTTTGATTATTCTGAAAAGAGTTTTGTTTTGATCAGGATTTTTTTGCTTATTTCTTAGAATTAAAAATCTTTTCAAAAAAGAAATGTTTTGAATTTCACGTAAATAAAAACAAGGAAAAGGAAAAAAAAAATGGTTGTAAATAAATTTTAAAAACTGTCTCAAAACTTTTGAACAACCCGGTACGTCAAAGTCCGGTAAGTCTCTATGATCACGCAATAAAAATGTTCATGTTGTTCTAAGCTAAATCTAATCAGGAATTTTTGTACTTTCTTTATATATAAGAAATAAAATGTAGAGGCATATTTTTTTCCATTTATTTTCGTAAGAAGAACAATTTCACAGAAAAATAAATTCTCTACTTATTTTAATTCGACCTCTTTTGTTTCTTGGTCTTAGAAATATTTTGGGTGTATTACCTTAAATGGGATACATAAAGAAAATATTATGAAGTAAACACTAATAATGTGATATTATAAATATATACAATATGATTTTATTAAAAGTATTTTTTTTTTAAGTAACACCTCTTTTTATATGATAATATTTAAGGTAAAATAGTGCTTTAAATTATGGTTCTGTAAGTAGGTTTAATAGGGTAACATAAAGTAAAAACATTATGCTTGAAATTCAGCAAAGTCTATTAGAAATCCTTTGAGTAAAAGCATAAACACTTTTTTTTAAATTTAACATTATTATTTTATGTTAATCTAATGCAATTTTGTGAAGGTGTATACAGATTATATGTATTAAAGCCATGCAACCTTTAATATTTACTTAAATTAGAGCTGGAGTCCTTTTTTACGGACTGGAAATCGTCTAAGACATGAAAAAATGGAGTTAACTTGGGCTTTGAACTATATGGACTCAGAATTGCAGTTATTTTAACATTGGTCCTTTTTTTGGGTTTTTTTTTTGACCGTTTTATTATAGATGGTAGATTATTTTTCTATTTTTTAAATGTTTGTCCCAGTTCCTCTGACTTCATTTATACCGTATTGGCATATTTATTGACTATATTTAGAGGTATTTTTCTTCTTCAATAAGATTGGCAGCTCTTGACGATGTAGGTCGTGCCCATCGCATACCACGCTGTCACGATGGTATCTTGGATTGAATCTAAATTTGGATGTGAGGTGCTGCAGACATTCTTTTCCAAGACATCCTAAACTGAAAAGTACAAGGAGGCTGGCCAGATGTAAGCCAAAATGATCATCAACAACCAAGGAATCCTAGAAAAAATATGATCAAGGGAAAAGACAAAAAAAATTAATTGTTGGAAATCCCTCAAGATGAAAATTGAATAAACACTTTCAAAAGTCTGATTTCATGAATTAATTTACTGATTATTCAAAGATTTAAAATCTATATATGTTTATGGATATTTGTTATCGTGTTTCTGAAAAAAATTAATTATATAAATAGCTGAACAAATAAAAAAATCCATAATATATCTATAGCTACTTCATGAGTTTTTACTTACAAAACTTAATACATAAAAAAAATTACTTGCAAATTAAAAAATATTATTAAATAAGTCTTTTTTTTTTTTAAATGCTTTAACTATAATAAGATTTTTTCTTTTTTTTAACTTGATCTCATTTTGAAATACTTCCAGAACGCTGGAACTTTGACTGAACGGAGGGTAACAGTTTTGGATGGTACAAAAAAAATAATTTAGGAAGTCGTTACCAACACCGAAACACATTTCATGATTCATGATCATTTTGAATTTGGTCACCTTTAAAAAAAAACGAACACTCTATTGCATACTAATAAATATTTTTGCCGGGATTGAGGTATGGCGACTGGCAAGACCACTTCATGACTTCTTCGTTAATACCTCTTTGTTACTTTGTTTTGAGTGATTGTTATGCTAAATGACCCATCGCACGACCCATATTCATTGCCCTAATCTGAAGGAAGGAGGTTGTCGCCCAATATTTCTCGGAGTTTGTCTATCCTCCCTTCGATGTCGTGAAGTTTTCCTTTTCCCTTAGTATACCGGGCCGTGAAGAATTATTTACCGATTTTTGTTCAGAACATATCGCGGACAATAATGACATTTGAATGACTTGAGAAACAATTTATTCATACATTTTTAGAATAATAAAATAGTTTGTGATCAAATTTAATCAATGTAGCCACCATTTGACTCAATGACACTGGTCAGACGACGTTTGAAGCTGACACAGACTTGCTGGATGTAATCGGCGTCCATGGAGGCCCAGGCCTTGTTGACAGCAGCCTGTAAGGCATTTATGTTCTGGTGTCGTGTTTTGCAGGCCTTGGTCTCCACGTGCGCCTATATAGGGAAGTCTTGTGGGTTCAGATCTGGGCTCTGTTTTGGCCAGTAGTCCTTGACCAAAAGTTCATGTTGTCCTTGATCCACTCCTGAGCTTTCTTGGAAGCGTGGGCGGGTGCTCCATCTTGTTGAAAAACCCAAGGAGAGTTGCCGACTATGGATTTGATCCACAGAAGGACCTTGGACGCCAGAATCTTCACATAATCCTCCACTGTTAATCTGAGCCAGTGGGGAACCATACCGGCTTCATGGCCTTCCCGTTGGATCTCCAAACATCTCCAAAGCTCACAACACGGTCATTTTTCCTGTTGAAAACAGGATCGACCGTAAAAGTTTTCTCATCAGAAAAAATGATGATGCGTCCATATGAGCTCTTGATATCATTCAAGATTTTCTTGGCACGTTCAAGTCTGACTTCTCGCTGACGTTCAGTTAGCAGAGGGCGTTCAATACGCCTCAGGGACTTTCCTCCAGCCCTTTTCAATGCCCTTGAAACAGTTGATGTCGACGTTCCCATCTTTCTGGCCATGTCGGCAATGGACCTGTTGGGAGTCCTCTGGAACACTGCCTTTACTTGCCTTGTTGAGACAGTGGGCTTCCTGCCAGCCCCAGGGGAATGTTTGAGATCACCCCCAGCCTCCAAGCGCTTGGAAACGTTGTAAATTGTCTTCAACGAGGCCCCAACCTGTTCCTTAATGTTGTTATGAGGCAATCCCGCTTGGAAAGGGCTGCAATTTCGATCCTCTTTGTTTCCTGATTGGACATGGTCTCACGTGTGGAAGTTGTTACGCTCTCACAGGAAGGATTTTTGTTTATTTTAACAGTAAAAATACGAAACAATCAGATTGGTTGCCACAAAACCTCTTAAAAAGTATATTTACATCATCGGTAAATAATTTTGCACGGCCCGGTAGAAACACTCCTAAAACATAATATTTACACACAAATACTTAAAGGTGGAAATGGGGTTCTTGGGGTTACCCTCAGGTTTTGTCTTCCTCCATTCACTTTTTTTAATGTGCTATAATGTAGTTGTAATTGTTAAAAAAATCCACCAATTAAAGATTTAGACTGTTTCTTTTTATTTATCAGTAGGCAAACATAGAAAATCGGCAAGGGATCAAATATTTATTTTCTCTACTGTATTTATAACGTTATATTAAAATACTTTCTCTCCTGTTAAAGCATTCCATTTTAATATAATCATATGTTATGAAAATAAAAGTAAAAAGATGGATCAAACCTCTGGCCACTGACACTCACTCACTCACACACACACACATGTACGTATATACAGGGTGGGGATTGTAAATTTGGAACGAGTTTATACCTAAATATCTTGGTAATTTTGAGATCTATCTTCACACAAATTGTCTTCAGCAGATTATACAGACAAAATTGTATAAGAAAAAAAATCAAAATCCTTGAGACGTCCTATGAATAGAACGCTGTCCAGCCCTGATTGTGTGCTAGGCGCCGCCCATAGGAGATTGTTGAGTTTATATAGCTACACATATTAACTTTTTACGATGTTACTACTACTTGTGATGGGTACGAAACAGCTGCAAAGACAACTCATGATTAGATTTACGATTTATGATCACTTTTTGGGTCAAAACTGATGAAAAAAAAAAAAAATTGATAAAATTTTGAAATTGTGCACCAAAAATGTCAAAATTGAGCATTTTTGTAGCATAATTTATTTATAAATTTTGATATATTATATTAACAAATCAAAATTTTAGAACAATTTTATTCTGTTAACTTTGGCATTCAGTATTGGTAATTTTAAACAAACCTAAAGACCATTCAACTTCCAAATTAATTGTTGGGGCAAATTTAAAGTTAGCGAAATCTTCAGGAGTATTGTTAAACCGAGGCATCACGTCATCAACAGTACTGATTATTTCCAATCCTTTGCATATATTGAAAATCAGGATTTCTGTGAATGAAATAAATTATTTCTCTCCTAAGTATTCCCCTTTTTTCCAAAATTGTTTAAATTTTTTTTTCAGCTTCAGAAATGAGTATTTCATCTGTTTCAAGTTTTGTAATAGTTTCCGGTAAAAATGGCAAACTAGCTTTAATAAAAGACAAATGACTTCAACAGGCTTGATCTTCAATAATTTGCGGGCAATTTTCAATGGTGTGCGGACTTTTTTGATTCAATTCACTTACAGTTTTCTACAATAGCAGGCAAAACAATAAAAAAAGACCATCTCTCATTTGAAGAAAGAACCATGTAAATTATACAATCAAGTTTATGATTTCATCATCCAAAATGTGAAGGAGACAGATTTATGCATTTTATGCATTTCCGCATTATTTCCTTCAAATATACATTAAACATTGCAGAAAAAACTGTTGAACCCTTACAGGCTTCCATTCTGTAGCCAATGACCAAGATGGACATGTCTCTTCAAGGCCTATGTCAGATTAAAGACCATGCTGGAAACTGTAGTAGAAGCTGGAGATGGTTAGTTTGAGTGATTTACTTCACTATATAAGATCAAAAGGTTTGTGAATCGTGTTGTGGTCAGAGCTGAGAAGTAAGGTAAACGAACATCCCCTTAGCTTTTTAAAATCCCTGAAATAGTTAGTTTATGTGATTTACTGATCTTTGTAAGAGCAAAAAATTTGTGAATCGAGTTGTGGTCAGAGCTGAGAAGTAAGGTAAACGAACATCCCCTAAGCTTTTTGAGATCCTCTCTTTGAAGATGAACATGTATTGCTTCAACAAGGAAGGTACAATAAAGGACTACTCTGGCTATATGCTCTGTTTCCAGTTGGTGATCAACGTCGAGGGTGATCATATTGAATGATACACCAACTAATTATTCAATTTAAATTTTATATTTATTAAATTTTGTATTAAAATGCCATATACTATTATTTAAACTTACATCAAAATATTGTCTAGATATTTCTGCCTACCCTGTATATACACCACATATGTAAACTCCCAGGAAGTGGGATAAAGAAAAGGACTCATAATTACAATTTATGTTACATCTGGATGTGAGAATCATGTGATGTCTATTCCATCTTTTCATGATTTCTTCTATAGGCATTGTAGTTTAAACACGTAACCCCTTTTTTCACTGCATCAACTTTCTTTATCTTAATTTTTATAATTAGAAACTACTTTGTATATATTTATATTATAATGTCTATGTTTGTTTATGAATGATTAAGTATTTTTGAAGCTCTTAATTTATATCGTACACAATGTATGTACATACTACTCTGATCAAAAATAAGTCGTTATTTTTGAAGTTCCAAGCTCCATTCCTATTCATTTCTCGAAATTATTTATTTATAAAATTGGTGCATATGTATGCCTATTGTCCATGACATTTTCATTATTATAAATTCTATTCAAATCCGTGTTCTTGTAAAAATTTATGATGGAATGAGCCATATATAGGGTGCTCCATTAAAATCTAAACACTTACTAATTCAATAATTAATTAAGGTTGAGTGATTGAAATTAATTAATATTTCGATATATCAAAGTATAAGCAATTAGTTACAAAAGAAAATAAACCTAAACTCTCCAGCTTACGTACAAGTTGAATAAATGAGACGTGAACGTGGTCGACGAATTTCCATTGGCGCACTCCAAGCAGTTGGGCGTCTCCAAAAGCATCGTCTACACTGTCAGCAAGTTCAAAACGTTAAAGAGGAAGAAGGGCTCTATCAAAAAGGTCAAACTGGATCCGGATGAGTTAAAAAAAGCAGCCAATGCCAATCCCTTCAAGTCTATGAGGGCAAATGTAAGAGATCTAGGGGCTTCACACCATACTTTCTAGAGAGGTATCAAAAAAGTAGTTGGAAATAACCTCGTGAGGGTGGAGAGGCCTCTTTAGACACTAGCAATGAAAGACACCCATCTCCTCCGTTGCAAGGGTCTTTTGAGTTCTTTAGAACTCTTTTTTTAGAATTTTGGCCCCCTGCCTCCCTGATGCCAACACCCTAGAGACATGTAAAGGGGAAGGCCTGTAGTGCCCGTCATCCAAACACTGAGAACCTCAAAACTACTATCAGACGGCCCTGGGACGCCATGACAGAGGACAACATATGCAGTGGGTGCCAGGGCTTCCGCCACCACCTGGAAGCCATCATTACCGCTAAGGGCGGCTACATTAATGGCTCAGAGAGCTCAGACACACATCTATTTATGGTATTTATTTTGTTGAAATTCTATTGTTAATTCATAAAATTATTTCTTGATGAAGGTTAAAATTCAATGTGTTCAGATTTTAAATACCACTTGGTATTTATGTATATGCGTGGTATGATAAAAAACAATTCCATTCTAAAATTTATTTTTCTTATTATCTTGTTACACATGTTCAAAATGTTTGTATTATTATTTGTTTTTGACCGGTAAAAATGTTAGCCGTCTTTTTGTGTTCTCTGCGAATTTCTACTACTAAACAAAATGGAAAGGAAAAAATAATTCATTGTGAAATTCTTTAAAAACTTATCAAAGATTGTTTATTTTTCAAAGTTTAACATTTAGTAGAAAATAACTCTTTTAGACGAATATTTTTTTTTTTTCAAATATGTTAGATTTTACTGTAAATGAATTATTTTTCCACATTTTTGAATAGTTGAAAATGGCAAGTACCTGGTTTAGATTTGATCTCGAACTAAAATATTCTTAGGTATGACAATAAAAAAGGACAAACTACATAGTTCAGAGGTTTTTAATAGTGACGATTAATCGGAATTGGAGAATGAGTTGTTTTTTCCTGGAATCAGAATTGGCATGGGAAAAATAATGTTAATTTGTGATTTCAATTCAAATATATTATAATTATTATTTATTACCGGTATTTAACTATTTATTACTTTTCTAAAATATAAAAAAAAAAAAAATATATATATATAAAATATGTTCTTGAAAATATGAAAAACGACGTTTTGAATTTGTTACTTGAGTTTTATAATTTTATAAATACTGTAACATTTTTAATTTATGATAAAAAATGCTCAAAAACTGAGAATAAACAAATTGAATACAACGTGAAAAAATGTCTTCTATACACATGGAGTCCGTGCAAATATTGTTATTTTAGGGGCATTAGTTTTGTAAAGGAAAAGCTCACTTTTGCAAAATTTGCCTTTGGAAAGTTTGCCGTGGGATGACTCGCCCTGGTAATATTCACCTTGGAAAAAGCTCGCCAGGCAGAGGAATCGCCTTTACTTGTTTACTGTAAATATTATTTAAATTAAATAAAGAAAGGCGATTTATTATATCATTTGTAATTCTTAGAAATTTATAACATACAAGTATTTTTTTAACTAATATTTAAAAATGCCATTGTGTTGATTTATTTCTTTCATCCCTGTTAATATCTTTATTAATCTACGATATAAAAAAAAGATTCAAAAATAAATAGTGTTAGGTATCGATACCTATTTTAGTACTGAGCCGGTCCAAAAATATTTGTATCGTGACAACACAAATGAAAAAGACAAATTAAATCTGGTAAATATAATATTTCGTTCTCAATAGTGTATATCGTAATCTTTTTTCTTAAAAAGATAAATACCTCTAATCAGTTAATAGTTAGTCCATTTTTCCTAAAGGGGGAAATATCTTTTACTCATTAATTATGACACTTTAAGAGCAGTTAATTAATGTTCAATCAATCAACACAAATAAAGAGAAGAAAAGTAGAAAAATGCTAAACGAGTGAAAGATCTACATTGACTGCATAGTTAATACTAAAATAATAAATGGCGTGATTTGGTTAAAAAATTCATACAAACATACATAATTCTGTAAAATTTTCGGGCCCCACTAAACTGGCCATGGGAATAACACCTGTTAAGAAAAAATACTTTATAGTGTTAAATTCATGGAAACTCCAAATCCAGGGTCAATTTTGAGTATCTTATGTAATGGATATTTGAAGAAAAAATATCCTTGACTTTGTCAAAATACATTCACCAAAGTATTACTTGAGATAAATCAATTCTGATTGCCTTTTATACCAATGCATAGATTGTGTACTTCAAAAAACATTTGAAAATTTAGATATTCTATAATAAAGATTGTCATCAATTTGTGTATTTTCGTAAAAAGGTGCGCCCCACTTTTTCTATTCTTTTTGTTCTTCGGTTCACTGAAGAATCTAAATGATTTTTGGGAGAAAGAAGGAATCTAAAGATGTGTTTGTTGATAAATAGTCACTAATGAAACATTATGGATATTCCTATACGTCTATAATTGATGTACCCATAAAAACAATATTTTTAAATAGTAGTTACAAACGTATATAAATAATAGTGTTGGATTCGAGTTAAAACTATTGATTTGGAGAAAAGGCGTTAGTCAGAATAATTTTGTTATCTTGTATTATAAGAAGTTGTGAATATTTTAGAAACAGGAAAAGTTCAGAAATTAAATATAAATACCACATGAGTCAAATTTAATTTTACACTGAAGATTGTTTTTTAAACTCTATTAAAACTAGTTCGTGAAGACAGTGAAAACAAAATTAAAGTTATTTCCAGTGAAATATAATTAAAATGGATATTTTTTATACATTATGGCCTCCCTCAGGCTCAATGACAACCCCTTCTTCCTGTAGGCTGCACCAACAATACGGATGTATGCTTCTTACAAATCAGCCCATGCGACTGTGATGGCAGAGTCCATAAATCTAACAGACCCGTGAGTAGGAGGCTCCTTCGACCTTTGCCTCGATGGAATCATACAAAGGATTAAGATTGGGGGGACCTAGGAGGACTTAAGTTCTTGAACACATTCGAATGAAACTTTGCTCTAGACAAACTCTTGTTTCATGGCCTTTTTTTTACCATTATTTACAACCATGCCCAGACTTTATAGTCTTTATAAATAGAAACAATTGTAAATGATGATTCAAATATAACGTAATCTCACTTTTACAAAAATTCATATAAAAACTCGATCTGTGAGCATTTCTTTAAGTTTAAACTTAAATATGACGCATGGGATAAGCCGATGGGATTACTTATAGGAATCTAACAAATAAATAATAATGAAATATATTGGATATAAAACATATTTAAATAGGGGTTATCCTTACTATTTCTAAAATGGTTATTACTTGTTAGAATTAGTCAAATAATCGACTTAATTATATTTAGTTTCAATAAATTCTCATGCAACTTTAGATTGCTTGTTTATTCTATATTATATATGATAATTAAAAGTTAAATTGGAAAAAATCTAACCAAAGTCAAACTTTTTTTACTTTAAATTTTCTGAAATTGTAATATACAGTGAATACTTTAGTTTTGGTATAATTTAAATTTACAATAAATATTAGCGTCATATATGATCCTTAATTTTACAGGATTTTGCTGGTTAGACACATTTTGTAGAGACTGTATTCAAGACAACTTAATACATAATTTATTTTTGATTGCTAAAATGTTTTCATCATTTGTCATTAACTTAAATTTTCATTTATATAGTTATTCCATTTAAAAATATGTATTGGAATGGAAATTATGCCAAAAAAAAAAAAAAAAAAATGATTAAAACATCATTTTTAAAAGCCAAACCTACTGCGATTGATAATTTCAATGGTCATTTTCGTATTTTATGGCTTAAATAGCAATAATAAATGTATTTTGTAGCCCGTGGCCGAGAATAATTTTAGTAATCAAATAATGTTCGTAATTGTAGATAATATTTATTTGCATCATCCAAAGTTATATAAAAAAATTTAGTTTCAAGGGCCAAAACAGTACTGGGTTGTACTGCGGTTCGGTTCGTAACATCTTTACCCTTGGTGCGGTAGAAATATATATATTCACTTATTAAATATTTTAATATAATAAAATTTATGGTTTTTTTTCAGCTACTGTTAAAATTTTTTAGCCAAAGTATTAGAACAAAATATATGTGGAATTACTCATTTAAAATATAGCAACAACTGAAAATGAGATGAATCAATACTTTGAGTTTGTATAAAACTCGAATTTATCACTAATATAAATGGATACAAGTGTTTAAGAAGGATTTTTTTATTATTCTCAAAAAAAAAAAATCTTTTTAAGAGATGAAAAATGATCCTTTCAGCTCAAAATCAATTGATGTTATCAGAAGGATAACTACTAAGAAAAAAATCTTTTTTTTAAATGTTTTTTTTTGTCTATGCATTGATTTCTTTTGTCCAATAGGAGGAAGACATGGCCGCATCAAATTACTGTCTGCTTCCTCTTAATATCTAGGGAGAGGTCATTTATATATATGAAGTCCATCCACATAAAAACAATCTAAAATAATGTTTATCCAATTTGAGTTTGAATTACTTTTGTATTCTTCAAAGAATTATCGTTTTTCTCTTTCGACAATTTATTATTTTTGTATCTTTTAGAAGGCGCCTCAATTTTCACTTAAAGTAGCCAAAATTGGGCTTCGCAATAAAATAATGAGAAATTGTTATAAATATAAATTGAAAGGCCATATCAGGCCCAATAAAAGTATTTTAAATCAAATAAATGTTCTAGACCACAGATAAAATTCTTGTATACCTTAAATCAACCCACAAATTTAAATACAAACCCTATAATTGACTCTAAAATGGCCAAGAAATACTGGGCTGTATGTATATAGATAAAATTGTGTACTTTACTTTAAATTAATATGGATAAGTATAGAGTGAATATTTTGAAATAGTAGTTTGTGGGGTTAAAAGTAAGAACTGTTCCTGTTAGTATAAAATGTATAAAAACTTTCCAAAATCAATAGTTTTCAGCATGGATGCCAAAAGGGAAAGGCTATTTGATTTGCTTCACACAAAATGTTCAACGCAAAATTCACGGTCACAGTTTAAAAGGTAACAAAAGCCAAAGGAGAAAAAACAAAACAAAAAAAACAACAACAGGCATATCCAGAGCTCTGATAAGTAAATCTGATCCAGAAGAGCGGATCTCGAGTATGTTCTGACAAATAATCGTTGGTAAACTGTCTATATTTTTTCTTAGTATTTCCCCTCTCTAGAAAGGGAGTTGAGGATTATAATGGCAGGATAAACTTTTTACTTTGGAGATAGCCCCGCAATCTTCTGCTTATCCTTATACCCTGAGGACGTTACAACGAACCAATCTGAGGGCTTACATCAAAGTTTATCCAGATATATTCCTCCCCATTCTAAGGACCGTGCTAATATTTACAAATTCGTAGAATAGATAAAACAACGTTTCCAATTCTTCAAGACAAAAATAACAATTGATCTCGTTAGGATTAAAGAGACCATAAGGGAAAGAGGCGTCACGTATATCTTTCAAGAATGTATTATTTATCTTTAATTCTGATTCGTTTAAAATTTTGTAAATGCGCTTTTTCATCTCTTGCGCAGTTCATTGTTATATCTCGTTTTTTTACATTGATTCATATAATGTAATTTAATACAAGTCATCGTTTCAGACAGGGCTATGTATTTTTCTTAAGAATAAACCAGAAACATAAATGATTAATTAAAACCATAGTTCATAGTATTTGAATCGTAAGAATACTCTAAAAAATAATAAAATTTATTTTCAAACAACAATACATAACCCTAATCATCTAAGAAGAAGAGTATTTATATTCTGTATTTTTTGATCGAGGTTACGTGAATCCTGAGCATAATTCATATACAAGTTTTTTTTACTATTTATTTCAACCATCTTGGTTTTTTCTTCTTTTTTAGTCTCTTTAGTAAGGATCTGCCCGGGACTTGTTTGTAAAAATACAGGATGTTCTTAATCTGTACTTGAACATTATATATTTCTTAAATTTTATTCTAGATTGTTTTTTGTATTTACTTGCCACATATTTACACTACGTGTTGTAGGAAAATAAATATATAGAGATCTTGGGGTTGATCAGTTATTAGTTCTGTTTAAAAGTGTTGTTCATTAAAGATAATCTTCAAAATATCAGGAGTATCAAGGTTACCTATATATATTATGTAGTCAACTCTATGTACAATCTAAATTAATATCAATATTAATTACATCAGCAATAAAAAAAAGGGGCAACGTCTTTTTTAATACTCATTCAATAGATGTAATATACTATCTAGTTCCTCAAGTGTAGTGATGGGGCGATTCCAAAAAAAAATATAGATACCGATTCCAATGCGATTCTAGTAAAAATTAGGGATGTCGATTCCATTTTTTTAATATTTTGAATAACAGCTAAAAATATCATTTAGGATTATATTTTAGGAGGGGGGAGGAGGACTATGTTTTTTTAATTCTTTGTTGTAAAAATTTCAAATATTCATTTGATTAGGAAAAAAATTCAAATATATATTAACAAATTTAAAATAAATTCAAAAATTTACAACTAATTACAAACAATTTCTATACCTATGACTATTCTCCAAAAATATTTAAAAAATGTACAGCTTTTCAAAAAAAAATTAAATTTTTTGCAAAAGATATACAAAAATCTATAAATGTTGACAAAAAAAAAAAAAAAAAAAAAAAAAAAATTGAAGAAAAATTTATATAATTTACAAATGTTACAAAAAAATATCATATGTTAAATTTTTGGTAAAAACATTTCAAAATTAAGCTGTTCTCAAAAAATAATTTTTCAATAAACTGCAGCTATTCACAATAAATAAATTTTTTAAAGAAAAATTTCCAAATTTCATAGCTGTTTACAAAAAATATAATTTCTTCGAAAAAATATCATATATTAATTTTTTTTGTAAAAAAATTTCAAAAATTCTTAGTTGTTCTAAAAGAAATAATTTTTTAGGACAAAAAGATTGAAAAATATAAATTTTTTGAAAAAAAAATGTCAAACATGTAAAATTTAGTAGAAAAATTTCAAAAAGTATAGTTATACATATAAAATAAAATTTTTTGGAAAAAAATTTGAAAAATTAAATTAAATTTTCTATTAAAAAAAATTCCTTAATTTCGTGGATGTAATAAATAAGAATTGGCAAAAATAACAACTGATTCTTCAATTCTCCATCGTCCTATCACGACTCAAAAGTAATAAGATATCTCATATTACAAGAATAAATTATATATAGGTTTTATCCAGCATTAATAAATTAATGTATATAGTAAATGCTTAAAACTCCAAATTTTAATCTTATTTTTTATTATTAGAAAGTAAATCGACATTCATTTCATTATGGAAACAAACAACAGCTACATAAGTAGCAATCCAAATGAGAAACGATCAAGTGATATAATAATAAAAATTTCAGATACTAGGTGCAAACTAAAAATTTAGACATTCATATCAGTAGCATCCACAAGTGTTGGGCTGGAGGGGCTATAGCTTTCCCCAAATTAAGGAATTTTTACATTTTACATTTTTTTCATAAAAAACGAATATTCAATTTTTTTTTTCCAATTAATTAATTTTCTGTGAATAGATGTTTCAAATTTAATATTTGTAATTTAATTTTTCTATTTTTTTCCCAATTTTTTTTTTTAAAATAGCTATACATTTTTAGTGAATAGCTTTAGTGTTTAATTTTTTTTTCCAAAAATTTTATCTTTGAAATTTATTTCCAAAAAACTGAATTTTTGAAATTTTTTTTCCAAAAAACTGAATTTTTAATTTTTTGCTAAAAAATGAATTTTTCAAGAAAATTGTTATATGAAATTGAATTTTTCAACTTTTCTTCCAAAAAATTAAATTTTTTTGAATAACCATTGATTTCTTAATATTTTTTTCCGACAAATTCCTAAAACTAAACCCCTCCTCCCTGAAAAAAAACAACAACCTTCGGACACCCCTGCATATAATTCAGCATTCTCAGGTTAGTAAGCTAGTCATTTAAAAATCCGGGTGCTACTTAATATTTATAAAAATATTGGCTATTCGTAGTCATTTATAATTTTTTAATTGAGCTGAAAATGGTATTAAAGTTCATTGGGTTGTTGCCAGGATTTTTCTTTAGGGGGGTGCATAATTTTTTCTTCTTATTTTCTGTCAAACTCCCATTTTCTCCGTCTCTAATTTTAAATTACTTTTTTTGAACATTATTACTTTCATTTCCAACTCAAATATGAATGAATTATTCTTTTTAGATATACAACATTTAAATTTTTTCTCAGTCATTAATAGAGATGGGTTTTGTAAGAGTGATGGTAAAATATAATAATAATATATTAATTTATATATATTATGCTTTTTTTATCAATCTACACCAGATAGGGGATAATTAATTCTTCTTTTAAAGGGAGATGTTTACAGCCTAATAAATAATCAGAAAGAAAAAAAAATAATGAAAAAAAAATAATCACACACATGAACCTTTTTTCGTTTTCTTGTCGGTTTTTTCTTTACAAATATCCCTTCTTTATTGATTACATAAATTTTATCATTTTTTTTTACTGACTTTTCGTTTTTTCGAACTCTTATAATCTGTATGAGAATGTGCCTAAGGGCGACAATAGTTTCAATTTAAAAAAAAAAAGTAAATGGTTTAGATTAAAAGTTGATGTCTAGTTGTACAAAAAAAAAAAAAAACAATTGAAAAAGTTGGAAATGCTTATAAAATATATAATAGTAGTTTAATAAACCCAAATGATACAAATTAGTATTTTAAAGACATAACTGAGCTTTGGCTTTAATAGGATCCATATATTTTAAACTAAAACTTTTTAGTTCAATGAATTAATTGAACATAGTATAATGCAATAAAGTATATTTGATGGTATCGCCGTAGATCATGGACAACGCGCTCAGGAGAAGTTATTTTCTTGAATTCAATGTGTGTACGTTCGCGCCCAGGTGATTCCTAGAGAAGGAAATATACTTTATGCAAATGGATTTCACCAAAAGATTCCTAGGTTAGATGGAGTAAATGTAATACTATACTAATGCTTACTTATACTTAATTAGTGAAATTCCATCTAACCAATAAAAAAACATTTAAAAAAAAATTATATGTTCAAAATAACGTCAATTAAAATAAAATAAATTCAGCTCATGATCTTTTTTTATTTATTTAGCATATTGCAACCCAACTATTGGACTGATAAATATGAAATTTTGCAACTGCGTGTACATAACATTAAATTCAACGAAAAAATTGAAAGTTTTAATAACCATATACTGTATAAATTTTTAGTTTTAAGGCGGTATATATAAGCAGTAAACATATCAATATAATATGTAATCACCATGTGTTAAATAAAATTGTAAAAATATGCAGCAACATCTAGAGAAATCGTCTTAAAAATTATATAGATAATAAATTACTGATATTATTGACTCAATTAATATAATTACTTTATGTGAAGTAATTAAAACGATAAACGCAAATGATAATAACTAGTTTATTTATTCAACCACATATTTATCGTTTGGTATTCCTATTCCTGGTCTATAAATTACCTATGATAACAAATATTAACCCATGTATATACATGTACAGAGTGTGTATGAGAAAATATGTGGTCTGATTGTCTTAATTTTAAAGGTTATAACTTTATAGTTAATCAGTGTATCACAATTATATTTGAAAAATAATCAAATTAATGCATTTTAACCAGGGTATAACAACTAATCTGGCACTTTAGATTTTCCGGATTTCCCCCCACAAATATCATGACGAAATTAACACAGGTTTTTTTTTGTGGTAAAATATATATATAAACGTTTGGCTTACTCCACAAAATACCATCATGGAGCCTATAATAAAAGATTTCAAGCCTATTTCCTTTTCAGAGATAGAATGCAGTTACATGATGATTTTGGGGGAAACAAATTGGGATATTAGCAATGTTATTTCAAGAATGTCGCTGTAGTCCGTCCATGGCTCTATCAATAGGACTTTTAACCATGCAACACCAACTCAGAATTTTCTCCAAAGCACTGTTATGACTGGTGTTGAAGAATAGCCTTCCAGCTCCCACACCTGAATCTGATGTCTGATGGATCATTTTGTGGGAAATATCTTGACTCAAAAGTAAACAGAAGTACTCACACCAGTAAGAAAAATTTAGATCGGGCACTACTATAAGGCTGCGCTCGCTTCAATAATCCGACATAGGCCATTATTGAGACCAAAAAATACTTTATTGTGTGATGATTGTGTATGCTGTTTAGATTTTTCTTTTTTTTTAATCTATAAAATGACCATTTTATGTTTATTTCACGTAGATAAATTAAAATTGTTCATCTTGACTAATAATAATTATCTCTTTCAAAGATGCCTCACCCAAAATATTCAGTATTGAGGCTTGATGATGAATGTGGTCTGAAGTTATCCATATTATCCTGACATAATTTTTAAGTCTTTGTTCCTGTGTGCCAAGGAGGAACATTCTGCTTCCATGCATAATTTCCTTCCGGAAAGTTAACCTTGATCCAAGGAAGAAAAGTACTTTACTTCAGTACTTTAGCATCAGTTTTAATGGTCTGTTTTTTCTTAAAAAAGTGGAAGCCATATATTTGATGGATATTTTATCTTGAAGAAACCTAGAATCTCCAATGTTGATGATTGTACACTTCTTTCATTGTAAATGTCCTATTGTCGTATAAATGTTTTATAGTGTCCCATCGCGTTAGATATACATAAAGGTTTTCTTGTACATTTCTTACCTTATTTCCTTTGAAATGGTTATTAAGAGATGTTTAGACATCGAACAAAAGATTTTTAACCAATTGTTAGCTTATTTGAGTGTATTTACGTTCACACTAAAGTTGACAAAAGTATGTTCATCATGTCAGCTACTTCCTTGAAAACTTTCAGTTACAAATCCATTATTTTTGCCACATCGTAGGCTCCAAATAGAGGGGACATCCATTCTAAAAAATCTTGACTTTGTATTTTTTTGCACAAACGTGTGTGAAAGAGATAATTGACTTTTTCCTTGATGCTCAGATATTTTTCGTTAAATTTTGAAAAAGAAGTTATATTGTTTGAACATAAAGAATTTTACCAGGAAAATTGCCTAATGAGGCTTTATACCAAGAGGGCTTTGGAATAAAATAAAAATTGAGACATATTTTTATTGAGCTTAGGTTTTACGATTTTTAAGAATCCAAAATATAATGGTGAAACTTATTTCCTTTATAAATTTGTAATTGAAAATAAAGATGATATTTTAAGGTTAAAGATAAGTATGAATTTTAACCAACCTCCTCTAAAAAGTAATGCAATTAATTGCTTAATGTTTTTAATTAAGCCGCTTAACGATAAAAGTAATTAAAACAAATATATCAAAAGACGAAATTTTCATTCAGACAAAACTTTGTTTATGTACGATGACAATATTCCGTCTCGGTCAAATTTTCTTCGTGCAATATCCCTAGTACTATAAAGAATATATATTCGACAAATTTTTATTAAGTATGAAATAATTTAATCGAACATTATAGCTTAGACACTTGGTATGTTTTGTAGAATATCATTCTACGTTTCCCTTTTTTAATGGATTCATTTTTATATTATATATATAATTTGAGCAATTTATCTTGTTTAATCTATAATATTTACATATACCAACTATGTACTAACAGAGGATTCTTGGCTTTTAAAGCCATCATTAAGTTGATTGTCGTACACAAAGGTATGAATGTCATTTGGAATAAGATAAATTGAGATTCTTATGAATATTTTAAAGATTAACTAACTTACATCATCATGATCAACAAATAGTTTGGATCAAAGCTATAAACCAAGTACCGAAACTCTAGCGTAGCTTTGTTGCCTTTGTGAAAACTTTTCCCCCCCACATAAGATGTTACTATTTATATGATTACAAATGACGTTACGTTATCATTTTCTATAATTGCATATGCATTTCCCCCCATATTTGTATAATTTACCATGTTAGTTCAATGATGAATCAAAGGTACCATAAATATCGTTAGTGCTCACAAAAGATGTCAAATACTGTATTACAGGATTCATCTTATCTAGTGATACACATTTTATTATTTTCAATATGACATTCGTGTAAAATTACGGAGGCATACAAAAAGACATGTAATCTCTGTACAGGGCAAGATGGGGTGGTTTGAAAGAGCAAAAAAGATTCTAAATTTTCTCTACGCCAAGAAACATTCGGAAAAGTTTTCCTCCTTTCTGATAAAAAATTTTCCCAGCGTTGATACGACTGTGAATAAGAAATACAGTCACTACAAAACAACCCAAAATCCAGAAAATGTCTCAGCTTCTGTCATACATGTCTTCCAAACAAACAATCTATCCAGAACATCGGTCTGGGCGATGTGGAGTCTGCCCTTCCATTTCTGTGTAGAGGAAGGCGTGGCTCAATTCAGATAATTCCATTGAACTTTTGGATATGAAATTTCTACCAATATGAAAGTTGGGTCAGAGAAAAGTTCGAGGACAACTTTGTATTCACTCCAGACGGAGCTCCGTGTCATCGTGCCGCTAAGACCCAGGCCTTTCTGAGAGAAGAACTTTCAGGACTTTTGGGACCTCAAAATGTGGTTGCCCTCCTCTCCAGGTGCAGCCCCTTGGACTATACTATCTAGGTGCTTCTGTAAGAGAGGTTGTGTGCTACTCCTCACAGGAGTGTCAAGTTTATAGAGGCTTCCATCAAGAAGGAGTGGACCAAGAACAAGTCTGACTTCATAGGCATGATATGCAAGGAATTTAGGCCTCGTATTGAGGCAATTTTTAGAGCTGAAGGAACACATATTCAATAAATGTTGTACCAAAAATACTGTTTTCAGATAATTTTGTGAAATAATTGTCCTCACAAAAACTCTCGATTATATTTGAATCTTGAACAATCGGAAAAAATGAAATGTATAACACTAGATAAGATCAGCTCTGTATATATTTATAAATATTTATTAAATGTTCTGTTTTTCAAACTTGCTTTAAAGCTTTGGTTTGGATTATCTCATGATATGTCATAGAATAGAAATAATTAATTAATAGTTATTTCAACTATTTCTTGAAAGACAAATATTGCCGTAGATTGGTTGATAGTAGTAGATTTGTTATTAATAACTACACATATTTTTCATTGAAATTTATTAGAAAAATGCAAGATTCATGTGTCTGTTGATCCGTAGTATTTAATGATCAATGTAAAACTACAGCAAATTTACTTTTAAATATAAAATGGTTTTGTTAAAACTATAAAATGTTGTCATTGATGCAATCATTTTTTAAATATTCAATAAATAAAGGTAGTCTAATATTATCTCATATAATAATAATATTATAAATTTAATGATATGGTTGAATAGAAAAAAAGAGACAATCTTAATTTTCCTTTCGGTCTTAAACTCGAAAATATACGATTCTTTTGTACAGTAATTGGCGAGAACAATAAAAGCCGCGACAGTATCACAATTTATCTCCTGTAGAACACGTTCACCCTTAGATTTGTATATATATACTTCATTCATAATTAACTCAACATCTTCCTTTTTTATCTATCTCGTAGGTGTTATGTATTTAGCATAAAGGGAGCACTGGTTTGTTTGTTTTTGTTGGTGAGCCCTCAAGAAACTACAGTACTCATCATCCATCCCATCATATTAATTTTCCCCACAAACTCTTATTATTATTATGTTGTTCTTGAGGAGAAAACACACATGAATAGCTATAAATATTGAGTTTCGGAACACCATGGGCTATTAAGTGTGGGCCGTCTTGGGCAGAGCGTCCAATAAACGTATACATACCACTGTTGACTCCTGGTAGGCCTCAATTCTCGAGACAAAATGGAAAATATGATCCTTGTCAAGGCATGTGCCAGGTTCAGAGCCAGATTGGAGGCTGTGGTTGAAGCTGGAGGTAGTTGGTTAATATTGACTGACTTAACTATGGGCCCCTTCATATATGAGCAAAATATTAGTAAATTACTAAATTTATTTAGGAAAATAAATTGTAATTTACATTATCTATAAATTTTGCAGATTTTAATTTTCCACCTTGTATATCACAAAAATTTTCTAATTCATCAGCGACTGAGTATAAAACACATTGAGTTCAAGAGATTCATTTCCCTTTAGCGTGTTATCCATTGAGCTAATTCATGCCTAATTTTTTTTTACCCTACTCCTAATTCTCTGGGCAATGCCGGTTACTAATGCCTGTGTTGCTATAATCATAATTGTCTATTTAACAAATTATATAGTCATTTACAATTATTTTTGTATGTGTAAATTGATAATTTAAAACAGTTCGAGAAAAAAGTTTTAAATCTTGTAGATTATAGAATATAATTTTTTTTTCTAAATTAATGTAAAAAGAAACAGATTTGATACAGAGTAAAACATTTACCCCTCCCTTTTATATCTTTATATCCATTTTTTATATTAATCGTCGGAGAAAATAATTAATAGAAACACGTAAAAACATCCTTTGAATCCTTGATAATTAATTGCAGAAGTTGTTAATAACTTAAAAGTACCCTCACAAAAATTGCATACAGGAAGTATATGATACATTAGGATTTTACATAGAAAATGAAGAAAAAATAAGACTAAAAAAATTATTGTATGTATATTTCAAAGTCTGGGGTGAATATTCACCCCAAAGAAGGAATAGTGTTTTCAATCAGTCATTATGATACAACTGGTACATAAATGACAACTTGTAACAATATGAATAATTACTGTTTGTCTATTAAATAAGTTACTAAATCGTTACTAATTAAAATGTCGATTATTATTATAGTAATTCACCAGATTCCTCATGCAAGAAAACTTGAAATCTTATGGGAATTTGTATTAATATTTGAATGTCAATTTTGAGAAACTTGCAATGAGTCTATGAGAAAAAACAAAATCCACACGTGCAATATTTATCCCTTGAAAGGTATATACAATAGTTTGTAGCTAATTCCAATGTAAATATGTAGTTTTGAAAACCATGCATTACGTGATATTAAATATGTATATTAACAAAAAAACAAAATATCAACTTAAAAAAGATCCGTTAATTATCTTCATTACAATGAATTTTCTACTTTTTTACTCTGCAAAAATTCTTTTTTTGTTCCTTTAATAAAGTTATTGCTGAATATTTAACTTTAAAATAAATCAGTATCAATGTATGATATACATGTTGATTGGTTATAAAACAGGTAAAACACATATACTGAGTGTCACTTTTTGATTCTGTTTATTATGATTCTAGCCAAAAAATTACAATCACCAGAAATTTAAAGGTATTTCCTATGCTCTAAATTAAGATTTTTTTGGATTCGAACAAAAAATTAAGCATAAGCAAGCTTAAAGGTGTCTAAAAGTGTGGACGCTTAAGTTTTCTAAGGAAATAATATTTTCATTGTATCAAATCCTGAGCCGTCCAAATGACCATTCATATCAGAAACTATGTGAAAAGGTTAAGGAGCATTCATAACAAAGCATCCAACTGATGACAGAAGATAGCCCCATATTTTTTCAATCACAAGAAAAAAATGGATGATACCTACTTCAATATTTTAAAATGGATTATTTTGACTACGTTTCACGTCAATAACCTTACAGAAAATTATGTATGGACTCGGGATAGACTTTCATCTCATATATTACCCAAAACCCAAAAGTTTTTCTTTGATAACTTTGTCTCTTTCTTTCTTTATTTAAGAGCACTGGAACTAACCAGATATCTCAGTAATAATCCAGAAAGACTGTCTCCAGGTTTTGTCAAAAGTGATTGTTGCTCAGTTTGACCATACAGATTGGTGCTAGTCATTACATACAGGATGGGGACCCAAAATTTGCAGTATCAATTAATTAAGATTTAATTCCTATAAATATTAATAACACGGTTTCATTATGCAACTAAAAGACAGTTGAAAAAAAAGAAGTTTTGTTATAATCCCATATCCGTAAGTGTTTAAATATTGGAGTAAAAACAAGAATGCAACCTCTTTGCAATCTCTTCCACTCCAATTTTATTGCCAAGAAGGCTAAAGAGACCCTTGGTATCTCTATTGAAACTTTTTACAACATCAAAAAGTCAATTACATCCCTATACAGCCAATAAAATAATAGAGCTGACTTCAGGCCTACCTCTATGTAACCCTCCTCCAGCCCTTGCCTCAACCCCCTGGACTATGCAGTTTTAGTAGTATTGGAAAATAATGTCTTCTGCATTTCTCATCCAAATTTTGATTCGTCCGAGCTACCATTATGACAGTATGGTACGCTATGGACAGGGCATGCTTCGTCATAAGCTGCCAATCTATTTGCCAGCGTGTCGAAGCAATTATTACTGGTGAAGGAGGACATCTTGAATAAAAAATAAAGCTAAGTAAAACAATTAAAAATATCACAACTTAGTTTTGAGTTATCTTTTCTTTATTCTATAAAAATCACGTTTTTTGACATTAAGTCATACTACAGTAAGTTCTATTATTATTCTTTGCATTGTTTTTGAAATGATTAAATTTCCAGAAAATTTCCTTCGAGACTCTGTAGTATTATAAAACTTGATCGAATTATTATTTATGAAAATTGAGATGCCGACATGAAAAGGCTGTAGGTCTAATCTATTGATTGCACTATTGAAAATCATGCTATAGATGAATGTATGCGTAAAATTTCAATACGTATCATAATCCAGCCAAATAATGCAAGACTGGATAAGAAATCATAATTTATATCAGCATTTTTTTGTGTGTCGACAAGCTTAAAGCAAAAGTTTATTCATTATAAATATCAATCAATTAATTACATCAAGCAGAATGCCGGCATCTTAAAGCAATGATGGGAATAGTACATCTGTACAAAGAATATATATATATAGACAAAAGAATTTTATCTACAGATCAAATGGAACAATTGAGAGAATTATTTAGCAATTGTAATATACAGACTTCAGCAAGGTTATGGGAAATTTAGAGATATGATGGTTGATTAAAAGTTTTGCATCTATCATTGCATTAATATTTTAAGCGTATTGGTTTTAGTATTTTTTTTTTTTGAGGTTTTCATTTAACATGCATAAATGACATAAGAAGTACATGAAGGAAGAAGGATCAAATAAATAAAAAATAACATTAATAAACATTTTAGTTTTTAATTATCCCTTTCCTTAAAACAGAAACACCTACCTTATTTTTAATTATGCACATATTACAAAGCAAAAACAATTAAATAAAGTCCGTTTGCATACAGAATTCGGAAGTTACACACAAACATATAACGAGAACCGAACAAGAACAAATAAAAATAAGAAGTAATTCACCATTAAGTACAAACAGTCTCCATAATAAGACTATTTCTTTTTAAAAGCTTTGTAAGACCTCACTTTAAATAGTCCAAATATTTTGCCAACATTCAGAAGTAATACCTAATAACATAAGCAAAATATTTCCATCCAGATCCAAAGGTGTCTGGAACAATCAAAGGAAAGGCAACATAATTAGCAATCGCTGAAATGATAACTTTGATACTTTAAATTAACCAAGTGAGTACTAGAGAGATAGACATGAGACTCAAACGAGTCAGCAGCTAGCTGCATAATAATTATTCATTACAATAGTCAACAAATTTTTTACCTTGTTGAGGAATTTTTAATTTTTGTATTAACAGCGAATTTTCTCAGATTTAGAAAAAGATAAAGTAATAATCCAGAAACACTTTGTGGGGAACAAAAGAAAAATAATTGTTTTATAAAAGTTAATATTATGTTTTTTCGTTGTAAAAACAATCAGAAAAACATGAATTCAATCAAAAGGAGGGGAAAAAAGTTGAAATTTGTTTGACAACGTCGTTGTCATATTTTGTTGATATTTCAGTCACATATTTACCAGTTAATAATTTTCTAATATTAACTGCAATTAAAATTTAATTTATGTACTTTAAACAATCGAAGACGCGAGTGTGACTCGTGCAAATCGAATTATTATCAAGTATATCTTCACTAGACTTGGAATTTGTGTGCAATTGCTCAATTTTTCAAAAAAATGTTCAATTTTTAGTAAAAATTCTTCAGTTTTTAATCTGGTATAAAATAAATAGAGAAAATTTGGATAATCTTGTGTGGGAAATAAAAAACTTTTTTCTATCTACCAGAAATTTAGCATGTATGCTTATTTCTTTATATATCATTGATATATAACTTTCGGCAAACCCTATAGTGTGAATGATAATTAAGGGGGAAAAAATTACAATAATAAGTAGTGTTGTGTCAGTTGTTATTTATGCGGTCCAATCCAGTCATAGAACCGGTCGAATGGGCATCTGTAGGATAATATTTATATTTTTTTGAGAGGGGGTTTGGTTTTGGAACTTTTTTGAAAAAATATAATTCAAAATTAATATTTTTGGTAATGCAAACTTCAAAGTTAAATTTTAAATAGTAATGTTTTTTTTTAAATTTACAGCTATTTACAAAAAATTTCAAAAATTATTTTTTTTTTGGAAAAAAAACTAAATTTCCGTTTATTCACAAAAAATTATAAAACATGAATGTTTTTGGAAAAAATATTCGAATATTACTTTTTTTTCAAAAAATCAAAATCTCTTTTTTTTAATATGAAGAATTATATTAAATTTTCTAGTTATGAGCAGAAATTCATTAATTTGGGGAAGGAGGGACTATAACCCCTCCAGCCCATGGATCATATCAGGCTTTGAAACCTATCATTCAGATCGTCGGGTCTTCCGACTATCAATAATAGAAATAATTACAAAAAGAAGAAATAAAGTTGAGTGATATCATGAATGACAAAACTTTATGAGTACTAATACTGATGTCCAAACATTCACTGGAAAAAAAACGAACTATAGGGGATTATAGTCTTCAGTCCTAAATAAGGATCGACATAACAATAATAGTAAATAATGAACTTTTTTTTGATAATGCAGGTTGAAAATACACAGCCCTACCCTACTCGCAAATAAACTGTACATCACTCATTCCTACGTTTGTATATTTGTAGGTTACAGAAATACATTCAATGTCTCAATCTGCCAATGAATGGTCAACATATGAATATCTATTTTGCTTCATATTCATGGTCTGCAAAAAAATACAAAAAATATGAATAAATATTCATGCATATTTGAATACAAATAATTTGTATGATTAGGTATGACTAACTTTAAAGGATATTTTGCATTTCCAAAAATGTATATTGATAAGGACCATGGTTTGTGTGGGTAAGGTATATGGACTTTGATTTGAATTAAGTTATAAAAGGGTCGGTCTCCTTTGCATAAAGTAGGAAAAAGAAATTCAATTAAGCAGTTGAATGCGAATTTTTATTGATTTTTTTGCAATTGATGATTTTTTTAAATTATGTATATTCATATGAAAATGGATTGTGGGATGATGTCGAGCACATGGCCTATAATCAGACTAGGTTTTTAGGTTATTTACTTACAAATATCGATACAAATTGAATATTTGCAAGTGAGATGATATTTTACAAATGTTTAAATCACTCAAGAGGCTATCAATCATTTTATGAAAAATTATATGACTTAATAAATTTGCTATGTAAACGAGTACAAATGGAAACCTTCAGCTCGTAAAAAGTCAGATGATATAGCAATATAGATAATTTCTTTAAGAAATAAAGGCTATCTAGTCCAGGGATTCCCAACCTTTATATATAATAGGCCGTATTACTACAGAACCTATAAAATTAAATTTCATGAAACATGGCTTTACAAAACAAAACTATTAAATGCATTTTCATTTAAAATTTAGACCAAATCTAATTTTTCAGGGCCAAATTGCCTCAAAAAAAGGTTCAATCAGGCAACCCTATTCAAGGGTGTCTGCAGTATTTTAGACATAGATTTTTTTTTGGATTGGGAGGGGGGGGGGTTTTCAATTTTTTTATTAAAATTTTTGCTCAGCTGCATAATTTGTTAGAATGACCTTTTTTAAGAATGTGAAAAAAATATTTTTTCATTGTTTATTAGTTGTTTTTTTTGCCAGATAGATAATTTTTCAAGAAATACTACTAGAAGAGCTGATGATTAGTAAGCCGCACTTAAAAATTTAGTAGGGCGTGATGCAGCCGCGGCCACATGTAAAACATCATTGGTCTAGTCTATAATATCATAAATCTATACGTTGGAGTGTAAGCCATTAGCATTTTTTGGGTGAATTTAGTTTTCTTAACAACATGAATGGTATTTTTATCTTCTTAAATTGTTATAATTTTTCTTTGATTTTTGAGGAGAAAACATATAAGTAAAGTTGTAAATCTTAAGCATTTTAAGCGTTGTGTTTTTTTGTTGTTGGCAGCTTGAACAGTGCCTTTTTTTCCAACAAGGTCTTTATTCATACACATTACACGTATACATACATACACAAATTAGTAAATATATAAATCTTTGTTGCATCAACAGATCCTAGTGGCTTAAAATTAAATTTTAAATTCCTCGGGACACTTTTCTTTGCAGAGGAAAAATAAACATTCTACAAAAAAAAATGTTCTGTCGACTTTTGTCATGCAGTGTCATGACTTTACCTCTTCATGCAATTCATTCTAACACTTCAGGTGTTAGAATATTTTTGAAGAAGGAAGTTTTTTTTATATTTTTTTCTTATTAATATCCATAGTACTGTATCATTAGTAGCTAGGTGACTTAATCCACATGACTTTGTGAGCTGCCTTCCATTCTCTTGAGATATCACTGAGGCACAATTAGATAGATCTGACCCCAAAATTAGAATAATAAATATTGCAGAATTAGTTAAATGAAATCTCGACCCCAAATTAGTGACATCAATAAATATCTTCACATATATTTTCGGTAAAATGTTACCCAGTAGAGTTAAGGCACTGTCCAATTGTGAACGGGGTTTCTTTAGTGCTGGAATGTAACTATGGTTAAAAAAATGCCCTGACTAAGTGTCCTTTTCCTTCATTGACTGTAGTACTGTACTGTTTACTGTAGCTGTATAAATAATTTTTGACACTAATTTTGTAATATAAAGATCTACACTCATTTGAACATTGAATTTTCGCCATTTGCGACACCAAATGTTGCCAAGAGAGTTTAACTATGTCGAATTTGAGTCATGAGGGCCTTTCTTTGCCCATTTAATTCCTAAAATATATACAACATCTCTTCACGGTTAAAATCCTCGGCTTCCACATGCCTATACGGAGTACGGTTGTTTTTCTATTGCTCATAATTAGGCATAATGCATTCGATTCTTTTTATAAGTTGACTGTTAGAGTTTCCTTCCACCATTATTGAAAGGTCATCAGCATATAAATTTAAAAAATGTTTTTCATTTCCAAAGTCCACACGAAAGCTTTTATATTTACGAAGTAGAAATCAATTTATGATCTCCATAGCTACAACAAATAGTAATGGGGATATAGGGCATCCCTGTCCATAATTCCACAATACCACACAACTATGAGATTGCTCCTATGTCCATCAATCTCTTTTGTCGATGATGTTCTAAAATGTATCGTGTTGACATTTTTTTAAATTGAAAATTGACGTTTCATGACAAAAATGAAAAAAAATGGCAGATGCTTAAGTTTTTATCCATCAAATTTACATGCAAACGAATCTTCGGACAAATTTCTACAAACTTTATTACATGGCATTTTTCAATTTTTCGATTATAAACCAAGGAATCTAAGGTTTCTAATATTATTTGACTTGCTAATTTTGATGGATATTAAAGCAACAAATAGAAAGATATTACAATTGTTTAGTATCTTAATGCATGCAACCTTTTCTTCCAGATACCCTCGTTTTTTAAAAATCAACATCTCCTTTAACGGAAAAACGTACAAAATGAGACAAGAAAGTGATAAGTTTACAATGAATGAATGTAGGTAAAAGGATTCTAAGTATTGGAGTAAGTAAGACGAGGAATTTTTTTTCAAAAATATATAAATTATTTATTTTTTTGTTAAAAAAAGTATTAAAATAATATAAATGTATTTAGTAATATACCTGAAGTGTTTTGAGTGTGTAACTTTATTTCTTTAACTGTATTTAAGTTGTGAGTATCTTAGAGAATTACGACTCATAAAAAGTATTTTTAAAGTTATACAATGTATATACTAAAAATAATAGAATAACGAAGCTTTACTTAGAACATCATCAATATTTATATCTTTTAAGCGTTTTAAGAGCACTTTCTTTCAAAGATTCGTTATTTAAAAGATTTACAATGTACCTATACACTAAAAAGGGGTATCTTTCGACAATTTTATTATGATTCTACTCATAAAGAAAAACCGAGGGCTTTTCAGTCTCTTTATTTCAAAGAAAACATCACATTCATTCAACAAAAAGTACTTTTCTGTTTGAAGTAAGGTAAACTCCATTTGTCTATACGTTTGCACTAGCTACTGGTGTTGATAATGGCCAAGCCTAAATCAATTACACTAACAGAATACCTTTAGCATGAAGTTATAAATAAAATTTGTTAAACCAAATTTTATAAAGAGTAATATTTAAAGTAATGTAATCCCTTTTTCATATATCTATGGATAATCAAAGCTATAAAAAAACTGGCAAAATGCACCTGTTAGCTCGTGTGGAATCTTTTTTTTTCCACCTGTAAATATTCAATTGGACATGAGCGTTGTTTACATATATTAGTTTGTAAAGAAAGCGAAAGAGAATGGGGCCGTCTAGGGACAATATAATACAACTCCCTAAATGATACTATTATTTGATTAATAAAACAAATTTTATCTGTTTGTATGAATGTATGAAGAACAACAACAATTTGTGCAGATTTAATTATACGCCTTTAGCCCTATTTGGACATTCATAGTCATCGACGCGAAGGTTCAGTGCTCCAGAAGTTGCAAATTTTGAATTGAATTGAAAAAATAATTGTGACAAATGGACAAACTAACAATATGTTTCACATGTTACATAAATATAGAGCTTTTTTACTTTGTATATGACTATCAATTATACAAATTATATATACATCACCTGGAATGAATTGTTATATGCAATTTGTATCATTTCAAGGAAAAACAAACCACAGACTCGACCTTAATAAAAAAGTATTTTCTCTTTTTCTAATATATATTTTAACTGTTTTCATTCTTAATCTAATTGTTATCAAATGCACTTTTTAGGTCCTTGATCTTAAACAGTAGGGGAAATGGTGGTTCGAGGAAAACATATTTCAGACACCTCAGATATTTAAAGTCAATTTGACACACATCTTGACCTAAATATGTAACCTTACTTTTCATCTTTAAAGAACAAGTATCGTGGAAAATCAACACAAAATCAACCTAAATTGATTTTTCCCAAAATGGAGTGTGGATTACATTTTTAGGGCTGAGCACCAAATTCTCATAACTGAAAAATTACAAGTATTAGTACGATTTGGCACTCAACCCACGATTTCTATTTCTTAATATATAATAGATAATTTATATGAACAAATCATTCAATTAAACATTTGAAGGAGTTGCAAATTGCAATTTGTAGCCAAAATTTAGAATAAAAGAATGAAAATAGATATAGTTTAATTCAAAGGGCATATCTTGACAAATATAAGTCGGTTAAAGCAAACAAAGGTTTTAAACTATACATAAAGTTCTTGGATATCTTAACTCATACCATCAATTTGAACAGAATGTCCATTCATGAGCATAATATGTTTTAAATATGTTTATGTTAGTTAACAAAAAAACATTCTTGTACAAAAATTAAAAGGGAAAAATCCTAATTACGGTTTAAAAAAAAAAAATATCTTAATCAAATAAACAATGCCCCCCTCAAAAAAAAAAAAAAAATAATAATCCCACGGACGCTCCTGATCATACACAAATTCTGGTCAATTATAGTTTTTTTTCTCAAACTTCTGGGGATCATTGAGATATCCCAAGACGTTAATTATAGTTAGGAATGGTCATTTGATTTATAATGAGACTTATTTGGTTCTTATATGGCCTTTCATATAAAATCTATGAATTTTTAATTCCTTCTTTTTGACGATGAATTATTTCTACTTTAACCCTTGTATTATGTTGAAAAAAATACATTGATAATGTTTTTGTGTCATTTTAATCTATACTTTATCAATCATCTCAAAATAGTAAAATAAACTTATTCAAAAAATCCAAGACATCCATGAAATGATCCTTAAACTTGGAAATCTCTTCCTGTTCCAAACTTGTGCTACAGTTTTTTAAACTTAAAATTATATACCTGTGTGTATGAAATATATATGAAATGAGAAGTGAGAAAGAAAAGTAAATAAAGATTCCTCATCAACACAAACTTTGATCTCTGCGCTTGATTTGCAGTCAAATTATTCAATTATCTTTCAACGTGTCCAAATTTTGTACACTCGTATTTGACCATAGATGAGGAAAAGTCCAAAAATTTCATAAAAATAAAAGAGGATATAACCAAATACTGAAACGGGTCAAATTGGCCTGTAACATAACAAGTTAAGTTTTTGGAAAAATTTGACATGGTCTTGGACATATTTCTAAAATTTTTGCTGAAAGTGTTTATCTTCACAAAAAAAAAAAAAAAAGCTACGTCAAAGTTTTAGAGTTATGGAAAAACAAGGGCCCGTTTGTGAATCCCTCAAATTTTGGCCCTTTGAAGGGATACTCAAACTTGACTAGGACATAACTCCTCTAAGAGACAACTGATTTTTAAAAAAATGCTTCAATATACTAACTAACACAAGTTCTTTAATTTAGTTTTAATTAAACAATAGCATTTGCGGAAAAAATATCATGCCCTACAATTCTGCAAAATATTAAAAATGACGCCCCAGGCAAGATTCAAGTTTGATTTTGCCGGGTTTTTTAATATTTTTAACCTACTCATATCCTATAATTATGTGGAAATTTAAATGTAGGGTCTCACTGGAATAACTTTCATTATGCCCTATAATTGGAAAATGTCATATTTGCTATAAATAGTAATTTCTTTATTTTTCTTTAAAAAACAAAAAAAAAAAACATTGATGATTTTTTTAAACAAATCAAAAAGTTAATTTGATCACATCGAATATTACAAAAATGGCATATATGATCTTTTCCAATTATATGCAAAAATGAAGATGATAGACACCCTGACCAAAAATTATCAAAATCAGTGATGATGATGCTGTGAGAAAGTTTACACTTCACATGGAATGCCCAAAGGGTTAAATGTAATTTACAGTGCCTCCCAATGCTTAATAAAAAGTTATTGGTTGATATAAACCCAAAAATATAATTGTAAGTAATGCAAACTCAATTTTCTCAAAATAATGTTTGGGAGGGGATTCTAAATCCGGAAAATTAAAAAAATACTGTATATTACAATTTATCTCCGAAAATATATTAAGCAGTTAACAATTATTTTGCTTTTATATTTAAGGGTCTCTTATAGTGAATTCAATGAATCATTTATAGAGTTATTTGCGTCCTTGGGCGTGTACCCAGCACCAAGACACGCAATAATTGTCACATGGCGTTTGTATTCGGAGGACATCTCTTAAATGTTATGTTTTTTCTTATAAGGTTTCCGGGGCTGAACATTACATGATTTACACTACAAAATCTAAAAACTATGATGTATAAAGTCCCAAATACCCTGATAAATATAATATTAATAATCCTACTGAATACAAATGTTAATTTATGTATTATTATGTAAATGTTTAAGACTAAATGATGCAATGATTTTTTTACATTAAACGAACAAGTAATTAGTGTAAAATATATATTATAAATACCAGTTAAAGAATAGTAATTATAGATGTGTAGTTAATTTACCGCCTTGTAAATGCGTACGTAACTCAATTATACCTCTAGGGTCACATGTAACTATCTATAAGTACAACCAAAAAGAAAAATACAAATAGTGTTGAAAATTGAAAAATAAGATATTAGGAAACGTCTGTAGTATTGGTAATTATAATTATAGTGATTCGTATTGAATATATGAATTAACTCTATAACGCCCACTAGGTTCATCCATGGTCAGACATGTCTATTTTTCTAAATTTCTTAATGCTGCTACATCAGTGGTTTAGTTACTACTGGTTTAGGACCCAATACACAAAAATTCCTTTAACAGGAATGGGCGTTAATTAATTTTATAGTCATTATTATTTTTTTTTCCCCCGAAATTCAGTCATTAGCTATCATTTGTTGGAGTAGTAAGGAACGTGCGTTTGCCGTCGAAAATAAATATTGTTAAAAAAATGGTTTGGCAGAATATTTTATCTTTTTTTAACGTTCCTTTAATTGGTTAGATGGAGTTGCACTGATTAAGTATATGTATACATTAAAGTATTACATTTACTCCATCCTACCTTGTGTTAAATCCAACTACGTATATTATATTCTTTTTATCTAGGAATGACCTGGGCGGAAACCTACGCACACTGAATCAAACAAATTAAACGAATTTTTATTTAGCTTTTTAGTTTTTACAAGTGCAATTTAAAAAAAATCAGCTAATTAGTTCGATTTGTATTTTTTTTTAAAACCGATTTTTATTAATATCTATAATTAGAAATTTGCACAATGAACACAAATAACTCATCGCATAGTCATTTTATAGAGCTAAAATTGATGTCATCATTTTAATGCCTATAGAAAATTGCCAATACCTGACGAACTGAATATCCACAACCTGTTGCTAATGTACTTTTGCATCTTTTTTATTTATTTTATAAATTTCCCTCTATGACCTTTCTATGAAAATAAATTTAGAGAAATGAAAACAATCACCAGATATAAAATACTAAATTTCGGTTTTTGCAGTGTATGGACAATAAGGGATCGAATATGATTTAAAAAACTGTGTAAGACAAAACTTTGTTTAACTGGTTAGTCATAAATAACGCATTTACATTTTTTTTAAATGTTGAATGATCCATGAATTAAATATTTGCAAATGCATACATAAAGTTTATGAATTCAAAAATCGTCAAACTAATCAAATCAATAATTCCAAAACTCATTTATGAAATAGGACACATAAAGAGGGGGGATCCAAAATTTTCAGAAGCAAACTTTATCCTACTATTTTTGATTAAGAGGGTTCACTGCACAATAAAAGGACATCTGAAACAAACAAGAACAAGTTTGATTTCCATCCCATGTCTCTAAATATATGTACGAATGTCGAAACAACAACATAAACGTGCTGAAAAAATGAAGTTCTGCATAAGAGGTGGGTCGGACTAGAAAATATCGGGCCTTGCACTAAGTTGGGCTAAAAAGTGTCGAGTTTTGGGCCATTTTGCGAGTTTTTGGGCCAAGATATGACTATCTATACAATAAAGGTAATCAATTATATTCTCATGAGACCTTGATATACTTAAAACATCAGCATGTAATTACTAATTCATAAAGTAAAATATCACACAATCAAATCCCGACCCATTCAACAAAGAGGCAATAAATTTGAAGATTTACATATTGATAAACTTGTATCAATGTGTTGATGACTTTTCGATCTTACAAACACGCCAATTTTTTCCATTTGCTATATTGAATTAGATTAGATTCTTTATGTACTTAACGTATGTCAGTACAAAATCATTAATACAATTACGCTTTTAAGCTTTTGTGTTTTTGGGCTGGGCCTTAGACCGAATTCACCTCTAGGCTCCATCTACATCAAAACGGCCATTAAGTAAGAAATGGTACTGAAATTTGTTCAGCACCAATTTCATTGGTCTTATATATATATATTTTTAAATATATTTATTCATTCTAAACAATACAAGAGCGGAAACATTATTATCATGTTCTAATTTTAAAAAAACAAAGAAGAAACGACACTATTTAAATGTTTAATTAATATTAAGTTAACGACACAAGTATATAAAAAAAATATATCAACAAATCCAGTGAATTTATAAATAAATCATATTATGAAGAGAGAATCCTGAGCTAGTTATGACAAATAATTATTAGTAAACTTTCTACCTATAAATATTGTATATTAGTAGTCCCCATCGATGAAGACGGAGTTGAGGGTTATATGCAATTGCCTCAGAAACGTAATAATTGAGCTAAGAAGAGAGATTTTGGTTTTTGTGCTTCACTGTGTATTTATAAATTATACATTGGAGATGAGTCCACTTATCTTTCTGTCATCAGAATGTTACAATGACCCAATCCAAGGTACTCATTTTTGACTCAAAGTTCATACAGATCTCATACTCCATCATTTAAGGATCGGGATAATTTGTTCATATACGTAGAATAGATTAAATGAGATCTCCAACTCCTTAAGGAAAAAATAGCAATTTCTCTCTGTAGGATCTTCCCCTGACATGTTTGTAAAAAAACAGGATGTTCCTAATCTATACCTCAACGATTTTTGATGTGTGTCACTGAATTGATTATTCAACATGATATTTGTATCCGAATGTTCCATGCAATATCTCATACCAAGCCGTTCGAACCGGTTCCTTCCAATAAATGAAGGGTCTTTTGAATTGCTCTTATTAAATTAAGTAATAGTGATATGTGGATTTTTGTTTACAAAAAGTTAAGTCATTGACATGTTTTTTTTTCACCCTGGAGGTTCTTTCTGTAATAAACTTATACAGGAAAATACATAGCAAATGAACCTCGCTGTTTTTTGAAAAAAAAAAAACACAACAAGTCATTTAAGTTTTTAATCCCCTAAAATATTTTTAAATTGTCGATCAATTTTTTTTCCATTCTTAATCATCTCAACGCTGTATATATGTACACTCAAAACATGTAGGTACACAGAATGTAGAGAACCCTTCCTCTACCCCAGGGATTCTTTCTTAATTAAATCTTTGCAGGAGGATTTTTTCGTGTCTTGATTGATTTTAAAAAAGTACAAATGAAATTGTTCAGTCCTATTATCTCCGCTACAGGGGTGTTGAAGGATCCTTCTTTATCGTCTAGTGGTTTTTTTTTCTATATATCAAACAAATCAAAACTGTTAGGGTCTCATACTTATGTATATGGATTGATTTAGTTTTTTTTTTTTTTGACGCGAGAAATCACGAAGAATTAGTGGTACTTTGTACTCGAGTAAAGCAGGGGTACCCTAGGGTGGGGTGAGGGGCCTGTAGTCCCTTGCCCAAATTAAGGAACTTTTACTTATTAATATTTTTTTTTTGGGTTAGATCAAAAAATGTTATACAAAAATAAAGGATGAAAATATTTTTTGAAAGATTTTTTTCTATAAAAAAGATGTGGATTTTTGAAAAAAAAATTCCAAAAATTATGTTATTGAATTTTTGAAATTTTTTGTAAATTTTTCTCAAAAATTCTAAAAACTAAGACTTTCCCCACAGAAAAAATAAATATATATAATCCATGCGGATTCCCCCTATAAAGTCTGGTATTTTAATAATATTTGCCCTTAATTATAAAAAATCTTCGGAAGGACATAATAAAGCAACAATGCATTCCAGTTATCTACTCCTCCACATTTTTTGAAGGACAATAAAAATGAAAATTAGTAGGATTATGTTGTCATCAACATTGGTTTTGCAATTCTAATGTAATAAATATGTGGATTTGTATAAAATATAACCATAAGACGTTCAAAATTAATTTCTAATTTGTAATCCGGATATTGTTTTGTTTTCTAATGCAGATATCCCTATTTTTTAATTATTGAAAAAATGACATCTTAATATAAATTAATGTATGTGCTATTGAAAGAAAAAAATAACACTAAAGATTTTTTGTGTTGTTATTAGTATAAGTCTTAGTTACCCTTAGACTAGAATTGAGGATCAACATCGGAGTAATTTATATATATACAAAGTGGTCTATTAAAATCTGAACACATTGAATTTGAATCTTGAACAATACATAATTTAGAAACTGACAAGTATTAAATGAAGCTTACACAATATTGTCTGGTGTTTTAGCTTAGCAAATTGAACCCATTTTATACTAAAACATTAAAGATGAACCGATAGGTTTCCTGAGAAATAGAAAAATTACGGATATTTCACGAAATATAACTACAGCAATTGAATCATTTAATAGGAGTGGCAAGTTTGGTGCATTGATTACAATTGATTTTCGCAAAGCATTGGACTCTGTACGTCACTACCACATTATGAGATCTGTTAAAAGGTTATTCCCCAAACGTTTTTTTAATTATATCAGAGCTTTACTCGCTAACGGCTCTTCTATAATTTCGTTGGATCGTAGAATGTGTGAACCCATTCTATTAAATAAGAGCTGTAGACAAGAATGTCCAGTCGCCCCCGGACTATTTATATTTGCCATCGATGAACTAACAAGGACCAGTTCCAAAAAGTATTTGGGATTTGGTGTCTCTTTTTGTGGGACTCCACATCTAATTGACCTATATGCTGATGATGTAACGTTAATGATTGAAGCCAATTCGGAAATTCAAATTCGGTATAGGATCAAAGTTCTTTTGACTTTTTTTAACAAATATAAGGTCAATTCAGGATTAGAAATGAATCTAACGAGAACCGCCATCCTTCCCCTTGGATCCTGGAAGCCGGATAGTTCTAAAATAATCGAAGGTTGTAGAGTTGTACCGAAGGTGAACATCTTAGGTATCGAATGGACAACCAATGGGGTATCAAGGATTTAATTGAGTACAATTAAATATGACGATCAACAAACAGATCCAAAAATGGCATCATTTATCTCTACAAAAACGCATTGATTTGTACAATTTGAGAATTGTTCCTCTTGTATTATACAGAGCTACTACCTCCATTCCTTCTCTAGCAGAATTTGCAATGATTCAAGAAGATGCATGGTTTAAGGGTCTCTTCCATAAAAATTATATTCCTGCTTTAAGGCATCCAAAGTATAAATTAGGCGATGGGCTCTGCCTTTTATCTAGTATAATTCCAAAATGTTACAAAAAGATTGTAAAGAAATTAGGTGCATACACGTTGAGAGACTGGAGGGTGAATTTCACGTCTTCTAAATATTATGAATGGATCCAAATGTGAACACCCATAACTAATCTGGATTTGGAAGTTTTTTCGTCACTTCTATCGTCTCTTTAGATAATTTTATGGAAAGGAAGGCCTACTTATCATTCAGATTCAACAATTGATATAATTCACAAAATAGGACTAAAATGCTTTACTCTATAAGTTTGGGAATCTGTTTTTATTAAAGAAGACTGCTCTCTATCATAAAATTTTAAGTTATCATGTCTTAAACCAGGAATCTATCCTATGGGGTGGGAGATTCCGTCTTCCTTTTGAGAGGTCCCTTAAATATTTTACTCCTTCGAAACCATGGTTTTTAAAAATGAGCTTTTGCAAAAAATTATAGGTGGAAGTGAAGTCTGTTTCAGATAAATATATGGTACTACTCGATCATCCTCCTTCATGGGAACGAAGAATTCTCCAATCAATTTCTGGAATTTCAGACGGGACCAAATTTACGACACAGTTTCAAATTTCCACTGACAATATCAAATTTTATTATCCGTGCAAAGACTGCGGTTTTATGCTCAACTCTACCCTACACGCTTTTGCATATTGTCCAGTTTTGAGAGTAGTCAAATATTTTATCCAATTTAACGTTTATGTGACAGAAGATATTTTTGTTCTAACTTAATAAAGGCAAATATATTATTTGGAGCTTATAAGAGAAATAAAAATACTTCTCTTGTTCACAAAGCCGTGAAGTTTGTTTTTTAAATATTAAATCATTGATTGCTAAAAAATTAACTATTGACTCTCCATTACATGTGGAAGAATTAAGAGCTATAATGATAAGCGCAGCTGCTCGATATTCAGCGATTTCTATCAGAATTCCTCTGTCATCATCTTCGTCGTGGGCATGGACCGGAAATATCATCAAATTTGTTCCTTCGATGTCCGTGCAATATTTTAATCTCATCAAGTCAATGATAAGAAGACATCGTCATTTTTTATTAACTTTAGCTGATGTTTAGACTTTTTTTTAATATTATATAAGGTTATTTTACTTCAGGACATTAAATATGAAATATCATGTTCATTTATGTTTTTGTTTTTTAAAACATAATTGTCCTGTGGCTTTTTATTTATATGATCTATTTTTATCTTTATGTGTATTCATTATTTACGCTGTTTGTATTGTAGAATATAAATAAATTATTTTAAAAAAAAAAAAAAAAAAAAATTGTCAACAAAAGCAATACCATAAATATATATGTGTCTTGGATCTCTTAATTATTAATGTAATCGTCCTTAGATGACAATGATGGCTGCGGCAGTAGGCCATGTACCCGCTGTGGATATAGTCCTCTACCATTGTATTCCAGTGCTGGGTGATAGTGCCTTTGAGGGCCTCAGTGCTTGGATGACGGACATTGCAGTCCTTGCCTTCGACATGCACTTAAAAGGTGTAGTCGATGGAGTTGGCATCAGGGTTGTAGGGGAGCCAAAAGAGGTTGAAAGAACTAAAAAAACTCCTTCAAAGGAGTCTTGCAATGGAGGAGATGGGGTTCTCACATTGATGGTGTCAAAAGTGGGCTCTCCACCCTCACAAATCTCTTTCCACCCACTTTTTGAAAGATCTATGGACAGTCTAGTGTAAAATCCCGAGATCTTTTACATGGGTCTCATGGACTTGAGGGGATTAGCCTAGGCTGTTATCTATAAGTCCTCCAATCCCAGTTTGACGCTTTTGACATAGCCTTCTTTCTCACTAACGTTTCGAACTTAAAGACGGTATAAACGGTGGTCTTGGAGACGCCCAGCGTCAAGGAGTACGCAATTGGAAATTCGTAGATTACGTTCAAGTGTCATTCTCTCGACTTGTATGTGTTCAGACTTCAATTGACCACTTGGTTTGTCCATTCTAGATACGAAGTGAATTTTTGTTTATTTCCTCCATCTAACAGGTGCTTGAATCTAATTTTTATGAGAAGTCATTATAACTAAGTTGCTTTTCTCCCAAACATTTTTTAAATTGTCAGAGATACCATGACAATGTTTAGTTTCTTATATTTTTTCATATCGGTGTGTCATATTTTATACAACTCAATAAATGAGAGCAGGGAATCAAACAATTTATAATTTAAGTTACCTAATAGAAGGCTTTTCTTCCTGAGTTTCAAGACAAATGATGGCGTCACAAAAACAACAACTTTGAACTACTTTGTTTTCTCAGTCATCACTTGTACTTACATTAACACTTATCCCTCAATATTAATGGATATTTATGAAAAATATCTACATAAAAACGGTTTTCTCTCAATAAGTAAAGATCCGAATAAAATGTAGTCCACGATGAAAATGATTCATATTCGATCCATGCTAGAATATTACTGCAAATGGGACTAGAAGAAATAGCTAAAGACCCAATCAAACAATTTTTTTACCTACAGAAGGGTAACCTGTTAGTACCTGTTTTAGCAGTGAATATGCGATCACATTTTTGGTATTTTTGTTCTGAGTACAAGTACCTAAATATGTAGAATATATATTTTTCAACTACATATTATGTTGATAAAGTCAACATTTCTTTATAACTTTCTTACAAGGGTAGTCGGAAAAGTTTTACACCTTAACGTGAAGACGACAGCATTCGTAAATAAAAATTAGTCTCATCTTTCTAGGACCTACTACATAACAAATTTTCAGCCATTTTAAAGACGCATTTTTCATATTACAGTCGTTTGAATAAGTTGATTTGAGTGTTTTTGTGAAAATGGATAAAATCGAATATAGACCTGTCATTAAATATTTGTTTTTGAAGGTGTAACCTATAAATATATTGAAACACTAACTGCCATATAAAGGCTTGTTGTTTTTATTTTTGACGTGTCTAGGTCAATCCACCTGGGAGTAATTGAGCCAAAATCAAAAAGTGTCAAGTGAACAATTATTTTGTAGAGAAGAACACCAAGTACTATATGGACTCTGTTACAGAGATGGCCCATCGACGGAAGAACTATGTAGAGTTACAGAGAGACTATGTTGAAAAATCAATATTAAAAATTCAGAAGAAAATGTCAAGTAACTTTTGTAGGTCGAATACTTTTTAGACCACCCTTTTATTCATTCATCTTTTATCTAACAATTAATTAAATGATATAAAAATGCATGAGATAAAGAAGCAATTCAAAACTAGATCAAAGTGAAACTTGAGATTTTTGATTAGGAAATTTGAGAAAACTTGCACAGTTTTTATTCTGATTTAACGATTTCGATATTTTGTATTATTTTATTTGATATTAATCCATTATAAGTTATGATAATTATATAAGATCAAATATTTGCATTGCAAGGAACTCCACCTTTAGCGAATAGCAAAGAAACTATCTGCCTATGTTTTTATTATAAAGATGAGTATTTATAAAGGAATTTAAATTTTGACTTGATTAAAAAGGTGAATACAACACTTTTTAATATGACTATTTTTTAGTCCTGATACAGTGGAGGGTGTGATCACTTAGAACGCATGTTTTTAATATCTAAAAAAAATCTACATATCTATGGTAAAAATTATGATGGACACTTGAAATTGTCTGAAGATATTTATTAGTTTTTAAACTCTACCAAGCGAGAAGGACTTTCATCAAATATCTTTCTTCGCCACCTTCCTCACTGAAAAGTCCGATACGCCAATCTCCACAGTTATAGCCCACATGCATAGTCCGGGTGTATCGTCAATGATATAATGCGAAATTAGTTATCATGACTCTCCTCTGAGCCTCCTGTACGTACCCATTCACACCAATAGTTAAGATTCAAACAAAACGGTGCTGCAAGATCCCATTCTATGTAAAATCACTTGTTACCAAAGTTGGACGAGTATGGCAACTTTAGAGATAGTACATCCGTCTTTTTAATGGCGTCAATAGCTATCTTACCCTGTATAAGATGCACTTAAACTAATTGGTGTTAAAATTCCACTTGTTGTGAGAAATTCTTCAAAGAAAACAAGTCTACTTAAGCCAGACTCAATTTTCATTCTGGGATGCTTTTGTGTTGACGGGCCAAACCTATGATATATTTTTTTTTTAAATGTTGCTGGATCAATTTTTACACTTCTTTTACTTTGATTTCTCAAAAAATGCGTTGAATTTCTACCAACATACGTTGTGTTGGTATAAAAAACATGTACTTATACATAACCCATTGCCAAGTATTTAAATTTTCTTAAGGGAGGCCAAGGAAAGTGAAGTGTTGTATTCTTAAACTATTTTTATTTTATTTTGTAGACATGTTACTAGTGTTTTATTATTCATAAAGGGAGAGTTTTATTACTAATATTAGAGAAAAGTGCTGACATGGTCAGACCTTTATATTCAATAATATAACTGTTTTATTATCTCTTTTAATACAACCATTTATAAAAGATATACTTAAATCATTGGTGAGTTGTAGTGTTGGATTGGGTATTATTCGAACTCGAAGAACTAAAGAGAACAATTTTCTGACTATTTTATCAAACACGACGGAAATCTTTTGTAAAATTCGACTGAAAGTTTATCAAACACAAATAATAATATAAACTCAAAATCTTCAAATAATTCAAGTTTCTTTTATCACTCAAAATGAGAGTAAAAACTACAACAAACGCTCCTTTAATATTAATTCTTTTAGTTGTGATGGTCGGTACGGCTGACCATGATATTTATAATGAATTTCACCATAAGTGTGCGTCCGAATGAGACAATCTCACTCAATATGATTAACAGCGTTGAAAGTAATATAATCTATCAGTATGACAATAAAATAGAAACCAAAAATTTACTCTGACATTTTGAAGAATGTTTAGGATAGGAATGTCCTAAACGTGTCCTGCAGGACCCATGCCGGCATTTAATTTTTAAGTGAGACCCACTACTAAAAAAACCAAAATATTAATACAAACACTCCTGAACAGGGTTAGAAATTGGTCTTTTTTGAATTAGTTTGGCCTTAAAAAATGATATTTGTCCTAAATTTTAAATAAATATGTACTCTATAGTTTTGTTTTATTAAGTTATTTTTCATGAAATTTAATATAATGTATAAATAATAATGTGAAATAATATTTTTATGGAATCAAGAAACTCAAAACAAATATGTTTAAATACTATATTTAGCTATTTTTAAAAAAATTTCCTTTAATTGGTTAGATGGAGTTGCACTGATTAAGTATAAGTAAACATTATAGTATTACAATTAATCCATCTAACCTAGGAATCTTTTGGTGAAATCCATATACATAAAGTATATTAGCTAAATTTTTATTCAATGTCCTCCATTACAAGCAATAACAGCCTCGACACGCCGGCCAACAGTTTGACCACTTTTGACGATGAAATCAGTTTCTATCTTGTACCACACTGTTATGATGGCAGCTTGAAACGAATTCAAATTTGGATGAGAGGTGAGCCAGACAATATTCTCCAGGACAACTCCAAATAGCAAAGTTTAGTGTGTTGATGTCAAGGCTGTAGACTCCCACAGGGAGGCAGACGAGAAATAAACAACATGTTCACTAGATAAGTTTTGGTTTTTCTTTGCCGTATGGGCTTATAATGAACTTCCTGATGTTGTAGGTAGTCTGGATGGAGATGCCAACGTACTCTGTAGCTTTCTCTGTATGGCACACACTGTATAAATGGTTGGATATATAATGCCTGTCATTTTAGTACCATCAAGCAATACTATTTCTTTTGTAGTATTTAGTGTTTTTTTTTTTTGTCACATATATAATGTGATTTCTCCTTTTTAAAACACCAACTCTTATATAACTAAAAAGAAATGAGCTTCTTTAGTTTTGTACTGTCCTTTTGAGTGACAGTAGGAATTTTAGAGAGCATTAGTCGAAAGTTCCATCATAGAAAGCGACATCTTGCGTGAGAAAAAAGATATCAGTACGACCAAAAATCTACTCAAGCTAAAAAGTCTGTTCCGCCACTTTGTTTTAAAGTTTTAGTGAACAAAGAGCAAAATATATGTAGTAAAAAAAGTTAAAACACCTGCCCATATTTAAAAAAAATGTCGGTGCTGTTCATACTAAATTTTTAACTGGAGTGTTACTTGTAGAATACCTATAAATTTTAGTAAATATATCCAGCTTCCTTTCTACAAAAAAAAAAGAAGATCATCCATCAAATTGGTAGATGATTAATTCATCCATCAAATTGGCATATACACTAAATTATAGATGATTAATTAGACTTCAAAGAAGTGTCAAAACATCTTTTTGTGATCTTAAGATTGGAAATCCTTCCAGAAACTAACTCAATAGGTCCCTGGAAAGGTACAAGTGATGTTTGTGTTGATGTTTCCTTCATTGAGAGATAACGATGACAAACAATGCAAAATCAAAGTCTTTTCCATTTACTTTCATTTACGTTCATATAGCACTGACATAAAGCGAAAAATACAAAAATGCTTTTTCCCCAGTCTATTATAAACCCTCACAAGTATTTTGACTATTTTCACATTTCTAATTATGTGATTACCTACAATTGAAAAATAATTAAGAATCAAAAATTAATTTGACAGTTCCAAAAATTATCATTATCTTCTTCTATCAAATCCTGAATTATTCATCAGGTGTTCAAATATTACCCGCTACATAATTTTAAACAAAATGATATATTCCTCACTTTGAATACTAAGCTAAGGGTACCTCTTCCAAAACTAAATAAAGACATTTTCAAGCATAGTTTAATTCATCGATCGGCTAGAGTCTGAAACTACTTGCCTCTATGATTTCGTTAGGGAGACGTGAGGCTAACCTCAAGCGATTTCTAGTTAATTATTTTATATATACCATATATAATTTTTTAACAATATTTTATACACTTTAACCTTGTATTTTTGAATATAAATATTCTTACCTTATGCGTATTAATTTAATTAGCAACCCCATTAGTATATTTTACTTATACGAAGCATAAATCGACCTTTTTAGGCTTTTACTATCGCCGCTGGTCGAAATAAATAACTATATACAAATTAAGTCTTTATAAAAAATATCTCTTAGCAGATATGTCATTTCTCAAGGTTACCAACATATTTTTTTATTATTAGAATGGGGAAAAAATAATTTCGTATTTCTCACCATTTTTTTAGACTAAGTATATCTTGCACATTATTAGTCACATATTACGCTTTGCCTCTTCGTTTCTGAATTATCGTGCGTCAAATATGGAGGTCTTTAGGGAAGGAATTTGCCATAAATTACATTTTTACTATCTAAAAAGGAATAACGCGTTGAATGTGACCAAGAAAATTTGCTATGTATACGAGGCCGATACTCTTTCGGTTCATGTTGCACAACAAGTAGTCGTCATTTTGTTGATATACATTTTTACAATAATTCTACGCTGTATTGTAAACAACTCCACCATTTGAAACTGGCAATAAAACAGAAGTGGCTATCATTGGTGAATAGGATATGCATCGTGTTTTATCAAGACAATGCCTTTCAAAATGGGTTGTCCCAGTTTTTTGCCAATAGGGACAAAGGATTCTCCAATAAGGGCATTATGAAGTTGGATTCTCGTTGGCAACAAGTTATCAAACAGAACAGGGCATATTTGGCTTAAATATGAATATTGTAAAAATTATTATAACATATTGAAAATGCTGCAAAAATACGAAATATTTTTTTCCCCTACCTATTATAAGCCCTCATAAGTATTTTGACATTCCTAATTATGTTCTTACTTACTGTTGGAAAATACATAAGAATCAAAAATTAATTTGACATCTTTCAAAAAGGTCATAATCTTCATTTATTAAATCCTTGAATCATTTATCAGGTGTTCAAATATAATAAAATATTTTAAAAACACAACAAGTATGCCAACTTTAAATACCATTAGATATATTTTACATAATGATTCTACACTGGGTGTGGTCTTGAATAGGTGGATTTATAATAATAATAAGATTTTAAGTATTCAATTACAAAATGTTTAAATGCATTATTTAGAACAAATAATGAAAAAATAAATAGATACAAATAATATCTGTTTGTATTTTGTAGCAAATAGAATATGTTGTACACAGACCCCATGTTTCAAACATCAATCATGAGTATTAAAGGTTTGATCCATCATTGACTAATTGCCCAACCCTCTAACACGTAATAATTCATAACTTTTGATATTTTAGTATGATTAACGTAGTTGGTAGTAAGGTTTAAAACTAATTGGCAGTAATAATAATATATAATAATCAATAATTATATTTAATTAAGTACACGCTTATAAGTGAATGACCAAGCTAAATTCTGCAATTGAAAGAAAAAGTTACACAGAGAATAAGGTAAAATGACAAAAAATGACATCATCTGTGTCATCATAAAGAATATCAGAATTTATTTTTTTGCCGTTTATATTTGGGATTCATTTAATGATTATAATGCATCATAACACTGATTAAAAAATGACATTGTTAGACCGCCATATAAAAAACAAAACAAAAGCCTCGAAGTTACACCATAATAAAGTTAGTTAAAAAAATAGTTCATAAAATAATGTAAAATAAAATATTGCTAAATACTCAAATATAACAATATTTTCTATTCTATTACTGTCAATTTTTATTGTATTCTCATTGTATATCAAACACACTTGTTTTTCTAAAATATCATTAATCTTCCCATTGCTCCTGTAATTAAAAAGGGTTAAAAAAATCCCCCTTATTTGAACATACGAACGTATTCTCCAGCAAAATTTTACCTTTCATATCTGCATTATTTTAAATAGAACAATCCCAGATTAAATTGTATGTGGTTAATAATATTGGCATAAAAGGCATTTCCCTCCCTTGCCTCTATAAACTTTGCTCCCACTTCAAGAGTTTTAGTAAGTTTTTTTATAAAATAGTTTAGGGCATAAAGTTATAGCTTATTTTCCGCCCATTTTTTAAACTAAGCAGATATTGTTTATTATTGGTCACATCGGATCTTACGATAAATAATTGTATAGGTGTGAATGTATACAACAAACACTTTTGAACACACTTGGGTGTGGTCGGTACAGTCGTGAATTATCGTGCCTCGAGTATGGATGTCTCAAAAGAAGAAATTCGTCATATTTTACATTTTTACAACCTGTAAGGGAAAAATGCGTAGAAAGCAACCAAGAAAATTTGTGATGTATACGGGACCGATATTTTTTCGCTTCGTGTTGTAAAACAGTGATTTCGTTCTGTTATAAGGGAGGCGAATGATGCACCCCGCACTGGCTGGTCTATTGTCGAATATGTCGATCAAATTATGGCAAATATCGAGATACACTGTCATGTTAGCAGTTATAGCATCACCCAGGAGATGAACATTGATTATAAAACCGTTTAGAACCGTTTTATGAAGAATGGATAAAAAAAAGAAATTAGATGTAGCAGAGAACTCGTGTTCCATCAACACAAACTCTGGCCGCACACATCTTTGATGACGAGCCAGAACTCCGAGAGCTTAGATAGGATGTCTCCAATCTACAGTCAGAACCTGGTACCAAGTGATTACCACCTGTTCTTGCCCATGGTAATAGCGCTTATGGGTAAAAATTTGGTCTTAATAGAGGCCTCTGGAAATTGTTCATGCGAGTTTTTTGCCAATAAGGACAAGAGATTCTATGGAAAGGCATTATGAAGTTGGATTCTCTTTGACAAAAAGTTATCTAAGAGAACGGGGCATACTTGGCTTCATTCGGATGATTGTAACACTTCTTATAAAGCATTGAAATAAAGAAAAATATACAAAATTACATTTCTCCAACATATTATCACCCATTTCTTGGTAGACGTTCACAGAAATTTATTTATACATTCACAAATATATCTTTGAATTATTTAACGTTTTAGTTAGTCCTTTATATGGTCCAAATTTGGAGTTGGAGAAAAAATGTGCGCTGTTCCCAATTATCCCTTACAGAAAATGGTGTAGTGTAATTTGGTTATTAAGTGTCAAGGACCTAGCAGAATCTGCAGTAATGCCCGAATCTTTATTTTTCACAATCAGTGGATAAATACATTAAATTACTGATATCTCCTACTTCAAATATTTTTCGAAAGATTTTTATAACTTTTACAAAGAAAAAAAAAAAATGCCTGAGTACTGACTTTATATCTTCAAAAAGTTTCAATTTAGCACAACGGCTCTTTGAATAATCTGTACCACGTTTCATTATAAATTTACAAAAGTGAGGACTCCAAAAATCAACATAAAGAGTGTCAGTATTATAGATCCGATAAGTTCATTCACACCACCCTCCTTCGAAATCTACTCTGGCTAAAAGTAAAACATACTTGATCCGAAATGTAAATATATCAAGTAATAAAGAAGTCGTGGCCAAGGATGTCCAATCCGTTTAGGTGTAGGTGCGGCTAATTACTCATTCTTACTTCAAGTAGTGTTTTTTTTAAAGTAAAATTATCACAATATCATCAACAGGCGTAGAAGATGCATAATGCCCTGCAACGATCAAATATTTTATAAAAATTGTATTTTCTGAGACTCTAAGAGGGTTGTGAGATAGGCCTTTTTTAAGGATTGCCAAATTTTCAATGTTAATATAAATATGTAGTGAACAGTTTTGTTTTATGTACTTATTTTTCATTAAATTTAATTTAATAGGTTGTGTGGCCCATTAAAATATTTCAAGTGGCGATGTTGCAAATTTTATTAAAAGGTTGGACATCACAATTGTTTTACACAATATGAAGAAAATTGCAGCACCTGCTACAACGGAGCCCTTTGTACAATACGTTACAATATTTGAAATTTATCTGTATTGAGTGAGTTTTGAATTTTGATAGAATAAAATAAAATAATTAATATTACAAATCATACAAACTACAGCAAAAACAATGAAATACAAATCCCATTAATGTAAAAATATTGGTACTTTATAAAATTATATTATTTAACTCCTTATCAAAATCTGTTATTATTCAATATTTCGAACAAAACTTGACAAATAATATTATTTTTTGGAAAAAAAAATTGTTAATTTTGTGACTATAGCCTTTTAAATATTTGAGAAAAATGTAACAACCGTTTCAACTTGATCTTCCCTACATATATAATGTTTTTGTAATGGTCAATGATCATTGGAAAAATACTTAATAAATACGTTACACAAAATATACTGAACATAATTACATGTTATTTTAAAAAAAAAGTAGTTAATTATTTCAAAAAAAAAACAACAACGTTAAAATATACAATTTGGTATAATTCTACATTTAATGGTTGAAAGAAGTTAGTGCATTCATAGTTTGCCCCTTCGTTCGTTTTAAGCACAATTATAATTTAAAATTGAATAGCCGCAAAGGCTATGCAGCATTGCAAAATAAATAAACAAACACATATGGACCTATGTCTATGTTTTCGTAAATGTATGTATTTAAACAGTATAATTAATCTATCATTTTTCTTTTGAAAGAGATTTGATAAATGTTAGGCCCTCAGCATAAAAACAAACTAAAATGATTTTTCTCAAAATTGAATCTGGATTACATCTACATTATTGGGTTAATTATTGTCAATTTCTATCTACAAACTATTCTTATTCAACTTTTGGGTATGCTTGAAGCTGCACTTAATGTAGCCGAAATGGATCGTGATAATATGTGTCCGTCAACAAAAAAGTAAGCTTGAATGTTTTATCCAAAATTGAGTATAGGTTACATTTGTATTCTAATACGTTGGATTATCGTCAATTTCTATAAAACTCTTAAGAATTGTTATTTACCTTTTGGAATCGAAACAAATGGCACTTGAAGTACTCAAAATTAATCCAATCTATCTAACCATGAGAAATTGTTAGATTCTAATTTAAAGATACCATATCGGGACCACATTCAAGGCGGGTTACCATATTTATCGTGAGTGTACACGTCTAGTGTTAGGTCAGTCCTTCTTTTAGGACACGTCCTATAAGTCATTACGATCTTTCCTTAAGACTGTCAGTACATCGGACTATAAATACTACCGAGTGGCCCATTGAAATTTGAACACTTTTAATTTTAAACTTCTACATGGTATAATATATTAATTAAGAATAGAATTTCCAAAAAATTAAAACAATACATCTATAAATGTGTCTGAGCTCTCCTTATCACTAATGTAACTGGCTTTAGTGACAATTATGGCTTCCAGGCGTGACCTGGCACCTTCTACGGATGTAGTTCTCTGTCATGGCGTTGGTTGGCAGTGGCTTTGAGGGCCTGGTTATTTGGATACAGGCTTTCCCCTTAAAATGTACCCAAAATGTGTGGTCGAAGTGGTCGGCATCAGGGCTGTAGGAGGGCTAAAAGTGACAACAAAGAGTTTAATAGAACTCAAGCGACTCATTCAAAAGAGTCTTGCAACGGAGAAAATAGGGTTATTTGATTGATGGTGACAAAAGTGGCCTTCCCACCATAACAAGGTTCTTTCCCATCACTTTTTTTGATAGCCTTCTGCACAGTTGGGTGTGAAACCCCAAGATCTCTTGCATGGCATCTCATGGACTTAAAGTGATTAGCCTGGGCTGTTTTCTTTAACCTCCTCTGGGTCGAGTTTGTCCTTTCTGAAGGAGCCCATTTATCTTTCTAACGTTTTAGACTTGCTAACGGCGTAGACGGTTGTTTGGAGACTCCCAGCGTCAATAATTGTGCTAATATAAACTGTCGATCACGTTCAATAGTAATTTTCTTAACTTGTACCTAATCTAAAGAGCTCAGGTTTGTTTTGATTTGTAACTAATTGCGTATGCTTTAATATATCAAAATATGAATTAACTTCATCAATCAACCTAAATTAGTTATTGAATTAGTAACTTTTCTTATTTCAATGGACCACCCGGTAGAACTAATAAGTAAATTAAAAATATTAATTTGGAGGATCTCTTTTTTTTAGTTCAAGATTATCTTCATGTTGACGCTGCACAAATATTGATTATATTGGGTATTTAGTTAGATATTTTGTCCATGAAACATGTAATTACTGTAGAAAAATATAAGTATTATCTATTTTTCTCATGAGTGAAATTTGAAAATGAGTTCCTCCTTTTGTACCTTCAGGACTAGATTCTTTTCTTTTTTGCCAGATGTTTTCATGTCCATTTTTAAATAAATGAAGATTTATTTAGCGAAAAAATTCCCAAAATCTATAGAAGGTTTACAAAATCTGATAACAAACGTAGAAATGAAAAAAAAAATATGATTGTTATTTTTGTACAAATTCATTTACATAATATTTGAAAAATAAATAGTTCTTTCATATTTGTTTATAAATCACGGCGTTACCTCATTAACATAACAATGTATTTTATTGTCAGCTGTTGATTTTGCGGCTTCATTCCCTTTATCGATGTTCTGAACGTGGATTGGTAGGATTTAAATTAGCTCTTGTTAAGATGCTCTGAACAATTCACAACAATTATTGAATAAGTCCATAGTTGGGAATAATCCCTTAATCCCTAATCGATTTTTAAATCAAAAATTAAATGTTCCTCTGTGGTTTTCCTCAGAATGTTTATTCAATTTTTTTTTTCTTTTGCTAAAACTGTGTCTAAACATTTCAGAAGTTTGATTATTTTATTATTATCACCGTCAAGTTCTGTCTAGTATTATATTTGTATTGAAACTGTTATTAGAAGGTCTACTCATTTAAAAAAATCCAATAAAGATATGACTCGATTTGCTAATACAAAAATGACTATTTGAGACATTAAGCCGGAAAAATATTTATATTATAATTTAAATATTACAAAATTAATGTTTTCCTAAACTTAATGTAACTTAAGTATTTTATTAAGTACCTGGAAAAAGTTTGTGTATATTTTTTCTTCATTGACATGCAATTAAGGATGTTTTTACACTCCCTAGAATTTATAACATAAAGATTAACCTATTTCCACACCTTGGAGACTTAACAAAGGATACTTCTTCCTTCCTCGAAGTGAGACTCTCTTATCACAAAACCATCTATCTTCCAAAGCCAACTAAAGCCATTTTTAAGTATATTTTGTAATAAAGAGCACCATACTTTTATGTTTTCGATAGTGAAGTGAGGCTGACCTCAAACGATTTCCACTTAATTATTTTTTTATTTGACATATTTATCCATATATAATTTATTTACATTTTAAAAAAGGTTTATTAAATTTTTACGTTCGTTATAAAATGTTTTAATATTCCGAACTTTTATTGGCAATAATATTTAAAAAATTCGACCATAATTGGCTTTAACTATCACCGCCGGTCGAGAAAAAAAAGTATTGATAGATGTGATGGCATATTTAAATTAAGTTTAAAATAATAATATGATGAAAAAATATTGTTCATATATCATATATGACGTACGTTAATGAATATTCTTTTGCAGAATAATATCTTTTTATTAATGATATTCATAAATGATCATTATATAAACACAACACAGTGTCATGTAGATTGAATTCTATTGCTATTTAATTAACTTTTTAGATAGGTGGGAGGAAAAATGAAGTTTGTTGCCAAGGATTATCATTTTTCATTTTCATATTACTCCATAGACTATACATAATGACCTGTAATTTTGATCAGGATCCAGTTGGAGGGGATAAATTATGTAATGGTGACGTCATAGTCATACAACTTAACATTTTTATTATTTAACTATTGCACTCACTGAGTATAAAAAAGTGGGAGACCAATGAAATATACAGAGAAGTGACCCAAAACTTGTAGTAACATGACTGAATAGGTAATGAAAAATGGGGTTTTTATGCAGTCAAGAAAAAACAACTGACATCTAATTTGGGTTATGCTTAAATACTATAATGAGCTATATTTTTTATTCAATATGCTGTTGTTGACAAGTAATACAAGTCTCGACACGCCGACGAACAGATTGGCAGCTCTTGATGATGAGGGCTGTATCCATGTCCTACCACGCTTTCCATGATGGCAGCCCAGAGCGACTCCAAATTGATTTAGAAGTGCAGCAGAGTTTTTGATTGAAGATGTTCCAAACTGCAACGTGAAGAGGGTTGAGGTCAGGGCCACATAAAGGCAGGCCAGAAGTCAGCCGTGTGGTTGCATCAGGATTTTTGTTTCGAGTTGGTTGTATGGGGCTGTAATGGAATTCTTGATACTTTAGGTAGTCTGCATAGAGAGGCCAACATTCTTTGTAGCCTTATCAGCATTTACATCGGCGTAGAAGAGATAACGCACGTGTTGCCTTTTTTTTGATTCTCCGACATTTTTACTCTTTGAAACATGGGATAACAACAAACCATGCTTATTTTTGTGTCAGCTGTTGTTTGATAGCGTAATGAAACCTCGTTAATAAAAATAACGCGGATAAAATTATTATTAATTCTTTTTAATCTCTAGGCTTTACTAATTTACAAAAAAACTTTAAATATATATCGTGGTATCATTTTAAATTGAAATAGAATATGCAATAGGTTCCTTTTATTTTAACATAAGGGTGAAACATGTTCTATGTCTCATTGGTCATGGTACTCCTTGTGATGAGTGAGACCGCGGGAAGCAAACCATTTTTATTCATTTTTAACGTAAGTGAAAGACTTTTTTGATGAACTTTCAGGATCCTCGAAATTACCCGTCAATAGCGATGGATAAATTAAAAATACCCGGGTTTAAATTGATACCCACCAATAAGTAAATAACTGAATACATTAAAATTCCCCTCTCCGACAAGTAATTACTTGCAGTATCAGGGCCATTGTCGCGGAGGAGTGGGAGGGTGGACGGTCACATCAATGTTAGTTGCGAAATTTGATGTACCTAATGAATGCAAAATTTGTAATATTTTATGCAAAAGCGGTTGTTGTTGTTTCTATAAGTAAAATTAGTTTTTTAAAAGCATCATCTAATTGATTCCCCCGCCCCTGCCTCCCAAAATAAAAATCCCAGAGACTGACAGGGTACCTGTTTTAGAGTGTACTAGGTGCAGACATTTTGTTACAATGGTTTAGAGTATCATTACATGTTCACGGACATTTCTTGGACCAATCCCAAAATATGGGTTTTTGGGACAATAAAAAGAGATACTCTAGAATCATTAACATGACATAAAATCATCTTGAATAATCAGTTTGCATATATATATATATGCAGTCCATCAACTCAAATGCAAGAATTTTCCTTTCTTCATACAATATTAGAATTTTCTAAAATTGCAGCATAGTAAGAAGATCTTATTTTAAACCAAAATGTTTATTTATATTTTTATAATGTAATTACTCCAACTATGTATTTAGTAAATTGAAAAGTTATTAATTCTAGTGTTATGGAATAATTATTAAAAATGATTACATCTTTTTTTTTTTTAAAGAAAGAAGCTAGAACCATTGTTCTCCAAATTAAGTATGGATTACATATGTATTCTAAGACAAACTTTCGTTAATTTAAGTATATCATCAAGTAATTTTGTAAAGCCTTTAAAGGAGCTGCAAATTCCACTTTAAATACCAAAAATTGATCCTCACATTGAAAAAATAAGAAATTGACAAGGTTAATTTGAAAGGGGCCATATCAAAGTCAATATCAGTTGCTTAAATCAAATAAAGATTTTAAACTATACTCAAAAGTACACAAGTAAAAGATACAAACAATATTTAACCCAAAATATATAGCCCATAAACATTTATTATATCTTCTTTACAATGGGAAGTTGTATTTGAGTAATTTATACCCACAAAATACAGTTTTCTTATGTATACAAACATTTAATATGCAAGTTATTATATAAATTATTAAAACAAAGTTTATCTGAATGAATGTATGGATTTGGGAAAATGAGTGGACATTGCAGGAGCGTGAACATAGAATGGAACATATATACAGGGTGCTCTGAATATAGTGCTCAATAATGTATATTATATATATATTTTGATCTAAGAAATGGCATTGTTATCATATTAATGAAATATTGTAGTGTGTGCGTATAACAAGAGCACTCTGTTTCTATTTGTTTTTGTTATTGAGCTCTTTAAGTTTGTATATATTCATAAATCATGTGTGTATATATTAAAATTTGAATTATATATAAACGCTGCTATGTTTTTATTAGTGAGGAAACATATGTTATTTGATGATTTCTAAATAGAATGAAACGTGTATACATAGTGAATTTTACCGTGAATATATATATATGTGTGTATGTACACCATGCGTACATCCCGTGTACATATGTACGTCCATGTGTACGCTTTTTATTTTTACTTTTGTATCAAAACGCGGAATTTATTGAACAATATTTTCATGTTATATCAAGTGGGGGTATAGCTCAGTGGTAGAGCAATCGACTGCAGATCGATAGGTCCATGGTTCAAATCCGTGTGCCCCCTAAATTTTTTTATTTTTATGTTCTATATTATAGGTTTATTATAGTGAAATGACAGGCATATTTTATTATTGCAGCCCTTAAGAGGATCTATTTCTATACATAATAATTCAGTCTACAACTCTCTTAGGTTCAATTGAATCTTCCATTTTTATCTGAAGAAAAGTTTTAAGGACGCTAATCTTTTTCTAGAAGTTACAAAATTGTCTTTTAATTTTGGTGTCAGAGTTTTTTAGGTCAACCCGTTGGTATGAGTCACGTTAGATAATATTTTTATGAATAAATAATATCAATGTTAATATATAATGGAAACACACACTTTAGTCAATCTAACCCAGACTGAAGAAGCACTAAAAAAAGAGGAGAAAAGTGAATTGAAATAATAACAATAAAAAAAAATAACCTTTATCTAAATTATGTTCACTCCTTCACATACCTTCGATCACAAAATGACTAGGGCTAAGACTTTTGTAGAGCGTAAGAAAAATAAAGTTATTATGTTTCTCTACAAAAACCCCATCCTTAACAATGATGCAAGTTAACAGATGAACAGAGCCCACTTAGACAATTCTTGATAATTTTGTATTATTTTTATTGTTTACAGAGAGTATCTTAGAGTTCAAGAGTCTAGCACGTACTTATGAGCTAACAAAGGCGGTCTCAGAAGTACTCCTCTCGACTAAGAGATGGCGGTAGTTATTAATAAAACCACTGTATTATAAATTACACAATCTGAAAATTATATATTTACTCCATGTTCTTTAGTATTTGTCTGGCAGCCATTAATAGTGAACGCTGTCAGCGTATTTGTGAAAATGGAGAAAATTGGTCATCGTTTTGTGATCCAATACTTTTATATGAAAGCCCTAACCCAAACAGTTAAAAGTCTTTGAGCGTTGATTGGTTTAATTAACTATAATTAGCTCTTGTTAGGTTGCGTAGTCTTCTCAACCATTATTGTGTAATAGTTCCATAGTTGTGAAGAATTGTCCCATGATTGGCTAACTACTAAATGATTTTGGGTCGTTTTTAGGTTCCTTTTCGTATGAAAGGTTGTGTGATACAAGTAAGTAACGCCGTGACTGAGTGTTTTATCTTTTCCTCAAGTCTTTTAGATAAAAATTTAGTTTAGACTATTAATATTATGCCAATGTAGCCACTTATGTATGAAAATTAACAGAAAATAAGTTGTATTGTAAAAACTGCGTCAGACAGAGCCTTGCTAAAGGGAACCAAGTGGAAATGAAATACCGACACGGAATGACATGAAAGCATTTGGAAGTTCACATTATTCATAACATCTCAAGTTACATTTTACATAAGAGCCCATTAGTTAAACAAATAAAACGAAGATAAATTACCTTGTAATGAATCTTTTTTTTTTAAAGAAAAAATGCAAATATTTTTACATATAATACTTTATGAATAGTTGTACATAAACACCAACAGAGTAAGGAAAAAATTTACCTGCAATTACCTCTTACATGTATTGTTTAATTATACAAACATATTTGTGTATATGTCTTTAAATATGTGTGTCTACAAAGTATGTAGACTCACACCTTTATCAAAATTCAGTGTTGCCTTGATATTTGAATTTTGACATTCAAACTATGATTTTGAAATATTTATGTGATTATCATTAATCAGAAGTAACATTGTGTAGAGATATGTTACTCGGAATCAAGAGTATTCAATTATAGATCTGAAATTATAGAACATAAATAATATTCCAATTACAGTTTTCAAATGAGATTTAAAAAAATAGATTTGGAGAATATTAATGGAAAAATTGTCTTTTTTCGGAGACAATCATGTACCATTTTCTCATTTCTACTAATTTTTAATGTTGATAATGTCTTTGTAATTTTAGTAAATAAATATTAACAATTTTACTTTCATAATTATTGAAAAAATAAATGTATTAAAGTTTTATTATTAAGTTTTTAGAAGCAAGACTTAGAATCATGCAACTTCGTAATTACTCGTAACAATTTTATAAAAAATTAAGTACCTGGTAGAAATTTGAAACTTAAACACTTGGAAAGAAAAAAGCCTACAATTCTATAATAATACATTTAACTAAAATCTTTTTATTCTTTTTCTGATAAATAGCCAATGTAAAATTGATTTATTCTATTCGGTCACCATTGGCCCAAAGATGAAGACAAGCATATTGAGAAAATAGTTGCAAGTATAGGCAATGAAGTTTAGGTCCATTGCTGCTTACTCCTCGCCGACAGAGGCATTCATGGATTCAACGTTTGGATGACAGATGCAATAGGCCCTTCTCTCGATGTACGGCTAGAAAGAAAAGTCGAGGGGATTGACATTTGGTCTGTATGGTGAACACATTCTCTTGTCCTAGAAAACAATATTGTTAGCTGAGAAGGTCTGAGTAATTTCCGTAGTGGGAGCGGGGGCCCATCTTTCTGAGAGACAACGTTGGCGTCTGATAAATTTTTATGGACACAAAGGAGCAGGTTTGTCTTAAAAACGTCGATTTACATGACTGCTGTGTGCATTTAACCCTCCGGGAACCAGATCAAGGGCGCCCTTGAGGTCATCTGCATTAATAAGGACTTTTTTTTAGGGGGCCTCCTTCTTTATGGTCTCCTTGTTGTATAACCTCTTATTAACATTGTTGATGGTCTTATGAGCCATTCCAGTCTACCTGACTACCTCTGTTGAGGTGTGACCCGTACGAGGAGGAGTTGAAACCCTAAGCCTTTAATCTGGCTGCGACGAGAAATTCTCGTCTGATTTAAAAAATTCAAAAAGCAGCAGGTACTTGATATACATGGCTACCTACACAATTTTTGACAGCTTTAATTTATTCCCACAGAATCTATCAAAACAATATAATATAAGTTTGTAAGTTTCAAGTGTCCACCCCGTGTAATAGCCTTTGGAACTATGTTTATTAAAATATATTTGATTATAGTGGGGTTAACCTAAATGAGCCGTAATGGGCGATAAATTAACCAAGATCATTTTCCAATGGATGGTTTATAGATTTATTATATTCTATGTTTGAAAAAAAAATAAATCAGAATCTCGTATCCAGTAATATTATTTTACGTTGCATGAAAATTAGAAGACAATCAATGAAAAGTATTTTTAAAGTACCCTCTATGTGAGTAAAATACCCAGAACATTAGTAATTAGATTTTAACATTACATTTAAAAAGTAATTCTATTTTATTATACTACGTAAATTTTTGTGGGTACACATGTTCGTAGAACTAAGATTTCCTGTTGAAGGGTTTAATTTTTTATGTGCGATTCTTAATTCATTTTGGCATATTATGCATGTACCTTCCTATGTAGAGTTCTTGGTTTGTTAGTACTCATGTTTTTTTTTATGGTTATTCATTTACATATTATATTGAATTTAATTATATTCGTAGTATGGGTAAGGAGTGACTATTATTTAAATGTAAATAACTGCAATTGGAATGTGCAATATACAAAGTGAGGACACAAAACTTGCAAAAAATAAATTAAGAAAAACGTGATTTTTATGGAATCAAGAAAAGACAACTGAAACCCAATTTTCAATATGTTTAAATACTATATTTAGCTATATTTTCAATGAAATTTATCCTTCTTCACACGCAATAATAGCCTGTACACGCTAGGAACAGACTGGCAAGGCTGAACGATGAAGACCGTTTCCAAGGTGTACGATGCTGTTATGATGGCAAGTTGTTGAATGAAAGGTGCAGCATACATTATTGTCTAAGACACCCTAAACTCTAAAGTCCAGGGGGTTGATCCATTTAATAATAGAAACCTGCAAGGGAAGGCACGAGCGCTCCCACTAAAAATGGTGTTGAAGAACTGAAAAAATACGACAATGACATAAAATAAGTTAAAAAGGTCATTTGAAGTGTTTATTGTATTCTAATACTCTGGAGGTCTAGGCTGGAGGAGGACAACATGGAGAGAGGCCAGAAGTCAGCCATGTTGTTGCTACATAAGTTTTTGTTCTTCTTGGTGTTATGGGGTTCAAATTGACTTCTTCATTTTGTAGGCATGAAGATGTACACAGTTTTAAAAGCTTTCTCGGCACTGACCAGCTCTGAGGAAATCGCACAAGTGTTGCCTTTTTTGTAATTACTCCGATATTTTTACACTTGGAGGCATGGGAACAAAAAAACTTGTTTATTTTTGTTTTAGATATAGTTTGGTTTCACAAGGAATTAGAAATTAATAATAGCCGAAATAAAACTATAATTCAATGTTTATGCAATTTCTTTATCCCCACGCTGTAGACCTTCCAAAGTGATTTCTTTTTATAATTTAATATTTGCAGAGGATGGGGCTGATATTTTTAGTAATTTTGTAAAAACAGAGAAACCGAAAATTGACATGGTGACACTAACAATTTGAGTTATGTTTGGCATAAAAATAGCTTAGCTTTTATCGGAAAGGGGGCCTTTGGGGTATCACGAAAGATCGGTTTTACTTTCTGTAAGGAATAAGAAGTGAGATTGGAATAGACCGACGTCTTTGGTCTTAAATAAGGGCCGGACCATTATTAATTACAACACTATTGGTTTCATATGTAAAAATGTCAATAACATATTTAAACATAATCAGATTTAGAATCAATCCATTAACAATTAATTATGATAATTTGTTCAATACCTATCTATAGTGTAAGTCATTTGAGTACATATAATTGGATTTTAATATTACCTTTGAGTGTTGTAGCAATTATTATTTCAATTATACAAATAGCAAAACAAAAATTGTCTAGACATGTACAATACATTTGTGCATAGAAATCATTATAGATTTATTTTCGCCTGGATTTTACAGCATTTTTTTTTTTTGTGCAATAATGTAACTTAATTTGGTGTAAATGAGTATTTAATGTTCTAGAGAGCTTTAACTGGTCATATGTGAATAGTTAAACTACACAAATCATGATCATGAGAACATAAGTACTGATGAAAAAATAAATACTTTTTCCTAAACAAATATAAATCCCTTACTTTTTGAACTCACCTCGTATGGCTATACTTCTGTTGAGGAGTGTAATTTCTTAAAAAAATTACCTAGCAATCATGTTTTAAAAAAAAAGTTAAGATCTTAATTTATACGTACCATGCATATACAATAATGAAACATTGTTTATAAACAAGAAATAATCATTTAAGAGCAAAACCAGATTATAAGTTTAGAAAGACTGTTTACTCATCTAAAATAATGCATTTTTTCATATGTATAAAATGTTTTATTTGATTTAAATTTACTAATTTTAATTAGTAGTACTTCAGGGGGTCTCTCCAAACCTTTGAACATTGATCAATATATCTCAAATTTTATTCATTTATCATTTTTAATCAAAATAAACATTTCAAGACTATGCCCACCTTACGATTGGAAAAATTACAATAAAAACCAGTTTATATTTGCCCATATAAACAACCCAATATTTAATGGGTATATTTCAATCAATTATAAGCTTTTTGTTCAAATTTCTGGGATACCATGGGATAGCAAAGATCCTTACCTATGGTTGATAACCTTTATTTGATTGATAAGACTAGATTTAGTCCTGATACACCCCTTCCTATAAAATCTATCAATTTCCAATTATTTATTTGTGACTTTGCATTTTTGCTATTGATGGTGCAATTTGCAAAACCTCCTTCAATGGGTTAATCAAATAATTTGCTGATATACATTGACGATAATTTGTTAAATGTTACAATGTACCTCGGCCCGTTACAATTATAATAATACTAATTCTAGATTGCTTTTATGCTGACGGACCACAATTACCCATTAATAAATAATAATTATTTATCAATTTGAGTCCCTTTGGTGAATCACTTTTACTTTTTACAACCAAACATTTCCACAACATATATAGACAATGCCTTAAGTTATAAATTGTTTTTTAATCCCATAAAATTATGTGGAGGATTGTAACTATGTAGCTATGAATATACTAGCACCTATCGAGTAATAAAAAATTATAGGTATGTGCTTATGTACGAACATAAAAACCTTCATATAATTTGGGTGGTCTAGAGAGATTTTGAGCTCTTCTTTTGCATCGAGGTGCGTTGATATTTGCTTACGGTGTAATCAATATTTGAATATTATAATGGCGATTTACATAAAAATTATAGCATCTTCTAATATATTCTTCATGCAACTAATTTTTTGATTATGAATGTTGTTTCTATGTATAATACTTATCATTCCATGTTTTTTAATCAATGTTAAAACCATTCAATTAAAGTTATATGCCAATTTCATTTTTTAGATATATATATTTTTTCTACTATACAACAAAAGTTTTTACAAAACGGAATGTAAATGATATTTTGTAGTTCCACATCATGTCACCACCAAATTAATGTAATTTTTCATACAAACTACCTCAACCTTTTATTAAATTTGGTAGATTTAATTTTTATAATGACAAGATTTGGAGTCATTTTATTTTTGCAACTTTTAGAAAAAAAAAACACGAAAAAACAATGGTGCTCAACAAATTTCAAATTGTCATATTTTCTTAACTTTTTATTTAAAATTCAAAAGGAAATATTTAAAAAATTAAAAATATACGGCCAAGAATTGCATTTTTAGTTTATTTGAATATTATTTCGTTTTGGAATTATGACATTATATAGGATTTTTGATGGTCGTTAAACTATATTCATTTTTTACAATAAATATCACCTACAAAATGTACAAATATCAAGAGGATGTTTGTTTTAGTTAATGCCATAATCTATTATTTTTTTGCAATCAGATAATTAATTTCTAATAAATGAACTTTTTTATTATTTCTATTTTAGAAAAAAAAAACAATGGTCGTCATCAAATTTCAAATGATCATATCTTCTGAGCTTGTCGTTTAATTTCAACTCATTAAGTATTTTTGAAAATAATAGATGTGTTAAAAAAATGTTTTATTTTAACTTGTAAGCCTTATAATATAATTTTGAAATTTTATTTCGACTTTGTCGATTAAAGTTATGTTGGTGAAATTTTTAACTTAAAATATCACCTTCAAGTTATGGAAAGAGAAAGATTAAACTATTTGTTCAGTGATATTTTGATTCAAATTTTGAAATGAAATGCAGTTTATTTAATAATTGTAGAAAATATGTTTAGTCGATATGCTTAAAAAAACATATGAAAAGTGTCATGGTAAAAATTTATTTTGCAAAGCTTAGACATCTTCTAAGGATTTAGTGCGTTTACTCATTAATGACCCTGAGTATCACCAATAGAGATGTAAGCATCTTAACCATATGCAGCTGCCAAATGTTTAACTCATAACTTACTAATATCAAGTGATGTTAATGATAGAAAGGTTGATATAATGGTTAAATTTGTTATTCTAAGAATATTCATTGATGACATCACGAACTCATTTTTAAATTGACATTTTAAAAATAAAAAGATTAACTAACCATAATTATTACTAATATAATTCAGCTTCTTGAGGAATACTGATTTTTTCATATCAGTAGTAAGACTTGTGAGTGAACAATTTTGAACAATAATTAAGAAAAAAAAAAGGAAGGAAATGCCATATATATTTTTTTCATTGCGTATCTACATCCAGCCCAATATTTCACTGTCATAGGCTTTGTATTCAAATTTTTGGAATGATTTGAGATACTCAAAACTGTTAAGAGAAAATAGTTTATATATCATTTTATTTGATTTATTATACTTTATTTGACAGCCGATATAGTCTTTCAAATATGTAGAATTTATCAATTTTGAATCAACAATGAATTTTGGCTACTTTAAGTATAATTTAAGACTCATTCTTCAAAGGATAATTATAATAACTATTTTTAATTGACGATAGTTTGTCTAAGAAACAAAATGTATCTAATCTAAACTCTATTTTGAGAAAATTTCAGTATAGCTTGCTTTTGTGTTAATGAAACACATACTGGGCTTTCGAGAAGTCTTTGATCAACTATATGATAAAGATTTAAGAGATTTTATAAAGTTCCAATCAAATTTTTCCATTTGAATCAGCTATTTTATATATTCATACAGCACGATCAAATTGGTCAAAGACTTTTTGAACAACCGGGATGTTGTCAAAATATTAGTAATGTACTTTTTTAAATGTTTATTTAATTGGTCAGATGGAGTTGCACTGTATAAGTAAACATTTTAACATTACATTAACTCCTTCTGATCTAGGAATAGTCTTTGAAGTCCATTTACATCCAGTATATTTCCTTCTCTTAGAACGACCGAGACATAAATTAACGCACACTGAATTCAAGAGAATATTTATCCCGAGTATGATGTCCATTGAGCTACTTTGCTTTATTTAAGTACATTAGTAAAACTAGGCTTGTTACAAAATACACTCTTGGTAGCAGAAAAACAAAACATTGATTTGATATTTTGTAGTATTTATCAAATGTTTAGAAAATACAATTTTGTTCACCTTCTTGACGGAGGAGTAGAAATGAGAGCTTTAAATAAATATTTGGACATGATACAAATCCTCTTTTATGACATAACTTTTTACTCCCACCATCATTGAAAGAGTGCAAATATATGAATAAAAGGATGCAAAATTAAAAAAAGATTATACCTACATGATCCATAAATGATATATTTAAAAATGTTACAATGTAAATGACGCCCAGGATCATAATATTTATTAAATATATATTAATGCATTTTTATAGTAAACAAGATAAGCAAATAATGATTTATGAATAAGTAAATCAATTGCTTACATACAGAACGAGGACCCAAAACTTACAGTAGCATGACTGAACTACGAAAAACTTGTTTTTTATAGAATCAAGAAAAGACAATTCAAACACAATTCTCTATATGTTTAAATACTATACTTCGTATTAAATATGTCCTCCTTTTCAAGCAATAACAGCCTCGACACGCCGGTGAACAGATTGGCATCTCTTGATGATGAAGGTCGTGCCCATGACGTACCATGCTGTCATGATGGCAGCTTGGGGTGAATCCAAATTTGTACATTCTTCTCCAAGACAACCCCAATGTCAAAGTCCAGTGGGTTGATGTCACGGCTGGAGGAGGGTACATGGCGGCAGGCCAGAAGTCAGCCATTTTGTTGCTGCATAATTTTTGGTTCTTCTTGTCTGTATGAGCCTGTCATGGACTTATTGATATTTTAGGCAGTCCAGATGGAGAAGCTAAGGGTCTCTCCAGACTTAAAGGCACCAACACCTGTTGCTTTTCATTTTGTTGATTTAACATTTTTACACTAAGAGACATGGGATAAAATTCAAAACTCGTTCAGCTGTAATTTGGCTGCATAACGAAACTTTGTGATTAAAAATAAAAGGGATTAAGCTGTAACTAAATGCTATTGGATATTTTGGGACGTCTCAATGCTAACATAATGATCTCAAGCCAATGATGATCCAACTATGGTGCGTGATCTCCCTCTAGTAGTACGTGGTGAGGAACATCGTTAATAGGTTAAATATTTACTATTAATTGTATGTTCAGTTTGGCCATAACGAGGATACTTGGAAATCTTTATATTTTCTTAGGTGGTACACATAGGGTCGTAGCTAGATATGAGGTCAACGAAGTCTGGACTTCACTCATTCTCCGAGATTTGTAATATATTACATACTTGTGAATGATACCATTTGAAGCATTGTTGAGAAGAGAGTCTACCTCATACCGAAATTTGGATGATCTAAAGGCCTCTGTCGAGTAGCAGTTGACGTCCATATCCGAGAATATCACGAAGAAGAGCTGAGGCACCTTTATGCCCAGGTTGCAGCCAAGGGATATCATTTTGAAAACTAGAAAGATATATGAAAAAAGAAAGCTCTGCTAAAGCCTCAATATTGTACTCTTTTTCATTTTTGCAAAAGTTTGCCATATTTGGTCGTTCTCGAAAAGTCCAAGATTTTATTTCGTACACTGTACAGTAAGTCTATGGTATACAAATGCTGATCTTACAAGGGTAGAATATAATTTAAACAATATAATTTTTGCATGATTTGACTTATATATACATACACCTGAAATAAGAGTTCTCAATCTTTTTTTGCGTTACATATGTCGTCCATAAACTTTCTAAAGTTATTTAGTGTTTAAAAAAGTAATATTAACATTTGTTTTAAAACTCATAAATTATTTGGAAGCTCTTTCGCCCAAAGTAATTGTCTCCGTTTCTACGTCATCATTTTATAAATTTATCATAGTAATCTTGGGTTTACTTATTTAAAAACCCTGGGTACACACTGTATAAAGCTGTAGAACTACTTCTTAAGAGATATTCATTTAAACTTTGTTGATTTCATATTCCCATTAAAGTCTTAAAATGAGTAATTATTGTAAATGACTCTTGTAAATGTAATTGTCAAATTGAACAATTATGTTTCTTTCCATTATCATTTATTTCTAAGTGACATTCAAGAAGATTGCTTTTAATGAAATATTGTAAATAAGAAACATCATTTCGCTTTTAAAACTGTGTAAAATCTTTAGTTTATTACCACTTTTTGGTCATGGAGTATTCACACGTTGTCATTGGCGTGCAGTATGCCTGGGACGTGATTGTGGCTTTCTTTTGTGATCTGGAAAATGAATTGATATATTTCAATAGTTGTTTTTATTTAAACGCAGAAGAAAAACAATAGAATAATTATTATTCAATAAACTTTTGGATTGCAATTCATGATTTTTCTAAAAATTCATTTATAAAGTGTGTCATAAATTAATTTATATACAGGATTTATTAATTAGATAAGCAGTCATGCTATACATAATTTTGCATTTAACAAGGAAAATATTGTATACAAATATACTTAATTTAAAAAACAACTTTTTCATTATTATGGAATGTATATATATATATGTACAGGGTCGTCCAGATATATTGGGAAACCCTTAAAAGGCTTATAACGAACGAACTAGAATTTTTGTTTTATTTAAAACCTATTGGCCTCACAGAGTAGGAAACTTTGGAAGGCATAGGTAATTATAGGCTAATTATAGGCATTTCCATCTATAGGGAGGATCGTGCATGAGGCCTATGCCAAGTATCATTCGTCTTCGGAGGCCCTGAAATAGTCGATTACCCCTAGAATAGCAAACCCTTACCTGCCAATCCTTCCGGCGCCGTGTGGCGAGGTTATCAAGAGAAGCAGATATCGTGATGAATAATTGAATGTCATTAAATGTAGCCTTCAATTAATACAAATTCTTGTTCGTTCTTTAACGATTTTCCTAATTTAGATGGGCCACCCTGTATATACCTACTCTTTTAGAAGGAAGTAAATCCTATGAAACTGAATGTTTACCTATGCAAGAGTCCAAAAAATATTGCTACATATTTGTATGCAAACTCAATTTTCTTAGCTCATTCTTGAAAATTAATTTTTCTAATACCTATATATTGTATATTGTATAAGTGGGATACTTAGCATCTGCATTAGCAACTATGTAGGTGCTTGTTTCATCCTTGGACCATTTAATGGAAATGCGAAATTAAAGCAAGTGTTATTACATAGTTAAGAGAATACATGGTAAGCCATACTTTGCTTGATTTATACCGTCAAAAAATAAGAGCTTAATTATATATGGAATATAATTATTAAAAACATCATAAAAGTTATTCTAAGATGATGAAAAACGGGGTTTTGTAACGTTGTACATAAATGCCTCTCAAACCTTTAAATTGCATATTAAATGGGGAAAATATCAATTATTTTCAAATATCACTGTTACTTAATTTTTTTTTTTTTTAATTAGACAATTTTTGACAGAATGTTATGCACAGTTTTTGATGACAATTGGGAACTGAATATATATTCTTTTTGAATGCCTTTCTTATAAAACATATATTTCTTGACCTTTTTTTAATAATCCCCACGCCCTCCAATCCTTTTTGTGTATCACTAAATGCGAGTTCATGTATCACCTGTGGTACGTTTTTCAGTGTTTGAGAACCACTGTTCTACATAATATGTAGTTAAAATGTACAGAAAGAGTTTCTTTTTTTAACGGTCTAACCTTTTTAATGAAAATTAATACTACATGTACAAGGATTGACGCTTCAATTGCCATCATATCCAAGATTTGATGTCAATTGATACCTCTCTATTCACCAAGGCCTAGGAAGTGGGAGGGGAACTTGAAAAAACTTTGACGATTTTAATATGAGGTAGAAAGGACGACAACTAATAGTGGTCAGTTATAATTGTGACAGCAAGGTTTTAGTCATTTTTAGACAAAATGAATGCGTCCGGCCGTGGTCATCTAGCCAAACGCATTATTTCCAATTTGCAGTTGGATTACACATTATTTTCGTGTATTTTGTTTCAAAAATGGGAAAGAGTGATGTATTTGAATAACCGTGCAATGTGCACGGGCACTTTGCCGAACAGATCCATTACCGAATAACCACTTTGCCAAATTGATCTTGTGCCAAATTACCACTTTGCCATTCATGCTGCTATACTATCTAGTTATGCTTTGTTTTCCTGTTACTGCAATTTTCAAGGATAAAAATCCTAGCTATTTGATAGGAATTGCAATTAAGAATAAAAACAACTATACATGATAATCAAATCAGAATACAATATCATTTTTATGTTCAACGTTTTTCCGTCAATTGGAAAATATACCCTAAACATTTTTCAACAGAATGTAAGGATACTGAAGGGGTAAGGAGTCAAATGTGAATTTTTTTATATGAGATATATTAAGGTATATTAAAGGCAAGTCATTTTTGTTGGATCTATATCGGTGATATTTTAGATTTTGCAGCTAAGTTTTTGGATATTTAATGAATTGACCATTCCATGATTTTGAAAATGAACAATAGAATGTAAAATGTAGGGGGTTTCCAAGCTTTCATCATTTGGAAGGGGGCATTATATAATCTTATATATCTTGATAAGTCTGTTTTTGATCTTATCACACATGGAATCCAAGAAAGGTTGATCAAATGAGTCTGAAATTTAGCAAGTAGACGTATGAAATAATCAAGCATATTCCTATGATATTTTTTGGGCATCCAAGATTATTAAGAGTGTGACTTTGACCGAAATAATATCCTCTTCTCTCTTTCTCTCTTTCTCTACCCTAATCACCTTCTGTCTCTTTCTACATCCATCTCTCTGACCCTTTTCTTTTAACTTCATTATGTGTTTCTGTTCCCCTCTATTCAGAACGGCAACAACAGAGGCACCCTCCACTAGTTACAAAATATATAAATAATTTTAATTGATCCAAATGAAAATATACCGGGCCGCGCAAAATTATTTACCGATGATGTAAATATACTTTTTAAGAGGTTTTGTGGCAACCAATCTGATGATTTCGTATTTTTACTGTTAAAATAAACAAAAAACCTTCCTGTGAGAGCGTAACAACTTCCACACGTGAGACCATGTCCAATCAGGAAACAAAGAGAATCGAAATTGCAGCCCTCCTCCGAGCGGGAGTACCTCATAACAACATTAAGGAACAGGTTGGGGCCTCGTTGAAGACAATTTACAACGTTTCCAAGCGCTTGGAGGCTGGGGGTGATCTCAAGCATTCCCCTGGGGCTGGCAGGAAGCCCACTGTCTCAACAAGGCAAGTAAAGGCAGTGTTCAAGAGGACTCCCAACAGGTCCATTGCCGACATGGCCAGAAAGATGGGAACGTCGAGATCAACTGTTTCAGGGGCATTGAAAAGGGCGGAGGAAAGTCCCTGAGGCGTACTGAACGCCCTCTGCTAGCTGAACGTCTGCGAGAAGTCAGATTTGAGCGTACCAAGAAAATCTTGAATGATATCAAGAGCTCATCTGGACGCATCATCATTTTTTCAGATGAGAAAACTTTTCTGGTCGATCCTGTTTTGAACAGGCAAAATAACCGTGTTGTGAGCTTTGGAAATGTGCAAGATAAGCACCGCTATGTGGCAACAACAATGCACCCTGCTTCGGTGATGATGTAGGGTCTTTTGGGATGTTGGGTGAGGTTAACAGCGTAGGATTATGTGAAGATTCTGGCGTCCAAGGTCCTTCCGTGGATCAAATCCATAGTCGGCAACTCTCCTTGGGGTTTTCAACAAGATGGAGCACCCACCCACGCTTCCAAGAAAGCTCAGGAGTGGCTCAACGACAACAAGAACTTTTGGCCCAAGGACTACTGCCCCCCAGAGCCCTGATCTGAACCCACTAGACTTCTGTATCTAGGCGCACGTGGAGACCAAGGTCTGCAAAAAACGACACAAGAACATAAATGCCTTAAAGGCTGCTGTGAACAAGGCCTGGGCCTCCATGGACTCCGATTACATCCAGAAAGTCTGTGGCAGCTTCAGACGTCGCCTGACCAGTGTCATTGAGTCAAATGGTGGCTACATTGATTAAATTTGATCACAAACTATTTTATTATTCTAAAAATGTATGAATAAATTGTTTCTCAAGTCATTCGAAATGTCATTATTGTCCGCGATATGTTCTGAAAAAAAATCGGTAAATAATTCTGCACGGCCCGGTAGTATGAAAATAATGCTAGTTATTAAAATTATTGATATTTTAATTAAATTAAGTATTATGAGACTTATAAACTGTAATTTGTGCTATCTTCTTACATAGATTACAACTTGTACTAAAATGCTGCGATAATTTTGCTCTATGATGTTTCAAATGATTTGGTCTAAGAGAGATGGTTCTATACAAAATGATGTCTAATGAGGGCACCTTTAGGATATATAATCATCTCACTATATGTAAATTGTATCTGTTAATCTGCTTAGTTACATCCTCTAAATTGTACTATTTTCAAATATAAAAAGATCTAATTTATATGAAAGAAGATGGTATTAAAAGTTTCCGATCTCAACGTGAGTATGGCAAAAATCTTAAATAAATGTAGTCAGATCTATTTATCATTTGTTGATAGCTACTCACCAAAGTTTCAGCCATTTTAGACGATCAGTTGTTATGCAACAGTTGCTCGAGTGAGTTAATTTGGTTGTTTGTCTGAAAATGTACAAAATCTAGTATCAAGTTGTCATTGGATTACAGCAAAAGTTACAAATATATTTTGATCAAACTTGGTACACGAAAATTATATATGTCCACAGTAGGAGAACATTTAAGTTTGAGAGGTAACAAATCCATAATCTACCATAATTTTCAAACAAATTAAGATAAATAACTCTTTTTGATTTTAGGTGGAGATTCTACACTCGTTTTCAGAAACTTTTCATACTACCCTCGTATTTAAATGAATTTAAAAAAAGGGATACTCCAGTAAGAATAATGTTTTATATTGAGTAATTGAATAAGTTAAAGAAGAATTTAGTTGTACTCAGGTACAAATAAAAATAAGAGTAACTATCAAATCGGAATTCAATGGCAATTTATTATCATATTTTTAAACGTGTAGGAAAATTAATGAACTACAAATTTTTTCCTTTGTTAAATTCCCCATCCATTTTTGTTTTTTTGTTGTTTTATGTAATACATAATATAATAGCTTCCGTCTCTCTTGATAACGGTTCTTTGCATATAATAATTATAAATGTTATAGACTATGAGTATCTTTAACACGCAAAATTACATGCATACACTTAAAATCTATCGACTCTACGTGCCTTACTTGAGGAAATTAGCAGTTACCCAATGTTTATAAAAAAAGTTGCAATATCTTAAACTGTATTTAAGCAGCAATCTTTTAAATATACATTATTCATATTTGCATAGAGCTCAAGATGTAGGTATTAAAGTTTTTTTTTTAAAGCAGGATCTCAGGATTTGAGGAGTTTTACATATATTGGAAATCCTGCAGAACTGAAGGTTTTGAAGAACCAACGCAAGAAAAGACAAGAAGAATATATTATCTGATATATGCATCAGACTAGAGTGTTGCTCCCAGGATCTTTCTTCCCCAGGAGTTTTGGAGTTACGAAAAATTAACAGGGAAATATGTATTCTCCCTGAAAATCTCACAGAACCACTGAGTTTGAAAAACCAACACAAGACAGGACAACAACAAAAAAACATCATAATTAGAGTTTGTCTATCGGGATCTAGTTTTCCCGATTTTTATCGAAAATTACCAGGAAAATACTTATTTCCTGGGAAATCCCGCAGAATAGTGGAGGTTGAAGAACCAAAACAAAACAAAAAGTAGAAAACATTATCTGATGTATGTACTATAGTATGTCTCCCAGTACCTCGTTTTCCCGGAATTTGTCAGAGTTTTACACCAACGAAAAATTGCCCTGATAGTTTGAAGTTTTCCGGGAAATCCTCCGTAACTGCCGTATTTGAGGACACAAAAAAAAAAAGAAAACAACAAGGATGTTGTACTGATGTTTGTACTAGAGTTTGTGGCCCGGAATCTCATTATGCCGGGATTATTATGGGTCTTACACATACGGAAAGTTATCACAAAAATTTATTTATTCACAAGAAATCTTGCTGAATTGCAGAGTTTGAAGAACCAGTACAAGACAAGACAAGAAAGCAACATGAAAACTTTATCTTATGTAGGTATACTAGGGCTTATTTCCGGAGATTCAGATATTCCGTTTTCCTGGGACTTTACACCTTCCAAAAATTCTTTGGAAATTTCTCATTTAATCAAGTCATAATATTAGCTTGATTTAATGATTAAAATTACCGGTCCAACCGATATTTTGTACTCATCTCTATCATGCAAATTTTGAGAGGTCAAGAGTATTTTTTATGAACAATGTTTTAGAGTACATAATTGGAGAACAGAATTGAGATAGCATACATATAGACATGGTAAATGTCTTCCTCGAGAATCCAGTCAGGTCCCCACGGCCTTCTGGAACAATCCAGTGAAGAGGAGCGCTGGTGTCTGAATCATATTCTGATACTTTTCAGGATTTCATTGATGATTAGATAGTGAAGATGTGACAATAATTTCGCCTGACATTGACTATTCATGAGTAATTAAAATATCCTTTATAAGATATATTTCTATTGGACAATTGTCTTTTCTGCTTGACAGCATTAAAAAAAACCTTTTTGGATTCAAAGAATGGCTCCACGTGAATAGTTCCCTCTTTTATTTGATCAAGTTAATAAAACAAATATTTTGATAAATATATATAACTCAAAAAAATTCATCAGAAAATATCATATTTAATGGCATTTGAGGCAAGGGTTCTACTTTTACAAAAAGATGGAAGGGGAGAGCAAATATAATTGCTTTTAGACTACAAATTTATAAAAATTTCTACCTTTATGCATTTATATATATATATATATTTTCACAATTAGCTATCCCTTAAAATATGCTGCCCCCATGAAATATTAAGTGTGTGTGTGAACTAATATTTTTGAAGTCAATGTGTTGTTTTTGCTTGATTGATTTGTCTGAAAATGCCACTGTCTTTATTTTTAATGAGCTCTTACTATGTAAAAAAATGGGATAAAAACAGTGCATATATTATTAAGGGAAGGGACACTGGCCTGAGATCCCAGGCTTGGTTATATGAGATTGACCTGCACATTGTAAAATCATTCAAAAACTTAAAAAAAAAAAATTCATCTTCTTAAAAGATATACGAATTGCAGTTTATAAAACAGTCATTGATAGAGTCATTCAACTTTTTTAATACATACATATAAACATTTAACCTTAACAATAAAAAATAATTCAACAAGTTTTTACAAGCCGGATCTACCTAGATTCTGCAGTATAACTTTAAAAGAATAGGTATTTTCTTTAAACGAACAACAGATTCAAAATAACTTTAAACGAGAGATCAGAAATTTATCAAATAGCGTTTTCTTGATTTCCTCCATTAGAAATGACCATAATGCAACAAAAAATACTTTGCCACAAAAAAAGGACATACAATTTTTCACCTAACCATTTTGGCCTTAACACAAAAAATTCATATTTAATAGATATGTAAGTCTTTGAATCTTGGATTTAAGAAATGTAACAATTTTGTATGTTCAAAAACTTCATGGATGTAATTGGGTATTAACAGCGTAGATCCCATAACTACATTGTAGAGCATCATTAAATAAAAATATATTAATAATGTCTTTTATTAAAAATTAACAGTTATAAGGTCATTCAAAATTTAAAAAAAATATATACAGGGTTGATTTTATTTAGTGGTACACATTTTATTATTTCAATCTGTAATTAAATAAGTGCAAACTCCATGAGGAGTACAACCAGACCTCTTATCTCTGAACAGTGCCAGCAGAGACGGTGGTAAAGAGCATAGAAGAAACGTTTTTGGAATCGGTGCATAAATATTCATAACTTATTAGGTATTACTTCTTTAATTTATCAGAAAGAACCAATTATGAAATAGCCATGATGTATTAAATGAGGAGAGGTAATAGACAGTTGACAACAAAAATAAATAAGACTCTATTTAACCTCTAAAAATGAAGAACTTTTTTCAAAGAAAAATCTGAAATGAATTGGTCATACAAAAAAATGGCTCCATAAAATACACCGAACCAGAAAAAAAAATCAATCTTAGACCGAACCTCAACACTATTAAAGCATTTACTCTTCAACAACATATGCATGACAAGCACTTATACAAAAAAAGACGAAGATTTTATATTAGAAAAAAAAGTGTAGCTTTAATTAAGAATAAAATGTTATTAACATATTAATATTTTTAGTCATTCTAAAAGTAATTTAATTAAAAGAGATGTAATGTTTTTTTTTACTGTGTTTGGGTTTACCTAATTAAAATATACTCATTAAATCATTTTTTATATTTTTTTAGTTAAAAATATTTGATGCAAAAGAATAATGAAACTTCATCGCTTCATAAGAAAGAGAAAAAAAAAAAAGAACATTAAAAACAAAGACAATTTAAGATAAAGATGTTGCTTTTTCGTTAGGAAAAATATATATATATATTTGCTACGCATAGGTACAATTCTTTATGGAAAAATACAAGACACGCAATCAAATTTGTGTTACAGATATGGTCTATTAATTCTTTTCCTTGTGTTCATTCTTACACAAAATTACTATAATTATGTACGTACAACTTTTAATCGGATGGTAAATGGATTCCTTTTTCGTTAAAAATTTTTAATTGCAAAAAAAAAAAAAAATTGTCAGTATAAATATACATGGTATTTCCAAACATACATAGAGTCCACTCCTGTATTCGTTTTTGAAAACAAAGTGCATGAAATATTTGTATTCAAGTCAGATTGGTATGTGGTGAGTATGTCTAACAGCCTCAATGGAATTTTAAATTTCAAAAATATGTTCAAAGATCTTGCACATTCTAATGAAATAAAATTAATATTGTGTATTAATTGCTTTTACTACCATTTTTGATTTGTCTAACAGGTTACTAGTTGTGATTTAATGTATTTAGTTATTTGAGACATATACTGACTACTCTATGTAACTCTTTTAATGTATATGTGAGTACATATGTGGCCTGCCAACACAAAAGCAGGCTAGAATTATTCTTCTCAAAATTGAGTGTGGATAAACTCTCAAATCTTCGATAAATTATCGTCAATTTCTATCAACCCATCGGGGCCAAATATTGGTTCTAATCTTTAGCTAAAATTACTGGGTATATAAATCCATCCCAAAAAATTGGGAAACAAAAATTTTAATTGAGTAGAATATGTCAATGAAATATTAGACTCTATTCAGTGGCGCCTCTAGGCCCTTTTTGAGGCCTTATTTTTGATAATATATATATATATAATAAACCAATTTATATAAGTAATTATATTATTTTTTTGGGCTTAACAGCCTCTCCCCAAATAAAGAAACAATATCAAGGGTTCTGGCTCAGGGTGCACACGTTCTATGTGACCACTTTTGCGCACTCTCTTAGGCAAACGCTGGTACTTATGAAGCTGATATATATATATTTTTTTGGATGGTTCGATCTTGTACCAGTTGGAAAAAAATGGCAACAATGAACGTATTCGTTGTCCCAAATAATTTGAAGCCTCTGAAGTTGATTTTTGAGAAAACAGCAATGCAGGTTGAGTCTCAAATGGCTCCAAGACAATTTTGAGGACTTCATCTCGCCCAACTTTTGGCTTCCAAGCAAGACGGAACTAAATTCGATGGATTTTTGTGCGTGTGGCATGATCGAATGACAAACAAATCGAACCCCTTGTAACACTAAAAACAACTTATCTATTGGATCAAAAAAGAATTCCAGGATATACCATGGAACCAAGTAGCGAAGGGACACCCACGCTTTTGGCCCCTATTTAAACTGTAATTGAGGCTGGAGGTAATGTTATTAAATAAGATAAATTACAATCCATCAAATTTGCAGAATCTGATTTTACCTTTTTAAACTGATAAGAAATTGGTTATAAACTATAGCTAACAATATTGGATATCGTAACCACTCCCACAAATTTGTATACAAGTTCTGTAATTGATTCAAATATGTCAATAAATTTTTGGGCTCTATGGAGTGGAATCACTAGGCCCTCTTAGATCAGCTACAATCACCTGTGAGAGAAAGGAAAAAGACACACATCCCCACACAGTATATAGCAAGGCTATAAAGGCTGGAATTATTCCGATGTGGATCTTTAATTCTACTCCAAGTCCAACAAGAACTTAAACTTATTACTCTTAAGCAATCCCTCACTGTTACTCTTTGTCCTTTTGGAGCACACGCATAACTTTATAGATGGATGTTCTGTCTTTAAAAATTAAATAATAATGACAACATCTTTGAAAAAATAAGAAGCTTGTTCAGATTGCCTAAAAAAATAAATTGCTCCCGCTCTCTAGGACATATTTTATACATCTCTGTACAATGTAAACCTCTGGCAATATTTATGTACATACATTCAATACTTTAACGTAAGAAATGGCACGAGTCTATACCTATATGAGCATTACTCAATGCTGTAATACAATCTCACTTGTGTTATTGAGAAGGTCATTTATCACAGTAACTTTAAAATACACGTACGACATAAAATGTAGATATATATACAGTATACACACACACACAAAATATCAGTTTGATCGCTTGTGTATAATACTTCAAGATTCAAAGATTCATAAATGGATTTGACACATACTTACTTTATATTTGTATGTATTTTTGGCTTCCTTATTTGATGACATTGACCAAAACGTGTCATAGATTTTAAGGTTTGATACATACGTGTTTTACTCTCAGTTATAACAGCAATTCATTGTAATCCTACCATTTTTAAAAGACAATAATATTCACAGGGTAGGGATGGGCGTTTTTACAAAAAATTTAATTTCATGTGAATAGCAATGGGTTTTTGAAATTTTTCTCCAAGAAATTTATTATTTAAAATATTTTTTCTTGAAATTTATTTTTGGAAATTTTTTCCAGATATTTAATATTTGAAATACGTTTTGAAGAAATTTTATTTTGCAAATTTTTTTCCAAAAGATTTCATACTTAAATTTATTTTCCCAAAAAATTTCTATTTTAAACGTAATTTTTAAAATTTTGTTGGCAAAAAAATTTAATTTTTTTGTAAATCACTGTAGATTTTTGAAATGTTTTTCGAAAAAAATTTATATTTTACATATTTTTTCAAGAAGTTTATTTTTGGTATTTTTTTTCCAAAAAATATTTAATACTTGACTTTTTTTTCCGAAAAATTTTTAGATTTTAAATATAATTTTTAGAATTTGTTGAACCAAAAGTAAGTTTTTTTAGAACAACTGGATTTTTTAAATTTCTTTCCAAAAAAGTTAATATTTTGCAAATTTTTTCAAAAAATTTAATTTTGCAAATTTTTTTCCAAAAATTTAACATATGAATATTTTTTACAAAATTTTTCTATTTTTTTCTTTTCAAAATGCAATTTTTTGACTGACTGTGGTTTTTTAAAAATTTTTGAGAATAATGTAAATTCGTTTGTCTATAATGAATTACTTCAAAATAGATATTTATACACTTGGAGGTGTTTCCGCAGGATATTATTTGGGTGCGAGTGTCTTCATTTTTTGGAAGAGACAAACAACTTTTTGTTGTCTTTCCTTGAATTTGAGTAAATTACCTATTTTTCGTCGTTTGGCCGTTCAAATTTTTTTCTGAGCAAGCCCTTAAGTCCTCCCCCCCCTCCTAACTGCGGACGGTCCTGACCTTAAACAAACATCTTTTCTATAATAGTCTTCCAATGGAAAATTCATATTTAACCTTTATTTCAAATATTTAAAACTTTTCCTATTTCTATGAACAATTATATTTATGTTCTTATTTTGGAAAAAAAAAAAATAATAATTAAAACGATTGAATTTTTTTACAAAAAATGACTTTAATACTTTTTTTTTTGTAGATTATCCTATTAGTAAAAAAATTAATTATATTTGCAATAGTGTGTGGATATTTTTTCTCAGTCTTATTATCATTCATAATATTATTTTACCATAAAGGGAAGAAAGTTTGGATGACTTGAATAAGGTGGTATATACTTGTATGGGTATTGAAAATAATAATTTCCTTTTATGGAGGAAAAAAGGCAAAAAATAAACTGTCAGTGAATGGGTAGCATATTAATTTCAAGTCAAAAATTAAATTTTTCTACTTATTGTACAAGTTGTGATAATGTGGAAAGTCTTTAAGAAGTTTTGGGTCTATGATGATCAATCAAAGTTTGTTTCATAAGACGTATTTCCATCCGATTCGCACTTGTATTTAAGATGTACGATGGAATGAGATGATAACTCTAAAATTTGAGACCTATACATCCCTCCATAAATACAATTGCCCAAATATTAAATTTAAAAGAACAATTCATATGCAAAACTGGAAGGATACTATCATGAATATTCATCATTCAACGAGGAGCAACCTTATTAGAGAAAATAAACAAAACAAACTTGGATTATCTTTACAATGCCCATATGGGATTTAGTAATCTATATTGACAACAAATAATTTGAGAAGTAATTATAATAATTGGATGTTATCAAAAAAATAACAAGGGCTTCACTCTTCTTTTTAACTCATAAAAAAGTAATCATTGGTAACTTATAAATTATTTATGTTAATAATTATTGGAGTAGTCGAAAAACATGATGTCTCCATTGGTGTTCAATGTTATTTTTACGCTATGTATCATTTAATCATTAGCCAGATCAATAAATGTTCCATTCTGTCAACTGCACAAAATAAACAAGACTAAAACATAAATTTCTTTGTAAAAATGGACTCTTGCCAAATGAAAAAGTAAACATCCAATGGCTAGTTATTTTACTTTTGAACAAAGGTGTTAGTTATATGGGTCGAAGAGGAGAATAGTGACACTCTTAGGATTAGTTCTGACACATTTGAATGTTATGCCCAACTTGGATTTACAAGCAATAATTATTATGCAAGACATAATTTTGGTCAATACACTTGTTGGGTAAATAAATAGATAACTAAGACTTGGACCCGTTCACACTTTTTCCGTTTATCCGTGCATTTCCAAAAAAACTATCTTTGGTTGTTCATTTTGTAACTTGTTTGTGTTCATTTGTTCATTTTTTTAAACGAAACGACGGTCCTAGTCTATTTTTTTATGGAAAAATAAATTCCTCCCGAGGTGAAAATATATTTTTATCGAAATTTGAAATGTAGGCATTCACAAAGAACAATATTATGTTTTCTTTTGTAATAATTGTTATATTTTGTTATATAAATACTTAATAAGCTTAGTGCAAAATACAAGCCCTTCATATATCCTCTTAATGTTTCTAAAAACCAAGGAAATATATTTAACAATATTAATAAATCTCTTAATGTATGAAAAGTATATTTTGCAACTGGAATTTAATGTTTCCAATTCGTTTGTTCTTTACTTTTAGGTATATAGCAAATACATTAAACAATGTTTATTTTGATCAATTTCATGATTGATTCATACTTGCTAATACATGCATATCTTTACATGATTTAATAAAAGATAAATAACTATTAATTATGAGTATTGTCACGATACCTACGCTGATGGGTTGAATTCCAATTAACCCTTGTTAAGGTGCGAACAATTATTAAACATCGTGTGGTCCTTACTTTTCAAGCATAATCGTTTACTAAAGATATTGTTTTCGAGCTCAATTAGTTTTATATCATTTTAGTCTTGGATTTTCAACCTTATTTTTAGTGATGTACAACTTGTAAAATATTTATTTAACCCAAGTACCCCCCATCATAAAACATTTTTTTGCACCAGTGATACAGCAAATGTAAAATACTCTTTCAAAATCTCAAGTATCCCCAGGAGTGTACTCCAAGGGATACGCCTACCCCTTTTTGAGAACCCCTGTTTTAAGTAATACCCGACTAAACAAAGAAAATACAACATATTGATGAAACAGCCTGTGACATTTGGCTGTATGTATTCCCTGAATTTATAAACAATGAGTGCATTCTGCGTCTGAAGTTTAAATCATTCTCTGAATTTGTATAGTCAAATTATACTTTCTGTCATAATTATATTTTATTTAAAAAAAATTATTTTTTCCTTAGGATCAACTAGTCTTGGAATGAACAATGAGTTCCCAGTGCTAAAGGGATATACAAAATTATTTTTCTAGGTCTGGCAGCACTATTTTTGATTATGATGCCGAGTTTGAGTGCGATCTGTAAACTAGTTTCCTTGCAACAGCTGGATAAGTCAGACCTTACTTTGGGATGAACTTTCTTTGTGGTGGAAAGAGGGAAATTAACTATCCAGGGGTGAAACAATCCGGTGAACTTTCATGTTACCGAATTTTTTTAATAATTAAAAATATGTTTTATTATATTTTATTTTATAAAGGACAGTTGTACAGGAAAATGGCTTATAAATTAAAAATCGGAGAGGATCTTCGACATGTTCAGTACCCGGCCGAATAAAAATTTATCAGTGTACGTTTTTAAATGCATAAATACTGGGATACTACTAGAGGACCGGTATACTGAACAACACTGATATACAGTGTTTCAAAGTTATGACATCACGTCTCAAAATATTCCTTGGAGGCAGATATATCCCTGATATAATATTTTGCAAAAAAAAAAAAAAAGGAAACAAGATTGTTATTATTTTCACTCAAGGATTTGATGGGCTCCATAAATTCAAAAGCACACACGTATTTATATTACCTCATATAACAATACAATAATAATATATTTTGTATGATTTGTTGTGAAGGTATGAAGTCATTTATAAAAATAATTGTAGATTAAATTGAATTATGCGAATGAGGAAGAAATATACTGAACCCCATGTGGCGATAAACGTGAATATTTCAATGTATGTACATATATTCGTTTTGCCTAAATTATAAGTATCAAAACTTCTTTGAAATAGGGATTTAATGTTATAATTATTTCATCTTTAAAGGAGAATTATATATAGCCTTTTATAAATTTAAAATTGAAATATTCATCATTAGAGGTGTATAAAATATGACATGTTCTTATACTAAAAAATAATGAAATCCTCACAATTTGATGAAGAATGTTTTGTAGGAGAACAGCTTAGTTTTCACAAAATTGTATTTAATTAAATGCGAATAGCTATGAGATGGCATCAATCATCACATATTTTATTATTTTACAGCTTCGTGTTACTCAAGTATTAGCTTAACCCTGCAATGCCTTTTTTGGCTCAAAAAAAAAAAATCAATTGAAAAACTTTTCATGTGATAATTAAACAGAAAAAAGGATTTTAAAAAATACATAAAGAAAAAAATATGAAATTTCGTCTCTAATTGATTTTGTATACAATGTTTTTTTAGCTATCGGTCATATCACACCAAAACAAGGACGACATGTAGCCACATATTTTGAAACTACCTAGTTTAAAAAAAAGGTATATACAACATAGGTAAAAAATTATAAATATTTGCTTGCAATAATTTTATTAGATTAAGAGAAAGGGGTATATAAAATTAACAAAATCTAATATTTTTTCTTTATAAAAAGGCGTGGAAATTTAAGTAGACTCTCACTTCGAGATCAATAACTCGATATTTTCTTATCTAATGATGTTCAAATTTCGTTTAGAAATTTATATAAGTATATTTAATTTTAAAATGTAAATTGTATTCTTGGTGAATGAACTCATTCGGATATGCAACCCCTTAAAAAAGTTGAAAGTAATCTACAAGACAAACTTTAGTTTACACGACAGAAAATAAAAATAATAATTTTGTTAGATATTTCGTTACATTTTTTGAAATTTTTGGACGTTTTGGCATGGAGGGACACTTATGCAGTTGAGGCAAGGAAAAGGGAAGGGGGAATCGAAAAAACTATGTTAAAAAAATCCAATAAAACATTAGAATTGATATACAACTAATGTACTATTACGTATGTTGTAAAATTGGTGCATATTGTTTTGAATTTTGCAACAACAAAAAAAAAAAATGTTATCTCAATATTACTCCTTAATACGCCCCAGTAGCAACGCTAGCCCCTTTTAGGAAGAGTTTAAGCCCCCTTAAAAATATTGTGGAGCCCCCAATTTTTGTATCATATCTTATGTATATTTATAGTATAAGTCTGTTTCTGGAGTGATTACAGATGGAATCCAAAATGATGGAACATATCAGTCTCAAATTTAGAAAATAGGCTTATAAAATAACTCGGCATGTTTGTATTTCATTTTATAGACCTCTATGGTAATTAAGGGCTGCTGTTGATCGAAATAAGAACAAATTTCCCTTCTCTCATTCTATATCTCTCTCCTTCTCTCTGTTTCTTCCCTTTTCCTTTTTCTCACTGTATCTCTCTACACCCCTCTCTCTCTCTGTCTCTTTTCTTCTACCTTCATTTCTAGTTTTCCTATTTTTTTATTTAACGTATATAGATATAAAAAAAAACTATTTATATAAATAATAATATAAGTGTGCTGATATTTTTTGGGGCTACCCCTCCCCCTCCAATAATGAAAGCTAGCAACGCCCCTAAAATGTCCTTATGAGAAAAGTGAGCCTGCGAGTCTTTATTGACTAATATCATATTTTCTCTTCTCTAAACATATATGTTAGTCCCTGAAAATACAACATATCTATTCATAGCAATGCTTTGACTACTTCAATGTCGGTGTATCTTCAAAAAGATTTGTATATTTTTATAAATGGTATGATAACCTTCCCCCCTCTTGTATTTGCTATATATATATATATATATATTAAACCATTATATTATATGGTTCCGTTTGAAATAAAAGTAAGATCATTAACATGTTTTTTTAAAATGTATAATTCCTGACTCACTCATTGCTATTAATAATTTATGAAAACCAATGAAAAAGTAAGCCAGAAAGGATGTCGAACCACTGCCTATCATAACCAATACTTTTTTATCCTAATTAATTAATGGATTAAGTATGTTAAATGTAGGAACGAACGCCGGTAACTCTGTGGGATAGGATTCCGATTATTTGACTAAGTCCGCCATATTAGTTGAATAAACAACCAAATCTTATTCATTTACTCTTATTAATTTTTAATTAAAGACTATTCTTTTCTATTATCTTGTCCTAGGAGGTCATCATAGAACAATCAAACATAAGTACTTCACTGTTACCATCTATCAAAAATTATGCTATAAGGGTAGTTTTTTTTTAAACATTCCTAATTTTCTCTACTCATCCTATCCCCTACAAGCCGGTTTTAATACAAACACAAAGTAATTGAGAGGATGTTCGGTACAGTTGTTACTCTACCATGTCAGTTGCTCATTATGTTTCGATTCGCAGGCGTAGCCCGTTTTCTTTTATCAAGATGAAAAACGTAGTGCAATTTAAATGATAAATTAGACAATATGTTTTTGGCTAAAGCAGTCAGGTACACTACTCTACTTGTCTAATAATTAAGAAAACGGTTCAAGCAGGATAGTGCGAACCCACTGACAATGATTTGCTTGGAGCAGCCAAAAAACAACCTTACGTCCTGTTTTGTTTAGGAAAATATTAAACAAAATGAGAAAAATCCTGGTCAATTGATTAATACAATCTCTGATAAAATCGACGTAGAGTCCAGTTAAATTGTCTATCGTATCATCAGTGAATACCTACAGTGTTACAGCTACTCACGTTGCAAGGTACATCTATTAATACCATCAAACAGGGACAAAAGAGTCACCCACAGAAAGACTTTGATCAAGCTAGATAGACGGATCCTGTTAAAGATCTTGTCTGGTTCTTTTCAGATAAAAAAAATCTGTCAAACCAACAAACCCTGACTTGAGGAACAATAGATGATTGGAAAAAGCCCTTACAATGTCTCTAAGATCATAAAAGCCAAGTGGCCTCAGCAAGTTATAGTTATTGGTGTTGAAGGTCACGTTATGCAACCCTTCATCTTCAAGAAGGCCCTGAAGGTCAACACCAAGGTTTACATAAGTGTACCGCTTACCAAAATATTTCCTGGATTCTCAGCATCATGAAAAACCGACCTTAGATCTGGCTTCAAGATGAGCACCTTGTCACACCAGTAAAAGAACAGTCAACTTTCTTGATTATGATATTTTGATGTACGTCCATCCGATTTTTTGGCCTCCTAACCCTCTAGAAATTAAAACCTCCTGACTATTTTGACTGAGACAATGTTGAATGGGTTTCCAATGAAGGTCCCCACAGCATTAAATGATCCCCGAGAGCTGGGAAAAGGATGGCCATTCTGTATTTTACCCAGTGGGACAGTGAAGAAGGCAGTGGGACGTTATGAAGTTGAGCACCTTCAGCCTCAATCACACGCTCCAGGCGACCCCGGAACACTTTTCACACGTTGACAACGTAGTGCATTGACATCGATCCTAATCTTCCTCAACAGATTGCTTCAAGAACTCAATACTGTTGTGTCATTGTCTACAGATCTTGCTTTCAATTTGCCAACAGATGTTGTAATCAAGGGGATTCAGGTCAGGGCTCTGCAGTAGCCAGAATTCATACGGCTGGAACTTCATTTTTTGGCCATCCAATCCAACACAATTTTTGCAGTATGTGCAGGAGCTCCGTCCTGTTAAAAGCAATAATTGGTTTTCTTTTATTGCTTTGTGATTTTGCAAGCCTTAGGAAGTACTTTTCTCTATAAAATCATCAAGTAAACCTTGCTAGTCAATCTGTATCCAACGGAGAAACAAATTGGCTTCAATCTGTACCCTTCAGATGAAACAATGCTGAGCATCATTACTGAGGGTGGATGTTTTGTGGTGGACCCTTCAAAAAGGTTACAATTGACTTTTTCAACTATTGTACACAAGATCCACTGTAAATCTCTACTCGTTCGAAAAGAGCAAAATTCTGTTTCCATGATACCTCAGGTCATTCTAAAGTTTTTTGCACCGATCAAATCGAAATTGTTTTGTTGTTGAATAGTAAGGGTAGTTTATTAAGCCGGAGATACTTGCCACCAGACTTTTTTATGGGTCGCCGGGCACTTCTTCTTCTAATCCATCATCGTCATCTATTGAATTTTCTAAATAGCTATGTCTTCACCATTGTTGACGTTAGCCCTGGCCCTCCAAGGGGTGGTTCTGCAGATAATAAGGGTCTTTAGAACATCAAAATGGCTAAATCCGACGTGGACTAAACGAGCCACTTCTTGCCTTTTTTTTGTACCATTTTTGTTAATATCTATCCTAGAAACTTGGTAAATAAGACGTTCAAAAGGTAAAAAATCAGCTGTTCGGTTTTGTTTACGCAACTTATGCATAAAACTAAGCAGAACCTCTCAAAACACAATTAAAGTCATGTTTCAAAACTTTTGGACGGCCTGGTAAGTTTTATTTTAAAGTATCAAATTTATGTCAAAAATATTCCTTCAAATTGTTACCTGAAAAAAAAAAAAAAAAATCACCTCCATCAAAAAACTGAGCTATTAACCCTCTCCCCTAGAGATAACCCAAAATCAATTTTGTATTGTAGTATAAATAATAATTAGGTGGAATTGAAGTTACCGTCCTAAGAGAATCTCTTTTTCTAAGTCTATGAACAGAACACCAAAAATTGTTAGAAAATTGAATTTATGTCAAATGACCCTTCCCCTCTTTTATGCAACAGTCGTGTTGTGTTGGACCTTATTTAGGACAGAGGACCGCTGTCCAATCCAGTCTAACTTGTTAGCCCTTGAAGAAAATAAGATCGATCCCTCAGATCGTCATTAAGAGTGTTTTTCCTGATTTTTAAATTATATTATAGAATAAATTCCATAACTAAGCAAACATATATCTTTGTATTTTAATGAAAACATGAATCTATTTTGCAAGATATGTGGAATAGAGTGGTTATAATGTTTCCAATTTCAATTACTGCTAGTGCAAAAAAATTGTCATATGGCGGAAAATTACCTATACAAAATTGCATTGTCCAACAAGGTCAGCTTTAGGTCAAACATTTTGTTCCAATTATGAAAGAAGGGAAGGAACTCTTTACTTAGGGAATTTAAGTAATAAAAATATATTTTTAGTGAATTTACAGAAAATAATTTTGATAGATTTATTTAACTTATAAAAAGTGTAAAAAAAAATTATTATTAAAATTGTATATGGAACAAAGAAAAAAGTTTAGAAATTTGTTGGTCTGCGTAGAGTGCACATACTTTTTTTACATTTTAGAAAGGAAAGATCCAAATTTTCTTATGATATTTTTTATTTTTGCTCCATGAGGTTACTTTAGAAACATAGACTTCATAATGTTTGTTATAGATTAGAATAATGTCTATAAAAATTAATTTATGCAAAATAATGATAAATGATGAATTGTATGAAATAAATAACTTTTGTCTCCTTTCAAACTTTGAGCTAGATGTGCTACTGAGAGACGACATCATAGGAAAATGAAATTTTACATAAGTTATTTTCTTAACACATTGCAACTTTTCTTAACCAGCCGTAATCGAAAGTTGAAAAACAAACCATCTTAACGTACAATGATCCTAATACTTGTTTCAAAAATCGTATTTGGCTTAATAAACCATCGACATTTCTAAGAAAAATTCCAAAAGACTGACAATTAAAGACCGTTCTAAGGACTCGCAGTGTTCTAGACTGGTTTCATGAAACAATAGTCTTAAGGATGGGTTCTAAGAATGGACTTGACCAAATAAATTGATTTGATTGATACAAGACCATGCATCAGTTTATTTTTCTCATGAAATAAAGCTTTTTAAAAGATTTCTTAAGAAATTGATCTATTTGTTTCATTAACTATACCTCTAAAATGGCACCGGTTTTAGTCTATAACACCCTTCTGTGACGTCAGTAATAACGCTCTCTTCCTGATCAGGTTTTCTAAAATATTTCTGTATCATCTTAAAAAAATATTTCACTAGTATCCTTAAAAACTTTGCTTCAAATATTTAAGACCATCCCATTCAGACAGCTTCCATAACAACTAACAAATGACCATATAAATAATTACTATACCTTTTTTTTAATTAGAAAAATCTATATTTGACTGCCTGATTATGTACCTTTGATTTTTTTTTTCATGGAGGGAGTAAACGCCTTAAATTCAAAAATCTACAAATTTAAATTGGTTTCTCTTTTTTTTTTTAAGGATCTTTATTTTTCAATCACAGCATGGGGTCTATCATGAAATAACATAGCACTGGACGGTCTGGACATATATATATATATATAGATACACAACATGGGTATTGTTAAGCTTGTACAAATGGGTGATTTATTGTGTTTTTTTTTCTAAGGAGGAGTTGGAAGATGAACAAAGATAAAAGCAAAATTACTCCTTTTTCCCCTGTTACAACACATGCCACACAACTTGCGCGTGCAAAAACTATATAGATCGTTTCAAAAAGAAAAAAAAGAAGAAGAAGGTAATAATAACAAACGGACCAATTCATTACTATCTATTCATTCAACGTCCCAAAAACCAAAATATAAATATTATTTACTTTTTTCGGTTCAAAAAAGTTGATAGAGCGACAGATAATCAACTATTCTAAAAATATATCCTATCAATAATCTAAATATTTTTTGCAAATTTTTATTTGTAATACATATGTATACATATTAGTGTGGGGCTAATTTTTCAAATTTCCAAAGAGTTGGGGTCTTAATGTCTCAAAATGTTCCTTTTGATCTTAAAAAAATGAATATGGAAAGTTTGAACCATTTATAATAGTATTCAAAAATGGCTGACTGGCTTTAGACTTTTGAAATTTTACAGGAATAGGGCAGCAAAACATCGACTCCAGAGATGATTTAAGAAATATATATGAATAATTTTATATTTTCTAAAATTGGCAAAAAAAAAAAAATGTTAACAAAACATGTAGACAAGGATCTTCTTGATGTGTGAGAACTTCTGTTTACCTTTGGTCCAGAAAAAATAATATATCAGATTCAAGTCTGTGGAGGAAGGAGGATAAATATCGTTGGACATGGGCAATTTCTTCCTTGTGATAACTCCTTTTTGTGTTCTAGGTCTCCACTAGGGCCGTCCTCAATTCCACAATTCCTTCTCCTATCGATTTCTGTCATCTTTGAGAGCTCAGAATTGCTAATATCTAGACTTTCGTTCACCAAAATTATAACAGGGCACCTGCATTCTGCTATAGAAAAGGGAATAGGCTGAAAAAATCTGCCGTTGTTGACTCCATGTTGGTGTTTTCCTTCGAAATGAAATATTAATATTTCACCACAAACAAAGCATACCACAATTTCCTTTTCATATATGGTGAAAAAATCTAGAAATCTAAAGCTTTGATTTAGTTGCTATCCTTACCTTACCCTTGTAATATGATGGGGTCTTAGTGTCTCAAAACACTTCCTTTGGTCTAAAAGTACCATATGAAATTTTTAATACATCAGAAAAATGTTTAGAGATAGCTCAAGAACCTTCAAGTTTTAAAATTTTACATTATTTAATATAAAATTGTTTTTTATTTCATTTTCTCTCTATATTTCAAAAATGGTCTAAGTGTCTCAAAACCTTTCGTTTGGTATACAATACCATATGAAGATTTTGAACTGTTTTGAAATGTCTATAGAGGTAGTTCACCCACATGGAAGTTTTAAAAATTTGCCCTTTTTTTATGTATAAATCCCAATACCATCTATATCAGGGATCACTAACCTCTCCTGTGCTAAGGACCAGATTCATTATAAATAATATTGGCCAATAAATTTTATCCGTCTTAATCATGAATTACGTAATGGTCATATTTCGGACAGGAGGCCTTGGGTCAGAATGTTTTTCAAGCATTCATGGGTCTATAGTTATTCTGCACAGAAATCACTTTTTACAAATAAATATCTTTGTTTTGATATTTAAAAAGGAAAGAAAATTAAAACGTTCTTCATTACCCAGGGGTTTGGGAACATCTGATCCATGTACTACACATTACAGTTTCTTCATTAAAATGACAAATTTAGTCAAAAAAAAAACAAAAAACTATATCAAATTTTTGTATAAATATTAATTTGCATCTAGCATTTACAAGTCCACAACAAGGATAATGCTAGTTTAAAAAATTATATATTTCCGTCTATCCATTTTTTTTTATACTGCATTACTGTCAAACGATGGGTGGACATACAATACATAACATTTTATGTCAAACCTGGTCTAAGAGCACTTAAATTTATCCATGTCACTGCACTTAGTCTCCATATTCAGTTATTTAATTAAGAATCGTTACAAAATAAAAAAACCTTTTTCAAGAGTTGACGACATAATACAATTTTAACTCTACGTGTATTTTTTAATGATATGCACAAAAAAAAAAAAAAAAATAAGCAAACTTTGATGATTTAGGTGGCTTTTAAATATATAAACATGTGTAAAATATAATAACTTTATAACCGTCAAATTATCATCAAATACTTTTATGATCAGTTCAAAATTTGAAGATGATCTCTTTATACAGAAAATAATATTTTATGACTCTAAAACTATCATTTTTGCAAATTTAAAAATTAGCTTCACCCTATTATTTATGTACATTCTACATATAATATTTCATACTGACAATTGATGGATTGCTTCTGCTCTATTGATTACATTTTATTATGGCTTTGAAATAGTCTTTTTGTAAATACAAAAATATTCATTTGAAATCAAATCTAAATAATATATTGACTAAATAACAAAAGTAACTTTGATGCAGCTCAAAAAATATCTCTATATTTGAATAAAATAATAATATCGAGTCGGATTCCTTTTCAATGTTTTTTTTTGCTGTACTGGACTGAATTGATTTGAAATACTTTTTTGTAGAAAAAAAAAAATATTCAATTCAAATCATATGTTTATACATTGCAGTGATTGACTAGATACTCAGGTAACTTTATTTCAGCAAAAAAACCTTTATTTTAACAAAATATAATAAGTCGGAGTCTTTCTCAAAGTCGTTTTAGCTTGACTGGATTTTATTTTAAGTATGTATGTGGATACTGAGTGAAATAATAATGACTTAATGCTATGATTGCTTCTAAATATTTTATATTTGCAAAACTTTTATTGTTTTTTTATTAGGTTTTTTTTTATTCATTGTCCATCAACTTTTACGATTATCGAAAACGTTTATTTTAGCTGATTGATAAAGAAAAAAAAATAATTTTATATTTATTAGATAATAATTTTGATATTTTTCATAAGAAATATTTGAAAACACATTTCGCAGAAGGTTTTTTTAGATTAATGTCGTAACTACATAAAATTGCTCCTATATTTATTCAAAATAAATATAAGAGCAATTTTATGAAATTATTACTTCATCACTTAAAAAGAAAAAGAAATGCATTAGCGTTGTAAAATATGAACGGAAAAAGTACAAGTGATACAAAACTTGAACTTCAAATCTGTGCAAAGTGTAAGACAACGTTTTATTTTTGCTTAGTTCAAACATATATGAAACCTATAGGTTTCACTCTACTCTTAAACCTGGTTGCACCAATTAATCATAACTTAAAGCAGGTTTTAAATTAGCTTACATATATCAGTATCAAAAGTTCCGTATTTAAGATTTAGCTATGCAATATGGTGGATTTAGGAGAGCATTGGAGGTACTTATCTCGTACCAAACTTTGTAAAAATAAGAACCAGGAAGAGTATCAAATGTATTTTCTAAAAGAAAACGTCAAAACAGCTTTACATCCATATTTTAATCTAAAAAATAATAATATACAGGGAGCGGGGATCAAATTGTCGCCAAAATATTTTTCTACAAAAAACAACACAAAATATACATTTTTAACTTTTTTATTGAAAATCAAAAATATGACGAGCATATGGATATAGAGTAGCTATTCATTCGATATAATCACCGTTGGCATCAATAACGGCCTCAATAGGGCCTCGGAACCGGCCGCAGGCTCTTCTGACCCTCTCATTGTCCATGTTGCCGAATACCTCCTTGATGGAGTCCATCAGGCTGGCCTTGGTGCTATGGAGATGTCTGTTGGTATGTCTCTCGACATAGCCCCAGACAAAATAGTCCAAAGGATTAAGGTCGGGAGAGTTAGGAGGCTACAAATCCTTGGTTACGACGTCATAACAGTTTTCGGTTAACCACTGCATGGAGATTTTGGACACATGGCAGGGTGCTGAGTCCTGTTGCCACACCCAGGGCCTGTCTCCGGCCACCCCCGGACTTGGTAGGGTAATCCTCAACCATCTTCTTCACCTTGTCGACAAAGTCGGTGTCCCTGACCTTCCTGTCGGCGCCCTCCTCCTTGGGTGCCCTCTTTATGGTGGCATCAACATCCCAGGTGTCCTCTAGCTTCTTATGGATACGCTGAACAGTCCGTAAATTCACTCCTAAACTTGAAGCAATCGTTGAATTGGAGATTTCACCTCCATTATTAACCAATGCCATGACTACGGCGGACCTCGAAAGCTCCTCGTTCCACTTATAGCTCTTTATCTCCTCATATGATGACGGCATGATGCTAACTGAACTACGTATCGTCAGCTGACGAGAATAGCTTTCCTATTTGGTAACCGGTTTTTTATTTGATAATGTCGTCTTCAAGTTATCAAGGTTTAAAGTAGGCGAAAGTTTGATCCCCGCTCCCTGTATGTCACATTGACAATAAAAAAGGTTCTACGCATTTATCTTTGCTTTAAGCTCCACTGGCGGTAAAACGGGCGCTGTTTTGGCTGAAAAAATATTAAAATAATGGGCCAGGAGTTTAACTGAAAACTAGCGCCAATCTAACGTTACGATAATTTTGATTAATATAAATATTAATATTAAAAAAAAGGTATTTGGCTGACTAACCATTGTCAGTTAGCCAAATACCAAATATTATCCTAGTCATTATGAAGAGTCATCTGAAAAAAGTAAAGGGTCCTTGGAAGGTTTCCAAATTTGGCCAGTACGACTGGAAAGGATAATTTTGTGATGTAGGTGTTGAAGTTAGAATGGTAGAGACTGCTGTGTTCTTCTAGATTAATAAGTTGCCAAAGTTATACTTTGGATGTGGCAACAAGGATGAACCCCTTGTCAGGTTCCAGACAAAACACTCAAATATCGAAAAAGTTATTGATACAACAACCTCTTCTAAGAAATTTAGCCTTCTATATCCTTAGACTTGAATCCTATCGACTATTTATAGTAAGACTAAATTGAAATAAAAGATAGTAGAAAAATCCAAATCAACATTGTTTCATTGGTGATCTCTATCAAGGGCAGCATGGTTAATATATTTTATGGCAGTTGCATCTACAAGGGGTGTGCTGAAGCCCTCCCCCCCCCCTCAGTTTTCAAAATACAATCAAGAGTAATTTTTTATATTAAGGAGGTAATGCCTTGCTATATAATATATTAATAATGTTGTTTGACAATTTTTAAATTCATAAATTGAAAAAATAATTTGTATTCAAACTTTAAGTGGCGTAGATTTTAAGTTCTATCCCTAACATTATACACATGGTAGTTTAGGTTCATGAATAACATCATTCAAACAATAATAATATGGGGGTTCTCTAATGGACAAAATTGTGTAAAACTATAATTTCCTCCAACTATGGGACCCTAATTTGAAGAACAATCAATTTTCAATTAAATAGAGAATTGAATATGAACAAATATTCGCTTTTTTTTTCAAACAAAAACAAACTCACATTATAATTGAATAGAACAAAACAATGAATCCAATAAAGAAGTACACATTCCAAAACAGTCTCATAAATTATACCTTGTGTTTTTATGTGAAATGTAAATAAAATGGGAGACGTCATGAGGTGTTTGTTGAGGAGCAACACCTCTCAGTCCTGTGGTGGAATGGTAAACAAAGTCCCTCAGCTCCGTTGTACTTAATAAAAAATGACAATAGGCTATATATTTGCTGCCCCTCAACATAAAAACCATCTTAAAGAAATATTAAGTAAATGATTTATTTTTGTGAGAAAATTGTGAAGAATCTTTTAGCTTTTGTAATCAACTTTCAACCCCAACAACGAATGACAAAAAGGAAACAATTATTATTTAGATTAAAGACAAAAATTCTGCGGATGAGAGGAAAATGTTGATATTTGCCTAGAAGAATGTAACTCTGGCAAATCAAGGATGGAAGAAGAAGTACGGAAAATAATTGTAACCGACTCCTGAAAGGAGACCTACGAGCAAATTAGCATCGCCACTCAGCTGAATAAATATTCTACTAGTTTGAAAATATGTGGCATGGATAATTGCTGCTTAAACTGCTATGTATATATTCACCCCCACGATCACAGCCAAAGAGATGTTCTTCAAATAAAAGATGGACGAAATGATTATATCAAAGCATCATCAGTGCGGAATTAAAGGCCCAAATGAGGGTATATCCTTTCTCAAGGTCCTGGGGATATCAACATTGGGCATTTTTGGTTCATGGTGGGACATAAAAATAGCAAAGCTTTTTACTTTCATGGAGAAATAATGCATTATAAAGTGTAAATAACACTAAATTCTACATCCTGCAGATTCATTCATTTCAAAAGATATTATTATTATTAATGGTAAAAATCTTCAAGCTGAGTTATGCAACGACTACATTTTTACTAATTCACGGTTATTTTCAATATTTTCTTAAAATAATTGAATTACGAATTTTTTCATTAGATATATATATATATATATATATATGTTAGAGTAAATTATAGGCTCACTTTAAAATTCGTGGAATGATTTAAGATACTCAATCATTTTAACTATTGTTTTTTACCTTTATTTGATTTAATTTTTGCTACTTTGTGTACTATTTGCAGCTAATAGTATTTCTTGTAATAGAAAATTGACGTAAATAGGTCGAATGATGCAAATATAATCTATACTCTATTTTAAAAAAAAATGTTTTATCTTGCTTTTGTGTTGACGAACGGCATATTTAGGTTATACTATAAAATAATCATTATTTTATGGAGTTGTAATTAGATCTTACTTCATTTTATATTTAGTCCATTTATTTAATGATATATAAAGTTTGATCATTAGCGGTCATTACTGCATAATGGTTGATTTAAGCCTTGACTAGAGTTTACTTATTAAACCACACACACACACACAACACAATCAAAGTTCGTTAGATCTGCGCTGATAAAAATATAAAGATAGATTAAAGTGGATGAATGTACGAGCAAAGTTTAGATCAATCATTAATAGTTATTAGCCATGTTTTATACATCATATAAAGATTAACAATTTTTTAATTTAGGACATTCATGAAGGAACAAGGAGCTACATCAGAAACTAAAACAATTGACTATGCTCTGTTAAACAGAGCAGGCTAAAGTCGTATGAGCATATTATAATGAAAGAATTGAAAACTCTAATTTTGGCCACATGCACTATGTAAGTAGCATTATTGTTAAAAATTTCGAACATAGGAACTGATACGTGATCCACAGCAGCAGAAGGTATTATGAATCTTCAATCTATGCCTTCCAATAAAGTTATAATTTTTGAAAAAATCTTGACATATTTTTATTTTTTTATCATTTCGATTTTGTGTCTTTCTTTTAATTTTGAGCTTGTATTTTATTGTAATAAATTTTTTTGCCTGTATATTTATAAGTGACGTTGTTGAAACTATAACATTTTTTTATTTATCAAGTACGAATTACTTCAGACATCATTTATATTATCTCAGGTTTTATACAAGGAGTGCAAACTATCTATACCGCCACTTTGATGCACTCTCTTGGGTTAATTCTGGCAGTTAGACAGGTGATTTATGTTGATGGATAGATTGTTCAAGCATGCACCAGTTGGAAAAAATGGAATCTATAGACGAATTAGTTGTCCCAAATATTGGGAAAAGGCTCGGATCCCTCCATGGAATCCGCACCGGGAGCAACTAAATGGCAATTACTCGAACTCTGGGACTCAGTGAGACGTTCGTTTGCAAGGTTAGGAGGGAATTTTAGGCCTTTAAAGTGCATCGATTGTTTCAAGTTATTTGACTTATAATTTATCTTTTCACCGTTGGTATGATTTAAAAGAAAAAAATGTTAGGAAACTTACACACTAAGCCATGAACAAAATATAACTAAATCCTTTATTTCACATTCTTTGAATAAAAAGTTGTTTTTAAAACGGTAAATACTGAACATAATTATTTTGATTTTGAACAGCTTTTCAATAAGTTTTCAGATCATTTTGAAAGATATGTGAGTTAAAGAATTTTATGGACGTAGCAATCCTAAAATTTAAGGTCCAAATCTGTTCTAACTCTTAATCCAAGTGGGCTCAAAAGCCGTCTAATATAACAATATTTCCTAAATGAAACCATTGTACATGTCAGACATTGATGTCATGATTTATAAATCTTAACCAATTTTTATAAGAATAATTAATATGTTCAATAGACCTAAATTACGAATAATTGTCAACTACTTCGGGTTATGAAGTTGAGTACATTTTATAAGTTTGCCACACATCATACATTCTCGTTTTATCTCAAAAGTGGAGATTAGTTGAAATTTAATCCTTACAAAATGATTAGTAAATAACTTTGCAAAGACCTTTTTATTACGTACAGTAATCGCTCATGGTTGAACGAATCTAAAGTCGTAATGCTTTACTTAATGATAAACGATGTTCAACCTCATCCCTTAGGACCGACTCACAGTTTCCTTAATATAGTGATACCTTCCATTTACTTTGACGATCCTCTAGAGTGCATTTCCCGAATATCTCGAAAAGGATGATATCTTCTACTCCTTATTCAATAATAAATTCTTTGCTTTTGAATGTATGAACTGCAGGCAAACTTATACGATATACCCATGAAACTTACTGAAAAATTTACTAAATTAGTTTAATACGCTAACTGAGATACTTGACTCAATTATTAGATGTGCAATTTGGGGACTAATCACTACAATCTTACTCCTTTCTTCACTAAAGATAAGTTATGCAGTAACCATATAATTAGTCTTAGTAAGCAGTGAAAGACAAAAAAGTACTTATTGTACAAAATTACAAGAAAGACAATTACTTTACATGACTCTACAAATCCTCGTAATTTACGACAGAAACCTATAAAAACCAACTCATTCTGAACAAAAAATAACGCACGTGCTATTTTTCAAGATATTTTTCTTAAGTTTTTTTCTTCTTCTGTTTTTTTAATGTCTAATAAGTTGACTGACTAACTACTCCCAAACATGAAATATATTTTCACTCCTATACCACTTTTTCGGGTTTTTCAAAAAAGTACCTTTAAATTATAGTTTATTACAATTAGGTACATATCTAAGCGGCAAAGCCTCCTCCTACTCCTTCAAGTAGTTAGTTTATTATAAATATATCTTTAGGGTGTTGCCATCTCATTACTTCCCTTAAACAGTTCTCTAAATAAATGTAATTACAAGTTATTTAATTATTAGAAGAGAACAAAAAAAGTTGGGGATTTTCTACTTAAGGATTTAATCGAATCTTCATTTCTACAAAATTTTCTATTTGTACTTATTAAATAAATAAAAGGTTTCCCTTAATTAAAGAGTTAAATTTTTCTATACCACTTAAATTTTATTGATTAAATTGTAATCATGGATCTAATTAATATATATGAGGATATAAAATCTTTAATGTTCCAAACGTTCATTATTTTAAATAAATAGTTATAAAATGAATTAAACCATGTGCATAAATGGAATACGTTTCCTTAAAAAAACTCTCAATAATTGACTTTTATTATAACTTAGACGGATTATTCAACAAGTTTGTCTTTTGAATAGAAGTGTGAATATACGCATATGAGCTGATAAAATTATATCGTTGATATATATTTGACGTTTAATTTTTGAAACTTATTACAAAAAAATTAAATATTTGAGGTTTAATTTTTGAACTTTTTTTGGAATAAATTTAATATTTGGGGTTTAATTTTTGAATGTTTTTTGTTGAAAAGATAATTTTACAATTTTTTTGAGAAAAATTATAATTCTTGCATTCCCCCAAAAAAAAAAAATATATATATTCCTGCGGAAGCTCTTCATTATGAATATAATATTAATTGATTAAAATCAACTTGTTTGATCAGGCAGAGTTCCCTCTAAAGGTTAATGCCATAGAATATTCATAAAATTTGATTTTAAAAAAATACATGTGCTAGTTACGTAGGTTAAATTGATATCAAACTATTATCAGTAACATTTCAGGTATTTTCATTACAATAATTAAAATAACATATTTTTTATCTAATATAATTTGACAAAAAAGAATAGAAATTGCATTTCCCTAATTATTACTCCATTAAATATTTGTCATTTTGAAATTATTAGATGAATTAGATGTCACAAAAAAGAAGAATACTTGGAATTATTTTCTTTTGTATGGGTTCAAGATAATTACTTCACATATATTTTTTTGCAAATATCTACATATATATTTAAATATTTATGTCAGTGGGATCAGATAGGCACATAATGTGCTCAAATTTATCTTTTATATTATTTTTTATATATGGTAGGTTTTTCCCATGTCTACCATATTGGAGAGATGCATACTCCTAGTTTATAAGAATGAAATCTCTTTTATCGTTTTGATTAATGGAATTGGTGAATTATTGCCGTGTACTTGGGGGTGACAATTGGACCAACAAATAAAAGAACTGAAAAAATATATTGAGCATCTTTATCATATCTATGACCCTAATATGTTTTCAAAATGTGTATCGATGATTATAAACAACACAAATCTGTGCAAATTCAATTTGCATCAGTATTGAATTTAATTTTGAAATTATAAAGTCAAATATATTATGAAAAAGGAGATTTGGTATAGTTATAACAATTGGCTATTGACCATGGGTTGGTTTGATATGTTGACCAGTGCAAAAACAGACACTACTCGTAATTTGTACAACATAAAAAAAGGATTAAAGAACTTTTTGTAGGTACCCATACAAAGTTTTGCAGATAAATTGGGAACTTTTTTGCTATATATTAAATTTGACACTAAAAATTACATTGCCGTAAAGGGCTGAATTTTCTCTTTCTTATGAGACTTTGTTTTCAAAGATTAAGGTCATAAGAGCTGATTGCTGAGCAATGTTTTTATATTACTTGAAGTACAAAGGTCCTTCAAAAGTAATTGTGCACGTCCATGAGGAAAAAAAATTTGTTGTGGACGCAGAAATTAATCTAGAAAATGTAAAAGTCATTTCCTGTGATGCAATTAAAGTCTGACTAGTTATAAAGTCCAAGAATCTGGCTAAATTCATACTGATTAGAGCTGTGGCTACCGATGGTTCCATGATGCGATCTACATTGAATCAAGATAGGTCTTAAGATCACCACAACTGAGTACCTGAAGATCCTAAAGGACATTTTGCTGCTTTAGATGGAGGATAAAAACAATAAACGATGTGGTGATTGTGCAGGACTCTACTCCATACCATGCCTCCAATGCAAGACAGTCATTCTTATATTAGAGGGTCCCATTTTTCGTGAAGGTTGAAATCAAAAGAAACTTCAAAGATTTGAACATTTTCGATTTCTATCTGTGAGGCATCCATCAAGAACAGGTCAACAAACGCTCCTATAGCAGTGATAACTCTCTAAATCCTAGCATCACCAAGAACTACAAGATGTTCCAGCTGATCACGTAATCTATGCTACAGACCAATTGAGACTAAGGATCACAAAGATTTTTTTAGCTAAAGGAGGTCACACCAAATGAATCAAAACACAGGATCACTGGCAACAACAGGACAAATTTTCATTAGATTTGATAAAAAAAGGATCATGTCATATATATAACATATGGCTGAGAATAAATTTCCCATTGATTTGCAAATTGTCGATATGCTAACTGCAATGAACTATGAATATATTTAGTGCAAAAACAATCATACTTGCAATTAATGGTTGTGTTCAGTCAGAGTAATTATGACTATTTTACGTTGACTATTAGCTTTAATGGTGTACCATCCATATCATTAGCTTTTAACAAATATATTTATAACAATATTTTACTTCAATATCTACATATGCTAGTATACAACAATTTTTTTTGGTCTACTGTTGCATTTCTTAGTTTAATAAAATAGTTTTATATCATTTAATGGTAAACTTTATTATACAGTCCAAACGAGATAAGACAGGTTAGCACTTAATTTGAGATATTTTACTCTTCAAAAATGTAGCATCTATAAATACATTCTAATAATTGGTACTTGTAACATGCATATTTATTTAAAAAAATCTTAAAATCTTGTTAACAGATTATGTTAAATAGAGATGCAAAAGTCTTAATTCTAAGCAAGGATATGAAGAAACACTAAAGTCGGGTTTTTATCGATTAAAGTATTTATAGATTATATCATATTCAGTAGTTTTTCCCCAAATTACCCTTAAATCAATTATATTATTGCAATAAATTGACTATTACATTTACAAACATCTTCTGCTTTTCTCAATTGTCCTACTTTTTTCGTTCCTAATTCATCCAGAACAAAAATAATTATTAAAATCTCTCCATTTCTTTTGGGGTTTCAACACATATTAATGTGATTTAATTCAAATGCCAATGTTTTTCTTAGCATCAAATTGTATTTAATATAGTCTTTTTAATTTTCAAAATACTTGTTTTTTCTTGGCCTGGAGTTTGGGCACCTTATTGTCCTCAAAGTATGCACATATAAGTAACAAGATAACAATGACCTTTTAAAACCAACAACCATACAAACATTAAAAATAACCAACATACATATATTTAAAATAACAAAAGCTTTAAAATGCCAAAATAAATCCTCTTTTATCTCCTCACATAACCTACCAATAATTGTACCGCTGTTTTTCATCCATTTATTAGTAGGCAGCGAATTTGTGATGAACCTATAATTTACCCACAATGTGTAATGGGAATCAGAGGGCTTAGTATACTTTTTAAAATCACCTTGGCATATTTGATGATTCTCATTTCTTCCTAAATTTTTCGATAAGTTTAAAATATATTTTATGAAATTTCCTAAATATTTATTTTAGCATATTTTTTCGTTTTGTCCAGAGTATAAAAAGTCAAGTTCCAATGAAAATGCAAAGCTCAAACTATGTTTTTATAATGTATTATTTAACATTTCGATTTCCAAAAAAGTGGGCATACAATTAGCGCTGGGTAGGACCTAATTTATTCGGTCTAATTAAGTTTAAATATTGTCAAATCGGTCCTTCGATTTTTTCCTCAAATGTCGAGTATTGATTAAGACAAATAAGATGTGCGAAAAATTTATTAAGATGATTGCACATATCTTGCAAAAAGTATTAATTTTTTCCTTATAATGTAATAAATAACGAACATATTATATTTTTGATTAATTATATAATTTATTCTATAATATATTAGAATAGTTAAAAATATGGGGGGAGGAATCCTCAATGTCGTCACGAGAAATCAATTTTATCTTATTTAAAGACCAACAAGTGGGACTGGAAGGGCTGGATCGCATTCCTCAGTCTTATATAAAGACCTACACAGCCCTAAATATGTTTCAATCAGTTCTGCTTTAATGAAATGAGGTTAACAATTTAAAATTTGTAAACCTTATTTATAACATTTAACATATTTTAATAAGATTGTTTGTTTTTTTTCAAATATTTTATATTTATTTAATTGATTATTTATTTTGAAATTGACTTTTATTTTATGAATGTATGAAAATCGACATACCCATAAGAAACTGAGGCATTTTATGAATTTATAAACAAATTCTCCTAATTTCATATAATGTAAGAGAACATGTCTGAGCAAAACAGAACAGTTGGTCATTCTAAAATACATCAACTATGTATCTTCAATTACTACGCAATAATTTACCTCAGTTAAGACACTTTAGGAAAGTATATTACTAACTTGTTACTTAACTCTGATCCATCTACTAATTGTTTTATTTTTTGTTTAATACGTTTCGAAATTACTCTTTCTAAGGACGCTTCAAATACTTTTTTGGATGTAAAGCATCATTAACTTTTGATGGAACAAAATTAAAATATGTTAATTTTGTAGAAGTTAAAAAAATTGATTTAAAAAAAATATATTATTTTGTTAAAAAAAAAAATGAATCAAAAAAGATATTTTAACAACTCCATACAAATGATTGTATGAATATTTTTTCATTATATGTAGATACCTAGCTACATATTTTGACTTCAATTAACATGTATGTACCTATGTTATACAACATTGTATAAGCATAAATTATGTTAAATGAATTTAATTTATTCATGTGTATGTAATTTGTACAGGTGAATGAATTCTATTATTCATGAACTCTGAGGACTACGAATTCTTTATTTTTATCTTCTCTTAAATTAACTTTTTTCTTCTACTGAACAACTCATAAATTAGTTCAGTTTGACCCTTGAAGAGTATCAAAATCTACAATACTGAGTAAGGAATATTCAAATATAAAAACAGCAACGTTGAAGTTGGTTTGGTTAATAGAGCTTTTGTATAAATAGTGATTCATTTGTGGTTAGTTAACATTTAAAGACAATTTTGAAAAAAAATCAATGCCAACATAAATGTCCAATTTTTTACATAATAAAGTTACAACCCAAAATTTCATTAACATATTTTGTGAGTTATAAGAATTGAGGTACACAAGAATGTTTACTATCGCTTAAAAAAGGGGTTATAAACAGGTTTTAGCCAAAAGGAACTGAAGAAATTATCTTGTGAACCAAACTTATGAAATAATGTATTTAATTTTAATTGGACAATAATATAGACATGATAAAAGTCATGGACGTGTGAATATTTTTATTTATATATATTATAGCTCTATTTTTTCGTGAATTCTGAGCTATCTTTTTGATGTTTGATTTGTGACTGGCTCTCGCAATCCTCATTATCTAATCTAAATGTTTATGCCGGAATTTATTATGATATTCATTTGTCACCACATTCAACTCAGAGAAAATAGGTTCACAAAACCATGTTGATCCGATCATTCCATAAACACAAAGACCCAATTGTTTTAGAAGCTCAAACCCGGTGGCAATCAAATCCAGAATTCTTCAATAGATGAATTAAAAACACGTTCTTTAATTTATTATCTGATTGCAGATCAATCTACTATATTTTTAGTGCAGCAACATTTGCATTTTTTACAAATTAATGAAACTGTCCATTCTATACACTAATAGTCTGGGGTAAAAATGTGTACTAACCAATCGAAAAACATCATCACAATTATGAAAGTTTTGAAATCTTTGATCAAATTTGGGATCAGTCTTCTATTAATTATTTTTTACTATTGTTACTAAATAGTTTTCGCGACCCGCTTGTCAAGAATCCCTGGCTTGAAACATACATAATGATATGTTAGACTTGATATAGCAATACACTTTTTAACTACATAATCTATCAAATTTTCAATATTATATTCAGACAATTAATTTTTCCTCTTTAAATTGGAATTTGTAAAACACCGAACAAAAATAAAGAAAGGCAAAATTGATTGACTTTACATCATATATGCATACATCTTAGTATTTGGATATGTTAAAGGTTTTGTCTTCAAATTTCCAGGATATTTTAAGATATTCAAGAATGATAGCTATATTTGAAAGTCTTTATTTAATTTATCAGACTTTATTTGACTCCAATATTACTTTTTAAATATAATATATCAATTTATAATTATTTTTTTATAACGCATAATTATTTTTCTACTCTAAGTAAAATTTGGGGTGACTCCAAAGGATTATTTATTAGGGTCCTTGATGAAAATTGACGACAACTCATGGAAAAATACTCATGTAATCGGATTCAATTTAGCGATAGATTATTATATCTTGCTTTTGTGTTGACGAGCCCTTTTTTCAATTCATTCAGAGTTCAGTTGAATGTTTATCATTCAACAAAGAATCGCCTTAGGAAATGCTTGAAAAGTACAGCCTTGCAAATTTGCAAATAATTATATGGATAAATGTATGTATATAGCAAACATAAATGCACTCAAAGTGTTTGTATATCGCAGAGGGGATATTAAAAAAATGATTTTTTTAAGTAATGGCCTACGTTTTTGCAAAACGAGTTGAAAAACTTTTTTTCGATTCAATGAAGATGTTTCTTAATAAAAACGATATGCATATATTTAAATACATCAAAATTAAGTCTGATCATAACTTATCAAAATGGAAAAGATATTATAAACATATTGATAATTGATTTTTTCACTTGGTATAAATAGGGTAGAGATTATAAATTTGGAACAAATTTAGACATCAATATCATAGCAACCCTAAGATATATATTTATGTAAGTGTAGGTATCAGATATAACTGACAAAATTGTATTAAAAAAATACAGTATCATTGAAATGTTTTCCGAATACAAACACCGTGTGGACATTATGGGTTGCCTCCATGGTGGGTACACACCAAAAGATGCAAATAACTCAATAGATAGTTATACTAGGGAGCTTAAATTGAAGTTAACAGGTCAAATCTCATACTAGAATTATAAATGGGGGTAGTTGGTTTAAATCGGATATTTGGAACTGGAGTTATTCCGGAACAAATAACATTTTTAAGGCCTCTTTGAAAGAAGGGAATTTGCCATCATAGCTTGCTGGATCTGAACCCCTTAGGACTACTATTATGTGAGGCATCATTGAAAGAGAGTTCAATAAACGTGCTAATACAACTGGTGATTCCTTGAAGGCTACCATTCGTGAGGCAGTGGGCAACATAGACAATAGGTTCCTCGTTAGGCCTTTTCCAGGTTCAGGACTAGGTTGGATGCTTTGGTTGAAGCAAAATACAGTTGGTTTGAGTAATTGACTTCACTATAATGAATATACCAGCAAAAGATTTGTAAATACTGAATTAATTTTGGTAAATAAATTGTACTGTACGTTATCCTTCAATTTTATGGATTCAAAATCCCCACGCTGTACATACAACAAAACATTTCATCGACATATTTAGGACAATTATATACCTTTTTTTAAATTTATGTAATACATTGACATTTTTAAGAACGTTAACTATAGATTAGAACCTTCATTTAATCTATGAGATATAATTTGACCACAATATGGTCCCTTTCAAATAAAATATATCAATTTTCAACTATTTCATTATGGCGATAAAATTTTGCTAATTTAAGTGCAATTTACAGCGGATCATATGTATGAATCAGAATACATTGTTGATTCATCGAAAAATACAATTAATTGGAATTTTTTTGGAGTAAGACAACTAACAATTCTACTAGTTGAAGTTTTGAGAAAAGAAATATTTTTTCAGTATACAAAAATATATTTTACTCCTTTTTGGGAGCCTTTTCAATCGTAAATGATTATATTATTACCATTTAATAAACACACACAATCTGGCGATTAATTATTTTAACTTTTTTTTAAAGGAGACTGGGATACTAGTGAACGTTGTTTCTTCACGATTTCCTATTTATTCCTGCTATCTTTGTGTTGAATTTCCGAATCCACTCTCCATCTCTGGCTCATCCCATCGCTTCTGTATTTGGGGTCACTTTTTCTATTACTTGTACTTTCATATAATTCATCTTGTGGGCTCCGGTGAAATCCTTATTCTCCTCTCTTGATGTAACCTACATGTTCTCTTACTCTGTCTTTTAATCTTCTTCATATTTGGCCAAGAATTTGGGTCCACAGTTGGGCTTTGACCAAGTGATGAAATATGTCACTCCAGTTGTCTAGTAGTCAATCACATGATTAATATGTACAACAGCTCTTGATTGAGTATTGAGTAGTATTGATTGACTATTTTTGATAATATCCAGAAATGGGCTGCAATTGCAATTTTCATTTTTGAACTATTTGAGCTCCACATTTGACCTGGTAAGAATGTATGATGTATTCAAAATACAAAATACAATTAATGTTATCCCAATACATTTTTGAGAAAAACCGTTCTGGTTTGCTTTTTGTTGAGAGGCCACATATATCATTGCGAGCACATAATTTATGGGACTCATTAATAACTTAATAAAGTTTGAGATTGTTTAAATAACAACCCTGAGTAGATGCATTTGCATTAACTTCCGCAAATAAATATCTCCATTTTCAAATTTCACATGTTTACAGGGTTGGACAAGAAAATATGGACTCGAGGGGTTCCTGGCCTTCATAACTTCTGTAAGAAGGGGACATGAGGTACTCCTTGATCTTCTTCCCTAATCTATACAAGAACTCTGGATCCCTCTTTAAATCGTGCCCTTCACTTCCTTCATCTGGGTTATTTTGAAAAACAGGCTCCGGAAGCACTTCACAATGACCATAACTCTTGCTAGCTCAACTTCAACATCGTATCAAATGTCACTTGACTTGAAATAAGGACTTTTTCCCACATCTAAATTAGACAGTATGGAGCAGTGTTTCTCAAACGTTGTACGTGGAGACTTGTGTAGAGATAAGGGAGTTTTTATAGAAAAAAAATGTCATTCCAAAAATATAATTAAAACCAAAAAAAAGTATACAAATATGTCTTCTTTTTTTAAAGCAAATCATTCAAAAAATAATAGTTGCAAATAATGTTGGTGTTTGGAGATCTTTATATTTTCTCAGGTGTTCTCATGTTTGAGAATTATTAGTAATTGTGTGTCCTGGAAAATAGGCATATAACTCAAATCTCTATTATTGTTCAATAGAAATATTAACAAAAGATGTGTTTAAGTTTTAATATTTTATTAATATGTCATGGGATTTTTTAAAAGAAGGTTTGAGTTTAACGTGTGGAGTATTTTTATATCATGAAGCTGTAGGTAGTTACAATGTGGAAATTAAAAATTTACAGAGTGTACAATTTTTAATTAATTGCTTCATATTTCTAATCATATTCATATTTCAAAAAAAATATTTAGTAACAAAATTATTTCATAGGATGCGCCCAGTATTTAGTGCTCTGTTAGTCCTTATTTATAACATCCTGTCCTGTTTCAAGACCATCCCATCAGTCGTTGGAACCAGTCCTTAACATTGTCGGTCCTTCCGTTCTATTGTAGTCTTAAAGGACTGGTCCTAAGGACTAGTGTTGTATTGTTCCTTATTTAGGACCGAGGGCCGCGGTTCAATCCAGTCCAGTCCCACTTGTCGGTCCTTAAAGAAGGTAAAATTGATATAATATTTTTTGCAAAATATGTGGAATAATCTTAATATATTTCATACATCTTATTTGCTTAATAAACCATCGATATTTTTATGAATAATTCCGAGGACCGGCAGTCCTAAGGATCGGTCTCAAAGAACAACGGTGTTAAGGACCGACCCAAGGACTGACTGTCCTAAGGATCAATAGAACTGGTCATAAGACTGGACTGAATACATAAGGACCGACCAAACACTACTAAGGACTGATTGGATCGTTCCTTATGAATATTGGTCCTTTTGACTGCCCGTGCTAAAACTGATTTAAAAAAGAAGAAGAAAGAATTAAGTTCCTGCAGGTTTAAACAAGACAATCGCAGGTTATATTGAAACAATGGACTTTTAAACCAGACAAATTTTATATTTTAGTTTATAAAGAGGATTGTTACCTCATCCTTTGAGTAACCTTGGAATCTTTGATGTTTTTTTAAATGACTTTAGATAACTAAGTTTTATATTAATTTGATTTTATATAATTTAAATTGTTGATCTCCAATGGGATTGTTTGTACATGTGAAAGGATAATGATAATAAAAAAATGAAGTGGAGTGATGTTTATTCAATTATGCTATCTTCAGCTGTAACTATGGCAGCTATTCTCTTTTATAAAACGAACGATTCAAGTTTTGTATATGTAGTCCAGATTCATTCTAATCCAGCCCTTATTTACAGCTGTCTTCATGGCGACCACACTCCCATGTTGCTTTTGACAAACTGTCATCTCAACATGAACACAGAATGAATAGTCGAAGAGACTAACATCTGGCCAGTAGGGTGTCCACTTTGTTTTAGGGTACGTATTGTTTTTTTTTTTTTTATTTCTTTGTGTAAAGAATGATTTTTTTGGTTTTTGGGCCGTGTGTGCAGAAGTTTCATCCGGATAAAATACTATACTAAATCCAGGGTAATTTTTTTCAACCCAAGGAAGAAATTTTTGTTGAAAGACTTCAACCATGGCTGACGCAGGCCTTTTTCTGATAGTGATGATCCTCTCAGCATCATATGTCTCACCAAAAATTATAAAGCAATCATTATGACGGTTCTAAACTGGTTTAATATCATCTGTTTTTACATCTGAAAATATTATCTCTATTCCCCCTGCTAAAGATTTAATATAATTTTAAAGTCTTTAATGAAGACGGAGATTGATCTATTTATACTCTGTGAAAGTATTGGGGTCTCTTACATTACCATGGACTGAACACCAAGTTTTTCAACTGTTTTATTAACGTCAGTGAGAGACTCCATGATCTTTATTTCGTGATTCTTCATTGAGTGGGTTGGGTTATGCTTAATACGGTTGTTCATGATGTTTGCCTTAATTGTATAACCATTACCAGAGCAATCCTTTCTTTCAAAGTTTATATCACGTTCCAACTTCTTTTTCAAGCTGTGGTCAGTTTTTCTTGAGTCTCCAATAAGCTTTGAAAGTTCAGTTGGTGTGTGACCCACACGGATTAATGTTGTTAAGCATTGTTTTCTGCTCTAATGCTATTTTTTCATTAATGAAGAAAAAGTATATGTTTATACAAAGTCTTTACTTTTATTGTGTAACACAACCTTTCCTCTCAAAAGATATAGAAAGAAGGCCAAAATAATCTGATAGTGAGCCAAATAAGTTAATCATACCCATTGCTATTTACTTCGTAAGTACTCATAGACTGTTATCATCATATTATTTCCCCACAATTCTTAAACAAATTGCGTATATGTAATTCATATTATTGAAATTCCTTAGATATATTTTATTAAAATCATAACTATAAAATTTTATTTCTATATCGTAGTCGTCATTTATTCATACAACTAATAAGATGACCAATATATATATTTAGGCCGGGTATTTTTTATGTAACAGTTATTCTAGGGATGTTCCCATCTCTTTATCCCGGACGTCTTTAACTTCGCTGGGAAAAGTGTGAAGAGTCACAAAGAGACTATGTTGAAAAATAGAATAAAAAACTCATCAATGTTTTTTCAATAACTCTCACATAACAACTGTGCGTCCAAAATGGCAAAAACTTATCAAACCATTTAGAACAGAAGTATAGTATAATTTATATATTCCTTTATTTATTAAAAATAATACATTATGAAATATCCATGGCATATCAATTCAGAGGAGGGAATGAACAGCTGACAACAAATACTAAAGGTATCTTTGTGTTAGCAATGTATCACCATGCTGATTTTTCATAGAAATAATACATTTTTAAGTCCTTCACTTAAAATGTCCGGTATTGTGCCTCAATTATTATAATTTGAAATTAATTAATCCATGGAACTACATGTCAAAACAAAAAAATACTTCAGAATGTAAATTTATACAATGATTATATAATGAATCCCTAATGATGAGTTGACCCCCATCGAAACAATGAAGAAGGAAAAAAATGAAATGGGAGGAATAGGAACTTCATATGTGTATATCCTTGAGAGCTTCTTTTGATTTATGAGCCATTGTTAATTTTAAATTATTCTTTATGTTCTATCATATGAATGTACATATATGAATATGATTTTTTAAAAGTTATGTTTATTAAATTAAGGCTTTTATTAATTTTGGAATATATTTTTTGAGACAGATTTGATGAATTGATATAGAAAGCTGGTTGTTTATCATTAATTTCACACTTATTTATATACTTAAGTGTGTACTTGCCAGAAAAGAAATGAGTTTTGGAATGGAATAAAATAATAAAAAATATATGGAGATTAAAATAGAATGTTTTTGGTTAAATATTACTGTTAGACAGTAGCAAATAAACACAAATACAGCGGTAAAATTATGATTGTAGTCATAGTACGCCGTTAATATAAAAGTTTTGAAAATCATATCAAGTAAATAACGTAACACAGTGTCTTTACACTCAATTAACCGAACCGCGATATTTTCATAATAGTGAATTTTTCCATTTTTGTTTCTCTTTAAAAAACTTTTCACTTAGAGGATTTAAAGGGATAGTTATTTTATACAAAAATATGTAACATTTAATTATATAAGTATTTAATTAATTAATTATGAATTATTAGTTAATTAAATAACTAGGGTTTGGCTATTTTATAAAGGAAGAAAACTGTTGGTTTTTTTAAAAATAAACTTGGATCCAATGACTTAATTTCAACAAATTATACAAATTTTAATTTTTTAATGATTCTTCTGATCTTTCTAAAAAAAGTTTTCTAACATCATTATTTGTGGAGGTATTTGCTTTTAAAGAATTATGCATATTTCAAATTATAAAAATGAATTGAAGAATTTGTTTTTTGTATATTAGAAATTGAAGCAATTAACTTATTTTCATTAATTGCACCAATAAAAACTGGGAAAACCCAAGTGATATCTCACTTAATCAGCCATTACTTCTGGACTCTGATTACCAGACGTTACAAAAAAAAAAAGTTAAGTTACTGCACTTTGTATATTGCAGGTTATTGTTAAGAAAATCAATAACTTTTGTCAACTTTTATTCGATATATTGAATGAAAAATAATTTTGAGCAGTAAAAGTCATTTTTGAAAGATTATAAGTTTATTTTATATAGTTGGCGATAAAACAGTTATTTTCTCTTAGTTTTCGCTGTAAATGATATCATTTGAATTATTGACTCTTTTTCCATTAGTTGATATGGTTTTATCAAATCCAATTTTATTTTCTTGAAGATGAATTTGAGATATTTAAACGTTTGTCACTACAAAGTCATTTACTACAAGTATCATTTTATGACATACTAATCTGTAATTTATCGTACAAATCTGGTATTTAATCTGATTTAATACAATGAAGTTTGATGATTCCATTACATGACAAGTCTAGTTATTTTTTATTCAAAAAATATATTGTAAAGTCTGTTTTTCTTAATTTCTAATTCAAACCTAACTTTTTATTTGTAGCATCTGCCCCTGACTACAGGGACAGATGCATATATGTTATGAACCATTTGCCTCTAGAACTGACCAACCCCTTTATACTTTGCTATTTGAAGGGTCTTGGAAAATAATGTTTGCCACACCTCTCATCTAAATGGGAATTCAATCCGAGTTGCTGTGATTGCTTGTGAAGGAGGACATATTGAATGAAAATACGGCTAAATATTTAAACATATCATAAATTGGTTTAACTCTGTATATTATAGCGTAACTTATTGATATTTTGGATATAAATCCCTTAATTCATATATATGTAATCGATTTTATTATGGGGAATGCCTTGCTAAAGAAGACACCTCGTAATATAAATCATATTTTGCAATGAGTCATAAATGGATACCAAAGAGTAAATATGGATATTTAAGGGTCAATACGTGATTGAATTAAAACTAATCATCCATTCTAAAACTAAATAAATATCTAATTATAAATACATAAAATAAAATAGGCAAATATACTTTTTTTTTAACAATCAAACCTGTCTAATTTCACAAAAGAAAAAAATTCTTCATTATAAATTATTGACCTCATTTTTTGTTTGTCACATCTACAATTTCTTGTTGATAATATAAATATTCAGTTCTTTTTTTAAGAAATTTATTGAGTTGGCATGAAAATTAAAAGATAGAGACAAAAAAATTAATTTTTGCTTTATATGAGTAAAGATAAATTTTTTATATTACATTTTTTTATTAAACTCTAGTCATGGCAAATTTTGTATTAATATAGTAATAAAGAAGAAATGAACTGTCAACCTAAACTGAAAACAATTGCTCGTAATCCCATTAAGTATGTCATGCCTCATTCCAGCATCGTTTCCCCATCTTGTTTATTCATGACTCCAAAAATATATAACGGATAAATTTAGAAGGTTTTTGTAGATGGCCAGAATTTGAAAACCCGGACTAACCTTTAAGCAACATTAAGTTCTTCATATTGGCAGGCGTTAATAAATTTGGTGATGAGGGAACATTTAATCTTTTGGACCCAGGGAGTTGAAGGTACTCTATATATAATTCATCGAATAAGTTATACTTTAACTAAAAGTATATTTTTCATGTGACTTGGATCTATATCGAATATTTTTTTCCATTATAATTGTACATGTCTAAGTATTTAATGGAAAAGTAAGTTATAATTTTGTTGACTAATTTTGAATAATATAATTTATCTCAAACTTTGTTTTATGGTGTTTTTTGAAAACGAATCAGCTTTACTCTTAAGACAACGTGTGTTGATTAAAAGTAAAGATCACACGATGGTTAATAATCGTTGGAAATGTTTACACATAAACCAGAGCTAATTCGCATTCAACAATCAACGTTGTTATCGAGACAAAACTAATAAATAGGAGTTATTTATCTTTTACAAAGTCACGTGCAGACATGCATGTATTAGTAAGTATGCTTTGATAACGAAATTGATAAAAATAAACATTGCTTAATGCATTCGCTATGTACGTTCATCGAAATGCATTGTATTTAAGTGAATGCCTTCAATAATTGAATATGATACGAATAATTCTTCAAGATGTACATAAATACTTCAAAGAGGCATATCGATATCATATCTCTTCATAAACATACTTTCTAATGGACAGTAATTCATGCCTGTCACTAAAATCTATTTGAAGTCTTCAAATAAGTTATAAATTAACTATGTATAAATCACAAAACAATCTTGAACAAAAATCAAGAAAAGGCTTATTGTACAACTTAGTCTGTTTACATTTCATAAGCCGAATGGGCACAACAAAACTTGTAGTATCCTGATGAATTTACACAAAAACTTGCAGTGTCCTGATTACTTTACAAAATAACTTAATCTTTATGGAACCAAGAAAATGCAACTCAAAACCAGTTTGTGATATGTTTAAATATTTTATTTCTTATTTAATATATCTTCCTTCACTTGCAATAACACCCTCAAAACATCGGCGAATAGATTGATAGCTCTTGAAGGTCATGTTCATGACATAACACGCCGTTATGATGGCAGTTCAGAGAGAATCCAAATTTGGAAGAGAGGTGCAGCAGATATTCTTATGCAAGATCTCCCAAACTCTAACGTCCAGGGACTTTAGGTCAGGGCTGGAGGAGGCTACATAGAGGCAGGCTAGAAGTCAGCCATATTTTTGCTGCATAATTGTTTTGGTTCTTCTTGACTGTATGTAACTGTAATGGATTTCTTGATGTTTGAGGTGCCAACGGTCTCTGTAGCCTTTTCAGCACTGTCATTGGTACGGAGGAGATTGTAACTGTGTTGCCTTTTTTGTTGCTGCTCCAACATTTATACACTGAGAGTGATGGAATAAAAAGTTTATTTTTGTTTCATATGTCATTTAGATGCGTAAATAAACTTTGTTTTAAAAAATAACGGTGATAAAATCGTCATTATATGCTGCTGCAAGTTTTGGGTCTCCACTCTGTACATATAGTCCAATATTTTATAGATATGATATATGTCGGCCATTTATAGCCATTGTATTCAAATTTATGGTATGAGTTGAGATATTCCAAAAATGTTATCTATTGTATGGAACCATTTATTGATTGTAATTTTACTCCCATATCGTCTTTGAAATATAATCTATCGATTAATAAGTATTTCATTGGGACGATTATTTTGTGCCCATTTAAGTGACATTAAGGTGCATTCAAATGGTCCATTAAAATAAAATTCATCAAAGAAAACATTTAATGTTATTTAGTATCAAATAAATCATTCCAATTTAATTTTGATGGGTTACGTATATCCTTTCAATCATATATTTTATGGGACTCATTCATAAGTTCTTTATAAGTTTGAACTTCTATAAATAACAAAACAAACTCTAAGAAAAATCATTCTATATTACTTTTGTGTAGATGGGTCACAAATTAACTTCAACACATAATGGAACAAGATAACAACGATTGTATCCATGTAATTTGATATAAGTATAAATTGCAAAAAGAATTAATTGCAAATACATTTTGCAATTGTTTTAGATTATATGTACATGCAAAAAGAGTGATGATGTGTAGAAGCAAATGGAAATCAACACGTGTAAAATTGCCAACTGTTTATTATATCATATTTTATTGAAGAAAATCATAATATTGGTAGACGTTGAAAAAATATTGCCGTTGTAAATTAAACTTCAACACACTTTTTTAAGTAATTTTTTGAACAGTTATAATTAATCCAACAGTACTGTAAATATTAATTACTCAGATGTTATTGTTTTCAAATAATTTAACAAACCGAAATCCACAAACAGATCTTAGGAGTACTAATGACAAAGTATACAAAGTTTGTAAGTAATTAATTGTATTATTCTCAGCTGAACATCGAATAAAACAACTGCCTTACCTCAGGGATCAAAGACGTAAAAATATCCAATCTCAGTTGAGTAGTATTGTAGTTTATAGGAGTTAAAACCGTTTAACTATAATAGATTGTTGTATTTAGGAATAGACTGACTCCTTGGATTGACCCTACATGAGTGAACTGGGATGTTATACACTCTTGGACATATATAAATACTTCCTATTCATTTGAATTTACAATTTTTTTCGCCCAAAACTTTATAGTATACTCAAGAAGTACTCAATCAGATTATCTGCAATTCCTTATTTATCTTGATAATGTCCTGTTTAGGATTTCTTTAAATATTTCGCAATTTTTAAATGAGATTTATTGAAATTTATTTATTATTTTGATTAAAAAGTCCTTCCTTTGATTTTCCTTTTTATCTCTTGGATTCTACATTTTTTTTTCAATGTGAGGACTGAGGCGGACAACAGTACTTAGAAAAAAGTAAGAGCGTAGCTATTATTTTATATAATACACGCAACCTTGTTAAAAATGATTTGTACTTAATTGATTCCCAAACTTCACGTCAAGGGACGAATATTTCATATAAATTTTTATTAAAAATAATAAAAATTTATTCTGAAAGACATCTCAAAAAACACGTCGAATGCTTGGAAGGGTAATATCCTTTTTGAACTCGGAGGACGCAGGACTACCTCAGATGCTAAAGCAATAGAGCTCCCCATTCTCAATGCAAAGGCTCTAATTGCACAGAAGATGACATCGTAGAAACCGCTACAGGCTTAGGAATGGAGGATCATTTTATGGGCAGCTGTAGCAAGATATCCAGCTTTATTCCTTAGAATATCTTCCCTGGGACACAAAGATTCTTGAACGATGGCTGGGAGAGAGATTAAACACTTCCCAACTCTCTCTTTGCAATACAATAAGACTATAAGGAAAATATTTAAAAAAGATTTACAAACCAATTTAGTTCATTTTAGGTTTTTGATTGTTTGGTTATCATTTTGTTTTGTATTTTGATCCAGATTCTACTTTTGAATGTATTTAAATGTAAAAAAACCCGAATTTGGATATAAGTTCAACCCTAAAACTAAATATTTAAACTATAATATTGATTAAATTTGCGATGTATACTAGGCCTATACTTTTTCTGTTTGTGTTACAAAACATTGGTTCGAGCGATTTTTTTATTTCCGCCCCCCCCCGCTCAATTCTGGCCTCTTCTGTAATAAAATCTCGAAAGTTTGAAGCTGGTGATCGAACAGCTAAATAAGATACAACAATACATCATCAAAACAATACAAGACGTACACATCTTTGATGACACCCCAGAAGTACCTCGGATGGGAAGTTCTTATACATCATCATAAAGTCCAGACTTCATACCAAGTGACTACCACTTGTTACTATCTATGGCCAACAGGCTTTGAGGTACGAATTTGACCTCAATAGAGGCCTGTGAAAATTGGTTGTTCAAATTTTTGCCAATAAGGACAAAGGCTTCTACGAGAAGGACGTTTATGAAGTTGGATTCGTGTTGGCAACAAGTTATCCAACAGAACAAGGTATCCTTGGCTTAAATCAGATGATTGTAACACTTCTTATAAAACATTGAATTAAAGGCAAAAATACAAAATGACTTTTTCCCAAACTATTACATCAAATTTGAAAAACTCTTCCAATTCTAAATAAACCGAGAACCTCGATTTGTCTATCTAGATTCAGTTTCATTTAGCATATCACATTTTCTTGATTTTTCTATAAAATGAATTTAAACAAACAAGTTGGTAATCATACAATGCAGTCATAAGTGGAGGATTTTTTGTTGATCCAGTCTTATATTTTAACGCATATATATTTATAGAACTGAATGTATCTGTATGAGTAAAGTTTTAAAACTAAGCTGCAAAAAACGCTTGGAGTTATCATTTCTTCCCGTGCAAGATGTCGATTTTTTGATACCGCAGATGACATCACTTCATTTTTTTTTTTTTTTCATTTTTCCTTATGCAACTTTTTTTCCGTTCGGCAAATTTACCTTGTCAATTTAAATTAGATGAGTAAATTCATAGAGACTGTACGTATAGTTGTGCAATAATATTCTAGTATACTCGACGCCCCTAGCAGACAAAAACAAAGTTGCTCTACAACGACCACTTTGTACAAATATTGAGCCTTTGTTCTTTGTTTTGCCACTTTTTTTTAAAGCTTCCAAAATTAATAAACGAATATACTCCAATTAAAAAAAATCTACTTTATAGACTTGGAATAAGTTACTTTTGTTTTTGCTCCAAGCTCCAGGTTATCTTTGAGGTATATGTGAACTCGGTCTTTCTACCACTCTATGAAATACTCTTGGCATTTTTATGAAAACTTATCGTACACAAGAAATACTTGCCCATATAGCAATAGACTACAGCTTGAAATTAGAAGTGCCTGGATCGAAAATGTTGTTTGTAAAGCTTAAGGAATAATTATCTTTAATTTTTGCGCAGGGGCTCATTAAAAAATAAAAACTGTCCAGTTAATAGTTTGATGGCTAATAATTTATCTGCCCCAAGCGCCAGAATTATGTGACAAAATTTTTTGTTCAAAAATAAACTTTTACCTACAAAAGCTTATTGTAAAGGTACATACTCCCTTGTGTTTGGGCGGGAAAAAATAAACTTATATTCTATGAAACAAATTTATATTGTGGCAAACAAATTGTTACGATGAGTAAAAAGACAATGTCAATATATGGGAAATTTATCAAATCAAGCAACGTTTAAAAGAAATTGTTACTCTTTTTAAGTGATTATTACAAGAAAGATAAGATATTTTATCAAAAGTAAAAAAAACTGCTTGCCATCTGTTCTACATTCTAGTATCATATCTTTTTACCTTTAATACCCAACTTTTTAATGACTTAAAAAAGAACTATTTTATGCTTAATTTTAATATAAAGTTTTCTTATATTTAGCAAACTTTAGATGAAATTTTGGAGTATGAGCTGATACTCCCTAATTTAGATTTATTATGGAAACCAATTCCCACGAAATTTACAGAGGGAAGTTGATAGTTTATACAAGTGTACCTACGTGTATTTGATAAAGATCTAAATTGTAAATCATAAGAGAGTTTCAGGTATTTAAATAACTTAAATATTTTCCTGTTTTTCTTTTAACAATAACATAATTTCTTGTAACGGTTAGATCCTTGGATGGGACCATGTCTCATGTAAGAATTTACAATTTTAATGATCCCTTTTGGAACTGACATTTTTAAGACCATTAAAATGCTAATTTTTTTTATGCACTGTTGAATGTTTTAACATAAATTGCTTTTTCCACTGTCATTTTATTTCATATATACGGTATTTTTTTTCTTCAGAGTTCAGAAAAGGTGAAAACTATTTCTTATTGATGGTATGTTAATAAGGATTATACGGCTCATTTTTATACCTAATAAAAGAAAGTGGCAGGATTATTTCACCTGTGAGATGTAGTGATGCTAATTCGGAGCCTTTTGTCTGTGCTCAAAAAAGGAAAAAAGCTAAAAAAAAAAAGTAACCATGACAATTGAAGAATGTTTTAGAGGGGAGCAGTTTAATTGTCATGACGTTTCAATAGATCAGCTACAATCAGCTGTGACAAAGGGATGGGTTAAAAGGATATTTACAAGGACATAGGCAAGAATTAATAGTCTATTATACTAATGTTCAATCCGGTTTTGTATATAATAGAAAAGATTATAGCTCTGAGTGTAAAAAAAAACTTTCTAATGCAACATTTTCTCAACTCTAAAATAAAGCAATTTTTCCTGTAAGATGAGTCATTATAAATTTTGTGACCTTTCTCTATCACAAAATAAAAACAAAATATTAAAGAAATTTCTAAATTATAGCACTAGAATGATGGTTGTATATAACCTCCCTTCGCAGACTGCTGGTGTCAAAAGTGATCCCAGCTGCTGTAAGGAAATGCAATTGAGCATATTTGTCTAAAAAAATATGTTGAAATTTGCTAAGGGGCTTATCAAACGCTCTTAATCCATTTTCAATAATCTGTTAGTGCAAATTCTTTGATACTGTAGTTAGTGAGCTGTGTAAAAAGTCAAACGTATTTAATTACATAATAACCATTTAAGCAAAAATAACATTTACAATATTTTTAAACTTTGTATTATTTTTTTACCTATTCATTCATTTTTAAAGAAATCAATTAGTAATATTTTAAATACTATACTTAGCTATATTTTTTATTCAATATGTCCTCCTTCTCAAGCAATAACAGCTTCGACACGCCTGCAAACAAATTGTAAGCTTTTTATGATGAAGGATGTGTCCATGGTGTACTAGGCTGTCATGATGGCAGCTTGAAGTGAATTCGAATGTGGATGAGAGGTACGGTATATACTCTTCTCTAATACGCTCAAAACTTCAAAGTTCAGTGGTTTGAGGTGAGGACTGGAGGAGGGCCACATGGAGGCAGGCCAAAGGTCGGCCATATTGTTGTTTCGGTTTTGCTTCCATGTGGAATTCTTGATGTTGTAGGCATTCCAAAGTCTCTTCAGTCTTTTTGGGCCATGTCTCCGACATAGAGGAGATCGCACACGCGTTTCTTTTTTTTTTGTTAGTCCGATATTTTTTCTTTTAGGGACATGGAATTAATACAAAACTTGTTTATTTTGATTTCAGCTGCCGTTTGGTTGCTTAATAAAACCTTGTTATAAGAAATAAAGTGGATAAAATCGTAATTAACTGTTACTGCAGGATTTGGCTCACCACACTGTAAATATCACTAAAGTTAGGCGTAGACATTGGTCAGTGCCAGTATTTTATAACTTGCTTGATTTGGCAATTATACACTTTGTAATTTTAGATCAAAATGACATCTCTGTCGCTGAAGGTGGAATACACTTAACCATCAATCTAGAGTAGAATATATTAACTTCATCGTATTCAAATTTACAACGCTTCTTAGAAGCTTTTAGGCTAGCCACAGAAAGTATTTATTGAGCCATATACGTGTGTTGATCCTTTTCTGATCAACAAAATTGCATGTGAATGACAAAAACCATGCAGGAATCTGTATAAATCTGGGTTTGGAAAGTATATTACTACTAAATATAATATATTATATTGACACTTTTATATTAAGGAGCTTTAAATTATACCTCTTGACTTCCAACCCTCGTTACTTAGTTACATAGATTTAAAGAAACATAACTTTTATTTTGCTTCAAGCAACTGTTTTAAAACACACTGATTACACTTATTAAGGTACTCTACATAATATGTACATTAGAATTGTTCTTCATTTATTTTTCGAAATGTTTTTTTTTTGGGATAAAAAATATACAGTGTAATTTTTTTTTTAAGAAACAATATATTAGGAATTTTTTAGAAAAAGATTGTATCGAAATTGTTAAAAGATTTTTTACTTATCTTGAAATAATTATTTTCTATAATTTCTATTAGTTTTTTCATATAATTGTAAAATTTATAAGTTAATTTTTTTTGTTGAACCTTTTGAAGAAGAAAAAACTCATAGAAACCAAAAATAAACGTAGTTATACGGAACATTTGAAGATTGTTTTGGGAGAGAGCAGCTAAGCTGTCATGAATTGTTATTAGATCAGTTGCAAACAACCATAAGATAATGGAAATAAACACAAATCCTACTTCTTAATTAATAAGGCCAGAATTTAAGCTTATGTTAGTCTTTGTTTAGAACTAAAAACTGTAGATAATTAGGCCTCTCGTACCATTCTGAATACGATGCTAAGAGTCAAAAACTGTATTAATTATACTTTTTAGTATTTGGCTTATGGGAGAAAAATATTGAGCATATTAAATTTGATAATTTAAGATGATAAGGTGTAAGATATCCTTAGTCATTAGTGAATTCCTTGTTTTATCAATAAAAACATCCTTCTTTGGATTTTGTGATGTATTGGGATTAATATAATATTGATATATATCAATATGTGAGTGTTCATTTACATTTTCCTTGAGTATTAGTTTGATTTCGTACGTAGTTGGAGAAGAGTCTAATAAACCCATATTTTCGGTTATATCAGGTTTAACAACTATGATTTAAAATAGGGTTAAATTTGGCTATATTATGTATGATATAACATGGAAACTGCTAATCATGAAGAACCTACTTATTTTACCTCTTAAATGATTAAAAACAAGGTGTACAATATTTTTTCTTACATCACATAGAATTGTCACTGAGTGTTCCGCTAAAGTCCCCCTAATATCTGACTGAGTTATGTATTTCAATTTTTATGCGGTGTTTAAAAGTTTGTGCAACCCTAACTTTCTGTATTCAAAAATGATATTGACCTCTTCAAACTTAACAGCTTATTATTGATAATATATACTATCTTTCCATAAAGTTTTATCACTACCAGTTTGAAACGTTTTCCGCAATCCTGCTTATAAACAGATAAACAGTAAAATTTAATGGCCTCTTAACGGATAATATATTTATGCTACCTACAAAGTTAAACCAAAATCGCACAATACACTTTTTTCGTAATCCATCTTGGAAACAGACAAACAAACCAAAGCTAAAACATAAGTAAATCAAGTAAAATTTTATACAAATAATATTTGAAGAAAAGTACAAGATGCCTTCCAATTCCCAATTTTTACAAACAATTTAAAAAAAAATTAAATTAGCCATATTTTGGTTATTAATGGCCTAAGAAGCCTCAAACTTTCCTTACGTCATATTTTTATTGTCGCCAGTGGACAAAGTATTTGAGCGGGGGGGGATAATAACCTAAAAATAGGTCCAACTAATGTACATATAGGTGTAGGTATTTCAAACATTTGCTAGTCAATTATAGGTTACGATCAAATTTTTTTGAAAAAAATGATTGAGAGTCTATTATTGTATAAACGTATTTTCCAAGATTGTGAAATTGACTTAATAAATGCTTTTGTACAAGAAATTTATTAGGATTCGCATAATACGAAGAAAATATATAATTTATACAGCTGTATGTAATATATATTATTCACCTTATGAGTAGGGGGAGAGGAGGACTTGGGGACTGGGAGGAGTTGCATAAATTTTTGTGAATTACCTAAGGCTTGTTTGACTTAGACAAGCCAAATTGTAACACATTACATCGATCAATAGACAGTGGAGAAAATAAGTATTTGATCCTTTGTAAGTTTGCCTATTAAAAAAAAAAAAATATATAGGAGAAAATTAATGATAAATCACAAAAATCATCAAGTCGTGGTGAAAATATTAAGGTTAGAGGAGTGTTTCTCTACTAAAAGGAAAGGTCAACTTTACAGAATCAATAGGAGGATGGATAGAAGTGCTAACCTACTTTCTTCAGGGCAGGGCACTCAAAATAGGTCGTGTGATGAGGATTCCAGAACGACAATTACTCAAAACATACCGTCAAAGCAAAAAAGAAGCACATTAAAGTTGACTTATAGTCTCTGGACCACAATCCCATAGATAATGTTAATTAGTGGGCATATCAATAATTAAGTTATTTACGTTCAAAGAATTTTGAAAAATTCAAATTATGAAAATGAAACAAACAATTAGATTTTTGTCTATTAGAAGTTGAAGCAATTATCACCAATAAAAAATTAAAAGTTCAATTGGAATTAGTTAAATATTAAAAAAATATTCTTACACATCATTTTTCAGCAATATTTATTTTCGAACGGCTAATGCACGTTCCTCCCCACTTCAACGCATGATCGCGTCTGAAAAAAACAAAAAAACTTTATAATTTCGCCTCTAGATTCAAAATACGCCAATTGAAGATACACCAACCCCAATACTACTTTTACAGCTTAATTGTCCCATCGTTAAAAAAAGATATTACATCTTGAAAAATAGTAATGTTTGTTTTGCAACTGTGGCTTATTTGATGTGCTAAAAAAATGTGTCAAGAAACGGTCCCTGTCTTCCCTATGTCATTATTTGTAAGTAAACACATTGAGATTTGAAAAGCCTACTCAGTGCCCATGTTCCCATAAACATCAAAACATACATACTACAAATAGTTAAGCCTACCTATACGAAGATTGATGAAGTAGCTCATCTTTAGACAAACTATGAGTATTTGTACGTAGATATAACGTACTATATGCCTCCAAGCAATGTTTTTAGGCATTTTGAAATTAATTCAAATAATGCCTTGAGAGGCAGAGCAATTATTCTGTCAGAATTTGTCAAAACATAACCATGCATGTGAAGATATTTCGTTTACATTGTTATTGCATACTATTAAAATAACATGATACATATGTTTTGTGTACAATAGTTTTGGATTCGTGTATTAACGATGGAGTTTGAACCAGTTTCAGTCATTCAATATTAAGTTGAGTTCGAGTATTTGAGTATGGATTCGAGTCGAATTTAAGTAAGGGCATGACGCAAAAAATAAAATATCATTTTAATTCATTGATCTAATCTAAGTTCCACAATTAAGTGTGTTTGACTGCCTCAATAAGGGAATGAAGAAACTGGACACCAATTTGATTAAAGAAAAATATACTAATAAAAAAATTTGTTAATGAAATTTATAAGGAACTTTCAGAGGTACCCCAACTTATTGGATTTTTATCTTTATTCATATCATATGTGTAAATTACATATACTGGGTGCAAAATGGATTTATTCCTTTACTAATCCTCCAATTTTTTTTTTAAATCAATCCCAAATAAATGCTGAATAAATTAAAACAATCATTATTAATATAAATAGTCTCCTTTGGGGTTAATTAGGGCATCGACTCGAACAGGAAGATATCTTGACAAAAGTCTTCTTTGGTAGATTCCAGAATTTCTCCCCGATCCTGAATATCATCTCGGATTTAGTGCCGCATGAGGAACTGCTGGAGTGTCACTCAACTCTGTCTCACACAAAGGAGTCCATGAAGTTGAGATCCAGTGAGTTTGTAGGCCAAATACTGCGTCAAACAAAGTCATACAAAAATTCTGACAGCCAGATCAACGGTTTCTTAGAGGTCCAGTATATTGTAGAGTCTTCCTGTTACCTCCAGAAATTTCTAGTTCCTCCTTGAGTCTCCAAACAAAGGACTTGCCAGGTTTAAGAAGTTTGTGATGTCTCCATTGTCTCGTCCGGTTGCGGATAGCGACAAGGACACTCAGTTTTTTCCACGATTGTGGAATAATTACTTTGTTGATTTATGCTATATTTTAACGTGTGCCAAACACGTCAAGCTAGCCACGAAAACAACAAAGAACGTCCTACCTGTGCATGAGTAGCTGTTACAAGTGCTCAAAGTTTATGCATGCTGGAAATACAGATAAATACCAATCCCGACATATATATAATATGAATTACTAGAAGGAATTGCGTTATACAAATATGAATAAGTATTTTATTTAGAAAATTAACAATTTAGCCAATACTTACAACAAAATCAATCATTCATTTTAATAAGACAACCACAAAATTATATAAAACAATCAACTCTCGATGTAAGCGTTTATACCTTCTTGTTTTAAAATTTTAACTAAATAATTCAGCTTTGTGGCCCATATGGAGGACATGGAGGGGACCAACCAATGGCACCGGAACCTTATGGGAGATGGGAGGTCCACTTTTGCCGAATTTTTATAGTGATCACAATACAATTATTCCCTCATGTAATCAAAAATTTTACTTTCACAGTTTGGTAAAAAAAAAAAAAAAATACCCTTCTTTTTATTAAATATAAGTTTATTCCTTTAAATTTAGTTTTTTACCTTTTCTTTCCGAAAAAATTTTTGTGTCCAATTTGCCAATGATATAAAAAGATCCTATTAAAATTGTTTATACAACTGCATAAATATATCCCTCTCCCTCTACTAAAGAAACAATCATGGTGGCTAATAATTTGGCTCCAACTTGCATATCTATTCCCCAAATCAAATATTACAAAATCAAAAGTTTTTTGACCTCTATATTTTAACAAATAAATTCTTTCAATATGTCAAATATTTGACATCTAACAGCCTCCCTGGTGTTATTCAGATCCTGAAATGAGCTTAATTAAATTTATAATAATTAGCTATTTCATTCTTTATTAAATAATTATTTTTGTTAACTTCTAAGAAATAATAAGAAGTCAATAAAAAGTATATTTTAGGGATAAATTTGCACAAAATGGCAAATTTTATTTAATTAAGCTACCAAAAACCCTGTGCAGTACTTATTTGCCAAATTTCAGGCTGATCGGTTTTTCTGTTTGGTAGCTTACCCCAGAGAACAAGACTACAATTTATACTGACTCAGTTAATATAGAGAAGAAATTAATCCATAAAAATATAGAAAATAACTAGAGAGAAGATTAATCTACGCTCAAATATTTCAAATTCAGATAACTCTAGTTCGGGTTAATTCGAGTTTTTTTTTTTTTTTCGAGTTTGATTCCAACACTAATCGTAAATAATATATTTGTTATTGTTATATATTGTTCTTCTATTTGACAGTTATATTTTATAATAAAAATAAAAAGAACGTAGTTAAGTATTGTATGTGGAAAAACACATATCCAATAGACAATAATTTATGGGGGCTATCGTGTACTTGAAGCTCCTCTCAGAAAGACGGTTACTAACGATGATTATGATGATGAGGTAAAAAGTGCCGGAGGGTTTTAATTAACAAGAGTTTCCATGAAAGCAGGTTGTACCTAATTGAATAAATTAAATAGAAACTCTGTCATGTTAGCATTTCATACCTTTTTAGTTATTATTTATGAGTTCCATCAACACAAAAGCAATCTCGAATAATTTTTCACACATTTTTTTTTCTTTTTTAAATTATTGTACATTTTTATCAACAGACTATTCATATTAATCCTTTGGGTGAGCTCAAAATTGAACTTAAAAACAAAAATAGATCATCAAATAAAATAATGAGATATTCTATTTGAAAGGCTATATCGGGGCTCTTAAAGTCAAATATAGATGTTAAACTATAGATAAAATTATTAAGCATTATAACTTATCTGATGCAATCAGATAAAAAGTCTATAAGTGATGCAAATATGCTTATGAAATATTGGTTTGTATGCAAGGTTGTGCCCTAATAGGTCTAGCGGTTCTTGAACTACTAGAACCAGAAACAAAACTGCAATTGATTTTTTATTGGTCTCGGGACTTGTGCTTTTGTCCTTATAAAAATATATCAAGAAAATACAATATAAATTATTAAAATAAATTTACTCTAATTTATAAGTCAATTTTCTTATTTTCTTTTGTGAGTAATTGCAGCGTTTTCCAATGATTTTTTTTTATATGCACGGGTGATACAGCTGTATAAAAGTTTCAAATTGCTAAGGCTTCTTATGGATCTGGAAAAGATGTTTTAGGCAGCGTAAATAAAAGAGGGAACGGGTGGGGTAAATTATGGATCCAGGTCTGATACTAAGCTTGAGGCCTAAAATAAATGTACTATTTCTTAAGCCAGGGGTTTCCAAACTTTATTATGCAAAGGCCACCCTACACTAATAAATTTTTAGCTGAGACCCCTCCATGTATACTGAAAGCAATCCTCTATTCTCCATCTTCCTGCCCCCCCCCTAACGGTTCACTTGGAAAACCATTGTCTTTAGTTTAAAACTTTAGTTTTCGAAGCCCCCTATTGGAATTTGGTGCACTACGCACTCTGCAGCCCTGGTTGTTTCTAATATCATTTCCCGGGCCCGAGATTTCTAGATAAACCACTTGCTGAAAGTATCTGTTACCGAACAAAGCCTTTATAAAAAAGAACTGAGAACATAAACTGTTTAAATGAAAAAATAGAGACTGAAACTGTTAAAATAAAGGAACCGAGAGCGATAGAACAGGTGAATCTGAACTGTCTAGAACCTTGTATGTATATACAAATGAATTCCTATAAACAAATTTATAGGAATTTTCTCGTAATCTTGTTTATTGTTTAATATTATTTGAATGCTGAAGCATCAAGTGTGTTCAATATTAGTTTTAGGATAGAACTACTTATCAGTATATTATGTTGCTTAGATGTTTTATAAATGTTTTCTATTCAAAAATTAGTGAGTTTTTTTTTACGTTATCTCTGTATTATTGATATTGAACATCTTGGAGACATACACAACCAAATTTTGCATAAGATTAATAACCCTTCTTCCATTAAGATTAAAGAAAAATGGTCAACTACTGCTGAGTAAATAAAGATGTTGGGATTGACGTATAAATTTAATTAAACCTTTACTGTTTATTAAATATCTATATATCTAGCGTCTAGCTATAAATCGTTCCTGCACCAATTATTGGTATTGTAAATACGCCTCAAATTTTAAAGCCTCCTCCAAAAAGCATCATTTTTACTAATATTATAGTAAAGTAACTCATTTTACCAATATAATTAGTATATTAAACCTTTAAGCATTTTCCATGCACGAAACTAGTTACCAAAAATATTCTAAATGTTGACATAATCAAAATATTTATTATACTTATACAAATAATTAAAGACTGATTTATGATGACGTCACTGGCTCAGATCTATAATGATGTTATTTATTAAAGATTGTTCGATGGAACGGCTTGTGCATTTGATTCCATTAAATTTAGAACAGAACTGAACGTCAAAATTTTGACCCCCCTACATTGATATATATTTAAAAAAGAGAAAAAAAGATCTTATACATGTCCACGACAGGATGAACAAAATTGGAACGTCAGCAGAACTTCAAAAAAGAAGATATTCCACTTTTTTCTGCTCAGAGCTACTTTCTTGTATAAGTAGTTAAACAGAATGGACCATTTTGGATATTTCTATACCAAGAATAAAAATTTTGCGTCTCTCTCTATCTGAATTAATGAAAATATGGAAACGAGTCACAGGGCTTACTGTATATAGTGTTTTTAGAAGTATATACAATCGAATAATAAGCATATTTTGATTACAGCTCTGCAACAAATCCTCATGCTACTCTCCGTCTGTTATGAGTACATACGAATGTTCAATTAGCTTTTTAATATATTTAAAAAATGATGTTTACTCCTGAGGAATTAAATAATAATGACAACTGCGGAGGAAAAGAAATTTAATTCTTTAGATTACCAATTCCAAAAAAAAAAAAAAAAAAAAAAAACTAGCTAAAAAAATCATATTAATCATAATTTATGTGGATTTTCAGCATATGCTAAGATTTGAAATACATATGACGCTGCTATTTTAAAATGAATCTAGTTTGTTTTTGACATTGAGTACTCTAGAGACTAAAGTACTCATCAGTCATCCCAAGATATTAAAAAAAATTATCAAATTCTTATCATTATTCTCTTATTCTTGAGTAGGGAACACGTCATATGAGTTGATATAAGTGTTGAGTAGCTATTTGTGTGTGTGCTCATAAAAAACAGGAAGTAACACTTAAGACTTCTTGGCGGACTGAACTACTATATTGTTCAAGAAAATTTGTTTTTGAACCGATTCTTAATTACTCCGGGCAATGCCGGGTACAACTGTGTAAAAAAAAATAAAGTTTAAGCACAGAAGTGGATATTTGACTGAATGCATGAATGCTCGTTCTATGATACATCTTGAATATTATCCAATAAGCAAATAGATACTAATCATATGCTAATAAATCTTTCACCAAAATGTAATATACTTTTTTTTGCAGACTTTGTTTACTTATTTACGGCAAATGATATACCTACGTTGCAAAACATAATAGCAACGCCATTATATTTAAGTCAGAGATAAGAAACATAAGATAGGTAACCATACCTTCGTAGACACATTTATACCATATAATAATGAGCTCTCCTACTCATTGAAGAGGGGTAAAAAAAAGTCTTACTAACACACACTCATACTGTTGTAGGTATATAATTAGGCTTTAGGGTTCATGTACAGTGTATATATATATTTTTATGTATACTTATAGATGGTTGTCTCTAACCTATTATTTAATATAAAAAATAGCTTAATGCACCCCTCTTTTTAAAGCTTATGAAAATATGTGAAAACATTAGTTTACTCCTTTTTGAGTAATAGGAGAGTTTTGAATAGACATCATTTATTTTGCAAAGTTCCATATTCGTATAGGTTCCTAGAAATACATCATCTTTTAACAAATTTATTTTTTATTACTTGAAGTTAGAGTGAACCATTTTGTTACCAATCTCTTTTCTCAGACTGCATATACCCTCTCGTGCCACATTTTTCATATTCACCATGATCAATGGAAGGCACCAAAGAAAAGCACACAAATCCTTATCTTTTGATAAACGAAATCCCGACGCCAACTGGTCTTATAGTGAGGATACAATATTTGGCGGCTTCCATGGTATTGGTCTTATATTATTTTTTCGAATATAGATCTACATCCTTTACATTTCAGGAATCCTTTCGAGGATCTAAATTTTGATTATTTATATTTCATTTGAAAATACAAAAAAAACAACTTACAAAACAAAATTAAAATTGTTGATATTTTAAAGAAACCCAACTTTGGCATCTTGCAATAAACCTAAGCTACTTTTTTCAGTCCCAAGTGTCTTTATGCAGCTGTTAATTAGTATCCTCCCTCATGATCAGGGCCTATTTTAACGTAAGCAGGCCTTAGTACAAAAATACATGTGCAAGGTCCTTTACTTCCCTTCCATTTCTTAAATTGGAATTTATTTTGTTTGTAGAAAAATATATTTGAGTCTTTTTTTAGAGAAGGGGGCGGGAATAATTTTGAATTATTGGTTTATTTCTAGATTATAAAATGCAAGGCCCATTATGTTGTTAATCATAGAAATATTTTTAAAACGATGTTTAGAAATTGTAACAAATATTTATCTTGATTGTTAATTTGCATTTTTTTTTAGATTGAATTTTAGAATATTTGTTAAAATTTTACCCCGGAGCATTAAGTATAATCTATAATGTTTATTAATGTAGATGCCACACAAAAAGATAACTATACGTCTTATTTTTATAATCAATTATTTTGGAGAAATTAACTTACTTTAGACTTTTCCGAGACGCAATGGAAATATGTGTATGAACCTTGGGAATATTATTACCGTCAATACAAAGGGAAGTTTTTTTATTCCGTATGCCTTTTTTCCGTTCTTCAACATTCTGGGCCTTTCATCTCAAAGAGTGTCGAGTTTTGAATCTAATGTATAATTGTAGAATATCATTTTGTCTCTTTAAAACTCATAGATTCAAAAAAAAAAAAAACTGGATTGATTGAGCTAATGTTTGCATGAGAATCCCTTTAAAATAGCACAGTTCTTTTTTTCTTGACTTGACCACCATCATTTTTGTTCTACTTAATACTATCCCTTTGACGTTTCTTTGAGTACTTATTTTATATAAATTTTTTGAACAATGAAATGTAAAATATAAGATAACTTTGAAGGCGTTCATTTAAAAACATGATGTCTTTTGACTTTAATGAAGATATCTTAAATAATCATTTGTATATCTATTACAATTTTTTTATCCATGGATACAAGTCGACTCAGAGTTTGAGCATCAATGTTTAATTATAAAAAAGTCTAGCATATAGTCTCGTAAAGAATATGTTAATGATGTTTGCCACTCTATTGCTAAAAACTTTGTTAAAAATAATTATTACAGAAAAGCCAAAAGAATAAATCAGTTGTATAGAAACTAAATGGTGCTAGGGCGTAAAAAGTAAAAAATATATATTATAAAAACTTAAAATAATATATATATATAATATTGGACGAGTTCAGCTTATTATATGTATATTAATCTTATCTTTTATTCAAGATGTTCATCGTTTTTTGGTTTAGAATATATAAGTCAATTTCACAATGCAGTATAAAAATCAAAAATACAGAGAACTGACAGAAATAATTTGATTTCAGCTATTATTTGAAGGTGAATTAATTAAACACATTAGTTGGAATTCACAACTGTTATGAAAATATTTGAAAGGATATTATTTGGGTGGCCTAATTCTATGTACATTGTGAATTGTAGACAACATATATAGTGTTTTAACAAAAATATAACGAGTTTAATAAATGATGCTTCCTCCATTCCAATCAACGGTTTCTTAGCTTAACTTTAATACAACTATTAACTACAAATGTACCTACCAATAATTATATAATCACTTTCTCAAAAATTACACTTTGAATTCATTTTCTTATTAAAATATTGAGGTTTTTAAATTGATATAGGTATAAATTATTTTTTTTCAAATTTTCGGTTAAACATAATTGACCTATTAATTTTTGTATATTTGAAGGTTGTAATTAAAGTCACCGTAGAATGTTAAGAGACAGACTTCTCCTAATAGGAAAACTGCACCATAAAAATAATAATATTAGTAATTAGATGAAAGGCAGGGCCGAATTAGGGAATATAGGCTTCAACTCGATTGAAGGCCTCGCACATGATAATAGTATAATAATATATAGCCAGATTGAATCAATCACAATGATCTTTAATTACGAAGTTTCATTGGGCAACTAAGCGACAGCTGGAATAAAAGTAAATAAGTTTTGTTCTTATTCTATGCATCTAAACGTGAAAATGTCAGAGCATCAACAAAACAGATAACATGTTTGTGATCTCCTCCAAAAGGATGTCAGTGACAAAAAAGGCTGCAGAAACTGTTAACATCTTCATCTGGACTGCCAACAACATCAATAACCCCATCAAGGAGTGTCCCCCCCCCTACATCCAAGAAGAACCAAAGCTTCTGCAACAAAAACATACCTTACTTATAGCCTATTTCCACGTAACGCTCTTCCAGTCTTGACCTCAAACTCCAGGACTTTTCAGTTGAAGCCCAACACAGGCTTAAAATTACAAACTTTTTTTAAATTGTCTTTACATATTTCTAGAGAACAATTACATCTCAATACGTTCGTCCTTGACGGTGATGATGGCCTACAGTCGGAATCGTTGGGAATAGTCTCTTCGCTAATTACCTACAAATGCGCATTAATTTATGGCAGCAATTTTCTGATGGCGAGTGGTGTAGGTCACGTCACAAGCAATTAGAACGTTAAGTCAATCAGGTGCAATTCAGAACTGTAGGAGGGCTCCATTAACTCCAGAAGTTCGACCTATTACTATATTCACAGAGGAACTTCCCTGTTCTGTTTGCCACTCTCACAAGCCAATGCTTGACATGGTAGTCTTTGCTCCTGGACACATTGAGCCTATCAAAAATATCGTTTGATATTATTCCCGTTGGGAGAAGTGGGTCTTGATCTCAACATCTACTACTGGGCTTATTTTTATTATGAGAGTGACGTTTGATGCAGGAAAATAAACATTAGATCAGCAGTTTCTGTCAAAATTACAAGGTTTGAAATTGGCTCATATAAAACGAGTTATAAGGGTTAATTGGAGTGACCTTACTTCCATGCAAAACCTCGTATAATCCTTCAACAAATCTTTACTGTTATTCTCTATTCTTTACGAGCACATTTACTATATATTTAGATGATTTCTGCTCAAGAATTAAAGAATACTAATAACAGCTTTAAAAATAAAATAAAGATAAAAAACGGATCAGATTGACAACTACAATAAGTCTTGCAATAGTTTTAGGTCATATTTTTTACAAAATGTCATTTGCTATATGCAACATTTTTGTATAATAATTTTTGTGAAAAAGTATTAAAAAAATACCAAAATTCAAATTCCTATATCTGTACCATAGTCAGTAAAAAACTATTGGCATTGTGAAAACACTCATTCACAGACATTTACTTATACAAGGTGGGGATTACAAATCTGGAAGATATGAGGATAATGTATAATACAATTTATTTCCCAAAATTAATTTAGAATTCATAAAACTTTTACTCTTACATGAAGGTGTCTATTATGGTGAAGTCACTCACTCAAACCAAACAACTCATGCTTTAATTACAGCCTCTTACTTGACCCTGAAACTAACTCAGGCCCGGTTGAGAAACTCCTTGCCCATATTGGCCACCACCTCGAGAATGGAAGCCCGCAAGTTGCACATTAATCGGACTCTCTCTACAAGACAGCCAACACATAGTAGTCTAACGTATTCAGATCGGGCGAGCTAAGAGGCACCACGTCCATTCATTTTGATTGTGTATTCACTAATTTTGTATCATTTATTAGCCCAAAACGATCATTGGTAATCCTTGCAAGAGTTCCTTACCCATCAGATTTTCTTAAAAAACCTTGACAACTTCTTAAACCATTGATATAGGTAGCTTCGTAAACAGTTGTTGTAGGCAGCTTTGTAAACTCAATAATCTTCTTGGGTGTGCGATCGGCACCCAGCCATAGAATAATGGCCACACAGTGTTTGTATTCGTAGTACGTCTAAAGGATTTTGTATTTCTTCTTATGATCATACTTACATAAATATAGGTGTCAGGGTTGGCCAGATATTTATGTTAAAACTTGTTCTGGATGTAAAATCTTCACCCTGTACATTTTTACACATATGTTTTTATCAAATATTTAATAAGTTAGAGTAGGTATTTTAAATCATCAATAATATCCATGTCATGATTCGTTATTCAATGGGACAGAAATGATTTCTTAGCATGTTTTTTATTGACACTTTTTCTTTCCTTTTTTGATAACTATTATTTGAGAGAAGTTATACCATTCCTCTCCCCCCCCTCCCTTGATAAAAACCGTTTTTTATGAGTAATACTGATTATTTTCTTAACGAATATTGAAGGGACTGTGATATCAACTTATGTTCCTTTAGTGTGAGGCCGAAAAAAGTATAAAATATTCATTATATATCTAGTTAAAAAAACATTTTAAAAAACTGCTAATTTAAAAAAAAAACCTATATTTTTTTACTATTTGGAAGAAATATATTGAATTAATTCAATTATAAGAATATGCATAAAGAAGGAAGGGAATTGAATGTTTTTACCTGGTAAAAAGATACTTTTTAGGGTTAATAATCTTGGTTGACAAGAGTTTGCAGATTACATTTGAATACTATATCGTTAAAATAACTTGTCGAATCACAACAAGGTAATGTATTAATATCAAAAAGGAGCGAAACAGCTAACTTAGCATACTAGATGTAGAATTAGGACTTACGTTGTAATAAATATTGAAATGCTTGTAATTGATCAAGATGAAGTTGTACTAACAAAAATGTTTTTTTAATTATATTTACTATAATAACATTATTTGTGAATTTTTTCCTTATTAGTCTCGATAACTGCCTCAAATCGCTTCCGGAACCCTTGGGACACAATCATAACCTTGTCCTGCCTATTGATCCTCCACTGATGGTTAACGAAGTTATTTTGGACATCTATATTTGGGGGAAGGACCTTGCAGACCTTCTAATCCAGTGGATCCATATCCAGACACTGGGGGGAACTATTGTACTAAAACTTCATTCTGCTATCCATCCACTCTCGTAAAATTTTCGCAGCTATTTTATATTGTATACTTACAGGCATTGGCCGGAGGCCGTCTTGCTGAAAAATGTAATTGGCCTTTTTGGACTACTTCATGATATATTAGACCTCTTTGACATTCAACAACATCAAAAAGTCCGCTGCAGATAATCAAATAATCAATATCCAACAAGGAACCAAAGAGGGGTTTTTTCTCCCAGTTAATGCCACACCCCTTAACATCATCACAGATCATGGATGCTTCGTTCTGTGACTGTCCTGATGTTGACAGTCTTACCAAAGCATACCACCTGATCATCCTGCTTGATGTACACGGGGCCAACGATGAAGATAAAAAAATCACTCAGTTGCTGTTGGGTTTCAGGTTGTTTAAAAGTCGTTGACAACGCTGGTGACGGATTTTATGCTGATGTTTGAATAAAAGTAGACTCTCAATTCTTCCCCCGGATTTTCAAAAAGCCTTTTTATCCTTTTGACAACTATAAACCGATACACCCAATTCTTCTGAGTCAACTACGAGATTTTCATGATTGGATCCTCCTTAAAGGCCTTTATGATGTCCTGAGGCTTCTCTTCAGTAGACCTTCTACTCTTGACCTAATATTTAAGGCCATCCCCAACACCCAAACAATTTTTGAGCAGACAAATGATTTTTTTGCTGTTGTTGAGGGTCTTCATTATAGTGGAGTTGGTTCTTAACCTTGTTGACTAAAATATAAGTGTGAATTAGAATTAAAATAATTAGTTTCTGTTATATTTATGGGATGATACCAAATGAGGTTCACTACTTCCTTTTACAGTTGTTAGGAGAAGAAGAAAATAGAAGTATAATTACAAAAGATAATTAATTATGGTAGGTAATTGATCATTATTTATGGGTTGATCATTTTTAACTAAGTCATTGGATGTCACAGGTCACAAGCTACCATCACCACATCATGTTTTCCGCACTCTTTTCTACTTTACATTTATAATTAATGTTTTTTGCTTCTCCTACAGACTTTAGATGAAATAGTAAATTTCCCTATATTTAATCCCAGTCGAGATTGAGCGATCTATTATTTTGAAATGACTATATTCTCCTCAGTGGCGCTCCAAAATTTACCCCAGCTTGCAAAATGAGTAAAAACAGTGCCCTGATGGCACCATTGTCATCTTTAGTATAATTTAGTGACCTGATTGTTAGTTTCTTTAATGAATTATGCTGATTATAAATATCAAATTTAGAAAATGTATTTTTCAGATAGTACATTTTTGCAGATAAAATATCTGAAATTCAATGCTAAACTGTACTATATAGTTTGAGATGTATAACTTAAATTCATATTTTAAGAGTATAAAACTGTCTTATTGTACTTAGTGATGACACAGCTTATAAAAAATGCTGTTGTATCAAATATTGTTATCATTATAAGTAGTTGTTAAAAGCTAATAACTTAGAATAGTCACAATTTCTCCCGCTTTATAAACTTGGAATTATAACTGCCATGTAGTGCTTGTCATCTCCACTTATGTAATGTAGCAGAACCTTTAAGTTTGTAGCGTCTCATCACACTAACAGGTTTCACCTCGCTGTATGTTAAAGCTAGATAGCATGGTTTTGCACTGAAAAAATTCATAGCACATTACAGTTAGCATGTTTTTGCTTTTGAAATATGGATGAATATTGACAATTGGGATTTTTGTTATTGAAAAATCAGAATCTCCATCTGTGTAACCAAAAAAAAAAGAAGTTATTTTGCTCATTTTTTCATGCTTGACCTGCTAGTATGTTTTTCCTCAACGATATGTCGTTTCTCAAAGTTACCATATTTTTTATGACATTCCTTCAAGTGTGAGTTTTACGCTCATCCCAATTTAAATAATAATAACACTCATATGTATAGAGTAATATTCCAGTAATCTCAACAATCCTAGAATACAAAAAAGTTGTCGAGTAGCCAACAGTATTTTTTAAACTAGTGATATACATTATACTTTATTGTGCACTGGGGGCATAATGTATATTTGAATATTATTGTGTAATAAACTATGCAACCTCCATGAATTCAAAGAGAAAAAAATGTTGCATATGGGATTAGGAAGAACGACAAATAATAATAAACTGACGTCATCTGCGCTGTCATAAAAAGCGACATCTTGTGAGGTTAATAATATATTGATAAGACAAGAAATCTACTCAATCTAACAGGCGGGTTTCACCAACTTATCTTAAAACTTTTTTATAGAGCTATTTCCTTTCAACTTTTTCGACTCTCAATATGTCATCAAGTTAAACACTTAAAAGTACACAATAGTTTAGTAAATGGGTCAGTCACTTATGTCGAGTGAGTTGTTTGTCAACTTGGAGCATGTAGTTAATGGCATATATGTTTTTTGAAGTACTCAATGACATATTATTTTGATTAACTCCTACTCATATTAATGAATGAAAGGAATGATCAAAACAAAATGGACGATGATTCATTTGAAATTATAAATGGATTATCCGTACATTCCATATTAGCAGTTTCAAATTCAATGGACGAATTTGTTTAGGAGGAATCAAATCGTCATTTAGCCAGAGGTTATTTTGGAAAAAATATGATTGCTATCGTATGCAATAACAATAAAGATGCATACTGGGGGTTCCTTCTCGAGATCTCGTTTTCCCGGAATTTATAGGAGTTTTACAAGTGTTGGGAAATTTCCGGAGAAATCCTCTTTTTAACTATTTTAACAAATAAGCTTAATTTCATCGATTATATGTGTTATTACGCATAGAATCCAAAATGACTAATCAAATCTGTCTAAAGTTTAGTAAGCAGACGTATAAAATAACCAAGCATGTTCCTATTAAGAGCCTCTTTTGCTAAAATAATATGATTTCCTTCTCTCTGCCTCTTCCTTTTTCTCTTCTCCTCTGTATGTTTCTATATCCCTCTCTCTGTCTCTTTTCTTCTACATTCATTCTTTGTTTCTATTCCTCTATATTTATACATAATCCACCAAAATTACCTTCTTCATCACTTACTATTTAAATATTTTGGTTTTGCGGGTTCAGATCGGGCTATGGAGTTCAAAAAATCCTGATCAGAATGCTCTAAAGCAACCTAAGTATTATTAGTGATGTGCAGTTTTGTGTGGTTTCTTATTTTTTTGGTGAAGTCCTATCCAGTCTTAGGATTGGTCCTATCGTTCCTTAGGACGGTCAGTCCTTAACTGTCGGTACTTCGAATTTTTACTAATTTTTTTGGTTGATCAAGCCAAATAAGATTTATTGGATATTTATTATGAGTATTGCATATATTTATAAACAAAAATTTATATTTTCGTTATAATGCTATAAAATACAAGCACTGGACTAGACTGCAATCCTAGGTCCTAAATTGAAACCGACACAATATTTGTTATAAGGAAAAAAAAATAATGCAATATAAAATTTATTATTTCTTGTTAAAATCTAAAAATAAATGTTTAAATTTTATCATTATTTATATTTACATATAAGATGCCGATATTTCCCGGGATCTTGCTCGAAGACAACTTCCCGGGAATTGAAAATCCCTAATGTATACATAGGTAGAAATATAAGCTCAAAACATATAATATGGAACACCGTAATGAACACTATCACACTAGACTCGACAACTCTACCTGGTTCAATATTGTAATAATCTATTACTAACAATTAATGGTGGTACTTTAAATATACTAAATAAGAACTACAGTTAAATCGTAGGAGGTTTTTTAACAGCATTTAAGCAATATTTTTGCATACATATCGCTATGTAAATTATATTACTCTAATTCTCATATTTATAAATATTTATAACGTATTCAATGCCATAATTTTATACTTTTATGGAGTTTGCAGTATCGTTTGAAGATAATACGTATTATTATATGAATATGAGTGTATAATATTTTTGATATATTTAGAGAATTTAATATAACCTCCCTAATAATAAAAAAAAAATTTTAACGCAGTTATTGAAAAAAGTAAACCCAAAAATAAAATATGTTTAATTAAATGATAAATAAACTAAACAATTTTATCAATTGAATCATTTAAATTTTGAATCATTTTTTGACCTTTTCCATCCATTTGGTAACCGAAAATATATTAAAAAAACTGCTGTAAATATTTTGATGAACATAACCCTTAAAAAAATATATTAAAACTTATCTTAAAAAAACATGAATTTCGGGTTTCAACAATGTCAAAATTGTTATTCTTAAAGTAAAAACATTCAATTTATATTATTCACATTTCATTTTTTTATGAAATGCTTATCATTTAATGCCAATTAGACTCATCTGTTTTGACAAAGTTGCTTGTATTATTTAATATAATTGGTACAAAATGAAAAAGAAGAATCCAAAAAATAAAAGAGGTGTAATTTAAATTATAAATTGATTAAAATGACTAAATCTACGAAAAAATCCCAAACAAGATTAATTTTCATTCTTAAAAGTGTGGTTGATAAAGTGTAGATTCATTGTAATAAGAAACATCGTTCATAAATCTGTAGGCGTATAATATCCCATTTGACTAACAGAGGATTAAAATTTTCAATTACATAATTAAAAGCTGAGGCTTTCATTTTTTAAACAGAACAAAAACACAAATACAAAAAATAATAATTAAAAAAATTACTTACATTGTCATGCCAGTCCATGTTGGGAAGACCAAGATTTTATCTCCCATTGAACCTCTAATATCAAACATCATCACATAGGGCAGATCCTTGGTGACAGTCCCAATGTTACTGCCTGTATTACCAAAGTTAACCACATGGTCATTTTGCTTGTTGTAGATATGGTCAACAGTCCTTTTATGATCAGAAAAAAGACCCGATGTCTATTGTGTTTAAGTCATTAAGAAGTCGCTCCTAACAGAGTTTTTGCAACTGTTTTTAATTTACCTGAGTTACATTCCACCAGCCTTTTTTACGTTCCAGATTCTTCTTCCTGGCGTACTCACAGTACTTCATAGACGGTTTTTTGTCCATAACATTTTTTTCATCCTTGGCCTTCAAACTAGTTGACATACATGCATCTTATGCTTGTCATTAAGGTTGTCCCGAATGGCCAAAAAGTGTTTGACTCGACTCAATTGGCCTTTACTGACCTTTAAGGTCTTCAGGATGTCGGACGTGGTCTGGCCGGTGCGGACTAAACCGTCAATGTAAACTCTTTTTTCTTCAATTATGAGTAAACTTATTTGTCATGTTTATATTCTATTTATCAAATGAAGGCTGGGAACTTGAGCTTTCACTTAAGGGACTGGAACTTTTTATTTAAAGTCACTAAAGTTATTGAAAGGGTAGAAATACTTTTTCCAATTAGGTTATATTTCAAAATTCATTATTGGTTTGGATTATATTACAATAGGGATTATTATTTCTCAAGAAACTAATTTTTAAATTTCGAGATCCCTAGAAATATACAGATTTCGTTATTAAAAAAATTAAAAAAAAAATTAATTATTTCTTATCATATTTCTAGAAGAAATAATAGATTTATAGCAGTTCTATATCAAATAAATATATTATCAATTCTCATTTCTATAACGATACCTAGCCTTGTCTCAGTCTTTATTTAAGACTGAAGATTACAGTCCATTTTAGTCTCAGTCCGGTCCAGTTCAGTCCGAAAAACTTATTAAGTTCGGTCTTGATGATGTACCTGATCTTTTTTATTTATTTTTATGAATAATTTCTAGTACTGACAGTCTTACGAATCTCTCCCAAGAACTTAACGGGTATGTTCTTAAGACTGGACTAGACCAAATAAATTATGAATGAGACAATACTAATTATAATTAAAAGTCTACCAGTCCAGCTTTTTGGAATACCGACCCGAAACGAAATAACTATAATAACTGTTGGTTCCTAAAAAACTGTGAAATACACACCCAACCTGGGTGCTACAAATCAACATAACCATCACTAGAATTTCATAAAACCCTTTTATATAGTTATGAGACATCTGAAATGTCAAAGTTCGTAGGGTTTTTAAAAAACACATATTACGTATTTTCAAAATACGGAATTGAATTATTCAAGAACGTTAAAATCTCACAATTTATAAATCTTTAATTCCAATGCCCTCTGGAAATATCAACATTATAATAAATTTTATTCATTAATATTGCTTGATCTCACAAGTCGACTTAATTGATGGATATTTCTTCTTTGTGTAAGAATAATATTTACATATATCACATACATATACGTATTGATGGAAATAAGATATCAGGTATTTTTACATTCTAGTTTAATGTTCTGTGACGTCATGTTTCCGCCTTCATTATTTTCATGAGGATTGTAAAAACATAGTTATTTTTTTAAGCAAAAAGGATATACAAAGCTTCCGTCTTTAATAATGATGTATTCTTGTTGATACAGGAAGAGATTGGATCGGAAGGAATGTGATAAGAAGACAAACAAACAGCTTAAATATCTCTTTAATCAAATATATCCACCCACTCCATGAATCAAGTTCTTAAATCACGAGTTATAACTGATTGCCATCAGAGTAAAATGTTTTCAAAATAAAAATTAATTCCTACATTGTAACTCTGAATTAAAGTATAATTTGATTTTATTGAATTATAACTGAGAGGAAAGAGGTGACAAGTGTTTTCTTTGCTGATGATTACACAGTCATTCTGTGTGGCAAAAAAAAAATCCCACTGATGCGGCAAAGCTTCAAGAAATTCTGGATTACATTGGAGAGAGAACTGGCCGAAAATAAATCAATGCAAATCACAAATGCTCACTAATTTGTTGATAATACCTCAGACCTTAGAAGTAAACACTAAGAATATAAAAAGAATAGACGAAATAAATTGGTACAATAAATAAGCAAGTATTCTTCACACATAGGTTGTTCCTTTTTAATTCCTTTTATTTTCAGATAGTAGCAACCTTCAAAAGACAGCTGTCAAAATTTAATGATTACAATCTATTCTTTAGTTGAGGTATTGAAACAATTTCGTGTTTTAATTTTACACTGTTTCTTAATGGGAAAAATTACCGTTTTAGCTAAGCAACTCCACTCCATGAAGCGAATAAAAAAACGAATAAACCCAAAAAAAGAAATAATATTATTAAAATTGAACAAATTAAACGTCTTTTGTTAGTTGAGTCAGGGACTTTTCAGCCCATGTGTTAAGATGAAACACATGACCAAAACTAACTTATATCATGTATTTTGTTTTAATCTCTTAGTTGTAAGGCAACAGAATTATTCTTAGCTATGTTAACAATCAACTATTAAACAATCAATGATGCTTGTTTTAACATTAATCTTATACTTCTAGGTCAATTTGGTATGAATTATTGACAAATAATCAGATATATATATAATAGTCAAACATCCAATGCATCAAAACACCATCTAAATTAAAAATAAAACTATTTGTCAGTCTACCAAATGAATTTTTTTATATATAAAATTTCTAAATTTAAATCTAACTAAAGTATTTATTTTTCTTATTAAGGACATTGGTAGCTTTCATCAAACCTCAACCCCATTATATATTTACTTAATATATTTAACCTCATATTGATCAGTGTCATTTCAGAAGTACGACCACAAAATCGTCCAATTTGTATTTATCTTAAAAACTTGCTCAAAAGAAAATATACCACAATTAAGAATATAATTGGGAAAAATAATATAGTTTGAATCACAACTTGAAACAAAGAATCAAAAGACTATTCACATTTATAAATTCAACTCCGACGAAAAATGAAAAAAACACGGGTCTACTTAGGGATAAATAGGTGTATTATATAAATAATATAAAATTTGTAGGGCTGAAGCCCGCACAAAATGTGTCTAACGACACACTGGTTCTGATAAAAATTGGTAAAGATTGATGGATATATATATATAATTAACGTCACAGGCTGATATCTATGATGATTTCATTTAGAAAGGATTGTTCTATGGGACGTCTTTTGTGTCGATTCGAACGAATCCTTACAATTTAGAACGGATTCGGGCGAGATGACACAACTTTGGGCACCTCTATATACCTAAGTAGTACTTTGTTGTCAGCATTCGATGTGTCTCCTTTTTGTAACCTAATAAATGCAAAGAACGTTGGTTGGTTAAACTTAAACTTGCTCTTTTTAGCCTGGGAACAATTTCAATAATCAGTTATTGAATAATAGTTTTATAACTAGGGAGAACTGTCAATCTACCAACTGATCATTGGCCTTTTTTCTGTTTCTTTTTGGATAAGAGGTTGTTAAATGAAATAAAGGTAACAAGGTGTTTTATATCACAGCTTTTATGTCAAATTCGGACCGGGCATCAAAATTTAGAAACTGTTACATCCCTAGTTTTTGAATACTTAACAACTCTTTTGAATGTACAATGCACATTTTTGGAATTAAAACAAACGTTAAATACTTCCTTGAAGGGATTTCACCCTTCTTCCCCTGACATAAATTGCCAATGTCCATCAATCAATAGGTCAATTATCCGGAATCTCCACATGCATTATTCTAGCAATAACAAATCCCTGGAATCCTTTTTTTTTTCATTATTATTTTTATTATTTCTTCTCTATGTTTTCGTGTTTCTTTACATTTCCCTTGAGGGGACATTCCAATGCTTCTTTCTTGTAAAATAGGGAGAAGAAAATGAAATTCATTGTAAATAATTTTTACAAAAAAAAAAAAAAAATACTTTAAAATTGAATTCCATTGTGTTATCCTCACAAGTATATCACGCAAAAATTTATTCTATTTTTGGCGTAGTTTTTGGAATGTTTATTACAATATTTGTGTTATTTTTCTTACTTAAGAAAAAAAAAAATAGGTATATTCAAATATACCAAGATAGTCATGTTTATCATATGACTTATTTTTGTACATTTGTACAATAATTTTACAGTATCATTATAAAATCTTATTTCCGTGCTGTAGACAGAAGTTAATGAGATAATGAAAAAATATTCAACTTTTTTATCCCAAATCAATCCAAAAAAAATTAGTTGTACAAATCTAGCTGTTTTGTAGAATTTTCACTTAATATAACATTGATTTCATTCTAAAATCAATATTTATCATTGACATCAAGTATTATTTAATACAGGTATTGAGTCTTTTTTTAAAACCGTTTGATGGAGTTGAATAAAGATTTAATGTAAATTTGACCATTTAATTAGTGGAATATCAACTTTGAGCCCCCAGAAGGTGTCTCCTTCAATTATTATACAATTTATGACGGCAATAATAATGCTCTATTATATGGTTGCCTTTTCATAGATCAACGTATCTCAGTGCACAACGTTTATTATCCTAAACTCAATGTGCGTTGTTTTGATTCACAGTCACTCCCAGAGAAAGAAACAAACATTATGTTTGTGAACCATCAATGCCGCAAAATCTACTTTTCTTTTTCAATCTACGTCACCAAATTTTGAATTAAGGACGCTCAATCATACATATACTGTTCTGTCTAAAAGGGCATTGCACCTTTTTCTTCTTTTTCCAATATAATTTCAATTCTTTTTCGTTATCAAATCTAAATAAAGAGAAATACTTGTTGCAGAAGATAATCCGCGTTGTGTTCTTGCATAAACTGTTCCAAAGATTTCAGATATGGTGAGAAAAAAGTAAGCACAGCCTTCTCATTGCCACTTTTTGATTTTCTTTTTTTAATTAAAATGGATCAAATTTTTGTGTTGATAAAATTATTACAATTCAAAAATTTATAAATAATAAATATTTGCCAATTAAATTACAGATATTTGGAAGTTAAATGTTACATATAGCCAAGAACTAGTTACCTACAAAAATGCTTTGAAGGAAGAGCAACGCATTTCATTTTATTCTTTTGGAAAATTTTATCAATGGGTCACGGCACCAGGAAGGTTGGGAACCACTGATGGAAACGAATTGCTTTATTGAGTTTTTGAAATCGGGTAATGGAGGTTAAAAAATGATCCGAATCCATAGGCTAATGGTTTTACTTATCAAATATATTCTCTTCCAATAAAAAAATAAATCATTTTTCATTGATAAAATCGAATACTTCATATTATACGAAAAACGTAAATAGTTTAAATTTCTCTTATTGTGTTTGTCGATTGGTTTTAAAGACAAAAAAAGAAGTACTAATTGAAATTCATACCTTCGAAGCACACACATATTTTTTAAATTCACAATGTTGTAAATATTCACTTGAAAGAAACAATGAGAAAAAGAAAACCATTGTTTACTATTTATCAAAGAAAACAAATAATTTTAAATTTGTGTTTTTCTTGGACAGTTATTTTTATAAGCATATTGTTTGTTTGGTTAAATGTTACATGTCCAAGAGAAATTATGGTTTACACCGTACATACATAGAACCTTATGTTTGTAATGAGAGCCTACCTAATACCTTATTAGGCTTGCATGCAACAGTGTTTTATTTATGTTATATAAAAAAATAATAACTATTTGAAAGAAATTTACTCCGAGGAGAAAATTGGGAAGAGATAAAGTACCTGTTATAAAAAAAAAATTCTTAGATTATACTTAAATTTGGTCCTAGTATGTGTACAATCATGATGTGTTTATAGAGAAAGAATTCAATTATCCCTAAAACACTATAAATATCATATTTGATGCATGATATTTGGAGTTTTCCGTTTGAATTTTTTTTACCTCAAAAACTTCATGGATGGAATTCCAAAAATTTAATCTATTGATCGTATAACAGAAAATTATGTAAATTTCTTAGTTATGATATTCCAGTGTTGTAACTGTACAGCGTGAACCCTGCTACATTGTTTGTTCTTTTCGCAGCTAGCCGGAAGTGTCTTGTGTCAGTTTAAAAAAATGTCATGGATCTACAAACCATAAACTGCTCAAATCACTCATAGTGCCCTTGTTGCCATCTGCACATGACGAAACGATGTTCTAACTGCAAACTTCCTAAGCCTGGATATGTCCTTTGTCTAATGAGTCAGGAAAAAACCAATGTCCTTTCAGAAGTACGCCAAGAAAACCATTCATATAACTTTTTTTTTCATTGTCATTTCCCAAGAACCATAGACACACAGGCACCCTCCATGGGTCACAGAAACCGCAATTTAATGTAGCAACCCGTGATGTATATACCCTTGACGTTGAATATATTTCATTTAAACATTTGAATCCCCTTGTACACAAAGGCACATCAATAAAACGGGAGGTTATTAAAAATATAACATAGTTACAATATAATTTTTATTTGCAAATTTGCTCAAAAGATACTTTAACACAATTAAGAATATAATTTGGTATAATAGTTTAGCTTGAAGTACAACTTAGAACAAAAGCTCCAAAGACTATTCACATTTCTACATTCAACTCGGACAAAAAACGAAAAAAAACACTGGGCCAATTAGGGCTTAACTAATCAGATTTCAACCCCATTGACTTATTTGTGTGGAGCATAGTACTGCAAGAGGCCAAAAAATCCCCTTGCAACATAATATCCGAGCTAATGTATAGGATCCAGGAGTAATCTCGGAATCTTCCAAAAGATACAGTCATCTAGACCTTACTCCGTTTTGAGGTCGACCAGTGTCCGTTATTGACGCCAAATACGATTATATTGAATAAACATAACAAAATTTTGATTCAGCTTTCCTTTTTCTTTGGTTTTTATAAAAATCTGATTAGAGTTGAAAAAATATATTTACAAAAGAAATTGTGTTGGTTGTTAAATAGAGGTGGCATTATGTACAGTCTCGTTGAAAAAGTGCTAAAACTATTTGGTCTTTTTTGAAAAAATTACAAATATGTATAATTTTGAAGATATCATATTCAGAAAGCCATTCATTTTGTGTTTCTGAAAATTAATTTTTATTTTGTTACTATAATAGCAATGATTCTTATACGCTTGAGAATTAACTTTAATAGAAAACCGATTAGGGAATGTAAGGCTGGCTTGTATAATTTACTAAATAATAAGTACGAGGCACCAAATTGTAAGAGAAATAAGGATTTCATTGTTTTTAGGTGTATGATCATTTTTTGTTGCTTATACAAAAAGGACTCAATTACCTATTAAATATGGGCTTTTAGCTGCAATGGATACCCCAACTTCACTTTCTTTATTAGTTCATTCATCAGTTTTAGTAACTACTGAGGTTTATCACTTATTTTTTTATGATTAATTGATTATTTAGGTAAGGTTTATTTAACAGATAGGTGTTTCAACCAGAGTAATAGGAATTTTAGTCGCAATACAGAGTCAAAACTCAAAAATAGAAAATTTAAAAATTTGTATGGCAAACTTTTGAGTCAAAATTTGATCATCAAACAATTTTCTACACTTTCTATACAATAAGTATCTCTCAATTCTGAATGATTGCTTCAATACGGAGACGAACAAAAGCACAACTAGCCTTAATGAAGTCTGAGGACAAAGTGATTCAATCCTCCGTGATTACGGATTTCAGGTCAAGACATGGTACATGAAGACCTTATAGTAGACGTCCATGTTGACTTTCTCGTTGGCCTTGAAGAAGTAGGGAGGTATCTTTTTGCTGTCGGACACCACGACCCCAAGGACGATAACCTGAGCTGGATGTTTGGTCCTGAACGTTTCCTCGACTTGAGCTCTTGATTCAGCCAAAAAAGCGATCATTTCTCATTTTCGGAACAACTCCTTGGGATCGAATTGTGCGTGAAGGAGATCATAAGCCCTCTGCCATTTTGATTGTTGCTTAAATATTTTTGATTGTACAAATACAAAAAAAATTGTAGGTTTTTGTCAGTTCTTTCGAATGGTGCCAAGTACAAAATTGTAAGACTTTTAGAACTGAGGCTAGACGGCATCGAAGAGGTTTCTAATTTTTATGCTTCAACCTGAATTCTAACAAGTAATCAAATTTTGAATTAATAGTGAGGAATAATAGGATTTATTTTATCTATTGGTCACTATTTATATTGTTTCTATTTAAGGTTTTTTACCCTTATGGTAAAAACCCTTGATTCAAAATTGGACTGTATTTTGAACAAATTAAAAAAAATATTTTGATTTCTGATCAAAAACTAAAAAATCTTCTAATAACAAAACAATTTTTTTTTGTAAATGGAAAGAGGATTCTAATTTCAAAAAATCAGAAAGTTATCACCAGGTATTAACCTAGAAGATAGAATTATATTGGTCCTCGTTTAGAATTGAAGACTGAAGTCTCGTTCAGTTCAGTCTCTGTCTGGTCCAGGTCAGTCCTAAAACTAATTTTAAAGTTTGGTCCTTGATAATATTCCTCATTTTTATTACTTTTATTTAAATAGTTCTAGCACTGCCATTCTGAAGGACTGACGGTCTTAAGGGCCAATCGCAAGGACTAATCGGACCGATCCTAATATTTGACTGAATAAACATTGACTGACACAACACTACAATAAGATGTTATAGGGTTATAGAGAAACAAAATATATCTTGAAACAATGCTGTGATATAATTTAATGCACTTAAATTTTTGCCATTACTTTCAATTCACCTTTGTTAAAATGATTTATAGGCATTGAAAATTGAATAAAAAAAAAAAGACGCTGAAGAAATGAGTGGTGGTTTGAATCTTCTTTGTTGACAGGAGATCTTATAGATAAACATCTGGAGGAAATTGTAATGGGGAGAGGAAGAGGAATGATGGGCTGTCCAAAAATTAGTTTTCTTCATCTTTAAGGAAATCAATGTACGTACATAGTTTTAGTAGATAAAGATCCACGATGATGATACTAATGAATGGTTAACGAATTACACGAAGGATAATTTTAATCACCTTATCAGTCGTTAACTTTTTTTAAAACAGCTACAGGGTGCCACAACGAAAAGTAGAAATCCATATTTGCTAATTATCTACAATACTAATTTGGCATGAAACAATCAAAATAAGCTGATAATAATGATATTTTTCCTTGCAGTCAGTCCTCAAATGTTGGAGCTATAGCACCCAAAGACATATGACACTCTAAGTGGGAGTGAACAAAGAATGTTCATTAGAGATGAAATCTCATGAATTTTTTTCCTTAACCGGTTTTTTTTTTTGGGTTGGCAAACTAAAAAGATAATATACTTTCAGTAGTTCAGTTGTCATGATTATTTAGTTCTTGACAAGTCCAACTTCATTTTCTACTACATACAAATATATACGAACAGTAAAGAATATTTGTGTGTGCTCATGAGAGATGGAGAGTAACCTTGAGGATTATAATTCTAGCTCCTTGTTAGATTCAGTATATAATTTAGGATCGGTATCGGAGTAATTCTTCCCAAATCCTTGTTTATTTTCTTCTCAGTCTCCCCTTCTTCCAAAGTAGTTGTAGATGATCTAAAGAATTACAATGACTACTATACTGCTCCTTTCTAAGAAATTCTTTAAATTATCAGAGTTACAATCATTACCATTTGATTTAAATGCTTCCGAGCAACATCACTGTTGATTAGTATCATAACTGGAAAATAATACCTTTTTAATATCGCTTAAGCAAATAATGCGCTCAAAATTATGTTTTAAGAGGCATAATTAGCGATGGGAATACGATGTCTCCACACTTTTTTAGTCAATTCAGTCACCCAGTCCAAAGCTAGCTTGCTAATTTAAATCAACGGAACATCAATAATAGAATTTGGGATGAAAATTCAAATCAAAATGAACTGGTTCTCGAGTAAATCGTGAATTCACTCTGCATGTTATGTAAAAATAGCTGAATTACGAAGAAAAAACTTGTTTATTCAGCAAACCAGAAAGATAACTAATTTTAGATTAAAGAATTATTGTAGAAAAGGTTGAAATTTTTTATTCAATTAATATTTGAACAAACAGACAACAACAAATATTTGAAATAGACGCAAAAGACAACGAGTTACTGACTTGCTCTGTGCCGGAATACCAGTGCCCTCCATTTATGAGATTGTTTTGGAAAGATCTTCCCATCTTCAATCAATAGGTCTTGAGAACTAAAGGGTCAGCACTTTTGCATGATGAGTCCAGCGGCAAGCAGTTGAGTGCCTCTCAGAGTCTGAACATAAAGTTGTTGTAGATCCCATAGTCTAAAAACGAACAATATGGAGAAGAAGAAGGCCACATTGACCAACGCCAAAAATTGTCATAATCACATCACAATACTTTCGAGTTTTAGAAGCCTTCTGGGCTAATGCTGAATTTTGTTGCCAAACATAACTTCCCATGGTTGAGGCAGAAGTTGTACATTTTGAGCAATGAAAATTGAGGATCTAAGTAATTCACCAACCAAAGCTTTGCGACCTCGTCCATGACCTTCAGATACTCCTCTGTGTTGATTTGAGACCCTTTGGGAACCAGTACGGAGACATTGCATTACCATCAGATGCTACCACACCCAACATCATGACCCCGGCTGGGTGTTTCTTCTATTGATAAGGGGAACCTCTTTGGGACTTATGGCCAAATAACAATCGCTTTAGGCATTTCTGACCTGGTCAATAGTCCGAAACTTCTCATCACAGAAGATGCGCACAACGGTAGAATTTTTCTTTATCCACTTCAGAAGTATTTTTCCTTTGGTCACTCTCATTGCCATGATGGCTTTGGTAATGAGCTGCCAATGTCTTCTCTTGTAGCTTTTGAGCCCTAGATCCTGTACTGCATCAATTTAGTTGTCTTTTTGACAACCCTGTGGCCTTTTCCAGGTTGGCCAGTGATATTTCAGGGGTTTCATGGATTCTGGCCTTGAACTCGAACAATTAGGTTCTGTTCGCTTGCTATTGTGTTCATCACTACCTTTTTTCCTCTAAATGCCATTTCCAGATAGCCTTTACTGTATAAATAAAAGTTCTGGAGCACTTCTCCTTGTCCATGATCTTTGAGATGGACAAATTGGCTCCTACAAGAGCTGCAACTCTTTCCTCCGTCTCTCTATACTAACGCTATATATCAATAAAATTATAAAAACATAATCTAGGTCTTTACCTGTTCTAAAAGTCGAAATTAAGGATGATCAAACTTGTGTTTGTAAAATAATAAAAATATAAGTCACGAAATCTGATTTTTCTGAGTATTTGAACTTAAATTGAAGTTGTGGCCATGTCCATTGGACGAATTAGACAAAAACAGGGTCAAGGTTCAGCTGAATTTTTGCTTTCTAACATATTAAGGGAACATTACTACTGTAAACTTCATAGAGGAGTACTTCAAAGGCATAAATAACACAAAAAGTGGACTGACTTTGGACAAGAGTTCCTCATTAACAAGGCATTCCACATAAGCTTTAAGATTAAATTCGAAAAGCTACTTTTTTTCAGTTAAAACCATATAAATGTTGAACTTGTAAATTTTATTGTTCTCGCATAAGGCGCACATAGCTGTCAAGTATATATTTGTACACGATTAGCTCGACTGCATTGTAGATATTGTATATTTTCTTCTTTAAAAGCGACCCAGTATCGAACATTCAATTCAATAGAACAACTTCTCCTGAGCACATTGTCCACTGAGCTACGTTACTTCCTTAATTACTGCCAATTAAAAATTGTACTCTTATTTTACAATGTCTTATTCCACTTATACTCTTTCTACGAGCAACAACGTATATAATTAAAAATAAAAGGAAGATCAAAATCAAATCCACTTTTCAATTTATGTATTTTTCTATACGTATGTAAGTAATTAATGTACTTTTAAAGGAATATCATATATAAAGTCAAATAGATATTTAACTAGAATAGGCACTCGGTAGAGCCCAAAATTTATGTCTAAGATCAAATTGATTTAAGTATCTCCATTTTTTCCAATGTTATGGTCGATTATGTACTTTTTACGTTATGCTACCTTGACCTTGAGCTCTCTATACATAATTGCCTCTTACTGTGACCATATATAATCAAAACCAATACGTAACTTTAGCCGTAACTTTAAGACTAACAAAGAAACAAACAGAGGCAAACACATATTCAGTTCAATTTGTTGATGATATAAAAACGTTTTAATTCAATTAGGTTTAAACTTTATAAAGCTATGGTAAAAAACTGAAAAGTAAATATGTTTGTCTGTTTATTTATCTGAAATGAATACACATACAACTACCAAAATATAACATTGCCGTATTGGAAAAATAAATATTTTGTTGGTTTGTTCATGCCTCATATGAGTATCAACGTTTTTTAATTGTTTAATTATTTATATGACTCATAATCTCTGCCCCATCGTACGACTATAAATATTATATTAGTTTGATTAAGTTTAATGAGGATATGAAAGTTGTTTTCTTCTCTTATAACCTTTGCACCACATTGCGGCTGTTTTTTAGATTGCTACAAACCAAACTTGTTATTAGGAAAGACTTGGCTAAAAAACACTTTTTTTTCCAAAAAGATGCGGCTTTTAAAGCAAAACAGATTATCTCAACAATTATTCTTCCTGATGACGTATGTAATTTGTTGTTCACTTTACCTTGGTTTAATTCAATTAAAAGGTGAATTCATTAAGGTTGCATATTTAGTAATATCTTATAATTTATGATATTATCCGTGTCCCTCTCAGGAAAAAAAAAAGTTATTCTTGTGAACGTACCAATTTAGCCCAAAAATTGATAAAGTCATCGTCTCTATGCCATTTGATTTCATTGCTTTGGTTTCTTCATGTCTTATTATGATATTAACTTTGCTTATGGGGCTTTTGTTCTCTGCATCATCTTCCACCTATAAATATTTCATAAATTGGCTCTTAATGTCTTATCAAGGTACCTGCAGAAGTACTCGGCAACAGATACAGTTTTCAGACGTTGACGAACAAACAAACTTTGCTTTAATAATATAATTAAACACATCCCCACAAGAAATCTTGTGGGTTACTCTTGCTCTTTGTGAGCAAACTCACACGTAGTTACTCAATACATAGATCTATAATAATAATAACAGTTTGAGAGAAAACAATGGAAGATGACGTGTTGATCTAGGGAGTACTTTAGTCTCTAGAAAGCTAACTCGTTGTTAATAAATTACATTCATTATTTTTATTTTAAGTCCTGTTTTTATTTTATTTTTCCAATATCAAGCAATGGTACATGCAAAGCCCCTACAAGATTTCATTAATGTGTCATATTAATGAAGTCTATAGCTAATATTATTTAACTACATTGTTATTTCTTATATAAAAAATAGCTGTCTCGCATACAGACAGCTATTTTGTTTTACTTTAGTAATGTCTTCATTCCTCATAAGAACATAATTTTTGTAAACTAAGCAAAGGATCTCGGGGCCATCTTGCAGCTATGAATTTCTTATTAGGATAGTAACGTTAATTACATGGTTTTTTATTAACCAGAGTTGGGTGCCACCTTGCGGCTATGATTATATTATTAGTTTGATCATATCCTATCTATTGATGATGTTTTAGGGAAAACACATAAATAAAATGAAACGTTGAAGAGCATTAAATATCAGAAGTTCAATCGAATCTCCTCCTTTTCTCTGTTCTTAATTTGAAATTAGAAAATCATAGGTTATCACGGAAAAAGGAAGACGATAAAATAAACTTATAAATACATTGAAAGACACGTACAGTACTCAAGAGTGTAATCAAGATCCAAAGGTTAGATAGATTCGGATGTACAAAGATATTTATGTATGGTTCTTGAGGTGCTGCTTCTCCTGATATTTTATTATTCGTTTTGTTCTTTTGCTCTATTCTTTGAGGTTCTATATAATACTGGGTGGAACCTGGAGTTTTTTAATACACTTTTAATTCAACATTCTATGGTTGTAAGTAGTGTTATCTTGGCTCTTATTTTCGAATGAAAACTGTATTCCCACCTAATACAGTCCTGCATATCAGTCTTAAAACTTATAATGTTCGATCTTTGATGACGTCACTCAACTTTATTATTATTATTTTTTTGTTATCAGTTTTAGTACTGAAAATTGACCCATGGACCGATAAAACCGGTTATAAGCTGGAACAGAGACAAGATTTTGTGGAACGGTTACAACTTTGGCTTGGGGTGCCCGCGTCTCACGCAATTACCCCTTCCCCGAGATGAACATGCGTATATTTTTGTCTCTCTTCTTGTAATTTTACACCCCAGATTTGGGGGTTCTTCTACTCATCATCTCAGTGGGAGGAAACATTTTGAAAGAATAATCAAAAGACTATGATTTTTATATTAACTGTCTGTGGTGATGGGGTCTTAATCTTTGATGAAGCAATTGTCGTATTTCCAATCTAAGACTGTCCATGCGTATTTGTAAATATTAGATTATCCCATATCAAACAACATGCCAATGGCCATGAGATCCAAAGTATTTTCTGAACTGTAATAAATAATACTCTTAATTTTTTCTAAAGCCGAAAAATTTAGGAAATCATCATCTAACCAGGAAGAAAAGTATTAAATTAGAAATTACGTTTCTTTCTTTGTGCTTTTGTCTCTATTATTTGTGTACGTCATTTTGTCTGGCATAATTTTAATTTCCTTGACTTTCATATTACAAAATTTTATTAAGTTAAATTATGTTTTCTAGGAACAGCAATGTTTTCTAATTTCCTTATGACTCTAACAATGTATTATGAACTGTTAAAATAGTCGTATGCTATAGTAATCAAATGATAATACAGAATTAGTTAACGACGTGTAGATCTTTGCACGGAAAACTTATGTCCATTTATTCCAAATCTCTAGTATCATAAAAGAAAACAAATTAATAAATTTTAATACATTTTCAATCTAAGATTTTTCCAGATTTCTTGCAAACCTATGGAAACTACGTCCAAATGAAGAACCTTTACTCAAATTGGAGCAACCGTAGCACAATATTTTACTTTTTGGTAAAAGTTCAGTCTAAAACTACCTTTTATGGAATGAAATCTGTAGGAACTTCATTGATTGACAATCTGCAAACCTAACTGTGGAAATTATATATAAATATAATAAAGAATTAGAAAAGTTGTCAAATCAAACTTTATTCAAAAACCAGTTTCTACTCACTCACTATCCGGTGATTTGGAATTGGATACAAGACTCAAGGTCACATCTATTTAAATTCGTGGGGCTCACATTCCAATTATGGTAATTTGAGTGACCAAAAAGACTGTTTTAATGTGAAAACAACTTAACTTATGGCACTTTAATCTTTGAGCAGGATGGAACTCCTTCACTCACTGCAAAAATCCCCTTCATGGCTGAAATTATCAATTAGTCAGAGTTCAGCCAAATTAGCTGCTGCCCTAAATCCCAGATGCTAATTGTCTTGAAGATTATTTCTTGCCGGCTGTTGATTTTAAGCTATTTAGAGAGCGTCATAGAATTGTGGAGTCATTGGGCAGACCGAAATTGAAATGGATCAAGAATACATCCATAAATTCAACATATATTTCCATAAGATAATGACCTTCATTGTAACAACCGATGGTGAACATTTGAATAGAGAAACAGATGATAGTATTGGAGATAGTTTTGTATAAAATTATAATTTTGTAACATATATTACAAGAAATATATAAAGCATTCAAAAATAATTTCGAAACAGGGTAAATTTTTAGTTTCCACCTCGTATACTACATATAATACTCTATACTTAGTTATTGTAAGAAACTCATTAAGCGTTCCTTTTCACTTGATAATGATGACGAGGATGGAGTTGATGGTAGGGTAAGAAATGGGTGATGATAAGATCGAAGGTTGATTAAAAATACATATATTTTTTTTGGGAAAAAAACTTTGTAGAAATATATAAATTGATAATAATAATAATACTCTTTTTAAAAATGAAAAAATTAATTGTAACTTTTAAGAATATATGTCAAGGACTTTGAAAAAAATATATTGAAAAATCAATCAAATCAGCGGAATTTATGCATTTTTATATTAAATTTGTCGATTATGATCCATATTTTATAGATCTAATAAAGAAAATCAAGCTTTAACTAACAATTTATGTTTTAATGGGACATTAGCTTTTTTTAATTATTAGTTGTTTGTTTACATATCTGACGACAATGGCGCCACCTTGCGTTATAATTAGTATAGTGATGATTTTTTAGTTTGTTTATTTCCCTTCCAACCAATCAACGTTCAGAACACTGATTAAAGGAAAAGAAACATTAAAATTAACTGCAAACAACCAAATATAGTTTAAATGGTTGTGATAGTGTGGCAACATCGAGGCAAGGTTATTTAAAAAAAATAGCAATTGGTTAAGAATTGTTGAAAAGCTGCTTTAATACAATTTTGTTTAGTAATTTATAATAGGATAAACTGCTTTGACATTCTTCAATCTTACTTTGACTTTGCTTTTACTTTAACTCTTGACACCCAAAATTCATATAGTAATATGAATTACTTAAATTTCACAGTATTTATTATATTCAATCTCATGCTAAAATTTTACAGAATCTTGAAACTTAAAAAATGGTCACAATGGATCCTGCTCAACTTCTTCAATTAAACGATTCCCATCGTTTAATTTTCTTTATAAAAACATAGTAAATCCAAAATGTGAAAAACAATTTAAGTTATAAAAACCGTTATTTATGCTTTTATACCCACTAAAAAATAATACTGTGGACATCACAATACTTACATTTGAAAGATAATTGTTCCCAATTATTAGCAATATTTAATCTTAATAAAAACCATAAAAAAATAGATAAATAACCAAATCAGCCATTTTTTTTATAGTTTTTATTTTCTAAACTGTTTAAAAACAATATGTGTGGCCATTTTGGAAAATAATTTCACTCTTAATTAATATTTTTGACCGTGATAATTAATTTTACCTGCTATTTATTGGCCAAAAAAAGTAAAAAAAATGCAGTAAATCTTATGTCTAACTAGATTAGCCATCAATAAAATAAAAACTGAATCCAGAATGCAAAAATTCAACAGAAAAAAAAAATTATGATGTAATTTTTATATGATTATTTATATTGAGATCTCAAAGGTTAATTTCAATTATATATTGATATTTAATAATCACAATAGTTTTTAGAAAAACATAGATTGTCTGTAGAAGAACGTTATTTTTTAACTTTCATTTATTGTCAAAAGGGTAAAATTTAATACACAATACATCTTTTTTCCTCATTTATTGTCAAAAGGATACAAATAAGCCATATCAGCCATCAATAAAATAAAAATATTATATAATATTATTTTTTTAATGTTTGACTAGTGATAATCTTCTTTTATGACGTTAGAAAGAAAGTTATTACCGTGCTTTGGTCGTTCTTTGATTATTTTTACTAAGATTTCAATTGTTTATTTTGATATTCATATGGCTTATGGGTTTTTAGTCCTATACCATTTGTATCGGCCACGAAAAATCCATATTATTAATAATACTTTCGCTGTAAAGTCTCAGGTTTTACGCATAGAAAGGGCTTTTTTTAAATTAACCTCATTTTCAGTGTGTAAAACCTTCAAAAGACAGATGTCAAAATTTAATGACAATCTTTTTCTTTTAGTTGGGGAGTTATTATGCTATTTATGACGCATTTTTTGTTATTTTCAAAAGAATGGATCAAAAACAATTTTTTGTTCTAATTATATAGAGGGTGTCAATTAAAGATTGTCGGTTTGGAAAAAGCACTGTATTTCATTGACAACAAAGAATGGAAAGGTGGTACATCAACCAATGAATCCTCCTTTCTTCTTGATGACTTCCTTCATCCTCCTGGGCTTGTCGGTAGCAAGGACTCTAGGATCCAAAGTCTCATATTCAGATTTTACCTGTTTGATTAGCTCCTCTTTTGATGTACAAGGGGGCAGACTGTAACACTTATCTTTCATGATGCCCCACAGATTTGCAATTGAATTCAAGCGTGCACGGTTCTCAGGCCATTGGTATTTCTTCCAAAAGCCAGGTAAATGCTCAGAACACCACTTTTGAGTAGATTTTGAAGCGTGAGATGGAAACTTGTCTTGCATGAAGATAGCCTCAGAAGACAATGTAACAATTTTTTGGGCCAGAATGTTTCCCCTGGAGCTCGAACGAGTCATGGTAGGGAGAGCAAACTTTTAAAAAATCTTGGTCTGATAGATACACTATTAATCTTCTTCTTGCAGTCTACTACATGAATATCGCTACCTTCCAGAGGCCCAAAAGCTCCCCAAACTATGATTTTTAGAGGGTGCTTCACAATTGGCACGTACAGAATAGCATCCTTTTTCTTGGCCCATACACGATCGTTTTACGATTTTTTTCACCCTATGATTGGAAGCCTGCTGGTAGGCCTTAGGAACAACAGATTTCTTTAAATATTTCCTCACAGTCTCTTTAGACACCTGGTAACTCTTTGCAGTCAGCCTAGCTGACAGTTTTCTCGTAGATTGGCGTTTTACCATAGACTCAATGAGATGACTTACTTGGCAATTTGGGAGATTGAAGGGGGCAACCTGGGATTTGCTGGTCTTCTTGGCTCTCTCCTTTCTTTTGAACTGCCCACCATCTCTGAAAGGACCTTAAACTGACCCAAAGTTCAGTAGCAACAGCTTGCTGGGTCGAGCCACTAAGTGGCGTCGCTACAGCAGCCATCCTGACCTCCGAAAGTGAAGACAACACTATGGAAGAAGGTAAATATGGAAGGAAATTTTCACTTTTTTCAGCAGCAACTGACAACTGTTTCAAAGAATTTTTTGACGAGGATGAAAGGTAAATAGTACTGCAACTACAACTTCTTTCGCTCATTTTGGATTAACAAGAACATATCGAGCAGTAAATGAAAAAAAGTGGGAAATTGGAACCTGACAATCTTTAATTGTCAACCTTTACTACTTCTCGATGAAAGAAATACCTTTCAATCTATGAAATGTATTATAGGGACTCCGCTCTCTCTATATATAAAAAAAACCAATTTTGAACGGGAAAAAGACGTGATGTTTTTGTGAAGCCTGGAATTTTGTAAGCTATTTGTTATATGAATACTATTTAGGATATTAAACGTTTAGGAACGCCTTTTTAAAAAAGTAATTTAATTCATAGTAATCTTACATAATAGGTACATCTAGACATATGTCTGTTATCTGTTGTATTCTACTAAAAAATAATCATAGTAGACACCTAATAATCCAGAGCTACGGAAACGGAAGTACTTCATTTGTAATCTTCTTCATTAGTATAAATACAACATCAGTAGTTAGGCTTGTGCATTAAGCATTTTCTTATTTCATGTCATCACGTTTGTAAACGTTTTTTTTCCAGAAACATACATACATGGGGTAAGATAATATCTAGGTACATTCATAGATAAGTTGAAGAGGTGGTTTTAATAGGTATATAATGCTGTTTTGCCATTATTTTTGAGACATCATTTAAAGAGAAAAGTTACATAATAATTATGTGGCCCGTAAACACAAAACCAAATAATATTAGAATGTTTTATTTATTGATTGATGACAAATATTTAATCTGTAGATATTACGGTTTTTTGCTCTTCTAGAACTTTTTGTGGACTTACACCTATAGAAATCCTTTTAATATATATAATCTACCAAAAATTAGGTTGTTTGTTAGTTAATTGGGAATTATTTTTCGGAGGTCAGATCAGGTTATGGAATTCAAAAAGCTGGACATTAAAAGTCTAAGAAAGAACGTCCAATATTTGGCTTATTGATAAAAATGAATAATTTGGGAGTTGAGAATATATAAGTTGGAGCAGTTGCTTTTTTTGGCAAGGGGGATGGGGGCTAGAGCCTAACTAACAGTTTCTGAAACTCCAAATAAATTTTATCTAATCATATCGAAATTTTATCAAACATGGAATCCAAAATGATCGAACAGGTCAAAATGAATTTAAGCAAGTTAACTTTGCAATAACAAAGTATGTTCCTATACTATTTTTTTGGGGTCTCCAAGGTCATTAAGAGCTCTTTTTTGAACTAGATAAAACCTATTACTTCCTTCTTTATATATCTTCTTTTCTCTGTCTCTCCTCTTCTCCCCCTGTATCTTTCTACATCTTCCTCTTTTTCTCTTATCTTCTACCTTCATTCTTTGTTTCTATTCTGTGGGTTTGACCTATTTATTAGACCAGCAGTTCACTTGCACAAAGCTTAGAACAAGGTGTATAATAAAACATTAGAAAGGTAACTTTAATGCCGAAGGAAGTGGTGGGTAATGACGCACTTTGTGGAAATGCAGTCCACTTGTATAACCCATGGGCCGCGGTGTATTATAGAATTATAGAAGAGCACATTGAAACTCAGGATAGTAGCGGTGACTGTTGGGCGAGATATATTATGCAAAATAAAATGGGGACAATTTCTTTTCCTACAATAGTTTGATTGTCCGAATACAATATCAATTTCTATGAAATTGCACACGATTATCAAATTGCTTGCAACGAAATTGTATCACAATCGAATCTTTAATTATCAAATTTCTTGCAATGAATTGTTTAACAATAAAATTACCCACACTCATGTTTCCCGACATTGTAAATGAACGTAAAACGACTACTCTATTGAAAACTGAATAAATTGACTGTACATTTTGTACATTCCACGATGTAATGGGCATTTTGCAAAAAGTTTGCTCTATCGGGCATTTTCCACATTGTCCCTAACATATAAATCGTATATAAAATATACTTATTTATCTAAGTAATTGTATAACGGTATTGATAATTTTTAAGGCTAGGCTCCCCCTATTAATAAAAGCTAGACAACATCCCTGATTCGGACATGATTAAAGTTTATTATTTTCTCTTAAAATATAAAATTTAAAAAAAAATTATTTTTTTCCACTCTGTGAGTTTTCAAAATTAAATTTGTTGACATAGTTTTTTTAAACAATTGCATTTTATTTATAACAGTAAGAAATATTGGTAATAACTTTCAACAGGTTTGACCAATTATCGATTAATATGAAATTATTTAAAATCAATCCATTTATTGGTACATCTCATATATAAAGAAATACATGGAGGCGACAAAAATAGGTGCGAATGATTGCACAAAGATATGAACTGACTAAAAAGTGTATAACATGACATCATATTTTTTTAACAATAATAACGGCCATTTTAACTAAATATATGATATTGAACTTTGATGGTGTAATATAAAAGTATCCAATCAATTTATTTCCTTAAGCTGACGTTAATATTATAAATATCCTTTCTACTCAGAGATCAAATAATATACAGTAATATCCTAATATACGAGTCAAAGCAATCTATTCCAAAATCAATGAAGAAAACAATATATTAAACTGGAATCGGGTCTCGTGTTCCGTTACCAGCTCTTAACCAGCTTGTCTCTTAGAAAAAATTCATATATTGGGGGCACTCGTATCTCAAGGTGTTACTGTATTTTTATTTCTAACCTATGCCATAGCTGACTTTCATTTTTGAAAATGAAAGATTTTAATCTACTACAAACTTTACTATGCCGAACTGCCCATCGAAATCTAATTGTTGTCTCTATGGTCGAGCCTTCAAGCCAATAAAAACTACTTCTTTCATAAAAGCAAGACATAATGACTTTTCCAAAATTGTATCTAAAATACATTTTCAATTTTTCAACGAATTATCGTCCATAAACCAATTATTATGATTAATCCCTTTGTTATCGTCATAAAATACTCGTAAAAGTAGCAAGAATCCATTGTCAAAACGAAATGATTAGAAATCCAAAGGTTTTATATCTAAGGAGTCATATCGGATTCCATTAAGTATCCTAAATTAAATTAAGGCTGTTAGCTATATTTTAGGGAGGAAACTGAGGAAAAGGTGACAGACCAAGATCAAAATTATGAATCCTGTGTTGATAAATCTAATCAACACAAAACAACTACCATTGTTTATCATAGTTCAAGTAGTTGCACGCAGGAAATTGTAAATGTCTGTGTTGATGCTGGCACTAATAAAAATAGTTGTAAAGATACTCCAAAGGCCAAGGAAACTGGCAGTTTCAGAGAAACTCCCACTGAATACCACGGAATACCAGATGAACCAGGAAAATACCTTCTAAATTAAACAGCAGGTGTGAAAGACTCTGGAAAAAAATCAAATATTTATACAAAAATTCGTGATGACAAAAAACAGTTCAAAATTCTTCGAATTGGCTGCCAAACCCCAATTATTGGATAAATCCAAACAAAAGAAAACAAAATGATTAGCATATCTTATAAAAACACTCAACACTGCAAAGTAGCTACCTCTGAATTAAAACTCAGATAATCTCAAATAGCCTTCACAACAGAGCCATACGCTAGTAACGGTTCAACAAAAAGCCTCACTCTAAGTGGGTCCATTGCAAACGCAGGTTAAAATCAAGTGCATGCATTTGAACTCTTAATCAATTACATCCATGGTCCCTTCAAAAAAAAAAATCTATTCAAAGATGTCCATATCTCTCATATGAAAGATACGAAACCATGCAAAAAGAGGATGAAGATCTTTGTATTCTTAAATTTATGAAATGTACAAAAAATTAAACAAATTATTAATAATAACTATAACATTAAGTAGGACATAAGATCAATCTCTGCTGTAGTAGCTCATATACCCTTTTGTGTAGTCGTGCTCCTTGCCGTATGTATGTATAGTTTTATAATATATCTATGAAATATGGTAAACAGTAATAAATTCTTAAATAACCTAATCATACTTTACATATCTTGGGTATCTTAAATTGTCCCAGAAATGGGAAAACAAAGCCTAAAAAGGATGAAAATATGTCTATGATTGGGTTGTTTACAAATGTGGTATTTTTTTTTTTTTGACATTTATTATTTTTTTGCAGAATGTTAACTAACAAAATTTATATGTCATCAAAATCCATCATTTCAATGTGTTTTGAATGTGTGTTTTTTTGTCTGTATTGTCGATATACCTAATGACCATATTAAAAAGAAGAGTAAACACATGGCGAACAAAGCAACACTGTCGATTAACTTCAACAACGTCTTATCGATTATCATGTTGAAAACTATTTGAAGGAAGATGAGAAGGGAGGGGGGGGCATTTTACGTGCGATAAAAAAAAGCTCTTCAACTCTGAGAAATTTATGATGCTCTATTTTTTTTTTAAAGAAAATATTTATGTATATCTATATATTTTATTGCACTGATAAACGCTCACGCAATCTAAAGGATTCGTTTATTATATATAATAAATTACTTAACTCACATCAACCAAAATTACATGAGAAAGGCAGATAAACCATTTACATGGATAACTGCATGATAAAAGTTATTATACTAACAATAAAAGCTAGGCTTTTTTTATGGAGTCTCTATGTAACAATGAGGACATTTGTCAATGGAAATGGGATTAAAGTGTGAATCGTTTATTGTAAGTATTATATGGTATGTACTAGAGTGTTTCATTTCCCGAGAAATCCGTTGGCATCTCCATCTGGACTGCCTACAACATCAAAAATCAAACTTTTTGATGCTAATGACCAATGTTTTATTTTTCGAAGGAAAAAGGAGGAATATAGTCCAAAGGATTCCGTTTCAAAAGCCAAGAAGCATTAATGTCTTAGTTATATATATCATAAAATTAAAATCAGTAATAGAAACAGAATAAAATTTGAGTCTGTAGATCTAGATCTTAGTCCAAGGTAGAATATTTGCCTTAAGTTATATTCCAGTACATCACATAAATCCATCAAATGAAAATGAATTCATTCGCATTTGCAAAAAGGAATGGATAAGATTTCTACTAAAAATATATCCAGACTCGATAAGAGGATATAGAAGATGTTCTAGGACAGTTATCAAGACCGAAGGACATGAAACAATCGTTTTTAATTAAATCCTATATTTTATTATAGTTTAAATTTTTGACTCATATTGAAAAAATATAAAAATTGCAATAAATCAGTTAATTTTAATATTTTTTTTGTCTTGTTCTAGTTTTTAAATATCTTTTCACCAATTAATAAAATATACATTATAAAAATAATTTGTATTGCAATAGTTTGGTATCATAAGCTTTAAGAGTACCGTATGATTTTCTTTGAAATCACCTATAGGTATGAACATTTCAAAATATATGTAACATATCAAATAGTCTATTGAAAGCTGTGAAATCTCATTATTTTCAGCTGACACAGTTGACAAATTCAAAGAATTTTCTTATACTTACAAAGTGAGGACCCGATTATGATTTAATTACGATTTTATTCTCGTTATTTTTAACTACGATGTTTCGTTATGCAACCAAAAACAGATGAAATATAAATACATAAGTTGTGTTTTCATTTTATGTCTCTAAGTGTAAACAACATTAAGAAATCCATTACATCCCCATACAGCCAAGAAGAGCCCAAAATTTATATAGCAACAATGGCTGACTTTTGGTCAACCTCCATGAGGCCTTACTCTAGCCTTGATCTCAACCCATTGGGGGTTTCACTTTGGGTTGTCTTGAAGAAGAACGTTTTCCGCACCTCTCATCCAAATTTGGATTCGTTCAACGCTGGCATCATGGCAATGTAGTACACCATGGACACGGCCTTCATCGTCAAGAGCCACCAATCTATTCGCTAGCATGTCGAGACTGTTATTGTTTATAAAAGAGGACATATTGAAATAAAATGTATCAATATAAAGTATTTAAACATTCACAATTTGGTATTCAGTTGCCTATTATTGATTCCATAAAAATACCGTTTTTCATAATTTATTAATCACTTTCATATAAATTTTGATAAAAACAATTCCAGCTTGATTTTGTGTTGACGGGTCACAATTGTTAACGAGATTAATGAAAAAATATATGTACATAACAACTTTGTGTAAAAAACTCATTTATTTTTGAAAAGTCAAAGAGAAATCGTAACATTACATATTTATCAAAAGCCAAGACGTCATATGTCTTTGATTTTTCTCCCATTTTTTCTTAACGGCTGAGGATTATTTTCGAGACAACCATCTATATAGGTCAAGAATACCTTTTTAAAAAATAAAAATGAAGATTCATTCATGAAAACCTCCTTATGAGTCATAAAAAACTCCTTTTTATAGTTTTATAAAGTCAAATAAAACGTTAACATATCCGTGATAATTATTGACTTTAAGCACTTTTTATTATCGATGAGGCAAACTTTATTCTCTCAGGTGAAGATGAACATGGGTACATAGATATTGTATATACACTTAGGTCAGGTGTATTTATTTTTAACATACACCAATAAATTCCATTCTTTATCTTTTGTTATCAGAGTATGAAAAATACAAAGGCGATACGAAAATTTCTTCGTAAAGAGACTCATAACAAAAGAATTGCATCTTTTTTGAGCCTCAACATAAAAAAGTTATTATTATAAATTAGTCTTTTCATTTTAAGCTACCTTGGAAAGGTAAAAATTATGGACAAATGTCGATATTTGTATTATATCGATATTTAATAATGGATATCAGTATCAATATCAAAGAGGCAATACTAATATTGGTGGTGGAGCAAATGAGAGTAGATATCACATAAGGTGTTAGGAAGATCAAATCGTCCCTTGCATGCGCCGGTGATTTTGTAATGATTCAGCTGTCTGATGGGGTGTTTCTTTTTTTGGTAGAAAAAACGTTGCTGTATCTACAAACTTGAGTGAAGTTTTAGCCATCATTTCGACCGCTGGTCCAGATATAAAGGAGATTTAATTTACAAAGGAGGAACGGGATGCGCTATGACAATGATTGTTGTCCATAAAAAAATTGAGATTTCTAATTGGGAGATCTTAAATGTTGAAGAAAATGGGAATTGAGTCAGGAAACAAGGCTCAACATCTGGTCAAATCTCACTGATGTCACTGACTGAGTGAACACTGCTATAACATCATTGGACAATAAATATGGCCACCCAGTAGTCCAGATCTAATGGATTATTTTGTCTATGGCTACGTTGAATATAAAACAAATCAACCATCTCAAGGACTCTATGGTTGCCTCCATCAACGAAACAATGACCAACAAACCACTTCAAATCCTGATCTCCTTTCTGGGCCCGGGTCGAGGCCGTTATGGATGATTGAGACAAATAAATCAATAGAGCTTTTTTTCAACATTCACATGTAGAATTCAAGAATTTTAAAGTAAAATTGGAGAAAAATATGGCTGCAGTGACAATTTAATGATTTTTGAAAAATGCGCCGCATAACAACTTTTATAAACTATGACTTAATATCCCTTATCCACTTCTTGAAGCAACAATAGTTTATCTGTCTTTACCATAAAACATTTAAAGATGTTTGAATGTCCAAAAAACTTTAATAATTTGCTTTAATTGTTATTTTATGTCAATAACGTCAAAGTTATCTTAAAATGTCTAAAATAAAGTTGACGTACAGATTATATAGCACTTATTTTATGTATAAAATATTTACGTCCGACTGTGTGGGCAAAATCCCAAGAGCACCAGGTATATAACTAAGAGTCCAGAGGATGTGGGCTCATGGATTTTAGGGTAAAAAAGGTGTTGTGAAGAATATCAAGGGAAAAATAGCAGTGGAAAAAATGGCAAGAAAAAATAAAGGAAAAGTGACGAAAATCTATTGAACTTTTATGTATTATCACAAATTAATTAGTTTTTTTATACTATAGAGTCATTTTTTGGTTTCAAAAAAGGTTCCAATTGAAAGTTTTTAACTTTTAGAAAAAACAAGATTATCACATCACTTAATTAATAATTTTGTAATAATATCCTTACAAAAAAAAAATGATATTTTTACATCCCTTTATTAAATGGTTCAGAGAACAAATAATTTGCAATGAGAAAAGATAAGTATCGTAATCAGTTGTCAGAATTGGATCAAAATTTCTAATTCCACCGATACCTATCGATAATTATTGATGTTGATAAAATGACTCATTGGAGCTCATTTTTGAGACAAAATTACGGTTAAAAAACAATAAAATAGCTAAACTGGACGATGTCGTTCAAACAAAGTCAAAAAAAGAAAAGAAAAGGGCGTAAGTACATAGAAATATTCTACAAATTTCCCGGTTTTTCACAGAAAGATTACTTGAAAGTAACAACTTACAAATAACCACATTTTTAGTACAAAATACATTTTAATTGTATCATGAGTCGTTCAAGAAGTTTGTAACGGTAAAAGTTGGGTTGAACAGTTTACTTTGAAGCCATTCAGATACTTTTTGCAAATTTTTTCTTTTTTTGTAGGTTTGTTGAATAATATTGTTCATAACAGAACTCAAGTTGAGTCCATATTTTCTAAGTCAAGTTCAATTCATCAGTATTCGTCCCAGGTACATTAAAAAAGTCAAGAGTCCAGACTCGAACACTAGTTTATATATTTTTTCAATTCTTAGGGCAACCCTATACGACTCAGTTAGGAACTAAAGACAGTTCAGGACCATTTGATCTCATGTGGCAAATAACAAGTAAAATAATAGACCTTAGCATTTTGGTAATGCAGTAAGTATTTATTTTTTAACAGTAAGGCAGTTGAAACAAGAGGCGAGGAGGCTGTCTTTAAATATCTATCAAAGTAGCTTAATATGGGCCAACTGAGAACAGAGAATAATTAACTTTTTAAAATTTAAATTTAGTAAAAAATTATTTACGATACGTAAATTTATGTATTATTTTCCTTATCCGTAATTATTAAAAAGTTAAACAATAAAAAATGTAAACAATTTTTCCATAAGTTTATAAAATTCCTTTTATCTTAATAAGGAGTCGGAACTGGCTAAAAATTGGATATCGGCACATCCCTAGTTTTGATTTGTATTATCTTGATTCCAGAAAAAACCGTTTTTGCGTAAATTATTCATACGTTTTGTCTCCCAACTCTGTACAAATTTACCGATACTCCCTTTCGTTTATATCTAAAACTTTGATTTTTGACTCACTTTAATGTACATACAGATTGCAAATTTTTAATGATGTGGAATGGGCCATAATTTTAGAAGAAGTCACAAAATATTTTTGATTTTTAAAAGCCTTCTACAAATATTTTAAATATACTACCTATAATAAGGTACTTTAAATGAATATTTGATCTTTGAAGCCTCAACATAAATACGTAAGTATTATAAAATTTTATTTTTCTCTTAAATCTTAACAATGGATAAATTAGAAAAAAATATTTTTTTTTATATAAAAGTATTTTAGTAATTTATTAGATATTCAAAATACACTTATTGAGTTTTAAGAGGAACTGTTCATCACTTTTTTATATCTAAGTTAGGGTGAGGATAATGTCCTTAGTTTGTTCTAATTGGCTAGACCAAACGCTTTTATTTGATTAAGAGATCACGTGCATATTTTCATCACCCCAATTATTGTTATTAAGTGATTTTTTTTTTCAGAAAATGATATTTATGTTTTCTAATTATAGTGCCTTAATTTAAAAAATATATATATATAAAAAAAACTTATTGACACTTTTTCCATTGAATTTTTTACTCGAGATAAATATTAATATATATTTGAAAAAAATTGCAAAGATATGTTTATAAGGCTCATAGGGCACCAACCTCATCCTAATTTACATAGTATGATATTAATATAACATTATTATGGGCCTTTTAAAACAGTTATTACAAAAAGTCTTACCTGGATAAGTTTTGAAAGGTTTACAATGTTATATAATTTCCTTAATGATAATTTTATCGTCCGGTTGAGCAAATAAAATAATAAATTGGGGATCATATATTTTTTTTAATTAACTTTAAGATAATTAAATAAGTGGTTTTACTCCTCTTATAAATATAAATTAAATCAAAGTTGTAGAAGTCAAGTCATGTATTGATGGTTGTTTTTTTAAAACTTGAAACCCTGTTCACTAGAACTTGACTTGTATTGCGACGTTATGAGTTTTGAGTTACAGCTAAGAGACAAAAAATCGTTTTGTTAAACTCATAATTTTGTATTTTTCGTCTACAAAAGTAACATCCCTGCAAAATATAAATTAAATAAGTTGGCTTCTTATTTATACTTCTAAATAAATATGAATAGAACGTAAAAATCAGAGAAAATTATGAATGAATTGATTCATTAGACATTCCATTCAATAGAATATGTAAGGCCTCATGGCATTTATTCTTTCTACAGTATAATATGTACATAGGCAATGATTTCTATTTCTACATTACCATTAAACACATATTTATTATGAAACCATTAGAAGATGAATTTGCAATCCGTTTCAAAACTAGTTCCTTGAGCTATTAATGGTTAGTATATATGTGTTGAATTACTATACACATAATGAAGTAAATAAATTTGAAACACGGATTTATCAAAAGGTAAGGAAATGGCAGGAAGTTAGTGGTGCTGGAACCCTATGGGACGTAGCATCCCCATCACTTTTGATAGTTTATTCTGAAATACTATAAACATGTTACAGTATGTTATAATAAGATAATACAATATGTATATAAATACTCACAATATTAAATAATATTTTGGACCTAAGTTTAATTATATTTTAATATTAAATTTTTTTTAATATTTATCTCATACCCGTCACACTTGGAGGTGGAGTCCTTCATGGGCTAGATGCAGATTGGAATTTTGACGATCACTGTTTGATGATGTACTTTGACATTGACCGCTAGTGTGAAAAGTCCTTTCTGTTCACTGAGTCTCCAAAGCGTTCCTTTACCAGCTCTTCGAAAATGGAGTAAGCAAGTTTTAAAACTGGATACTCCCACAGAAGGTGTGAAGTTGTCTCTCTTCCTGAACTGCAAAAAAAACAAAAAGTTAGGATTATCTGATACCTCCAGTTTTCCTTTCATTTCTCAGCAAAACTTTTATGGATATCAGAATAAAAAAATTCCCTCTTGTCTAAATATATATAATGACATTAATTTTTAGAAATATAAACATGCCTTTCCATATTTTAAAAAACTGTTATTCGATCAATTTTATTTCTTTTGAGTAATTTTAACTCAAGACTTTTACGTTTCTTCTTAAGAAAACAAAAAATGGGTCAAAATTATCAAAAAGCTCAACAGTAAATCGGTCCAAGATATATTTATCTTTCTCTTCGTTAACAAGGGATTTTTTCTAAGCCAATATTTCGCTAGAGATTGCGATATTATACATATTTAAAGATGGATTGAGACCTAATTTTTTTGTAGGCCATTCTAGACTAGTGTTGTCACGATATCAAAATTTGACTACAATTACCAACAATTATCAATATTTTGGTACATTTCAATACTTATCCAGCGTAACATACAAACAGAATATAATTAAGCGTAGTTAACAAGTGTCCCCACTAGTTTTGATGGGGGTTAGGGGTAAGCTCAGAAATTTGATTACTTTATTTTTATCAGAATAAATGTATCTTTTTTATAAATAATAATTTTGTTTGAGGTGGGTGTAGAGATAAAATGGGCCTTCGACCCATATGTAAAGTACCCGTGGACGGTATAAGTAAGGTTGATTATCTGAAAAGTTTCAATAATCAAACTGCCTTTGGGTACTTGAGCTTTTAAGGAGAGTAAAAAAGATCTAAAGGAATTTCAGGGAAAATCATGGTTTGCTTACACTCTATTAATCATTATTTGAAAATTCTGCTTATAATGAGAATGTTAAAAAAAAAAACGAAAATTAACCTGACAATTTGAGGTATGCTTTTGAGGAGATCAGCTACAATAAGCTGTGACAAGATCAGAGGGGAGATGGAAATAAACAAAAACATTGGCAAAAGTTACTCCGATGTCAATCCCCAATTCTAACCCGAGTCCAACAAGCACTAAAAATTAGAACTCTGCACCAAATCCATTGAGTTAGGCTCCGTCTTTTATGAGCACATACGAATGTTTAATTACATTTTGGATATAATTGAATCTATTAAGGAAAAGATATTCACTACGAAGGGATTAAATAATAATGTCAACTTCAAAGGAAAAGAAAATTTTTCTTCTGACTACGAATTCTAAAAAAACGGGCCAGCTACCAAATACACAAGATTGACATCACTATCTATTGAACGGAAAAAATATTGATTGGAGCGAAATCAACATAAACAGTTGAATTGTTTTGTATGTATTGGCATTGGAAGCATGCCAAAGCTCTCATTATCACTCCCTGGACTTTGAGGTATGTGAAGGATTTAGTCAAGGCCCCCTATGTACGATAGTATTGACAACTACTTTCAACAGTAACCAAGGCCAACCCAGTAAAGAGAGTCTACAAATGGTGGAATTGGTTAAAGTAAAAACTTTAGTTTGGCCAACCTCTTCCCCAGACTGATAGCTTCCCGAATATGCCATTTGGGATGTATTCGAGAAGAGAGCCTCTGGTACCCGTCAACGAAATTTGGATGTTCTCAATACTTCTGTCAAGAAGCAGTTGGTGGTCATGTCTGAGACCAGCATCAAGAAGTAATGCTGGGCCTTAAGGCCCAGGTTTGAGGCCTTGGTAACAGTCAGAGGAAAACTTTTTTTTTTAAATACAAAGATATATCAATAAAGAAGTCTGTGATAAAGCCTCAATATTGAACTCCTTTTCATTCTTGCAAAAAATAACCCTCTTTGTTAACAATACAAAAATTTCACGATTTTACCTTGGACATGGTATACCCAAATTATTTACAGGATATAGTTAGTTTGGTCCAACAAAAATAATTACAGTCTCAACCCGGTCTAAGTTTTACGGACGAAAATTCAACTATAGTCTACTGTCTATTAAGAATATTTAAATATACATATGTATTTTGAATTTCTTTCCTATCCTAAGTTGTTATTCTCGTAAAGAAAGAACAGAACAATACCTTGACTCTATGTCGAAACAACGATTTTTTTATTTTCCAAATTCAAATGAGCTATAAAAAGAATATCAATTTAAATGTTTCCTCCATCTTTACATTCCGATGATTTTTTATATTTTTTGATAATATTATATACAAGGAAAGAGAGTTTGAGCATTAGGGGTCAATCTTTAGAAAGTTGTATAGATCCCCACAGTCAACTACCCCCTCCCTACCTCTGAATATCTTAAAAGATACATTCATAAAAAATGTGACGAAAAAAATAATCAAATATATATGTTGCAGTTTAAACTATAGACTAGACGAAATGTATTTGTTAAACGATTTTGTTTTTGTTTTTTTTATGACAAAGACAAAAAATGATACTTTTTTAATATAAGGAGACTGGGTACAGTTCAAATCAAGTTTTAGGCCCTACTATGATTAACTTTCAATATATAACCGGTTGATCCATTGAAATTTAAACACTTACTAACTCAACTAACTTTAAACAACTAGTTACAAAACATAACAAACCTGAGCTCTCTAGCTTACGTACAAGTTGAGAAAATGAAACATGAATTTTATCAACGAATTTCCATTCACACCCTCCATGGAGTTGGCCGTCTCCAGACCACTGTCTACGCCATCATCAAGTCCAAAACTGTGTAGAGGAAGAAAAGTTATATAAAAAAGGCCAACCCGAACCAAAAAGAGTTAAAGAAACAGCCGAGGCCCATCCCCTCAAGTCCACTAGGGACCTTCTTGCATTTGGATTCTCGGGGTTACATACCAGAATGTCCAGAGAGCTATCAAAAAGTGAGTGGAATGTGCCTTGTGTGCGTTGAGAGGCCACTTTGACACCACCAATGAAAAAAAAACCATTTTCTCTGTTGCAAGACTCTTTTGAGTTATTTTGAACTCTTTTCAAGACTTTTGCCCCTCCCTCCCCCCTATAGCCCTGATGCGAACCCCCTCGACTAAACTTTTTGGATGCATATCAAAGGGAAGGACCTGCAGTGTCCATCATCCAAACATCAAGGCCCTCAATGCCACTGTCAGCCAGCACTGGAACACCATGACAGAAGACTACATCCGGAGCGTATGTTAAGTCTTCTCCCGTCGACTGAAAGCCATGATTGCCTCCAAGGTCAGCTACATTAATGATTAAGAGAGATCAGACACACATCTATTTATATCATTAATTTTGATAAAAATATAATCTTAATTAGTAAAGTACATCTTGTTGAACTATATAATTCAAAGTCTATAGATTTTAATGGACCACTCGGAACAGTGTATTTCAATATACCACATAATTTTATCATGTTTATTGGTCATTAGTTTGTAGGTTTTTTATTACTACACACCTTAACGGGTACATTGACGGGATATCCACCTGTCCCGAAAGCCACAGAAACCTCAATTTAATGCGGGAACCCGTATAAAATATACCTTTAACACTTGCAAATATTTTCATATATTGAAATCACATATTGAGTAAAAATGTCTCGAAATAAAATATAAGTAAGTACATCATTTGACTATTTGTAATAAATAATTAGTATTTTAGAGGCAGGAAAGTTAATCCAAGTTTTAATATGTTAAGTCGCAAATGTGTTTTATTAGTTTTCATCGATTAAATGTAAGTAATCAAATCAATTTATTTATATTTAATTTCTGAACTTTTCCTATCTCTAAAATATTGACTACGTGTAAAGTTTTTAACAATATTTTCATGCTTTTGTCGAATGCCCTTGGGTTTTTTTTTACTTGAAATGTTTTCACTCAAAATGGAGAGGAAATAGGTTAAATCCTTAAAAGCAACAATTTTATTTGGCTTGCCGACAAAGCAAATACGAACAAACTCTAAAAATCGGACAATACATTTCGCTCTTTTGGAATGTGGAGAACTATTTCTTAAAAAAAACTCAAGAGCAATAGTTTTGTCCTTTGCAGCTACATATAGTCCTTTTTCTTTCAAAATATTAAGAATGGGAGTGATGCCTGGGATCATATTAATAACATTGTCAAATAAATACTGCCGGATTCAACTAGATATATGTATTAATAGTTTAAAAACAATTGTTTTGAGGTATGAACACTTTCATCAAGGTATTTTTAAGCTAAAATTAGATTACTAGATTTTTGTATGATTACACCCATTTAGTAAAAACTATATTCATTTTTTTTCGAACGCTGAAATATTTTGTATCAATTTCCAACACATTTAATTTTTTTCACTTCCAAATATAGCTCTAAATCCAAGTTATGTTAAAAAAAGTTCTTTTTTTAAAAGGAATTAAAGACCAAACAAAATTTTAAAGGTTATTTTTGTGTCTTATGTCCAAAATAACAAATAATGAATGTGGGCTATAGGGTTCATGGCGTTACAAGACAACTCATTTTTTGGATAAATCAAACTAAGTTCTCCAGTTGAACAGTATGTTGACAGTAGCATACCTTAAAACCGTTCTGGGTAAAAAAATATTTACAAGTGGTTCAAGGGTTAAGATATCCAAAAATTAAGCAATATTTTAAATCCTTTATTTGTTCTACGGGATTTATATTGGCCTCCATATGGCCTTTTAAATATAATCGATTAATTTACCATTATTTATTGTGACAATCAATTTGCCTATTTTAAGTATAATTTGCGGGTCAACCAAGGTTCAAAGAAAACAATTTTATATATATAAAATTGATGATAATTTGTCGAAGAATACAAATACACACTCAATGTTAAGAAGTATTATTCTATCTTGTTTTTGTGTTGACTGCACACAAATGTGACGAGACGAATCTAAAACTTGCTGACGAAATGCATCTTTGTTGAGAGCAGACCTGATGCCCCTATTATTTTCTATATATGTAAGTATGTAGGAGGACAGTACATAATCCCCATAATTAGAGGTGTCAAGCCATTAAGTTATGTTAATGTTTTTGCATAGTAATTATGTTTATGATGAGCTCCAAAATATGTAGAATGCGGAACCTCTGCCAAAATAAAAACAAAAAGAATACAGTTCTTTAATTGTTTATTATAATAATAATTTGGTGTTACAGATTTGAGATGAGCTCGTGTTTCCAAGCCTATCTAGACATAAATATATTTAGACCAACAGGGTGGGATTTCAAATCTGTAAAACAGAAGTATATTTGTATATTACAATTTATTTCAAAAATTAATTCACAAATCTTTTGCTCTAACTCTTAGAGAAGTCAACCACTCAAACCAATCCCCTCCTGCTTCAACCTTACCCTTGATGAGGAGCTCCTTGCAGGGCTGTCTGCAAGGGGTGGGCTGGAGGGGTTGCATCCCCTAAAATAAATAATTTTGGTTTTTTACTTGAAAGTTTGAAATTTAATTTAATGTTTCTAATATTTTCTGTAAGTAATTATGGTTTTTTTAAAATTTTTCTCAAAAAAAAATTATTATTTGAATTTTTTTTTCAAAAAATTTTAGATTACAAATAAAATTTTTGAAAATTCCATGAACACTAATTTTTTTAATACAGCTTTGGATCTTGAATGTTTTTTTTTTTTCCCCAAAAAATTTAATTTATATGAATAATTGTGAATGTCTTAATTTTTTTTTAAGAACCAAGCCCCTCCTCCCTCCCCCCCACCTCCAAAAAACAAAAACAGACGCCCCTGCCTTGTCCATGTTGCCCACTATCTCCAGAATGGAAGCCTGCTAGGAGTAAACAGTTCATGTGCACATTTATTTGATTCTTCCTCCAAGATGCCCCACAAATAGTAGATCCAAAGTGCTCATATCCGGTGATTAGGAAGCCAAATTTCTATTGTCTCAAACATACCTTAATAATGTTAGTTTTTCCCCTATAAATACGGTTCCAATAACTGGATTTGAACAAACTGCACCAATTTAAAGTTTAGCATGTCACAGAATCTGTAATTTTCTATTTAAACTCACTAGCATTGTTATTTACGTAGTTATTCTCGTCCTTGCACGTGTGCTCGACATAAAGGTACACAATAATGGTCTCACGGCGTTTGTATTCGGACAATATCACAAGGATTTTGTCAGCTGAATCTGAGGAGTATACTTTTGTAAATAAGGTTGCCAAGAAATTGAGATTTAATCTTGTTCTGGATTTAAAATCCCACCCTGTATATCTTGAGACTGATATAGTATACACATTATGTTAAAACCATCCTAAACATCCCACACATTTGAACATTATGCTTTTTTTTTATCTTGACTGACGTCTAAAAGAATTCCCGGAAAAAGAATTAAATATATCTGGCAAAAGGAGTTCATCATGTCTCATTGAAGTTATTTGTATATTGAGCTCTTACTTTTTGGAATCTAATCAAAGTTATAGTTCCTTTGGAGGATATTTGTAAAATGTAGATTAGAGGGGTTTTTATTATCTACTAAAAAAATCCATGTTTTTATATGTATTCTTTCATACTCAAGGGATTTACATCAACAGAGGTTCGACTCTCGGACCCTGCAAGTACTGTTGGACAGGTTAATACAGTGAACGTCAAGTGGTCTCAATTCATGCAAAATAAGTACTTTTGCCCATGTGACACTGTTGTATTATCGTATAACCATTGAATTCTGCTTTAATTTTACAAATTAACATCTACATAAATTATTTATTACCTTTAACTCAACATTGTAATTCCATTATAATTCTTATAATTCAGCAAATTAATAAAAGATCAGTTAATTATACATTTATAATCTTTAATAAATATCTGATATATTTTTTAGCTAGACTGTTTTTTTTTAATTAGTAGTCTGAAGAATAATTTTTTTTTTCCTCACCTGTTAGTATTATTTAACTTCTGAGTAGTGAAATAATTTTACTACTACATTCAATTATATTCAAAACCTGATTGATTTGTTGCAGGATTATAATTGTCAGTCCTTTTTGGACTCAAAGTAGATTTGGGGATCGACATGGGAATAATTCTAGCAAATGTATTTGTTTATGCCATTTTCTCCTTCCTCCCTTGTCACAGCTGATCGTAACTGATCTAATGAAACGTCATGAACATTATTCCTCCCTTCTCCAAAACAAGCTTCAAATTGTCAGGGTTACCATGTTGAATTTCAGTTTCTTTTCTTTTTTAACATGCCCATTCTACACTGGATCATCATTATTATTGATATTTGTCATTCGTCTCTCTGAAGCATTATTGACATCAAACTTTTGAAGTATAAGACAAATAAAAAAATGTCCTAACCTTCATATAGGACAGGTTGGGGAAAAATAATGTTAAGCCCTGCCCTCTCAATGAATGAAAATATATTTTTTTGCCAAAAAATGTATAATTTGAGCGAGAGTCAGAGGCCTTTGGCTTTTGAACTTTATACTAAATTGTAAATTTCTCAACAATTAACAACGTTTTAACTTCTAAACACATATAAAATGTAGAATAAATCTCAATTTTGTCAATAAAGAGAAGAGAAAAATGCACTAAATCATGATTAGAAGACAAAATAATCCATCAGATTAAAACTCAGACTGCTTAGGGGCTATATTACCTTCCTAATGTCAGTCACTTAAGCAACCTGTTTGAGAGTCCAGATTTCAGAAGTGCATTACAAATCTTTTTTTGGAACAGATGGGAATGCCAGTCACATCTGAGACTTCCCATTTGAAATCCGCATATTGTTTTGGACAAAAAACATTGTCTCGGCGCAACACCGTTTCTACTCTGTAGATTCAATCTTCTGTATATCTGAAGGAGCTGTTGCAATGATTGTTTGTCTGTTCGCTCTTTCCTTTTAGTCATTTAAGTTAAAATTGTTTCAAGTTTAAGTGGAACTATATATTTTTTATGTGGATTATACGATTTTATCTATACATAAGTGTACATATATATATATATATTTATATCCACTTCCAATAAAAGATTTCTACTTAAATTTGCATATTTTTGTCGATGGAAAATAATGCATATCTGTAGCTCAGCCACTGTAATACACATTTTCTTCTTTTAAGTACAATTTTATAGGTTTTTATATTTGTATACATATAAGTATGAAGCAATAAAAATTAATAGGACATGGCAATAAAATAAGAAATAATGGAAATGCAATTTCATAAACCAATTCTGGGTGGATCCTGAATTAGAAATATAAATAATAATATTCACTACATAGTGTTAAATTCAAGAAAAAAAATTGAGTTCACTCGAGGTTGAATTTTTAAGAGTTTTCATACATGTGATGTGTCAACATAAAAATAATCTGGAATAAAAATCAATAACTTCGGTAGGAATAAAAATTGAAAAGAGGAAAAAAAAATCTTATTAATATTATCATTATTAATAAATTAGGTTTTACACGCTCTAAAATGCAAAAAGATATGATACAGTTTTTCAATGATAACTTGTTTGATATCAATTAATTTAACTCCATCAGTCTCTGTGTAGTCGTTATTAATAATTATTATCTACTTTTGTACCAATTTATGTTAAGTAAAATAAAGTTTGAGTTATATCTTCTTTTTTTTAAAGATCAAAATCCCACTTTTTTTTACTTCATAGACATTTTTGAATCAATTAATGGCTTTGTATTCAGTTAAGATACCCAAGAAATATTACCTCATTTAAATAAAGTCCATTAATTTATTTTTCTTTTATTGTGACAATCAATATCGCATATTTTTAAAGCAATTTCACGACACATTTAAAGGGTACGTAACAATAATTTGTTGATAGAAATTTTGGACATTAGTCTAAAATTATATTTTTAATCCACACTCAATTTTGAAAAAAATCCTTCTAGCTTGATTTTGTGTTGACAAGCCACATATGTGATTTGGTTTCTACTTTTTAATACATAAAACTCTTCTTTTGAATGATATTAGAAATTTGTTTTTAGCTCAAATTCAGAGTCAATTTTTTTGTCGAATTTGAGTAATACTGTAATCCATACTTATTAACACATTGCCTAACAATATTAAATATTGAGGTTGAAATGGGGAAGGTGCATGTGTCTGTTTTTTTGGCTTGAGATGGAAATGAAAATACAACTTCAAAATCCAACTAGTTATTGACTTTTATTAATGTTGGATTCGAGTATTTTCTACAAATTACTCTACAAATCTTTATTATGATGCAATACAATGAAATAAGGTATATTTTAGGATAAATTCAAAGACCAGCTGTCTTACAGACTGATAGAATCGGTGATAAGACTGCACTATAGAAAGTTTTTTTTGAAAATTGCTCAACTTGATTTAAATTTGCACATCAGCTAGACATCTTCAACATGCCGACACTTTTGGTTTCTTAAGAAATCTGTAACGTCAGTAAAAAACGGAAGTAGAAAAATATCAAGCTATTGCCATATTTAAAAATTTCGTCATAATCATGTTCAAGCTGTAGTACCCGGCATTGTCCGTATTTTTAGGCGTCGAAGAACCGACAAAATTTGTTTTTATACCATGGAAGATACCTCCCCAACAAATCCTTGGTGTTATTCACTGTTATTCTTGAGCACACTCACACGTGTAGTTAATCAATTCGTAGACGTTCTCTCCACAAAAACGAAAGAATAATAATACAAGTTCTATATTTTTTTAAATATGATTTAATGTGTCAGGAAATAGTTTAACTCGTTGCGAAACCTCATTTTAAGTCATTTTCATTTTTTGTTATTCATAAACTGCCTTTTTTTCTTATTAATTATGAGTTGAACTAACGGGTTGCAATAAATCTTTCAGTTATAAATACCGTTTTTATACAATTCCCATTTTGCAGGTCAAGGGGAATGAATATACAAGCCCTCAATGCTTCTGATGATGGGCATTAAAAGTCCATGAACACCAATTACAGTTTTACCACCCTGGAGGAGTATCCAGTGGCGCATCAATGTATTTATAAAAGTCGATGGTGGCTATATTAAAGATTAGAATTTGTAAATCATCTGCCAATATGTGAATGAAGCAAAAAGAGATAATAACAAAAGGAACATTTTAATCTTTCCTTTCTGAAAATGAAAACAAAGGATGCGCATTATACGCGGATCATCAAATTTTCCAAACTTTTTTTCTTTTTTTGTTCCGTAGCCCAACTTTAGAAGAAAAATATTTATACCATTTTTATAGGTTAAAAATGTCTATCAAAATTCTTTAAAGCAAATGAACTCAAAAATTTATTTTAGTATCCAGTCCGACCTAAAGATGACCACGTAGGGAAATACAATTTTGCAGAGGTCATTTTCATACCATATTCCATCTTTTTTCCACTACCCGCAATCAAGATTCGAAAAAGTTGAAAATCAAAAGGCTCTAGTGTTCATCCCTATTTTCCATGTAGACCATAAAGTCTTTAACTTTAATGAATTTTGAAAAACCATCTATCTCCTGACCTTGCTTTATTAAATACATTTAAATGCTAGACTTGTTTCAACGGATCTCAATCCTGTCGATATCCTTAAAGATCATTCATTACCTATCATATTCCATCACATATGTACATCAAACACGTACATATTATGTATACATATGTTATTATAATTGCTCTGAGCTCATGAATGATGGTACAAATGATAATTACACAAGGTTACACTACCTATGCTATATGTATACAGCCCCATATTAAAGCTGACATCCCTTCAATAATGATCCTAATCATAGTTCTCGATCAAAATAATGATGAGTGTTGATCATGAACACATTGTTGTATAATAAATATAACTTTTAAAGTGCTATCCGAATAATAATTATATTTTTTTGAAAAAAAGGAGGAAAAATTCGTGAGGACATCTTGTAATTAATAATAAGGAACTAGAGTGTTTTTAGTTATATCCTTTTGGGATTCCTATTGTTGATAATTATATAGATATTTTAGGTAAAGAGTAAAAATTGCCAAGTACGAACCATTGAACAGTAAAGTTGTAAATACAAAGCATTTTCTAAATTTTTGGAGTTGACAATCTAATCAGTATTTTTTTATTCTGAAAAGCTGCTATAAAAAATAACACGTAATTATGGGATGGTCCATTGAAACCTGAGTACTTAATAATTCAATAATTAATTAAGGTTGATTGATTGAAATTAATTCATATTTCGATATTTTGAAGCATAAATAATAAGTTACAAAACAAAACAAATTTGAGCCCTCTAGCTGACGTAAAAGTTGAGAAAATGACTCTTAAACGTGATTGACGAATTTCTATTTCGGTGTTCCAAGCAGTTGGGCGTCTCCAGGATCCTCTTCTACGCCTTCAGCAAGTCTAACAAGTTCGAGAGGAAGAAGGGCTCTGTCAAAAAGGTCAAGTTGGATCCGGAGCTGTCAAAGAAAACTGATAAAGTCAATCCTCTCTAGTCCATGAGGGTCAATGCAAGAGATCTCGTGGTTTCACACCACCCTGTCCATTGAACTATCAAAAAGTGGAGGGAAAGAGCATTGTGAGGGGGGAGAGGTGAATTTTGACACCAACAACGAAATAAATTCATCTCCTCCGTCATTATACTCTTTTGAACTCTTTTTTGACACTTTTGGTAACCCCACCGCCCTGATGTCAACCTCTTAGACCACTCCTTTCAGATGCATGGCTAGGGGAAAGCCTTCAGTGTCTGCCATCCAAACACCAATGTCATCAAAGCCACTGTCAGTAACTATTTGTACGCTATTACAGAGGACTGCATCTGCAACGGATACCAGGGCTTCTTGCCTCTGCCTAAGACCCATCTTTGCCGCTAGGATCAGCTACACAGGCAACACATATATCTTTAAATGATATTGAGTAACTAAATTGTTTGGAACTTATTATACTTACAGCTTTACATGCTACTTTGAAATTAATCTGAAGTTGTGCCCTTGTAAGATTCATATTATTGATGTTTGTTTAAATATTATGTTTATATGTACGTAAAAAAATCGTTTTGTAGATATCAAATCAAAATATCTACATGATAAAGAGATTTCAGCATTGTCTATCTCTCTCTCTTATTGACGATTTTTTTTAACGACGATTGTATTACTTTGTATACGCATATATATATTTATTCGAGATAACCTTTGAGGTTAGATATAACCCACACAAACGGTCTATTAAGATATCAAATATTTATTTACTCAAAGGATGCCTCTACAAAAGTTTCATAATGGGAAATACATTTAAAGACTTTTTATGAGATATAAATGTATTTTTCCAGCATATACATCTGTCGTTCTAGATAGTTTTAAATTGTGTACTCCCTGAAAAAATATCAAGATCTCCAATGGAACGACTTGTATCAATGGACAAGGTGCTCAGGAGAAATTCAACTCTTGAACTCAATATTTGTAGGATTGATTCACAGTCGCTTCTTAAAAAATAAATATTGAGAGTGGAGTACCAAAACTTGCACCAACATGACTTAATTAGGAAAACATAATTTTTATGGAATCAAGAAAAAACAACTCAAAACCAATTTGACATTTGTTTAAGTACAAGGCTTTTTTCTTTTCTATTCAATAAATCCTCCTTTACAAGAGCCTCAACACGCCGAAGGAAAAATCGATAGCTCTTGACTATGAAGGTACTGTCCATGGTATACCACGCTTTTATGATGGCAGCTCGGAGCGGATCCAAATTTAAATTAAAAGGGCGGGAGACATTCTTCTCTGAGATGGTCTAAGTTGTAAAGTCCTGGGAGTTGAGATCAAGCCTGGAGGAAAGCCACATGAAGGCAGCCCTGTAGTCATCCATATTGTTGATGTAGAAGTGTACTCGTATGTTCTTCTTGGCTGAATGAGACTCTAATGGACTTCTTGATGTCGTAGGCAGTCTGGATGGAGATGACAACAGTCTTTGCATAATTCTTGACACTGACACTGATGTAGTTGATTTTCGACTGCAAATATGAAACATAAATGTCGTCAAGGCAAATGACAAGTACTTAACGGCCATCCAAAAACGTTTTTGGGTGAGATATTTAATTAATATTATCAGATCCATCTAGTGTATTGTAATTAAATTAAATTAAAGATTTGTGACATGGTTATATAGGTCCCTATTATGGATCTTAAAACGGTTCTGTTGTCTTGGGTAAACATTTCATACTTAATACGGTAAAAAATCAGAAATAATTAAATAATATACCAAAAAAGTATTGAAACTTCGGCAACATCATTTGGAGAAACTTACCCCTAAAAATTATTTGCATCATAGTGCAATTACTTTTATTAATTGGTTTATTATTTATTTTTTGTACAGTTTACATTTTTGTATAAGTTGCAACCCAAAAAGGAGATGACTAATTTTAAAGGAAGAATTTACAGTACTTGGATGAGGATCAAGCAATAATTGAATATTCCATGGATGATCAATATAGTATCATTTTTGAATATTTTAATGAAAATTCTAAAATATACAATTTATAATCATTCTGTGGCATATTACAAAGTTCAAATGCCCACAGTTATATTACTCATAAGTAAATCATTACCATGAAGTTTTAATTAAATTATGGTTTTAATTAATAGAGTTGTTCATTAGAATTATCAATGTTGTATTAAATAATGTTTTTTAGGACGAAGAATTTGAAACTTGTACAATTAATACAAGTTTCATCTTGTACAGACATCCCAACTTATTCACAATATATGTAAATATACAATAGAAATCTTTGGGTGCTCAAGCCCACCGAAAAAGGGACTATTGACGGTCACGTTCGTCACACTTACTGTATCTCTGACCTAAAGTAACTTCAATAGTACAACTTTGTATTTTAAAAGTAGAAAAAAGCTTGAAAGCAAGGATAACATAAGTTAACTGGGTCATAGGAAACATTTCCCATTCTCAAAATACTTTCAAACTAGAAATTTACACAGCCAAATACTATCCGGTTCAGATTCCCATACAAATAGAAAAAGTTATTGAAGGAGAACTCGTTTTTTCAGGAAACTTTACAGAGAACAGATGACGCTTACTTTTTACCTAGGATTTTCAAAATCGAAGAATCAAGAAATAGAATAAAGAATTACAATATCATTAATGTGATATCATATTCATTATCTTAAGTTTGAATCAGTTCAATGGATAATTTATTTTTTATTTCTTGATATTAGTTTTTTTTTGGGGAAATACTTGTTTTTGTTAAACAAAACATAAAAAATACATACCAACGTGCATTTGCAAATTTAAAAACTCAAGTATCTTTTATGCATGATAATAATTTTCCACTTTTCTTAATTAAAACTAAGTTAAATATTTATAATTATTAGATATTAATAGTTTCAAATGAGCCGAGAAAAATTATTAATGAGGTTACTGGTGCATATCTAGAATGACGTCAATTACCATACAAATATTGAAAATAAACATTTGTTGCGTCTGATCCAGACGCATACTTCAGATATGGTAAATGTTATTAAGGGATCAGACGGGATTTTCAAATTTTGGGAACAATACATCCTTAATTAATAAGAAGCCATTAATGCAATTCCAATATAAAGCATTTTCATTGACATAATAATTGAAGGAACCGCCATTAAACTACATCAAATGGATTTAGTAATGAAAAAATACTTAAGGTATACGTTCAAGACTACTTGATGCCAATCATAAATACTTAAATTTGAATATGATTCAAGTGATATGCACTGAAAATCCTAAATGTCTAAATTTGTACAATAAAAAAATATAGGAAAATAAAACATACAGACAAATATTTGATTCCTTCCATTTCAATTGTTAATTTTAATAATTCTATAGAAATATTACTATCTAATAACATGTTTTAAATACATTATATATACAGGTTTGATTCGACACACAAAATGGCCACCATCAAAAATGTTCACGTCACATGAAAATGCTCCTTTGGGATTTTCTATCTTCATATTAAATTTTTTTTGTGATTATTTTTATTTTTCTAAAAACTCATCGCCTAAATCTTTTAAGGCATTCTTTTATTAAAAGCTAAAGATATCAATGATTTGTAGAGGATCCATAATAGTATTCTGCACCACCGTACATGCGAAAATTACTCATGCACATAGTAAACATACCGAATTAGAGAAACAATATATCTTGTGCAAATGAAATATTACTTTCAAAAGCATGTATCATTCCAAAAATGGAAACGTGACATTTACTCCAACTTCCAAAAGTTTTTGTTTTTTAACATACGCATTTTTTATTTATAACTATATATCTACATAATATATACAGTATTATTTTTTTCGAAATGCTAGTAATGATATTTTTTTTATGATCAATTGGTGGCCTTTATTTTATCTGATGAGAAGAAAACTTGGAATTCAGCTACGTGTGATTACATTTTAGAGGGAAGATTTTAATTTTTCTTAGTAATATAGTTGCTATCATGTGTTGGAGTAATGAGGTACGTGAGTTTCCTGTCGAAAATTTATATTGTTAAGAAATGGTTTTACTAAATTAAACTAATTACAATTTAGCTATTGAGCTTTTATTGCTGCAATTATTGAAAATTTGTTTAATGCTTCAATTCTTAATTAACAAAAAACATTTTTTAAATTCAGTTTTATTATTTGAAATTTTAGCGATGATGCTAGAGAGCTCAAACTGGCGGCAAAGCTAAATTGTATTCCTTGTGATGTAATACTTCAGTAGAAAATCCAAAATAGTATTAATAAATCCCATAATCAACTGAAGTACTTTTTACTTTGTCCCATTTCTTCAAGTGTTCGTCAAATTTAGTCTCGTGTTTATATTGTCATGAAAAGAAAAAAGTTTAAGTTACACAAAACGTTCAAAAATATTAATTCGTTTCTTTTTTGCCTCTTCATTTTCATGCAAAAAAACATTTTTTGCAATATTATTAAAAATATAATCTTGTTTGAAAAGAATGTATTTTTTCAATTTGAAAAAAAAGTTTACTTTATTCATCATTTTAAGAAAGACTTTTGAAAGACTAATTATTCATTTACATTAGTTATTTTTTATTAGTTGATTGATTAAGACTTTTGTCCATAGCTTCGTTGTAAAATGTTATTTGTTTCTTAAAAAGTTATATTATTTAGAAACTTCAAAGGGCGATGCAAAATCTCTAAATTTTTGTTTCCAAACTATAACTTTGTAAGATTATCAAGGTCGTCAAGAAATGTATTTTCGAAAAAATATCATTAGATAATTTCAGAAAAATTGTTTTTTTTGTAATTGGAAAAAAGTATAAAATAAAAACTTCCTTATGCTAAATATTCGGCTAAAATTATATTCCACCTAAAAAATCATATAGAGCAATGATTCCAAAACTCTGGGTCACGATCCCAACTAGGGTTGCCTAAGGAATTTAAAGAAGTTGTTGTTTGACAACGAATGTCGATGTTGTTTATTCTCGTATTCATATCAATATTCTCTTAATAATAGTCAATTCAACAAAATTTCAGATGGCCCATGACGAACTGAGAGACAAGTATTATGAAAATCAAATACAGTGAGAAATTTTTAATGTATGGGTATACTTTTAAAGTTTAAGCAGGAAATAAAAAGCATAATGTGTCATATACAAATAAATTATGTTACCTGAATCGATGAAGCCCGACAAAATGACACGCCATTTTGACAATAAACATTCTAGCTTAGTGGCCAATGGTATCTTCTATTGTAAAAACACAGCTGATGGTGCAAAAAACAAGGATGAAAAGGTTGGGAATTACTGGTCTAAATATTAATTTATATGGCTCAAAATAAGTATTTCTCCATTTTTTTTAAAAAGAAAAACATTTTTGGACTATGCTCCTTCAACATTTGGAAAAAATGAACTTCGGATCCAGTCTAGGAAATATAACTAAAGAGATATATACCCCAAACATTAAATTCGTGCTTCATTAATCTGTTGAAACATATCTAACTAGTAACATTATTTACATTATTTTTTTGAGAAAACAATGAACATTAAAAAAATACAAATTATTTTCTTCGTGAGTTGAGTAATAATTACTCTATACCTACCTATATGTTTTAAGGATATATATGTAATACATGCTTGTGTACATACCAGAAATCTAACGAAGGAAGTATGTAAACTAAATAGTCAAAGGGATAGAAGAACACACGTCAATATACTCCTATACTATAATATGTAGTTATAACCCATTCAATCCTTTAATAATTATTCATGGAACAAAATGACTCAAAATTATACTTAAAAGTTAATTTAAAATTTTGGAAAAATGGATATCATCATGCAATGCTATGACATTGATGACTAAGATATATGTATTAAATAATTAAGAAAATTCTTTGAATTCAATTTTCCACTCCTTTCCGGATCTGCAAAAAACAAACATGGAAGATTTATTGAGCATCAGAGGGTTTTACTTTAAAAAACCTTTTTTATCTGCCTTAGTATAGACCTAAGTCAAAGCTGTAAGCCCATAAAGAATAAAAGTATCCTTAATAAATTATTCTTGAAATTGTTTTTATTAATGAAAACGTAACTAATAAGTAAAGAAATTGCAGAAGTAATAATAACACAGAATTAGGTGGTGTTTTTCCTATAATATAATTTTCTGTAAAGTTTCCATGGGCAGTAGGTAATATTCCTACAGTAAAAACTGAAATTAGTAGTGTTATAAATGTTACGAGCATAGAGACGTTAATAATTGAAATAGTATGTTTAATTTCCTATAATCAAAAAGGTTAAAAACTTAAAATTTATGTTATATAATTTTTTTGAATAATTATTTTTATTCAAGACATCATTAATGAATAGCCTTTTATTATGAAACAGCAATTTCATTGGATAATATTTTTACCACAAAAAAAGGCATATTTTTGGATGCACTTTTTTATATTTTTCTATGATGCAATAAATACTCTACTTTTTTGACAACAACTGCTGTCTTTGCACAAAATGTTACAGATTTTGCTTTACATTATAACAAATTATCCGATTGAAATCCTATATTTCAAATTTTCATATCCGTGGAGGGAATAAGAGCCGACTGGTGATCCTGGAAGAATGTGTTGCAGGGAGTTAGCTTTTCATCTTTTTCAAATTGTGACTGATGAATTCAGATATATATTCGAGTCCACCATATTCCAAGCTTGAGTAATTTCTGAGGTCTCATGTTCCGAGTCAATATGACAGTGTATAGTATGAAAGTCCTGACCATGAATCGAACCATGCTTCTATAAACTTTTACTTGGTCTAATTCGGACTCATATTGGACTCAACAAATGTGGGGTTGAACTCACAGCTCTGCTATATCCTTCAAAGTCCGAGTCGATATGCTACCGAGTCCCAGTCAAGTAAAAGTTGAAATGGCTATGAATAAAATATTAGTGTATATGGCAAAGGATTTTTGTACTCACGTCCAAACTTGGCATTGGACTCAGACCATGTTTTTATAAACTCAGGGTTATAACCTTATTAAATTACACTTAATTAGTACAGGTACTCAAATTGGAATAAATTAATGTAAACTCGAATCTGCCTTATTGTTCTAAATCCGAGTCCAGATTGTTCCAAGTCCATGTCCAAATTCGTATGGCTCCAAACCACATCCGATTAATCATACTCCGATTCCATATCGGAGAGATGTAGTATTCGAGTCCTCAGTTTTACTCGGTTAATGTGTACTCGAACACAATTCTGTAATATTGTCCATGTATATATGGTTTGGTGTGCCAATCATGTTCAATTTCATATAGCTACAAATCGAGTTCGAGTACTCAAGCTCCGAGTCAATATGACAGACCTTTGGTACTCGAGTCTGGTTTTCGATTCGATCAACATTTTTATAACACGAAACTATATGGACTTGGATTGGATTCGAACTAGTGTTTTTATCAGAAAATGTGGAGTGGAACCAATGGGTCATAAAAGTTGTTTTACTACAAGTTTAAGTCAAATATCAAACCTTCCCTCACTAGTCCAAATCAAGTCCAGGTTCTTAATTTTTTTTTTTTTTAGTCTAGTGCGAGTACTCAGACTTCTTTAAAATTCATTTTAATAGCATTATTAAAATATAGAGTCCATAGTATTAAGGATTTTCTTAAGTATACTATAAAATGACCTTGGAGTCCAAGTGGAGTCATATGTTTTGTCTATCGACTGCATGATAAATCATGAGTGATTTTTAGATAAAGTTGAGTCACAAATCATCAAAATCTGAATTCAATTACAGTTGCAAGTTTGACTCGAACACGCTCTACCAAATGGTTTTGAGTCCATAAAAAAATGACACGGGTCCATATCAGTTTTGAGTCATTTTTTACTACAGCTCAAACGTTGATTGGTAGGTTTCCGTATGTACAATGTATATACTGACACGTTGATGTTTTGGATATCTTCGCCATATTTGTAAATATTATGTATAAAATATATTAACATGAAAAAAACAAAAAATCATGACCGTAAATTATTTATTATAAAGCATTCAATTGTTTTTCACTTGAAAAATATATATATATAACAACAAATAGGGAAATAATTTTTGACAAATTAATAGTTGCATTGTTTGTGATGGATTGTTTTCGTATTTTAAACACAACTTGTTTACAAATAAACCACAAATCAACTTTATATTTATTGAGCTTTAATTTATACTTTAATTTACCCACGATGTGTTCAGAGTAAAGCAAATATCAAATATATTTTTACTACGTATTAAATGAAATAAAGTTTTGCGGTCTATTTGGATAAAACTAAGTATTTATCACAATAACATCATAAAAAAGTAAAAATAATTCAACCAAATCTCACTTCAAGGTACTTTTTGCGATAATTAAAGCACTGACAGATGTTTATAATATTAACTATAAATTACATTTAAGGAATGGAGAAAATAAGGTACAATCAATGTAATATTATACTAAGGAAGAGAGAAAGAGTGGTATTTGTATTAATGTAAATTCAGTCTCTTAATTAAAGATTTACATAGGTTCATATATTGAAGACTAGTTAAAGTATGTGTAAGGAAATTGTACTGTTTTTCGTAGTAAGTGTATTAGAGAGTTTGACGTTCAACTTTTTTCAGATTTCGATAACAACTAGTGTAGAAAAGTTTTCATATGTTATCAAAATTACATTTGGAAATTTGCATTGTCGTACAAGGTCATCTTTTGGTCGCACATCTCCATCAAATTATGTAAAAGGTAAAAACTCTTTACTTCACGAATATAGATACTAAAATTACATTTTTATATATTTTGCGATAAATAACTTTAATAGATATTTTTAACCAATAAAAAGTTTTATATCAAGTTTTATTTACAGCATAATATACAATAATTACAGACTTGAAATGAACTCGAATGAAATCTGAAGACTCAAACTGGTTTAAATGAAAGTATTCAAAACTTTATACTTGACTTGGACTTGTAGTCTAAGGATTTTCTTCATGTTTTCATGTGATGTTGGCATATTATTCTGTAATTATCCTACTGTTACGTCACAAAATGGATCTGAAACAAATTGAATTGTTTAAATTTAGACATTTCATGGGGATTTTCAGTACCTACTACTATGGTATAGTTTAAATATCACTGTTTTCTATGGTATAAAGTAGTATTTATTATAGGTGTGGTATATTTTTATATGTTGAAACTCATAACATCCACTCAGTCAATGCATGGACATAATGCTCTAATTTTTTGAAAATAGAATCGTTGTCCATTTTTATGAGCAAAAATGTTTTTGTTTTTCTAAATAAGTCAAGATTTTTTATTTTTGTAAATCGAGATTTGTTCATTTCTTGGTTAGATATTGAAAATTTTTAATCAAAAATTTCAAGTAACTACCTGACTGTCATTGCTGATATTTATAAAAAAATGAATTATTTTTTTCATAGAACATCTCTAAAATTAGATTACTAATATTTTTAAAAAATATAGAATTATATAAATAAATTTACTTCTGCCAACAAAATTGAACAGAAGTAATGTTTTATTTAGTCTTTTTTGTTTTAGTTTGTCTATTGGCCATTAGGATTACGGGAAAACATACGCATCGATTTTGATCAAACATGGTAATAAGATTATAAAGGACACAGTAAGACGCCATTAAATTTTGAGTGATCAAGATAAAACAAACCATTAAAAATACATAGTCGAGTATAACTTTGGAACATATTGAGGAACAGAGCTCAAATTTGTGTCTTTATGTAAATTTAATAAAAATACGCCATATAACAAAAGTTTAATTAAGAAAAGATGGCCATAATCGAAAGTTTGACCTTTTGATTGATTTTTTTTTGAAGATTTTGAGCCAATAAAACTTGTGAAATTGCTCAAATAAAGATTTCAAAACTCATGTTTCAATATGTTACGTATTACGTTAAAGGATGAAAGCCAAATGATATAGTTAATTGTAGATTTCATATTATATTTTGTCCATAAAGTTACACTATCAGCTATATTAAAAATATATAGATGCCCAAGGTAACGTCACTTTCAATTAATATGCAATTTGTGACGCCAATTAAACGCTCTACAGATTATAATTTCCATACCTCGTTGATGATATTTTTATGGATCCTTGATTGAAAATATATTTGACTTGCTATCAAAATACTATATTTTATTATATAAAGTATTTATGAACATATCGTGCAAAACTGGCTTAGGTCTAACGAGAACACGTATTAGGTATGGACTCTAAGTGATTCCTTGGTATAAAAGTAAAAATAAATATGGAAATTCGTTTAAACAAGCTTAATTAATTTTGCAATTTTTCGAATAATAATTTTATCAATACGAAGGGCAATCGCAAGTGATTAATTTTGAATATAAATTATGAGTTTAAAAAAAGAAATACGTAGATACTGTTCCTTTACAATGATAAGGACTTTGTTTGTCCAAAAGTTGGGGTCTTGGTAATTTTTCTGCAAATAATAGGTTGGTTTGACAAGTTTCCGACCTCAGTGTGAAGATAGCAGCACTCGTAAATCAAGGCTAGTCAGGTCTTTTCAGCATCTGTTGATATTTACACACCAATGTTTCAGCCATTTTGGACGTGCGGATGTTATGTTTAAGGGAGCTGATATGAGTGGTTTGTGAAAATTGACAAAATCGAGGATGGAGCTCTTATTATTTTTTTTTTTTCAAAAATGGCTGAAGCTTTTATGAGTCAACTGATGCTAGATAGATGTGACTAGCTGTTTCAGCCATTTTGGACAACAATTATTGAATGAAATCTCGATACTCCATTTTGTCAAGTATTCTATAATAATTTTATCAGACAAGTATTTGTAGACGTTAAAATAACCTTTAATAGTTGAACTTTATCGATACTTTTGTAATTTAGTGTTTTAAAATTTTCAATAAACCTAAAAGGAATTTTTAATGGACATCTTTTTGGAAAAGAACATCATTTTATAATTATATTAATTAAAATGTAACAAAAATTTAAAAAAAAGAAGTATATTTTAAAGAAAAAACTATTGGTTTGTTATTGTTTTGGTTTACTGTTGATTTTCTATTTTTACTTATCTTATTAGAGTTCGGAACATTGATTAGTTGAACTTGTATTAACTGCTGTTAAATTACGCAAAACATAATATTGATTAATTTAAAAAACATCGAGGGAAATATCAAGCGATTTCAAACAGAAGGACATAGACGGATCTGGCTGAAAGTTAGTGTGTATTCTTCTAAGAGAGGCTACTAACTAAATATAACCTAGATATATGCTAGATATATGCTTTTTTAATAAACTCTGACCAAGTATAAATTAAGGTACTGTATACATAATGGTTAATTAAAACTTTTTGACGGTCCACATTTGGTCTGCAGGCTTTAGTTTTTCAACATTTGATAAAAAACAATATCCATTACAATACTTTTACAATAAATCCTGAAACAATACCTTAATTTATACTTGGTCATAATTTATTAAAAAAAGAAAAAAGTGTTGTTTTCAAAATCGATCTAATTAAATTTTTTTAAATGAAATTTTGAAACTTTTTTAAGATCAACTTATCTTACTTGATGACTCATTGTTTTGGCTGATATTTATACCTCTAAAATGGGATTTTTAGTTTTCGATACTTCGATGATGCTTTATTTCTGCACCATTAAAAGGTCATAATTAAGAAATTTGCGTTTTTTTTCTCTTTTTCTTGAACAATAGATGATATATGGCTGATGGAATATATGATGGTTTTTAGCCAAAAAATTCCTATGGTTCAAATTGAAGAAATGAAAACTAATGTATTAAGTAAAATAACTTATGACATGATAGAGTTCAAGAAACATAATGTTATTTTCATTCATTTTTGACTTTATCTTATATTTTATTTGTTTTCTTTTTTAGTTTTTGTTAAAATGTATAAAAAAACTGGAAAAAGTGACATACACAATTAATCAGCAATAACCATCAAAACATAATATTAAATGTGGAATATATATGGTCCTACATATCTTGAGGCACAAGCACTCTTTGATTAATGTCTTACCCTTAAAAAACAAGTCAGAATAAAAAGATATCAAACTTGATTATAAATACAGTAAAAAATCTATTATTACCCCTCAAAGATTTAAAAAACGATTAAGTAATTTAAAAATTATACTTGTATTAAGAAGAATAAGTACAACGTTCACTCAAATAAATTATAATATTATTGGATTTGTAGTGTTCACTAACAAATAACGCTTCATTATCCTGTAAGGGAGGGATCACTAACCTTTTTCTGACTTCAATCTGGGGTCAACATTTGACAATTTTACTACGGATTGGGGGAGGGGGGTGAAATAAGAATAAACGTGAATACACTGTCTACTAATATGAACTTTATGAATACATTGCTCCAATACATTTGGTACCCTCTGGGTGCCTGTGGGTAAAATTTATGTAGAAAATAAGGTCTATTCAAGATAAAAAACCTATAATCGAGGGGAAGTACTACTCTATCTACAGTTGGTAGTTTGGAGAAAATGTTATTTCACATTTGTTGCTTTCTTTAAATTCTTTATAAGAAGTGTTCCAATCATCCGATTTACGCCAAGTATGCTCCTTCTATTCGATAACTTGTTGCCAACGAGAATTCAACTTCATAATACCCTTTAGGTAGAAGCCCTTGTCCCTATTGACAAAAAACTCGGACAGCCAATTTTCACAGGCCTCTATTGAGACCAAATTTATACTCACAAGTGAGTTGGCCATAAAAAGGACCAGGTAGTAGTCACTTGGTGGCAGATAAGGACTGTAGGATGAATGCATAAGAACCTCCCAGAGCTTCTGCTACGTGATTAAAGATAAGTGCGTCTTAGTGTTGTCTTGATGAAACAAAGTTCAACTATTATTCACCAATGCTGGACGCTTCTGTCCGACTGGAAGCTTTCAAACTGTCTAGTTGTTCACAGTAAATGGTAGAATTGAGTATATGATGCCCATAGATGTGAAGATCATTATAGATTATTGACTACAAATCCCACAAACACACAGCATCACGTTCTTGGCAGACAATCCTGGCTAGATCACAGTCTTGGCCACGCGATCTCTGTTGCTTGACATTGATGTAAGTGATTCATTTTTCATCATTAGTCACAATCTGCTTCAGAAACGTATCGATTTTGTTTAATTCAGGATATTTGGTCAATAATATTTTTTTGCATCAGGAGGTATGGCACCCCAAAGCATAAAGTTTCTTTTTGTAACAAGCCTTCTGCAAATGGTTCAAAAAGTTTTTATGATCGATGGTCAGCTGAGGCGATGTTACAAGCTAAAATGACGGTATATTACGATATTTTCAATGATTTGTTTCGATATTTGCGACAACAGGCCTGCCAGTGAGTGGCACATCATTCACCTCCCGTATGCCAGAACAAAATCGATCGAAAATACTGTGGTGCAACTCGAAACTAAAGTGTATCGGTCCCGTATACATTGACAATTTTCTTGGTCACACTCTGCACGTTTTTACCTTTCAGGTAGTATAAATGTAAAGTATGGCGAATTTCATCCTTTGAGACCTCCATACTCGACACACTATAACTCACCACTGAACTGGCCAGTCGCAATACTGCCCAAAAACTGTTTGTATTTTACACTCAAATTTTTACAACACCTTCTTGCATGATTCGATGTGGCCAATAATGAAGAAGATCTACTTAGTTTTAAAAAAAGGGCGGGTGAGCGAAATACGAAATTAGTTTTCCCCTTATCCAATAATAAGTATGAATGTAAATAACAAACAAAAATTGTCTCTAGTTGCCTGTGAAATCCAATACGTCAATTAAAAACTATCAACCCAAAAATGATAAAAAACTACCTAGCACAATTAATTATCGATTATAATTTGCAATTATATTTAATATTTTCTTCTTCACCTACCAACTGCAAATGAAGTAATAAGTCCCCCTTAATTATCGTCCTAGCCTTGGATAAATAATTAAACAATTGTTATGAGGCCTGGTAATGATTGATCCAGATACCGGGCGTTAGAGACCACTGGTCTAAGGGATATACAAAAAAGAAAAAAAAAAAGACTAATATGTTTTCTCCACCCTTAGAAATAGTGATAAAATACACCATTCAGGCTTTGGTGTGAAGTGAAGGATCATTATATATTTGTGGATTTCAATTGAGCTGGATTTTATTTTTTTAGCTTCCAAATAGCCCATATTATGGCAATAAAGTGGTACTTACTTCATAAGCAAGGTGATCCTGCTTTTATTTAATAGCCCATTAGTAATAACTAGTGTGTGTGCTCATGAAAGGCGGAGTCAAATAATGAAGGTTTACCCAGAAGTTATAAGTGTTAGTTCTTATCGAATTTGGATTTGAATTAAGGATCGACATCGAATTAATTCCAGCCGCTATGTCTTTTCTATATAAGGTGTTGGATCTGTTTAAATTTCTTTCATCTCACAGCTTCTTGTAGATGATCTATTGTATCGTCATGTCACATAAGTTGTTTTGCTTCCAACCATTACTGGAATGTTTCTTTGATTTTTACACAATAGCAGGACATGTTTTATACATTGCTGATGCTTTGTATATAAAAAAACAAAGAATGTTATTTAACAAAAGATAAGTTAGTCAAACTAATCAACCATTAACATAAGGGCCATTATCAAATCCAAATGAAAAATACAAATTCACCTAATGACTAAACTTTGATTGCTAAAAACAAACTTTATAGTCGAAAGATGTCCATTTTAAGGTATCACAGTCATTTCATCATTTGACGTATGTAACTTTTTCCTTTGTTTGTAGAATTCACCCTGTGAACATTAAGGTTGATTGCGTAGTTTATTATAGAGTATTGAATAGTCAAAATTATAGCTGTAAATCCCCTATTGTGTCCCAAATATATTATTTTATCAAACTATATGGCTACTCTAATTCATCGCATGGTCCTCGTTTCCCCACTTGATTTTAAATTTGGTCCTGCAGTAAAATATGTATTTGGAGAACAATAAAAAATGAGTGAAGGAATGAATGGCTATATGAAGGCCGTTAATGAATGAAAAGGAGAAACAACACTAATGTTCTCCTCCATATCGAAACATGGATATATTTAGATGCAAGAAATCAACGAAGAAATATCTACGGACACAATAAACGGATCATGAATGAATTCCCAACCTCTTAACCCTAACCATCAATAAATATAAAATAGAATTGCATGTTAGGAAAAATGAATGTGGTTAAAATACTTTTTGGAGGTCATGGCTTTTTCACGATTTCAATTTATAAATATTTTATCAAACCATTAGGTTACGTCTGATGGATAATTGAGGTCTTATTCATATATATGTCTTATGCAGATGTTTTTGAATGGTGTACGTCTGAAATATCAATAATTATGAATTAATATTTTAGGGAAATTTAAAGAGCAAAATGAAATAAGTAAAGATTCTATTGAATTTTATAGAGCAGACCGGGAAACTCTTTCTCGAACATCTAAAATGTTGTAGCCCCAAAATTTACATAATAACTGCACAATATAATGTTGGTTATTTAAATATAAATGAATCTATTTTCCAATTTATTTTTAGGAATAAATGTAAGGCTTTAGAGGATGGATATATTTTGTCATAATGTATTTATATAATAATTGTTTTTACGTTATTTGCATCAGTTTAATTATTGATTTTTTTGCAATCACTAGATACTATTTCAAAAAAAGTTGAAAACTCATTCATTGAAGAAAAATTTGAGATACAGATGTTTGGTACGAAGGTGGTTAGTGCTAAGAACAAAACGCCTGCACGAGTTAATTCGTTTTTACATACCAGCATTTAGACCTAATAGAAATTTTAACATATACTTTATATGCATATTAACTATGATATGCATAAGAGGTCAATAACAAAAATAAACAGGAGTCCTTGTATACACGCACACACCTGTAATTCTTCATTATTACGACTACATTGTTATTTCTTGGATCAAAAATATGTATATGATATACATCAGAGAACACATTATACAGTGCACCCCGTGACTCTTTTCCATACATTCATACAAACTTTGCTTTATTAAAATAGATAAAAAACATGTCTTTTAGTTCAATATAGGATTTTAAAAGTGTTAATTTATCCAGTCTATAACAGGGATTCTCAACCTTTTTCCTTTTTTAGTTTTTCAAAAAAAAACCCGTTAAAACACCATGTTAACATTGATTTCTTTATTAAAATTTGAATGCGTATGTATTATGTCTTCTTCTTTTTTCTCCAAACTTTTTTTTTCAATAGATAGTGGAAGAGTCAGATTCTATATTTGTGGCCACAAGACTTTTGAATTCATGCTATTTTTTGAATATATATACAGGGATGTACAGGTAAATTAGGACACTCCTGAAATTTATTTTTACAGAAAAAAATTTTTGTACAAAAGTTGTTCATCCATCGATGGAGAAAAAGATTATTTTGTATTTATTCTTTGCCGTTGGCGTCGATGAACTGTCGAGGTGGGTCTGGAAAAAGGAGTAGGCTAGAACGAAGTGTGCAGGAATTACCTTAGCCAAGTACTTAACAATTTATTTCTTGAGGTAGACCAAACTGTTGTGGGGCCTTGAGCAGACCTAGCTCCCCTAAAATAAGTAGTCTATATGGTTCAAATCGGGAGAATTAGACGGGTAAGTCTGCGGGCAACATAAGTCGACGTTTTCCTCCTTTAGCAAGTTGAGGGTTGCAACACATCGATGTTTTCTTTTCATTTTTTTTTCATTGTAAATATATTGACTCTAGTCATGTGCAATCAGAGGGATTTGAATGCTTTTTAAAAATCATATTGGCAATTTTAATAACCCGCCATCTTTTCTTAAAGTTTTGGATAAGGTTTAAACCTGATCAATAAATATATATACTTTTAAGAGTTGTAATCTAATTTATACTTATAGCGAATTTGTGCCAAAGTTAGGGACTGGTGTAATCTTTAAATAAATTCAATCAATACCAGACAGTTGTAGGTATGTTGTCTTAAATTATGACGAGTCTACATCCAAACAACTTTAGGTTATTGAGTTGTAAACAAAGTGTTGAAACTATCCACAGTCCTCCCTACAAGATAATTTTGTGAATAATATGTATACTTCATGTTCACTTGTACAAATTTATTTATTTTGTTTTCCCTCCTAATGTTTGGAAAGTTCACGTCAAAATAAGATCAAGAATGAATGTACATATTCTTTTTTAAGATATCTACGCATTAAAGGGTCAAGTAAAAAAATGTTCGGGTCAGTATTTATATTGTATCTATGTACATTAATAGCAGTGTACAATGTACATAGTACTTACTCTTGACAAAAATAAATAAAATACAAATTCGTTAAACAATCATGAATAAAGTGTCTATCAATCTTTCCTTTTTCTTCTAAAATCATTGTCTTTAAAAAAAATTGAATAATAAAAAAATTAACAATGTTTTAAAATAGATTTTAGAGAATAAGTTAGCGCAATAAAGTATATTTAAAGTAAATTATAGAATGCATAGGTTTGGCATTCCTCACAAGCATATTTGAAAGGTACATATAGACGTATTTGTGCTTCAACACCATAATGTACTAAGAATAAGTGGGATCACGATCTATAAATTAGTATTGAGTCTAATTATCTGCTTTTTCGAAGTTTGTTTGATTTGAATCATTAATGGATCAAGACTAATATATTGATCGATTAAAACAATGTGGTAAACACATCTGTTAGTTCAGGGGCAATGTGGAACAGATTGTTGCAAACAACCGTAGATGGATTGTGTGAAAATTGTCTGATTTTTGTATTGAAACTACAAAATTAAATAAGAATAACTTAACATTACCTTTTATTTAGCCTAAAACCGATGGTCTTATTTTAAACGAACACACATATTGATATTTTTTTAAAACCCATATTCTGTATAGTTAAATGAGATAGTTTATGAAGGCTTTGTTTTTGGCTATAAAGTAATATTCAAGTTTACTCCACGCCCCTAGCAGACAAAAAAAGTATCGCTAAGATCCCCAAATTGTACAATTGTGGATCATGTGGTCTTCGTTTTGCTAATTGATTTATAGATTTGGATCACAGTATTAGTCCAAAAGTTTTAAGTTTATTTTTCCTTTAAAGGACAATCGTCTAGGATACATCATCTCATTTGTTTTTACCTCAAGTTTCATTAAAATTACCTATATAATAAAAAAATTGGATTTGTGGCTTACAGAGTGGTTTTCTTAAAATTACTTTTTTATTTTTCATGATTTAAAGATATTTTTCGTCTTGAAGGATCTAAATAAAGTAGATGTATAAGATAATGTTTGTAATTGTATATGTTTCTAGATTTAAAAAATATTTTTGTTATTTCAGTCCCTGAAAGAAGTATCAATTAGTTTTCAAAAAGAACGAAAAATTGATCCTCTTTTTAATAGTCTAATAAATGTATCATTTTTGATCAAACCACGATATTAAATGACTAAAATTAGAGATTTTGTTATTGTTCTTGCAAGGACAGAGAGGGTGGCAAACAAAGTCAAAACTCTAACTGATGGACTATTTGATTGCAATTCAATGTCTATAAGCCAAATTAGAAAGATTGTTCCTAAGGTTAGAGAAATAAATTACATGAAAGATCAACGAGGAGGATTCTTGTTAAATAAAATAAGGACCTGCATTTTCCAAAGTCAATTGGAGGTCAATTGATACATACATAGTTTGTTGTAGTTTGAAGACATAAAACTGGAGTGGCAAAAAGAGTATTTGATCCCTCGCCCATTTTTAAAGTTTGCCAACTGACAAAGATTTTCTATGGGTTAAGTTCTATAAACTGGCTATACTACTCCATTACCTTAATGTTCTTCATCTTAAGCAACACCTACATTTGCCCATGCCGTATGTATTGGGTTATTGTAGTACTGACAGACCCATTACACTACGCATTTTCAGTGTCATACCCTGTAGGAAGGGGGTTTTCGCCCAAGATTTCACGGATGATGTACTTTGGAAAAAAAATATGGGCATTTCATTTAAATATGACTATTTGAATAAAAATAATTTGATTTGCACATAATTTAGCATCCATTAGACAAAAAAGTTAACTAGCTTAAAAACACAGAAAAAATGCGGGTTTTAATTTTCAAACCGAGTGCTTAGACTATTTTTTTGGTGTTCAAGGGCTCTTGGATTTATTAAATGAATTTGCCACGGTTTTTAAAGATCCAGGGGTACATCCAAGTACCCCGTGCAATCTTAGGGCATGGAAAAATGTTTGGGTAATAGAGGGGTTCCTTCGATGTATTGGATGAGTTGGCGGTGGTTTTTAGCTTAAATAATACTAAGCAAATTTATAATGTGTTCTTATTAATAATGAAATTTAAACACAATAAAGGCAATATTTTAGAAGGAAATTTTTTCTAATAAAACGTCATGAGCAAAACTGTTCTTTTTCTTTTAAATTTTTAGGGTTACCACCGTAATTTCTGTTTGCTTTGTTTCTACATACCGGCGGGAAATATATAATTCATTCGTGGGGATTTACAACTTCTACTTAGACTGATCAAGGGAGCTGTTGTCGCACAAATGAAATATAAAAATCTTCTGGATGTATAAAAAAGCTGGTTTTAATAATATTTAATTAAAAAAATTACTTTTGATTAGAAGTCGTATATAATTAATTATTTATTTAAAATCATTTGTTTTCTGCCTACAAATATAAGAAAATGTGATATATAATGCTTCTAGCGACAACTGGCTAGAGTGTGTGTGTTTTTTTTTTTCTTTCTTTCACACAGTTTGATGACTTTAATAGTTATCTATGAGGATGATTAACGTAATTTAATACTTTTGTAATCTGCTTGAGCTGAGCTTTTATAACTTTTATGAACATTTATTCACTAATTTTTTGCATAAAATCCAAGAGCATGGTCATATAAATTTATTTGTCCCCTAAAACTATAAATTCACAGCTCTAAAATTATCTGGAGAATATTTTTTGGTTCTCTACTCATGCTTTGCATATTTGTTAAAAGAAAAAACTAAGTATTCCCAATGCGAATGCTCAAGTTTGTGTATGATAAATTATTATTGTGGATTTTAAGGGCTAATTAAAAATTAAAAAAAGACAGACTAATCTTTTATTGATATCAGTATCAATCGTCAATAATATCCCATTTACTTTTACAAAATAAACTACTTAATTAATATTTTCTTGTTTTAACCCTTAAATGCTTTATTTATTTTTTTGGATTAAAAATATTTTTTCTAAGGATAAAATGAAATATTATGTTGAAAAAAAGACTTTTTTTTCTTATTCTAATAAATCATTACCTACTGCAGGAGCATAAAAATATTTGCAAATACAGGTGCAAATATATATTCACACTTACCAACAAGCTTGTTTCAAGTATTAAACTATAAATTTTTTTAATGAACTTTTTTATTATTATTAAAAAGGTGTGTTTTTTTCCATTTACGACAAACTATAATTTTTGTCATCCTAATAATCAAATAAGGAAATTTATTAGACTGAAAAGAATAAGTAAATTTTTCGTAGTTTTTTTTGTACTGTTAAGGCAATTTCTCCAATTCAGAAAAAATACAGAAAAAACTAAAATATTTGTTGAATCTCGAAACATGATCCTATAAACTATATTTAAAGCTTTTTCTGTTATATAAGTTTTCAAGGTGCAAAGTGACACTAAATATGTAGGTGTTTTGAAAATATTTTTTTTAAACACTCAATAGGACAAAAAATAGAAATTTGGGTTATATAAATGTCATTTTGATAATTTCTGGGGTAAGAACACACCCTCTAAATGAGAGGGCAAAAAAAAAAAGTTTTCGTCGAATAGTATCCTCTTTTACATTTGTTTACTTTGTTAAAAACATTAAAAAATTTCTTATGGATATAGTTTTATATAAAAACGGCTGAATAATTTTAGAAACCAATATATATGAGGGTGTTTATCAATTATTTACAAAAATTAGTATGTTAATTATCCAACATTGGACATCCATTTACAACAAATTTGTTTGTCCCATGATCTGCATATATTGTATCATTATTATGAGTTTTCAAAATATGAAAATATCAAATTGAATCCTTTAAATGTATTGGGGGATTTCAGTCATTCACGACCAGTCCTGGTCTGAATCATAGCGTATATAGTATTAAAAAATATAATGAAATACAGAGGCGAGACCCAAAACATAGAGTAACATTTAATTACAATTTTAACCTAGTTATTTTTAATAATGAGGTTTCATTACTCAACCAAACGACAGCTTTAACAAAAATAAAAAAGTATTGGTTTTGTTCCATGTCTTAAAAATTCCGGAGAAACATCCAAAAAGGTAATGCCTATGAGATCTTCTCTGCGCCAGTTCTAATGCTATGAAAGCTGCAGAGACCGTTATCATCTCCATCCGGACTACTTACAACATCAAGACGTCAATTTTCAGCCCCATACAATCAAGAAAAACCAAAACTTATACAGCAAGAATATGGCTGACTTTGGCCTGCTTCCATGGGGGCTCCTCCAGTCCTAAGATGAATCCCTGTACAGTTTGGTGTGTCTTGGAGAATAATATCTACCACACTTCCCATCCAAATTTAGATCCGCTTCGAGCTGCCATATTGACAAGGTGGTAAGCCATGGACACGACCAATCTGTTCACCGGCGTATCGAGGCTGTTAACGTTTATGAAGAAGGATATAATGAATAAAAAATATAGCTACATATATTATTGAAATATATTACACTTTTTTTTTTTTTGAGTTGCCTTTTCTTTGTTTCGTAAAAATTACGTTATTCGTAATTTAATCATGCTACTCTAAGTTTTGGGACCCCACTCTATTCAACATTTTTTTTTCAAAATTAATTAAAAAAGTATCAAAATACTTATATAAATTTTGGTACTGGATCCGTGACATCACCACTACTTCGTTAAAAGATACAAAATATTTTTTTGTGGGTTTCCAGCCATGTTTTATATACATAAAAATATATATGTTATCAACGTTGAGTATTTTAAGGTTAAAATTCTTTCTTTTTTTAATCAAACAACAAGTTGTCCATTGGATAAGTATCAATATTGGTTGTATTTAAATATGTAGGTATATACAATAGTTCCTAGACAGTTTTCAACTTACACCTTGATTATCTTTAAATAGACATTATTAAAAACGAAAAAGAGACAAAGAAATGAAAAAGCAAAACCTAATGTCACGCCCTCTTAGAAAAATAAAATGTCTGACATCAGCTCTTATTTTTGATTTACTTACATACCCATTATACATATATGTACCTACATCATAACAATAGCCCAGGTGTAGGAATGAAGAATGAAAAAATTAATTTACAAAGTAAATAACTTTAGGCTATTTTTGGTTGTTATTAAATCAAAAGATAATTAATTCGAAATGTTCCTTTTATAAACTGAAAAAATATATTCAATTCAGCCAATTTTCTCTTTTTTATATATATACATATGGTATTTATCGGGATTTATAGACACAAAGACATATAAAGAAATATTTCCCGGGAAATATTTCCTATAAAATTATTTCAAAATGTACAGAGTGCGGACAATATGACTTACTTCACAAGCAATAACAGGCTCGACACATCGAGAAACGGATTGACAGATCTTGATGATGAAAGAAGTGTCAATGGCGTACCACGCTGTCATGATGGCAGATCGGAGCAAATCCAAATTATGGATGAGAGGTGTGTTAGATATTTTTCTCAGACTACAATGTCCAGAGGGTTGAGGTCAGGACTGAAGGAGAACCACATGGAGGCAGGCCAGAGATCATACATACTGTTGTACAGAAGTTTGGAGTCTTCTTGACTGTATGGGGCTTTAATGGATTTCTTAATATTATCGGCAGTCCAAATAGAGATACCAATGGTATCTGGAGCCTTCTCTTCACTGGTACTAGTGTAGAAGAGATCTCAAAGGCATGGTCCATTTGGTTTAAAGATATGTGATAACAAGAAAGCATCGTTTATGTAATTTACTAAAATATAAAATGAAATACTTACAAAATATTCACTTGATGTAATCTACATAACTAATATTTGATCATTTTTTATTTTTCATCTAAAATATAGTTTACATTGGCATACCTACATTAAGTGTTCAGACGAAAATAACCAACTGTTTAATGCAGGTCATTTCTTAAACCAAGTTTTTCTATTTTATTTCAACTTTAAATTTGTAAAATGGATATGTGCGCTTAGTGGGGTGACATAATTTAAAAAAGTGGTCGTTAGACCAGGTTTACCTGTTTATGTCATAATCAAAGCCTAGAGGCTTGACTTTGATTCAAAAGCCAAGACTCACGACTCGATTTGGACTCCAAAGCTAGCTAAAAAATAAATCAAGAAAGCCTTTATAGTATATGAATATATAATATAGTGAACTCATAAGAAACCTAAAAAGTTCTGAAGTTTAATTTAATTTTTACTATTTCCTAAATATAATTATGTCTAATTAATTATCGCATTTAATAGTACATTTAAATTGTATTGTTAATAACTTATCAGCCAGCCAAATAACTACCAAATATACTTGTTCTGTTTAATATAATTTCAATTTTTTGATGACGTTAATATAAAGATGAATATTGAGCGTTCGAGTTTAGTCAAATTTTTCTAATAATATTTCCTTCAAGTTCGAGTAGTTTTACAAAACTTGTTGACTTTAATAAAATTCGAGATTTATTCGAATACAACACTATTATTAAATATATAATTCCGGAATTTCCCGGTATCTGAAAATTTATAAATTATTTTCCGGGCTTTTGTTGAAGAACAACTTTTTCATAGAAATAAGAACCCTTTCTACACATGTACATATTTTTCCTTTATGTTTCGGGCTATTTACATAGATTGAACCATTTCATCAAATGGTTGGATATCATTTAATTAGCTTTAAAATATGTATCTATATTATACAAAGAGTAGGTAAATATTGCGCAAAGGAACCTTGATTAAATCAATTTCAATGGGGGTTAATTAAACAGATTATTCTTTCATAACTCTGTACATGACGGCTATGTATCTATGTAATTGATAATACCTTTAATCTTCATACTCTGTGCTGTATGCTAATGAAGATTTTAATAATAGTCATACAATATTGAAATATATATATATATATTTTTTTGCTTGCAGCATTTCATGATGTATTCAAAGTTATGTATAAAATACATATGTCCGAGAAATGGAGAGCGGCTTTTTTTAGGAATCTGAACAGACTATTTCATTTTCGATAAGTAGTATCACTACTATTTTGTTTTTTGAGGACAGAAAATTTAAAATTTGATTAGGAATTAGTGCTTGTGGCGATGATAGACGAAGAGTAACATTTAGGGTTTGCATTTGAGTTGTAAGTCTTAGTCCTTGTTGGACTTGGAGTAGATTTGAGGGTGGACATTGGAGTAATTTCAGCCTCTATGTTCTTGCTTTATACGAAGTGGGGTTTTGCTTATTGCCATCCTCTCATGGCTACTTCCATCTGATCTAATAAAACGTCATGAAAGCTAAGCTGCTCTCCTTCAAAAGATGTATTTATCAAATTGAGAGGATTAACAAGTTCATTTTGGTTTCTTTGGTTTTTACATACCGGTAGGACATGTTTTCTGCATCACTGGTCATATACTATGTGTCTCTAACTCCGTCTAGGGAAGAAATACAGGGAAATATCATTAATCCAACAGAGTCCTCAAATATCTGGAGTATATCTGGTGTGATATATAAAAAAGTAAATGTATATAAAATATGTCATAGAGAGACAAAACTATGGTTGTAGTTACAACATGAACAGGTGTTTTTATTTTCAAAATTTGTTGTCATTTTTATTTCATTCTTGAGACGAGAAAATCCATCATTTATTATGCAAGGAGTGGGATTTTTGCTTATTCACTTCTACTTACCGCTGCTTGCAGCTTATATAATACAACGTCATGACAGCTAAGCTGTGCTCATCCCAAACATTATTCAAATTGTTTTTATTACTACGTTAATTTTCGATTTCCATTAATTTTTAAATTGTTGCAGGCAATATTTTATGCATCACAACATATCCCCTAGAAGCACTGCAAAGGGCATTCCTTACTTTTTCCTTCCTATAAGCAGTGCACAAGGGCGTTGTTGAGACACCCTAAAGTTCAGTATTTCAGGCTTTGTACTCCACTTGCTAAAAGGTGTTGTATCTCAGTGGATTTATGTCTGGGTTATGGGGTAGCCAGTTGCTATATTTTCTTCCATGAAGGTTTGAATTGGCTGACTTATTGCCTGCTTGAAGTCGCAATTTTTAGAGATGTTTTATATTTTCCTAAGCTGTTATCATTATTCTTTTATCTTTGAAGAAAGAACAATTAGTATAAAGTAACCACTAGCAGAGAATGTCGAAGAATTACATTCATGATTTGTTGACGAGTTTTAACTATAAGTCCATCTTGTGCTTGGAGTAGAATTGAGGAGTATGTACTTGCTAGATACGGACTGGGGGTTTATTTTTCTTAAATTCATCTCCTAGCTGCTCACAGCTATTCTTATGACATGCTATGACAGATTAGCTGCTCTCCTTGCAGCAGATTCTTCAAATTGTTAGGTCTACCACGTTCATTTTCAGTTTTTTTTTTTATTTTGGATATCGGGAGGTAATATTTTATACATCACTGTGCAGTCATAGAATGTTCCAAATATAGGAAATAGTTAATTACATATGTATAAATTATGCCTATATATTTGTGAAGGGTATTTTCAATCCCCGCACAAAAAAAAACCATAAAAATGTTATTGGTCCAATTTAAAAAGTGATTGTACAAGTTATGCAATCGAGCCCAAGCAGGCACTCCTTTATAATATAACTTGATCTTAACATATAATTTCATATGTATGTCCCACAAAAATTTATACATTAGGATGGATCAAATATAATTGAACTTGAAAATTGACTATGAAACTTGCAAAATAATTTTAAGAATCTTATATATACAAAAATAAACTTTTGAATCGTCATCTTCCTCCTCCGTTTTTTCTGCCTAGCGATTGCATTAGCCAGTTAATTCTACTTGGTTTGCTGTCATTCAAATAATCACTTATGAATCTGTTCCATAATTTTTCAGGTAGTAACATGAAGAGGAGATTGCATTAGCCATTTAATTATTTTAATATTGTTACAATTCAAATCTTATAAGAATTTAATCTGTTCAATGAAGCGAAATAGTGACATTCTATAACTAATTTCTGAAGTACCTATGGCCCATAAGCATTCTATTGAAGAATAGGATTTTATACTGGAATTCTAATTTATTTGGAGGTAAAGTAATTTCAATGTTGTTTTGTAGTTGGTGCATGTATTAAGCGATCTTCACTTCAGGCAATTTAGGAGTCAGATTAGTTTGTTGACATCAAATCACACTTTCATTATTATCCTCCATGCGTCCGTGGAACGGGCAGGCTCATACTAGTATATATTACATATTTAGAGGTCCCACAAAGTGATTAAAGCTTGAAGCTATAAGTAGCCTTAAATAAATTGCAGAGAGATTCAAATTGTCTAAATGTACTTACTTTGTTTTATGAAATAAAAGTAATCTTCTAATTCCACCTCATGTTACCTTACATTCAGGAAAATTCATATAATAATATTGTTTTAGACTTATATGGAGTGATAAATCATGATTTGAATGTAGTTCAACATAGATTTATTCGTGCCCAGACACTTTGCTGAAAACTGTACTTACAAATTCCACTTTTCCGAAATCAATAATAAATATATTTCATGATCGCATTCATGCTACACCAATTTAAAAAAATAAATTGTTATATTATTTTCCACGAATTGAAATGAATAAGTGTTGATTAATTCAGAATTTTGATATCCACCCAATAATTATATTAAAGAGAAAGATTCAATCCATCAATGATTGAGATTCAATGAACATTGCAAATGGATTCAACGTTTGGATCTTACTACCTGGTCAAATTCTTCCAACATTCCTTTATCCTGAGGTCTTCTCTGACACTATATAATGATCAAAATCATTGAAGTAGTCTAGTAGATAATTACTAAACATTGAAGCATGAATCATCATCAATTACATATTTTTTTTTTTGGCAATTTGTCTGTTCAGTAAAGTACTCATTTGGAAAAATGGTTTTTGGAAATAAAGTTTTCGGTAATGTGTCCTAGAACCAAAGTAATTCAAGCTCCTACTTAAAATGAAGAACTTAGATTAAAGGTAAAAATATTTATAACTGGCAGAGGTACTCGAACTTGATTAGTTTTTTTTTCTTTCTTTTTTTAAAGTTTCATTAACTAATTATGCATTATGCTTCATTTTCAGGATACAAAAGGACCCAAATCAATCAATCTTATTATTGACAAAAAAAAAAAAATATATATATTTGAAAACTTAAAAGAGATAACTTTTCATGTAAAATATTGCTTACTTTTTATTTAAGATATTTTGACATTGAAGAGTCTCAACGAGATTTTTTCATATCTAAAATGAGGAGTATAATAGATTTTTAATTATTGACTATTTTATTATTAATTAATTTTAAAAAATGATTCATTTGTTATATTTTATATATATATATGAAAACTATTAATGGTATGGTTTTATTTGAAATCAATTGTTAATATTGTTACAGGACCATATGAAAATCAATCTCTTCCAGCAAGTATTGTTGACGAGTATAACAGTATTATATCGATAGTACTACCCTTAAATACTGTCATTAAGGACATTTTTATCTCGGCAGCGAAGTTGAACATAGGTAATGACTTTGACCCTGTTTGTTTGTTTGTTAGTCACCGGGATTAGGACAAAAGATACAATCGATTTTAATCAAATTTGGTACATGGTGATAGTGAAAGTCCATTAAATTTTGAGAGCTCAAAGTCAATGTAACACACAACGTACAAAATGCATAATCGACCATAACCTAGGAAAAAATTGAATACATAACTCAATTTGATTTTAGGGGGAGGTTTTGTGCTCTAAAGAGTGCTTGTATTTTGTATTTTTAGTTCAAAAAGAATAAAAAAGTGTCAAAATACCGATAGAAAAGTATTGTTATTTCGAAAAAACTAGTATAAAATGACTATATTTGTTTAAGGCAGATCCGTCTATTGGATTTTAGCTATATTAAATGAATGTTTTTTTGTATTCGAATCGGTACTTGTAACGTTTACCACCTTCAAATCCCCCCCTCAGACACATAAACAAACTAAACAAAAATTTGCATGCGCCTCTATTAGTTAGTTAGCTATGAATTTATTGCTGTTTACCATAGTGCAAACGTCATACAAAACTATAAATACATACAGCAAGGAACACGACCACATAAATGGGTATATGTGCTACTACAGCTGAAATTGATCTTAAGTCCTTCTTAACTTTAAATTTATCCTCAATAATTTGTTTCATTTTTGTACATTTCATAATTTTATGAATACAAAGATTTTCATCCTCTCCTTGCCTGGCTTGGAATCTCTCATATCTGAGCGATATCGTTTGTGCTCTTTGGTTCTTCCATAGAAATATTGCACATTAAACTTGTATTTTTTCATTAGCTCAAATGGGACACAAATAGTTCATGTTTTGATGCGAAAATTGGATACTCTTTTGTTTTGATTTCTTCAACAAGTGATGTTGATGTTTCATTTTTTGACCTTCCCTGTATCTGTTGCACCAAACTTCGAAGTAAAAGTTACCCACAACTTTTTGAATGTAGCTAGGAGGTGCTTCAACGTACCAACGATTTCGACTTTTAGTACCACTCTTTACAAGATAGTCTATAAATTCGTTTCCTGAAATATCTGAATAACCTTTGCGTCAATTGAGATATATGTTTATTTCACATTTTTCTATTTGAAATATTTCGTTGTATTTTTGAACTGTATCACTTTTTGTAAATGGATTTTTAATAGCAGCAATTGCCAATGGAAAAAAACGAAAGAGTTATTAAAGTTACAAATTGATTATTATCAAAGTTGGTACGAAGATTATAAATGGTCACAATAACATTTTATTAAATTTTGAGAGCTAACACAATAGGTATCAAATGCATTATCAGCAATAACTATGGAAAAAATTGAGATACATAGATAACTTAATTTGATTTTAGACGGAAGTTTTGTGATTTAACTTGTACACATTTTGTTTATTTATGTATTTAGTCGAAAAAGATTGGAAAAATGTGAAAATACCAATATCAAAATATTATTATTTTTATAATACTAATATAAAATGATGATTTTTATTTGAGGCAGATCCGTCAACAATGGATTTTAGTTATATTGTATGAATTTTTTATCTGTTTGAATCTGTACTTGTAACTCCATTAAATCATCAAAAAAAGGCTTTATGATGATGCAACCTTTAAATTTCACTATCCCCCTCAGGCACAAAAATAAAAATTTGTAGAGGCACCTTTAAGTGCATTTGAATTTCTCTAATTGACATTTAACCTGCAACGAAGTTGATTGGTGGTTAAGCTTTTGACTCTGCATGTTTGTTTCTTTGATATTCACCAGAATTATGGCAAAAGTTAAAAATCGAATTTAATCAAACTTGGTACGAATTTTACAACTGGTTACAGGAAGAGTCCATTAAATTTTGAGAGGTCAAAGGGCAAGGTAACACAAAATACCGAGTTCCCATTCTAGGTAATTTATATTTTTAGTCAAAAAAGTATCAACATAGTTATACAAATCTAATACAAAATATTTATATTCCTACTACACTAAAAACTAAATATGTCTAAGACTATTGCACACTGGTATATCAATACTATATATCACGTTTCAATACCTTCATAGTTTGAATTAAAAACTACATAACATAGAACTATCATAAAATATTCAACGGGCCTTGAATGGATTTTCACATAAATTTTAACGGATTTGTACGTATTGGTTGGAATATGAAATATGTATACTCTAAGTATATATAGAGGAGTCATGTAATTAAATCTACCTCAAAGTGCATTGTTATTAACCATGGGTGAGTAGAAACAACCAACCTTCCAGCCAACCAAACAATCATCATCTTTTTTTTATGTTTGACCCCTAAACTACATAGGTACATGGTCCCAATCATGAAAGAATAAGAAAATAATAATAAATAGGAATAATTCAAGAGACCCTATAATTTGGGATGTTGGAACATAGAAATATTATACCTTTTTTATGAGTAAACTGTAAACAAAGACTTGAGATGTGAAAATACAGTAAACACTTCTCTCAAGCCTCTCTACCTATTATCTTTATTTTGTATGTATACGTATCTATGATTTGGTCTACGCAGGCAATGATTACTACCACAATAATAATAAATAAATAAAAACAATCTTGTAATTATGAAACAAAATCCCTCATGTAAGTTGGGTATTTTATTAGAGTTGTCGTTCATTTCAGTGGAGGGGATTTTAAATCTGGAAGAAGTTTAAACTTCAATTTCTTGGCAACCCTAAGATGTGACAAAATTATAAAATAAATAATAGCAAGTCCTTGAGATGTCCTCCGAACGCCGTGCAGGGATTATTCTTAGGCTCCGTGCCGAACACACGCCCAATGAGATGATTGAGCTTAAAAAACTGTTCAAATCAACTGTTCACTATCTTGCAAAGGCTTTCAAGCAGTCTGATGGGTCGGAAACCCTACAAGGCAGACTCATGACTCAATAACTTATAAATACTTAAGCATATTTAAAGACTCACGACGCACGCATAGGAAGCAAATAACTCCGTGGATAATGATGCTAGAGAGCTTAAGCTGATATTAACATATTTGGTATAATGCTTGACCTTTAAATTAGTGCAGTTTTTCCAAATCGGGTGATTGAAATCGGATTTTTTCCGGAAAAAACACATTTTTAAGACCTTTATGGGTGGGGCAAATAAAATGGGGATTCCTAGCTACCTGTATTTGAATCCCTTGGACTACTGCATGTGGGCACCTTGGATAGAAAGAATAATAAATGTGCACAAAACACTATTGTATCCTTGTGGTCTTCCATTTTTGAGGTATTGGACAACATGGACCAGGAGTTCCTTCATCAAGGACCAGGTTGGAGGGAGTGGTTTAAGCTGGAGGCAGTTGGTTTGAGGAATGTACTTCACAATGGATATAAAAGCAAACGATTTCTGAATTGTGGAATTATTTGTGGGAAATAAATTGTAATATCCTTCAATTTACCGGACTTAAAATCCTCATTTCCCACCTTGTATGTACAGGATCAAAAAAGGTATAATCTTTCAAATGGACTAAGTATTTTATATCATTTTGTCCCTTTTTGGGTTATTATCTACTCTTTTCTGCTGGGAACAATAAAAATAACGAGCTTTAGCAAAGGGTGAGGCCTCTCAGGGCATTTTTGACGTGGTATATGATTTTTGATTTGAATAAAATGGGATTTTTGCCTCGAAATTCATCCTTTTTAAGCCTTTCTTTACCATTTCAAATTTGATGCTTTTGTCAAAAATTCTATGGGTAAAGTAAAAAGTTTTAAGCTTTTTCACTTTATTTTGACAATAACATTAACATAATTAGGATTATCCCATTGAAATGGTTCCAAACGGGTTTCTGGCTAATTTCCAGTCCCTGGAAAATGGAAGAAGTGCTCACATGCCGGTCCAACTCGACAATTTCCATTATCTTATAGACATTTTTGACTTCCATACTACCAGAACTGAGTTGATGGAACCACAGGTTTGCTGTTGCATTGGATGCTATATTAGTTCAATAAACAGCACAATTTTTTTGTCAGTCTTCTACACATTTTTAACTTCCATTTTGAACAACTGGCTTAACCAAACACAAAACTGTAAATAAACTATTTTCAAGTGCACGCTTAACCTTTAAGCATACTTTAAGCTTTTTTATGCAATTTATTAATTTTGAGATATAGCTTAAAAAAAAATTGGCGAAAAACCCTCAAAACTTTTTACTTAACTAGATATTTTTTCTTTGATCAGACAAAATAGTGTACACCTTGTTTTTAATCATTTAAGTGATCTTTAATATTTATCACCAATGATTTGCATTTAGTATGTTTAATCAAATATAAGAAGAATTACTATATAGCAAAATTCAAGACATGATTCAATTGCTAAAGATTATATTAAAGTGCAAATATGAAAAATTAGCATTACCCATTAGATCCTAATGATAGCACTCCATGAATAAATTCCATCTCTTTCTTATCACATTTTAATGCATTAATTATATCTAACAAGAAGGTATTTTGCAAGTATCTGAGCTATGTATAATAGGATGTTTTGTTTACGAGTTAAAAACATCAACTCGAAAATGTAGTAGTTATCTGTACATAGTTTAGAAACTTTCAATTTACTTTTTTGTTAGAGATTATTATTATATTAAAATTTAGGGAGAAAAATATGATACTAATTCATGTAGCTCTATTACAGAAAAATTATATTCATGGAGATTCAGATTGAGGTTATTGACGACTACTGTATCATCATTAATAAAGGGTAATAAATCCCAACACTGGAGCCTTTGATTGGATACCTGAAAAGAAGAAAAATCAAGAAAAATATGTATAAAGTTATGGAAGCTTTTCATACAAACTTCTAACTTTAGCAGAAAAATAGTTTACATATCATAAATTATTATCCGGTACGTACCTTGGAATGTTGGAAATAAATTTGTAAAGACAAACATAAAAATCACATTCTTGCTTTTTTCTCCAATGGTAATTACTCACCATTTCTTGTGAGACTGATCTCACTTAAATATAATATGTTTGGACGTTTTTTTCGGTTTTAGATAACTCTTACAGATATCAGCTTAAAAGAGACGATTATTTCAAATCTTTTTGCAGAGGCAGCAGTCATAAAGTTAATGCAGTTCTTACAAAGACAAGGACTATGTTAAGGACTATTTACGAATCACGTGTTTTTACATGACTATTTACGAACCCCTCCCACGTGGTCTCACGTGGTCCTTTTATTTATCTCTCCCTCCCTCATAAACAAAATGTAAATAAAGTGTAAGGCCCATTGTTTAAAAGACAAACAAATATTTATATCTTAATTTAAATAACTGCTTTCTTATTCAATTTTTGAAATTTATATGTCTTGTTCTCTATGACGTCATTTATGTCACTTTGGAGTATTATTCCGGTCTATGAGGCATTAAGTTGACCTCGTATCCAAAGAGGATGGATGTGGTGTTAGGCCCCCTTCACCATATAGCGTAGAAACAAGGAATCCTTTATTTTTAATGAAGTTTTGTTCTTAATTTTTTTCCAGTAAATGTTTATCGTCCATTATTTTGTCAACGTTTTTCACAGCTAACTTTGTAGAGCGGGAGCATCTTTGACACCAAAATTTACTGAATCAGAATCGACGATACCAGAATTGCGTATGATTGACTGTTAAAGTATCAAGACCATAAACACTATTCATATTTTTATGCGTCTGGCATACGTTTTCGCCTTTATAGAAGAAAAACTGTAAAATATGGCGTATTTCCTCTTAATTTGTGTCCATCTTTGACGCTCGTCAAACAATACTGCGTCAAACAATTGTAAAATTGTCTAAAATGAAGTTAGTTCGAACCCTTATCTTTTTAACACAATCTACTGTAAGCCTGTTACAATTATAAAGCGTATCACTTGGAAAAATAATTGATTTCGTTGTACTATCCCTAATCGAATATTACTATTTACTCAGATAATTTTATAACGATGATGACAACTTTTGGGTCTTTTTTGGGTCCTATTCCCCCTCCAAAAGATGAAAGCTAACAACGCCCCTGGTTATGACACTAACGCATTTAATTTTTAGAATTTACTTGTACAAGTTAACAACTAGTGTATACACAACATCCATTTTAAAACCCCTGGCTACGCCATTGGTTGCTTAAAATACAAGGATAGTCCTATCTACAAAGGTAGTAGTTTCTTTTCGCGTCAAAGCGTTTAACTATTGAACAAACTTTTTTGTCACCACTTTGTCCAAACAAACCATTTTTTGTCAATTGGACGCCATTGAAGAAGACCACCAGAGTTAAATATTTTCGAACAAAAGAATCTGAAGGATCCTTACAAAGATGTACATATCCCTTATAATTAGTAATAGAATCATCTTTTACTCAATAGAAACTTCACTGGTCTTAATGTTTCAAAAAAATAGACGATAAAGATAAAATATTTACACAAAACCTACAATTTAAGTTATTTATGAGGAAGACAATTTATAACTGTTTTTGAAGGTAAAAACAACCGTGATTTTTTTGGCACCTTTCCATGAAACCTTGTTATAAAAAAATGACTGAAAACGTATTTTTGTTTATTTTTATAGTATACATTTCTCAACAGGCAGCCCACAGGCAATATCCAGCCTGTAAGTGGATTTTATACAGCTCGGTGAAGTTATTTCATATCAATAAATAGTAAAAAATAATTTATCCAAGGCTTGATGAGACTATTTAATCTGAAATAACAAAACTTCATTAATTTTTGATGGTATATTTCAACTGGATAAGTACCCACTTGCACCCCGCACAATGCTGTATGAAAAGGGAAGATTCATCAATTTGTAAAAAATGCAAATATTGCTGAACTGGAAGTCTAGTTGATTGATCTATAATGAGACAATGAACTGAAGAATATATTCAAGTCATCATCGTCTACTGAAGAATTCTGGATAGGATTGCAACCAGGTTTTGTACTTCTAAACAATTGAATCTTTATGTTTGTGGAATGTTCATACAAACATGGTGTAAGAGTTTGTTTTCTCTAAGATGAATACAGTAAAAAAAAATATATCGTACTAAAGTCACTCATTTGCAACTAGATCAGATAATGAGGATTGCTACAACCAGTCTGGAATCGAACTTTAAAAGGATAGCTCAGAATTCATAGACAAATTAGAGCTATAATATAAATAAATAAAAATATTCAAACGTCATTGAATTTTATCATATCTATATTATTTACTGTCCAATTAAAATTAAAGCCATTATTTCATTAGTATGGTCCACAAAAAGATTTTCCCACGAGTCCAAGGGTTCACCAAAAAACTACAACTTAATTGATGGTTAACTTTTTCATCATCTCTGCAGTCAGAAGTGATAATTTTTGGGCTCGAAGAGAGACGCTAATAGCCTTTTTTCTGCAAATCGACACGCCGGATCTTGAGAGCTTAACGTCTATGGCCATGGCCAAATTGAATATTGTATAATTTGATCACACAATTTGGAACTTGTACATTTTTCTTATACAAGTTGCAACTTGTACAGACATCACAACTATATATATAATATATATCTTCGGACTGGTACGGTAGAATAAAAATATATTCTCTTATATTCAATATTTTGATACTATAAAAATATGGTAATTATTATTATTTCAATTACTAGATTTAGACAGCGTGGAAGGAGTTTTATCCATAAGCATCATTTACACAATATATATTTCATGTATTTGATTATGCAAAAAAGAAATAATGATTTACAAAATGATAAAATACATCCTAGTTGACAAAAACCCAGTGGTACGATTCATTGTCCAAAGAGTAAGTCGGTTCCTCTCTTACATAAATAGCCTACAACTACATCTGATCCCCCTAACAAAGCTATCTTACAAAGTACTTTATATCTTATTCTTTTCCAAGATAAGACATTGAGTAGTAGTGTGTGCATTGTCTCCTTCCTCCACAGTCACTTTGAGTAAAGTAAATGCTTTTAAGATGGTGATAAAGGAAATTATTCACCTTTGTATTTGACTTCTATTTTTTTTAATTTTTTCACGATATCTACAATATATCAATGCCCCATTCATTCACCAAACATTTATATTATTTATCAGTATGTACCTATTATTCTTTTGATAGTGTGCAAAAGTGATGTTTGTACAAAATAATGGGTGTATACTAAATCCGATAGACGAAATATACGTACACCTTTATATTTTACACAATATTAAAGATGCGCCGATAAGAAATTTGGTGATTACCAAAGACTTCGTAATGCATCTACAACTTGTAAGGAGAGGGGCAAAATTATCTAATGCTTACGTCATGAATGGCGTCCGTGGGTTGTTTTTGGGAGGAAGGACATTGTTGTTGGGCTTTTTGACAATTTTGACAAAATGTTTAAGAATTTCTTTTTAAAAGAGACCACTTAATTTTTATTTTTATTTTACAGTTAGTTTTTTTTTTTGAAAAGGATACAATTTGAACAAAAAATTTAGTTACTTTTAGAAAAGGATTAAATCATGTACGTATTTTTAGCAATAGTTTGAAAAAAATGTTTTTTTAATATTATACATATTTTTCAAAAGAATACAAATTGTATGGTGAGGTATATTTTTTTAAAAGAATTTATATATAAAATACAAATTTTCACGTTCCCTTTTAATTTTTTTATTAGTCCATGCTATCATAAGTGTTTTCTATATATTTTTGTGATTAATACATTTTTTAAATGACAGATTCAGATAAAACAAAAAACTCTTTAATTGTGAAATCTTTATTTTATTTAGGCAATCCATTAATTTTTTATTTCGCCCACTATAAAAATTCTTAAAAAGTGGAAATAGCCCCTGAGCACCTATGGTTCTGGCACAACTGCTAATTGCCAATTAACTATTATTTTTCTAATAAATACTATATATAGTCAAAACAAAAGTCAAAAAATAGTTTATATAGTAAATACCACTAGTACTTAAAATATTGTTAAGTATCTGTGGCCTTGTTATGTACAGTCTCTCACTAAGTACCTTCTAGCTGTGCTCTTGAAAGACGGAGAGTAGTCCTGAGTAGTTCTTTGGGAGTTATTAGACCTTGTTTTACTCAAAGTAGAATTGAAGATTGGCATCGGTGTAAATCTTTCTACTGCCTTACAAAAAATTACTTCCCCCACACCTCATAGCTGCTTGTAGTTGATCAAATGAAACGGCACAGGTTATAAATCAGTTGTAGGTAAACTACACAAAAACTAAATTAGCAGCATTACCTAGCTATCTTTGTCCAATTTCCGATGAGTTGCCAATTAGTGGTGCATCTCTATACGAAGCTCTTTGGCCTCAATTGCGCACTTTTAGTAGGTCTCAAAATGAAAATCAGACCAGCCTGGCTGGTCATGATTGTCCACTCATCAACCATTTGTTCTTTGGGAACACTCAAATTTGGTACACGTTTAGCAAAGGCCCAATCTATTATACGTTTTGTAATCAAGGGGTTAAGATTAGGCTAGGATAAAGGGCAAAAATTGGTTCGGCCAATATAACAGATTTTTTTTCGTGATTTTAGAAACATGAACAGGACGTAATTTTACTGAAATCCTTAGTAATTTGAACACTTTGGTATTGGGGTGCAGTATGCCCATATCTCCTTTGGCATCTCAAAAATACTTTATGTATTTGTAAACTTTATTTTATGTCAACACAGAACAATAAGAATAGATTATTTTCTATTCCGGTGCTTTTGCACTGTGATTTATCAAACCAGTAAAAAAATCATTTTAAAAAATGTGACATAATTATATTTGCACCCAGTATAATTTAATTAAAATGAATAAGATATGTTTCGAATCCAGGACTTGTCCCAATGTGAGCTCACTACCAAATTTTCTTACAATGCATTTATTACTTTTGACATGAAGACGTTACCATAAAATTTATGGTCACATCTTAATATCAAACGGAAATATGTAATCAACTTTGTTCATTTAATCTATAGCAAAAAAAAAATCATTTTTCTTATTCCCCATTGATATGAAAGTTTTTCAAAATGCTTCATTCACCGATTTTGCTCAACCCCTAATGGATCCAGCGTATTATTTAAAAGTGACTCAACAATAGAGTCATTTATTTACAATATCTTTGAGATATTCCAATATGTTACAATGCATTTGATTGTCATAAAACGAATTGTAAAGTTTTTGCATCCAGGTTTTTTAATAGGTACTCAAAAATGTTTTAATTTTTCTTTTTCATGGATAATAATGTGATGAATAGTTATAAATTTTAAACTATGGAATTGAAAAGACATAAAAACACCTGTTATACTATTTACAGGTTTGTATAAATTACTACCCATCAATACTGCAAACTTTTCTATCAATACCTAGACATTTTAGAAGTTAATTTAGAAGTTTAAATTTGTACAACAGACCAATTTAGTACTAATAAATACACTTTAGAAACCGACCTCTATCACGATATGGGGTCCAGTTGCCTCAAATAACTCAGGTGACCTCTTTTAATTATTCCGAACAGGATTCAGATCAAAAGAGACACCTACTAGAAGTTATTGAAGATTAAAATACTGCCATGAATCCATTAGCAGTTCTCAGGAACTCGAATTGGCTTTAAACAGGATGGAGTAACCCTTACACAAAAAAAAAAAAATAGCCTAGTTGTGTTGTGCGTTCCATATAGATTATTTTTGGCCTCCTAGTTATCCTTCTGCATACCAAATATACGTTGCCGGCAATATGTTTCAGATACAAAAAATATATAAATTATTTCTGAATCATAGAAAATGTCTTGCAGATGAAAAAGTAACGAAAATTTATATTTTTATATAAAGTTTAATAGATTATTTATTTTTTATGACACAGACAAAAATCATCGTTTTTCATCCCACATATAAATTCATAATATAAAAAGAACACCTTAAAAATAATATTTGAAAATTTATTTAAGATATGCTGCATATAAATATATTTCTGTGTATTTATTCAGCTATGAAGACTTATTGATTGTATATAAAATGTTGCTCTATGTAAACCACAAAAGATAAATTTTGGGTTCTAAAGGTTAATTTCATGTTTCTCGAGGTAAAAAAAAAATCAGGAAAACATCATTTAAAACCAAGGGCAAAAGTTTGTTTACTAGTGTAATAAATACACTTTGAAAATCAGCCTCCATCATGAGTTCCAGTGACATCAAATAGAAAGATATGATCTCTTTTATATCTAAGAACTGCAATATATATTCAAGAGGTGTCTCTGCTGTGAGTTCAACTTTGAGTACTTTTGTCCTCTTTTATCCCCTAATTGCAGCCCCTTATACTTTGCAATCTAAGCTATACTGGAGGAAAGGTCAATGACGCTCCTGAGGTAAGCAAGGATTAGCTTAGGGAAGCTACAGCTATTTTGTTGGGATGATATTCTATATAAAACGGTGTAAGTCAGCCGTACTAGTGATTTTTAGAGGATTGTGTCACATAAAGGGAATATGTTGAGTGGACTCAAATATATTTAGTATGTATCCTATGGACAATCAGTACCATTAAATAATTTTTTTGTCATTTTTATTCCAGAGAAGATATACACCAATTTTGATGGGAAATTTTTTACAATACTGTAAAATTTTATTCAAAGTCTTAAAAACGAATTTTGACACACAAATGATTATTTCATATTAAGCAAAAAGACTGTAAAAGTTTAAGAATTATTCTCAGCACTTGTATGTACGTATTTTTGCACACTTTTTTATATGGAGATTATAAGGTTTAGTGAAGTCAAAAAAAAAGAGAGGATAAGACAAAGGATTTTTGACAGTTATATGAAAAATTAGCGAACGAAAGTTCAACTTGATTATTATTTCTTCTCAAAACATTATAATCTCATTTAAAATATGTGTGCAGAGATACTAACAACAAGGAGCGAAAATAATTCTTTATTTCTTCTTTTATACGAAGATGATGAGTTCAGAATTAATTTTAATTTCTTAATGTCAGGGAACGCTGGTCAAGCCTACTATAGTATTTTATTAAACATGAAATATTGGATTTGTTTTTATTTTTTATTTATTTATTAGTACATAAGAATAGTTTGGTTTAGTAAATAGCCAGTAATCCTTATAAATATAATGTGGGGTACACATTATAAGTTTGCCCACACGTCATACTTTCTATTTCCATCTCAAAGTTGAAGACAGACACAGGGGATAGTTAAAATTCAATATTGTAACCTTTTAATAAATAAGAAGTAACTTCACAAGGATCTTGAATTTTTCGAGATATTCAAAGAATGAGCACATTAGAGGACCGTGAAAGTAAATGGAAGGTTTCATTATATGGAGGTGTCTGTCAGTTTGTCTATTATAAAGTATTTGTGGGGAAATTACTATCAACATACACAAATAAAAATAAACAATACAAACTCCAATGATTGTCTAATCCAACTTATTCGAAAAATTATGATCGATTGAGTCGACATCTCTCGACATATTTTGAATTTCAACTTTTGACTGTCGTTGTCTCCAATTTAGAGATAAAAAGAAAAACTTATACCATGTACCCATAATGTATATGATATGTTGTTAATGGATGAACAACTATGCATAAAATATATTTCTTAATACCCCTATTTATATAAGTGTGTATGTATATATAAAACATAATTTCAATTCTCAACCTCCATCTATAATTAAATATGCTAATTTTTGAAAAATCCTTAGCCCAAAAAAATGCTACAATAAACGTGCATTGTCGATATTTGAATAGCAACGTTTATAAATTCGTGTTTCGCTTGAGGATATTTGATGAGCAACTAACGTCTTACACGCTCTATCGTTAGAAATTTTACCTATACATGTATGTACATATATCTTTTTGAAGCCAAATGAGAAATTTTAATTTAATAGCAACACAGCTGTCCATTATAGTAATATATAAGTAATCAGGGTCTACTATTATTGGTATACGGATATAAAAGAGTAGGGAAGACAGTGGAGAATTATAACACTTTTTATATTTAGTTGTATTGAACTCAGAGTTGGTATGACCTAAACTCTCCAAATATTAAATCAATATGTCAACAAAAGCTTATTGTTTTCAGGTTATACCAATTAATATTTTGTTTTCAATTTACATTTGAATACAATGGGTAATATGTTACAACTGCCCTCGTAGCTAGGGATAGTTGCAACTGTTAAATAGATAGAATTTTCTTTGGAAATTCATAAAAAAGCCCATTTGATTTTTTTTTAATTTTTGGGTATTTTCAAGTTTCAAAGCTTTATTTAGCGTTTGGTGTTGAAATTAAGAATAAATTATTTAATTATATTTTAAATCCTAATGTTCAAAAATTTTAACATCATTTTTAAAATGTATGTATCATGCTTAAAGTTGGATTTATCTTTGTTTCAAGTTGAAACCCCATCTTTTTATTCTGAGACTCATAGCATTGAGACCAATATATTCAGAAAGTTTAAAAGCATTTCATTATATTGTTGAAAGCTGGAACTTTAAGCTAAAATAAGAATCGCCCCAAATACGTGATATATTGTTGTCAATTTGAGATAAGACAAGGACAATATATTTTGGATAAAACTCATTTTTAAAATGATCTCATAAGAAAAGTCTAGGTGTTTGCATGCCATATAGCTTGGAAGATAAGAGAGAAAAAAGGAGGAGTTAGAACTTAAAAAGTGTGAATTGAAATCCACCATGAGAGCAAGATCCCGAATTAGGGATCAGTGTTCATCAATGGAGAGGAGTACTTGTATGGAAAGGAATCTCTGACAACGAAATTCCTGCTGAGCTGCCCTTGGCCATTAAGATTTGATTTTGTGAGGATTTGCTCCGAGGACTCCCTTGAATATCTGTCTTCAAGTAGATTCAATGTATGTGTTAAGTATTTTATTATTCATTAAGCCAGTTGATGGAACTGAATAAAGATTTCTTGAGGGTTCATTCTCAAAAAACACATCAGGTCCCTGCTCAAGATAAAAAACATGCTTGATTTGATGTTAAAATATCTAGCTATATATTTCTAAAACAAAGTTTGTATTTCTGGTCTGTCTGGATGAATATATGAAAAAGAGTTACCAGGTGCACTCTAAATAGTGCTCCATGATGTATATCATAAATATATTTTGATCTAAGAAATAACAATGAAGTTGTATTAATGAAATATTGCAGGCATAAACATAAAGTATGGAACGTGTATACAGGGTGCACTGTAATTAGTTATCCCTGATGTAAATCATATAAATATTTTTGATGTATTAATGAAATATTGGGACGTGTGAATGTACAACAAGAGCACTGTTTCTGTTTGTTAATGGTGTCTTATGTAAATTTTAACTCATATCTTAAGATTTGTATAAAATATAAACGCCTGTATGTTAACATGAATTGTGTTTGTTTTGGTTTATAAACGCTCAAAAGATTAAAGTATTTATCAGTATCCAAACTTATCATTTTTTCCATCAATTCTTATTATTCTGTCATTCTTGAGCACATAACACGTCATATGATTAGATATCAGTATTGAGTAGTTACGTATAATTGTGCTCAGGAAAAACAGAGAGCAACAACAATGATTTCTTGAGAAGTTATCTTTTTATATTATTAGAGCAAAATTTGTCTTTTGCCAGCGCCTAATTACTCAGGGCAATCCCGGGAAATGGTGCTAGTATACTAATAAAAATAGGAATAATAACAATTATAGGCAATTGTAGGGGTGGGTCCCTCCCCCAAAAAATTAAAAAATTTCTGCATTTGTAAGAAAATTTAATTCTTACTTTTCAAAAAATTGAATTTTTGAATTTTTTTTCAAAAACATTAATATTTGAAATTAAATTAAATTTTTCAATTTTTTTTTTGCCAGAAAAAAAAAATTTTTTGTGAAATAGCTTCTTTTTTTTTTGAAATTTTTATGGAAAAAATTTAACATTTAATTTTTTTTTCCAAAAAAGTTATATTCAAATTTAACTTTTGAAATAGATTTCCATAAAATTTAATTTTTTGAGAACAAATGTAGATTTTTGAATTTTTTTTCTAAATAAAAATTTAATAAAAGTAATTTTTTTTTTAAATATTATTTTTCAAAATGTTTTATATTTGAATTTAGTTTGAGAAATTTTCTTCAAAAAAATTTTATATAAGAAATTTTATGTCAGATATATTTTATTTTTTAATTTATATTCAAAAAAACTAAATTTTTCAAATTTTCTCCAATAAATTTTAATTATAATTTCGCTACGCCTGGTATAAGTATTTATATTGTATTGTGTTGCTAAATGTGAGTATGGTCATGAAAAAAAAAATTAAATTGATCATTTTTTGGGGTGTTATCTTCTATATTCTTTTAGCTGACGCTTAATGATTCCTAAAAATTCTAAAGAATAAGAAATACTAAGAAAATTGTAACACTTGTTATAACTGTCCCATTAGTACAGGGCATTGCAATATTTCCAATTTGTCCCCACTTTAATAACGTTAAGTCCAATGATTTAAGTTACCGTAAAAACCATTTAAAACTGACAACATTATAAAAAAATATCCGTTTTTTTCGAAGTAAATAAAACCAAAATTATTAATCTTTTTTCACAATAATCTGCATTTTAGTATACAATCGTGACGTAAATTTTGTGGCTGTAGCTTTAATGATGTTCGAAATAACGTGTCCCCTGTTGCAATTGTTCCCAGCCTCCCTAAAATATTTTCACTTCTCTGTATTTCTAAAGTTTCTTCATGTTTTTAGTGATTGAGCTTTTTTGCGTTACAAAATACATATTTTGTTAGAATATTTATTTAATCATTATTTATATGTATTTTTATTTTTTGCTTATCACGTCCATCGTGTATACTTATATGTATATATTCATTAGCCCATATGATGATTTTGTCATGAAGGTATGTTGCGACGGCAGAGAATATTTAGAGCGACAAAGTTTTTATTAAGGAGGTTCTAATGACTGATATGACGTCAGCTCTTGTTGGGTAATTATGCTATAAATATTTTTTTTCTCTATTTCTATATTTTCAACAAAATAACTTTCTTTTTTATAATGCGTGTCAATCAAACTGTAGAAGTATTTGCAAAGTGGGCGTGGTTTTATTCTAGAGGCAAGATCCTAAAGTTTTCCTGAAAATATAGTCAGTCGCTATGATACGTTGGAATAGTGAGAAACGTGCGTTTGCCGTCAAGTATAAATATTGACAAAAAAATGGTTTGACATAAAATATATTAAATAAAACTTATTACGATTTACCTCTTGACTTTTTGAAAGTCTGATAAATACTTCAATTTTTTATATATAAAAAAACGTTACTTTTTTAATAAATTTTCATAATTTGAAATTAGAGAAATTATTTGAACGCAAATAACTCAACAAATAATAATGCTTGGGAATTAAAGTTGATGACATCAGATCTTAATAAATATTTAAATTGGAGCAGTTTGTACAAATCAGGTAATTGGAACTGGATTTGTTTTGGAAAGGCAACATTTTTGAGACTTTTCTTAATTGCTAAAAACTAATAAATTAGTCAACTAATTATCCACAACTATAATGTAAGATATGTTGCTAATTAAATTTTGCAAATTTTAGGAGAAAATAAATTAACTCTTTAAAATCTCTGATTTAAAAGTTATTTAAAGAGAAACAAAAAAATGAAAAAATTACCGGGTATTAAAATTTCAATGTAACGTTTATACAGTATATGGACAATGGGAGACGTCAACTATCAGATTTGGTTGTTACTATCCAGATGTAAGTTTCCTTTTTCTTTCTTTTTTTTCATCCTATCAATTATTTAAAAAACTACAGAGAGTAGATGATATTTGACATTCGCATGTGATTCAAATCAAAAAGAGGAGCGTAGGCGATTCAGCTTTTTGTATTTAGTTTGTTTGTTTGTTTTTTTTTTTTTTTTTACCAAAAACCCATTTAATTAAAAGTGTTTAGCAACATCCATTCATATTTGTTCACCAGCTTCGCATGTCAAATATTAAATAAATAGTTTTCAGAAACCATCATTAAATAAAAGTTGTATACTCCATTGGTTTCCAATGTGAGATCTATGACGCACAAGGACTCATTAAGATACCTCATCTAGTATACAATGGGCCCTCACTTATTCTCAGTTCGTTATTCGTAGATTTGTGGGTTTATTTTCAGAATAAAAAAATACTCAATATTCGGGAAAGATTTAGTCATACGCAGGAATTCCAGTTATGTCCATATTATCAATTGATTCTATATGTTTTGTAACAATAAAAACTATTTCTTTGTTGCTATAGCCATGTTTATTAAGTCGTCAAAACAAATAGGATTTAATGTAAATGATTCATAATCTATGAATAATTTAATGAATAAATACACACTAAAGGTAGTATCCGGAAGTGCCTGGAGTTATTAGACGTCGACGAACAGGCAAATTTACATTTATAATATGGAAGATAATCTCCGTTTGTCATGTGCACTCTCACACGTAGTTACTCAATACTTAGGCGTTCTCTCCTTAAGAAAAAAAAATAATAACAGCTTCAGATTTTTTTATATGATTTGATGAGCCACGGAGTAATTCCGTTTATTATGAAAAAGGTGAATTTTATGGAATCCAAAAAAAAAAGTCACAACTAATTTATAATATGTCTAAATACTATGAAGGAGGTGCCGCAGATATTCTTATTCAAGAGACCCCGAACTCTAAAGCCCAAAAGGTTGGGTTGGACCCTAGAATAGGGACACATATAATTTTTTACGCACAAATTATGTATGCTATGTTGTATGTGAATCATTTTCACGCAATTGAACAAGACGTGAAGAGCTTCAACTCTTCAAGTCTACCCTATAGTATTATACAGACTTGTTAGTATTATTTATTCATTGTGAGGGTATTATTTATATACCATGTAAGTAAGATAAAGCATTGAATCAAAAGGAAGAATATTAATGACCTTTATTCACATTGGTAATTGAGATAATATTTTCTCTCATCCACTTCTGGCAATGGTCATGTAAATATGTACGTTATTCATAGACAAATGTTATGATTGTACAATCGTCTGTGGTGGCATTTGCCAAAAAAATATATTTATTTAGATAATAACAGCCATGAGAGGGAATCGTTGATACTATGTTATTTATAAATCCTATTATTTAAAATTGAAATCTTTTCCTCAGTACTTCCTCCATTAGTAGGTAACTCCATATAAAAATAGACGAGTGATTCTCATAATGTTCATTTGCAATAAAGCTTTTTACAAACTCTTAAAGGTCAATGTAATTTTGCTTTTTAAAAAAAAAAAAAAATCTAATTTTGAATACATAGAGCAAAATATTACGTGTCTCAGTTATAAGACATGGAAATATTTTGCAATGTTGATTAAACAATGAAGAAACAAGGCTATTCATTAAGCGACACATCAAATTGGCTTTTATAAAGTGCCTTGAAAAGTGTGTACAGGGTAGTTCAAAATAAGAGTTCCATCAAAATTTACGTAGATATTATGCTTTTTATTAGAATACAGTCAAACCATGTCCAAGGATCTTCCGGTTTACTGTTTAAATGTTCATGTTAAGTTTGATTTTGTAAAATTGTTACAAAATAAGAAAAAATGGTTGAAGAATGGCTCAACTGCACTAAACGGTCCCTTGTCAGTTTTCCTTGACTGACCGCTTAATACAGGTTTGGCAATATATATATCTACACTTTTAAAGGTTAAATATCGTCTAAAAAAAGACCAATATATCATTCAATGTGCTGGCTATTGTCTGAACCAATTGGCGGATACGCTTTGTCACTGACTTGCAGCTACTATCCAGAACATCTTCCGATGTTTTTTTATTTTTTGCCGCAGCAGCTTGAGCCTGGACGCTGTATTAGTCTCACACTCTATGGAAACATCATGCTTCGTGAAGAGGGAAGCCAAAAGTACTCATAATAGGATGAGCAAACTAAAAAAAAATATATATATATTCTCCACAAGGTGGTGTGACAGTCTATATCTTTTTGTTGAAACTAGCAGTTTATAAAAAAGTGCATGTGAGTAAAATAGATTAATGTTTTTATGAAATAGTATTATCATACTTTCAGTTGTATTTTTTTGCCGCAAGATGTCGCCACGCTCTGTCGCCTTGTTTGAAAACTAATATAAGGAAACAACGCTTATCCCCATTACTATTACTACCCTTTGTACTATTCTTGCACTTAATTTAATTAGTATTGTTGGGACTAGGGAAATATTGGTCCCAAAATATTGACGTATCGCCCAGTCCTTAATTTTAAAGATGTGTCCAAAGCAGATTCAAAAATTTCGTAGGTAGCGTTGTGTCAACCTTATTTATTTGCTCGTTAGACTGCTGGTTCTTTGGACTATCAGTACCATAACTGATTAAAAAAGAAGAAGTAAAGTTAAGTGTCGTAATCAAGGACCGAACTTTATCACTTTTGGGACTGAACTTGACGGCACTGACACTAAATAGAACGGGACTTTAGTCTTCAGTCCCAAATAAAGATCCACATAGTACTTGTCCTATGCTAAAATCTTGAATAAATGACGTCATCATAGATATCTACCAGTGATGTCATCATAAATCAATCCTCTTTCATTTTAATAAGGCTAATTTAGACTTTAATTAAATTAGAATAACGTTAAAATATTCTCGTTTTTTAAAAATACTTTAAGTTTTAATAAACTAATTCTAATTGTAAACTGCTATACTTTGGTATAGAATAAGTGAAAATGATACCTTTTTGAGGGCGCATTAAAATTTGAAATATTAGTTAAGGACCGATAAGAAAGAAGAGATTAGAATTGATATTAAGTTCCATAATAGGTGCCAATATAACTTTAGTTGGCTTGGGTAAGGAAATCTCTACAAACAATACCCAATTTTAATTTAATTAAAGTGGATGGGAATCTTATTCATAAGCACCCTGTATATTGTATAGGAATCATCATCCTACATTGTAGGAATATGTATGAGGTCACCATTATTTTATTTTCCTTCATCAGTCCGAAGTAAAACAAATATATTTGCTATTAAGCTACGCAATCAACTTATTTACAATTTGAATATCATTCACAGTTTAGAAGCAATGGTTAGCAAATATCAAGGAGACGTGTACATAAAATTGTTCAACCGTGTCATACAATGCAAAATAATGCGTACACATTGATAGGTTTCCTGTCTTAATTACGCTCTGAGGCGTAAATAACATGGCTTTGACATTATTTCAATATATGTAATGAATGCTTTTTGTAAACAAATATATATCTGAACCTTTGACGCGGAAATGATTTAGAATTCTTGTTCAAAAATTTAGAACAAATTACATTTGTGTTCTTCACAAATTATCATCAATTTCCATCAGTAAATTGTTCTTATTAACTCTTTAGGTCTGTTACAAAAATTGCATTTAAAGTGGAAAAATTGATCTTCACAAGAAAGAAGTTGAAAATGGATTGATTTTATTTAAATGGCCATATCCAGGCTAATTTACCTTTTAATAAATCAAAAAAAGGTTCTCAGCTATAATTAACATTCTTGGAAATCTCGAATCATACCAATAATTTGAATACAAAGCCTATAATTTAAAATAATCTGTCGATTAAATATTGGACTCTGTATATAGTTGGTCTTGTTTTCTTTTCACGATTTTTTAGCGTTATCTCCCCCACACATATGCTTATCAATTGGAGATACAGTCATAAACTATAGCGGCTGATAAATGATGGTTCACAGACCACTCGTGTTAGGTATAACAAACAGGACATTACCGATACATAATGTAGTCCATGGAGCTCTTAAGACTGACAATCAATGAGAATGTACATTTTTACGGTCTAACTGAGTGGAGGGCATTACGAAAACCATATATGCAAAATTACAGATCTATCATACCCTTTTTGGTATAATACTGACTATAGTTTAGCTCACGAGATTTTTTGGGTTTTGTAGAATCTCACCTTAAAATTTCTAATGATCGCATAATTTAAATTTCCTTTGAAATGAAGACACGTAACCCTTGCACTTTTGAAGTGCCTTTTTCTGGCCAAAGTTAGCCTTTTTCTATACTATCCTAATTTTTAAGATATGGGCCAAATATTAAAATCGAATTAAAATTTGCAAATAGCATATATCTACATATAAAATAAAATGTTTGACCTTATGTCGCAAATTATTTTTTGCTCAAATATCCTTTGAGAAAACTGTCTTTCGGCGAAATAAATGTTCTGGAACAAACGTTTGTCCAAAAGTGAGCTCAGAGTATTCATCTTCTCAAAGAAATCTATAGTGCATCTTGACTTTCATAATTAATCTAAGATGTCTGACAAGCGTTTAAAGTATATATTGCTTCAAATGTCGTTAAACATGACATTTTCAATAGTGTGTAAAGCAACTAACTTTAAAAATCTAAGATGTCTGAGAAGCGTTTAAATTAAATGTTGCTTCAAATGTCGTTAAATATTATATACAGGCTATAGTAGCATTACTTTCTATTGTATAATGCACGGAAATCAGGCTGTAGAAGTAGTTGAGGAGTGGGCGTGGTTTTGTTCTAGAGGCAAGACTCCAAAGTTTTCTTGCAAATATAATTAGTGGCTATTATAAATAGGAGAAGCGAGGAACGTGCTTTCCCGTCAAAATAAATATTGCCAAAAATTAATTGGTAGAATATTGTATCAATTTAAATCTTCAAAATTATTTCAACATAAGCTACTCCACAAATAATACCACTACAGAGCTAAAATTAATTCAATTAGGTCTGGTGGTATGCAAGAATTCTAAAATGGTGCAATTTGTTTAAACAATATTATTGAAATCGAATATATTCTAGAAAAACCAACATAATTAAGATATTTGCTAAATCCCCAAAAGCTAATTATTTAATCAACAAATTATCCATAGTTTTTAGATAAATATATTGCCCTTTAAATTGTAAATCCTTTTATATAGGGTAAACATCCCCATATGACCTTTAAATGAAAAGTTATTTAAAGAGAAACAAAAAAATCACCGGATGTATATATATATATATCTAAACTAAGGTATTAAATTATATGGTTTTTTATTGTTTAGAGGTTAATTTAAATGAAAATGTTTGTGTTGAAATCATCTCATTGTCAGAAAAGTATAGTAACTTGAAGTATTATTTCAAGTCACATCAGCATATGCTTATTTGTTCGATATAGGAGAAATATGTACATAAATATTTACATTATGGGCAAATAATGAGTAAAACAGGGAATACAATATGTTTATATTCATAGCCAAAATATTACCTTAAATACCAAAAAATATCTTTTAGTTTTAACTACAAAAAAATAATCATATTTGACTGATTAATAGATATCTTGCGTAGAGAAATGCCGACATCATTGGATTTAAAGCAATTCATGTGGAATTTTAATACTATTCATTACCTATTTGCATACATATTTAAGAAATATTTCAGTATATTAGTAGTTGATTAGATTTAGGCCAAATTAGGATCCCCATATTACAAGTCCAAGTAAAGTTAAAATTCTTGAGTATTCAGTCATTTTTTATATATATTAAGTCAAATTTAAGTCCTTAAACGTAAATTAATAAATTATTAGTTGATTTGACTTAAAGCTTTTCTTAAGAAAAGTATCAGTTTGTTATAATAAACCAAATGTAATTGGCATATTCAACTCTCAATTATCGAATAGCATATCCTTCACATTAATAATTAATCAAAGTTTGTCTGTCTATAGATGCCTCATTTTCGAGCTTGCACTTAATATTTTATAAATGTGCAACTTCTTAATTTAAGAAATAATAATTTATAACAATCTTGTGTAGCTAAATATCAGCGCGTCATATTAAAAAAGAAAACATGAGTCCTATATATCTATATTATTAAAACAAAGTTTGTTTGACTTGTTGTTTATTTGTGTACACCTACCAACTCTGAGCAATGACGGGTATTCCCTCTAATTGTTAATATTTTGCTACTTATTCTGATTCAAATTGAGTTTTTTTTTCTTTGTAAAATGTATTCTAAAGAGTACTTACTTGATTTCAATGAATTCATTGAAATAATTGATATATAATTTGTTACAAAACGTCATCAAGTCCTTTAAAGTCTACCGTCATAACTATCAAGTCCAAGTCTTGTCTCAAGTCTTTTTGTAAGAACTCAAAGTCATTTTTTTTATTTGAGCGATAACGCTAATGGAAGAAGTTATTTTCTTAAACTCAATGTGCGTAGGTTGGATTCACTGTCACTCCTACAGCAGGAATTATACATAATGTATATGGGCTTGAAAGAGAATTTTTAAGTCCGATGGAGTAATTGTAATTTATTCATACTTCAACTCAAGTCTTAATTAAATTATTAAAGTAAAGCGCAGCGTTCTGATAATAACATTTAAATTAATTTAATTATCACAAATGGTATTTCATCAATTTATAAAATAGGCCCTGGATTTTATTTTCTACTAAGGCCACCTGAAAATGTATTGTATTAAAAACAGATGGAAAATTTATTTTCTGAAAAAAAAGAAAATCAAAGTTTAATGCAAATTAAAAAATATATATTTATAAAAGTGTTCCGCACTTTATCTTTGCTCTATAGCCTGCAAATGGTAAAACAGACCCTATCGCCACCCCTGCATTTGAGTGAAATAAGACAAAAAAGTCCAAACTACACTCTAAATGACTTAAATGTTTTATGAAACTTTCTTTTGTATGTAATTTCATACGTTAATTTTTAGTCATATTTTCAACTTTAATATAACAAAAAATATTGTATTTTTTCTATCGTTTTTGTTTGCTTATTTATCATTAAAAAGTTAATTAACTTTATTTTGAAATTTTTAAAAGATGTTATATATATTTATATAATACATTTATAATTTGGTCCATCATATAATACATAATAATAAAAAATTGAACATTCCTGCCCTAGAGCAACATAAGGATCTACATAATAAAATGTCAAACTCTGACCGCATTAACTTTGTTTAGTTCTTTCTTCTTAAATAGTACTCTCATAAAAGAAATATTCGTTATTGTTTCAATATTTAAACCTTGTAATTAAGAAGTATTAAAGTAAGGTATAGTATTTTATAAAAACTTTTTTATCCTATGGTTATTAATGATATAAATTTGTTTTTATTATTCAGAAGGGTTTGAGCAAATTCTGTGTATACCAATATGGTTTCAAATTGAACTAACATACCAATGTAAAGATAATGATTATTAGAAGATATAACTAACCATATCTATGCTTAAGATTGAATTATGTTAATTAATATAAGATTAATATAATGTGTTCTACAGAGTAGGGAGGCAAAACGTGGACTCTCGAGCCTCCTGGCTTTCATAACCTGGATCAGAATTTGGTTTGATGTCCCTGTATATGAAGACAACCCAAGTTGCCCTTCATGGCCCTCTTGATAGTACTAGGGGCCTAAGAGAAGTCGTTAACAAAGCTATTTATCGATAACGTGGAGTCTTTCTTGATCTTCTTCTTCAAGCTGGATAGGAACTCCAGAACCCTATTTAAATTGTACCCTCCACTTCCTGCTTTCCTGGAGATGTTTTATTTATTAATTTTCATATTGGCCACCACGAAAACTAGGCTCTTGGAGTACTTCACAATGTCTATAATCCTTGCCACCTCAACTTTAGGATCTAGGAGATTTGTGATACACTGCCTTTTGTGAGTTTTTGCTCACTCATGATGACGAGACGAAGAAATGCTAATTATCGTTCGTTTATGTACAAAAGACGGCTGACCCCCAATGTCAAAAAATTAATCACTCAACCTTACTATTTCATTGATGAAATTAGTACTCTACGTTTTGCTACCAAACTTTGTACACATGGAGGATTATAACGAGTATCAAGACCCTTATTAGGGAAGATTATGTTCGTTCAATTAAGGATATTGCAACCATTATAATCGTAACTTTTCTCACAGACTAAACAAAAGAAATGGACACACACTGTGCAATTTATCATGACATGAATATGATCCCACAAATCAAGTATTGCAGCACAAACTTGCTAATTATGTTCCTCTTCCTGCCATTGTTAAATCCTTCAATAAAGTTTTTGGATTAAAGTATCTATGAGAAGGGTTTTGTCAGTTCTTATTTATTTGTTGTAGTTCAGTCTTTGGACCGGTCTTATAAGTCCATGGTACCAGTCCTTAAGACCATCAGTTCTTCGGACTGTCAGCACAAGAGCTGATTAAAAACATAGAAAATAAAGTTTATTGATGTCATCAAGGACCAAAGTTTTAGGACTGATAAGCAGGACGGAACTGAGTAAGGCTGCAGTATTCAGTCTTTAATAAGGACTGACGCAACATTATCTATGAGTATGAACCAGGTCTAAAATAGAGTTTGCACCTGACTTGGTGTGTTTTTTTTTTGTTTTTTTTGCGCAGACTGGGTTATTCATCAACGTAAACTTTTTTCATAGTGTAATATGAAAAAAGGGTCATAAAAGAACATTTTTTTACTAAATGACGCTATAATAGATTTGAGTTAGTATCGGTATCAATCTACCTTGGGTATCTTGTTTTTTTTTAATGCCTATAAAAATGATAAAACTATATGAATAATCAAGCTTTATTTAAGAATAGTGACAAACAGTCATTATAATATATGACAGATATGTGAGCTTATACTAAAGAAATTCAATTGGTAAACTGTTTTAAGTATTTTAATTTAATATTTGGGATTATCATTCTGTTTATAGGATATGTCGTGTATGTATTTAAAAACCAATAATAGAGACTGAGCTGAGGTTACGTCCCATAATAAGACCCACTACAACAACATTTTGGACTATTATTTTTCGAAGGAATTGACTGGTTTGACCGGTACTTTATTATTAACTAAACAATTTCTTTATATTGTTTGATCCATTGCCAAACGTGGACTCACATAATTCTTCATTTACAAGAGGAATTGGTATTTATTGATTAATGAAATGAAGGGATATGATCTGACCTATGAACATATTGTTCATAAGTTGACTTATTAACATAAAAGAACAATGAGATCTCTAGCGAGCCAATCCTTACGGAAGCCCCGATTAAATGACATAACATATTATTCAAACATATATCATTTTGTTCAACAATCCTTAAGCAAAACAGTTTTTGTGTCTTGGTATTTTTGTACTATCTATTAAATATTATTATATAAAAAATCTCCTTTTGTTTGATAATCAAGGTTCTATGACGTTTTCCTTTTGTTTTTTTGAAATTGCATTAAGTTAAATAGTTCGCCACTGGATACCGATTTTTCAAATTATTTTTTCATCAAAAATTGCTTTGTTTTCATTAATATTATCTTTATTTGATCTTCTTGTTTTAAAGAGAGTCTTCATCAAGGAAAAAGAAAACGATTACTTAGGGGCAGGATGTTACATATTTTAAGCTAAGTTGTTAAATATTAACCTTCTTCTCTCCCATTACAATCTTCATTCTATTTAAAGGTACAACCTTTATTCCAAAAAGATAAAAGCCCCCAAATTACAAGGTAGTTCTTTGTCGCCAATTACGGCATTCTTGCCAATTGCTGGACTAATCTTTATTTGATAGTAGAGCACGGTGTTACAACCTATCCTCAAAAAAGAAAAACCAAAATAAGTTATTACTCAATAATTCTTGAAAATTGTTCACAGTTTAACAAAAAATAATTTGATTTCAACTAATCAATGTTTAAAATACTTCTGAGAGGAAAGTAAGAACAAAAATCGGTGGCTGAAACATAATTTTAAGTAATTTTTTGTGTTAGTGAGGCATGGAATTCTAAATAGAAATTCCATGAATAAGGCATAGATTTCTAGCCTTACCATTTGTATCAATTATTGGCTTTTTCGAGTGCTTTTTGTGCTGAGGAGGTGGAGGCTTTTCCTACGTCATCTCTTTGTCTCCTTCTTCCTCTTCTTCGACCTCACCTTCACTCCCTCCTTCCACACCAGCTCCTTCATCTGTTTGCTCTTCTTTTCCGTTTCTATTTCAAGAATATGACTTCCTACTAAATTAATGAGCCCAATTCATTGTGTCAAAGTAAATTTTACGAGTTTATTGAAAGTTAGATCTACTGTACATTAAGGGTTTGAACTGGACTTCATCATAACAAAGGGACATTTGATTTCCTCTTCTGAATAACCCGTCGTTGCTTCCTCAATGTTTCAGAGTTCATCCTCTTTTTTACCTTTACAGCTCAGAAATGAATTTTTAATATGAAGTTTGTGAACGATTGAATCATCAAAGGCTTCACTATCAGAGTCAAGAGGGCTCCAATTGTTCTCTGGATTCTAATTATCTAATGTGGGGGACTAAAACAAGCCCACCTTGTTGATAATTCATTATTATCACTTTTATTAGTGCAATTTAAAATCCTTCAGCTTATATATATTTTATATACTTACAGTTCTTATTCCTTAAATTTTATTTTTATGCATTTTCTTTGCAGTTCTTTTTAAATTAACATGTTGAGAGATATTTGTGGTGAGTAAAAAGTTTTTTTTATTTAAAACGTAATCGAAAATAATTGTTAAACACAAAATTTGTAATTAAATAAATAGTAGGCCCTACTTTACTAAATTTAACTGTGCAAAATATCTTAAAAGCTCTTATTTAAAGTATACTAATGACTTTGATGTTGATTTAAGCGATTTTGAGCTTCAGAAGGTTATATTTCAAGTCTGTTTGACTTACTGTACTTCTATGATATGAGTTAAGATTGAGGCAAGTCATACATAACAAACATGCAATTTTAATAGATGAAAATGAAATGAGTGGACCAATTAATGGTTGGTAATTAGAATGACCAATGTTATAATTCAATATAACATTTAAAGACGCATAAATTACAACTGGTACAACTTGATAATATAGGTTGTAGATTGTGAAGACATTGCAACTTCTACACAACCTATATAATAATAGACAAAATGACTCATTTGGGAAAAAGTTAAATGGTGGGTTTATTCCAAAGAGTTTTATGACTGAGATAACGCCGATAGTTTAAATTTAGAACTAATCTTAGTTCTAAAAATCAATGTTTAAGACAGTACAATGTACACACATTTTTTTCAAATTGTGTATTGATTTTGTTCGTCCTCACTGTATGACAGATTTTCATAACAACCCCAGTTGTGTAAGTTGTAAGCATATCATGACATTACATATATTGTATCACGCAACCTTTTATACAAAAAGAACAGAAAAAAGTACTAAAGTTAGTTGGTAGTTAGTCGATTCTTCCCATTTAAGAAATTATTTTTCTATAAATTCTTCACGGCAACTTAATAATAGATCATTCAACTTCAGGTAATCAATGTTCAAAACACTGAAAAATCAACAGATGAAACAAAATATAAAGGATCATTTTTCTCATAATTCATAATTTCAGTTTATAATTAATCTGTGTTTTAAAAATCAATATTTAGAACACTACATAGAAGCAAGGTAAGTAGAAAATTGACAACTGACACAGAAAAAAATAGTTTCAGAGCACTTCACAATCATACCTTTACTAGTAAAAAGATAAAGAAAACATGGCCGAAAGTAATGTTATATACATTGTTAGAACATTTTTTTTCAACTGTAGGACTCACATTCCTTTAATAGTAGTTTGATAAGAGGTAAGAGGTTTTTGGCAAAAAAACAGCTAATTTAAGTGCAGCCGATTAATGCTCAGAACACGAATAATGGTATATTTATAAATATTTAGAGCATTAACAGCTGACAAATTAAAAAAAGTAAATAATCCATTCGTAATTTTTTCATTTCTTCCCTACTGATGGACCTTTAGAGAATCGCCCAAAGCTTAAAAACATATAATCGAGTTGAACCAATCAAAGTTCCGAAGACTAATAAAAGGAGGAAAAATGGAACAATCCATTCTTGACAAAAGATACATTGTTAATTTTTTTGTTAGTGCTCTCTCTTTGAGGAAAATATATGGGTATCAAATGAATGTTATATATTTATAAATCCATAGATCCTATAAAGATCAACAAATTTTTAAAATCAAAGAAGAACGACGACATTATTTGTGAGAATGAAGACAATGGGATGATTTCCAAGATGAAGATGGAAGATAGGAGAGGAAAATATTTAATGATACTTGAATTATTTTCCAAAAAATACATTTCTTCTTTATATTTATAATTTTAAAATATATAGTGAAGTTAAAATGCAAGGAAATGTTATATTTAGGTATTAGGATTTATTGCCCGAAATCTCAAAATATCGTTTCAGTAGGATTTATTCCCAAGACAAAAACTATTTTGGAAAGAGATTTGCATTTAAATATTTCCTAATAAAAGTTTCCTTTATGTAATACATTAAATTAAATGTTGAGTAAATATTATAGAATATTCATATATCAGTCCTTATTTAGGACTGAAGACTGCAGTCCCGGCCCGTTCACTCTCGATCCGGTTTAGTTAAGCCCTGCATGTCAGTCGTAAAGTTGTAAAAGTTTGGTCCTTGATGATGTCGATCTTCATATTATGTCTTCTTTTTTATATAGTTGTAGTACTGTCAGTTTTAATGACCGACAGTCTGAAAGACCAGTTCTAAGACTGGATTGTGCTAAATAAATAAGGCCCAACAAAACATACTTTCAAGAAACTAACATCTAAATATTTAATTATATCTTCACTTTCATCATAAGTAGCAAATTATTCATAAATCTTCCCGAATGTTTTGGTTAGGAGAAGTTTTATAAATATTTTTCCTTCTCAAAAAATATAAATTTGATAGTTTTTAATATGTACCACAGCATCTCAGGAATTTCTCCAGAATATAAAAATTGATTTCCAAGTATCTATCTAAAGAATCATTTCGGCAAAATGAAAAAAACTTAATTCCTGGTAAGGGTACATTGACTTTTAAAGGCTAATATAATTGCAGAGGAAAATTATTTAAAGACTATATTGTTTAAATGATGTCCCATTCAGTAGTAATATAAAAACCCAAGTGATAAATCTATTGGCAGATTATGGTTGCAGGGTAAAATTGGCATCACATTGCAACAATGTGTCTTGAGCCTCCCTTCACCATCAGAGAAATGGTTCGCTTATTGAATTGTGACTGGAACATATCAAGATAACTGTCAGACAATCCGAATTGTTATTTCTGGAACTTAGAAATAGATACAGCTTCACATCTTCAGTGGGAATGTCCAGTTCTAAAAGCTGTTTACTTCACTTTTGGAAAGCTGGTAAAGGAACGCTTTGGAGACTCATTCCACAGAAATGACTTTTTTACACTAGCTACAAATGGCAAATTTTATAATCATGCATTGATCGTTAAAATTCTGCATCAATAATAAGAAGACATGAAGCTTCAAGTTAAAAAGATATTGGCATTTTAAATACAATTAAGTTTTAGTCTTGAATATTTTATTAATATTTGTGTGTATACATGTTTTTATTATCCTATTGTAACATACTCTATCACGTTTCCAATATTTCAAAGTATTTAAAATAAATTTTGGTTATAAAAAAATAAAACATTTTATGCCTTGTTGTCACAATATCAATATTGTCGAACTAGATTCGGTACCACTTTAAATAACCGTATTTTAATACTTTTGATATTTTTTCAACAGATACTATGAACAATAATGTTGTTTAGGGCACTTATAGAGACGTTCACATGATTTTTGTTTGGAAGGGCTTGATAGATTTTAATTCATTTCAATGACAATTTTTATTCTTGTTTTATATTTTTTTTAAGATAAGAATGCTGTGTCATTTTACTTTTTCTTAAAAACAAATAATAAAGCAATTTGCAAAAAACAAATATGTATTTTTTCAAAACATCATAATTTCTTTAAATACACATAGACCTTTCCTTTTATGACGTCTATATGTACTGTGGATGAAATTTAATCCTGGCCAAATTTGTGAATCTACCAACTAATCAAGATTTCCTGAGGTATTTTAGCTCGGTGAATGACTTGGCCACTCCATGACCTTAATGGGTTTCTTCCTTGAGCTACTCTTGTTGTCATGGCCTTATATTTTGGGCCATTTTCACACTGGAAGACCAATTTTCAGTACCTTCCTCTGAGGAAGGAGGTTGTAGATAAGATTTCCAGTGTAGATGACCCTGTCAATGATCCCTTCGATACGTTGAATTCGTACTTTTATCTTAGCAGAAAAACACAGAAACTAAAACATCGTGTTTCCATACCCTCATCTATGGTGGGGATAGTATTATTATGGTTATATTAAGCATTGTTCCTCATCCAAACATTTATTTGTTCATACAATACCTATCATTATTAAAATTAACCTACCATTTAAATTATAAACCGTTCTTTTAAATCTAACCCTAAATAAGTTTATTTGGCTATGTAAGGCTATTTTAATTATATTATTATGTACATTATCCTTCAATTGGTATATAGGAGCTGTTTAACGTCTGGCATGTCTTGTCTGTAGATGTACGGCCCTAGTATTGCGTCAAAACTCAATAGGATTTTAATCGATAATGATGATTGAAAACATTATTAAATGGGAGAAATCCAAACTTAGAGCAAAGATTACAAAAAAAAAATGATGCAATGTAATTATTTGAATTTCTTGACATAAATTCAATGTCCTTTTATTTTGTAAAGTTTGAGATAATGTCTGGATTTTTTTGGATAGAGGGTGTCTTAGGAGACTTTTTTATACTGCAAACAGTCCTTATAGGAGGTATATAAGAATTGAGCCTGTGGTTGTCTTGTTATGGGTAAAGACAAAATGCCTTACTAAATATGTGATTATGGATTATAATATCTCGCCACTTTCAACTCCTCAAATTTCCTTTGCAAATGAATATGCTATTCGTATCTGCGATGAATATTTTAAATACAATATTTCTCTTTATTTTATGACATATTCATGAATGAAATTGCAGATTTTGCATGCATTTCACGCTTGATTTTAGTAATGTATGTTGTAATTGCTACAGTGTAGAGGTTGTACTTATATATATACAGGGTGTTCATTTTAAATCCAGAACAAGCTTAGACCCTAATATCTTAAACTCTGAGTTTTACATTATGAATGTGTGTTTTTCAGATTCAGCTTATGAAACTGAATAAGTAAAAATACATCATCCTTCAGACATCCTTCGAATATGAATAATTTGAAGCCATTACTTTGTACCTCCGCACCGGGCACACGATCAAAGAGATTATTGAGTTTACGGAGATGCCCAAATCAACCATGTTGCCAAGGTTTTCCAAAGGTCTTATGGGTCAGAAACACCTGCATGGAAGACTCATGACTCAAAGAAACTAAGTAACATAGTTATTTTGAACAGTTACAAAGACTCAAGAAAATGGACCTCCTAGCTCCCCGGATCTGAACCCCTGGGACTACTATTTTTGGGATGTCTTGGAGATAGAGTCCAATAAATGTGTACATCCCACTTTTGACTCCATGAGGGCTTCCATTCTCGAGGCAGTGACCAACATGGACAAGGAGTTCCTGATCAAGAGTTGTGCCGTGTTCAGAGCCAGGTGTAGACTGTGGTTGAAGCTGGAGGTGATTGGTTTAAGTGATTGACTTCACTATAATGGACACCCACCATATAAGAGCAAAAGATTTATGAATTACTGGAAAAAATTGTAATATACATTATTCATAAATTTTCCGGATTTAAAATCTTCACCCTGTAAATATAGTATACATATATATATGTCATAATCAACAATGTCAACTTTGGATATTCATAATTTGTTCCCGTACAAATCCTTCATATTATGTTCTTGTTTTTTTTCCTTTACTCCACTGCTTTGCACAAACAATATTTTTGTACATAAATTTACGCAAAATTAATGAGCTCATAATTACAAAAGAAGGCAAGTCTGTTACTTCTATAATATAACACTGTTTTGGAAAGATAGGTTAAGTGTATATATTGTGTATTAGTTTTGAGTTTCAGTCTCGATCGAAGTACTAATTCAGCCCTTAAAAAAATTGGGTCAGGACAGATCATATTTAAAAATTATGTCTATATTATCCTATAAAAAATATCAAAATCAGTCCTGCTAAAGTGTTGCATTTCATCCGTCTCATATAAAATTTGGTCCATCCCGATTTCATTGATGAACTGCTAAAACGTCCATAGAGATATAAGAAAAAAATAGAGTAATGTTTTAAGCAGAAAGAGTATCAATTTTTTCATTGTTTTGGTCAACTAACTTTGAGTTTCGAAATAAATTTCCCTTGCTTTCGCTAAGCGTAAACATTCTATGTATTTTATTTCTATGTAGACGCCATATCTGTGTTTTCAGACTCTGAACATCCGTAAAATGACGTCTTATGGAATATCACGGCATTACCTTTCTGGCATACAAATTTAAATTGTATTTCGTCATTTACATTGCCAATTTTCTTCTTTTTTTCATTTTTATCAGTGTTCTGAACATTGATTGGTTGATTAAAAATTATGGCTTGTTAAGTTGCTGTGAACAATTATTGGAATAATATTTGAATAATTGAAAAGTATTGTCTAAGTACGAATAGATTTTGGGTTTTCCTCCGGTTTTTTGCTGTATGCCCTTAGGCAGAACGGACACCTTCTTAAAAAGAAAACAAGAACAATTTCTTAAATTACTGGTTTCCCAAATAAACACTTTGAAGAGAAAAAACCACTGGGCTATTTAAAGTAGGTGATTGAACAGAGGTGGCCAACATTAGTGAGAGTAGAATGAAGGATCAATATCGTAGTAATTCCAGCCTAAACGACTTATATACGGAGTAGGATTTGCAAACTCAATAAATATAAGGTACAGGGTGTGCAAGCTATCCATGCCGCCAATTTGGTGAGCTCTCTTACTATGTAATTAGTATTCTTATTTACGTTACTCCAATTTTAAGTCATAGGTCAAATATCTTTCCAAATCGAACAAGAAAAAAATCATCCAGGACTGAACCTAAACAATCGGTATCGGACTGACTCTCAACACTAATTTTATATGTCATATTTACGCCAAGGAATTAGGATCTAACAGAGTATTTATCGGTATTTTAATGACCCCTTATCTTTGTCTTCTCCTAAAGCATTTTGATCCTTCTAGGTTCAAAATCCATTTTCACATCTTATTACGAGAATTACAAGTACAGAAAATAAAATATGTGGAATTGATTACCTTCTATCAAATTCCTTTGCCCAAAAAAGGGGATCCTGACCTTAAAAAAGAGGTAGAGAAGAATATGGGATGTTGAACAATATGATCAGGCCTGTTTTTAGGACTACCATAGAAGGGAGATTTGCCTTGTCTCAACACTTGATAGAAAAATAAGGAGCTTAGCAATGAGTAGATTTTTCTAAAAAAAAGTCCTACGATAAAAACAATTATAAAAAGTACTTTGAATTTTATTATGTAACAAATAGGAGTATTTGAAAGTATATTCTGTAAAAGAATAAGATTCAAAATACTGTCAAATGCAAATTAAGAAAACTACTATTTTTCAGATGAAAAGTTGTCTGTATCCGGATTTGTCTTATATCTGAAATATTTTTTTAAAAAAGAAACACATTTCTTAGACATTTATGGAAATAAGTCATTTTGAGACAAACAGCGTTTAATTAGATCATATTTTTGAGAGTTCATTGAGGTTTTTTAGCTTATCTTTCGCCAAGAGTGTTTTTGGGGGTACTCATAATATGCAGCTATATTCATTCAATAGAAATGTGAAATGAATTTAAAAAGAAACATCATGTAAAAATTTTGTTGGGCAAACTGAAGAATTGTACCTATAAGAAAGGAAAAATCCTCATCGAAATTCTTCATTCTCATGAATTCCTTACCAAAAAAGGGAAGAAAAAGTTAATTTTACGCAGACTTTTTACGTATTTCTTCTATGCCAAGTATTTGATGTAGTAAAAATTGGTATATGAGAGAACGTTGCCTTATTTCCAAGGTTGTGCCCTTATATGTCTTTGTTGGTTCAGGTTCCAGCAGTTCCAGAACTGGAACCACTTGAACCGGAACCAACAAAGCCAAACCGAGACCGTAATATATTGCTTATCGGTATCGGTTCTTGTGCCTTTGTTTCAATATAGAATATATAAAGAAAATACCATATATAGTATAGAACAATAAATTAGTTTTGATTAATAACTACATTTTCTGAGTTTAGTTTTTTTTTTTTGTCTTTGTTTTTTGAGCAAATGCAGGTTGTTCCAATTTGTTTTGTACGTCACCAGGGTGATCCAGCTTCTTATGTATTTAAAAAAGTTGTTTTAGGCACCATACAGTGTAAATAGAAGAGGAAAGAGATGGGGTAGATTATAGATTCATATTCAACTACTAAGCTTGTCGGGCCCTATAATACATTACTATAATATTTCTTAAGCCACGGTTTCCCAAACTTTACTATACCAAGGCTCTTCTATACTAATACATTTTAGCTGTGGCCCTCTTAATCAGAAACGTGTGTACTATGTATGTGTAGACTGAAAGCAATCTTCAACTCTCCATCTTCCTGCACTCCCACTGCTAGCCTCCCTCACGGCCCCACTTCGAAAACCATTGTCTTGAGTATACTTAGTTTTCGGGGCTCCTTCCCAACCTTGGGGCACTATGCACTCTGTGTATAAGGTAGCTGCGGCCCTGTTTGTATCTAATATCATTTCATGGGCCTGATTTTTCTAGTGACGCTTCTTGTTTTAAATGCCTGTTACAAACTAAGCCTGCATAAAACCAATACCCATATAGTTACGTGGACAAACCCGATAAAATGAAATAACCAAGACCGGGATTAATATAACCACGAAACCTTATCCGAACACAACCTTGCTTATTTCGTTCTTTTCTTAGTACTGAATTTCTTATACATATTCGGATTTGACTATATATTTTCCTAAGAAAATCGAAATTTTATTCAAACTTAAAGAAACAGGAAAGAAAATGGTCCTGTGCATTAACTATAAACTGGGCATGAGTATGACAAATAGGTGTTTTCTCCTGGAGGATCTTTTTATCGTGGGATTGCAGTTAGTTTTAAACTTAGTCCCAATTAATTGGAGAAAACAATACTTGGTAAAATCTCGCATTGAAATATTTTTATATATTAAGCTTTCCTTACGTGATAATTCATTCAAGGAAAAGTTAAATACATATTTGATATTGAAGATTCACTTGAGATAAAATTGTTATTAGCACGATTTATCCTACAGTGCAAATGATGTGTGCTTCGTGCAAACATTAAAATATGATGCCCAACGGAGCATCTACGAGCTAAACTATGTACATATAAATATTTAATTAAAATTTCACGTTCTAATAAAGGAAATTAATTTTTGATCTTTCACAACTTGTTTAAAATTTTTACTTTTATCTGTAAATATAAAACAAATTACTTAAATTTAACTGTATTTAGTACTTATAACTATATCTAAAACTGGATAGGGATTCAAATATTTAAAAATCGGTGTCCTTTTGGATTTCTCTGAAAATCAAATTTCTATTGAAATTTGAGTGTTTCACTCAAAGCCGTACCTAGGATTTTTCTTCGGGGATATTAAAAACTTTTAAAATATATGTTGGCATTTTTTCTTATGACTTTTTTTGTATACAGATATTTCATTTTTCTATTATTAAAAATTATATACACATTTCAAATTATGAACATTAATGGAAAAAAAACTGTTTCGGTATATAAAAAACTGATCAATTAATCGATTTTCGCAAATCACATCATTACAAATATAAGAACTAATTTGTATATATTTTATAACATATTATGTCAACTCATTTTTAGGCAATATTTATATGCAACGGTAAATGCAAGTTCCTCAATACTCCAATGAATTTGCAAGAAAAACTTTAGATTCTTGCCTTAGAATGAAAAAAACGCAAACCCCGCCACTTCTTCTACAGTTTGATTGCCATGCACTATAAAAAAGGAGATTATGTTAGCACGCCCGATGTATAGAATAATAAGTAGTGAACGGATAATTAAAAAATAAATAAAAATCCGATGCCGATTTTTTAATATTTTAAATATTAGTTAAAAAATACTATTTTGTAGTAAATTTCTAAGAATTACATCTGATTAAATAAATTGCATTCCAAATCAATTTAAATATTTACATTAAATAAAAAAAGGCGATTCCTCTGCCGGGCAAGGTACTCCCAATGAAATTTCCCTGGGCGAGTATTCCTACTGCAAACTTTCCCAATGCAAATTTCCCAAAAGTGGTCTTTCCTAGATCCTTTGAGACAACTTGAATTATATTTACAAAATTTATGTCTTAAAATAACAATTGCTACATTTACCTCATGCACTTAGAACACGTTTTGTTCACGTTCAGTTTTTGTTAAATTTTTTTCTACTCAGTTTTCAAAGATTCAAAATTGTAAATGATTTTAATATGATATTTTATAAAATTATAAGACTCAAGTCATAAATTCACATGGTCCTTTTTTGTATTTTGACGGATATATTTCATTTTTTTTTTTTCTTAGCTTTGAAAAATAATAAATAACAATACATAAGAATCGGAAATTATCATTATTTCCCCAATTCTAATTAATCGTCTCATTGCTAATAATAAGTAATACGAGAAAAAATGAGATCCTCTGTAGCAACTCACCACCTTGTACTTAATTGTACCATTTCTCAAACTTCTCCTCAATAAATAAGTTTTATAACTAAAATAAAATTTTATAAACTAATAGACAAATCATCAATTATTTTAGTGATTTAAGTACTAGCCAAAACAATTACTTCAAAAAATTATTTTTAGCCTATTAAAATTTGTATTATCCAATATTTCAATTCCAAAATATTTTTGCAAACTTAATAAAAAGCCACATCTAATAAGATATTTGTAACGATGTGACATAATAATTTTCTTTAAAAATCAAAGACACAAGAATCAGTTCATTTCATCCTCAACAGACGTAGCCCTAGGCTAAGTTCATCCTCATATATAACGACGATGAACTAAACATGTACATACTTAAAATGAATTTATAACTTTCTTTGACCCTTTGGCGAATTCCTTAAGTACTTTTGACTCTCTCCTCTTAGAATAGATAAGAATATTATATTTAGGTTCATATATTTGAGTATGTAGATCGTATGTACACATATGAAGATATCAAATAAAAGATCTTGACCCAGGGGGGTTGCCCATGCACGGAGGGTCATTTAATTGAAAATATAAGGGGCGTAGCTTTGATCGTTTTGTTATACATATATGAGTTATGGTCATTAGACTGTTCCGTTTTTGAGTTGATATTTTTTCCATGGTTTCAGATTATTTTAACCATTTAACGACGACGTGCCACAATTGTGACATCTTCTTAAATTGCATCAATTTTATTTAAAAAAAGGATTTGTAATGTATGAGTACTTTACAGAGTAGACACCCAAAACTTGCAATAGGAATAAATTTTAATTTTATCCCTGTTATTTTGAGTTACGATGTTTATTTACACAACCAAACGACAGCTGAAACAAAAATTAACAAGTTTTGTTTGTATCTTATGTCTTTAAGTGAAAAATTGTCGGAGCAACAACAAAATAGACACTGCTGCGACCTTTTGCATCTCCTTTAAGATTGCCAACAATATCAAGAAGTCAAATATAGCCATGAAGAGCAAAAATTTATCCAGCAACAATATGGCTGACTTCTGGCCTGCTTTCGTGTGACCCTCTTCCAGGCCTTACCTCAGCTCCCTTGAATTGGCAGTTTGGGGTGTTATTGAGATGCATGTTTTTCCCCACCTCTATCTTTAAATTGGTATTCTATTGGTCAAAAATTGTACTTTTTAAATTTATTAGTATTGGTTTATGATTATAAAATTTTATGCTCCCCAAGTTTTAATAATTTAAAAGGTCTAATATGTGCTCAATGTGATTTGAGGTTTCTTTATTTTATCAAAGATGACGTGTTGTCTTTTTCTCGATCGTTATCACTTCACTTAGGGTTAAGTTTTGCTATATTATATGTATATCTTTGATAAAATAAAAATTCCATCAGACTACAACCCATCCACACTTTCCCGTTCATTTCTTTACCATATTTCATTAACAGAGCTCATTCGTTAATAAATATCCGTTCATTTCTTCAATTTTTGATAAACAAAACCCCGACCACGAAATTCATTTTAGTACAAATTTAATTCGTCCCTACAGAACTTATTCCTTGCAAGTTGTCATTTTTGTCGTACCACAGATAACGTTCCTTAATTATTTAACAGGTTCATTTTTTCTTCCCTTTGCAGAATTTGCTTTAGGCAAACTCAGGGAGATTTATAGTTCATCAGTTATAGAACAATTAACAGTTCTTCCAACTGACAAAAAAAATATCCTCATAGTCGATTAAATTTGCACAAGAGCTGTTCTGGTGATTGTCTTTTCACTCCTTGATTCTATAATATTAGCCTAAAAACGGAACAGGCTAATGTACATTGATGAAGTACATGTAGGTTCATACATATTTGAGTCCTTACGATGAAAATACTTTGGAATGTGTCTTCTTCTCGGAAAAAGAAGAAACGGTTGTGTTTTAACCATATTTGTACAATACAAAGAAAAAAAATTTGGATCCTTTTTTTTTTTTTAGGAGTTGTATTTTTGCTTGAGGAATGCTAACTCTACCTTCTTTCATGATGATGATAGAAGATTAAAAATTTCTTTTTCTTTTTATTCCTTTCTTCATATAAAGGAATAATAAAATTTTTAAATATGATAAGAGGAAGAGACCATAAAAGTCTATTTAGAATAATAATAAAAAAAACTCATAATTAAATTATGAATGCTTAAAAATGAATCCATAAACGAATTTACCCAAAAGGAACATTTTCACTGACGTTATAAACTGAAAAGTGGCATAAAGTAGTGATGCATCAGTCTTTATTTATTCAATATAGTTCATTCATAGGGCACGGCATATCAGTCACTGGGGCCGGTCCTTTGGACTGACATCACTAGAACTGGTTGCATAAGTTATAAATAAAAGTTGAGTGACTTCATTAAGGACCGAACTTTATAAGTTTTTAAAACTGAAATGCAGGGCTGAACTGGACTGGACCGAGACTGAACTAGAAGGGACTGGTGTTTTCAGTCCTAAATAAGAATAGTCACTACACTAAGCATTGGAACTACCTGAGCCAAATCCTCCTTCTCCCCAACGTTAAAGTGCGGGGACGAATATCATTCACCACCACCCCTCCCCTCCCAAAAAAATCATGTGTTATTTTTATTCTTAAGCAACTCATAATGTATTTATATTTATAAATAACGGTAGTGCACAGTATAGCTAGAAGTTATTAGGCGTCGATAAACAGACACACTTTGTCTTCATAATATAGAATTGAACTCGTCTAAAAATCCAGAGTATTACTCTCTGTTTTCCACGTGCATAACCACATATAGCTACTCAATACTTAGTCGCTCTCCCCTTAAGAATTAAATAAATTATGAAATTATTGTTCAGCTTGCCAACAACAACAAAACTTGCAAATAAGGCGACGTAGCTTAATGGACAACCTGCACAGAAAATTAATTTCTTGAACTTAATGACGTTGTTTTGATAATCGGCCACTCTTAAAGAAGGAAATGAACAATATGTGCCACGGACAATCAAGACCATTCCTGGTTTTGATGGAGTAACTGTAATACTAGAATGTTTACGAATACTTAATCAGTGTAACTCTATGCATTTGACCAATTAAAGGAGCCTTAAAAAAACTTGGACGCTAAAAAATGCTTCGGATTTTCATCCAAATAAATACTCCATTTTAATTTTATTTTTGAGTATATGCCTTGATACAAGTCATTAGACAAGAGATATAGATTTTTGACAGACAATAAAGGATAAGTAATTTTTCCATTTCCACCTCCAGTAGTTCATTATTTGCATTAAAATTAACGGACATGAGTAACATCAATAATGCTGACGTCAAATAAAACACTCTATATCGATTTAATCTTAGTCAATGGTAAATTGGAGTGCAAATATATTGATTTCTATTAACATAAAAAATAAACGAAAAAGCCATAACCATAATATTTGACTTATCGTTTGATTAGTTTATAACTGTCAAATGTGTGCACGGGTAGGTAATGGTCAAATGCAAAATGATTAGTTCTAATAGTATACTTGTTTGTCAATCCAAACGTCAACACGGGGAAGTGATTAGCAATTATTCTATTCGAATCGTTGCCGTGTTTATATATATTTTTGCTTATATCATTATGAGCATTTTGTTACCTACTTTGTTTCTGACTCGAATTAATTATATAGTGAGATTTTGTTGGTGTATGAATTGAAATTTCGGGCATGATTCTATCATTTTCTAACAGAAAACAACCATTCAATGCGTTTTATAGTAGTACACATTTTATATATTGATTAAAAAGTTCCAAGGGAACATAAAGTTTAACCAAAAATAACGAAAACGACGTATAAGTCTCATTTATTTGTAAATCAAGGGGGAAATATTCATGAGACAAAATGAATTTAAGGTAAAATGTCCCAAGCCAAAATAGTGTTAGTGCCAACATTTAGACAATTAGTAATGGGATTACATTGTACTATACACCTAACCACAATTTAATCAAATATCCGAATAAGTATTACTCCAATTCCTCTGATCCCTAATATAATATACCAAAACATACTATGCTTCATTATTAATATAATATTTATTTAGCTAAACCAACTTTTAAAATAGATTTATATCCATAGAAAATCAAGAATTTCCTTCATGTACCCGTTGTTGAAATGGGCATGCACATTGATTATCTCCAAGTAATCCCTTTCATTATTTTTATTATAAACGTCGGATTTTTTTATTTTTTTCGTTCTTTCTCTCTTCACAGGATTAGTGGGGATTACCTTATATATATTAACATAAGTATATTTATAAATGAAATTATATTAATACATATATTTTAGGGTGCCTGTCTATATGTACTGAGTACTAAATTTTAATTACTTATGGGTACCCTTCTCCCACTAAAAATAGTAAATCTACTGAGTATGGGCCCATTAACTTGCAATAGTATGACGAAATTGCAAAAAAATCATTTTTATGCAATAAAGAAAAGACAACATAAAATCAATTTTTAATATGTTTAGGTTTTAGGATGTGTCCTCTTTTAGAAGCACTAATGAATGCAAATTAATCACGGTGTCTCTGTACTATCTTTAAATTATAATTACAAAATTATATTTTACAGGAATATTGTAAAAATTATTCTTTTTTTTTTAAATTTATTTATTCAACTAAAAAAAGTTATCAAATAAGAAAAATTTCTTTCAATATCTATTTCGTTAATGATGAAAAAAGAAAAATAAGTTTAAAAAAATAATAATTTGTGTTAATTTTGAAAGTATCTAATTTTTTTCTTTTTTTTCCATTGGTACACTGATTTTCAAAACAAAATAGACAAATTTGGTTGCCGGGGTACCACGAGGGGCGGGTCCACTGGAGGCTACTCCCGAGATTCAAATAATATGGAATGCCCGGATGTTTAGAAAAATAAGAAACATAAACTTTTCGGAGGGAGCTCCTTATCCGTCATGACGTTTCATTCAACTAGCTGCGTGTAGTACTGAGATGAAAAAAATTAACACAAACTCCGCTCTGTATCTAGCAATGATTTATATGTAGGTAGGATCCTAAACTATACTCAGTGTTCAAATAGTACTTACCCTTATAACTCCAAAACAAATCATCAAGGATACTCTTCGTCTCTGGACCAAAATTAATCACTTTAAATGGAATCTCCGTAGCTCATGGACAACGCGCTCAGGAGAAATTATTCTCATGAATTCAATGTGTATACGTTAGCGCCCAGGTAGTTCCCAGAAAAAGAAATATAGTTTATGTATATGGATTTCACCAAAAGATTCCTAGGTTAGATGGAGTAAATGGAATACTAGAATGTTTACTTATACTTAATCAGTGCAACTCCGTCCATCCAATTGAAGGAACATTAAATAAAATCACTTGATACTTGGACGTTCTCTCTTCCAGAATAAAAGAATAATCATAACAGCTTTTGATAATAAAAAACATCTGTTCAGATAGCATTCTCATATTATTTTCATCTATGTAAATAGCTATTGGAATATACTTTTGTATATTATTATAGGCGAAGATCAGTAGCATTATTATAAATTATAACTCCACAGCAAGTTCTATGAGTACTCTTTGAATTTCCCGTACTTGAATTAAAAGAATAATGATGAGCGCTTTGGTAAATAAAAAATTATCTTCAGGTAGTTATCAAAAAAAGAGCACAATTTTCAAATTTCATACTTTTGTAATCTCTGGTGACAAAAAACACCCTCCCCTTATGGACTTTTAGAGTAGGAAATAAATATATAATTACTTCCATAAAAAAAATGACTGTAATGTGGTCCAAAAAGAAGTTCACAGTTTATCAAACGCACAGCTGTAAAGGTTCAAAAATATCATACAAAATGAGGAACGACGTAACTCAATCGACAACACACTCAGGAGAAATTATTATCATTAAGTCAATGGGCGTAGGTTTGCCCCCCTGGTCGTTCCTAGAAAACGAAATATACTTTATGTATATGGACATGGACTTCAAAGAAGATTCCTAGGTTAAATGGATTAAATGTTATACTATAATGTTTTCTTATACTTAATCAGTGAAGATTTATTTTATCAATTATAGGCACGTTTATAAAAAAATACAAAAAACCAACATAATTCATTTATAAAATAAGCTAAATTCTATCATTCTTTTATGTATTATTATATTCCAAAGCATTTATAGTAAGTCGTCTTACTTCTGGCGATGAACTGCAATTTGAGAAAATAAGGAATGTAATTATAGGATCAGCAGAAAGATATAACGCTTTTTCCATTCGTATTCCTAGGGACAGTTCTTGGATTGGATTTTAGACTCGGATTTGCTTCTATATTTTCCTTCTTGGTATGTTATATATTACAATAAACTAAATACTATTATACAATATATATTATGTAGATAGATTCCGTAAAAGTAAAGAATGATATAAGAAACGTTCTTTGGGGCTGTCATTATTATGAACCTTCTATAAATCTAGATTATTTTTTTTAGTAGTGACTGAATTGTGTATAATACTCAATTGTGTATTTTTGATTTTAGAACTGATTATCACCATTATGGGTTTGTTTTTTGCTCTCTTGATGTTTATATATCTTTTAGGCAAATTGTTTTTGGGTGTTTCGAAGGGATACAAATGGGATTTAAGAGAATAGTTTTAAACTTGAATGTTTATTTATGATTTTTATTTTCAAATTATCTCTTAATTTGATATTTTTCCATGATTCATGTACATACATTTGATGAATATTTTTCTGAAATGAAGTCAATAATATTTATGAAAGAAAAATGTCAGTCAGAAATTTTGAAAAAAAAACTCTAACAATCAATAACCCGCTTGAAAAAGAAAAAAGCTAGCACCAAGACTGAGTAACACCGCCCAAAAAAAATAATTATATAATACACACTCCATATGGATTGGCACCCTAATATGCAAACATACATATATGAGAGAAGAAAAAAACTAGAACACGAAGTAAATGAGAGGTGAAAATTATGAAGAATTAATTCTTGGCTTGCATTCAAAAGAAATCCCATCATAAACGGAGTTTTTCTCGTCTCTTTGTACGTGTGTTTGTGTGTGGTAACTCCTCGCTGCGAGTTCCATTTTTCGATTACAATGTTATTGAATAATGTTATCTCTTTGAAACCATGTAGAAAACAGAGAATTATTTATGCCAATTATATATTACAGTTTGCAAAACTACATGACATGTAATGTAGGTATGTAACATTTTACACACATCTGTGTGTGTGTGTAGATAACTCACCATGACGGAGCATGATGTTCAACGACTCTTTTTCCTATTCTTTTCTTCAAAAATAACTGTTAGTCAGTGGATCGAATAGAATCGTCCAAATATGTGCAGACAAATATGAAGATGTGATTGTTACAATTCATTTTATTAACTTTGAAAAATACAACTATTCATAAATTGACTATTCCAAGCAGCAGAAACACTATTAAAAGCAGGGTTGGTCTTAATTATGAGAAAGCTCTACATATGTCAAACGAGTTACGTGGGGTCCAAATCTTTATCTGGTTAGAGATTTACATTTTTAACTTGAGCTATGACTGGGTCCTTCATTTCTTTCCTGTATGAAAATTTGGATGTAATTTCGAATATGATATGCTTTGAAAATAAAGTGTGGGGCCCAATGGGAAAGTTATTTCCAATCTTATTTTTACAAAAATTTAATGCAATGGAACCACGTAGCTCAATGAACAACGCGCTCGGGAGAAATTATTCTCTAGAACTCAATGTGCGTAGGTTCTCGTCTAGGTCGTTCCTAGATAATAAAATATACCATGTGGGCCATTAAAATCTGAATTTTAAACTTCAACGACATATTATAATTTTAAAAATAGAGTTTCAACAAAATGAATACTTTAAATAGATGAGTATTTGAGCTTTCTTAATCATTAAAGTACCCACTCTTAGCAGAAATGATGGCTTCCAGATGTCTGCGGAATACCTGTCACCCTTTGTTGATGTAGTCCTCTATAATGGTGTCCCAATGCTGGTTGACTCTGTTTTGAGGGCCTTGGTGTTTGGATGACGGATACTGCAGGAACTTCCGCTCTATATACACCCAAAATATATAGTCGAGGTGGCTGGTATCAGGGCTGTAGTGGGGCTACAAGTGTCCAAAAAGAGTTCAAGACTCATTCAAAAGAGTCTTGCCATGGAAAATATGTTTTTTTTTTCATTGGTGGTGTCAAAAGTGGGATCTTCACTCTCACATGGTTCTTTCCACCCCCTTTTTTGATAGCTCTCTGAACTGTCTAGTGTTAAGCCCCAAGATCTCTTGAAAGGGCCTCATTGACTTAAGGAGATTTTCCTGGACTGTTTGATTTAACTCCTCCGGATCCAGTTTGGTCTTTTAGACAGAGCCCTTTTTCCTCTACAACATTTAGGACTTACTGACAGCGTCTTGGAGACGCTTTACTGCTATCTCGAATTGTGCGTTTAGCTAGAGTGCTCAAGTCTATTTTGTTTTGCTACTAATTGGTTTTGCTTTACTATATATAAATATGAATTAATTTCAATAACTAAAACCTTAATTAATTATAAAATTTATAAGTGTTCAGATTTCAATGGACCACCCGGTACAAGATGTATATGGGCTTCAAAGACAATTCCTAGGTCAGATTTAGTAAATATAATACTACGATATTTTTTTATAATTAATCAGTTCAACTAAAAAAATGTTACAGTCTTTTATATTTTTTTCTTTTTTAAATTGACTTTTTATATAAAAAAAAACTCATTTTTCTCCAAGGACCTAAAGAAAGTTTGGAGCCCATTGAAGCTAGTCCCAGTTTGAACAAGAGTGGGATCTAGTATAAGGATAAATATATAAGGGGCCCTTTTGGTTATTTATCGTTTGAAAATTTGAATTTAATTTCAAATTTTAAATATTATATATTTTGAAATTAATGTACTGGATATAATAAATAAAGAATAAATTTCTAATTATCTAAAATTCTCTCATTTTTCTTAACGATGACTCCACCCACTCCCCAAAAATTCAAATATCAACACTTGATATGTTGTTTCTTAAAGATCAGGACTACCATATTTATTTTATATCATCCTAGCTATGATTATTCTAAAAAACAAATGTTAGTTTTTCTCCCCAATTAAATATACATGGATTTTAGAAATACATCAATCGTTAAGGGGTTAAGTAATATTATTTTGCTACGAGACAGCGCTACTCTCTGTTGCTTTGTTTACAAACTAAAATAAGTAAACAAACCTTATCCTCCATTTGAAGAATGATTGAAAATAGATCTGCATAGTTGTTATGACGTTTTGTTAAAATTAATTGTAAGCAGCTCTGGGTTGGAGGTGATAAACACTCTCCATTGTTTATGAGCACACTCATTATAATTACTCTATCATTGTATGTTATCTCCTTCATAATAAAAGTATAATTATTTAGGTTGTAAATCGTAAGCATTTTCGGTATGTAAGCATAAACAGTCCGTTACAAATAAAAACTAACCTGAGCTCTCTAGCTTATGTACAAGTCCAGGAAATGACACTTGAACGTGATTGACGAATTTCCATTCACTCATTGCATGCAGTTGGACTCCTTCAGGACCACCGTCTACGCCGTCAGCAAGTCCGAAACGTTGGAGAGGAAGAAGGTATCTGTCAAGAAGGCCAAACTAGGACCGGAAGAGTTAAAGCAAACATCCCGGTTAATCCTCTCTAGTCCATGAGGGTTCATGCAAGATATCTTGGGGTTTCACACAAAACTGTCCAGAGAGCTATCAGAAACTAGGTAGAAAGAGCCTTGTGAGAGTGGAGGAGCCACTTATGACACCAGCAATGAAAGAACCCCAATTCTTAGGTTGCAAAATACTTTTGAGTACTTATGAACCCTTTTTAACACTTTTAGGGCTCCTACAGCCCAGATGATAACCCCCTCTACTGCACATTTTGGATCCAGTGTCTGTAAATGTGAACACAAAGGCTCTCAATGCCACTGTTTAACAGCACTGGGACGCCATGACAGAGGACTATACCTACACCGGGTGCCTAGCCTTACGCCGCCTCCTGAAAGCCATCATTGTCGATAAGAGCGGCTACATAAATTATTAAGAGAGCTTGGACATACATCTATATAGAATAATAATTTTATTGAAGTTCTATTGTCAATTAATTGATTATGTCTTTTGAATTTTAAAATTCAAAGTGTTCAAATTTTTATAACAAGGAGAAATAGCAAGTGGATTTTTTAAAATAAAATTTAATGAAAAATAATTGATTTTAAATTTCTGAATTTTTCTTCCCTTAGATAATATTTTTATAAATCCACGAAAAAAAACAAATAAAAACTTTATAGCATGAATTTTTTAGCCTGCCAAAATTTCAAAATTGACGAGATTTATTTTCAAAAAAAATTCCAAGACAATTTTTGTTCAGTTACGTCAATAATTAAAAAGTTATAACACCAACATTTGAAAATAAATCAATACATTTTTCAAACTGAGAATAATAAAAAAATTAGAAGCTTAAAAATGCTTAAAAGTCAGAACTCTGGTAAACAATAAATGTATTTAAAGTCACTATCTGTAAAAATATAACATTAAATATTAGTGTTACACTTTTTCGGTATTTGTTTATGTAGAGTAAAAAAAAATTCAGCAGGATTTTGAGGTTTCAAAACCTCTTAAAAACGTATACATAGAACAAATTCATGTATGTATATTATCCCCACCTTTCCCGGGTCTAAAAACCTTACTACACCCTTGAAAAATAAGTAAGACAAAATTTCATTATCACCTCATAGCATCAGGCGTTGTTTTCATTTATGAAACCCGCCCTTTTTTTAAATATGAAGATGATTTTTAATTTTTTCTATGTTGTTATTATCAAATCATGTTTTGAACTAAATAGTTTAACAAAAAATAAATGAGGATGTCTGAGTCTGCATTCAATTTTTTAACAGATAAATATGTAATTACCTATAGATCCAAGTACCTTGAATATGAAGGCAGATACTCTACATACATATAAAAAAACTTGTTGTATTATGACTTGACAAAAGAGTAGATTGTTATTGGTATGGAAACTCCCATCATTGAATTCATCAGAAATTCATGGAAGGTGGAAATAGGAAAGAAGAAAAGGCTGCTGACCTGAAAGGTCAACATGAAATACGAGACATCATATGATTTATTGATTACATGCGTAGGGAAGAGATAATTTTACACGCACGTTTTTGTAAATGATTTATGTGGAATCATTAAACTCTTAATTAAAATGGGGGGGGGCTGCCTTTATCTATATATTCTCTCTTTTCTACAGATTAAAAATTTCATATTGGATGCTGCGCTATGTAAACAGCAATATAACTTTATTATCGGGATAAGTTCAATTTCTCCATAAACTAACTCTGCATTTGTATTAGCCGTGATGTGTAAAATATGCACTATCCGTATGTAAAAATAAGATAAACCAAAAATGAATATGATGATCCTGACAGTTTGAATAGTGTTAGGGAAGAGAGCAGCTTAGCTGTCATAACGTTTCATTAGATCAGCTGCCAGCAGCCGTGATAGGAAGGAAGTGAACATAAATTCTACTCCGTATATAGCAAGGATATACATGCTGAAATTATTCCGACGTTGATTCTCAATTCTACTTCGAGTCCAGCCGGAACTTACACTTATAAAAATACCAAGCAAGCCCTTATTGTTACTTTCTTTATTTCATGAGCACACGCACTAATGATTACTTTTTACTTATATGTTCCCTCTCACGAATGAAATAATAATGAAAGCAGCTTTGGAAAATATAAAAGCCTTTTCTGATTGCCAGCATGAAACGAAAGTCAGGAAAGGACATTTTTGATAAACCTATAATTATTACGATTTATCAATCCCTGGGAAATTGTATTTAAGAGGGATCCTGGGGGAAAAAAAAACAATTAATTAGTCAATCATAAATCCTATTCTCATATATTCTTATCATTGTCACTAACTGTACTAGAAGTTCGTTTTTTACTGATCGTTGGTCCTGTACTGAAGAAGATTATAACACAATCCCATCTGTAACCAATAACTTTAATAGTAAGTGATAGAAATTAATTTTTGGTTTAGCTGGAGGTTTTATAATTGTGAAATATACAACACAACCCGCGGGTCAATTAATGCAACAACAAAATCCAAATAATACTTTTAATTCAAACTTGATCCTAACTATTACATCCCCTATGCAAAAAAGATTGCACGAAGCCCAAATTCATGTTTGTTTAGGGATAAGGATAAAAAATAAGGTCAGTGATGGTTGTAGCGTGAGTAAGGCATTGGGCAAGGATTAATTTGTGGGACTCCTTGCTTCCTTTGCTTTATGAAAATTTGGATTGAATTTTGAGTCTTATTAGTTTGAAAAATATATAATGTTGGGTACTTTGGGAATTAAATTTTAAATCTTATTATTACTAAAATTTAGTACGGTCGCATAAGTTGCAGTAGGCCAAGGCAGGTTCTTATTTTGATAAAATAAGTGATCTCCCGGAGTATCCTACAGGTGCAAATCCCCGAAAAACCCTGGAAACCCGTGATGTAGCGAGAGGAAACCTAGTATTTATAGATTATTACGGGTAAAGTGAACCCCATATTACTTTGAGATGTCTGTGTTATAAATAGCTGTTGCTGTTAATATGAACATACATATTTTTAGTTACGGAAAATAAAAATAAAGGAAAACAAGGAATGAAAAATAACTCTTAGATGATGATAAAGAAAGAAGGAAAAGTCCAACTGAGAGGATTTGATCTCCCCACATGCTAGATGAGATCATCAAACGATTCTATAGAAGCATTCCTCTCTGCTCCTACTACAACTACTTAAATTCTACGGTTTCTTCGTTTTCATAAAAGAAAGTAAAAAACTATAGTAAACACAACATATCTTTAATGAAGAGGCAACCCCATTTCTCACGTTTTAATCATAGTAAAATATAAGTGTATACGTATAAGAAAATGAAAAACCATAAAGGAGCTAAAATATAACTCTTATTAGATCCATGTGAACATTTGTCTCATCTATTTAAGGAACTAGATCTGAAAATTGGCGAGAAATAAGTTAGCTGTTTAATTGGCTATAGGTAGACCTCTATACAACTAAATCATATCATATTTTATGTAAGATAGTAATTTCAAATGAGCTGAAAAACATGAAAAACCTAACCCGGTCTAAGACAGTTATAATTTTCAGGGGAATGAAATAAATTGATCCTTTAAAGAAGTTTTGTATGGACCGATCTCAAAAAAAAAAATCGAAATAGGTTCGTCCCAAAGAAAATTTCGGTCTAAATTGGTTTTTATTGATCAATTGTTCATGACGTCATGTGTTTTTTAAAGTTGTGAACATTCCCTTACAATAACTTTATATGAATTTCAATGTGTTGCTATAAATAATATTTGTATAGGTAAAAAAAATAGTTCTTAGATTGATATCCATAAATTTGGTCCACGATTGGAGAACGATTAAATTTCGGTCCCAACTGATATTTGTGTCCAAATCTGTCTAGAAAAAATCCTTTAAGACCAAAACGATAAAAAAATCAGTCTTTAACTGAGTTTCAACCTACCAAAAAATATATTTATGTACAAAGTGGTCCAGATTAGGTGGGAAAACCTTTAAAGGCTTATAACGAATGAATTAAATGAGGTAAAGCTATAATTTTGTTATTATTTGAAAGCTCATTGAATAAAATTCAATTATTCATAATGAGATCTACCTCTCTTGACAATTTCGGTCACACGGCGCAAGAAGCTTTGGCAGGCCTGGGCAACCTCTTGTTGATCCAGCATTGCCATGGTACTGTATCTGGTTTTGTAATTTTAGTTTACATTCCCTGGACGGATGAAGTAGCCCAATGAAGAAATTGATAAAACCTTAATAAAACTTCTCTAATAAAATAAAAAAACTCCTTACTTTTTTGATAGAATATCACATAGTATTTTAATAGACCCAACTGCTGTTTTTGTGTCATTCTGATATGGAAATCCCTCCAACAACAGCGCCCTTGATCAATCTATGTAGAAGTTTTCATTGAAAACAAATTTGTTTAATTATAAAAAGCTTTTAATTATTAATTTAATTAATTGAAATCATCTTATGTCAAAGAGATTTTTTTATTCGGATTTAATCAGACATTTGTGTGCACTTTTATAAATATTATTTATAATTATTTAACCCATTATTTTTTATTAAGTCAACGGCTTAAATCTTTTTGCATAAAATAATGACATTGCCTTGCAAAAAATCTTAGCACAGCAAGATCGTGAGTGGATAGTTTCATCTTCATAACCATTTCATAAGATTTCATTTAGGGTAGTTCATTAAGATGCATGTAATTAAACGCTTGTTCTCTATACAAGACACAAATGGAAAAATAGATTATGAACAATATGTTAATATTCCTTTGTTCTTAGGCTTGTATTGGTACTTCAAACGGAACGTCCAGTTCTTGTTATTTCTTAATGAAAAACGTCCCAAATTATTTAGTACTCCTAAAATACATGCATCCTACTTAATTCCGCTTTAGAAGTAAAGTAAATTATAGTTATACTTGCAAAGGGTTACCCAGCGTTGCTTGGGACCAAGAGGGAGTGGGAAATGACATTGACAATGATCATTACAATTTATTCCCAATGTTTAAACCCCTTCGTTGCGGGCGAGCGTTATCCTATTCTTATAGGTATTATAATGTAGCGCCTATATTAAATATATTATTATGCATTTTAAAAAAAAGTGAAATAAATTTGAAACTAACATATTACTATGAAAAAGTTCGTCTAAATGAGAAGTCCATTTTTTATATATTTTAAAAACAAATGTCAAAATGAAATTTGCGAAAAAATTGCAAAAAACTTTTTCCACTAATTTTGCAACAAAAAAAAAGTTAGAAAATACCATTTATTGGCATTGTAAAGAAGAACACAAACCTACCTAGATTTTTGTAACACTTCAAAATCAAAAAATTTATGAGAATAATGTAGTTAAAAAAATAACCATTTATATATGCAAATAACACAAAAATTATCCTATAAAATTTTCGGATATTGAAAATACTGTAATTTTTAAGATTCTTCCTCGTTTTGTGGCATTTCTTTTTATGAATTGAAAATTGACGTTTGATGAAAAAAAGAGAAAAAAATGAAGAATTCTTCATAAAATGACAGATATATCAGTTAAACATCAATTTAGGTGTCAAATTTATACACAAACAAAACTCTAAACCCATTTATATTTTATCTACGAATCCAAAATTTCATTGGAGAGTCATTTTTTTGCACCTTAAATATATCGAAACTGAAATTTTGACCGGCTTATTTGTTTGTCTATACCTTTTTTGATTTTGAATAAATATAGAAAAACTAATTATTTTTATGGTTGTTTTTTGAGATACCAGTCACTTTTTTTTATCTAACTCAACTACGTACTTTGTCTCCTTTTCCTATTTTTTTCAAAAAAGTGAAAAATTTCGAAACTTTAGGACCATTGATGACCCTGACACCATCGTTATTTTTTTATATTACGACAAAAGCTCAATGCTGCAACTCTCTGTAGTCATTTCTACTTAATATTAAGTAATTAAAAAAATGAAATGATCGTTTTAAATAAAATTACTTCAAAAATAGTCACTATTCCAGTATAGTCTTATTTTTTAGGTTTCCAGTTGTAGTCAAGTATCAAATCTTTGATTATTTTACCATCAAGTCAAGCCTCTAGTTTTTGTCATACGGACTTGAGTCCATATCCCAACCCTCATAGGTGTAGGAGTCCAGAGAAGGGGGGGGGGAATTGTTCTATCCCCTCCACCATTTTGGACATACCTAGATGGGCAATTCATTTGTAATATTGAGTCTTTTATATCAAAGTTACCCTCCAAAAAAATTTCATCACCTACGCAAATGTTCATTATGGTTTTTATTTTTCCCAGGGAATTATATTTGATCGGGAATCCACTAAATATTTCTTGAAACTATGGAATTCCAGTAAGTATTGGTATTATGTTTGTATTAAGTAAATACCGTTAAATTAAAATTTTTAGATATATATTTTAAGAAGAAATAATCAATTAGAAGCTTTCTGGTAGGTGTAAAGCTCCAATAAATTCCGGTTAAACGGGATTTTGAGATGGACATCCTAATGCCCACCCCTATTATTTATCAACCATACAAATTGTACCCAATTAGTTCAAATAACCACTCAACTCTTTCCTGTTATTGTCTATATGTATTTTAAATTATATCCATTTCATATCTCCAGAGAATGAATTAAAAGTAAGATGAAGATTTTTTTATTATTGTTAGAAAAATAATAGGTAAACTTCGCTGTTTGTTTATTTGTTTGTGTAGTTTGGGAGACAAATACATTCATACTCTTACTGAGATGTAGTAGGGAACACATCAAAGAATCTTTCTCATGGCAATTTGGGTTGTTAGTGATGATATACAGGTGGTTTTTTTATTGTTTTGTATATTACACATCAAAAACCATTTTTTGACAAAATAAAATAAATCATACCAAATATATTTTGTACTTTTCAACTCCACATTAGAAAATGTCGGAAAAATAGTGGTAGATTCGACTATTATACAAACTCTTAAAAAACTCTGCTTTCCTCGAAAAAATAATCGAGCTCACACTCAGAATATTATTTAAAAACTCGACTTAACGCGAAATTCCAGACAATTTACTGAACGTATAATACAGTATCGGTATATTGGACCCATATTTACAGAGTGCAGTCGTTGTTTAAAAACAAAGGTCACTTGAAACAGCTACGCATGTCTAAATAGGACGTTGTTTGCGGTTTTGGGGGCTAGCCATATATATATGTGGCGTCAATCAAAAAAATGGCATTGATCACGAAGTATTTATTCAACAATCGTGGAAAAGGTAGAGTGTTCAGGTAGAGTATTGTTCACGGGATCCCTGCCAGAGGAGATAATGTTTATATTGTAAGCTTCTTAAACATGGACAGGTAAAGCCTGGCAACTCTGCTCCATGCAACACTGCCAAGAATACGTTACCTAGTACTCAGATTTTTTTTACTCTGTTTGACAATGCGTTTGGCTTCAACCTCAACCCCATGGAGTTCTTTGTGTAAGAAACGGTTGAGTGACAAACCAACAGAGCCTACTGCAATACAAAATCCAAGATGATGTCCAGGATCTGGGAGGAATTCTGGAATCTGTCAAAGGAGACTGTCATTAAGACCTGCTCCAGTTTTTGATGTCGAGTCGAGGCCGTTATTGACGCCAAAGGCGAATAATGAAATAATAAAGGACTTTTTTAAATCATCTTTCATATGGGATTGGTTTTTATTAGAATCGGATGATTAGTTTATGGAAAAATCTATTCAACATGTTGGTTGTTAAATAAAGACCGTGATGTGTACTTCTTTAAAGAATATTTAGAATTGACCAAGTCTACCACAGGTCGAATGACAGATATTTGGCATTATTAATTAATAATGTTGGTGGTATATATAGGATAAAACATCCAGCTCAAATCTTGCTTATGTGGGGCTTTGGCTTGGACGGAAAAAGGATACATGCTTTATAGACCGTTCGCAAACATGAAATCATCTCTAATTGCTATAGTTCATAGAATGTTTTGAAAGAAGTCTGGGGACTCGATAAAAATATCAGACTTAGGATTTATAAGGAAATTCTTTAATCTGCATTCGATTCACAATAACAGCTTATGACTAACAATTTGAATGTCTATAATTCACAGAGTCTTTCTTTTCCTACTTGAAGTGGTTTGAAATCATGTGCAGCGAAAAACAGTGTTGAACTTGATGGTTTTAATAGAGATTAAATCTTGTTTTTATAAACATATGTATTTATATGAAAAATAAAAAATAGAATTCTAAAACCATGATAAAGCTATCAAATAACTCCAAGTGTTCAACCTTCATGGTTAATAACAACAAGTGACAAGAATGTTAAGCTCTTAATAGGAGACCAAAATGAAAAATAACACTCACTTAATCGCTACTACTCTCAAAATATTTTGATGCAATGTATTTGTAAGGTAAGAAAAGTCAATGAATTGAAGTTTCTAAAATAAGAAAAATATTTCATTTAGGACCTTCAAAAGGTTTCTTTTGTTAGTTGCTTGATTAAGGGCCTGCCTATAGGTTCTAAAATTTCATTTAAATTGAATAAATATGTATGTACCTATATAGATTGTTTTGATATTTACGGAGGTTGATTAAAATTAAATGAAACCCCATTATAATAATAAATCTCGTTTAATAAAAATAGTTAATTAAATCCCAAGTTCTATTTGGTCGACTTCATCGAATTAGTGGTAATTTTAATTAAACGTTTGTTTATTGGTTAATGTATAATAATAAAATCAATTTATTATAAGTAACCCTATATGTATTTCACATTAAGAAAAAATAATTATATAATATCCAATCTGGGCTGAACATATTTTTGATTTACTCTTTTTTTTAAATACGAACATTATTGCAATATGATCGGATATGTCTTCTTTGTGGGGTATCCATTTATTTGAGATTGAGTATAGAGTCACCTATCTGAGCCTTATTGCATGGTACTACTCTGAATGACCAGCAACCGTCGCTGAGTTTGGCAGTAGGACAGTGCTTCCTATTAATGTACCTAAAAAGTCATGTAAATGCTTAAGAAATCATTTTTATAACATCATCACAAAAGACATATGGCCGCGTAGCTCACCAGACTTTACCTCTATAAACTATTTTTTTAAAGGTGTGTTGGAGGTAGGGACCAATACATTGCCAAGAAGACTTTGCTCATCATCATCATCTGGAAAGAGTTCAGCACGTTCTGAAAGTGTAATACAGAGGCATAAGCAGCTGATTCATAAACTGAATTGAGAGAAAGATTGTGACAGAGAGTAGGGTGGTAAAAAAATTATAAAACAAGATTTAAATACAATCGTTTTAGAAATTCGTGACTTTGTCATCTGTTTTTCAATTTTGAAAACATATTAATTTACAGCTGAATTATGCTTGTTTCTACTCATAAGGTGAAAGTTAGTGTTGGTGACATGCCCTTCCTATTATACTCATGTAATTCCCTGGTCCTTTCTGTTCACCATCGAATTACCTAAAAGACTCATTCAGAGACAACTTATTCATGTAAAGGAGACAAACTTCCATTGTAATAAAGGTTGAAAAGTCATTGAGTGGCGAAATTTTTATAAAAATACCTCAAAGTAAAAGAGGACTAGGGGTGGATGAAAGAGAATCAATAAGCACTACTTATAAAAACTCAATCGTAATTACTAATATAGCACTAGGACTTAAAGCTATAATGCTTAAGCATATTCCTTTTTGTTAATGAACTTATATCGCCGAATCAACATTGTTAGTAAATATAGAGGGATACGAAATAATATTGTGTTAATCCAGTCTGAGGATTAATCCTTTCGGTTTTTAGGACTGTCGGTCCTTGCAACTTGTACTTAAGACTTCGGTACTGGGACCGGTCCTTACAATTAGTCCTAAAAATGTTAATGGTTTATTATACCAAAAAATATATATGATATATCTATTAAGAGCATATATATCACAATGCACATATCTAGCAAAAAATATCCATGTATTCATTAAAGTGCAATATTATACGGACACATTTTAAACTTAAAATGATTATAATGTTTATTTTATTAAATTTAAATGAATAATTCAAGATAGAGGGAAAACACCCTCAATGACGTCATGAGATATTGATTTGACGTTCTAGAGGGGCCGACAAGTAGGAGATGGGACCGGACTAGACTGGACCACAGTCTTCGGTGCTAAAGTATGTTCGATACTATCCGGGTGATAACGCTTATAGTGCAAGAAGAGAGGGGATGGATCCTAGATTTGTTGAAATATAACTTTAATATTTCCAGATAAGATGGAAACTTAATATTATTAATTAAAAAAACTTTCATTCTACTACAAAATTTTATACGGAAGCGTATAACGTATAAACGTCTAATAAAAATAGTGGTTTTTGTGGGTTTTTTTTTAAATCGAGCGCGTGAGTAGTGAGGGGAGTGTATTTGCCGTCGACAAAAAATATTGTCAAAAAATGAATTTATAGACTATTTTATAAAATAAAATTAATTGCTATTTAGCTTTTGAGTTTTTATTAGTGCGATTTATGAAAATTAGTTAATTATATATATACCAATAACAATTTTTTCTTTGGATTTTCATAATTTGAAATTTCTTAAATTCTGTGAACGTCAAAAACTCCATAGATATTATATTAGAGAGCTAATGTTATTCTCATCCGAACTAGTGGTGTTTAAAAATTAGATGTTAGTCCAATTTATCCAAATTGTTTAGTTGGAGCATGATTTATTCCAGAAAAACTCATATTTCTAATACCTTTTCAAAATTGTGAATTACTAATTATTTTTTCAACTAACTATCCCCAATTATGCAATATTATATGTTGATTGTTAAATTTGGGATCTTTTTGTATAAATTATCTACACCTCTAATCTCGCTCAATGAAAAGTTATTTTAAGAGAAACAAAAAAATGAAAAAATCACCGGGTATAAAAATACCGTAACTCAGCAAATGCACAATGGGTGACGTCACCTATCAGATATGATTTACAAATCTGTATACAACAAAACTTTAAATGTGAATTATTATTATGAAATAAAAATAAAACTTGCTCCACTCTGTACTTTTATTTAAAAAAAGGACCTTTATTGCAAGTTCGTCTGACGTGTGTTCCTTGTAGGTAAAACCTACTATAGATTATATTTAAGTTCAAATCATTAATTTCTTACTTATGTATTTGATTATAGATTTTATGTACTTTTTTTAAGTAGGAATATTTTAGATGTTCACTGAAATTTTAATGCAATCATTAATCTTGAAAAAGACATTTCAATAGTAGAATTTATATTTTTATAAAAATATATAAATTCCGTTGATGATTATTCTATATTCTTCATTATTGAAACTTTGCTTTTGCCAGACAGAAATATCCATGTCTATTTTTATTTTCTAACAAGGTACTTTAACCTAAAATGGTAATAAGAGTATAAGAACATATCTGTTGACGTAATAAACGTAAGAAATCTTCGTCTATACTCATTACGAATCCAAAAACTATTATATTGTTTCTCCTTATTTGTTTTTACCAAGAAAATAGATAAAATGACAATAAGTAAGATGACTTTTAAAAAAATACCACAAGGCTGTGAAAATTATTTCACAATGAAATAAAATAGTTTTTGTCACAAGAAAATGACAATTTTTTTGTTGAGAAAAATATATTGTAATATAATTATTCGTTTTGTTTTTTAGAGAAAGAAAAGTATAATTTAGGAGTCATCGATTAGGAATGAGTTAGGAAATTAATAAAGTTACGAAATCATGGTATAAGTATTACTTTTTGCACAGAAAATTGCCATTGTGGAAAATTGGACATCCTTTACTAAAAATTTCAAGTTAGATACTAACAAAGAAGGGTATTTGAGACTATTGGCTCAATTTGATCTCACAATCAAAAAACTTCCTACCTCTTGATAATACGACAACATAACTTCCTTTTTTTTGAATGACCATAAAACAAGTTTTATTTGGGGCTTCGTAAAAATAATACACATATACTGTTTTGAAAATTGTATCAGATATGTGACATGCCTTGTTGTCCATAAACTCAATAAATTAAACTTTTATAATTGAAATCCTGTGATTTTTTGTTTCTTTTTAATGCTTTCTTTTTCAATGCTTCTTCTAAACTCAAACAAATATTTTCTTTTTCTTTACCATATATTTGATGAAAAATAGACAAAATATGACGAAACAAAACGAAAATAACACTGTATTTAACTTGAAAATTTGAGTAAATGACGGACAATCTTCTCAAAGGGCAATTTTCCTCCAAGGTAATTTTCCTAAAACTGTAATGGTCTTACGATCAAATATTTGGATGCTCTTTTAATATATAAGTATGTAGTCAATTATTATTTTATTAATTAGTATAACCATCCCTTAACATATATTGAATTCAAAAAGAACTATCCAAATTGTATAAATCGCCCGTTTACACGAAAACAAACTGAAATTATATTTGTCAAAATTGAGTATGGATTACATTAATTGAATTCTTTGGCAAATTAGCTTTCTTATCTATCAAAAATGTATTCTGATTAATTTTTTGGAGGTCCCGCTAATTGCACTTAATGTACAAAAAATTCATCGTCACAGTGTAATAATAAGAAGTTAATTAACTATATTTGAAAGAAGCCGTATGTTTGTGTTCAAATTACGTCTCATAAATCAAATGAATATTATAAATTATAGTTAATATTCTTGTGTATCTCAAAATACACCAGAAATGTCATTTGTGTAAAAAGCCTATAATTGAAGGTAATCTATCTATGAAATCATATTGGGCTTTATGTTTATACATGTGTGCGCGTCTAAAACTGAACACTCTGAAATTTTTTTAAATAGTTAAATAATTCAGTAATTTTTAAAGTGGTGGACGAATTAATTTATTTAACATGAAAGATGAGAGTGCTAGACACATGTCTATTCAATAGGGTCGCCCATTTTCTCCACTACCAACTCCAGCCTGGACCGGAACTTGCTGCATGACATCGCGATGAAGTTCTGGTCGAGGTTGGCTCAGGCATTCTTGAGAACAGACTTCAGCTGGTCCTTGGACTCCCGACAGTATCCCCTTTAAACGCCCAAACACTGCGAAGTCAAGCGGCGAACAATCAGGCGAGTGGTTGGCTTTTTCTTAAGAATGTTGAGAAGAATCTTCGACCTTGCGAAGTGTTTTTCCTTGTCTATAGGCTTGCGGGCTTGACTAGGAGTTCTCTGGTAGACCTTAAGGCCAAGATATTTCTTAACTAGCCGGTCCATGGTTCTTCTGCTGACGTTGAACTCCCTGGAAAGGCCGCTGACGGTGACCTTACCTCTCTTGTCCTCGACAGACTTTTTCATGGCAGCAACCATTTCGTCCAACCTTCAAGGCCTTGACTTAGATCTTGTGGTCACCTCAGGAGTCCCTTTTGCTACCACGCTGTAAACGGTGATGCGGCTGCAGTTCAGAACCTTGGCAATTTCAGTTGGAGTTTTCCCTCGCGCGAAAAGTTTCAACATTGCGACTCGACGTCTCTCCATATTATCGGCTCTTGTTTCACTGTTACTATTTAGATTTTGCGGGAGTTTTGTTTATAAGTAGTCAAGGCCCTTGTTTCGAAGTATAAACCGGTTTCAACTCAATAAAATTACGATTATGTGCATGGCGTAAAATTTAAAGGAGTGTTCAGTTTTAGACGTGCACACCTGTATATTCTAAAATGTAAAATAATACATTGGAAATTTTTCAAAACTAAATCAGCAAAATATGTATTATTGAAACAAAATAAGCAAATGCATAAAATATTAGATTATTTATTAAAAAAATATACGAGGTTAAGTTCCAATTGTACTCAAAAGTAAATTAACAAGGTAGTTCAAACTCACCATAAAAGCAAATGCAATATTGCATACTTTTGACACTATTTCATCAATATCTATAATATTAAAGCAAAGTTTATCCATCTGTTTGTCAGTAAGACAATTTGAGAGTGCGCTTAATATTTTAGAACTACATGCCAACTTAATCTACGGAGTAACAATGTAGCAACGAGCGTGTGTAGCTACAGCTCAGCACTTCATATTTAAACATATGACTCCTTTTATTCTAAGTATACATGGGCTGAACTTACTCCAATGTTGAACTTCAATTCTACTCTGAGTCCAACAGAGTCTTACACTTAAAAGTCCTGAGAAAACGTCGACTGTTACTCTTGTCTTTCTTGAGCAAATACACTATTTATTACTTTAAACTGAGATGTTCTGTCTTCAAGAATTAAATAATAATGAAAATAACTTTGGAAAATAAAAAAATCTTCTTCAGATTACCAACTAGAAAAAGTCCCTTTTTAGGACAAATTCTATACACCTCATTAAAGCTTTAAACCAAGTAACTAAACGTGACCGTTAAACTAAGGAGAAACAATAATGCAGTTTTTTAACATTTTTTGCAAAATTTCGCTTTTCTTACTGACGTAGACTGGCATATATTTATAATAAAGAGGGATGATTGATGAAGCACGCCTCACACTCTAAAATTACTGAGGGGAAAGAAGAAATTATTTTATTTCTTAATTTTTCCTTTTTTGAATATCCCACCAAAGAGAAGAGGAGTCTCCCGGTACATATTTATGATTTATTACCTCTTATTATAATAATTAATAGTATAATTATAAATGTATAATTTAAGATAAAATCGTCAAATATTGTCAGAGGTGTGAACTTGGACTCCATAATTTAAATATAATATATGTATAGTAATGATAAATGAAAAAAATAATGCATAATACAAATATTAGTGAGCTAACTAAACTCCATGTTATAAAGATCTTCTCTAGCCGAGGAAAGTCTGTCTTCTGGACCTCAAATGAGCATCTTCTAAAAACTAAAATATATTAGAGAACATAATAAATCCTACTTCAATCTGCAAAATAGCTAAATAATATATCTAGTGGACAAAATAAATATGTGCACCAAGACATTTTTCAGCTACCAATCATGTGGGTCCTCGTTTCTCTACTTGGGTTAAAGCTTTACACCTCATGTATTAAGATTTCTCCTCCCCTAAGAAGTTGTCTTTGAGAGAGATCTCCGGGTTTTTTTTTTCAAATTTTGAGCAAACAATCATTATCTTTCATGAACACAAACACATGTAATTAGTGTTGTGTCAATCCTTTTTTTTGGTCCACTCCTGTCTTAGGACTAGTCCTATCTGTCATTGGTACCGGTCCTTAAGACTGCGGTCCATTGGACTGTCAGTACTAAAAATGAATAAAAAAGAAATAAAGTTGAGTGACGACATCAAAGTTATAAGTTTTAGTACTAAAATGCAGGACTGAACCGTCTGGACCAAACAGAACAGAAAAAAGACTGCAGTCTGCAGTCCTAACAGCAGCTGTAATTAATTTATATTTTGATGTTCTGTCTTCAATTTCAGGCTGCAACTACAACAAGTCACTCCTGTTTCCTAAACATATTTTATACACCTCCAATTATGTGAAACATTTAAAAAAAATGTTTGTCCGTAGTTAGTATTAGTATTACAGTCTGGTTACACTTTAATGTTCAATTTTGAAATTTTTATATATAATCTATCATAGATAAAGGATAGGCCATCATTCAATTGGGCTTGCTCGAATTTTCAATTGGATGTATCATAACGACTCCTGGGTAAGCCAGGCTGAATTTGACAAGACACGCAACCATTCATATACTATGACCTCAATATTAAAAAGCATGGTGGAAGTCAAACAACAGTCGTACATGCATTATGGTATAACCTTGTATTTATATTATACTTGGGGGTAGACAATTCTTCTTCAGGGGAATATTTTGTCAACATACCTCCAAAAGTAAATGTACTGTAAGTGTATCAACAGTATTAGCCAAGCTTCATTTGAATAAACATGGCTTGAAGCATTAAACCCAGTGTGATTTCATTTCTAACTCTATGTAAAAAAAAGACAAAAAGTATTTTAAAAATGTCAATATATAGAAGAATGACCTTGAGTTAATGGCCAAAGCCTGACAGTTATTTCTCCCCATGAGCTCTCATCAAATTATGTACCTTTCTTCATGACGACCTACATCCATGACATTTCTGCGTATCCTTTTGTATTCAAATACTATGTAGTTAAATACGTATACAGGTATCTACAGGGACATGTGTAGCGTTTTTATGTTGGGGGGGGAGGCAGTACTATATACAGCGTTTTGCTGATGAAATAAATTCCATCATAATTTAAAGAGTGACAGCTTCATAGGAGTTAATAGTTGATATTTTTACTATATAAAATAAACAAATTTCAAATACATATTGATGAAACTTCATCTAACGGCTTTGAAAGTAAAAAAAAGACAAAACACCTGCATTGAATACTACTTGATGCCAATGATAAACAGTAATATTTGAATAGGATTAAAGTAATATGTTCTAAAAAATCTCTAAAAGTGGTTATATTTGCACTTTTTTTTATCGTTTAGATATAACAAAAGTAGCACAATTAGAGAAAAATATAATATTCTTTTTATTTTAATGGTTAATTTTTATCAACAATATGAAAATAAAATTGTATAACGACGTAATAACATATTTAAAATACATTTTAGGGTGAGATATATAATAAAACTAAACACAAGAGGGATAGGTTTTTGATGGACAGAAAGGTTTTTAAGTCATTTTATTTGTAGGTGCTATTTTGACATCCAACTCTTAACTATTTTCCTTAATACTAATAAAAAAATTGGGTTTATTCTTATAAAGCCGAGTGATTTAGTCCAGCTGGGCTTACGTCACATGAAAACGCTTTTTTGATTTTATTTTCTTTACACAGTGTGGAATAACTCAAATCCCGTCAAACCATTTGATAAATTTTTCCAGAAATTTTTTTTTTTTAGGTTGAAAATATTGAAAATTTCAAATAAAATCTGGAAAAAGGAGTTTTAATTTTTACTACATCATAAACTTTTTCACTTTATGTTGAATTTAAATATTGAAATGCCGTTAGTATGCCTTGTTTTGCAAATTATGAGTAGAAATAACATAAATATAGTTATTTCACTGAAGATTTTGATTAATTGATATTATAAGTATAGTATTTGTGAACTGAAATATTCATTTTAAAATAGCACAATTTCTTTATACTTGAATTCCATAATGGATTTCCTTAGGAACACTACTTTCAAATCATTAATTTGTCCCGTTGAGCCCCGTTGTTCCTGCACCACTGGGTCGCCTGTCACAGTTATTTACATGGTTTTTATCAATACCCTCGTCAAAGGAAGATCAAAATGACATGAGATATCCGTAGAGTGATTTTCCAATGTATATTCTACCAATCAATTTTGAAATATAATTATGGGTCCATCGATAATATCAGACCAATGAATCTTTAAAAAGCTATCGTTCCAAATCGTTTCATAAGTCATTATTTCCCTTTTTGGAGTTGAAGGGACAGAAGAATAATTAAAGTTTTTTATACGTACAAAGAGAAATACTTTTCTTAAAAATAACACCGCGCACTGAGTCAAGGAAATATAGGTATGTATAGAAAGGAGGAGTCTGGACTCTTCATTTATCAGTAACTTGAATGATGAAAGACTTTATATATAATTGATTAACGTAACATTCATAGCAAATTATGTTCAATTCATACAAAACGAAAAAGATATTAATAAAAAGCAACAGCTTATGTATTAAGGTATAAGAATTTCTCTCCCAGTTTATTATTTTACTGGGATTTTTACGTGGTTTTATATATACAAGAAATTTTTGGGGAAAATTACATTTGCTGGTGAAATCTCATATCCAATGATTTCATAAAATGAGCTTCCTTTATGTAAATCTTTAAAAGGAAAGTTGTTTTTTTCACATGGGCACATCTACATATATTTCATTTCAATCATTCATAATTCAATCATACATTTATCATTTCTTAGGGGTTAAAATTAAACTATATAACAATTGGTTGTATGTACCTCTAAACTTATATAAAACCCTTTGCAATTTGCTACTACTAAAAATTGAATGAATCCTTTTCTAGAAGGGTATGGAAAGAACATATACATATCAATCTATAAAATACAGGGTGAAACAACAAATCCAGCACTTCAAATTCCTGGGATTTTCCGGCATATAAGATAACAAAATTGATCGATGTTATGTCTTTTTGCAGGGAAATATATGTACATATCAACATTTCACAAAGTAACCAAAACACTGCCATAGAGTAAATAACAGAAGACTTCAAGCCCATTACATTTTCAGAGACAGAACGCAGATGCACTGTTACGTTGATTTTGGTCAAGCACGATCAGAATATTAGTAATTCGGAAGTCTCAAATATTACAAGGATTGACAGGGCAAGAGTTCCAGAGTTGAGAAGACCAAGTACCCTAGGGGAGCTCTAGGAGTCAAAGGCCAACAGATTCCCTCACACCACCAAGAAGTCCCTGATGTACTATCGTCCTAGGAATGCAATAATTTAGATCGGGCTCTAGTTTCTGAGGAATGTACACAGCTCATGACCCGAATCGATGCCGTTATTGAGTCCAACAGAGGCTACATTGAGTGATATACATATATGTTCTATGATTATATCTAGTGTTCAGTTTTTGGTTTTTTCATCAATCTTAAAAAATGGCCATTTTATGTTAAATTAAAGTAGATGGATAAAAAGAACCGAATATTGATGTTTCACCCTTTTTTTTATGCTTTAACATAATTCACTTGGATCAAATGATGCAATATTTTGCCTTTATCGTTGCAGCCCTATAATAAATGTTTTGCAGTCTCTATGTATCTTCTGCAGAAAAAAGCAGATCCTCTCTTGGTAAGTTTTGCCATGTATACTTCCAAGAGAAACAGTGCTGGTAATGACCCTGTACATACTTGAACCAGTATAGAGATAAATCCATTAAATCCCTCCCTAGACTCATTAATAATTGGTAAGCAGTAATGTTGTGTCAGTCCTTATATAGAAGAGAGGACTGAAGTCCATTTCAGTCCAATCCCATCCAGTCCTGAAAAAGACTCAATCAATCCTTAGTGACGTCATTAAGAATTGTTGTTTTTCTTCTTTTTTTTAAATATTCTGTCATATAATTACATATAGCATAAATTATATGATCAAGTAAAAATATAATTGTTCGTACATTGATGCACTATTATGAAAGCAGGAATTATTTTTGCAAGATATCTGCAGTGCTCTTAATACATTTGTTACTCGGCTTAAAAAACATCAACATTCATAGAAAAAATTTAAAGTACTAACAGTTCAGACTAGACTAGACTGGACCTAATAAACAAGGGTCAATAAGGCCCTAGTCCTTGTAATTGAATTATCAATCACTCTATTCAAAACTCAACGCTGTCCACAAAAATTACATGGAATTTGAAGCTATGACGTAAGGTCATAATTATATTCTTTACCCATATGTTTATCTCCGCCAACGGAATTGGTGGAAGTTATATTTTTGCTTCTATTAGTTTGTCTGTTAGTCACCAGGATTATGATAAAAGGTTGATTTTTATCTAACTTGGTACAAAGATTATTTATTGTCCCAGTAAGAAGCCATTTTAACTTTGCGAGGTTGAAGGTCAAGGTAAGACAAATCTTTTAGAATACATAATCGGCCATAACTTCGGAACATATTGAGGTATTGAGCTCATATTGGTATCCTTATGTACCTACATAGAATGAAGATGCTTTCTTTTGCAAAAATTCAATTTAGCAAAAATGACGGAGGCGGAGATTTTCGCTCTACTGAGAGCCCATTGTAGTTATGCATGTAATTACATCTATAAATAAATAAGAAGTTAACTGTGTATACTCATAGTATAAATAAGTATTCAATGGTCTTCCTAAAGGTCGTGGAATAAAAGAAGATATAAATGACTGCTAGTGTGTACATATTGAAACTGAATATTTATAGAAAAACCCCTCATTTCCATAAAGTTTTAAGATTTTAATCAATATTGTTAAGTCATTTTTTTATTTTTGTTCATCAATTTTTTCCATCAGTTTTTTAACACAAAATTATATTGGTTTTTAAAGTGGAATTCGTACCTATCTTTATATTTCTTACCCCATCCATTCTTGTCTCATTTTTTGTATTTTATCTATATTAAATATTAGGGTGGTTTGTGTTTTAAGTTGTTTTTTTTATTAATTCGATTATGAATAATATAAAAAAGTGTTGTCAATTAAGTTAGTAAGAAAATAACCTATGCAAAGTTTCATTATTCTACAAGGTCATCTGTAGGTTCCGCTCGCCTTTTGATCAAAGTTTGAGAAAGGGCCAAAATTATTAATGTAGTCTGTAAAAACTGAAAAAGAATTATATTCTTTATTTTGCATATGTCATGCGTCAACATAAATACAATCTTGAACAAAAATCAAGAAAAAGAAAAAACCCCAATGGCCCAATGTTTTATAGTCATATTTGAGTCTACTATAGGACTTGTGGGGTGAATTCAGATATCCAATTATTTTATCTATAGTTTATAACCTATATTTTATCGAACAAACTTCATTTGGATCCAATATGGTTGATAAAAATCATTTGTGGATATAAATAGATGATAATTCGTTGAAAAATACAAAGGTTATCTACATTTAATTTTGAGAAAAATCATTCTTGCTGGCTTTTGTGTTGACAGGCCCCATGTTACCATTTTGATAGTAATATTTGAAGCTAACAGAGCAAAAAACTTAAGGGAATTATGAATATATATTCTGATCTTTGCCTTCAAAAATTATATAAAAAAGATGCACGTTATAGGCGGATCCTCAAAATTCCCTTTGGATATTTTTCTTTTAGCTCCGTAGAGGGACATTAGAAAGAAATATTTATGAATAGGTAAGGAATACGGTCTATCAAAATAATTTAATGCCAAATTATAGAATAATGTTTTATTGACAAAATAAACAAACTGTGCTCAAGGTCGTAAAACAATACAATTTGCATAGGTTATTTTTTAAACATACCTATGACAACTTATCGAAATTTGAGAGATATTGTTAAACAAGCCACCCTAACGTACCTAGGTGTACAACTGTGTAAGAAGTAGGTATCTCTGTACTTTTTACACACCGCATACAGGGAAATAACATGCAAGGGTGAAAAAATAAAAGAATAACACATCTTCTGTATTGTTCGGTCAAATATCAGCGGGTGCTCAGGAGAGGAACCATCCCTCTTTTAGAATCTCTTTCAATAGAGAGAGAATAGGTAGATACATAGAAAATAATCACCACGCCTAAGAGAAAATCATGAACACATAGAGTCCCATTAAACTTCTCTACATACAGAGCGATTATCTTTTTTTATAAAGAAGTATGTCAATTCTTTATAGCACTTGCTTGATCTGTGTTTATAGCGTTAACTAAGTGTTATATGCTCACGATTTTGATTTTTTTACACAACCCAATTCCATCTCTCTCTCACAGACAAAAACTTCATAGAGCATGATTTAAAATTCTTCATCTACATATTTATAATTTTATTGTACCTAAGGTGGAGGTCAATTTTCATTCAACGGTCAAAGCCTTTAGATCCCATCTGAGAAATTGTTTGGGTTGGTTTTGGCTCCTCTTCATATACACGAATACGTGTATATAAAAAATTTGATCATGTATTTTTTGGTTGTAGATAGAGGCTTAATCACATGTTGTTTATAGGTCCTTTATTTTTTTACTTTGATGTTTTACTTCCCTTCGTGATGAAGGCAAAAGAGTTGACCTCAGATTGAATATCAGACGTTAATTGCTCATATACTGAGCTGGGGAATTGAATGAAAAATGAGAATTTGATCGGGAGGAACATCTTAAATGACGTTCTTTTATCTGTTCATATGTTTTCGATCCTTTTTTTAACATTGTATCGATCCTTAAATAATTAGAAGTTGAAATTGTGTCGCTGTTTTCAGCCATGATTAAGTGCCCTATTCAACAACGGCTTCTCGATTGCATCACTTAAATGAAATGAACATAACTACGTAAGTTTACCAATTGAATTTGTTAAGTAAAGTCACAAGTGACATTCATTCTTATTAATAGTTTATCATTTGTCATCATTATAAGACAAATCATTCACTCAAAAACAGCACCATCTTCAATTTTTTCAAATTTGGTACATATTTGAAATATTAGTTCAAAACTCAAAAATCAAAATTTTCAGCCTTTTTTTATCCTCCAGTTCACGTTTTAGGGGCTTCTAAAGTTTTAGCCTCGACACCACCAACCCTATTTTCAAAAGCGCTGTATTTTGAAAGTTTTTGAACATAGCAATCTACTTTAAAAACCATTTAATAGATCATTGTTTTATTGTTTTGTCGTAACATGTTCTATAAGCCAACAAAATTAGTTTTTACCCATAAGGCCACGAGGTCAATATTTTTACATAAAAAAAATGTATCATGTCCACATTCAATTTCACTCAAATTTCCATATTGTAATTTGTAATTTATTATTTAGACGTTTCAAATAATTTTTCAGAGGTGCATTCGATTCCAATTAAATACTATAGTACTGTATAAATGCCCTTTTTTTTTTTGATGGATTTAACTTTCAATGATCTCAATATATATTCTTAATTAAGGCTAAATTAGAATATTTATCCTTTTTATAAGTTTTAAATGATTATAACTCTAAGAAAGTTTCATAATAACGTAAATGGTTCATAACGATTATGACGTCATTTAGCATGGATTGTTCCATCAGGGGTATTTTGTGTCCTAATAGGTGGACTTAGGACGGAACCGGACAGGACTTCAAATTTAGGCCCAATACTTTTTTCCCTTGTATTCCATCTTTTTTTCTTGTAAAACCTAATCAAAAAGGTGATTTTCATTAGAAAACCATACCGGCAATAAGTTTATATATTGAAAGGATCTTCACATAGACTAAACTGGGACTTTGCCCGAACAGGAATTAATTTCTGACAAAAACTTTGGAGACCAGCTCCTGCCTAATGACAATGGTTGCGTATAAGCAGTAACACACCTTGCCATTACCATTTATGGGAGGGGGTAAGTACGATTTAATCATTGTAAATTTATTAATGATTCAATTCGTCACTTATCGTTTAATTAAGAATTATATGATATAGCATGTAACCATTTCCATAAATTATTTTTTTTTGGATACAAGATGAACAAATTAAAGGAAATAATTGAACGCTAACTTTTTAATAAAAGAATGGATGGTCGAATAATGCGTAAACTTGTTCAAATCTGCAAAATACTAGCAGTTAAACAACTTTAATCAATAGATAAACACTAATCATTTGAGAAAAAAAATGCGAATTACAAATGAGGCAGATTCATTATACCTATCGGCCCGTGACAATTGGTTTTCTTAGAGAGAAAAGAGGAAGTACTTTCTGAAAATAAAACACTTTATAATTTTAGCAACTTTTGAACTACTTTTTTTTAATAAAAGGCGTGTTTTTGTTTATTTTTTTGAGAATCAACCATACTTTTTAATCTAAATATCTTGTATTTTTGGTTTTAAAAAAAAAATAACGATTTTTATAGCAATAGTTTAACCTAAGTATTATTTTGAAAAAAATTAAATTTACATATTATACTTCATATCATTTTACCTAATACTGTATAAATCAACTAAAAATAGTTTAACAAACTATTTAGCAATATCGAATCCATCAATGCAATTGTCCTTAGACTCTGAAATATTTTCTATCGCTGAAATCTCTATATCTACATCACTTTCCCTCTTCCAAGTGTATGTTACAGTTTTTTTAACGAAAAACCTTTAGAACACATTTGGGGTACGTCCAACAAAGAATTGAAATGAAAAGTGGTAACAAAAAGTGAATAAAGCTCTTCATCAACATACACTTTGATCTCTTGAATTGAATGACAGTCAAATAAGTTAAACATATAATTGTTGAACTAAAAAAAAAGAACATCAAAGAAACAAGTTTATTTGGAGTCTTAACCCTATATGACTGACCAGTAAAACATCTTTTCTCTATAAAAAAAAAAGACACTGTCAATCCACAAACATTTCAAGGGGTTTTAATTTTGACCACTATCACTAGATGAGGAAAAGTCTAAAAAAGAGAGTAATCAGTACTTTGATCAACACAAAAAATGAAGCAGGTCAAATTGACCCTTAATATACTTGGAACACAAGGGTAAAAAATCTATTTGAATTTTGTAAAAGAAAAACATTTTTGATATGGAATAATTAAAATTATGACAAAATAAATGTACTTTTCGACAACATCCGTTGTCTTTTATATAAAAAAAGTTTAGTCAAGTAAAAAGACCCTTCCTTCATCTCTGGCTTAATTTAAATACATTTTCATACATATTAGTTTTTGTTTTGACTGTGGATATTCAGTGGCTTTACTTCCAGTCATGATGAAGTTAAGAGTTTTTGGTTTCTTCAGTCTTTTAATTTTTATTTACATATTTCGATGTTAAAATTGAACACACATTATTCGAGTTTACCAAGACCATATCTACCTCTGAATTGCATAGAAGCAGATCCTGGGCCAGCATTTCCAGTCTCGTCCACATTCGTTCCTCCATATCCATGATTGCGTCTGTATGCAGGTATTTCACCATCTCCAGAAGGTTCTGTATGAGGCAGCAGCTCTTAATCGACCTTTGGCCTTGACAAGGCGTTTAAGAGTTGATAGAACAATCTCTGGTGGAAGGTGGAGAGAGCCTTCACGGATCTATTGGATTTCGTCATTGGTGAGATAGAAATAGTTGGGTCTCCTGGAAAATGGTATCTTCACATATCCTCGAGATTTCAAAGAATCCAAGGCTTTCATGACGTGAAGGATAGCCACGTCCACATTGGGATATCTGGTCGCATGAACGTACTTTTTGACCAACATAACATCCTCATTAAAGAGGTTTTTGTAGATTTTGATCATGTTAGCCTTGGCCATTAACATCCAGCCAGCTTTCACTGAGAGGGACGAACTGGAAAAGCTGATAAGGAGAAGAGTCGACTACAGATTGAAAATATAATGTTAATAGAAATAATAAATTATTCCCATTCATTTTAGCCAGTCTGCCGAGGGAACAAATTGAATTAATAATAGAAAAATCATTGAATTTATAAAAAAAAAAAAATGTGACTTATTTGAAAGAATGTTACAGATTTTAGATGATCTTTTTTTATATAACATTCATATTTTTATGTTTTCAAAAAGTCATTAACTTTTTGAATAAAATCTATGACTTTTTTTGTGGCTTTTTTAAATCATTTTTATTTTATTTTTATATTTATTATGTTTGTACAACATTGTATGTTGACCATATCCGCCATTTTGCTTCTTTTTTTTAATAGATATAACAAGGTATGATTTCCTAATATGGAAACAAAAATTGAGTAGGGATCCATTTTCGGAAAACTTCTTAAAAAACTTTTGAAGGATTGCTAATTTTTTTTTTAATTAATATATAATAATTATTTCATTTTATACAAATTATAATGTTTATTTTTTTAAGTATTTTATTGTACAAAATTTCTTAGAAATTTATTGCTATGAGTAAATACAAAGATCCCAACTGGATTGCAGATAAAGATTTTCCATTGAGAATTTCTATTTTTTTTTTTTTTTAACGAGGAATATATAGGATTCAAAAACTTTGACTTCTCGTCCTAAATGTTAAAAATGTATCTAAATCCGACTCAAAACCATCTCATGGAACAATCATTGCTAAATGACATCATAATATATATCAAAACGTGACGTCATTATATATCTATCTTGTCTATATTTTAAATATAAGGGTACATTGCTTATAATTATTTCTTATATAAAAGACTTTTTATTTTGAAAAAAAAAACAGTTATTTTTTTACAAAATACTAAATTATGAAAAATAAACAATCGTCTAAATGTTACAAAAGAATTTTCCCCTAAATTAATTATGTGTTTAATTTTTTTTTTTTTAATGTAGAAAATTGCAAGACATGCCAAAAGATTTCCTACATTTTGATCTACCCCATAGTCACGGGTCTAAGTATTTATTTAAATTTATTGAGGATTTATTTTTGTTCAATAAATAGTTTGAAAATTTGGGGCGAGGTGGAGTAATTTTATCAAAATTGTGAGTCTTTGCATAATCAATGTGTTTTTTTTTTTTGGTTCCAGTAATACTTGAATACAATACGAGTATGTGTTTTGTCAACACAAAAGCAAAATAGAATTTTTTTTTCACTTAATTAAGTATAAATTACTTTTGAATTATTTTATTAATAAAATATTTGAATTAATCATTTGGAATAACCACAAATTAAACTTAATGGCTGAAGAAATTCCGATTTGTACGTGAAAAATTATAATTTGATTTATCATATTTGAAGCCTTATATCGGGGTCTAATTGAGTATCACAAATCAAATTAAAGTTCTTAACTATAGTTCATATTATTGGGAACTTTAGTTTGAAAAACTTGCATATAAGGTACATTATTGCCCAAAATCGAGAAGTACATCTCAATTTGGTTTTAGTTGGAGGATTTGTGCTCTACCCACTGCCCATTCTAGTTTTTAATGTTTCGTTTTGAATCACATTAGCACATAAATGAAGTTGTTCAAGGAAAAAGATATTTTACTGATAAATGTGTGTATATTCAACAATACATATTTATTTATTAGTTGTGTTCTTCAACGGATATTCAGTCGGTTAATATACAATACTAATAACAATAATTTAACATCCGGTGGTTAATTTTAATCGTATTGCTGCTTCAATACCAGTGTATATACATACATACTTATACACATCAACCGGTGTGGGAAGCTCTCCTGCACCTGTAAAATAAAAAAAAAAGAACGACGATCTTCCAAAAATAAAATAAAGGAAATTTGTAATTTCATTCAAACAAGAAAATAACACAACAAGGAATTCATTTAATTATGCTTTTGATTATTAGTGATGGATTGAGGAAGAAAAGGAAAATAAATCCTAGATAATTTTCCAACGACTTATAATTAAAATGAATAGTTCTTGAAAAAAAAAAAGTGATTGAACGGTCTATACATACATGTAATATCTATCAAAAAATATCAGACGTTATATAAATAAATTAATTAATCATTCGTCTACTCCTTTCTCAAAAAATTAACTTACCTCTTCACTAGGTCATTTAATTATTTATCAGCGAAAACATATTAGGGATGTACCAGGGCCACTTTAGCCAAAAGATAGAGCCCCTGGGATGTGGGAGACTTATTGCTCCTCCTGTCATATACAAGTTGACAACTCCTAAACTTGGTGGACTTTTGAGCGTCAGCTAGGTTAGCTATCGTACATAGGAAGAGTTTGAAATTTATTGTAGGGAGGACCAATTTGTATATACTAATTGTATAAAGAGTGTGGACCCCAAAACTTTTAGCAGTATTTAATTACAATTCTATTCCTATTATTATTAATTATAAGATTTTATTAATAAAATGACAGCTGAAGTACAAATTTTACAAGTTTTGTTTTTCTCCCATGTCAAAAAAAAAAAAAGGCAACACGTTTGCGATCACCTCCTCACCAGTTTCAGTGCTCGGAGGCTTCTGAGACCGTTCACATCTCCATGCCAACAACATCAAGAAGTCATTACAGCTCCATTACTGATTTTAAATCCCCTATTTAGTATCAATACAGCCCTAATTAAAACACTGGATCTTTATCATTAAGAGCAATATTTTATATCATATTAGGACTGACAAACAAAATAGACTAACTATTTTTTATTTAAAGTACGTAAATAAAGAAAGCAAATCTAAAGGTGAATCTGTCCTTAAATATCCCTATTTTGGCTGTGATTCTTTTTTATGATTTATTAAGGAGTTACTCCTCTGTGTGATACTATACAAAAAGCCGATAGACAGACTTGTTTATTTCCAATGTTTTTTTTAACAAAAAAAAAATCTTGGGAAATGTCTCTTTTTTTTCTTTTTTTTTTTTTTACACACACAGGTAATTTTTTTTTTTTTTTTGTCGGTATGAATGAATTCCGTGTGGATATTCCTTAAAAACTCTTATTCAAAAAACCATCACGTATTTTAATATGTGACTAACTTGATAGTTTTGAAAAGACATTAGAAAATTTATGCTAGGTGTACATAAAAACAAATGAGTGAGAAATTTAGGATGTAATTTTACGGGTACTAAACAATTATTAATAAAAATTCGTGTAAGGTCTTTAAAAATAAATTTTAGCCTTAATTTTAAATATAAGATTGTATTTTAAGCACATTAGAACAAATAAGTTTGAATTTACTGCCAAATCACTCCCCCCCCCTACCTCATACCTGTCATAAGTTCATATAAATTTGAACAGAGCTTAATGTGTGGTTCATCCTTGTACCGTAATTATGTAACTTTATCTTTGATCCTTTTACTCAAAATTGGGAGTGGCAGATAAAGACTTTCTTTCATTGTCATTTCAGGGAATTGAATTTCTCTAAATAAATTTAGTAGTGGCATGTATTGTCAGACGTGTATTTGTTAGAATTGTTCTTACGATTAAAAAACATCCACAAATGTTTGATATACTACATTAATATTTGAAATGAAGAAACTTTAGGTTAATTTGAAAACAATCATTCCTAAGAATATCTTAAACATTTTTCAGACAGTCAGCCTTTTAATTAATTCAAGCATAATTGTTAAAGTAATTGTTCTTGCAAAACTAACCGTTTAAGTCCATCGATAGAGAACAAATCCCTTTGCACAAGGAGATTTTTATGTGATCAGAAGATTAATCCTATCTAATCAAAAGAAGTTCAGAAATGCATTAAATAATTTCTTAGAAAAATCAATGGGAGTATCATTGAATACAATTTCACAGGTCTTTGATGGGGATGTCATACAAAGATGAAAATATCATGAAATTTTAATTTTTTTCTCTCCAAGATACGTGATTATTAGAAAACATTTCCATAAATTAACATTCCTCCCCCCCCTCACCTTCATGACAAAGAAAAATAGGGATGTTTCAATAAATCACATTAGTAGATCTCAAAAATTGCTATAAGATGGCTAGATTTTTAAAATTGATTAAGTTCCAGATGGATTAGGTATGAGATGACTAGGATAATTGAAGATAAATATATGATCCTTTTAAATGTAATGGTTAATTTATTGAGTACATTATGTAAATAAGAATCTATAGTGCTAGAATTAGGAGAGTTCACCCTTTTTCTTTACCCTAATAAAAAAGGAATTTTATTTGAATAAGCTTTAGATGTTTAGGCATCCATGATGGCCGAGATTAAGAATACTGACGTCACTTGAAAACGCTCTGTTATTATATCGTAACAAATGGTAATAACAATAAGTTTTCTCCCCAATCAAAAAGCAACATTAGTTTTGATTCTAAGAAAATTTGATTGTTTATTCTTCTTTCAAAATGGCCAAATTCTACGATGATAACGTCAGGTGATTTTTTATTTATTACCAAATTAATTTTTGATTTGTTTTTATCTAGCATGCTGGTAGATCATAGTATTTTCAACCATGGTTATTTATGTACATGCCCATAGAATCAATATTTACATAAATAACCATGGTTGAAAATACTATGATCTACCAGCATGCTAGATAAAAACAAATCAAAAATTAATTTGGTCAACTTTTGGGGGAAGTGATATATGGCTTTCATGACACTTTATTAAACTAGCTGCCATCAGGCGTGAGAGGAAAGAAATAAACACAAATCTTACTATACATATACTGCAGGATAATTGGTAGGACTTACTTCTTCATTTTACTCTGAGTCCAACGAGTATTTTATATACAACCATAGATGAAAATCATATTATTCAATTCTTTGATAATAAATAAAAAACTGAAAATAAAAGTGGTCACCCTGACATAGCTGTCATGACGTTTCATAAAATAAGCTGCGAGCAGCTATGAATTTAAGGAAATACACACTAATTCAACTCTGTATCTAGCAATGACATAGGAAGGAATTATACCACTGGCAATCCTCAATTCTACTCCGAGTGCAACTATGACTTATGATTATGACTCCACAATAAATAATGCATATTATTATTTCTCATTTACTCACTAGTGATTACTTTATACTTATACAGCCTCTATTAAAAAAACATAACGGCTTTGGTAAATATAAAAGATCTATCTATGTAGCAACTACGAAAAGCCGGAGTCTTTTGTTATCATATTATTTTCATTTATATAAATAATTGTTGGAATATTATTTTGTATATTATTATAAGGGAAGATCAGTAGCATCATTGGTTATTTACGCCATGTTCTGTTCTGAGAGGCCAAAACCAATAATTAAGTAAGAATATTGTTGAAATAAACGTCACATATAAATTTCCACCTTCATCACGCCTTTTCATTCTTTAAAAATTGAAACCCCAGTTCCACTAGTTGTTTTCATATCGAGGTGAAACAGATCATTATTGATATTTATTATGGGTTATTGTTGGATGACTAACTTTGCCCTTGTGTTGGTTTTTATATTCATAAAATATCCGGTTTTATGGGCGAGCAAGTGGAAAATTGATTAAAAATAGAAATTAAAAACCTAAATGGAAAAACAAAAATAAAAATTGTTTTAATCAGAACACAATAATTTCTAACAATACCGGGTCCATACAAAGGGCACTGATTGGACCTTCTGCCCTATTTTTTAGAAAATCAAAATATGATCACTCTAGATTATTGGGAATATAGAAAGATTCAAGTTACAATTGAACTTTTTATCAAATTGGAAAGATGAAAAAAATCTGCATCTCATGGACTATTTCTGGAGCAATTTTTCATGAGAAACAAACTTTTTAATAATTATTTCAATGAATGACGTTTTATTGCAAAACAGTTAGACCTTTTATGTAGAAAAGGTCAAAAAATAATTAATTTTTAAAGCTTTTTAAATTATAACCAGCGCAAGGCCCTCAGTCAAGATTTTCGCCTGGGGCAAATTCACTTTATTCCCCTTAAGACCAACCAGGGTGAATTAACATAACCAACAAAAGGGCTGCTGTTTGTGTCCATGAAGAGTGGAGACAAAATGATCATCGTTATTCATTTTAGAGTGTTGCAACTACCTAAACAAAGATTGAAACTAAAGTAAAGATTTTGTCTAAGGAGAAAGATTTTAAAAAAAATCAAAATTAATATCTCTGCATCTCACGCACTATTTTGCAACTCATTTTTAAAACAATTTGTCTTGTGAAACAAATGTATTTTTCTATTATTTAAAAAATGCGTCAGTCTAATTGACAAGGACCTTGAACTCAATTCCTAGAGGAGGCAATTCTTTAGAAAATAAAATAATAAACATGAAAAATGATGTCATAAAAAATTTTTTCTTTGAAGAGAAAAGTTCATTTTTCATTTATTTAACATATTCATTTATGCAAATAAGATTATACGAATAATAAAAAATATATACATGGTTTTATCTTCCGGGATCCCGTTTTACCGGGTTTTTCGTATTTTATTATTTCATAATATGAGCTAAACTAAATTATATATCATTCACTAAATTAAACGTTGAATAGATATTAAATGATGATTAATTTATCACTCGGTTTTGTAGTTTTTACGATCTATGCTTTGCAAATGATGCAGTATATGTTTGATAAACAACATTTCTGTTTACAGAGATCATAATATAAACTATAGGGTTTTGATTTTTTTTTAATAAGAAGAAATATATAAGACCCAGTGGTCTATTAAAATCTAGACACTTTGATTTTTAAACTTCTAGAAGATATAATTTATTAATTAACAGTGGAATCTCAACAAAATTAATACTATAAATAGATGTGTATTTATGCTCTCTTGATCATTCATGTAGCCGCCCTTAGCGGCAATTATTGCTTCCAGAGGGGTGCAGAAGATCTGGCACCCACTGTAGATATAGTCCTATTTCATGGTGTCCCAGTGCTGGCTGACAGTGGCTTTGAGAGTCTGGAGGTTTGGATGACGGATACTTCAGGTCTTTTTCGTCCCACATGTACCCAAAATATTTAGTCGACTGGGTTGGTATCAGGGCTGTAGGGGTTCCAAACGTGTCAAAAAAAGAGTTCAAGAGAGTCTTTCTACGAAAGAAATGGGGTTCTTTCATTGCTATATACACCCACTTTTTTGGAACCCGGAATTATCTTGCTTGGAGATCGGCCGGGGCTGTTTTCTTTAACTCCTCCCGGTCCAGTTTGGCCTTTTTGACAGAGCCCGTCTTCCTCTCCAACTTATTGGACTTGCTGACAGCATAGAAAGTGGTCCTGGAGACGCCCAACTGCTTGGAGTGAGGTAATGGAAATTCTTAGAATCACGTTCATGTGTCACTTTCTCGACTTGTACGTAAGCTAAGGAGCTCAAATTCGTTTTGTATTGTAATTAATTGTTTATGGTTTAATATAACGAAATATGAATTCATTTCAATCACTCAAACTTCATTAATTATTGAATTAGTTAGTGTTCTGATTTCAATGGAGCACCCGGTAAGAACACTAATATCTTGCAGGTAACCAAGATATATTTTTGTTTTAAATGTAAAGAGTAGCAAAAACAACCAAAAACAAAAGACAACTCAATACCAAATTGTGATATATCTAAATAATACTTTTTGCAGTATTTTTAATTCAATATGTTGTCCTCCTTTGTAATAAATAACTGCCTTGACACGCAGGCGAACAGATTGGTAGCTCTTCAAGATGAAGTTGTATTCCTAGCATACCCCACTGTCATGATGGGAGCTTGGTGCGATTTTAAATTTAGATAAAAGGCGTGGTAGATATTCTTCTCCAATACACACCAAATTGCAAAGTCCATAGTGTTGAGGTCAAGGCTGAAGGAGGGCTACACGGAGACAGGCCAGAAGTCAGTGTTCTGCAGTATTGTCCCTTCTTGGCTTGCCTTTTTTTTGTTGCTTAACAAAAAAAATGGTTTTAGCTGTCGTTTGATGATGTAATGAAACCTCGTTTATAAGAAAAACGTGGGTAAAATCAAAAATAAATAGTATTACAAGTTTTGGGTCCTTTCTTTCACGGGAAATGATACATTCTAATATTTACGTAACATGACGTTTCTTTTTTCTTTAAATGCAAAATTATATATGTTATGTGTTTTTCTTATAAATCGTGCATCCTGTCCCAATGAATTTATGAAGTATTGGAAAACAGGAAGTAAAGTTGTGTAATATACTTTTTACATCTAAGGTATATAAGCAGTACTAGAACAATGTTTGTACATATATACTTGACCGAATGGAAAGGATGGGAGAAAAAAAAAGTACATTACACATTTAGTTCTATGTACCGTGTATATATACAAGTTACGAAACTGAAGGCTTAAAGACACAATCAAAACCATATGAACCATATACATATTTTTTACGCACGAATAAATGAAATTATCCATCGTGAGCTGTTATTTCCTCCGGGTTTGTCTCTCTAAATATAATTTATAGTTTTAATGTACATTCTAGGGAAGACCAGTTGCAATAGCTACTGTCGCAAAATTTACATTATAAATATTCAATATACTTCAGATTACTGTGGCCAAAAATCCTTCCTTTGTTGGTCAACTTTTCTTAGAGATATTGGATAAAAACCAAAAGTAATTTTCCTATTAGCAAAATTCTAATTATAATGCAGTGAGTTTTTCATTGTTTCTGCGGTCAACTATATAATTTTTGATAATTATTGATTATTTTCCTATCAGTAATTATAATTTATCGAGGATCAAAACTTACTCATTAAGACTCTACAAAATCCACAAATAACGATATGGGGAGAAGGGGTATGAGGCAAAGCTCTACTTTGTCCGTTACTGTACCCAAAATCGACCTATTGTAAAGCTTAGTACAAAGGAATCCTCTGCAACAAGCGTACTGTTTATTCTTCAGAATTATGTCACAACCTCCTTTACGTCATTCCAAATGTTGTCTGCAGAAACGTTGAATTTTTTGACATGAGCTCGCATGGATTACTTTGAGTTGTTCTGAGCAGCCTCCTTAATGTCTGGCACCACTTCCAGGCTTCCTCTCGGTAACAATGCCATCATTAATACCTTACTTGACGTTATAAATAGTCTTCCTGCTTGCCTATGTCAAGTTTTGGATCTGTGCTGGTGTGTGTACAAGGCAAAGTAGAGCAGATATCTCGACTATTATCTCTCTTTATGAGGCCTTTTATCGAATTCTTGTGCTATTTTTTTTTATTGAGGAGGGCGTCGTTTTACACAGCTTATCAGCTGATGTGAGGATTTATCAATTTATCTCATGTGTTTTTCTTCTTCTTTATAAGTGTCCGGATTTCAACTACGGTACCGGGCCAAACATTATTATTTAATTATTTCTATTATTTAAACTACTTTTGATAAGTTAAGAGATGTTATTTTTTTTAACAATTTCCCTCTGGGCAATGGTGTAAAACACATAATTAGCTGCCGATTGCTAAGAAAAACATTATCGTAGTCCCCAACCTGAGCACAACGTACGAGAAGAGGATTGAGATAGCTTGCTTCTCTGCGCAGTATTGTCTCTTGCATGGAAGACATTGTAAATTGTCTTCCTCATGGTCCCAGTCAGCTCCCCGATGGCCTAATGAGACAATTCCATGCATTCCGTGCAGAGGAACGCAGCTATATAGAGATGAGTAAATAATAATGGTTGGTCTGATATATATATACTTCATAGCAAGTATGTTTTTATGCTAGGATAGGCCTTTAAACAGGGCAGTGAGAGTGAACTTATCCTATCTAAAATATTTAATAATTATCGAAGTTATAAATCTGATTATGTCATAAATTTCATTAAAGTCTTAAAAGTGAATTATAATACAAACACATTGAAAGGTGCAGTTATTTATTCCTCAAAACATATTATTTATTTAAACTTTTGCAAACAGGAATAGTAATGTAATGTAATTTTTGGAAAAGCAACAGACTGATACAAAAATAGCAGACACATGTTTGTATACTGTGGTAAACCACAGTAGAGTGTCTAACTGAGTCCGGTAATTAAGACAAAAGTTTATTTTGCTCACCGTCTTCCCTAGGTTGGACTTAGTAGTAATGGGTTTTATGAAAGAAAATAATCACAAAGTCGTTAGATGAGCCACTGAATAAGTATATTTTGCATAAGTGTGCACTTTTTGAATAAATACGATTATGTAGAAATAATACAAAAGATATTTAATCTACATAAATATATCAGTGCATTGTTCCATTAAAACCCCTGCAATGTTAATAGGAATTTCTCCATTGTTTCATTCCCTCCATATGTCACAACTCTCCAACTTGATAAATCACACACTATAATATATCATGAAGCATGATTTATTTTAAAAAAACGGTTATATTGATGTTTAAATATTATACTCTCATTAATCGAGGATTCATTTCTAAATAAATAAGTATTAATTCGTATATTGTAACTTCTACCCGGATGTGCTAATTGAGAAAATTATGTCTTTTCTAGTCAATTATCTCTTTTGTAGATTAAGTTTCGAAATTTTGTTTAGTATAATGGATAGCCGTAATCAGTGCCTTACAAGGAAGTGTCATATATTTATATACAATATGGGGATTTTAAATTCAAAAAAATTGAAGGATATCGTATATTGCAATTATTTTTCCAAAATATACTTAAGAATTTGCACATCTTTTGTTTTTACATGACATGGTTCATTATGGTAAAGTCAATCATTCAAGTCAACCACCTCCAGCTTCAACCACAGCCTCAAACCAACCCATGAACCTGGCACAAGCCTTGATGAGGAACTCCTCGTATGTGTTAGTAAATACCTCGAAAAGGCATTTATTTAATATATTATACATATAATATAATATAGTAATAAAAAAGGCGGGGAAACCCCTCAATGACGTCACAAGTGATCATTTTTCCTTCTTTAAGGACCGACAAGTGGAATTGGACTCGACTGAGGTACAGAGTCCTAAAGAAGGACAACCACAACACTAGTGATATAAAACAATTTGAATTTGGTTTCTGTTTTAATAATCAAAAGATTAAATATTTATAATTACATACATGAATTTTTTGAGACAAAAACACTTCACAAAACTACGCAAATCGAGGATTTTAAAAGTAATTTATCAAATATGATACGTATGGTGTTATAAGTTTAAAAAGCCCTCCAATTTTGGGCATACATCCTTTAAACTGCGTCATTTTATCTGTAAATTGAAAAAATATACATTATCTCCCAAGTCTAAAAATATATCCACTCCCATTGGGTGACATATGTCCAATGCCAACTGCCCTCATAATCATATGTGCTTGAACGTAATTTCGAAAGACAAGAGTAGAAGAACAAAACGTCGAACAGACAACACGTAAAACTATTTTTTTTAAATTTGAAGATATGGAATCCTTACTACTGGTCGGAATTTTAAATTTGGAAAATTTGATGATAATGTATATTTAAATTTATTTCCCAAAATTAAATCAGGGATTTAGTAATCTTTTGATCTTTCAAGTAGAGGTCCGTTATAGTGAAGTTAATCAATAAAATTAAAATACTCCATCTTCAACCACAGCGTTTAAGATACCCCACACATAGTAGTTCAAGGGGTTCAGATCCGGTGAGGCCCACATTTCCTTAGCTCAAAGCATAAAAGTATTAAAAATGTGGTTTTCCTAAATAGATCCAATTCCAATAACACGATTTGGACAAATAGCAAAATTTTAAAATTCTAGCATAACACCAGATTTGTTAACATCCATTTAAGCTCTCAAGCATAATTATCTATGGAGATATTTTCATCCTTTGGCGTGTACTTGGCACGGAGGTACACAATAATGTCCGCACGGGGTTCGTATTCGGAGGGAATGTGAAGGATTTCATATTTCTTCATATATTATTTTGTTAGTTAAATCTGATGTATAGACTTTTATAAACATATATATCATAGTTGCCAAGATATTGAGAGTGTAACTTCCCCACCCTGTATATGATTTATCTTCAGGGGTTATCACAAATAAATAAGGAGTGACTGACCAATAACTTTTTGGTGGTTTGGCGTACCTACTATGAATTACTATCATATCTACCTATATAATCACACAGGGAAAGAGGTGTTTAAAGAGTAATCACTATTGGACATATTCATATCTACGTACGTATTTCCGGGCCCTGAGGGTAATTACGGAAGGATGGAAATTTATATATGTTCTTTTTTTTTTAGTAGATAACCTTGTTGGGAAATTACGATCTTAATTGATCGTCAATAGTAATTATTTGAAGTGAGACCAGGTGAAGGTTTCAAGATGATGATTGGGAAAGAAAATAGCGACTTTTAAAGCCATTAAAAGTTTGTTAAAATAAAAACAATCTTGAACAAAAATATATAATAGGCCAAAATGTACAATATATTTTTTTTTACATGAGATTATTTGAGTATTGGATCTGATTTTCTAATCCGTCCGATTTTTTTACGTTCAACAGTTCTAACGACCAATTAGTTGCTCCTCCCGTCATCCAGCCCTATATATCTTTTTGATGAGAATAAAAACAAAGAAAATAATTAATGATAGCTTTATTAAGACTGGACAAATGGGATTGCAGTCTCTTTCGTTTTTTTTTTAAACTTATCCAATATACATTTCATGGACATATTATTTCAGCCAATACTAAACATCGTATTCAGATTTCTAGAAAGATTTAAGATACATAAAAATATTTTTGTTCTCTTTTAGGACTGAAAATTTAAGTCCCGTTCAGTTCAGCCTCAGTTTGGTACAATTCCAACAAGGTCCGGTCCAGCTCAGTCATGCATATCAATCCTAAAACTAATAAATTTCAGTTTTTTATGCCGTTACTCAACTTTACTTTTTATTTTTTTTAAATCAGTTTTATGTGGAAACAGTTCGAAGTACTTAAGAATGTCAACTATACCTTAAAATCTTCAGTTAATTTAAGAAATTTAATTTGATTCTATAAAATATAACACTTTCTAATCATTTCATAATGACGAGGAATTTTGACTATTTTAAGTGCAATTTGCAATGTCTTTTAGTTATTAGTCCCAAATAATTTGTTAATAGAAATTGCACGATAATTATTTGAAAAATACAGAGTATATATTTTAGGCTCAATTCGTTTTTTTGAGCCTAATATTAACAAGCCTCATATGCAGTGACTATTGCACAACCTGGGACAATATTACATTGGGTCTTTGAACTAAGGACTTTAGTAAATTACTTTTAACGAAAAAAATTTGAGATTAGGACTGATTCCACGAAAATGGGGAATCAAGATTACTTTTCCACCGATTTCAAATTCCAGTTACAATTCCAGGCTTCACTCATATAATTTATAGTCAAATGTTTATTCTAAAGATAGATTAAAGCTATTATTTAGAACAGGGCTACTTATTTATTATAAGCCAATATCTGACCATGCAAGTTATATTGTATGCACACGTTCGATAAATCTGCCAACGGGACCTTAATATTGTACATAAATATTTGATTTTTACAGGGCTTCAGAATGTCTGGATTCGGACCATGGATTGGCAGTTGAGTAGCTTTAATGTAGACAATTATGTTGTTTAGTGATGTATTTTACTAATTAAACGTACCTGCTTCGTGTATTGCAATTGTCTTTTTTTCCTATAGTATCTCACAACCTTTCCTCCAAAAACAGACATACAAAACCATTTGGTAGCAGTTCACCAATTCTTGTCATCTATTTAACTATTATTTAATCATTGTATGGAATGGATCACATTTAATAGCTAATTCGAATTCAACCAATCATCAAAGTTACCAACACTGATAGGAGGAAAGGAAGCAGTTAAAACATAAACTGACAGTAAAATACAATATATATTTTTGTTTGAATGTTGTACACCGTGTGCATTGACGTCATTTTTGCATAATTTAGTGAAATTAAAATAATTGTGTAATGAATACTTCTGACATTGGAATCGTTTTATGAATCTTTTTTCGAGAATTTACTCAAAAAAACGGTAATCCTTTCAGTCCTAATTGAGACATGTTTTTGGACACTTTTATGCACAGAAGTTCATTTACATAACATGTTCATGTCGTCTGTAATATGATAGGCACTCATAAAATGGAATGAAGGAAGATGTATAAAAATACTTATTTCAGAAATATCTTTCATTTCATTGTCTTCATAAACAAAACAAAAAGGGGGAAGGGGTTGGCCACTCCATTCAATCCATGGAAGTACAAAGAAGAAGATTCTTTTGAATATAACGCATTTAATTAAAAAATAAGTATCCATGTATTTAAGTACATACTCACTCGCTCACTCAATGAATGATACTACTCTATTAAATGCCGTTATTAAAATAGCCCTTTGTTAAAATCAACAACTAAAGCCTCTGATTACCAATACCTTCAACTTTACTTAGCAAATATTCATCCTCAAAAATTGGAAGCACACCCACCTTCAAAATGATAATGATTAACTCCTACAAAACACTGAATCATTGACTAATTAAAGGTACTTACACCAAAAAAAAAAGTAACAAATTATAAAAGGTTTTATGAGTTAATGTTGTGGGACATAATCATATTCAATTAAATTTATTTTCTTGCTCATTTTGGAATGGGACATGAGTAGATATGAAAATCAGGTGCACTTTTTTACCTCCCCCGTCTTTTTTTTAACAATAACAATTTGCACGGACAACTTTTAGAAACTTTCTACTAGATATATCCAATATTGCCTTTAATCACAAAGTCCAAGCGAAGACCGAAGGTGGAGAACGCACAGGGGGAGCCAGTTTTGGGGTACGCTTTTTGGGCTTGTCGGTACCGAACGGAGCCTGCTTGATATACCTTCAACCTTGCAAATGTTTTGTTATGTTATACACTTTACTTTTGTTGTACTTTATGACGCAAATAACATTTTTCCCAGTGTTTCCGACCGAGTACAAATTGTTGACCAGTTTTCGTTACGTCTCCTGAACCTTCATTTGAAGACTGAGAGCAAATTATATTTAATAAATGTGTTATATAGAAACTATGACTGACAAAGAAATACAACGGTCAGTTGAAAAACGCTGCGTAAAGAATTTACAGATAAGACAAACTTGTGAAAATACTTGTAACCATCTCTGTACACATCAAACTTTTGGGTGTTAAATTACTTAGTACATAAAATATAATGTTGTGGTTAACAAGATTACATTATTTCTATTTTGTTAATTGGTTCATTAAATTTGCTCACAGTTTGTAATAGATTTAGATATCCCTACCCTAATTCAGAAATGTTAAAAGAGCTCCAAAGAGTATAAAAGTAATAGAAAAAAGTTCAGGAACAACTTTGTTTGACTCCAGAAGCAGCTACGTATAATTGCACCTCTAACGCCCAGGCCTTCCTGAGATACAACTTTCACAGGAGTGCCCAGTCTCTAGAGGCTTCCATCAAGAAGAAGAGGACCAAACTCGAGTCTTACTTTACATAATCAAGGGGTGCAAGTGATTTAGGCCACGTATTGAGGCAATTATTAGAGCTGAGGGCTCACATATTGAATAAAAGTTATGCTGAGCACTATTTTCAGACGATTTTATTTTATAAATGTCCCCACAAAACCTTTTACTATTAAAAATAATTATGTGTCTGGCAGTAGATAAGATCAACTCTGTATTTAATAGATGAATTAATGAGTTCTGATGACAGTTTAAAAAATATGAAAGAGTGTTTGAACATTTTATGTTCAAGGAATTACTATAAACGAAACATATAGGTCCATGCAGTCAATACTTATTGTCTTAGAAACTAAAGAAATACCCCCATTAATCGGTTATCAATTTTTTAAATCTTCAAATCGGTAATGTCCAACCCCCTCCCCACCCAAAAAATCCATATCGTTCTTAACCTAGTACTAAATACAAACTATTACATAATTGAAATTACTCCAAAAGCACTTTATATATTTTAAAACCTTCAGTTCGATGACTCTTTGTAATTCCTCTTGTAAATTGTAAAATGATAATATGTTGTGTACATATTAACTTAATTTTTCTGTGAGAAATTTTTTGTGTTCAAATACACAGCATTTTCCGTTCTTGCGTGCAAAGGTGCTTTATATTTTATATACTTATAAAGCTTCGTTTTTCCTCTGCCCCAATTATAAATATAAAAAGTACCACTACATTCATAGGAATACACGGAATACGAACATAGTGGAGACTTCAATCAGGAAATAACATATCCCATTAGGGTAAGCCTTGGATGGACAGGCGGCTTAATGCAATGGCTTAATTATGATTATTCAAAAGGATATATTACATATGTGGAGTGGGAAGATAAAATCAATCTTAAACCAGAAAAAAAAGATGGCAAAATCCTAATTTGTTATGATGCTCCATATATATTTTCTGTACATGTTGTAACTTGTACAAGCAAATTGTACTAGTTGCAACTATAATATGAGATACAGGTTTTACAGTACTTGGGATGGGAATAATGCGATAATTTAATGTTCCGTAGATGATCGATATACACATTACTCCTTGACATACTTTGCGGAACGTAAAAGGTAAAATTTTTAAGTGGATACAGTTCTTTCTTTAAATCATTTACAATGTTTCAGATTGTTGTTACTGGATGATAATATTTGCACTTTGATTCGCAGACTTATTTTTTGCACTATATGTCCTTAATTTTTGAACAGTGAAAACATAAGGTTCGTTATTGTTCATAATGAGAAATCATATTGATAGATCATTTTAAATTTTCATAATCGGTGTAAGTAAAAAGGATTTTATGTTTATCAAAATTTTTACAATATTATACAATCTAAATCTAAGTTTTAATAAACTAAACAACAACAAAAAAAATGAACAAATCAGTAAAATAGACTAAATCTATTGTATCCAAACAATGGGAACCAAATATCCCAATCTCACTGGAGACTACTCTTAACTTTACTAGAGATGAAAAAAAACTCTTAGGTATGACAAAGGTTACCATGTGATTTACTTCAAGAGTGACACAATAAATGTTTGTCAAATGTGTAAAGGAACAGACCTCATTCAAGGAGAACTTATTACAGATTAAGATATGTCAAATAAGGGTTCATACTACCCAAAATTAACTTGATTTTTTGTCATAAAAATATTAAAAAAATATTTATGCGGATATGTTATAGTTTTATAACAATAAATAATCAAAAGTCAAGCTATAGAAAATATCCCTTATATGTCCATGTGTTCCTCAAAGTACGTGAACATAGGGCCCATATGTGGGAGTTGAAATTGATTAAAAGTCTTGAATAATTTTGTTTCACCTCAAAAGAATGTCATATGGTAAAATTTATAGTTTTAGGAGGGTTGTGCTAGAATTGATTAAGGGTGTGTAATTTTTTCCTATTTCATTACAATATTAGTATTCAATGGTACATTATAAAGTTCAAATGTCCACAGTTATATTACTCATAAATGGTATTAATATATAGTTGGTATTTAGAATTATCATTGTTGTAATTAAATATTTTATTTTGAAATGACGTAATTGCAACTCGTACAAATAGCTTATACAAGTTGCAACTTGTACATAACATATACATACAAGCAAATATTTTGTAGGCATATCTGAGTCAATGATTGCCTTATTATTCAAATTTGTTGGATGACTTTAGATAATCAAGTATTTTTGCTCTAGTTGAGAGCCTTTATTTGATTTAAGAGGCTGATATTAACTCCAATATGTCCCGATTCAAATAAAATAAAATATATTTGGCGACCGTTAGAGCAACAGCAAGCTAAAATAATTACACTTAATGTTAAGGATGAATAAGAAATATATTCTTCGACAAATGATCGTCAATTTCTATAAACAAATTGTTTTTATTACCCTTTGAAGGACAAGAATATTGCACTTAAGATGGACAAAATAGATCGTCACAATAAATAAATAAGAAATCGATATATTTTATTTGAAAGGCCACATTGGAGTCAATATAAGTATCTTTCATCAGGTTTTAGATTATAGTCAAAATGATAGGTTATCTTAACTCATCCCACAAATTTGAATATGAAGCCTATTGACTCAAATATGTCTATGAATTATAAACCTATATTTATATATAAAGTTAAAAAAATAAATTAGTATTTTTTCCTTGACTTTTTTTTGTTTTAGAATATATTTAAGTTGATGCACCACATGTATGAACAATAATTCGAAACTCTTTTTTTTTCCTTCCGGACTACTGATATAATAAGACTTTCACTCATTTTGCGGATTTTTGCAACCAATAATTTGGCTGCTTTTAGCATAATTGCACCATAGATAAGTAGTCATTCATAAATAAATAAAAAAGTGAAAAGTTGATTTATTCAAAAATTTCTTCACTTTTGTCATGTGAGAAATATTTTACAAAAAAAAAGCATTTCCAATCTGATATTTTCAGCAAAAATAACAATAACCATATATATTTATTTATTTTTTTGTTATTTATTGTTTTACACAATGGAATTTGCAAGGAAGGAAGTAATGATGACTTCATCCCACATCTTTTGCAATTCCTGTAAAATGCCTATTGATGATAAATACACGTACAAGAGATTTGCATATTTTAATGGATTTCATGCCATTTGAAAATAATTATTATTAATCAATTTATTCGCCTACATCAAAATATTTTTCGCGTATACCTGTAAGAAGAATTTTACATTAATGAGTTATGGAAGACCTCCCCTAATCATGATTTAATTAAAACCTTATAAACATAGGCTAAAGAATTCGGGTTGGGGAAATGCATAAAAAAAGAAGGGAAATTAATTTACTATAGAAGACAATATTTTTTTAATATTTTAAAAAAGGTAGAAATGAAAAAAAAAAATCAAGAATTGTATTTTCTTAACAAAAAAGTGATAAAAAAATTGTAATGTATTTTATTCAAAAAACCCTCCATCAAAAAGGTCATCCAAAAAAATATGTGTTTTTGATGTTCTAAACAGAAATTCTTATTAAATTTGATATAAAATGTAGGCTGAATGCCATATTCATAGAAAAATTAATAAAAAAAGTATACTTTTTTGAAATGATCATCAAAAAGATGTCTCTTGTTTAAAATAGTCCTCATTAATCAACTGTATCATTAAAAATAAAAAGATTAAAAAAAGGACTATTTTTTCATCACAATACCGAATTTTGGTTTAAATAGCAATCAATATTCGGAGAAAATTGAAGTTATCCCCTAAAAAAATATAAATCTTCTACGTTAGTAATTCCATTTGGCGATTCATTTGGTAAATTGGGTCGTTATCAAGATATATCTCACTATAATAAAAAATGTTTTAAAAAAGTCATTAAAATTATAAACCCAATATTCGGGTTAAATTCTCTACCCCCCTTAAAAAAATATGTCTATGTACTTTGCAATAATAAAAAGATTTACAATCACGGTTATATATCTATGTTAATAAATAATTCATTATTTATGAAGCAATTCATGATATTGAAGCAAATATATATATTATTTTTATTTAAGTCCCAAATTATTATTGAATTAGTTAATAATGTTTGGACAAAATTCAAGTTGTTCCTGTAAAAGATTAAAATCTTCTCTATCAGTGATTCATAAAAAAAAGGATAGCAATGTAATGTCAAGGGCTGGGCGAGGTTGTCAGGGTCATCAACATCTATCTTCGTAATAGAAATGGTCTTCAAGAAGTGTCTTTTTATATAAAAGTCATCAATAAATATCTTTTTTAATGGTCATAAAAAAATTATAAACCCAAATATTCGGACAAAATTAATTGCTTCCCACGCCAAAAAAAAAATATGTCTAGGGTCTCCGCAGTGATAAAAAGACTAGAAAGGACAATGATTATTAATTATTATTTATGGAACATTTAAATAATCTAATTTACCTATTGAGAATATTGAATCAAACAGGACATTGTATACTGGATTGTAACTAGAATTGGTTAATCCAAATCTTATAAAGTGAAAATGGAGCCTTGATTATTGCATGACTATAATTAGTATGAAACTTCTTCATTATTACTCTTGTGACCTGATTCTACAGAGAGTTGAGCGCATCTCATTAAGACTTACCTTGAAATATAGGTAAGGATTTACTAATGCATTCGAGTAATTAAAATTTCTTCTTAGAAATGTAAAAAAATAATATTTTCCCAAAAATTAACCCTGTAAAGTCATATTTAACTTAATATATCCATGCCACATATTTGCATATTATATAGGTAGCAAAATTTATGCAACGTATACAGGTGAGTGTCCTGTTATTGAGGTTAATTTATTTTGGCTTTGTTTTACTAGAGGTAAAACTCTGGATCTCTCATGCAAATTTTTTTTTTAATGTTCCTATAATTGGTCAGATGGAGATGCAGTTATTAAATACAAGTCAACATTATAAGTACAATACAAAAATCTATCCGACCTAGGAATTGTCTTTGAAGTCTATATACATTAAGATAAGGTATGTATAGACAGCGTGAGCCATCTGTGCCACGAAAATGATTTTTGTTAAACGCAATTCCAACCAGTTATGAAATTAAAAAAATAAATCCAGATTCTGATAGTTTGATGGATTCTAATTTATTTTGGTGAATAAAATCACATCTGTCATCAATTGCAATCTATATACGAGGACAAAAGAGCAAGTAGGCCTTCGCCACTTGGTCCCTTGGCAAATCCTAGAGTTCCTTCTTGATCTGACTGATTTTTCTTTGGTTATATGAGGTTCAAATTTTTATTTTCGTACCATACACAAAAAAAAACCATCAGATTCAAATCCAGCAAGTTTAAAGGCCAAAAGTCAGGTCGTCAAAATTGTCTTGGAGCCATTTGATACTTTTTTTTTTGTTTTTATATTAATAAACATTTAATGTTTATTAATATAAAAACAAAGGGAATATCAATTATTATCAAAAATAAATATTGACAACTTTTAAATATAATTTATTTATATATTAAGGCGAAATATCCTTGAGGCAAAATGGGTGTAAGGCGGAAGTATTGTTTTACCGCAAAGTAAAGAGATTTAAGATCAGATTGAAGAGGGTGGCCAAAAGATTTCGTAGCAGAAAGTAAATAAAATGCTCTATTAACTATTTTTGAAATGCATATACTGCCTGAACTGGGGCCCATCCTCCTATAGACGTTAAAGTTAATTGGACTTTAATTCTGGGCCACCCTGTATAAGCTATGTATATTTTATGATTGTCATTAATTAAACTACCTAGTTGGTCAGTTGAAAGGCATTTATACTATACTCCAACTTGGGAACCCAGTTCATTCCTTTGTAAATATAAAAAACTTACAAATATTGAATGTATTGAGTACATTTGAAAGGATTTGATGACGTCAGAACAGCCTTTGGGATGGACATATTATTTTTCATTATTCTCAATGTCTGTAACTACAAAGTTTGTTCTATTTAATTAAAAGTCATTTGTAATTATATAAAGATGTTATGGATATCAAAAATCTACCCTCAGGACAAGCTGTTGTAATTTTATTAAAGGTACAAAGCAAGTACATTTGACGCTATCTACTTGTGTGTATATATTTCCTGATTGCAATATAGGGAGACATCAGCAAGTCCTGCAAAACTTTTTGGTTTTAGCTTAATTACTCCGAGATGGCTTCACACAGACTCATTCAATTATTACAGAAGATATTTGCTATTTTTAGAATACATTTACAATTAACTAGGTGCATTGGTATTGGAATTGGCTCCATACTGGCGAATCAACCGATACATATGCATAATTATTTATATGGATAATATACAAGGTGGTACCTTTAGCGGTCTTGCAGTTCTAGTGGTTCAAGAACCAGTACCAAAACTGTAATATATTGCTTATCAGTCCTGTTTCTTAGCTTTAATCAATAGGTCAATTTTCTGAGGTTTTTTTTGGTGCAATTGCACAAAGCCGTTTTCCAATGATTTTTATATGTTGCCAGGCTGATAAAGTTGTATATGAGTTCCAAAGGGCTTTTTATGGTTCTGAAAAAAGGATTTTAGACACCTGACAGCGTAAATACAAGAGGGAAGGGGTGGGGTAGATTATGAGTCTGCAGGTTCGCTACTAAGCTTATCAGGTCCCTATAATATAATAGCTACAATATTTCTTAAACCAAGGGTTTCCAAACTTCACTATGCAAAGCTCCGCCGTACACTAATACATTTTAAACTGAAGCCCCCTTTATACAAGTTTTCAGGGCCCTGTTGGATCTACGCACTATGTGTATAAGGTAACTGCGGCTTAGAAGGCTTAATCTACAATATTAAGCTTTAAATTATAATAACTTTTTTTTCCTTTTTGAGTTGTGTTCGATTGAAAATATAAGAAGATGGTTAAAATTCATTTTTATTTTTAACCTTATACCAAAGCAATATAATTTTATTTTCATTAACAAATTCATAAAGAAAACAAGTTTCACCATTGTATTTTGGATTCTTAGAAAAATGCCTTGAGTAAAAAAAAAAAAAAGAAGTGTATTATACCCCTCGTGGAATTTTCCTTGGGGTAATTTTACATCTCTGCCAAGTTTCCTTCGGGCAATTTTACATCTCCGCCAAGTTTCCTTCGGGCAATTTTCTTCCTTGTGCAACACTCCTTTAATGCAAATTTAGCATTGGGCAATTTTTCTTAGCATCCTGCTTTATAATAGGCTTTATAAAAAAAATCCATTATCCTGCTTTAATAATGTGTATAACACGTTGTATCAGTGCGATCCGTTTACACTAGATGGTATTAGAAAGATAAAATTTCGTTTAAAAACTTTATTGTACATTTTTTTACTCTTTGACTCAATATTTTTTGGGTGAGCGTCAAAGATAAGGGGCGTCCACAGGATTACATTGGAGGGGAGGGGGGAGGCTTGATTTATGAAAAAATTTCCAAAATTCAAATTTTTTCTCAACTACATAATTTTCTCCAGTGACCTATTTTTTGAGAAAAGAGATCCCCCCAAAAAATATTTACTTCTATTTTTCTATAAAAAAAATCATCTTCACGAAAAAAATTTTAGTGCATACCAAAAATTCGTTGATTTGGGAGCTACAGCTCCCCCCTCCTCTGTGAATGCTCCTGAATATGGACACCAGAAAAGACGAACTACACCATATTTTACAGTTTTTCTTGGAACAAAGCGAAAACTGCGAAACCCCAAGCTAGGTGGCTGAAATGTGAACAGTGTTAATGGTCTTGATACTGTAAGAGCCACTCACTCGCCACTTTGGTTTTGTCAATTCTATTCCAGTAATTTCGAAGTCACATTTGTACCACGCTCTGGAAGGCCAATTGTCGAAAATGTGGATAAATAATGTAAACCGTCGAGTCTGACCGTCATGTAAGCACTGTTTTGATATCCCAGAAGATCAACATTTAAAAATCCATACAAAATAATTGATTTTTATTACTGCACCTGTTCCGTGTTGCACTTATCTTCTTTCTCCCCAATATTTAATTTATTCTAGAGAAGATGGGTTATTTATCAAATCTATAAATATTATTTGTTATGGTCCTCTTTTTGAGTCACCAGAGTAGGTAGAGTGGTATGTGAGACCATCAGTCATCATATCCCAATTCTGCTTCTGAAAGACATTCATTTTATGCATGCGTACAAAGATATTTATTGTGTATTTCAAGGTATGCATACACAGTGTTTTACTCCATAATCAATCTATTCACATTCAAAAAGATCCTTCTAGACATATGCTTATATGTACACTGTTGATTTATGTATGAGTATGTTCATCCGTGATCCCCCAATCAATGGGAGGGTAAACAGTTGTAAAATTGTCTCTTTTTTTTCTTATTCTTGTTTTCTTTTTAGGTTTTTTGCAATTTGTTTGGATGTACTTAAAATATCTAAAAAAAAATTATAAATAGTATACAGTTTATGATCGAATAATATATAATGTACTCACGTAACTCAAATGCAATATATTTTTTGTTTTTTACTGAATGGCTTGAGCTGATTTTAGATATGTAACCTTTTTGGAAGACTACTTTGGACATAGTATCATTTTTACCTCTACTAATTTGTCTCTAAATTGAGCATGATATACATTTGTACTCATCAAAGAATTAATTATATTTCATTATATTTTCATCGGAAAAGTAGCAATTTCATTTATACGTATGCTATTGTAATTACAATTTAGAACTTGATAGATTTAATTTTAATGGGACCCTATTGTGGCTAAATGTAGTCTCATAAATCAAATGAAAGTGTTAAACTATAGCTAATACTCTTGGTTATCTCAAGGTTATCCAATAAATTTGAATGCAGTCCGTATAATTGATTGGAATAATATGTCTATGAGATAACGCACTGTATATTTATAAAATGAATACTAAATTACCGCTAAATATTATAGTACTGTTAACCAAAAATATATATGGCTTAATGTTCATGGATATAATTTACTTTTGTAGAAGTAAGATGTACTGGAGTCTTTAGCAATGATCTTATTATAACAACAAAAATGTTTAAACTGAATATAGGAACGTTTAATTGACGGTAATTTAATTGTGAAATGGTATTTGAGTATTTACCATATTTAATCGCTCATATTAGAATATAAATCATTTTTTAAATTTGTAAACATGTAGAAAACATACTAACTAGCAAAACATAAAAAAATGAGTTTTATAACTTTTTGAGAGTAAACATTGATTGAAATTTTAATGTTAATTTTTTTGTCAAAAGTCAATATTCTTCAATATTTGAGTAGCGAAAGTATGTAAACTGCAATGCCCTTTGAATTTGTTCAGTGCGAAACACATCAGGCTTTAACATACAACAAGTAGAAGCCTGTCACTGCCAAAAACTAAAAACTTAATAAATCTGCAGGTTTACATAAGTGGAGATGACAGACCCAAAATGGAAGCTCTAATTACCAAGTTTATAAAGTGAGAGAAAGTTTACACTGACAATTAGCTGCAATGGTGTACAATTCATATTTTTAGCTTTTAAAAGATATAATTATAATAATATTTTACTTCAATAGCTACATGTATTAGTACACAACAGCATTTTTAGTAAACTCTATGATTTTCTAGTACACAAAACAGTAATATATATCTTTGAAATGCAAACTTTATTATTCAATCCATACCAGATAGCACAGTTTAGAGTTGAATTCAAAATATATACCATCTGATAAATGCATTGTATAAGTTTGGTATTTATAACAGCCATAAATTATTTAAAAAACTGATAATTTAGTGACTAGATGGTGGCAATTATGATTGCCAAATTTGAATATCCTAGGTTCCATATTGTCGAAGATACATTCACCCAAATTTAAATATCTCAGCTCAAACTTGTGTTCATAATACATATAAAAACGTGAAGTATAATTTCTATCTTTGATATATGAAAACCTTAATCACATGAATAAATTTAACCTAAATAATTACAATTATACTTAGATACGGGTAAAAAGAATAATAAAAATTAAAACATTTTTTTTAGACAAGCTGATAAACTTTTAACTTTTTTTAGTTTTTAAATACAATTAAGTTAAGAGATAGAAAAAATACAGAACTTTAATATGATTCCTTTTATGCTTATCATTTTTTTGTTTTGTTTTATGTCAAGGTTGAGCATTACATCGCTATTGTAAATTACTTACTTACTTGATAACTAACTTGGTCTATTTCTTTAATGTACATCATCCTCAAAATTACTTTGAGACTTTAAATAATCCATTTTTAACGCAAGAATAACTACTGATTCTGTAGAATTATTTTTTTTTTACTTTAAGACGGGTAATCTATTGCCTTAAAGCTTATTACTTGTTTATAGTACTCCAAAACATAGAAAAAATCAATACACGTATGTAGAAATACATTTGATAAGAAATTAAAGCTTGGAATTTCGTTAAAACTAGTGTTGTCATATTTTGTAATAATAAAGTTATGAAGCATACTTTTTAAACAGAATCTATTTTTTATTTTTCGTATTTGAGGTTCTTTTAAACGAAAAAGAAATATAGTCAGACCTGTATTAAGCAATTAGGTAAGAGAAACTGAAATAGCTAGAGCGCTAAATGATCTCTCAAACAATATTTTAAGTATTTCAAAAGTTGGAAATAATTGACAAAAGAATACAGTAAAATATATAATTTCCATCAATAAAGTAATGGGATAAGATTCATTCTTAGATATACCATATATACGAGGGTGGTCTGAAAAGTTACCGATCTCAACCTGAAGATAGCAAAACATGTAAATAAAAGCTAAGATGGAAGATTTTTGTTAAGTTACAAGAAGACTATGTTGCAAAAAAAAATTCTGAAAAAAAAATTCAGTATCATTGTTGGATCGGAAACTTTTCAGACCACCCTTGTAGAGGGAAAGACAGAAATTTGGGTAAACATCCATTATCGTAGACGTCAAACATTCATACTTTATTCATTAACTCGTCAAGAGAGAGTCTTTAAGCTGGTTCTAAGATGTTTTGCTAAGGGAATATTTGCCTTGCGGAAGTTTAGCCTGGGGAACCTTCCCTCTTATATATATGTTATGCAAAAAATATATCTTACCACATCTAACTTATGGTTTAAAATGGGGTTCCCTTCATTTGAATTTATTTTTAACGTGCTTTTGCATTCATTCTACAATAAACTATAGGACCAAGGGTTTATTCTTGTGAAATTTAGTTGTTTAGATGTCCGAGTTCAAATGTGAAAACGCATTATACTCTTAATTATTCCAAAATTACGACAGCATTCTCGTCATTTTATCCATTATGTTTAGTTAGAAGTTAAGTTTGCTGTGGTATATTGACAAGAAACTAAGTGCTGATAAAATAGAGTGAATGAAGAGAAAACTTGAGATTAAAATACCTTAGAATGGAATAGTTAAGGTATAATTATCATATCTTGATATAGTATACGTTTAAATTGTTTCTACTCCAGTTTGTATCTAGGTAAATATCACTCTTACAGTGCGTATGTATTCTCTTTTAGACCAGTTAAAAGAGCAGCTGTCACCCTCAGTTATATCATGACGGAGTCTCATCTCTTATATCATTTTGTCTTTGGGAGCAACCTTGTCGATAAGTAGACAGCTGCAAAAGTCAACTGTATTTCCTATCCTCCATCTGACTCTATTATTCAGTTTCGTTCTAAATTTTTAGGGCGTGTCTGAATCTGATGGAAAATCTTTGCTAAATGAAATCAACCTCAGTATTAACCAATCTTAATCATACACGAGGAAATATTTAAAGAAATAATATAAATTTCAATAAGACCTAAATTAATAATAATAGCGGGAGATGTCGTTGCAGTAAAGGAATTGAAGGTCCGTCTTTAATTGCAATAATTTAAGCTCGTCGAGAATCCCTTCCCTATTATTGGTGAAGAGAAGATTCCTCTTTAGTGCACCGCTGAGATAAGAGTCTGGAGGTTACATTTCACCTTCAACACCAACCGTAGTCCCTCGTCGGTTCCTTAAAAGCTGTATATAAGCTCGTCTGGATCAGGGGTTCTTCCTATTTTCTTTCCATCACCTCTTCCAATTAATAGTAAGCCATTGTTTTTAAAAGTTAAAATTTTCAATATTTACAATTAGGCTATACAGTGGCATTTTTAATCATATATTGCATTGAGATTGCATGTTCTTTTGAAAGGTACCCTGACTGAAAAAAGTTTGAGAAACGCTTCTTTAAATAGCTACCTATGAGAAGATTGTAATTTTAAATAGCCCAACCTACAAAAAAAATTACTTCTAAAAAGTAAAGCAAAGCATAACAATTAACAATGTCTTTTTCTTTAAGCAGCAAAATTTTAAAAAATTGAAAGAAGTCATAAAAATAAAATATAAATATAATTGCCTTATCTGTTACTTCATCGTCATTTTCGTAAATCCCCTTTGTTTTGCTTAGGAAATAACAACAAATCCTACTCAAATAAATTGAGAGCTGAAACTAATTATTAAATGAGAAAAAGTCATTCTATTTAAGAACTGATATTTTATATTTTTTTGTAACAAAGAGTATCATTCATTTGCTTTAAATTAGGTATTTGTTTTATAGAGAGAAAGAGAGGCCTATTTAACTTAAATTAGGTTATTGAGAACCTGTTTATCATCCATAGCCCAATGGTTCGTGAAGAAATAGTTTTGTAGGCAAGTCGGATTTGTAATATCCTATTCGAATTTTCTAATCTTGAAACACACATATCTCCGTTGTAAAAAAAAATATTTTTTTATTAAATTTTGCATTAAATGTAGTCTTATTAGTTTAAACAAAAAAAAATGTATAAAAAATGAGCCAAATCTCTGATATAGGACTACAAAGTAAGTAAAAATTTGATAACTTGACATTTTTAATCTGCAAGCAATTTATTTTTCTTACACCGATGTCTGTTTATGAAATAATTCTGAATATACTGGAATTCCAAGTCAAGTCTCAAGTCTTTGCTCAAAAGTCCAACTCGCTTAAGAATACTTCCCTCAAATATGTTTATCAAATTTTTAAACAAAAATCCTATCCAAAGGGAATAACATAACGTACTACTATCATACGACAAAGCGATAGAAAGCCACGGAACTAAAAGAAGAATCCTCATAGAATTCAAATTCAACTTTAACGGTTTTATGCACTCCAAGGCACTCCTGAAAAGTTGCCCAGCTTCCTTCACTTCATTAAATTTTTGTCCTACGTTGATGTAACCTTCATTTACTTCATCTGCAGCTCTTTCATAAGATCTTTCATGTACATATTTGAGTATCCATTAAACTCCTTCACATTTTTCGGCATTTTACCATAATGAATTGATTCCAATTTTAATAAGGGAATAATCAATTTCAGGACAAGGAGTTGAAACAGGCTGCAAATATGTATTAAGACCCCAATTGTCTTCTATTTTGTGAAATATAAAGACTTCAACTAAATTATTGGACCAGTCTTTGTCCTTGTTGTACTTAAAGTACCATAGCGCCCATGAATCCCTTAGAGGATGCTTAAGAATATTTTTTTCAAGGACTGCCTGTTCTTTGGAATGGTTGAATGAATTGGAAGAGCCTTTGAGAAATTTCTTTTTACCATTACTTTCTTAAACTTCTCAATTTGTATATGTATATGATTACGCGCTTTAATAGACTTTGTTTTAAAATATTTACTGTAGTCGTAGTAGAAAAATTATTAACATTAAAACTAATTCCTTAATATAAAAAAATTCAATAAAACAATTTGAAGCATAAATTAGGGGAAGTGAATATTACCGGAAGTGAAACTTTTTCAATAAACAATCACTTCAAAGCCCTTTTTAGTATTAGATAATTTTTTTTTAAACAAATAGATTCTTTTGTTTCAACTAAATTATACATGCACAACTGATTTGCAAATTGATTTGATCCTCTTATTTATTTTTTTGTTTGGTTGGTTGAATGCGTGCTAGCAAAAGTTATCACATCAATAAAAAATAGAAATAACTCCTCACACAGAGTTTCTTCTTATTGTTATTTTAGAATAACGGAAACAATAAATAAAGCCTATAAATATTTTTTATTAATCACGAAGTTGCAAAAATTTTATAACCAAAAAAATGATTTTAACTTGTTGAAGAATGAGTTATGGGATAGCTAACACATATTACATTGATATAAGTTAATAAATCAAAAGTAGTTTTTTTTGTTTGTTTTTTTAATAAAATATTACAGGTTTTTTCAGCTTATGCATCCATTTTCAAATATGGATGCCTGAGAAAATATTCCAAATTCTATAAATTTTTTATGTAACGATATTTATTCAAATATATCTTCTTTTTTTTTGTTAAATTTAGTTTTAAATTCTACATTTAAATAATGATTTCTAACTCATCAAAACAGCGTATCAGAGTGAGTTGTTTTTAGGGTAAATTATAATGTAACTACATATTGTGTCTGGTATGTATAGGTACCAAAATTTAACGTAATAAGATTACAAGAAACACCGGAATCGAATGCAAAAGAAGTCACATTGAACAAATCTTGACTGAATTATGTCATTATCAACCTATATCAACTATCGTGGAAGAATAAACATCTAATGTTTTAAAAATTAATAAATACTTTATATAAGGCTTAAATTAAGAACAACAGAAAACTAATCTAGTGCGTGAAAGATGTTTTGAAGGACAAAGGATTTTTGACAGTAATGTGTTTTGCTGAGTCAGTCCTTACATAGGAATAAAGACGGCAATATGGGTCCAGTTCAGTCTCGGTCTGGTCCAATCCTAAAAATTATAAAGTTTGGTCTTGATGACGTCACTCAACTTTATTTATTTTCTTTTTTTAAGCAATTCTAGTACTTATATTCTTAAGGACACGTCCCAAGGACTGACAGAACCTGACCTAAGACTGGACTAGACTGAACCAAATAAATAAGGGCAAACACAACACTAATAATAGGAAAGTTGAACGAACGACAGTTGAATTTTTTGTTTTCTCCTTTAAAAAAAGTGCAGCCACATTAATTTTTGTAAATTTTACAGTCTTTTTTTTTTTTTTTTTTACAAGAGCAGAAGAGTTCATAATCAATTTTAATCTCTTAATGTCCTAGACAACGCCGGCCAAACCTAAATTAGTATTATTTGAAATCTGAAAGTCTAAGAAATTCAGTTGTATTCAGTATAAAATTATGTGCAACTCTGTATATACATTGCAACTTTTTGTTGCAATCCCCATTTGAAAATAAACCTAAAAAATGTGTTCGTTTAAATGTTATTCATATATTCTTAACTTTAACAGCATTAAAACCATAATAAGAACTAAGGAATTGAGTTTAAATAGCATTGTATCAAAGTACATTGAGGCTTTTATAGTATATTTATATATATATTTTTTTTTTTGTAAAATTACATAATAATACATCCATATCAAGTATCATGAACCATAACAATCGACCAAAAAATATATTTTATATCCTTTTCAAACTCTTGAAAAATACATTGTATTGAAATATAAACTTGTCAAAATAATTGCTCAACTTGAAAAAAAAGTTTTGAATCCACATAAAAGGCGGAATGTCCATAAATAATTACATACAATTATTTGAATCCATTTTGAAGCAAATTATATGGTTCCGAGAAAAGTTGGTAAATAAAGAGATAGGCCTAAACAAAGACATATTCCAAAATTAGCTTTGATTGTTATCATGAAAGGAGCTGTTTTATAATAGTATTTACTGAAAGTCAAATAACCAAGTTTGTTACCTGTAGAAATAAAAGTTAAGGGTACTTTTGGTCACAAGTTCTATGATTCCAAAAAATAGATTTGATAATGAGTCAACCCCAAAAAAAGAAAAAAAATTATTCTTAATGGGATATTGAAGGAGTCACATTTCAATTTGACATATTTTATAATAAATTAATTCCTACTTTAAACTCTTCAAAATCTTATTTTTCAGACTCACATACCAAATCAAGGGTTTTCCCACATATTTTGATATTCCTTAAACAGTACAAGTTTTTCCGTTCCCTTCTGAAAAAAATCATATTTTGATTATTTTCCGCTTATTCGCTCTTTATTTTTTTTATAACGAAACACTGACCAAGTGTGGCACGTCTGTTCAAATGTATTAAGTTAGAAAAAAAGATACACTTGATATGTCCAGTTATGAGATGCAACAAATGACTCAGAATTGGGGTTTCGGTGAATTTATAGACACAAAACTTGTAGTAGCATGACTTAATTAGAAAAAGCGTGATATATATGGAATTAAGAAAAGAGGATTCAATACCAATTTGTGATATGTTTAAATACTATGTCTATTTTGTTTTATTTATTTATTTATTATGGCCTCATATACCAACAATAACAGCTTCGATATACCGGTGAAGAAATTGGCAGCTCTTGACGATGAAGGCCCTCCCTTTGGCCTCGCTACCATGATGACAGCTTGGAGCAAATCCAAATTAAGATGAGCTATGTGGTAGACATTCTTCTCTACTACATTTTTCCTTGCAAAGTCCAGCAGATTGAGGATTGGGGTTTAGGTACTCCAGAATTCCACTATATTGTTGATACAAAAGCTTTGGTTGTTCTTGGCTATATGGGGTTTTAATGGACTTTATTATGCTGAAAGCAGTCCAGATGGAGATGCCAATAGTCTTTGTAGCTTTCTTTGCACTCAGACCGGTATGAAATAGATTACACAAGCGTTTCTTTTTTGTTGTTCTGGGACATATTTATACTTAAAGACATGGAATAAAAACCAAACTTGTTTATTTTTGTTTCAGAGGTTGTTTGGCTGCGTTATGAAACCTCGTAATAAAAAATAACCGGGATAAAGAAGTACTGGAAGTTTTTGGGTTCCCACTCTATATAGTATTTCAGTATGCCCTAAGTGCCCCTAGCGGGCAGAAAAGTATTTGTGTAGGAAACAAAATTTAGACCAACGTTGATCATGTGGTATTAGCTTTGTTTTAGAGTGCAATAAAAACGAAGAAAATAATTGAGAAGCTAAATGAACACCATGAAAAGATTTTTTTTCTGTAAGTTGTTCAATTTATTTCCCGTTTAGAGACTCAAACATTCAAAAATGAACGGCACTCCTTATTATCTTAATATCTATGTGAGTTTGATTTGAACTCATCCAAATTGCTTTTATAATTATTTATGTACATAGGAACTGCATAAAGTTTATTAATAATAGGGATCGAGATCATATCTAAAAATATTAAAAAAGCTTCTCAAAAATGAGGTTTTATGAATTAAAAAAAAGTGAATCTATTAAAAAATTATAAAAACACAAAATACTTTTGCATGTATTTTCAATTAGTAATTTTGTTGATGAGATTCTTTATAAGATTTTTACAGTATGTTAATATTTGCATGGAGTCACACATTCACCACATATTAATATGTTGTTAAGTAGCAAGGTATGATGATATCATTTGGACATTTGAAAATATCACGTTTGTTATAAATCTAAAAATATGTAGGAAGGAAAAAAACATTGTTTTTTGTAAAATATTTTGTACTGGACACTTCCGTAATCAACTTCTATGTCTTTGAATGATGGAAGTTAATTGAAAAAATAATTGTTACTGTCAAAAAATGTCTTTGCCACATGTGTTTACAGTATAGTCATTTCTAAGCATGTTTTCCATTATATATTCATACAATATCATATATTTCTGGTTAAATTCAAACAGATGTATGTACAATTAACATTTTGAAAACTATTCACATACATACAAAATACGCACAATAGAATCAGGGGCTTCAACTTTTCGGATTTTTCCAGCTGATATGATGACAAAATTGCAGAATGTTTTTTTGTTTTTTTTGTGGGGAAATAGGAGGAGGGGCAAAAGTTCAAAAGATTCAATCAAGAGTCTTGCAACGGAGGAGAATGATTTTACTCATTTCCGGTGTCAAAAGTGGCCTTTCTACTTCACAAGGCTCTTTCCACCCACTTTCTTGATACCTCTCTGGACAGTCTGATGTGAAACTCCCAGATCTCTTGCATGGACCCTCATGGACTTGAGGGGATTGACCTGATCTGTTTTCTTTAACTCCTCCAGATCCCCCCAGTGTGGCCTTCTAGATAGAGCCCTTTTTCCTCTCCAACATTTTGGACTAGCTGACGGCGTAAACAGTCCTCCTGGAGACACCCAACTGCTTGGTGTGCGTGAATGGAAATTCGTCGATCCTGTTCAAGTGTCATTTTCTCAACTTGTACTAAAGATAAAGAGCTCCAGTTGGTTTTATTTTGTAACTAATTGTTTATGCTTCAATATATAGAAATATGAATTAATTTCAGTCCTTAAACCTTCATTAATTATTGAATTAGTACGTCTTCAGATTTGAATGGACTACCTGGTACATATTATAAACGTTTCACTTAATAGACAAAACATCGCAATTTAATCGTTTTAAAATCGTGAACCGACTTTTTCGGTGTTAGTGGATATACCGATTTGTATGGACCGATTTTTTCTTCTTTCTTGTTTTATGGGTGGTATAAATCTGATTGAAGCAACACATTTAACTGCATATGACTTTAATTTACATTGATGGGGAGGTATGCGAAAAAACTACTACAATTTTTATTTTTTAGACAAGACAAATTTTAAACCAAAATTGACAACAATAAACATTGTTAATTTCAAATAGAGAAGAAAAAAATTGACAAAAGATAAATATATTTTTGTGATAAAATTGTCTTTTAGGCAAATTTTTCATCAAAATTTTAGTAAGGGAGTGTAGCACTCTTCCATACCTTGTAGTATTTGCAGACCTGCCCCTAAGATGCTTATGAAACCCATTAACTGATGTACTCTCGAAAAAATCTTGTTTTTTACATATCTTTGATTTACCTTGTGATGTAAATTTTTAATGTATTATTTAATACATGTATCCAATTTTTATTGGGAATAGCAATTTATTGGTTTTTGACTATGTAACAAATTTATAAATTATGAATTTAACTTTTAAAGAATGTTTTGAATATGTTTGTATGATATATAAGACTCAAAGATGAATATGGAAAAGGGAGATGTCTTATTCTGTATATATCTTACTTTCTACAGTATACAAAATCTAATTTCAATTACTATTTTGGATTAATTATTGGGATTATTGGGAGGTATAAAAGTATTCAATTGCATCAACTACTCAGGGCAAATTAAGTTTCATATTGCTAAAATACCCATTATAATTTTGAATTGGATCAGTTGCACCGAAAATATAGAGCCCAAGGAGTCATTTCCCACCCCCAATTTAGTGCAATTTTTATAAGGATGGAAATTTAAAAAAATGTGCCTGTCGGAAAAATGTTACAATTTTAAACTTTTTATTTCTCATTTGATTTCCTTTTTTTATTATTCAAAAAAAAATATATACAAACACCCTTAATATCAGGTTGTTTTTTTTTAAATTGAGGGAACAGGAAAAATAATATCCTAAATAAACATTATATTTTAAAATTATCCCCCCCCCCCAACCCCTCACACACACATAATTATAGTCGAACAACCAATTTGTATTCTTTTGAAACATGTAGCATTGAAAAACAATTTTTACAAAGGATTGCAAAAACTACTCAAAGGTTATAATCATTTTCTTAATTGCTAAAATTTTATCAAAAAATTATAAAAGAAAAAAAAATTCCTAAGCATTCTCTCAAAATTCTCAAAAAGGCCAACATCAAGGCCCTTCTCTCTCTCTCCACCCGACCCCCCCCCAAAAAAAAAACACCTGCAGATAACGTTACTGTTGTATCAAATGGGCTGAAAAGTCCCGCGCTTAACAAAGACAACACGTATTTTTTTTTTTTAATATTCGCTTTAGGAAGTGGATTCCTACTTTTCAAGACATTGTTTAGCTTGAATAGTATTTTTCCTCAAATTACAAATTGCCTTGGAAATAACAAAAGTAGTGTCACACTGAGCACAATAATCCAAAAATACAATAACTTTTGAAATTTTGACAGCTGTCTTTTGAAGCTAGCTTGGTACACACTGAAAATGAGCCAAATTAAAAACATATAGAACCATCTATATGTTAGTTAGGCCCACCCTATTTACAAATTACTTCTGGCTGCGCCGGTGGGGTGGATACCCCCCTCCCCCAGGGAAGTAATTGCGTTAGTTTTTGAAGGTTAGTAACGAGGGGTTAATGTATTCGCTACTTAAGAACCAACCTTTTTATTCTTTATAGTGAGCTATTATTATCAAATGAAAAATGAAAAATATGAATTATTATTTGTTAAAATACTTGAAAAAGGGATTTTTTTTTTTTTTTTTTTCAAGAAAAATGTATAATTCCTAATCCAAAAGTACACTATTTCTATTGGATATTTATAATTAGTATAAAGTTATAATTTTTGTAGAGTTTACAGATATATATATATATTAAGTAATGTATCAAAATATGTTTACGACTTTTTAATGAGATGGCATGTAAAAAAATAAAAAGTAAGTGTCATTGAATAAATGTGAGACGAACTTCCATTAAGAATAATGTCTTATAATGCTACATGTTCGTAATTATATAGTATTTTTCGTCGACAATGCATTGTTTTGTGGTCTCACGTCCAAATTATAAAAGTACTTTAACATGTTTTCTCCCTTATTTTTGAAGTCAAATAAAAAATTGTGAGTGCAAAAAATGTGGTAAGTTCACAAAATCTGGAACAATAATTGAACAAATAAGTAATTCCCCATTCTTTCTCATTACAAGGTGTCATTACACAGCCAAACGTCAGCTCGAGCATGAATAAAAAAGTTTTATTTTTATACCGTGCCTCCATGTGTACAACAGTAGCAACAGCAACGTGTTTTCAAAAATGCCTTAAGTCTATTTTTAAAACTTATTATTTTTCCGTAAATGGATATATTAATCTCCTCCAACTTATTTTGATTTTTATTGATAAGGATATATATTATATTGACTTATTTTACACCCAAATTTGTGAACGATAACATCAGAGTGATATCAATTATGACCTTTGTGTCAGTTTTTTGATCATATAAAAAAGTTTTCCGTTAAAAAAATGTGGGCATGCATTAGTATTAGATAGGTAAATAAAATTATTTTTTGAGGGATGAAAAGTTTTTATAAGTAGAGGAGATTGAGGACAGTTGCAACAGGTCCTTTTTCTAATGACACTATGTATATGAATGTGGGATCTGTACTACCCGTTTATATTCACAAGTTTTATCTCTGTAGGAAATGTATAATATATACATCAGTCTAGTCTTAGTACTAAGGGGGTTAACTTCCTTCATGAATACAAAGTTGAGGGCCCAAAACTAACAGTAGCATGGCAAAGTTACAAAAAAATTGATATACGTTTAAATACTATGTTTATCGCTAATTTTTATTCAATATGTCCTCCTTTACCAGCAATAACAGCCTCGACACGCTAACGAACACATTTACAGCTTTTAACGATGAAGAGCGAGTCCATGGCATACCATGCCGCAATGACAGCAGCTCGTAGCGAATCCAAATTTGGATGAGGGATGCAGCAGATATTTTTCTCCAAGACGCCGAAGTAATAAAACTTTGTTATTAAAAATAACTGAAGAAAAATTGTAATCTTATGATGGGAACCAGATTTATCTAATTATTTTCTGTTTTACATATCTCCTTCAATTTTACGGTTCAGTTCCATTCGACGGGCTTATTTACTTTAACTTACCCTGTGAAGATACCTGATGAGGAGAACAAGATCATCGAAGACATAGTTGTTGTTTGTATGACTGTTTTAATTTTATCATTTTCACATTTTATGTACTCATATTTTGGAGTGGTAGACATTAGAATATTTTCATATAGTCTGTAAAAAGTATAAGTATGTTAATATTGAAGGGTTGGGCTTTGATCAAGGGAGTTACTTTTAAACTTTAATATTTATTTATGGTTAATTTTATTGCAGTCCCTTTTGATGTATTTTATTGTTATTTCAATCCTTATATTGTTGTATTAAATTTTAATTTGGGTCTCCACTCATTATTTCACTATATTTTTTTTAATACAATATACGCTTTGATTCAGATCAGGACCTGTCGTGAATGATTGAAGCCCCCACTATATTTAAAATATTCAAAATTATGTTTATATATTTTTAAGACTCAATATTATGATACAGTATATGCAGATGATGGGACCATCAAATTTATTATCAATGTGTGTCCAAAGTTGGAATATTAACATATTACATAAGAAAAAACAACAAACAAGTATTTAAATATCCCACTTTACTTTTAAGAAAAGAATTGCAAAGGAGCATGGATATTAATAAACTTTTACGATAATACAAAATAGAAAGAAGGATTCATAACTCGCACTAAATTTATATGGATCTAATGACATCCCTTGCTGAAATATATTACAACGTTCATAAGCAAAGATTGCTCCTCAGCACGGCGTATCCTCAACAACACAAAAATATACAGTACATTTTGTTGTCGGCTGCCTATGTTTCAGCTTCGTTTCTCCTAATTTGTATTTTGAAAGTTGATTGGTTGAATGATCAGTCACTATAGATAAACTGTGAGCACTTTTCATTCACAATTAAATAGTAACTCCATAGTTGAGATGAATTGGTCAACTGACAACTAATTTTTGTCCTTTTTCCTATTGTTGCTATTTTTTGTATGAAAGGTTGCGTTGCAATAAAAATAACATGATGTTGGATCGACTTTTGTTTTTGACTCGCACGTGATCTTCAATTTTTGACGGGGCCGGATAGAATGTCAAATTTTGTGACGCCTACGTCCTTAATAGTCTATTGCTTACAATTCAGCCATCTCAATGTCTCAAAATGATAAATCTAAGGAGGTTGGATTATGATTAATTTATCTGTGGAGTGCCTTCAACAGATTTTTGCAAAAACTACGTATTATTTTATAATGATGCCCTTTTGAGATGGAAATTCTTCAAGAGCTGTTCCTCCTGAGAAATCTTTTTAAGGTTATTTCTGTTTTTTGTATTCCATTTACGTAATTGAACGTGACTTCTACATATGTTGTTGTACAGCCAACAATGAAGAACAGCAGCAATACATAAGATGATGGATGAAGGAATGAATGAAACTGCTGTCTCATGTTTATAACAAACCTGTTCAGAGTCAAATACAAGAAAATATATAATAAAGAATATGTAGAAGTTAATCACATTCAAAAGAACAAATATGATCAAGAAGTAGAATTTGATGTTGTAAGATGGAGTCATGCTGGTGGTCTCTATGTACAGGCAAACAAATTCAACGTCACGAAATTTTGATAATGCTCCATTTGCTTTATTAGCCAAACAAATAAAAATCCATCTCCATCATGAATGGATGAGGGAAATCGATATGTACATACATACATACAATGTAGTAGAGTATAGAAAAAATCGAACGGTGAATACTTTTTTTCGCAAGTAAATCTACGTGAGCTTTGTCAGGATATAATCATTTGCATTCGTTTAAATGTGTTCTTTAATCATCCCGAAAACTTTACGTCAATTATTCATCATTTAATTTGACATACAGTGAAAAGATCAAATGTGAGCATTTTTCAAAAATCATAAAATTGTCACTGAGGACCTATTTTTCTGCAGATTGGCGTGAATTGTTTAAATTTGAAGCCATTTACAAACATTATTTAACTGCTGCAATTTCCAAAATGAAAAATAGGGTGTTGTTCAATTTTTTTAAATACAATTTGGATCACTGTTATTTTTAGTTAGGCAACCAAACGACAGCTGAAACAAAACTAAGCAAGTTTTGTTTTTATGCCATATCTCTAAGTGTAAAAATATAGGAGGAGGAACAAAAGAGGCAATGCGTTTGTGATCTCCTCTGCGCTGGTATCAGCGCCAAGAAGCCTAAAGAGACCATTGGCATCTCCATCCGTATTGCTTACAACATAAAGAAGTCCATGAAAGCCCATACAACCAAGGAGAACCAACACTTTTGCAGCAGTAATATGGCCGACTTCTGGCCTACCATAATGTGACCTTTCTCCAGCCCCGACCTCTACCCCCTAGAATTTATAGTTTGGTGTTTCTTGAAGAAGAATGTATCCTGCAAAAAAATTATCTGCTTCAAAATTTGATTTACTCTGAGCTGCAGTCATGACAGTGTGGTAAGCCAAGGACGCTGCCTTCATCTTCAAGAGCAGCGAATCTGTTCGTCAGAGTGTCAAGACTGTTGTTGCTTGTGAAAGAGAAGATATTGGATAAAAAATATAGCTAAATAGAGTACTTCAACATTTCACAAATTAGTTTTGAGCTGTCTTTTCTTGAGTTCATAAAATTATTGCAAGTTTTGGTTCCCCACTCTGTATTCTGTGAGCAATTTTGTCAAAAAGATGGGACTCTAATACTGGACTTCCCTGTATACACCCAAAAATAATTGCAGAAAATTTTGGAATACAAATTAATTACTAAAGTTCAAGAAAAATATCGCGTAGGCAATAAAGGACTATTTACTGGAAGGTTAATATCAAGCCCAGATATACTATAAAAAAAGATATTTTGAATTATTTGAACATGGTTAGAGTTCAAGTTCTTATTAGATTGTATTATGTGGATCGTACGATTTTCTCTATACCCAAGTGCAAAATATACTTATAACAAGATAGTACATTAAAGATAGATACTTACACGTGTAATATCATTAAGATGAGCAGTTTAGATAACCTATGCAAAAATATATAATTGCTTCAAATTGAAGGCTCTAAACATTGATGCACCTTTTTTCTATACATACAATATTATGTATCTATTATAGTAAAATAATCATTTGAGTTTGCAAAAATGACTAAAGGGGGAAATCATGTTAACATGTTATCATAATAATCAAATTAAAAATTCGTCAATTTATTGAGTGAAAAAGCTGATTAAAAAAATAACTCATAAAATACATATACTATAGGTAATATGGAATGGGTTCCATAACTACCTATGCAACCTGCTTTGATAGTGATGGATTTAAAGCCCTAGCAGGTTTTGAGATGTTTCATTCACAAAATACTGCTTTACATACAAGGTTAATATTTATATTTGGTTAATAATATTAAAAAAAAGATTTGGACCGTTTGATGTTAAATAATAATTATTATTTGATACAAAATGAAAAGGAAAAAAATAAATGAGGTGAGAAATGTGGTATGTATTTTATGGAAAAGACGCCGTTCTATTAATCATATTGATTTTTTGAAAAGGAGATTTTTGGATCAAAGCTATGACCCAAGTGTTGTCTGTTAATTTGAGTATATCTTTTTGCATATTGAAAGCGTTTTCTTCGTAATCTTTTGAGCTACAAATAATGCTTCTTTAGCGTTTCTTTTCCTCATTTTTTGAAATATTGTCTTCCTTTAGCAGAATTTACCTAGTTAAGTCAATTCAAATGGTGAATTGTAACAGAGGTTAGTTCGTATATTAAGATTACAGCCGTCCTCTATTCATCAAACATGTTTTCTTCTTTTTACGTCCTCTCCAGGGCCTACAAGGACTTTTTTTTTTTTTTAATTCCTTCATTGGCCGGTTGTGAGGTATGATAAACATTGACTTAAATAGAAAACAAAATAAAATATAAGTAAAAGACTGAAATCCAAATTGTTTTTCAAAAAAAGAAAAAAAAGCAAGTATGAACTAAAATGTTTACTCGGTAGAGCGCAAAATCTCACCCTGAAATCAAATTGAGTCATGTATCTCAAAGTTATGGTCCATTATGAATTCTTTACGTTTTTCTTTACCTTGACTTTTGACCTTTACTTTTTACCTCTCAAAATTTTATGGCCTCTTACTTTGACCATACATAATCTTTGTAGCAAGTTTAATCAAAATCGATATGTAACTCTTGCCGTGTTCCACGTAACAAACAAACAAACTAGAATGAAGACTTGGTTGAGCGCAAAACCTAAAATCCAATTAAGTTGTGTATCTCAATGTGTTCCAAAGCTATTGTCCACTATACATTTTTTACATTGATCGCTACAAATTGAATGGCTTCTGACTGTCATAATATATAATCTTCATACTAAGTTATCCTGTTGACTAACAAGCAAACACACAGTGCTAAAACATAACCTTTATTCAACTTTGTTCGTAGAGATAATTATATAATTTATTACCAAATTTATTAATTTCAAAATATTAAACCTCTCCTCTTTAAACAAAGTGTCTTCTCTTGTGGAAATTAAGCAAAGAATTTGTCACTTCAATGCTGGTATAAACCAATTAACAAGCCATTTTTATTAGCTTGAGTGTATTCCTTGGATTATTATTATGATTTTTTATTTGCAGGATGTCACTTTTGATGATACTACATATGAAGTTAATTAATCGTTGTTTTTTTATAGGGAAGGCTGCGTAGCGGATTATAATATAAATAATATTCAAAAAGAATATTCAATGTATAGTTTTAAAAAAGATCTTTTAAAATTTTGCACCTTGAATGGTTTTTGCTCCATTTTGTATTGATCCCATTTTGTATGAGACTGTACTGGTAAATAGACAACATTATCGATAAAAAAAATTCCAAGTTCAATCCCAATTTCATTACATCATGCCGTGTAAAAGGAAGATCAAGGCAACCGAAGGAAGATACTTCTAATTTGATTATCCCTTTCAAGAGATATTCGGATTCCAAATTCCACGAGGACGAGAGAGGAAAATTCATGAGAGGAAAATTACCAGATGTCATAAGGGAGTGGAGTGGACTCTTTCCTTGGGAATGAGATACCAGGATCAAAACAATAATGTGCTCTATTCCATACGAGTAGATAATTTTAACATTTCAAAATCGGAACACTTAAAAATACAAAATGGAACGAAAATCTTCAGAGCTTCATATTTTTTTCTTTTTTTTTTTAATTATACAATGTATATTCTTCTATAATATCAGCAATGATATTCATAATCACAATGTATTATGAATAAATTATAAGGGTCTAAAGAAAAGTGTTGGTTTTCATCCTTTTTTAGCATAAAAATAAAAATATATCGAGTTCAGAACAAGATACAGAATCAATAAAAAAAACTACATTATCATAAAAATACTTTCATATATGTTTTATTAATCCTACTTTTAATTTGTTGATTCTTTTTGGTGTAAAAAATAACTCTGAACTATAATAGTCCCAAATTAATATAATCCCAGATATTTCCAAATTCAAATGAGTTTAAGAAAAACTGAGATCAGTTTTGGATTCTGCTCTCAAAGATAAATTTATTTTTCGGCTTGAAGTCATTTGTACAAAAGAAGGGCTCCCCTGTGTTTTTATAATAATTGTTAGACTTGTACAGAGCTTAACAAGAGCTAATTCGAATTCAACTAAACAACTTTCAGAACAATGATAAGAGAAAAAAAAGCTAAAAAATCGACCGCTAACAACGAAATACATTGTAATCATTTGTGTTGGTGAAGTAAAGCTGCGTAAAGCATTGTAATCTTTCAAGAATTGAAACATTTCAATATTTTAATTCATTATTTTTGAAGATAATACAATTAATTTTTAACCTACATATTTTGTGATTCAGGAAGTCCATAAGTGATAGTGTAGTAACAACCGATATACGTATATATACATGGGATATCGGTATTTAATTGAAAAAACGATTAACCATATTTGATTATAGAATTCCTATTTTTTATTTCCGTTATAAGTATTTGGAACTGTATATTCTTTTGAATGAAAAGTAGTTAATAAAGTTTAAATATTATTTATATGGGTTCATTTAACAGTAATTTTTGAGTAATATAAAAACAACTTTTATCCTTTATTAGACGCACTTATTAAATCACTTTTCCATGTAAATTATAAACTTATCTTTTAAATATGACCCCCTCAAAATAGGTTTTTGAGAAAATAATTGATTATTTTTGTAGAAAAAACCAACTACCTATTTTTTTTTCTTCCAATAATTCCTTGAAAAATCCTTATAGAAGAATAAAAAGTTCACGAATAACAACTCCTGCCTCTGTATGATTTTCTGTCATGATTTTAAATTATCTTAGAATTATTTATCTTGATCATAATTTATTGTAACTTAGACTCAAAATGTAACCTGCGTATCACTCGGGGTACTGAAGTCCATCCTATGGGTATGTATGGTCTTTACTATGACTATTCTTGGAGAAGGGGGCGGGATTCTCGACTAAATTCTGCCCATTTTGACAGAATATTTTTTGAACAACATATTTTTAAAATACAATACTTTTTTTAATTGATAACATGAAATATTTTTCATTTTAAAGGTTAGAAAAATATTTCTTATTAAAAAAATAAAACAGTCAGGGTGGTCCAGATAAATTGGGAAAATCATTAAAGGCTTAAGACGAACAAACCATTACCATATTTTTTTATTTATTTTAAAGCTACATTTAATGACATTCAATTATTAATAATAAGAAGCATATCTGTTGATAACTTCTGCAACACGGCGTAGGAAGTTTTGGCAGGCTCGAACAGCTCGCCCAAATCCAGCTTTGCCATTTTACGATTAATAGACTTCTTGAGGGACTCCACAGACGATTGATACTGAGCACAGGCCACATGTTCGACCCTCCACAAGAGATATAAATCCCAAGGGTTAAGTTCTAGGATGTTTGAAGGGCAAAAATCCCTGCTCCAAAAGAGATGACATTTTATCCCCAGGACATCCTGCACCTTTTTTGCCTTGTGGGCCGGTACTCTGTCTTGTTGAAAGGATTAATTTCTTCCTTGGGCTACTCCATCATCCAGGCAATGTAAATTAAAAGTGCAAAACAAGAACCAGTAGAATGGATAAACTGAATCCGCACAAGGTTTCCCGGGCCTACCAAAACTTTCAGCACCGTGTGCCCATTGTTATCAAAAGAGGTAGATCTAATTATAAATAATTAAATTTAATTAAATGTAGCTTTCAAATAATAGAAAATGTATGTTTCTACCTCTTCTATTTCGTTCCTTATAAGTATTGAAAGATTTTCTCAATTTATCTGGACCTCTATTTGTATATTCATTTTGGATTTTGGGACAAAAAAACTGTCTTTTCTCCAAATTGATTTTTTTTTCAGCGGGTTATAGCACCCTTCACTCCCCCCGCCTTCTTAGTTATGGTCTGGTAGTACGACTAATAACGTCATATACAGGGACATTATCAAGGGTGTCCAGGAAGGTATAGATCGCTCAATAATCAACTCATAGACAGTCAGTCATCTATAGCCCCTCCAACTAACCACCTCTTCCCCCTCCCTCCCGAAGAAAAATCGTGATTAACACACTGATATTTAGTTTGTTCATAAGTGAGGTATATTTTTATCTGTAAAAGTTATGAACAACTGTTAAAGAACACAATGAAGTTTGATTTTCTTTATGATCGGTGTCACCAATTATGGTACATAGTTAAACCGGTCATGAATAAAAATATCAGTACAAGTTTTTGGTTTTTTGAATGTGAAAGTCCATTAAACATTATAGCATTTAAAATGATGTCAAAAATAAATAATATAAATTACAAAATATATTGATTGTCAGGATCATAAAAATTATTAAAGTTGAAGAAATAATGGAAACTATTCCATAATGGCCGCTCTAGCCTAAGCCAAGTTTATGAACTATGTTAAAACTATGATCTTACTACTTTCCTTCTCATGTCTTTAAGTGTGAAAATATCGACATTTTTTAATGAAAATGTTATCTGTAAGAATCATCAAACTTTATTCTTCAACTGTTCACAATTAGACGATTTAATTGACTAACTCTAATTTTATACTATGTATATTTTTGAGTATATTATGTGTTCTAAAAAACCTACATACCTCTATAAATTACTTCATCATTCATTTTGTAGCTCATCGTAAAGTTTTATAGGTTAATAAAAATATGTTTATGGAGCCTTTATAGAATGGTTTAATTATTTTTTGCTATTATTATTTTAAAGTGAATGTGCAAACAATAGAATTGTTTGTTTATTACAAGTTGAATATCTTCGCCATCTTACTGTTATTAATACTCTGTTTATTTGCTCCAAAGCTATAAGCCAAGTGACGAAACAGTGACTACGTGATCAATGCTTGTCCAAATTAAAAAAACTTTAGAATTACTCTATAACTAGGGATTATATTTTTTGAGAATGCGAGAAGCAGGTGGGAGCAAGACGTAGGATATAACTGAATTAAGACCCATGTTAACATGATTATAGTTATTTATGGAGAGAAAATGAATTACTGATAAAATGAATGTAACTTCGTGCATCAAAAATAGCAGAGATGATATTAGAATTATATGTTTTCACGAGCAAAAGATTACCCTGCATTGCTCGAGCCAATGAGGGAGCGGGAAGTCACATTGATAATGCTAAATATTATTTATTTTTAATTTTTAGACACTTTCTGCGTGGGTATTATAATAGTTATATTATAATGATTTTGTTTTTTTTAAAGTGTTATAAACTTCAAATAAAATACCAACATATATGTATCATAAAAAATTTCTAGATGAGAAATCCATCTTTAACTTTTGTAAAAAAAATTATCAAATCAAAATTCGGGAAGGAAATTGTAAAAAACTTTTTTCTACTAACTTTACAAAAAAAAAAGTAGTAAATAGGATTTATTGGAATTGTAAAGAGGAACACACACCTTCCTAGATTCTTTTTCGTGCATACTAAAACAAAAAGTTATGGAAAATAATGTCGTCAATGAAATATCTCTTCATAACTGGTTCATTTTTGCGAGTATTGCAAAAATTATGTATAAAAATCTTCTGTAAATTTAAAATAGATATTATATTGTTTGAGTCTACAATTTTATTTACAAAATTTACCATTTTGTGGCATTTTTTTTTATAAAAATTGCAAATTCACGTTTGATGAAAAAGGATAAAAAGAATAAAAAAATTATTCAGAAAATGATGGATATTGCAGTTCAATAATATCCATTTTTATGTGTCAAATTTGTATGCAAAAGAATTTCTAGACAAGCTTCTGTAAACTTTACTTCATCTACCAATATTTCATAGGAAATCTATTTTTTGGATCTGAAAAATACGAAACAGTTATTTTCACTGATTTTTTTTTTTTTTTTTTTTTTTCAGCCATAATTTCTTTAATTTTGAATAAATTAAGAAAACATCTGTATTCGTTTAGTTTGTTTTTGTTTTTTTGAGACGCCAGTCACTTTTTGATGGTTAGCTCTAACCCTATGTAGTCTCTATGAGCTCTAAAAAGCAGTTTTTGTGTTTAAAATACTTAATACATAATAATATGTAATATTAGACTAAATTTATCTTTGCTTATGTTTAAGTACTGCTCATATGTACGTATCATCTAAATGGATGTACTTTTATGAGGTTGTATTATAATTTATTATGGACATTATGTATTATCCAACATGGAACCATCAAAAGGGAAATTATATTAATATATAAACATGAGAGATCAGAGGAGCTGAACAAAATTTACCTTGCCATTGTAAGTATTATTTTTATGCTTCATATATCATAAGAACAAAAAACTAACTACAACATAGACTATAATTGATGATGAACTATTAAAAATAATAAAAAGTGTAAAAAACTGCTGTGACCTATGTATGTAGGAATAGAAGGTAATAGAATAATAAAATTGTTTACATGATATCTTTTGGCATTTTTTCAATTCATATACACATAATATAGAAAAACTGTTTATGATTATTAAAAATTGAGGTATAACTACTGATAAAATTCGGTTCGAGATCAATTTTTTTCGATTCAATCTTTGGATACGTATTTAAGTTATAGGAACGGACGACGGGACGTCAAAATTTTGGGACTGCTACATCCAAAACCGATATAATGCAAATGCATAGATGGAGTTTGAGGGAGGGCCTTGGGGACGGGCCCCTGATCCTCCATATATATTACAGAGTGGGGACCCAAAACTTGCAGAAAACTAAAATTATGAATTGAAATCAATAAATATTTTAATCAATTGTATCTTAAACGTATTATTTTGTAGCGTTGGTTAGAGAGTAAATACAATGGCCCCTGACTTGGTGAAAGATGAAAAGGGGGTTAAATCTGACAATATAGTAAGATATAATTATGAACTCAAGTCTTAGGCTGATTAGATGTCAAGAAGTTTTTACGGTAAAGTGCTTATTCATGTTAATACAACACAATTCCTCCTATCAATTAATAATATCGTATTTTATGGTTTTTTTATAAATCTGTATATATATCCCTCTACGATATAAATAAACGTCATTAAAAAAGAAAAAAAAGTAGATTAAATCGTAAAATGAGATTGAGACCATTTGTATTGATTGTACTTAAATAAGTCACAAGTACTTGTAAATTACTTAAATAGTTTTTAGGAAATCAGCTTAATACTGGCACTTAAAATGCCAATCAAGTACTTGTACCTAACTTAAGTAGACTTAAATGTACTTGGCTCCGGTTCTAGGATACTTTCCCCCAATATATATATTATAGCAAAAATATATATTCTCAAATATAGTTTATACAATACAATAACTTAAGGAACACAGCAGAGATGACGCTGAAGGCCATGACGGAAGAGGAAAACGTGTGCTGTGCCACGGGAGCATCTTTGTTGATCCCGTAAAAGAGAAAACAAAGCAACTAACCCGAGCTGTATTTCAACTCCTTTAAGAGTGACGTGGCCTTAGTCTCCCTGGCAGGTTTATGAAGTTTTTACACAAAATAGGAGTCACAAAATTGAAGTTGCAGTACTGACTATCTTTATTCAAATGTATTTGATTGCGTTCTGTCTTCCTCCCTTCCCTCAACTAAAGTATCCATAGGATTAAAAACAAGGTTTGAATTCATGATTTTAAGAAACAAAATTCATTGAATAAGAATGCATCACATTCCAAATTGAATTAGAATGACCTCTTTTCAAGTTATTCCAGTTAAAAAAATAATGAATTACAAAGGACATGTGCATATATATTATTACATTCCGTCTAATTGTTTCAAAACATCTTTTTTACCTTAATAAAACCCATTTTTATTGGTCCAGTTCTAATGATGTGTTTTTGGATTGTTATTTTTTTGAGCTACTTCCCTTAAATTCATCAAAAAAATATGTTTAATAATGATAATCATAGGTATGTAAACCCCTATTCCAACTCGCCTCAAGGACAATTTTCACCCCGTTGAGCGGAAATACATATGTATATAATATGGAATTGTTTGTTGCCTTGAAATGGGTATTTATTAGGATAAATATAAGTTATAACCTAGATTTTTATTTTATTCCTTGGTGGTGTAATTGCATAGAATTATAAAGGTGTTTATAACACTTTTTATACAAATAAATAGGTAAATATAAAAGTTGAGGGATTGTTTGAATCCTCCCCCTATTTTTACTTTTGTTTTCAAGGAATACTCAATAGTATGTAAGGGAGCATTCATAAGCCACATGTTTTTTTTTTTCCTCATAATTATAACCCCCCTACCCCCATGTGTACTTTCATTGTCCTTTCATTCACCCCCTTCCAGGAACCTCGTGTTTTTATTAAAGGATGTAAGGAAAATCCACAATACAAAGTGTTTATAAGATAGTTAGTAAATAAAAATCCTCTTGAACAACGTTTATAATAGGTGAAGTTAACAGATTTGAATGTTTTTTCGATGTTTGTTTTTTTCACAATAAAATTAACATATAGTTACTAATATCCTATTTAAATGGTCCCATACGATTTTTGGGCTAATCTTCAGTCCCTGGACAATGGAATAAATGCCCACATGCCGGTCCAACGATATCCCTTATTTTATCGACAGTTTCGACGTCTGTATTAACAGAAATTATCATTAGAACCACCGCTTTGCCGTTGCATTCGATATTGGACCCATAAACAGCACAAAAAAAAGCCTGCTCAGCTTTTTAACCTAGGTCGAAGTTATACTAAAGCATGTATCAAATTTGCTCTTTTTTTAAGGCCATTTGGAAACGCTGTAACACACAACTGGTTTCACGAAACCCACAACTGTTGATGAACTTTTTTTAAGGTGTACGATTAATCTTTAAGCCTACTTATAAAGTTTTTCTATATACAATTAATTAATCGTGAGCTTTAACTCACTAAAGACGTCGAACGAACAATGGTCGGAACTTTTTACTGAACCTAATTTTTCAAGATTTACAAATAAATCTTATTCACCACTAATTAAACAACCAATTCATTTACGAATACTATAATCTAAAAAAATGCTACCAAAACCTCCAAAAGAAGTATCTTGTAAAAACAAAACTCAACTCCTATCAGGATCCTTCTCCTTTTCTAAATATCCCGAGGTTATTTTCTGGCTTAAAATGTTCCATCAGCTCAAATTTTATGAATATTTTGACAAAAAAAACAACAACTATTAGATCCATTTAACTGTCTCCAAAGTCATTCATTTGTACTTAAGTCCTACAAAAAACCATATCCCTACAAAAAGAAAAGTAGCAAGGCTCCCAAATGGTAAAATATTTTCTATAATTAAGTTCAATGAAGGGAGGACTATTAGTATTAAAATGAACTGGATATTGTACATATGTTGAAAGTGATCTCTGGGTAGCTGAAAGATTAATCAGGGTATATCTAGGGTGTATCTATATATTGTGCAGGAAGGGGATTTTAAATACAGAACAAGTTCAAACTTCAATATATTGGTAATCCTGATGCTTATAAAAGTGTACTTATCAGATTCAGCGTATAAAACTGTTTAAGCATTGATTCTACATCTTTGATATATCCTCTGAATACGAACGCTGTGCAGCCATTATTTTGTGCATCCATGCCGGACGCACGCTTAAAGAGATTATTGTGTTCACAAAGCTGCCCAAATCAACTATTTACGATGTTGCCAAGGCTTTCAAGGAGTCTAATGGTTGAGGAATACCTGCAAAAAAGACTCATGATCATTCTGAGAGCAAAATGCACAATTCAGACTACTTGAAGGCCCTGCAGAACATGATCCACAGCGACTCCATTATCTCCATAAGGAACCTAACTGGCAGAATGAAAGTGAATCCACAAACCGTCAGGACTGCCATCCACTGTGACCTTTGGCTATGAACTTAAGAGAGTTAAGCTCCTAATTTATCTAAAGTATTAAACAGCTGTAAGGGTTTGATACTTCTCTGACAAGAAGATATTTTGTTTGATACCAAGTTCAATAGGAGGAACGATAGGTAGATTGCGTGCGACTCTGATGATGTCCTAATCATAGGAAGAACCAAGTTTCCCGCATGGTTTCACGTCCTCCTCCTTCTTTCCAGCGAGAGGGATGTCATGAAACTGCACTTCTTTACTAAGGGGTAAAACATCACAAGGGAAGTATGCAAAGTCTGGATGTATCTAGTGGCTGCAGGAAAGACATGTGTCGTCCAGCAAGATAGGATTTCGACCACACATGTACAAAATTTGTGTTCAGATAATTTGGACACATTTTTTGGAGAGGAAATGGGGCCTCTTATATCTCTTGATCTGAACGCTTAGGACTACTATGTCGGGGGTAATCTGGAGAGAAAGAGAGAGAGTCCAAAACACGTGCACTTCACACTGTTGACTCTTTGTAGGCATCAATTCTCGAGAAAGTGGCCAACATGGACAATGAGTTCTTCATCAAGGCCTGTGCTAGGTTCAAGGCCAGGTTGGAGACTGTGGTTGAAGCTGGAGGTTGATAATTTGAATGATATAGTTCACTATGAACCCCATCATGTAGGTGCAAAAGATTTGGAATTGCTGAATTAATTATGGACGATAAATTGTAATATACCTACATTCTCATGAAATAGTAATAAATTATAATTCCCACCCTCTGTAATATATATAGCTTTTACTCAAAAGTATTTCCAACTAACAAAAAACTACCCTATGTAGATCGTAGATGCTATATAATGCAGGTTTTTTTTTTTTTTTTTTTTGTTATATTTTGAAAAAATATTTTCAAAAGTCATAAAGGTAAGTTTAGTTTTATATGTTTAAGACAAACGTGAGTCTTTGTTGTTTCGGTTTCCCAAAGAATACTTGGGTAGAGTTTAATAATTCTCCCATGAGATGATGTTTTTCTTTCCTGAGAATCCCTTCAAAAAAGAGAAAAAAAAATAGAATTACGCCTCTGTTATATGATTGTCTTAATAAAACATAAAAATAATATATGGATAAAAACAATACAAACCTAAAAGTAAGACAAAAAAAAACAATACAGAAAGTCGATAAACATTCCATTAGAAAGATTGATTTGTCATTCTTGGACAGTTAAGATTCATCTCTAATGGAAACTTTTACTTCTTAAGTATCTCTGTATACATATATATATGTATATTGTATCTCTGTCAAAGAGAAATTCAAATAGAATAATGCTGTTGTTATTTTTTTATTAAAAGGTTTTGACGATAATCTGGCAACGAAAAAGATCTGAATGTGGATTTATACCTTGCGGAACTGCAGTTTTTTTGCAATTTTCTTCCTCTTTTATGCTGTTATTATATTTAAGGACATATTTGTGCTAAAAAATTTGAGGGGTTAACACTATGTCATAGAAGAAAACAGTGTAGTCGTTTTAACAGGATATAAATAAGTTCTTTGAAACAATAATTACTAACAGGAGAAATAAAATCGCAAGGTAAGAGTACCACTAGATAAGAGCAACCCTGTCATTTAATTCAGTTTACATATCACGTTGTTATCTTCAATGTATCTCTCAACAGAAGAAAAAAAATCCAAAATCAGTAGGTAGTAATCTTTGCAACAATTGAATTCTTACTCAATAATTTCTGGAAATGTTTCACAGTAACTTTACATGAGCTTATTCAAATATTCAACCGATCAACTTATAAAACAATGATAAGGCAGAAAGCTACAATGTGACATCTGCCCTATTTACTATTATTAGTTACTAAACAAAGCGACAGAAACATTTGCTACCATGCAGTAAAATAATGCAACTCCCTGAAAAGTCATATTATTTAGTATAAAATATACGTGTATGATACTCACTTATTAAACAACAGACTAGACTGTCACACCACTTCGCAGATAATATCTTTTTATAACTACAACTGTCGATGTTTTGTACAAATAAATGCTAAATTCTTATATAAATTTATAAAGCAATTTTATGTAGCTAAATTTGTTATTTTAATCAAAAATATGTAATGTGTTTTTTTTCTAAAAAAAAAAGAGTAGATTTCCCCAACTTTTGAGCAGTTGAGCAAGGGTTATTTTTTAGACCCAAAAAAAAAATGTGTACCTGTCAAGACTCAACATTTCGATAGATTCAAAAAATATCTCCTAACAATACGTTGAAATGGTTCGGTATTTTGAAAAACAAGAGTTCCAAGAAGATAACTATTTCATTGTTTTAAATTCAATAGTCACTTCATTTTCGCACAAAGAACTATAATTATTATAAAAAGTGGTTATGAAACCGCAGAGAGATAGAGAAAGGAATCAACTAACCACGTATGTAAGGGGTTCTAGTTCAACATTCAACCGTCTGCTTGGTTGCATGACTACAATCAATTTGAGCCCAAAACTTTTTGTCTTTTGTTTCAAAAATACTGGTGAAATATCTATGGAATGAAATAAATGTGAAAAAAAGAGTGGAGAAGTGTAATGATCTTCTTTTTTTTTAAGTCCCGTGCCCAAGGCTAAAGGACTATTCATGGCACACCTAAATAGAAATACTTTAAAATAGGGTTGTATTGGTCCTTAATATAGGACTTAAAATCAATCCCGTTCCTTCGTTGTTATCGGTTTATGAAAAATGTCCCAAATTTTATAATGTCATATAGAGGGTTTAACAACGAAATCCGGAGCTTTTGATCCATCTACTTTAAATTAACATAAAATGGTCATCTATTAAGAATTAATCATAATAATTAAAAAAAATGAACAGCAAACATAATCATTCAGAGTAGACTTCACTCAACGTAGCCTCGATTGATCTCAATAACGACCTGTGACTGGTCCTGAAGCGCGCGCACGTTCTGAAAACAAGAGCATGATCTACACTCTTTTATTCCAGGACGATGGAGTTGATCAGAGACTTCTTGGTGGGGAGAGGACATCTATTGGCCTTTGTCTCAAGGCAGCTCCAGATAAAATCATCCATCAGATTCAGTTCAGGGGAGCTGGGAGGTCAAAAGATCGTCAACACACAGTCGTAGTTGTGCTCCTGGAGCAACTTTAGTGTCTTTTTGGAGGTATGCAAGGGGAGAGTCCTTCTGCAAGAACCATAGACGTTCTCCAAAGACCTCCTAGCAAATGTCCAGATCTTGTTGGTGTACAGGTTTTCATCAAAACCATCATAGCAGCAGTACACCTACATTCTGCCTCTGAAAATGTAATTTGCTTGAAATCTTGTGTTGCTGACTCCATGGCTTTGTTTTGGTCACTAAGTGAAACATTTAGAATATGTATATTTCATTCAAAAAAATTGCGCAATTTTGTCATTATTTAAAGAATCTTTGAATGTTTTAATTCATTATGATTCGTAGACAGATATTGTATTTATGAAAGTTACTTCTTTGTAGAATAACTAAATGATTAAATAAGGTGGAATTGAATTAGTTTAGTAAAACTTAGATTTATATATCATACATGACAATAGTATGAATTAATTGTTAATTAAAGCATAATTAAAGTGCTGAATACTTGTATAAAAATCGGTGAATGACCATGATGTCATAGTCTCATATGAATAATGGGGATCAAAAACTTGTTGTAGCACTATCTAATTACGAAAAACGGGATTTTAATGGAATCAAGAACAGACAACTCAAAACCATTTTGTGATATCTCTAAATACTATATGTAACTATATTTTTTTATAGAATTTGGACTTCTTCGCAAGCAACACCGTCCTGATATGCCGGCAAATAAATTAGCAGCTCTTGATGATTAAGGCCGTGCCCATGGTATACTACGCTGATATGATGTCATCGCGGAGCAAATCAAAATTTGAATGAGAGGTTCGGCAGACATTTTGATCAAAGTCCCTCTAAACTACAAAGTTCAAGGGGTTAAGGTCAGTTCTGGAAAAGGCTTACTTTGAAGAAGTTCGCTGCAGAAGTTTTGGTTCTTCCTAGCTGTATAGGAGAGGGGTTTTCATCCTGATGTTTTAGGTAGTATGGATGTGTATATTAGCGGTCGCTGAAGCCTTCCCGGCACTGACACCGGTACGGAGAAGATCGAACACCCTTTATCTTTTTGAAATTACTCCGACATTTTTTACAATTAGAGACATGGAACAAAGCCAAAACTTGTTTATTTTTGTTTCAGCTGTCGTTTGGTTGCGTAATGAAACATTGCATTAAAAAATAACGGGAATAAAATAGTAATTAAATGCTACTGCAAGTTTTGGGTACCCGCACAGTATATGATTACATTATTTAGCTATGATTGTTCTGTGATAAACACTTTTTGCGTCCAATCTATACGCGTCGTTAAGATTTAGCACGTCTAAATTTTTGTAACCTATAATTCCCTATATTAAACAAACTGCGTATGGACGAGAGTGGACACTCAAAGTACCAACAAAAAAAAGTGAACAAATGTAAAAAATATATAGAGAATTTTAATCTGCTGAGGAATGAAGCTTATTATCATCCCACCATGACCTGGATTAAGTTGGGTGTATGTAGGTATTATTACACTGTTTATTTCTTTAGACACTGAGAAACACTCACAACAGTCCATTGATTTATTGGGGGTGGGGGTATGATTTGTTATTTTAGTGGGAGCTTAAAACACATTTGTCACGAAATGGTGAGAATTGAATCCAATTTGAGCAGGTGGATCAAAAAAAATTTGTAAAAAACATGGATTATAATGTGTGCGTAGATACATAAATATTTGGCCTTAAAACCATTGTAATTTTTGGAGAAGATTTGCAGAATGCACTTTGATACTACTCATTGAAGAAGATTAAATCTTATACGATATCATTTCTTTTTAAGAACCTCTCTTCAAAAAACTATGTATTATCTAAAGGAAGGTTGATTATTAATAAAATGGTTCATAGCAATTAGCTGCTATAATTAGCAGTGTTGGTTTTATGGGGATGGGACTTTGCCTTAGGTCCTGCACTCGATTGTAAAAAATAGGGGCTTTTCACGTTGTATATATTTTTAATACAAAATGACCGTGACGGAAAGTTATGGATAATCTTTTTTTTTAAGTGATTTTTTAAAGTATCTTTTTTTTCCAAAGTATCTCATTAATGTCTGTTCTAAAAAAACCGAATTCAAAGAGATAAAACAAAAAAAGGTCAGTGTATTTTTTTTTTTTTTTCCCCGTCATTATAAAAACAACTTTGCCTTGTTCATGTACTTTAAAGTGAAAAAATGGGATCCCTCCTATGGGAATTTTTTTTTCGATAATTTTTTTTTTTATTTAAACTTAAAAAAAAAAAAATAGTCCCCACAATTATAATTGTCATAGGAAACCCGGGGATATGATTTTTTTCTTTATAGCATATTGGTTTATTAACATGTCAACATAAAATAGAAAAACCGTCGAGAATCAGTTATATAAATTCATACTATGAAACTAAATGTAAAAGCTCTATAAGTCACTCAACACAACCCCTGAGCCAGTATTGAACGTATTTGGTTTCTATTTTGTTTTGGTCACGGAACAACTGTTACTCCTTTCATCAGGTTTGCAAAAAATGGCCAATTTCTGGCAATATTTAGCCAAATTTGATAGTATCTGTCAGATTTGTTTTTTTATATATTTCGTGTTTAGATTTTTCTTAATAAAAGTAAGGAACTCAAAAAAGTTTGTCTTAGAGAATATTCTATATCCAAAAGCATAAACAGTTCTCTATTAAACATTATAGGTCTCTTTAATGACCTCAAACATCATGGCGACCGGATGATTTTCTTCACCAATGAATAATTTACAGAATTATAGTTACTTTACGAATAAATCATCTACAATTCATAATTACAATATATGGCAATTTCTTCGTTCAAAAAATTTATGTATATTATATGTTATTTTAAGAATTGGGGTTGTTTTTTGATTACTTGTTCTAAAATGGGTTGTTATATTTGTAAGGTTGGGACCCATTGTTATAGAACCTTAATTGCTGAAAACAGAATCAATTATTCAACATGATATAATTGAGCATGTCTTCTTATGATTATTTCCAAAGACTCCTTTCCTCAACTCAATTCCTTCATCATCATTTTTCTCCATAAATTGATTTATTAATCAAGCCTATTAAACTGAATACTTGACTTTTTCCTCTTGAAGCCTCATTTCAAGTGAGTGTTGAACATCAACTGAGACCATGAAATGAAGAATGATTTTAAGAAAATCAATGTTAAATCGAAATGTGACATGAGTTGGGAATAGACCAGCAAAAAAAGGAATCACACTCGATAAAAGTTGACCGTTTGAGAGTTGGATTCTCAGTGAAATCTTGGCTTCAGTCGAAGCAAAAATGTAGAAAAAATAAAAAAAGTTGTACCATTTCAGTATAAGGGTTTTTCTTTGGGGGGGGGGGTTATATCCTTTTAAATTTTGCTACTGACATCTATTTTCTTTCTGACTCTAAGATGAGTGTCCTTTTTTAACTAAGTTATGGGCCTTTTCATTTTTGACAAACAAAATAAAACACACTTCTTCATAAATAATTGAGGTTATTCTTTATGGAATGTGTTGTTTTTTTTATTAACAAAAAGGTGTAGGGTTGGTATCAGGTCTGTAAGGGTGCAAAAAATGATAAAAAGAGTTTAAAAGAGTCTTTCAACAGATGACTAAAATTTAAAAAAAAGTAAAAACTAGAAAATAATTTTTTTAAGAAAAACTCCCAATTTTCGCTTAAATTTATTCATTCGGACCAAAAAAAACTAGTATAAATAAAATTTCCTTAAAAACCCCTGTGGGCAACCCTATTTGATAAGTTATTGGCACACACCTTATCCACAGATTACCAATCCATCTCTTCATCAATAAATACAAAACGAATAATAAGAAAAAAGAATTAAAGGAACCAAAATGAACCCTTCTTATTATTCCAATCTTCGTGTAAACATCCTTCAATTTGATCCTTTGCTTATTCCACATGATCTTTGGCAGGTAAATTTAAAAATCTTTCCAATACCTATAAACATCTTGTCCTTCATAATTTCCCTTCCTTTATATTGTTATATTGTTTTTGTAATAAGAGAAAAGGACTATATAAAAAAGTTTTTTGTCTATCTCAAAATGAACAATAAATACGTAAGTAACCTTGTGCAAAAATAATAAAAAATAGTTTTTCTAAGACACTATACATAGGAGTATATATACAAAAAATTAAATTAAGGAAACAAAAGTAATTATCACTAATGGTTACAAAATGAAAGTTTGTAATTTTGTAAAATAGGATATTTGCGAATATGAACATTTAATATAGATATATTTAAATATATGTCTGTCAAAATGTTGTCACGATACCAATATTATTGTACTCATTCATGCAACAAAATTAGTATAGGTTTTTGATATTTTTTACTAAATATTTACAACCAGGGGCGTCCGCAGGATTATATATATATATTTTTTTTTTTTTGAACTGGCTTGGTTTTTGGATTTTTAAAGAAAAAAATTTGAAAATAAAATTTTTTGGAAGATTATTTTAAGTGCATAGTTATATAGAAAAATTAATTTTTAGGGAAAACAATTTCAAAAGTCCATAGCTATACTCAAAAATTTAAATTTTTTAGTAGAAAAATTCGAAAATTTAAAGCCATTAACCGAAAAATTACATTTTTGCAAAAAAAATTCAAAAATGAAATTTTTAAAATATTAAATTTTTTAGTAGAAAACTTCAAAAATCAACAGCTATTCACAAATAAATTAAATTTTTATAAAAAAAAATCAAAAATTTATAGCCATTCACGAAAATTTAAATTTTTTGCAAAAAAATTTAAAAACCCAGTGGCTATTCACGAAAAAATTTTAAATATTAAATTTTTTGGAGCAAATTACAACAATTGAATTATTACCCAAAAAAATGATATTAATATTTCTAAATTATTAATAATTTATTACAACACTTCTGAAATAGCATAATTTTGAGCATAACGAACAAAACGCTTAAAACACACAACTAAACATCGTTTCTGTCAAAAACAAAACTTTATAAATGAATAGTTGTTTTTAGTTGTAGATCATGTCAAAAAAAAAAAACTAGCTCAAACCTTTGATACTAAGCAGAAGCAAGGACTATGCAGCAGGTTGACCATTAAGTATATTTGTTAACAAAACAAAAGCTTCCCTTTTACCCAAACAAAACTTTACCAAATATGAAGTTCTTTTCTGACAAACGAATAGAAGCCAGTAGAATTCCTGGACATATTTTAACGTGCATAGTGGAAGACAAGTATGAATTCTGAATTGATTTGTGGAAGTTTTTATAGAAAGGGGAGGACATCACCAGCCAATCAGTATTTGAACATTGCTGCTGAAAACCAAGAGCAACATGGCTTACTGTCAGACAATCGTGAAATAATTAAACCTTGTGCAGATCCAGCTTTGCTATTGTGCTAGGTCCTGGGTTTCAAATTTTAATTCACATTCCCTGGATGGATGGAATAGCCTTAGGAAGAAATTAACCCTTCCGACAAGACAGTGGACCAAAAGAGTGTAGAATGTCTTGGCTACATTTTTGGAGCTTGGATTTGTCCTGCAACCAGACCGGACCTGAACCCTTGCGATTCCTACCTCTGGTTGAGGATCGAGCAGGAGTCCTGTGGCAAGTATCATTCGTGTGTGGAGATCCTGAAGAAGTACATAACCCGTACAATGGCGAATCCGCACAAGGCCCCCTGGCCCGGCCAAAGCTTCTGGCGCCGTGTGGTCGAGCTTATCAAGAGATATGGTTTTTGTTATAAATAATTAAATGGCATTACAAGTAGTTATCAAATAATAGAAAATGTATGTTTCTACCTCAAGTCCTTAAAGATATTCCCATTTGATCTGGACCACCCTATAGCACCGGTATAAATAACAACATATCTCTGATTTTTTTACACTGATTGATATATGAATCCCTTAGGATATTATTGAAACCTAATTGATTCCCTATTTTAATATCAATCATGAATATTATAGAATAGGTAGACATTGTATGCTCTACCTGAATATGAATGGATGGAAAGTCTATATTTAACAACATTGTTATTCAATTCTCACTTACTCATACAAAAAAATGTTAAAAAAAACATTTAACTGATGCATGGACAATGTAAAATAATCATACAAAACGTGTTCGACATTCATAAAAAAAAATAATCTGTCCTTAAATTTGACTTTTTTCATAGTAACCAGCTTCTTCATTTAAATTGAACATTCGTAAAATTATTTGTGTTGAGTTCGGCCGAGCTGATTTCGAGTCCATCTTTTTAGAGTAAAGTCCATATTGTTCTGAGTTTGAGTCTTTGCAAAGTCCGAGACCTCATGGCACTGACTCCAATGTAAGTCCAAGTCCATTAAAAAATGACGTAAGTCTGGACTCGTGTACTACAAGAACTATAACTTATATCTAACAACCGTGAATGGTCATAACTTTTTTTTATTCCAAACTAATTCAGCCCATCAAAATAGTTCAGTCTGATCCGGTAACATAGAAAATTCGGTCTGAATCCGTCTCATAGAAAAATTCCCTTGATATCGGTCCAACAACAAAATCATTCTAACATTAAAATAGTTTAAAGCGATTTAATGGATGAATTGTTGATGACGTCATATGGATTTTCTCATATTTCTTATGTACACAGTATTCAACTCACATAATGTGGTAAGGTCAATGGCACCAGAACCATGGGACTAAAGGGCCATTGGCCCTCCAAATTTTGCAAGAAATTTATTGTGATCGAAATCAAAAATTGTCTTTTGCCACATTACAATGTCAAAATTTCATTTTTTTTTTTTTTTTTTTTTTTTTTTTTTTTAAAGAAGCTAATTTATTTTCCATTTGCGTAGCAAAAATATATAGTATAATGATTTAATTTTAAAATTAAGAGGGAACCCGAAAATAAATATTATAAATAAACATTCAATAGCCCATTTGTCTTCACAAGCGAATACTAAAATTTTTTAAAGGTTATCTAAAATCATCTAAAAATAAAAAAAACGGTTTTCGTTAAACTTTAATCCTTTTCAAAACAATTCAACTTTAAAAATTTTCAAAAAATTGTTTAGTCTCTTCCCCAAAAAATATCTTACAAATTCAAATAAAATTATAAAAAAAAAGTTTAACAGGACTGGAACGACGTAGATCAATGGACAACACGCTCAGGAGAATTTATTTTCTTGATCTCAATGTGGGTAGGTTCGTGCCATGGTCGTTCCTAGAGAAAGAAATATACATAATGTAAGTCGGTTTAGACTTTAATGAAGATTCCTAGGTCAGATGGATCCAATGTAATACTATAATACTTAATATTATAATTAAGGCAACATTTTTTATAAAAGCTTAAAGGCAATGACACCACTCAAAAAAAAAAAAAAAAAAAAAAAACTGAGGCCCCTGATGATGTCAAAATTATATACTTGAAAATGCATTCTGCCCGCCGCCAGTGGATGGGGGGAAATTTGGTGTACAGAAAGAGACCGACAAAAACGATTCACGATTTGAAAACGATTAATTCTCGGTTGTCGGTGTGAGACAACGGTCTAAGGCAAATTATCGGTCCAAAATTGATCAACAAATCATATTAGACTTAATATAAAAAAAATCGATCTTGAACCGTGTTTCAACACTAACAATTATACTTATAAATGCATTCCCCGTATATAATTTTTGTATCAAAAATATCCAATTTATTTTTTGTTAAAAGATAATGTCAAAAGAACAAAAAACGTATTAATTGAATCATCTCTCCTGATGCAATAAGGAGGAGGAGATTCCTTTCAAAATTGATAAATGGAATGGAAATAATAACAAGCTTTAAACATAATTATCACACATCTAGATCTCATCTTTTTCACTTTAATTATAGAACCATTTTTACAGTTGGAAGGATACCCACGAGTACATGGCTATAAATTACTTTTAAGGAAAAAGGGATTGACAAAAATATAATATGTATCCACCAATAATGTTCATGTTATGAGTGCATGATTTAATTTCAGATAGAACGAAATGCGTATTCGATATTCTGTACGATGTTATTCACCTTTACATGGGTTTAATGTAGGGAAGGTCATAAATAATTGCAAAAAGAATTGTGTCCAGGGGAGTCCGCAGGATTATATTTATACATTTATTTTATAGAGGGGGCAGTTTTTGGATTATTTTTTTGAGAAAAAAATTACTAAAATTCACAGCTATTCATAGTAAATTAAATTGTTAAGGAAATTTTTTGAAAAAAAAAATTGAAAAATTTCATCTGAGATATTAAATTTTTGTAAAAAAATCAAAAATCTATAGTTTAAATTGGGAAAATACAAAAATTCATAGCTATTCATAGTAAATAAAATTTTTGGAAAAAAAATGAAAAAATTAAACTTTTGAAAATTAAATTTGAAAAATTTCATTTCAAATATTTAAATTTTGGAAAAAAAATTCAAAAATCTATAGCTATACAAAAAAAAAAAAAATTTCAAAAAATAAAGAATTGGGGAAAAAACTCCAAAAATTCATAAAAAATGAAAAAATGAAAAATTACATTACAAATATTAAATTTTTTGGAGAAAAAATTCAAAAATCTATAGCTATTCAAAGAAAATCAAATTTTTCCAATCATAAATAATTACATTTTTTGAAAACAAAGTTCAAAGGTAAAATTGCGAATTAAGTTTTTGGAAAACAATGCAAAAATTAAATTTTTTGTTTTGCTGCATAATTTACCCGATTTACCGTTTTTTTAAGAGAATAAATCTGTCAAAAAAGAAATTTTACTCCTATTTTCGCGTAAATTTTTATCATCCTTTCCAAAAAGTTTATATTAAAAAGTAAAATTCCTTAATTTGGGGAGGGCTACAGCCCCTCCTGTCTGTCCCTGTGGAGAGCCCGGGTGTCGGTCCTTATTTATTTATTGCACTCCTGCCCAATTTAGTCTCTGTCCCTTATAGTTATGTCTTGTATATCATTTCTAAAACTTAAAAAGTATGTCTATGATCACGTCATTTAACTTTATTTCTTATTATTTAAACAGTTCTAGTACAAACAGTCTTAACAAACATTTTTGTATTCAGCTTCAATTACTCCGAAGCTGTTTAAATATGGACTCCATATTTAAAAGGTTTAGAAATCCAATATTTTTTCAATGGATGGCTTAAGTAATACGTATTTCGTGTTGTATAAGTGTCATTGGCTTACGCTTGAAAGGTGTTAGAAAGATAAGATTTCGTACAAGTAATAATTATTATACAGTTTTGTGATTGGTTGACAATGGTTTGCTTGAGCACACGTCAAAAATGGACACCAGCAATGAGAAAATACTCCATATTTTACAGATTTTCTTCAAAAATGGCGTAAATGCAAGCCAGGCAGCTGAAAGTGTGAATACTGTTTATCGTCCTGATACTATAGTAGCCAATCAAGTGGTATTTTAGTTTCGTCGATTCTGTTTCCTGTAATTTGTATGTCAAAATTGCACCACACTCTGGAAGGCCAATTGTCGCAAATGTGCATAAAATAATAGAAATCGTCGAGTCCGATCGTCCTGTAAGGGGCGTCTTAATTTCTAATGAGATGAACATTAATAGAAAAAATTAAACTAAAAAAGACAATTAAAAATAATGGATTCCAATTTTTAACGCCTATTATTATCAGAACATACCTACATATGTCTACAATTAATTGAAACATCATTATCCATGCAGTTATTTATGGTTAAAGAATTTTGAAAGTTTCAAATTATGAAAATAAATTGAAAAAATATTTTGTCGTATATTAGAATTTGAAGCAATCAACGGATTGTCATCAATTGCATTAATAAAAACTCAAGAGCTGAATTATAATTAGTTTAATTTAAAAAAACACGTACCCGTGTAACAAATTTTATTTCGAATTATTTAATTAATGTTTTAAACAACTCCAGAATTTAGTAAAACTTGGTGATAGACAACATCTTACATCCCTTTGGCCATTATTATTAGAATAATTAGAAATATGTTCCTCCTTCAGCCATAATGAAGATACTTACTAAGACTAACACGTTAATCCTCTTCCTAATGCCCTTTTTTAATTCGTATTCAAAATACGTTCTCCCTTTTTCCGTTTGTATTATAATTTGTTTGTTTGGATTTCTTTTTGTGGATTTTCGAATTAGTGGACATACTTACAACTATAACATTCTATTATAGTAGATTATGACAAACAATTTTCGGCAATATTGTTTTCAACGTGAAACGCACGTTCCTCGCTACTCCAAGCTATGATAGCAACTGACAATATTTCCAGGAAAACTTTAGAATCTGTCCTTTAGAATGAAACCATGCTCATTTCCCTACTACTTTTACAATTTGATTGTCAGACATTATAAAAAAGGAAATTATGTTGGCGCTCACTGTATAAAATAATAAAGAATTATTAACATTTTCAAAAATTGGACCACTTGTTACAATTCTCTCCCTTTAAACTAAGCGTTACAATATTTCAAATTCATCCTCAATGAATGAGCTTATAATTTTTAATTTTAATTTTGAACTAGTAGAAAAATAACAGTTACATGGATATACTGAATTTACTAATACAAAAAAGCATGATCCTCAAAGAAATATTTTTATCCAATATTTGGAAAAATTTTGACAACAATAATTATCGATGTTTTTGGCCAATAATCTTCATTATATTTAGAGATGGGGAAATGCCTCATTTTATGTGTGTAGGACTACAATTGTACAAATTATTTCAGGGATATTTTAATTTGTCGATTGTATCCTCGCACGCCTAAAAATACGTGCATTTTCACATCCCTAATAAATTATACAATTATAATGTAAAACATAATTTGATGTTTGAAAAACAGAGACTTTTGCAACCATTCACTGTTGCAAATGAGCACAGTCTCCCCTATTAAATTCTATCTAATAAGACTATTCACCTCCTAACAACATTCAATGAAGGGTTAATCAGGATTGCATGATTAGAATGCATAAGTCAAGGGCCATCTTTGACTCCTTAACGAATATTTATGAGTCCCTTAAAGTACCTACAAGGTACTCAAGGTCAAATAGTTGGAATTTTTCTGTGTATTTATGGGTATACATAATAGAGAAAAAAAAGCTCTCTATGGTGAGTTGAATGATTGTATAATATTATAATTGGTCCTGTAGAAACAGTGGAACTATATTATTAAACATGTGTTAGGGCCAACATGACAAAAGGTTCAAATACAGACGTTTACTTCAAGAAATTATTCTTTGGTATGTAAATAACCCGTTAACGAATTAAAACTAATGTGAGGCTCATCAAAAAAGTAATTAAGTTAAGTAAATCTTATTTGATTATTATTTATTGATTGATGAATCATATTATCAAAAGTAGAGGTGTAGTAGTACTCGAGTTTTGAATTGAGTCCATTTTATATGGACTTGCTACAGATTTGCCAGAATGTATTAACGAGTGGAGAGGCCAAACTATATACAGGGTTGATCTTATCTAGTGACACATATTTTGTTATTTTTAATCCGGAATGAAATTGGTGCAAGATCATGAAGAAGGACAAGAAGATCTCTGAAACAGAGCAGGTTGAGACGTCGGAAAGAGCAAAGAAGAATCTAAATTTTCTCAAGGCCAACAAAAAATTGGGCAAAGTTTTGCTCTTTTCTGATGGAAAATGCAATTGTCAATAAGCAGAACAGAAAACGAAAATCCAGATAATGTCTCAGCTTCAGTGAGACATGTCTTCAGAAAAAAAAATCTAGCCGGAACCATGGTCTTGGGCCTTGAGGAGTTTGCTCTCCCATTTTTTCAAGAGGAAAGAGCAGATCAATGCGGATTCTTATATCGAATTTCTGGAATAGAAAGTGATACCTTGAGCCGGAGAAAAATTCGCTAATTACTTTGTTTTCACTCAAGATGGAACTCTGTGTCATTGCGCCGCTCAGACACAGGCCTTCCTGATGGACAACTTTATAATCTAAGTCTAATCAAAAGCAATCTGTAACTTTTGCTTTAATCCGGGTGACTAACAAAGAAAGAGGGGGGAAAATATAAAATCTGTTCAACTTCGTTAGCGAAGGTAAATATCACACCAAGTTTTCAAAATGGGAGGGGACAATTAGCCTTTGGACCCTATGGGTCAAGCGCCACTGACTTGGTACCATATAGACTCATAGCAAAAGATATTTGGGTTCTGATTTTGCAGAGTTTTTTTCACAAATTTGTTATATGTCTGGTCTGATGTGGGATATAACAAAATGTCGAAAATCAACTGAAATAAAAATACATAAAGAAGGAACACAATCTAAATTTAGTACCAAAATTTACATTTGGGTGTTTTAGTTAATCAACTTTTTTCGAATTACGGCTATTTCTGAAAAGTTGCATCTCAATTAATTATTCAACTGAGACAAAAGTTATTTCTTTCATCAAGAAATATTAAAATACAGCTTTAATCATTATTTTGCATTTATTAATTATGTTTTTTTTTTCTGAAGCTACCCTTCAGATCAAAAAAAGGGAATAACATAAGATAATTTATATCAAAAGTATGCATACTATATGTGGATCATCCAATTTTTAAAAAATAACTTTAAATACACTTTTTATAGGTTAAAAAAATGTCTTTAGTATCTATATTGATTAAGTAAGATATTTTGTTCTTTTCATAATTTGATCGAGATGTATCACCTAAAGATGATCTTGTAGGACAATGTAATTATGCATAGGTAATTTGAATACCGTATGACAACTTTTCCGCACTAACCGTAATCGAAATTCGAAAAAAGTTAAAAATCAAACCACTCTACTGTACATATAACTTGAAACAACTCAAAAATTTTATTAAGATGAGTCATAGATTGTCCCGTAGTATAAAAAGCCTATGAAAAAATAAGGTAGAATAATAATTATGTAAGTAAATGCTTTAATAATGGGTTTGAAGAGTAATTAAATGATTAATGCCTCTTTCAATTACATAGTTGCTTGATTAAAGTGGTAGTCATTTCCCCCTCATTTAGAGAGAAGGATTTATGACTCTAATTGGTTAAAAATAAATAAAATAAAAATGTGAAACCCCAAATACATGATTCTTGTTTTTTTTCCTTCATTTTTAATAGTTTAAGATGAATAAATTATCATAACAATAGGCATATCATGTGTAGATGTAAAGATATTTAAATAATTCTTATTCATTCCTAATTGAATTGTAAAGAAGATTTATGTAGGTAAAAGAGGGAAGGTAAGAAAAGGCCCTCTAGCAAAACTAATTGTCAGGTTCTTTAAAAAGGCAACACTATACATTCAAATATGTATAATATGTTTGTACAATCATACACATACGAGATAGGGAGACAATTGCCTCTCTCAATTCTTTGGAAACTATCAATCGCCATATTACAGTTATCATTACTGAAAATTGTTTTTCAAACTGTATTAAAAACTAATTTATGAAGACAGAGAGAACAAAAGTGAGTTATTTCCAATGGATTATAACTTAATTCCACATTTTTTATTCAATTTGGGCTCCCTCTGTCTCAATGACGACATCCAGCATTTTCCTGAAGGCTGCATACACCTAACAGATATAGTCTTCTGACAAGTCACCCAATATGGTCCTAGTTGTGGAGTCCAAAGATCTCACAAACCGTTAAGGCTTGTTGTAGGAAGCTCTCTCGGCCTTTGCTAGATGGAATAATTCTAAATATTGGGATCAGCAGAGGTGGGAAGCCACATGCTCGAGGACACAATATTTCTTTGTGGCCGATGAGATGTTTCTTCCTCCTTGCTTTGAAATCTACTCCCAATTCATATTTAATTATGCTTTGGAGTGTAACCTTGTTCACATTCATCTTCTTAGCCATATATGGAATCATCTTCATTGGATTTCTAGCAAGGCAGTTTTTTTCACTCATAATCATGGTCCTTTTTCTGACTGTTTGTTTTCTGACTTTGCCCAGAGTTTCTAATGACTGTTCCTAAGGTTTTAAATAGCTTTTTAATGCCATACACGACCGTTTGTCTGATTTTGAGGACATTGGCATTTTCGGTTGGGATCTTTTGTCGTGTTTGAAAATACAACCAATACTTATATATAAATAAAACTGCAAATGATTATTAGAATATAACAAAACCTCACTATTGTAAAAAAAATCATATCAAAACTCGAGCTGTGAGCTGATATTTAAGTATTAACATAAATATTGAGCATGGGGTGTATAATCAGGACTTATTCGATGAAGAAGTAGGGAAGCTCTGGATTGGGATCTGTTCTGGCTATAATTTTGATACAAAACTAATCGACGTCCTTCAATAAATATTCTTACAAAAATTAATAAAAAAAGTCATTCCTTGTTGGACTCAATTTAAATTGAGAATCGACAATGGATTAATTCTTGGGTGTGTTCTTGTTTCATTCTTTCTCTCCCTCCTTCCTCGTCAAAGCTTCTTTGGGTTGATCCAATGAAATATTCTAATTGTCCGAGTTACAATAATAATTTTGAGTGTTTCTTTTTTTTTTTTTTAACATGCCCAATTGCTACCAATTTTCACCCCCGAGTATAGTTTTTTATATAAAAACGGTATATAAAATTGAAGAAAATCTCACAAGCGTTTAGGATAACTTTGGTATCACCACTAAAGTACTCCATGGATCCTCGCGTCATATTAAAATATATTTCTTAACCAGTACGTAATTATTTTATTTTTGAGGAGAGAACATCTGAGTAATGAGTATTTACGTCTGAGTGTGCTCATGAAATATGAAACGTAACACTAAGGAATTCTTTGCAAGTTATCTTCTATATTATTTAAGTAATGTTTGTCTGTTCGTCAACGCCTAATAACTCTAGGTAATGCCGAGTACTACTGCTAGTTGTATAATAAAATGCAGACTGTTGTTACGGAAAAATCAATCATTTTTGACTGTTTTTCTTCGAAATATTTGATAAAAGCTGTTGTTGAGAGGTAAAAGTAATTTTTTCATGTGCTTTTTTAGAAAGTACACTTCTAAATAACCTTGATAATTTTGCAGAATCCTAGACAATGCACAGTGTAGCTCTTGTGACAGCATCGGTAGGAATTCCCTGCATTAAGACTTCTCAGTAACCCTATTTGTAAGTCAGGGCAGGGGTCTAAAGATAGGTCTTTTAAGATTCCTTTCACTAGACAGATGAAATTGCATTGATTCAGTATAAGTGGACATGATAATATTACATTTATTTCATCTGACGTAGGAATTGACATTGAAGCCCATTTGCATTAAGTATATTTCCTTCTCTAGGAACAACCCCAAATCCAACCTACGGATTTTGAGTTCAAGATTTTTTCTCCTATCTGTAAAACTGATCAGTGATCTGAAATATTAAAATTATCTTATCTTAATCTCCTGTTTATTCCACAAGCAAAAATTGTTCGTTTTTTCTTAATTTCTTACTTTAACTTTTTAACTGTTGCATCTGTCTTCGACTACAGGGATAGATTCAACACTTGAGGGTTACCATTCACATGCAAATTTTTGAAAATCTACTGATTACTGCAGGTCCCTTCGTCTAACTTCAAATTTTTTTTACATGGTGGGCCTTTGCCCTATTTGTTATATTTCGATGTTTAACCCTTATAACTTATTTTAAACAATTTTCTAAAAAAACTGTAAAATAAAAAATATGCAAAGTCAACCGAGAAATAAGAACTGACATAATCCAAAACATGGTACAATGTAGAGCTCAAATTCTGGAGCAATCTGCTCCTGGAAAATCACAATCAGAAGTCATTAAAGGGATGGGCTGAAACCACTCTACTGTTTCCCGTGTGACCGCACCCGACACACCAAAAGCTTCCACACGGTTCAAATCAAGGCCAAATAGGCCAAAATAATTGGTTGAGGCAGTAACAGGCACCATTGAAGGCAGAAGAGGCAAGTTGACTGTCTATGGCCTTGATCATGAAATTGAGAGCAGCAAGACCCCATGCGCCGCTTTGTGAAGCAAGGTTGAACCTTTAATTCCTACAAAAGAACTCCTCATTAGGGTTTGAAGCCTTTAAATAGAGTAAAGGGTGTGACCCGTTTTAGAATCCTCCTCAACAACCTGAAGAAAAAGACTCTTTGCCTCCCCACATCCTGACTGTTTACCCCTGGACTTTGTGATTTTTGGGTACCTATAGGAGAAGCTTTCTAATCCACAACAAAGGACCAACTATAGGCCGCCCTCATAATTGCTTAAGCCAACCTACACCAAGCAATCTAAATAACTGCTGTGCAAAGTTCTGCACCAGGATGGAACTGGTGATTAAGGTAAAATACGGCTATTGAAAATATCAATCAAGTGTCCCTTGATTGTCTTTATGGATTAAATTTGCCAAAACATTTTTTTGTAATTTTCCAAAAGTATTCTATTTTAGACGGAGGAGTCTAAGATAAGTTAAGGAGTTTTAAATAAACATAAATAAGGGGATGTACCAAGAAGATACCTCCTAGTCATACCAACTTTTTTAATTCAACCGAAACAAAAAGGATTGCAATGTTTCCTTGTTGTCTTCCCTATATATAATTAATTATTTATGTAATGCGTGGAATAGGGAATCAAAGCCTACCCTTTAGTGCGTATATCGACATATAATTGACGGGATTTATTTTATCTGCATTCATTATTCGCAATGGGTAAATAGTAAATACCGGCTATATGTAATAATAACTAATATGTAATCTCGGTGCATATATTTTGTAATTATATCTAGGTGAATGAGAACTGCTAATTATCACTCGAATAAATCCAAAAATAGCATGTATGTATATTAAAACTCCATTAGAGTTGTGTCGACTTGAATCGATTTAGTCAAGTGCATACATTAGACTAATTATGTAGCTACCATTTTTTTAGTAATCATGAGCTACTGCAATTTGTTACAAAACCGTGGGCTAGAGAGTAGGGACTCTAAACTTAGAGGAGCATAACTAAATTACGAAAAACGTGATTTCTATGGAATCAAGAAAACACAACTAAAAAAAAATTGCAATATATTTAAATACTATATTTGGTTATATTGGTTATTAAATATATTCTCTTTCACAAGCAATAACACACTCGACACGCCGGCGAACAGATTTACAGATTGTCCATGGCGTACTATACCCCCATGATGAGCGAGTCACAATTTATAATGAGAGGTGCGGTAGACATTTTTATGTAATTTCCTGCAAACGTCAAAGTTCATGGGCTTGAGGTCAGTTCTGGAAGAGCGCTAATTGGGGTTAGGCTATAAGTCAGCCATATTGTTGCTCCAGAAGTTTTGGTTCTTCCTGGCTGGAGTGGTGTTCCTCAAATGTTCTTCTTGATGTTTTAGGCAGTCCGGATAAAAACGTCAACGGTCTCTGCTGCCGTCTCGGCACTGACATTGGCTCGGAGGAGATGGACACACATCGCCAAATTTTGTTTGTTGCTCCGTCATTTTTTCACTTTTTTCATTCTTATCCAAGTTCCTCCAAACTGCAAAGTATGGTCAGTTCTAGAATAGGTCCTAAAGTCAGCCATTTTGTTGCTGCAGTAGTTTTTGGTTCTTCCTGACTGTATGGGAGGGGTTGTTCCTTAATGGACTCCTTGATGTTTTAGACAGTCTGGATGGATAAGTCAATGGTATCTGCCTCTCTTCTCGGCACTGACATGGGAGCTCTTGACAATGAAAGCCGTGTCCATTACTTACCACGATGTCATGATGGCAGCTTAGAGTGAATCCAAATTGAGATGCGAGGTGCAACAGACATTCTTTTTCAAGACATATCAAACATCACCTTTTTTTTGGTTGTGTAATGTAACCTTGTAATTTAAAATAATGGAATGAAATTGTAATTAAATGTTCTTGTCAGTTTTGGGTACCCACTTTGTATTTCTGGCTTGTCTCCTCAAATATTAAACTAATCTTATTCAAAATGGAGACTTATTAGAAAATAACTATAACGCATCGAAATGCAATACATTGAATGAGATTTAGTACTAAAAATTAAACCGACTCAATAAAATATTAAGTCGGCTTGGGTTTTTTTTTAAATTTGTAAATAGACTCAGCATTTGAGTCGAGTCAAAAAATCATGCACTCAATTCGAGTCAAACCTAGTCGAAACAAAACTAAAATCAACTCCTTCAAGAATTGGCTATGTACATATCTTTATCGATGGATTCATATTGAATATTAATGCATTCTGAGCCTAATTGATTGTTATGATAGGTGCAATTTGCCGCCTTATATTCATATTTCGGAACGAAGAAAAGAGTTTTATTTTCCGTAGGAGTTAAAATAAATAAAATGCAAAGTTATGCAGATTACATCCAATGATCATGGCACAAATACAGAGAATCAAAATATGTTTGGTAGTGTTCCAAGCTTTGATTTTATACCAACAGGGTTCGGGTACAAATTTTTCAGAAATTTAATAATTTAAAAAACAGTGTAAAGGGGTTATGTAAACATACGCCCTTTTTATAGAAAAACTCTTTCAACAAAAGCTGTTTATCTGTGTAATAACTGAAACACCTCAATTTGGTCGTCTAGATGTATTCCCTGTACAAGTTGACCCAACATATCCTCATTTTTTATAAGGGTGTAAATGCAGTAGTGGGTGGGTGTGGTTTAATTCTAAAGCCTTCATGGAAATACAGTCTGTCGCTATCATCCGTTGAAGTAGTGTGGAACGTGTGCTTGCCGTCAAAAATTATTATTGAAAAAAATAGTTTAACAGAATATATTTAAACAATAGAATAATTACAATTTAGTTCCTGAGTTTTGATTTGTGGGGTTTATGAATATCAGTAAATTGCTTAAATTTCTAATATACTAAGAACGATCTTTTAATTCATTTTCATAATTTGAAATTCACAAAATTCATTGAACACGAATGACTCCACGTATAATTCCGTTATAGAACTAAAATTATTTTCATCAGATTTGGTGTAATGCCATATTTTAGATAAGTTGCAAATTATCTAAATCTGTTAACATGAAACGTGTTTTTCTGGAATACTCGATATTTTAAAGATCTTTGGAGAATTGTGAATGACTTATGACTTAATCAACTAACAATCCAGAATTATTAAATAAGATATGTTGTTAATTAAATAATTCATCTTTTTACTGTTTCCAGTGCTTCATGATTCCAGCCTTAAATTCAGCCACAATGCAGGGAAAGATCTTTACATCCCTGTTCTCCAAAACGATTCACACACTTTAGTGCAGAGGATTGAAATCCTGTGAGGTTGGAACCAGAAGTATTTGCCTTAGAAAGAGGTAAATGTAGGCAGGCAAAACTTTTGGAGATGTATGAAATGTAGCCTCATTTCGATTCCATACATATACTTCAACCTCAGCAAGACAGTCCACCCTTAAATCATGTAGCAGGCCTCAGCATCAACATTTTCCTTGGTATTGAAGAAATATTAGTTCTTCTTTTGACATTAAACGCTACAAATGATCTGAGCCATTCGATGTTATTTTATGAAGCATAAAATCTTGTAACGAATCTGTCATTTCGGCAGTTTTGAGCCTGCTCCAATTTGAAGATCGTCTTACCTGATAAAATTTTAGCAGATGTCGTATGGCTTCCTTTGCATTCAATTTTCGTATGCTTGTCTGAATATAATGCTGAAAGAAAGGCCCAACAGGTCAGTTAATTGTATTTGTTTTTCTTCCACCTTTTTAGATCAAACTGATCATACAAATTACCTACTGCACTCCGTATGTCCATAAAGCATTTGAATAGGTATCATTTCACCAAAAATTAATTTACCGTACCTTACTCAAAAGTTAAAATCTTTTTTTGCAACTTGTACCTAATTATGTAATACATACAAACCTCTTCGAAGTAGATTATTCACCATCAATTAAATAAATTTGTCAAAAATTGTCTCATCATTTTATACAATACATTTTCAAAAAGGCATTCATATTCTACGCATCAATGCTCAAAGTATCCAATTTGTATGCTATTATCTATCAAATATTTGATTGCAAAAAATAACAAAAAACGAGCCAATATTTATTCTTCTTTGATAATATGTGCCTAGGAGTTCCCCATTGAATATTTAAAGGCAACATAAAAATCCAATTGGTATTAACATACAAATAAATGGTTGTAATAAAGATTTTAGTGTCCAAAATACTTAATATTTGAAGACCACCCATTTTTTAATAATTACTATTTGGTGGAACTGATCCTTACTGATCATATTAGTTTTAATATGGACTTGCAAACTTTTTAAATACGAGTTATTAGTCATTATCGAATCTTGAGTGGAAGTTATGAGACTTCCATACTGCTTGGACGTTTGTTAAGTTCAGTCCCCATCATAAAGTTGAAGTAAACGAACGATCTCCAGATATGTACGAACTCATAGAACCACAAATAAACTTTTTCTGAATATAATTTAATTTGTTTTTTTACTTCCTATATATATGGTGTGGTGTAAATATGAATAAATGAACCATACAAATTGTTATTTTGTACAATGTTTTGATAGAGGGATGGTCATATTAAAAATGGTTTTTTCTTTGAACAAATTCAGTATTCCCTTTGAATTTCTAGAAATCCCCACAATAGATCCTTCCCTCAAAATTTTAATCATAAATAGTTTTACAATATCTAAGAAATTTTAACTGTTAATAGGAACTATTTAGGTGGCTGTGTTTGCGTTGTATCGGTCCTTATTTATTCCGTTCACTCAAGTTCAGTCTTAGGAACGATCCTATTGGTCCTTAGGACCGTCAGTCCTTGGGACCTGTCCTTCACTGTTGCTCCTTAGAATTTTTCATAGAAATATCGATGGTTTATTAAGCCAAATAAGATATATGAAATATGTATTAGGATTATTGCACATATCTTGCAAAAAAAAATTATATATTTGTCATTATAATACATATATATGGACATATTATATTGTTACTTAGTGATATAATTGATTCTGTTATTTAACAGAATAATTAAAAGGAGGAAAAACACCCTCATTGACATACAAGGATCGATTTTACCTTCTTTAAAGAACGACAAGTGGGACTGGACTGGATGAGACTGGACGGGACCGCGTTCTTTGGTCCTAATTAAGGACCGACACGACATTGGTTGTCGTTGGAAATGAGCACTTCATTTTTTATCTCAGTAACGATCATACACAATACACATATTTCAAATAAGCATAAAATTTAGAAAAAAATAAAATAATTTTTATATGAATTTTTGGGGTTTTCAAAAATTTACTCAAACTTATAAAAGTGTTAAAAATAAACACAAAAAATTGGAAAACCAGATTTGATTGTATAAGAGTAATTACAGATGCGTGATCAACGCGTCAACTGGAATTTATCTGGAATACAAAACTTGAAAGAATTTCAACTTTCCGTTGTAACTGTTTCCAATTTAAAGATAGAAAGAGAAAGTATGAGCTGCAGGCAAATTAACACCGGGTGGAAAGTTGAATCTTACACACTTATATTATATTGATTTGAGAGTTTATGTACAAGGAAATTAGAGCAGTCTGAAATTGTATAGGTAGCCATGTATCACAAGCACCCAGCTGCTTTTTAATTTTTTTAAATCGGACGGAAAATGTCATTGCAGCGAGATTCAAGGGTTAGGGTATCAACTCTTCTTCGTGCGGGTCACACTCAAACAGAGGTGGTCAGGCTAAGGGGAATGGTTTGTAAGAACATATACAATGCTAAGAAGAGGCTAGAACACAACGATGCCATAGAGAGAAAGAAGGGTTCCTAAAAACCCATCATATATGCGGATACCCTCGAGCACCCCCCTTTATATGCTTCCTGGAAGGTTAAAGGCTCACGGTAGCCAAGTACGTCGACGTTTTCAGTCACAACTTCTCCTCTAGGTCCAATCAAATTTTTCTGATAGAACCATTGTGTTTCCATTCTCACTGTGAAACTTACTCAGACCTTCTTAGGAAGCAACATCACTTTCTGGGACTTGAGAATGTGGCCGCCATACAGTCTGGATGTCAATCCCCTTTTATTTTGGAAGCACATCGAGAAGAGGGCCTTTAGCATTCTTCACCGGAACGTTCAAGCCATGATATTGACGAGAAGTGGGTTGCCATGCACCCGAAATTCATTTGCAATACTTGTAAGTCTTTTCGCAATGGACTTTTCGCCATATATGAGAATTAAAAAAATCGACATTGGCTTTGTATCAGAAAAATATCAATGATTGCTTCTTTTTAATGTATAGGTAAAGAATGGCTGGGTATTTTCTTTCCAATTGTGTAAGTTTCCACCCGGTGTACCGGTGGGCGTATTAGGGTTAATACTATTTCCACCCCTTTCCATTCTTAAAATCTCTCTATATATTTCCAGAATGACCCCCCTCCCATTATTTAAAATCATTTATGCACCACTGGTTATCAGCAAATCATAATTTGTACTAATTTATTAGGTATAAAAAGAATATATACCCTATCTCCACAAAGGAATTGGAAATAGGTATATATTTACAACGCGTATATTTTTAAAATGCCTGTGATTTTATTCAAATATCAAAAACTACACTGTCTAATATGTTATATTTTATGTGAAATTATTCGTAAAGATTCTATTTTATTACTACATATTTTGAAAGAGAGAAAGAAAAAATATAATTTTAAATTGGGAAGAAAGACGAAAAAAAAAATACTATATTCGTATATATACACTTGAAGGTATATATTTATATATTTTCATCATTTTCTGTTAATTTATGGAAAGAACTTTTAGTTAGTATTCGAGTCGAATTCGTTTATTTAACGGTCAAGAAATTATTCAACGCAGATACATAAACAAATGAGAGTATTAAGGAGAAAAGGGCTGTTTGAGTACCTAGGTAATATATACATAAATGTACCTAATAATTTATGGGGCATTCTTGCAAAGGAATGAAGTTCTTCTCTTGGAGAGAAACATAGACATTCAACGTGTTTATTATCTGATGTTATTTTAAATGAATTTATAAATGTTGTGTGTCAACACAAAGACAATCTTGAGCAAAAGTCAAGAAAAGGAGAAACCCCTGAGTTATTTTTTACATCGTATATGCATACAGCCTAATATGTCAATAAACATATTTCTGTGAATTATAGGAATAATATAAAAATTTATTGGATGAGTTGAAACACCCAATGTTCTGAACTATTGTTATGAGTCTGAACTCGATTTGTTGGACTTAATTTGGCTCAAATATGACTTTTCAAATAGAATACGAGTATTATTTTTCCAAAGGATACATTAGAATATTTTATTAATAGATTATATCCATACATATTTCGAAGCCACCATTTCAAGATAATTAATTCCCAGTCAAAACTCATGAAGACTTTCCGATCTTGGCACCAACCGATGTCGATTTTTTTAGGCCTATACCGATTATCAGATTAAAAACGGGACTGATATTTTTGCCTCATATATTTTCCTTCATATTTATTGTTGTAGACTCAGTAAAAAATAGAATGACCAACTTTCTCCTCTTTACCCCTGCTTGGGGCATTTTGGGAATTTTTTATAGATCAATAAAATGGTTGGTTTTATTAATTTGATCAATAGACATTTTTTTTCTTAATATCTTTCCTTAAATTTAACAAAGATTTTCAACCGCATTTTTTGATAGGTTAATTGAGTTTAGTTTAATAATATTCAGTCACTTCACTTAAAGCTTAGGTTCTCATATTTCATTTGATAAACTGAATCAAAAAAACCAAGACAATCACGAGGTAAGAAAAAATTGTTTATATTGGCGTTATAATCCACAACAGCAAGACCAAGATTTGTTTTCTCATTGAGGCTCTAATCTCTAACATCGTCACAGAGGTTGTCTATTTGGGCAACCTGACATTTTTAATAATTTACCAAGGCAAACTACAAGTTCATTTTGCTTGTTTTATACAAGATCCACAATGAATGTATTTTACATAAGTACCATGTACCAACCTTTTCAACGGTCCACATTTTTCTTCTCGTCAAACTTCATAGCAAGTTCTTCAAAGGGCTCCAATAGTTTGCCATTTTTATTCTTATTTTTAAGGCTTTGTCCGAGGGCCAAACGATTTTGAACTTGGCATAAAGTGTTATTACTGCATATACGGTATGCATGATGTCGGATATTGTCCTACAGAATAGAAGTCCAATGTAAGCTCTATCGTAATTATCTTGCATTAGAGCCTAAGCTTTCAGTTCAGCTACTAGTGTTTTTAACTTTTCCCCACTATGTGTAATAGAAGTTCGAAAAAAGTTGAAAGTCAAACCACCCTAAACTATAGTTATACACGTGATATTGATCTTCTAACTTAATCCATCGTTTCTTTTATGTGGAAAGTATTAACAAAATAAGTGATGGCTGCATGATGATTGAGCGCCTTAATTAGTTGTTTGTAACTGCAAAAACGTTTTTCTGAACAATAAATTAGTCACATCGTATTAAAAATAATGAAAAAAATGATTTATTTCATATCTGCTCCCCCCCCCTCCGGCTCCCCCATTAGATAGAAAAAGAAAAAAATCATTTTCAATTGTATGTGAAGAAAATATCATTTCTCAAAAAATGAAAAAAACATAAAAATGAGCATACGTCAAAATGAACAATAAAAATCCTTTCTTCAAAAATAAGAAAGGAAATAACCTGCGCTAATTTTCATTCAATTATTTTCCCGATTTTTTATGGGTGTTATTATTATCACAAAAGACTGACGTTCTTTGAATATAGAATATGTTCTATTCATAGGTAATAGAAGAACTATTGAAATCTTGTAATGAAAGATTTACAATAACATTATATACCAATAAAAAATTGAAGTGGCATTAACACGTACAACCATAAAATATAATAATTATTCATAGAGTGCAAAAAAGCAAAATAGTTTTATCAATATACATATATAAAACAGATAACAAGACATTCAAATAGTCATAGAGTCTTTAGGTGTCGTTGATGGCTCTAAAGAGCTTCTTTGTTAAAAAATCAATGGATGTGTGTATTTGATTATAACTTTATTCAATACTATGGGGAGAACTCCAGCATTGCTTAGAGTTCTTTGTTAAAATACAAATAAAGCTGAGCAAAAAGTATGGATAAATAACTATTTTGAAATTAGACAAGAAAAACAGATGTTGCGTGTCCTCTTCATTTTTATTTTTTCATTATTTGTGTAGCAGAGCGTTTACACTGACGTTATAAATTAAGGAGATACCATTTTAAGAACTCAAAGTTGACATTTTTACTACATAAAGTCAACGAAATCCCAGGAAATCTTGATGAAACTTCATCAAATGCCTTGAATAACACAAAATGACTTAATATTTTTATTGTATACTTCTTGATGGCAATGATAAAAGCTGATATTTGAAAGAAATCACAGCAATGTAAGCTAAAAATTAGTAATGGGACCATTAAAAAAAATCCCTTTACCGATTCTGAAATGAATCTAATAAAAATTCCTAAATTTCGATTCTTTAATATTTTGAATAATAGTTAAAAAATACCATTTTGCTATCAGGGGCCAGGATTTAATTTTAGGAGGGGAGGGGGGTGGGGGGGACTTTTGTTTTGAATTTTTTTGAAAAAAAAACAATATTTGAAAAATTAAATTTCAAATATTAAATTTTTGGAAAAAAATTCCAATATCAAATATGATATTAAAATTTTTTTGTATCCATAAATATTTATACAAAATTGAATATTTTTTGAAAAAAAACTCAAACTTTTAGCTATTAACAAATTTATACTTTTTGAAAAAAAAATTCTAAAATCCACAGCTTGTCGCTCAAAATAGAACTTTTAAAATCAGATTTTTTGAAAAAAAAGTTCAAATATCTAACTTTTTGGAGACAAATTTCAAAAATCCAAATATATATTAATAAAAATTAAATTTCAAATATTTTAATTTTTGTAAATAACTATGGATTTTTAAATTTTTTCCCAAAAAATTTAATTTTTCAAATCTAATTTTATTATAGCTATTTGTGGACTATTTGTGTATATAGATATAGATTTTTGATTTCTTTTTTTTAAACTTAATTTTTTGTATTCAGCTGTAGATTTTTAATTATTTTTTTCGAAATTTAATATTTGAAATTTGATTTTTGAAATGTTTTAACAAAATAGTTTAATTTTTCATATTTTAAAGAAAAAAATTTAATTTTTGATGTTTTTTCTTCAAAAGACTTAATCCTCAACCCCAAAAAAAAAAAAAAAATATATATATATATACATATTAACCCTACGGACACCACCACTGGCTTAGTATTTTTTTACTTGACTTGATTCATAAATGAAAAAGTGATGAAAATTACTTCAGTAATTAAGGATTTTGTTAAATGAAAGAAAACATACGTATGCTTAGAGTATATACGTATGCTATGTATTTTTGTTAACTTTACTTGATTCATCAAAACATAAACACAAGCACATTTCAAGGATTAGCCTCATCCCTATGAGAGCAAGAATTTAATTTATTTTAAAAGTCAGTTCTATCATCTATATGTACAAACCCCTTCTTCTAGGGATACAACCCTTTACATCTTAATGGATTTATTTAGAAAAGAAGAAAATAACATCATCATCTATGTTACATACTTCCGTGACGAATCTCTTAAATGAATGTTATTCTACTATTCAGTAATGATTACAATTTTTGACTTTTTTACTTGTTGTTATGGTTACAACTGTAACTCATTTCATTCATAAGTTTAATTTCAACAAAAAAAAATTACGACTTTGTACATTCAATGAGTTTTTTTTACTTTAATATGAGATAAACATGCAATGAAATGAAATCCTTTGGGGAGGCTCTTCTCATTTAGAAAGAATTACTTTACGAGCTTCATATAAAGAGAAATTTGAGATTATTTAATTATTATTACCTATTTCAATGCACTTCTTATTCCATACATAGACGTAGCGCGGAGCTCTCACATTAGGGGCGTCACAGCCTATTTCCTATTTCAAGCCCGATAATACATTGGGGGGGGTTAAAATGAAATAAGTTTATAATCACTCAGTATATGTATGTGTTCAAATTACAAAAATAACTTGTTTTTTGAATTTTTTAATCTATAGCTATTCAGAAAAAAATTCCAAAAATTTAAATATTAAATTTTGTTATAAAAAAAATCCAAAAATCCATAATTAATTACAAAAATGTTAATTTTATGAAAAAATAATCAAAAATTCACAATAATTTAAAAAATAATTGATTGTTTTGTAAAAAAATTTAAAATTAAAATTTTTAGAAAAAAAAGTCAAACATCTATAGTTATAGATAGACATAAAAGGAAATTTTTGGGAGGAAAATTGATAAAATAAAATTTTAAATACTTAATTTTTCTTAAAAAAATCAAAAAACCACATTTATGTAATAAATGATTAAGTTTTTCGAAAAAAAAATTAAAAAATTATTTTCTGGAAAAAAATTTTACAAATATATGTATGGACAAAAAATGAAAGTTTTGGAGAAAAATTGCAAAAATTAAATTTTTTTGAGAATTTCTATTCAAAAAATTAAATTTTTTGAAAAAAAAATCAATAAATAATCTCATTTTTCAAAAAACAATTCAAAAATTCACTGATATTGACGGGAAAAAAAACAATTTTTGAGACAAATTTCAAAAATTTAATTTCTAATATTATATTTTTTTTAGAAAAAAATTTCAAAAATCCATGAAATGAATTTTTTTTGGAAAAAAATATTGTAAAAACAATAATTTCTTAATTTGAGGAGGGACTACAGTCCTTTCAGCCCACCCCCTGAGTTCGTTTCTTGTTAAATATGAATCAGTTTTATTGATAAAATCAAAACATAAAATTCCATTTTTCTTCTATTTTTCTTTCTTCCCTATTTTTCCCTTTTGAAAATGAGACTGACTTCTCCAGGGACGTCACGTCAAATAACTGACGTCCTTCTGGTACGTCTATGATTCCTTACAATAAATTTTAAGGAGTTACAACGCAGTTAGGACAGGGATAGTTTTGGGTTATCATGTTATTGAGCTCTTAAATTCTTATCAGATCTTAAAACACTCCTCCACTTTTTTGTTCTCTTTAAATGGAAGCCATTGCAAAATGTTGGGGTACTCCCAATAAATAATATATGTACATTGAAAATTGGTTTATACAACTAAAAATGAGTGCACAAATTAATGGTACTGATAATATCAAAGATATCTTGATAACTTCATTTTTCTAAAAGGCAAGAAAACAAGTTGTATCAATCAGAAATATATTGTTTATGTTCCATAATGATAGTACACATTTTAAATTTTGTTTTACAATGTTTTGAAGATCGTCCCCCCATTGTTGAATATATCAAACTTTTGTATTTTTTACGCGGTGATTTTCTTATTGTTTGTTTCTCTTTCAATAACTTTTCAATAATAGGTTTTAGAGGCAAAAGTACAGAGTGGTGCATTAAAAATCAAATACTTTGGATTTTAAACTTCAACTTGAAATAGATATCTATCTGAGCTCTCTTTATCATTAATGTAGCCGCCCTTAGCGGCAATGAAGGCTTCCGGGTGGCGGCATAAGGCTGCAGATGTAGTCCTCTGTCATGGTGCCCCATTGCTAGCTGACAGTGGCATTGAGGGGATCTTAGTTTAAATAACAGAAACTGCAGGTCTCCCCCTGGATATGAACCCAAAAGATATAGTCAAGTATGTTGGCATCAGGGCTGTGGAGTGACGAAAAAAGTCAACAAAATCATTAAAAAGAGTCTTCTTTCATTGTTGGTGTCAAAAGTAGCCTCTCCACCATAACAAAGCTCTTTCCACCTACTTTTTATAGCTCTCTGGGCAGTCTAATGTAAAATCCTGAGATATCTTGCATGGCCTTCATGGACTTGAAGAGATTAGACTGGGCTGTTTTCCTTAGCTCCTCCGGATCCAGTTTGGCCTTTTTGACAAAGTCCTTCTTTATCTCCAACGTTTTGGACTAGCTAACGGCGTAGACGATGGTTCTGGAGACGCCAAACTTCTTGGAGTGCGTTAACGGAAATTCGACGATCATGTTCAAGTGTAATTTCCTGGACTAGTACTTAAGCTTTTGATCTCAAATTTGTTTTGTTTTGTAACAAATTTTTTATGGTTAAATATATCGAAATATGAATTAATTTCAATCACTCAACCTTGATTAATTATTGAATTAGTTAGTGTTCAGATTTTAATGTACCACCAATATTAAATGATTTTTTTATTTATTATTATTGTATCAGGCCGTAAGAAATGCACTTGCAGGACGAACTTGGCGTGCAGACTGCCTGTTCAGAATATCTGCCTGAAATTCTTGTATTATTCTTGGGTTAGGTTATATTATCCACAATACTATTCCTGTATTTGAATTCTAATTGGAAACATCTAATTTTTTTGATGTTATCCCATATTATTTTAGGAGCTGTAAATCGTCATTGAACTTAATTGGGCCTTTGTTTTATATTTATATTATATGTATTTGAGATTAGAATCTAATCTTTTCCACAGGCATATCCTCTATTTTCATTATATCCAGGACGACCAGGCACTTTTCTGTTTATTCATTAAATGTTTATTTCTACGTATTGACAAATGACACATTCGTAGAATATCAACTTCAAATGATAGTACAATTCAAAGTAAAAAAGAAAAAAAAGATTAATAAATATTTCATTGACTAACAAAAAAAAACTAGACCTTTTAATTTTTTTGTTGTCACCGTTTAGCCTTTTAGTAATGAAAAAAAAAACAAAAAAAAACAATCACTAAGTGATTGGTTAAGAGATATTTATAAAAAAAACTTTTAGGTTCATTAATTAAACCCCATCATTATGGGAAGAGATGAGAAGGAGGGATGGTGGCTCTTTGGTTATGGTTGATTTTTTTTTTACTGAGTGTTGAATGGTACATCATCAATCATTTCCTATAATCAATAAACTTTTTAAGAAATAAATTATTAATTGAAAAAGTTTTCCATTCAAAAAAGAAAATATAATAATAGTATATTGAGGGAAAATAAATGACCCACTTTAAGCAAATCCAAGATTAATTTGTAGGCATGTATTTTCAATTAATTTAATGTGCCTAATAAGTAGAGGTTTACTTATACCTAAAGCTCTAAAACAAACGACCACGTTCTACAAAGTAGTGCCCGCTAGGATGTGCTTGAATATTAATCCATAACTAAATGTGCAGCCTCAATTATTTCCTTCTTTTAACTGAATTAACAAAATAAATTCTGCAAAGGGTAGAAAAAATTTGGATACGGTATAAGGGAAAATGACAAAAATAATCCTTTGACGTCATCTAGATGGTATATTATTAAAATACTTCTTGCATGGGAAAAAAATATCTCCACGCAAAGTCACAGGTGTTTTTCGCTGTACCTTGTTTTAAAGCTTTATTTACGCTTTTATAGAAATATATTTTTTTATATTCCAAATATTAATAGGTTTTCCTTTACTAAGTGTTACGTCTATTGCCCTAAACTACACATAACGGAGTCCTTAGGTGTGTGCTTGAGGGGATGTACCCCTCCCCTATTGAGGATTTTTATTTTGGACAATGAAAAATTATCGCTCTATTTAATGAGAAAATAGGTGTTAAAAATCTTTGTTTACATTTTTTTTGTAAAGTCATTCGACCAAATTATGCAACAAAGCAGAAATTATAATTATTGAAATTATTTACAACAAATTTTAAAAAAACCAAGCACCCCAACCAAAAAAAATATATATTTATATAATCTTGCAGACGCTCCTGATAACACTCAGAAGGTCCAAATTCAGACCATGGGCCGCCAGTTGACTCTCCTTGCAATATATATACACAAACACCTCAAAGTAGACATGTAAAATTTGTGAATGTAAATAAAAAGATCAGTATATGTTGGCCAGTTTGATAGACAATATATCTACTGAAAGAGATGACCATATAAGACTAAAGTGCTCCTTGTTCACTAATGCGTTTGAATTTTCAAAATAAGTTGAATCCTTCCTTTTTTACACATTACTTATTACCAGCATATATTATCCATTCCGACTGTATGATTGGAAGGATTTCTATTTTTTTTTAATGTTCCTTTAATTGGTCAGATAGAGTTGCAGTGATTAAGTAAAAGTAAACATTATAGTTGCTGTAATTCCAGCCTATAATTCTTTGTTAAATAAGGAGTGGGATTTATTGTTAATTTCCTTTGCTCTCCTTACTATTTGTAGCTGATCTAATGAAATGTTATGACAATAAGCGGCTTTGCAGCTAAAATTCTTCCAATTGTTAGGATTAGCATGTTGACTTTCAGTGGTTGTTTTTTTGACATGGCCAATATGTGATTAGCATAGCTGGTTATCATTCTAATTCCTTGTTGAACTATGATTAGAATTGAGAATCGACATCGAAATAATTCCAGCCTATATTTTCTTCCTATATACTACGCAAGCAGCTAGTCCAATGAAATGTGGTAACAGCCAAGCTGCTCTCCTCCTAAATATTCTTCAAATTGTCAGGGTTTAGTTTTTTTAAATAACCGATAGGTCATATTTTTTACAAATATACTTATAAGTAGTTAACTAAGCTATCGATATATGAATAAATAACACCCTTCCTACTCCCTTGCTCGTAAAGAAACTTTCATTTCCTTAGAGATTTAATAAGTAAATCACATCTTGATCAAGTTTATTTCGTTCCTTTCCCTTGTTTGGTATTAATAAGAAATGGAATATGCTTAGATTGTCTTAAAAGGACACAAAATCTCACATTACTACCTATAAAAAGGCTAGTAGGAACATGGATAAGTTCAATGTGAAGTATACGGTTTTCCTTCTGCAGCAATATTTAAACATAAGACATACATATAAATCAGTCCAAATTTATTGTCCATTCATGCGTTAATACTTATATATATATATATTATGGGTAGGTGTTATATAGACTTAGATCTGAGAGCCACTAAAGATCCTATTTCTCTTTCTTTTTGCTATCAAAAGTATATAATGCCTATACTTTTCAGCGTACACCTGCTCTTTCATGTAAATTAAACATGAAGTTTTATTATAGTCTTAATTAAAAACGTTTTTGTTCTTAGGGTACCGAAAATGATTCATTTTAGCTTACAACATACTCTGTATGTTCTATTAGTGATGCAATGAACCCTTAAATTGCTGTTCCGGATCCTATACTCATATTTTCTCTATTGGTTTCTAGTTCTTAACAGATCATCATAGAAATAGAGGCTGCGCGTTCTAGGCCATTCTTTGCTATAACACTTTTGCCCTCTGAACAGATCATTATCAAAATTTTAGTGGTCCCTATCCGGTTCATTGATTAGAAGGAGATCCAGTTCCTTCCATATAGTTACAAAGTGAGGGCCCAAAAACATGATTCGTATTGAATCAAGAAAAGAAAACTCAAATCTCATTTGTGATGCGTTTAATTTCTATATTTATGCCATATTTTATATTCAATATGTCAGCCTTCACAAACAATAACAGCCTCGATACGCCGGCAAACAGACTGGTAGCTCTTGACGATGAAGGTTATGTCCATTGTATAACACGCTGTCATGATGGCATCTCGGATAGAATCCAAATTTGGATGAGAGATGCAACGTATACTCTTCTCCAAGAAACTTCAAACTCAAAAGTTTGGCCGGAGGAGGGAGGTAGACCTGTAGTCAGCCACTTTGTTGTTGCAGAAATTTTGGTTTTTTTCGCTTTAATGGACTTCTTGATATTGTAGTCAGTCCGGATGGAGATACCAGTGGTTTCTGCAGATTTCTCGTCATTGGCACTGGCGCGGAGGAGATCGCACACCCATTCCCTTTTATGTTAGTATTCTGACTGTTGTACACTTAGAGACATGGGGAATAAACTAAATTTGTTTATTTTGTTTCAGCTGTTGTTTGGTGCCGTAATGAAATATTTTAATGAAATAAAACGAGATAAATTAAATGCTACTCCAATATTTGGGTCCCCACACTTTATATCATGGAGGGGTAGCAAAAAATCTTTGCCAATTGAATAATATGTTATTTTCTCCTCATATTTAGAAGATAAACTTAAGATATTACCAAGGGTGTCAAAAAAACTACGGTTTTCCACTGGGTAAAAGGTGTTTGAGCTGGTTCACTTTTGCCTGAATGAACAAGAGCACACATTAGATCAAAATGACTGGTAATCAGAATGAAAGTAAGTAAAATTTATTATTTGATAATGGCAAAATACTTTAATAAATATTCCAACCTATTTAGAAAATTCTAACGGGTCAGCGAGCACGGAATACTATAGTTTATATAGTGATCTCTGTCAACAGATATAGGATCTCTCAGAGTCATCATTTTTTATGACATTTTCACAGACGTAGTTATTACAATCACTGAGAACTTTTCCACACCTTATGATGAGGACCTTTAATTGTTTTTAGTCGGTTAGTACAAATTCACTATGGTTTACAAATCGGTTCTTTTACGTATTTTGTAATAGGTATGACTCACGGATAACCTACTTTTCGTAGCTTAGATAACTGGTTCGGATACGTGGCATCACTATTATATATATATATCACTAGCTAGGTATAAAGATGGTCCTTTCTGGGGGGGGGGGGAGAAGGGCATTAACTTAACTGTGAGGGAATGGCTCTGTGTGAAAAAAAAAACATATATTTCTACAATGAAGTATATGAAATGTAGCCAATTATGGAAATGTTTCCGTTCTTACGCCCTCAAGGAGTTCATCCTATCGCAACAGTATATATACAATTTTCTCAAAAAAGTTGTAGGGCGAAATAAAATACATGTATACGATATAGGAATATTATGAAATAAAAAAACACTATATATTATTATCATCAGAAACTCTCACCTTAAAATTTTTCTTTATTGGACACTTTAAAGTGCGGTGGTTTTTTTTGTTATTGCTTTCAAAATATTTTGAAGAGAACTCAAGGAATGCAAATGGGAGGGGGGATAAGTAAATAAATTTACCTATATTATTTAAATATATTTATAGAGAAATAGATAACAATTATCATTATTTTTTGGAAATGACCAGGTTGAAGGAAAAGTTGTACACAGATATAAGATACATCATTAAACACGTCACAAACCACATAAACGTTTAGAAAGGATGGGGTATCCAGCCTCATACCACGTCTAATCTCTGGGGAGAGGTCCAAAAACACTGTAAAATTGTTTAATATGGATTAAATGACGTCATAGGGACACAGGACAAAATTTTTGAAAAATAAAATATTTTTTATATAAAAAATATTTTATTTTTCAAAATCTAAACTGATCAGACTACGTATATTAGTCACCATAACGTAGACTTAACTTATAAACATATGACACAGATACTCTATAGCCATGGGCTTCTGTAAATATCTAATGATGGATGATCTAATCATTCAGCACTTTATTAAGGGATACAAAAAATATTTTTTTCAATTTTCCTAAACTTGTTTTTAGTTCATTTTTGTCATTGTTTTAAACACGTTCGTTTGAGTGTATTGTAGTATTTTGTTGTCCTTGTTTATAGGAAAGTAATTTCGAACTAAGATGTTTATTTATATCTGTAAGATGAAACTTATCAGGATAAATAAAGAAGAAGAAAAAACAAAAGAAAAAATCTAAGGTCCCTCCCCCTTGTATCTTCCACAACATTTCGCATGAAATCCTATATACTTCGTTCCAAACCCGTCTCATAAAAGAGTAAAACGTGATCCTTGGTGTGAGACGATACAATCGATCCCATGGAGTCTTCCAATATCTTATTGATAATTAGGTCCTCCCTAGAGATGTGTTTCTCGAGATCAGTGTAGGCGTGAAGACCAAAGCAACTAGATTAAAATCTTCCTTTTCTAAAAAAAAAATTACGCCTGGTTTTCATCCCTTGAAGTCTGATATCGTTTTGATTTCAATCACTTCAAGTTATAGTCTAGGCTTGCCAAATTTTTGGTCTTGTCTTTATCTTAGGTCAACTTGAGGATGAACCCATCCCCATGTTGAACTTGTAACAACATATATCCTCGTTTGGGAGGGTGTAATTTAAAACCATATTGACTTCAAAAACGTGACATAATGGCATACATGACGACATAAGGAACATGGCACAAAAAAATTAAATATATATATTGTTTTATATATAAAAACGCCATTAAATGAAATATGGCGCAACTTTTTTTTAAATTGCCTTATCCAAAAAAAAGAAGATTATATTCAATATAAAAATATCTTCCCCTAAAATCGTCACTGATCAGACTACGTGTTCTCTTTTTGGGAAATCAAGACATATATTGGTCCCCCTAACTTGAACTTGACATGGAACCATATGGGAGAGCTACTCTATAGCCATAGGCTTCCGTAAAATATGTAAGAATGGAGACTAGAAGCCATTAAGTTCTAGTATACCACATCAATCCTTGTTGATGAGGGGGAGGGTCACACTCAAAAACAAGCAGACTTGAATAATACGACATGATAATAAAAATGACGTCATAGAGAACATGGAACAAAAAAATTAAAAACGCAGCAACCTTTTTAATTATTCTATAAGAATCTTTATAAGTTTTATGAAATAAAAAGATTTTTTTGAAAATATATCCTCCCTACAATTGATCAGGTTACAAGTACTCTTTTTTTGGAATTTTGAGTGATGTATTGTTAATTTTTAAGTGGGAGACCAACTGACGCAGATCTGATTCGTAATCGAAAATAAATAAACTCGGAAGATGTTGTCGGTTCAACAAATAAAGTCCATATAGGAGTCCGAGTCCATATGGTACCGAATCCAAGTCTAATCTTAGTCCATAAAGATATGACTAGAGTCTTTCGGACTCAAATCTTTTTTTTTTTTAAACTGAGTTCTACAATGTGGTTATTCTGAGAGACAGAAATATACAAAGTGGGGACCCAAAAATAGCAGAAGCATTTAATTACGATGTTTCTCCCGTTATTTTAAATAAGAGGTTTATTTACGCAGACAAACGACAGTTGAAACAAAAAAAATATTTTTTTTGATCCCATGTCTCTAAGTTTAAAATTGTCCCAGCAGAAACAAAAAGGCAACCCGTGTGCCGGTGTCTGTGCCGGAAAGGCTACAATCCTGTTGGTATCTCCATCCAGACTGTCAATAACATCAGGAAGTCAATTACATCTCCTTACAGCCATGAAGAACCAAAAATCATGCAGGAATAATATGGCTGACTTCTTGTCTGCCTCTATGTGGCCTTCCTTAAGCCCCTGGAATTTGTATTTTGAGGTGTCTTAGAGAAGAATGCTTCTTGTACCTCCAATCCAAATTTGGATCCGCTCCGAGCTGCCATCAGAACAGCGTGTTACGCCATGGACACGACCTTCAATATCAAGAACTGTCAATCTGCTCTCCAGCGTGTCGAGGCTGTTATTGCTTGTAAGGTAGGACATATTGAGTAAAAAACATAGGATTGAAATTTATGACAAATTGGTTTTGAGTTTTTTTTTCTTGTTCTATAAAAATATCATTAATCGTAATTTAGTTATGCAACTGCAAGTTTATTTAATATATGCAAAGGTTTAATTAGTTATAAATAAGGTTACATGTCAAGACCCTTTAATAACGATAAAAATGTAATAAAATTTTACCCTTCATGAAATCTGAGATCTAAAACGATGTACATACATTCATTTCTATTATTATGTTCTTAAGTTAAGTTCATTATAGAGGATCTACATATTATAATCACCAAACAATCTGTTAATGGTCTTATTAATAAAAAAAGCAAAGAAATAATAACATAAAATGAAATGAAATGTGTCAAAATAGTTTATTAATTCCGTATTCGTGAGTCTTCATTAATGAAAATTGTAGGTATATTGATTAAAACACATTAGGAACTTCCGTGTCCATTAATTCTTAATTCAAATTTTTAACGCATAGCACTTTTTTTATTATTATTTTGGCAGCATGAATTGAATTAAATAATATATGCAAAAGTGTTGATGAAAATATAATCTTGACTAGGAATACAGTCAGTCTTGTTTTTTTCAGTTTGTTTATACTTTTCTTATACTACAGGGTCGTTCATTGGTGTTTGAAGAACTCAAAGGGATTAAAACTACAAAGTGGTTGTCGGTCAAACAAAAAATTGATGATAAACCATGTGGCCAACAAGGAGGAAAGATTCGGCCTAAAAGCCCGGGAATCCTCGTTTGGGCGAGGGAGAGACGTTAACATAAAATCACGTAATTCAATTTCAAGTTATTTTTTTAACAAAAATTATACAAAATAAAATATGGGAAAAGTGTAGTAAGGAAGGCCACTTGAAAATATTTACAAAAAAACGTGGTTCTTGGGAGGGTTGAAGAAAAGACCCACGTGGTTTATGAATGACCCCTTATTCCATACTTATCCATGATCCTGCAAGTCATTTCTATAATATTAAAAGTTTGTGATAATTGAATTTCAACTCTCCGCTGTAGCAGTCCCCAATTTGGAGATAGAAAGAGAAAGTATTACGTGTGGGCAAACATATACAATGTACCCTAATTATTTTCTTTTACATGTTGGATATCATCCTTGTGCTAATTCAGGTTCCTCTTGTTACTACTAGGATTTCTCTCTTTGTATCTTGTTTTCCGGAATTCCTCAGACTTTTACATATACAGAAAATTCCCCGGAAGTACGGCATTTCATTATTTCATAATATCAGTTTAATTTAATTACATATATGACATATCAACATAAAAGCTGCCTGGAATTTGGTTTCCAGGAAAATCGATTATTACGTTAAATAACCAGTTAAGTTGTGTTTTTTAAATTATATGACTTTTTTATATTCGTCGCGCGATTTTTAACTGCTGCTTTACGTGTGACCAAAATTCAATATACATAGAATGTTAAACATAGAAATAGATTGATTTTGTATATACAAATTGTGACTCCTAAGGCCTTAAATTTTGAATGAAAGCATTATGAAAAAGCTCAAAGCCTTAGCCTTTATAACCCCAGACCAATAAATAATAGTTTTCTGATATTGAAGTACGTAATGATACGTAAAAAATGACATGATTCTATCTTATGAAGTAAATAGCTAGAAAAAAATCAGTTTTACTCAAGTTCTTCTTTTTAAGCCTACCTGCTTTTATGCGGACATGTCATATATAATGTACTCAAATAAGCTTGCTCATTACTTATTTTATAGTTTTTGTTGCGGTTTGGATTGAGCTACATAATTCTAACAAGCTGGACTCACTGGCTCTAAAAAAACCACGCTCTATTTGCCATTATGATACAAATGAAGAACCTTTGAATTTTGAAAATATTATGGATAGGACTAGCTTAAAACTTACTATTGCTTCTTAAAATATGAATAGAAAAAACTTAGATTTTGAAGGTATTCATTATTTACTAACGAGATTCCGTCATGCACTATATAGTTAAGTAAATTACATTTAAGACTGGAAAGAAGGTGACCACACTTCCTTGCTCCAAAAATGCAACAGGGATGAAGATTTACCGAAACAACTATAGGTCACAGTGCTATGGAAACATCCTGAGGTTATTACGAACAACTTTCGTCATAGTTTCCCTTGAAACTTTGGCCTCGGAGGACATTTAGCGAAGGGACTTTGTTGCTTTTATCAAATTTGAAGCAAGAAAAAGTGTGGTCCGTCAACAACAAAAACTATTTGAAGCAATAACACACAAGACAAGAACATCCCAATTAATTAATTTTTTTACTTTATATATACAGCCATTTATTTTATGGACATATGTAAGTTACAATTATAGGCTCTTTATTCAAGATTTTGTAATGAGCTTAGAAACAAAAAAAAAATAATTGCATTAAGAAACTTATATTGGCCCAAAATAGCCTTTCAAATAAAATCTATCACAATCAATTTGGGCTACTTTGACTGCTATTTTAGAACCTGCAAAAGGGTTAATAAGAATTATTTGTTAATAAAAATTGAGGATAATTCGTCAAAGAATACAAAATCCATTTAGAGAAAAAATATTTTAGTTTCTTATGTGGCCACAAGGCTACTTGTGGCCCCCTTCTTCACACAAATGTGAGTCACTCTGTATAATATGCGTAGACATTGTATTATTTAAAATTCAATATCAATGCAGCTATATATTATTTGTTAAGAAATTACTTATTGCGGATCTAGAAAACAAATTATTATAATGTATTCAATATTATCTATTCAGATATTCCATCGTCCAGAGGGGCCATGAAAGCCATAAATAGCAACCCTGGTGTTCTTTTTATGGAGGGATGAGTATAAAAATACGACAATGGATTCATAAATTAGGTAAATGTTGAAAATATATGCTGTAGTTATCTTCAACTGATTTTGTTCGGTATAATGGTATTGTAATGATAACCAGGATACTGACCTTTATGAACAGTGCCATACTGAATTTTAATTGAACTGGCTCTAACACCTTCATTACTTAATTAAAAAATTGATCCCATTTACGTAATTTACAGGGCTCGAAGATAAAATCCACATCCTCTTTGGGTCGTCTTGGAATTAGATGTCAACTTTATATCACTTTTTTTTAATCCCTTGTAAAAACATTCAAAAACATGAATATTCATTCAGTCTAATTTTGTTATAATGGAAGAACTATACTCGGAGCTACCTGAGATTAAGTTCCCAAAGAAGGAATAGAAAAGCGCCGTAGTTATGTGATTAATTAATAGTCAAGAACAAATCAGAGCCCTGTTTATATTAAATCATTGAATTATTTTTCCTAAAAATTAATATTCATTTCTGATGTATGTTGTTTGTCAAAAGTTTGGAATGTTGAATTTTTTTACCCTTTTGCGTGACTTTGACCTCTCAAAATTAATTGATCACTTATTGTTGACATATATTATCTTTCAATAACGTTTTACCTAAATCGTTTTGAAATTTTTCCGTAATCTTTCTTACAAACAACCCGAAGCAAAAACATTAGATCCGTTAACTTCGTTAGCGGTCTCAAAGAGGATTCTAATTTTTTGAATCCTCACCCTGTACTCCAATGTAGATCCTCAATTCTACTCTGAGTCCAACAAAGACTTATAATCCGCCAAAGATCCTCAAAGTTACGCTTCCTGAGCACACACGAATGATCAATCAACTTTTGAATATAATAAATGTAGTAGAAAAGAACATTCCTACTCAGGAGTTAAATAATCATAACAGTAGCTTAAGAAAATATTACCAATTCCAAACAAACTGCCGAACTTAAAAAATTATCCTGATTTTTATCACTACTGGTCAGTCATCATTAGTGATGAAAATCAGGTGTATTCTCTTACTCACCCTGAAGAGTGAATTTCTTATCCTTAGCTGTTGTCATTATCATTTAATTCCTCAGAAGTGAACAACATCCTTTTCTACTAATTACAACATATCATTGATATATACGAAAACCGGATTGAATTGTGTGTGGTAATAATAGACGACCATTTTATTATACTTTTCTCATGCCATTTTTGAGCTCTTATATTTAGCCAAAAAGTATCAAAATGCCTTTATCAATTACGTAGAAGAACCAGCTCGAAAAAATTGGTATTGAGATATAACTGATCGATACTAATTTTAGTACCCAAACCTGTACGATAATAATTTGTATTGTGTCGAAAGTATCTAAACTTACTTTTGAATTCCAAAGTAGGAAATTGTAAAATCACATTGGAATTATGTACATAACATAAAGATTATAATTAAACTCGTTTGGGGAAGTCAAACATTCAAAAAGAAAGAAGCATTCAATCAAATCTCCGGTCATTATTTATTTAATAAAAAAAAACATATGTTCATATCCAGGTAATGTTGGTATTATTGTTGTTTTTGTTCAGTCTTGGAATTAAATTATTTCCAAATTAGAGGATGGTTATGGCTATTAAAAAGAAGTTTCTCATGTATTTCTTTTAACATCTACATATCTTTTTGTTAGCACTTACTGTGCGGTTGTTGCCAACAAAGAAGCAATAACGGTCGCTCTATCATGGTTTGAAAAAAATGAAATACATGCTATAGATTACATATGACTCTCGAGTATCAAGCATTTCCATTAAATATCATGCCCTCACACGGTTTCCTCACACATTTACAGGACCGGTACTGAAAATGTTCTTTTTGTTTTAGGAGGATCAAATTTTGGAAAAACAAAAAATGGGTCCTTCCATTTCTACCTACAAAATTATACGCCTTTCTTAATAAAATTCTAGGTAATATTTATCTAATGATGAATTTTTAAGGGAAATATTGTTTTATTTTTGAATGACCTTTATTTAGAAGAAACAAAGCATTTTTGGGGGGATATTTTTATTATCATTACTAGAGTAGGTTTGCCCGGTGTTGTCCGGTACATTAACAAAACAATGCCAGAACCATCTGTTGAGCCTTAAGAAGCTACATTAAAAATTTCAGGAAAGCCCATCCATTGCTTTGGACGTAATTCCTTGACTCACACACACTAATCCACACAAAAATATTGCATTAAATATAGGTATAGATAAACAAATCTACATCTAAAAGTTTATAAAAAAACACATTTTCTGCAGGTTTTATAAATATCCTTTTTAATATTTATGGTAAAGGTTAAATATCACTTTTATTTGGAGGGAGATCTTTAAATAAATTAAGTGAACGATTTTTTGGGGCCTTTTTCATAAAATAAATTTATTTTTCCAACTAATACATGAAATAACATTTTGTTTACAAGCGACATTTAATATTTTTTTCAAGTCATTATATAATTAATCCAAGTTTTCCAAGAGACATCCCATTTTTACCGACTCTACTTATAGATGAGGGGGCATGGGCTAAAAGTGCTTCAGGAGTACTTTCGACACAAAAGACTCATAAGGTACGTTCTAAGCAAACAATATTTATATTTTGAAAGGTATCATCAAGTTCGGCTATTCCTACAGCCCCACGGCACCCGACCTCCAGATTTGTATACACTGAGAATGAATTTATAAAAAAAAAGTCCCTCAAAATAAAAAAGGACTCACCTTTCTCTTGAGAAAAAGGCTAAAAATATATTAATTGCTTCCCTTATCCAAAAATATAGACTTTAGTTTGTTGTAGGCTGTCGATTTTTCTGCTTTTCTTCTGCTAATCAGTTTTCTGAATATTGATTGGTTGAAATAGAAGTACTCCATGTTATGCAGTAAACACTTTTCAATATTTATTGAATAATAATTCCATAGTTTGATTATTTTCTCAGAATTGGCTAACTACCAACTGATGTCGGGCCTTCTTCTGTCGTTGTTGTTTTTTTTTGCATGAAAGGTTCTGTGATAGAATAAGACTAAGGACTTGTGAGAAAATTGTCTCTAAAAAAGGCCACAAAAATAGATAATGACTATTTTTTAAATATTTGTGTCAGAGTTAAAATAATTAATATTGTTTATAAAAAAAAGTCATTTTATAAAATATGTATACCTTTTATTTGAAAAAGGGCAATAGAGAAGGAAAAGTCATTTGACAAAATAGGATATCACATTTTATTATCAAAAAGGGGCAATTATTTAATTTGTTAACAAAATCAAATTTTATAAAAGGAAAAAAAGGACGTATATTAACCTTTATCCCTAGTCCTGCTCACGCTAAAACCTACCCTGCAAACATGACAGTACACATAGATGATTTGATATCACCTTGTTTCTGTCATAAATTCCTTAAAGTATGCATAAAGTGCATTTTTTATCAAAAGTCCATGAATAATTTTGTTTGAAATTTTATTCATATTTTGTTATCTGAAGATATTTTTAAAACTTTGAAACACAGTTCATTGACGTCATAAAAATAATTATGTCACGTAAAAATATACTACCCATGTAATTTCAAAACTTGATACCCCTGGCTTTAATTACATAATATGTATATAAATATGGTATTCCAAGGCTCTCAAGTCATTATGCATTTCCAATCAATCTCACACTCTGACGCCACAAATTGCATCTCCATGCGTTATGAATCAAAACAGTTCAAAGGATCTAATAAAAAGTTACAATGATTCAAGTGGAAGGAACCTATCTTCGTAATACACGCTTCAAAACAAGCCGTAAACGCCACTTCATGTATAATCTGAAGTCAATAAATGTATTTGTTTGCATGCACTAATCTTTATTTATCATAACTTATTTAAAACTCAGGAGGTACAGTTGAATGACGTCATAGTAATCAGAGATTACTAATCACGTAGTCAGATTAAAAATCTCACACCTTACTTATTTATAAACATGAGGATCCTGTAATCATTTGAATAGATAATGAATCCTAGGATTAAATAATCCCCAATGTTCCTACTCGAGTCAAAATAAAAGTTGGGTAATAAATGGTGTGAAGTGACTGCTATTTAATTATTTTTTTGCTGAGAAGCATCCTGGAGTGAATTCAATTTAAAAAGATTATTTTGTTTTGAAGTGAAAATCCTTCTTTTCGTCTTGAAGTATACAGTATCATTAGTTCATAAATCACATGAAGCTAAGGAACCTTTTTCCTCCTGGTCAGAAAATAATTAAAATAAATATAAATGCTCATAACACCATAGGAATGTAAATAACACTTAAATATTTGTTATTTTTGTACAAGTTGTAACATGTACAAGCCGATACATGTAACCATTTCTAGATTTTATTAGGGATTGCACAAAGGGATAAAATAAATGTGTACCGAATGCACATATAAAGATGGGGGGGGGCAAACTTGCGTATATACTTTGTGTATGGCACAATACGCTTTATGTGACTACACCATCAGTCATTATCAATGCTGTAAGACATACAATCGCCATCCTCAGATAAAGAGGCCTAATTAGCCTCAATATTTTATATATAATATGGTATTTTATAATCGTATGCGGTATATGTTCCATAGCCCATTGGCTATGGGTAAGGATGTAACTTTTGTAATAAAAAAACTAAGTTTAGAAATTAGAAAAGGAAAAACGGTTGTTGTATGTGCTCTTTATTCTTTTTCCTTCATTATTTAATAGGTAGTGATGTAAATCGTCTGAACTTTTTAAGTAACTCGTTGTTTTGGAATGGGTAATCTGAAGATTGAATTTTATTTTCCTTAACTCTTGTCATTATTATTTAACTCCTGAGAAGTGAACTTACTTTCCTTCTACATGCAATTATACTCCAAACCTGATTGAAGTGTTTTTTGTGCTCATAAAAGACGCAGAGTAAACCTCGAAATGGTTTTTGTGGTTATAATTGTTGGACCTTGTTGGAGTAGAATTGAGGATTGACATGGGAAATATTATAGACAATGTTTTTTCTCTTTTCCCCCTCCTCCTTCGTCACAGCTGTTTGTTACTTACATAATAAAACGTCATCACAGCTACGCTGCTCTCCTCATAAACATTCTTCAAATTATCAGGGTTACCATGTTGATTTTTTTTTTTTTTTTTTTGCTTTTGTCTTTTGCCTAAAATACACACAATTTGTATCAATATTAATTTGTCATCGCAGTGTTAACTTCTCTCTCTCTCTCTCTCTGAAGTAAGCACTTCATCAAGCCTATTTATGGTGTAAATTGATATAAAAATACACAATAAAATGAATATATATGAATTTAAATATAATTACAATATTTTCCCCTGGAGTAATGTTATTTTAAATGTAGGAGAGTTACCTCTTTAATAGTTGTAATAATTAATTTTCTCGCTTCAAAATCATTAAACATGCTTTTTTATATTAATAAGGGTCTTAATTCAGATTAACCATAAGTCTCGCTCCCGCTTTCTCCTCGCGCTCTTTCAAAAATTCAATCTCTATTAGGTCATGAAGGAGTTAACTTCTTCCTCTGAAACAAGTATTTTTGCCTATATTTGGTATAAAAAGTGTTTCAAATGTATTATCAAATAAATAAATGTGTTTTATACTAATACTATTTTAAATTTAGAAAATTTTCCACTTTATAGCAGTTATTCATTTTCCCTCCCATAAATCTTATAACAGGCTGCTGATATTAGCAAGGGTTTTAATACCATAAGTCTCACTAAAGCCACTTGATTAAGTTTGTATCCTGGTTTTTTTTTTTTTGTAAATTTGTACATTTTATGCAATACAAATTAAAATATCAACCATGATCCCCCAAGATTTTGTATCCTTCAATTATGATACAATTTATAACGCCGGGGAAAATGCTTTATTAAAATAAACTACGAATTAGGAAGTATCTTTAGCAAAATATAAATTAATGCTTAAATAGTATGTTAGATAATTTTTATGAAATCATCATTGTCAAAATATAAGGAAAAATCCAATTCTAAGAAGGATTTCGTTAGAAATACGACTTTCCTCATGCAATATCTTTTTTTTTTTTTTTTTTTTGAGAAATATATAATTCAACATATAATATGAAAAAAGATGTAATCAAGAACCCTTTATATACATACAAATATCTTTTTCTCTCTAGTTATGAAAAATAAAATAAAAATACGTTTTTTAATGAATAATTCAAGAAGTGAACAAAAACGATTAAATATTATATTTTTCGTTTTATTTCGTCCAACGGACTTTTTTATATACATATATTCGTATAATATACCTAAGCTTCAACATATTTTAATCATAATAATATACATGAATATATTTTATATAATATAAATATATCCGGAAAATTAATTTAGAGTTCATTTTATACGTTGAAGAAGACCATTTGGGGTTATTGGATCATAATTCACTCAACTTTTTGAGAGAATTATATACTCTGATGAAAATCCAGTGTTGAAGGGGCGTGTTAAAAAAAAGAAACATAATATCAACATGGTAACACTGACAATTTGAAGAATATTTTGGAGGAAAGAAAAATAATATCATGACGTTTCATTAAATCAGCTACAATCAGCTGGGACAAGGGAGGAAGGAGAAAATTATATAAACACGGACATTTGCTCGAATTACTCCGATGCCGATCCCCATTTCTACTATGAGTCTATCAAGGACTTATAATTATAAATCTGCAACCACTCCTCTAGGTTACTTCCCGTCTTTTATGAACACAGATGATGGTTCAATCATCTTTTAAATCTATTTAGGAAAGAATGTTCACTGCTCAGAAATTAAATAATAATGACAACAACTCAGGAAAAGAAAATCTATTCTTCTTCAGAATACTAATTCCAAAAAAAAACGGGCCAGCTAACAAATACACCGGATTTGCATTACTGATTATATACTATCAGGAGTGTTTTCACTAACCTCATAAATTGCATCACAACAAATGGAGACGCCATGCCATTTTGGGCCCTGAAATTTGAAATTTTTAAGCATATAAAATGAGCAAATTTTCTGTAAATTTTGATGTAGCTTCATCAAATACCATTAGGAATAAAGAAAAAAATACTTAACGTCTTCATTGAATACTACTTGATGCCTATAATAAACACTGATATTGTAATTAAATCAAAGAACTATCTACAAAAATCAATAAATTTTTTTATATCTGAACAATTTGAACTTTCTGATCGATAAGTGATAAAAAAAAAAGTATATTAATAGGAGAATTTTTTTTTAGTTTTTCCATTGTAATAGTAAATTTATATTTACAATATAACAATGATATTGTATAAAAATCTAATATTATAATTTTAATAAATTTTAGGGTAAAAAACATTTTCCCAAAATATTTGATTTTTTAAATTTTTTCCAAAAAAATTTCACTTTTTAATAATACATATGGGTTTTTTAAATTTTTTTCCAAACAGTTAATTACCTTTTAAAAAAAATAAAATGTTTTTCGAGAAAATTTAATTTTTTTGTAAATAGCTATGGATTTTTGAAAAAAAAATCTAAAAAGTTAATTACATGAAATGTAATATTTGAAAAAAAATTTCTGAGAAAATTAAATTTTTTCTTAAATATCTGTGGAGTTTGATTTTTTTTTTTTTTCTAAATTTAATTTTAAGTGAATAGCTGTGGATTTTTATAAGTTTTCGAAAAACTTCAATATTTGAAATCTCATTTTTGCAAAGAAATTAAATTTTTCTAATTTTTTGTCAATATCTATGGATTTTTGAAAAAAAATTCAAAAAAAATAATCCAAAAGCCAAGCTTTCCTCCCCCCCCCCTCCAAATATAATCCTGCGGACGCCTCCTTTAAGGATTGCAGGAATAAAAAAGTTAAAGTTAGGGTAAAATTAAAGTTATTTTATATGTTGGTACAATTTTGACATCGAATGGTTCCCTATTTTCCTTACTATAATGGAACAAAGGTTGTCATTTGTATAAAACTTGGTTGTTTAGGCCCATAAAAGGGCGGCATCAACAATGCTGACGTCACGTGAAAACACTCCTTATATAGTGATTTGATTAATGTCGTCAATGGTATCATAGCTGAAGGAGAACTCCAACTTGGGAGGTCAAAGGTTATATTTTTACAACATAAAAGGACAAAATTGCAATACATCTTCATTAAACTCCCTCAAATGGTTTGAAGAATCAAAATACAGAATACTTGCATTGAATACAACTTGATTCCCGGGATGGTAGAAAGCACATTGATAATTTAATACTTATGTATTCATAAAACACGAGTACTAATATTGGTTTAAGAGGTAGTACGTGTGAATAGTTAAATTATTTCGTATAAAAGTGTTTTAAAATACAGTTTTAATCAATTGTAATACCGGGAGGTCCATTGAAATCTGTATACTTACTTCAATAAATAATGAAGGTTGAGTGATTAAAATTAATTTATATTTTGATACATTAAAACATAAACAATTAGTTACAAAAAAAAATGAGCTCAAAAGCTTAAGTACCATTCGAGAAAATGACATTTGAACGTAATCGACGAATTTCCATTCGCACACTCCAAGCCGTTGGGCGTTTCCAGGAGTATAGTCTACACCGTCAGCAAGTTGGAGAGGAATAATGTCTCTGTCAAAAAAACCAAACTCGACCCAGAGGAGTTCAAGAAAACAGCCTAGGCTAATCCCCTCAAGTCTTTGAGGGTCCATGCAAGAGATCTCGGGGTTTCACAGCAGACTATCAAAAAAAGCCGTCAAAAAGCCATCAAAAAAGGGTGTGGAAAGAGTATTTTGAGATTGGAGAGGCCATTTTTGACACCAGCAATGAAAAAAAAAAAAAACAGCTCCTTCGTTACTAGACTCTTTTGAGTTCTGTCGAATTCTTTTTTGACACTTTGGGGCTCTACAACCCTGATACCAACCTCTGCAGGGAAGGCCTGTAGTTTCCGTTATACAAATATAGAGAGGTCTACATCCGTAGCAGGTGACAGGCCTTCTACCACCACCTGGAACCCATCATTGCCGCTAAGGGCGGCTACATTAATGATTTGAGAGCTCAGATACACATCTATTCATAGAATTAATTTTGTTGAAATTCTATTGTTAATTACTGAATTATATTTCGTTTAAGTTTAAAATCCAAAGTATTCAGATTTTAATGGACCACTCAAGATTTACTTGTAAGTAATAAATGTTGATATAAGGAGTCGTTGACTCCGAACATTTTATTTAATTGCGTCGGTTAGGAAATCTCCATTTACTGCTGATTTCTTAAAGATGAAAAGACGCTTCAATCTGACAATATAACAAGATGGAATTATCAGCTTAAGATGATTAAATCTGTCCACTCCATTTCATACAATAAATTGTACTCATTGCAAGGAGGAAACAGCTAACTTCCAGTCATTTACTTCCTTCAAATATAGACTAACTCATAAAATGAGATTGAGACAAAGCAATATATAAATATATTCTTCATAGTACTTGCACTAAAATACGTTGCAGGTCCTTAAAAATTACTCAAATACCAAAAAATCAGCCTAGTACATGTATTTAAAATTTTACTGAAGTACTTGTGCTTGACTTATTATTAATTAGTACTTTGCCCCATCCCTGCTTGATGTCAATGATAAATAGTGATATTTGAATTCAATCATTTTATAATGTATAAACTATATAAATATATAATATGTATTTATTTTTGAGTTACATTTTACCATCCAATAATTCCCTATTTTCAAAAATATTAATAAAATATTTATTGTTATAAAAGTTGATTGTTAACACGGCTAACATCAAGAAAGCTATTGTCAAATGAATAACGCTCTGTAAACCAAGTAGTGAAACAAAGACCACGTGATCAATTTTTGTCTAAATAAAAATTGTTTCTTTTTGTTCGTCGGAGGGCCTCAAATATATTTGAATATTCTATAATACTCTATGACTAACATTGCAATCTCCTTGAATTCAGTCTTTTAAGTAAATTAACAAGGTGACTTCTGCAAATGGAAGAAAAAGTCGAAAAAATTAAATTATTTTTTTTTAAAATAAAATCCAAAAACTAAACTTCCCCCCCCCAAAAAAACAAAAATAATAATCCTGAGTCATGAGTCATGAATCTAGGAAAATGATAATGTAAAGTCCTTTGCAATATTTTGCGTTGGAAAAAATATTTCACATAGCCCATGAATATTCTCAAGCTAAGCTAAGTCAGTTGGTATATAGTTTTACCTGTCATTTCCGATGAGGGACTCCTATAATGCATCGCTCAGGGCTCCGCGAGGATATAACGATCATCAAAAAATATTTCCTATAATATAAAAAAGGTCATAAAGAAATGTTCAAAAAATATCCTAGTATCAGGGTCTACGTAGTAATGAAAAGATTGGGAGTCACTGTCTATAATACTATTGAATTAGTTAAGAATTTTTTTAACCTCCGTTACACTATCTCTACTTAAATTTAAAACTATCCACATAAATTTAGTGACGTAAACAGTTCCTTTTTTAATTTAAGCCGAGTGGTGCAATCAGGCTATTTAGTATCTTTCATTCAAAGGTGGAAAAAAGTCATTAGTCTAAGTTGAGTCGCGAGTCTTATCTACCGATTCAAATTCAATTCATGAGTCTTTGATTGTGAGAGTCTCGGAACCAAATCTCTATCTCTGGTATTTAGGTCTAACTGAAGTATTTTATTAATATTACTCTTATAAAAATTGGTGATAAATGATGACGTTAATAGCAAACATATTTCATGAAGTTATTTTTAAAATATTAATCGATGGGACAGCTTTGGAGTCCGATTCGGGATATCCCTTAGGTTTAAAATAGGACCGGACGGTACATCAAAATTCTGAAAGGACCGTCACATCCCTACTAAATAGACAGATGTATTCTTTTATAAATTATATTAATATTTATTTGGTTATGAAGAGCGTAATCAAATCCGTATTATTTATAAGTAACTTTATATTAATAGTAAGTATTATTAATCCCATGATGGATTGATGATTTAACAATACAAAATGACAATCAAGATAATATGATCGATACCTTTGGGAGAAAGGAGGAGGGGGGGGGGAGGTAAATTACCTTAAGAATATAAATGATTGTGCATTATTTTTCATGCAAATAATATAATCATATAATATACATTTATAATGTTGAGCAAAGGAAGCGAGTAGAAGCAACAATACAATAATAATAAAAAAACGAATAATACCGGACCACGGGTTGGCTTTTTTCCCTTCCTCCGTCGGATTCTTACAGGCGTGTGTACGATATGCGCTTTAAGAACATCATCAAAGTAGTAAGATGCGAGGCAACCTTTTTCTCTTTTTTTCTCTCTCTCTCTTTCTTTCCTCAATTGGTTATTTAGTTAAAGTAAAGATGTTGAGGTGTGCGCTGTGTGGCTCATAAAACAATTTTATATTTAAATATATTCTCAGTTCATTTCACATTTTTTAATTTATTTTTTCGTGATTTTATCGTTTGATAAACTTATTATCACACGTTTCGACTCCTTGTACTTTTGACTGCTGGTAAGGATCCTTCCTTGTTCCTTTTCTCTCTCTCTCTTGTTCTTCTAAGCAAGGGAATTGTTACTTTGACACTTGATTCTAGAAGACGAATTACTCCTTGTAGTACTAGAAGTCATTCCTATTTACATATCTTTCAGATGGTTTAAACAGAGCAATTTAGAAGGAGTCAACAGTGAGGGATAGTTGAGAATGTTTAAGTGGAAAGTAAGTGGCCTCGGAGGAGGTTCCAAAAAGAACAAATCCACGTCTGTCGGAACGATATTGAATAACAGTTCCACTTCCACGAATCCCTCCACAGTCGTGAGTAATCCTCAACAGACACGACAACCCTCTCCATCCTCAATCTCTGCGTTGGAATCTCAAAAAAGCAATAAGAATAAAGAATTACAGCAATTACAGAGAATCAAGGATGCGGAATCTGTGAAACAGAATATCGATCATAGTAACAAGTAAGAGATAAATGCATTTAGTGTGTTACATTTGTGAATGTTGATAAAATGTTTAAGAAATTGTCTGGACAATAGAAAACTTCAACTAACAGCAACTTTTTGAGTAACACAAATTATTTATTCAATAAATTAATTTGCTTAAATGCTAAAAGGTGAGACTTTTGTAAATAGTCTACCCGTAGAAATTTTTTCGAAATTCATAGATATAAAGCTTCAAATATCTCAAGAATTACTCTATTATAATGTTGTAAGAAGATTCGTTCATTGTAATGATGGGATTGATAATCCACCCTTTCAGAAAACCTTCCTCGGGAAAAAAATAACTGACCATATAAACCATATACTTATGCCTTGAAATTAATAGCAAATTGTCTGGTTTCATTTCCCCTTTAGCAATTAAAAAAATGAGGATTTTCTTCGCTTAGGATAGGAGTAATATTTATGTTACTTTTGGAAGAAATTTTAATGTATGTAGCTGTTTTTTTCGGTATTCTGATACTAAAGTTTTAGCGGGATACTCACGCATGTAAAACGGTACAATACCAAATTGATATTAGAACCGGTACTTGCATGTTCAATAAGTTATAAAATATGGCCCGCTATTGACGGTATCCTCCCATTTTCTGAGTTAGCCTCCACCCCAAACCAAAAATCCTGATATCGCCCCTGTCAGTACCAGGACTGGTACAAAGATCTTGATATCATGACAACCTTAGTATATACCCATCTACCTTCTATACTAATGGTCTATATTTTTATGGATGAGTAAATGAGTGATTAAAAATAAATAATGGTTTCGTCGGTTCATGATAATAATATCTAATACATAATTTATCTGCTCTTTCAAGCCACTACTAATTATCACCTTTTCCCAATAATTTGGCCCCTTTTTGCATACGACTCAATATATATGATACTTTTAAAGGATTTATGGGACTTTTTATGTATGTACTAGGCCGTTATATTCTCAAAAGCAATCAGAAACATAAATTTAAAAAATGAGAGATTCCTAATCTATTTTTTTACATCTTAAATATGAATGCATTAATATTGTTAAATTGACTTATTTCGGTCAAATATGGGCTTTATATTCGAATTTCTGGGATGGTTTGAGATACACATAATATGTCTATATACTTTGTTTAGCTCCGATTTGACATTTTAAATATCATATCTTATCCTATTTCTCTAACTGTTCAGGGAATTAGTACGTCCTTTATGTGCAATTTTCAGTACTTCCGAAGGATGTATCAAAATAATTTACTTATAAAAATGTAAGTTAATTAGCTTCAGAATATAGATGTAGTTCAGATTTACTTTTGAGAAAAATATTGTCACTTTGCTTTTGTGGTGATGGGTCACATAATATGTAATCATTCTCCTTCATTCAAAGCTAAACAATGTGAAATAATTTTAGCTGTATATATATGACTGATGATGTATTTCATATCAATCATTTACTTTTCTAATAAGTGGATAGTATTTAGAATTTGAGGTACAAAATACTTCTTAAAAGATAAAAAAACTGCATTTATCACGGTGTTATACCTAACATTAAAATTTACTTATGATTTAAAACTGACTAACCGTTGAATTTTCTACTAATCTTGTTCCTTACAATTATGTTCGGACTTCTAAACGTTGATTGATTAACTATTGATTCCCTATTATTGTTATTTAATAATAGTCCCATAGCTGGGAATAATTTTATTAAATAATAATACCAACTGATTTTGGGACACCTTCTTTCCTGGATCCTATTTTTGGAGGAAAGGTTACGAGATATACTAATGAAAATTTCATCTTATAATACTTGAAGTATCTGAATATGTAAGTGTTATTGTTGTGGTTCGGTCTAGAACCGAACAAAAAATTTAAAGACCGAATTCATGTTCGGTCTAGACTGTTCTCCTAGTAAAATTCGGCGGAAAAAAAAGGTCATGAACTTAAGTGTCTTGGTGTATGAGCTTTTATTTCATATATGGGGGGGGTATTCAGCCCTTCCCCCCTAAATCAAGGATTAAATTACGCAGTAGAGCAAAGATATATATATATGTATAATCTTGCGGACGCCCCTGCACTTAAAACCGAACCTTTAGGACCGAGTCTCAACACACTACTAATTATATGAAATTGACCCAACTACGCCATTACTGTCTTGATAGATATAAATCAAACCAACTCAATAAAATAATATGAATTTAATTGCATTTCTTTTTCGAATGTAAAAATCGACTAACGATTTAAGTCGAGTTGAAAAATGATCGACTCAACTCAACCCTCGTTCTCTTTCTATTTTTGGAGGAAAGGTTGCAAGATTTAGTAAAGATAACTTTATTGGATACTTATATAATCTGAACGGATAATTATATGCAAGCCAAACTACGGCATTACTGTTTTTGTCACTATTCCAACAACTGCTGCTGATTTTTTTATTTATAAATGAGTTAAATCCTCATAAGTCATTATCACCCAAGAAGACAAATGAGATGGGGGAAGGGGAGTCTATCAGCTATATAATATACATATACTTATTATTTCATTCTAATCCGCTTAAAAAAGCGTCCGTAAATCCATCCCTACTCTCTCTTTAGCATGTACCAATACATAATTATATGACTTTCCTCATAATTCCAATGCATTTCCATGAATTTCCCCTCTTAATTAATGTCTATATCTAAATATATTTAAACATTATAATAGAGATTATTTTTTGTTATTTATTTAATGATTCGCATCTCAACTTACTTCATTAAGACATCCATCATAAGTTTTCATTAATGACTTAGTATAATAATCCGCTTAGAGTTATTTCTTTTTATGTACACATGAGCTGTAGAGCGGGTTACTTACAAAAAGTCATCCTTAAATAACCAAAAATTACATAAATATTCATGCTGAACATTGGCATGAAAAAAGTAGTCGTCTAGGGGGTTATAGTTGGTCAGCTTCGAAGCCCCTTCAGGTCTAATTGGCCCAAGTAGACGTATTTCTATAAAGTATAAGACCGTATAATACGGCTTTATCTCGCTAACACAAGAATATACAGAGTATCTTGTTGTCGATGTTTCTGCTTCTTTTCTCCGAAAAAGTGTTCTGAACATTGATTCGTCGTATTATAATTAGCTCATTTTATGCAGGAAACAATTCCCAATAGTTATTGAATAATAATTCCGTAGTTGAAAAGAGTTTTATGTTTTTTTCTGTTCATTTTTGGATGAAAGGTTGCGTTATACACTAAAAGTAACGACGTGTTTGCAAAAGAGCAATAATAAAAAAAATTCTATAAATAAATAAATTCATCTCTGTAAGTGCAACGACTTTTTTTAAATATTTTTTGCTACTAAAGTACAGAAAAGTGACTTCAATAGTATTTGCTGTATCTATTTTGGACCCGTCAACACACAAGCAACCTATAAGGGTTTTTGTACAAATGGAATGTGGATTACATTTATATTCTTGGATGAATTATCCTCAATTTCTATGAACAAATTATTTTTATTATCCCTTCGAAAGTGCCACCAATTGCACTTAAAGCTGCCAAAGGGGCTTTATCGGGCCAATATAAGTTTCTTAAATCAGATAAAGGAATAAACTATAGCTAAAATTCGTGAGTATCTTTACTCATCCCACAATTTTGAACACAAGGCTTACTATTGACTCAAATAGGTAAATCGGTTATGGGACATATGTATTTATGACGTTAAAAAAAAAAAGATTTTCTTCGTATTTTTATTTAAGATTGTTTTTATGTTGATGCACCACATATTCAAGAATTAATTCTTTAAAAAAAACAAAATCACAAAGAAATGTTGGATTGGAAATAGGTATATACTTAACATATCAATTTGATGATTTAAATTAATGGTTGCACAAATAGACCGTATGGTATATGTAATTCCCCCTTCGAAGTTGCTGATGTTATCTACGTATTATATTCATTGCTAAAGTGAAATGCTTCTTACAAATTGTTTTTTGATCTTTCTGTTGCGGGGATTTTCTTTTGAGGGTATGTAGTATCTATGCTATTTTGTTTTTTTTTATTATTTTTTGTTCTTACACGAATTTAACTTTCGGATTGGATGAGTTTACATCAAACGACTTACTACCTATCTGCTTTTTGTTTTCTCTTAATGAGGTTGTGATTGTAGGTACTACAACATATCCCAACTAACATATCAATGCTCAACGCTAACATATAGAGCGTTTTCATTGAAGGAATTATAATTGAAGGAGACACCATCTAGTGGCTCAAAGTTCATATTTTTTCTACATAAAACGCACTAATTTCCTATACATCTTGATTAAACTCCATCAAATGGTTTTAAGAATATAAAAACACGTAACACCTGCATTGAATACTAGTTGATGCCAATGTTAAACAGTAGTGTTGGATAGGTCCAAGGACTGATTGCCTAATATTTTATTTTTTTATAGGTCCGATATTTGTTATCATTCAATGGCCTAAGAAACGATACCTCGGTCTTTCAATCCTCCGGTCCTAGCTATATTATCTTTTTTTTTTTAAATCCTATCTTGGATTGAATCGTATAAATGAGGAAGAAAATAATTTATCATAGTGAACCTATAATAATAAGTTCTAGCCACAGACTTCCTAATTTAAACATCAGATATTATGTTGAACAGCTAAAAGGGCATGGTAACTACGTCATTTCAGCTGATGTATTTCACTAAAAGGTGCCGGTCCTATGATTGACAAATTGTATTAAGACTGGACGGATAGGACTGTAGTTTTGTTAGACGGATCTAACACGATTAAACATTGATATTTGAATATTGAAAATCCATAAAAATGGCTAGATTTTTTCAATTAATTCTTTTTTTATATCGATTAGGGAAGAAAAAAGTAGGATAATTAGAGAAAAATACCTTATTCTTGCCATTGTACTAGTAAATAAGATTGTTCAATGATCTAATAACATATTTTTAATACGATTTAGGTTCATATATATAATATAATTAGGCATTAGAGGGAAATATTTGACATCTTGTTTCCTTAATATTCATGGAAAAAATGGGTTTTATTCCTTGAAATTTGGATTGTTCCCAAAATGGCAGCTATCAATAATGCTGACGTTACATGAAAACACTCTATAGTTGGCTAAAGTAGGATGAGATTTCGAAAGATAGTGTTGAGGAAGTTCGGGATGAAGTGATTTTTCTAGATTGATGTAGACCGTCATCACTTTGCGGATAATATATATATTATTTAGTTTGTTCATGCCCCATTGTGATGTAACTTTTCTGGTTTTTTTGATGTTGGAGAAAAGGGCCTGTTGTTGCAACATTCCACTATTTTTTTTACTTTTTCAAGAGGGGCCTTCCACAAGTTTCCATAATTTTCATATCTCTATAAGATACGTCAGTATATCACTCTAGAGAATAAGAGATACATAATTCGTCCATAAAATGATTTTTAGAAAATCGTTAAATGAAAAAAAAATGTTTTTTTCTTCTACTGAATCCCTTGTTGCTATCTGGTAAATAGGTTATAGAAGTTCTAATGGTCCCTTCATAAAAATTATATGTCAATATTTGTAGGAACTTCATATACATATTACATATATGTACATATTATTTTATTTTAAAGTGATCCATATATGGTTGATTCCTGTCCTTCAGATGTGCTTCTGTTCAAATTTTATCACGTGAAGAGAGAAAAAACCATTGATAAATGGACTGATAGTATTAAAACATCTACTCCATTTATACACATAAAAGTCTTACTTACTCTACCAATACTTGAATGATCAACATCATGATAAGATTTTTGACCTCAAACAATAATACAGAATGTTTTTCTGATACTCGTAAGGTTTAAATATATAGATACCTACTAAGGTTTCCATCTCGTGGTTTTACACCAACGAGAAATTCCTAGAAAATTTGGCATTTAATTATGTTAGTGATGAGCGAGTTTACTTTTAACCCGCGGATTGGGGTGTGTATTTTAAAATTACACACCTCCAACTCCACCAAAAATTAGTTTGTTCACAATTTACAATTTAAGTTTTTTTTTTGTGGATTACATAATTTTTTTAAAAGGGACCTGTTGGGTCTAAAACTATTAGTGATAATGATAAAATGAGAACATGAGAATTGAGTATATTTGCAGTGCCGTAATCAGCGCTATGTTATTGGGAGCTTTATTTTTGTTTTTATTGGATTGGCCAGTTGAGTAAATGAGAAGTAGCATAAAAACCTCTGGCTCAGCATCGAAGTTGCTGGAATTTATAAGTATTTCATAGCGATATATGTTGTGTGTTTTTTTTTTTTTTTTGGTTTTTCTTGTAGAAATAACATAGCAGAAAAACCAATTAGACAAAGAAATAATCTCCCGCCAAAAATATGACAATCGAAATTAATAAGGAATGACTTAATAAAAATGTATTTAGATTCGAATATTTTGAGTTTTAATCATTCGAATTTGAGTTGTGTTGTGTTGAGCCTTTCAAATTATATTCAGGGTAGATATAGTAATTTTAGAAAATTATCGACTTTAGTAAAGTCCAGTTTTTTATCTGTCCTTGAAGACGGTCCCAATTATAAAGAGCCCTCTCCAATACATCATTTTCACTAATATTATAACACATGGACTGAAAAGTTCCGGGCTTAATATATAGATGGCAATATATTTTTTTATTTCACCTCATTTTCTATTAATATCAATCTTCAAATGAGTGTTGTCAAAATTTCGTGATGATCTGTCTTTTATTTTGTAAGATATTGTGCTAAGTGGGACTCTACTTTTGTCGTTTCATAAACAAAAGATCAAAAACAATTTTGTGTAATAATTTTACACTGCTTGTTGAGGGGAGGGGGGGACAACATATCGTTCAAGATAAGCAATGGCTTGAAAAGTGTTATGGGCTCCATTAAGCGAATAATAAATAAGTAATAATAATTTTGAAAAAGTCAATCTTGAACGAGAAAAAAAAACTAACATTTTTTCTTTGTTAAGCCCGGGACTTTTCAACCCATTTGTATTAAATTTATAGAAGATTGATATATGATAACATCACTGCTAGGTATCTACAATAATATCATTTATCAAGGATTATTCTTTGAAACGATTTGGCGTCCTATTCTAACGCGTCCTTAAAATTTTGGGACGGATACTAAATACTCAAATCCATCACTAATATTTACTATTATTCGATTTCAAGGATATATTATGAATTGTACTTAATATAATATTTCAAGGGCAAGTTTGAAATACACACATAGATTTGATTTTTACCACCCTCATAAATTTGTAGATGGGTGTGATCTCACAATATTAGCATAAAGTTATTATCCGTAAATATATTTTATATATATTAGGAATTATTATAATTGTTTAAACAGTCAATAATATTATATAATCCTTCTGGTATCATGAACGTCTGTTGTTTAATACTAAATATTAGCCATTTTATTATTTTTATGAAGACATTTTGGCTATCTTGTACAAATACTAGCTACACTTTTAATATAGTATTTCTATTTATTATTATACTACGGTATCGAATAAAATAACATGTAGGATTATAATATTATGAAATGTATATATATATTCAATTCATTTCAAATATTGTGTATACATTATATGCCAATAATAATGTGGGAGTACGTACAATATAAATAGCAGTTGGTATGATTGACTTATTTGGCTAACTACCAACTGATTTTGGGCCTTTTTTCTGTTTATTTTTGGATGAAAGGTTGTGTGATAAAATATAGGTAACGAATTGCTGAGTACTATGTAACAAATTTCTAAGTCAAAAATATTTTAATTACTTTATCAAGTGTTCAATTGAAGAAAAGAGCGTGTGTACGATCCTGATCGACACTACATATAATACGTTCTAATTTTCGTATACATGTTTTTCTGTGATGATCATTACCATTCTTGAACATGTACTTATATTTATATGGATGGTTGATCATAACCATATATATGTAGCTTTATCGAATACGTCATTAATTAACCACGTACAAATGGTCTTTTTTCATAATAATGTCTAATTTGTCCTAGATGTATAATGTAGAACAATATTACTCGACGTTATACCATTATTATAAAATTTTACTATGTATGTATTCAGCTGTTGATTTTTCTACTTTTCTTATATTACCACGTATACATATATGGTATGAACGTTGATTGGTTAAACTCGAATTAGTAATTGTTAAGCTGTAGACAACTTTCCATTATACTTTTCTCTCATGTTTCAACTTTTTTTTGTCCTTTGATTGTGATGGTGTGTTCCCAGGGGCGTCTGCAGGATTATATATATAACTTTGGTGGGGAGGGGGGGGTGGAATGTTTTCCAAAAAAAAAAATATATTTTTGGAAAATAATTTGTTTAAATTAGATTTTTTCAAAAAAACTTCAAAAATTATCACCTCTAAATAAAAATTCAATATTTTTGGAACAACATTTCAAAAATCCACAGCTGTCACCAAAAAATTTCGAATATTACATCTACTAGTAGTAAAAAGCAAAAATTCCTTTATTGGCTTGACCAAAGTCTCATAAAATCCTAATTTTGATTATCAATGACAAAAATTATAATTTGTCATAAAGTGAAGACATACAACTTCATGATTAGAAAAAGACAATCCTAAAAAACCAGAAATTTTGAACTAAAAAGATTATTTTCATGTTTCTTGAAGTAAAAGCCATCAGGAACCCTAAGGCAAAAATTTGTTGATTAGTCTTGAAACTCTGTCTGAGATGGATTTTTTTTTTCGTTTTGATCTTACATAATTTTTTCTTGGTCGATCCATTTCCCCTTTTGAAGGAAATGAATAAAAAATTACATTGACTCATCTTTAACCAGTCACTTCTTAATTTTTCTTTTTTTTCACCTAATGTGGGAATAAAATTTTTGTGTTATTATTCCACTTCTCAATAATTGCATGGCGGATCTCAAAATTTAAATTGTGATCCGATGTCATCCAACCCCCAGTGATACGGAGGTGGGGGAATAAATGCCCTAATAAAACCGGTATTTTTTATGGCGCCAATCAAAACTGACTTGTAAGTAGACATAATTTTAGTACGATACTGATCCATACTCCAACATGTATCGAATTAGTTGGATCTTACAAAGACTCAGACCTTTATTAGATTTCTATTCTTACAACCTTTTTAATAAAAATAAATATGCAGGGAAAAACCAAAATCAGTTGGGAGTTAGCCAGTTCTTCTCAACTAATAACTGTGACATTAGTTCTCGGCTTAACCCTTTACGCATGAATGTGTCTAATTCGTCATACTATTTTTAAAAAAAATCATATATCAAGCATAAATAAAGAAGTAGAGCTTAGAAACAGAACGAGGCTGGCAGATAAAAGGTTCTGTTTACATTTTAAGTTAGTATTGCATTAGAAAAGGGCGCCACTTTTCAGTATAAACAAAAACATTGGTGGTGCATTTAAGTAGTAGTAAACAATATTGCACGGTTATGAAATTCGTATCACTAAAACAAATTATAAGTTGAGATTAAGACAAGTACAACAGTTTTTATCCGTAGGACTTTTTAGTCACATCTACGGTACCAATTGACCATTTTTACTTATTTTCATTTAAAATTTAATTCATGGTGTAAAGGGTTTTACAAGAGTTAAATTAAATTGAACCAATAAACAGCATTTGAAAGACTGATAAAGGAGAAAGATAGAAAAATATCGAAAGCAAACAACCATATATTTATTTTTTATTGAGGAAGGGTAACGCCATATTGAATAAGAAAAGTGAGAATTATTGGCAATCTGCCAACTGTTTTTGACAGAAAGACAAAGGTATTTCTTTCTCATTTTGAAAGATAGGTTGTGTGACACAATACACTCTGATTCGTCATAATCAATGAATTATGTGAGTGTAATGATCATATTTGTACATATTTTCAATTGAGTTGTTTGAGTATATTGTGTCATGATGATGTTAGAAAGGAAATGTTAATTGTTTTTGAATGATTTAATATGTAACATATGAGATCTATCCATTTCTACATATATATATATGAGATCTAAAACTGCGTTTCTATTTCTTCACCGTCAAAATATATCCTAATTTGAAGTGAAACTCCTCCTAGATTGAAGAAGAGAAAATATTCATTATTTGATCTGTCATGAAGTTCCTTTACAGTAATTGATTTTTCCTTCCTCCTGTCGAATAAACAACTTCTTTTTTCTTTTCTTTTTTAAAGAAAAAAACATCCTTTTCCTCTGAGGGAGAGAGACATTAATATGATCTCTCGAGTCGTTGTTCCGTGCTTATATTTCACTTATTCAATTGGTTGCATATTAAGATGTTTGTTTCTCAACAGCTGGGTCGCGGAGAGAGGATCAAAGAAGTAAATAACATTCTATTTTCATTCCCTTGTACAATAACAAAGGACTAATTAACCTGTAATTAAAGAAAAGTAATGGAAAAATAATACTTTTTTTTTTTTTTTTTTGCGTCCCTTAATTTAATCCACCATTTGCATACAAAAAGAATAAAAAGTTAGTTTGTAGCACTGTCTATGAAAATTTAATTGTATCCAGGGATGCATAAAACATGTTCTTAGTCCTTGTACAGAAAAAACATATGGACAAGAATTCCCCGTTTTCGATCCTCAACTCTATTCCGAGTCCAACAAGAACTTATATCTCCACAGGAAATCCTCATTCTTACTCTCCGTCTTTCATGAGCACATCCACTAGTTGTTACTTTATACTTACATGTTCCCTTTTCAAGAATTAAATAATAATGAATACAGTTTTGGAAAAGAAAAATCATGTTTAGATTGCCAAATACAAAAAACCACTCCCGCTTTCTAGGTCATATTTTATACACATCTTATTACATTTTTTGTTATGTCAAAGATGCACCACACTCTTGAAGGCCAATTATCGAAAGTGTGGATAAAATAATGGAAATTGTCGAGTCCGAACGTCATATCAGAACTGTTTTGATTGCCAAGGAGATAAACGTTAATGGGAAAAAAACTAATAATAAAAAATCCATTAAAAATAATGGATTTTTTTACTACATCTTATATATGACAAATATCCGAGTAAAAAACTGCACCAGCCCAGTCGTAATAAAGATCCGAATAAACTTATATCTTTGAACCAAGCTATTCAACCTCTGTAAGACTATTATAAATAGTGTGTAGGTAATTGTAAACAATTCAATGGCAATGCCTTATAGGGATTCATTTTGTGTAACCTATTTTTTTACTTCATAATAATTAAAGTGATAAATATGTAATTATGTTATTTATGTATTTGTTTCAAAATTGAAGTAATATGTAATATAAGTAATATCTATTAATTTTTAAATAGGGATTAGTGTTGTATTTCGGTCTGAAAATCATAGACCGGTCTGAGACTAATTATTTATTTTTGTTTTTTATATTCCTTTAATTGGTCAAATGGAGTTTATAAGTAGAGTTGAATTTGTTTGTAAGGAAAAAAAAGAGGGCGAGGAGAAAGGGGGAGCGAGACATATGGTAAACCTGAATTAAGAAACTTGTTAATATCAGAATCCTGCAAGCTACGTTGCCCACCATGTATAATGTTGAAAAAGAAAGACTATCTTAATCATAAATTTGTTTCATCTAATTTAACCATTCCCTTTTGACATTCAAGGTTGAGAGGGAATAAAAAAGCTCGACGTGTTCAGACCGAACCGACAAAAATAATAGCACCAATCAATACTTACAACATACATAATATATATTTCATTTACTTTGAAACACAAAAACAAAATATTTTTTTGAAAATCCATTTGTTATTTGTCATATTTTGAAAGGAGATAAATTGCATTTCAAAATGGAGGAATTAGAGAGAGAGAGAGAGATGATCCAATCCTCATGTTGTTGTAATAATTACCGTTAAAAGTTGTAAAAGTACAACGTTATTAGATCACGTTTATAAACTTTTATTCTGTCAAAAGAAAAGGGAGCAATAAAATTAAAGATTTCTGTCTTGGGTGGTGTAAGAGGTAGCTTGTCCGTTAAACAACAACAGATTTGTTGTTTTTCGATGGAGTGGATCTTATCTGCTAAAATATGAAAAAAGCTCTACTTACTTCAAGAAAATAGAAATATCGATTGGAATTTTAATGAGGGATATAACAACAGATATTTGCAAGGTCCCCCTATAGCTACCTTGTAGCCACTTTATGTGATAATAGATACTATGATAATAAACACAAAAGACCTAGTGTTTAAAGATACTTAAAGGATTGTTTTGGATTCTACAAATTTTATCTACACACTTTTGTACTTAAATTGTATTTAATATTGTATATATAGATTAACATTTGTTTATAACGACCAAATAGTTTAACTCACCTAATGTTCCTTCTATAGAGTGCTTTCATTTAACGTCATCTGTGTTGATGTGAGTTATGTTTTTTGGGAATCTAATTAATTAGGTTTTGTAAGAATTCATCTGTTTATTTCTTTTAGATTAAGAAAATGTTGAATTTCCCCTGGTGTGTACTTTCAGCCCATGTGTTTTTATAAAGAGATATATCTCTCTTATGCCTGGCTTTATTATAAATACATCAGGCTTTAATATGTTTTTACTAGCTGTAGTACACGGAATTGCCCTGAGTAATTCGGCATCGACAAACAGATAAACTTTGCTTAATAGTATAGAAGATAACACCCCAACAAATCCTCAGTTTGTTTATTTGTAAGTGGGATTGGGAAAAAAGTTAGAAACTGATTTGGGTAAAACTTTGTAAGAAGATTGTATATGTTAACAGTAAGTGGGTATTAAATTTTGAGAGGTCTAGCTACATCCCCTCCAGTCCTCCTCTGATATCTTTACTTGATACGGGTTGAGACTTTTGTTATTTTGCTTCCTTTTAAAGTTACTTAAAGCGGATCTAATGAAACGTCTTGACAGCTAAGTGATTCTCCTGTTTTACTTACTGAAAATCTTTATAATTTACAATCTCAAGTATATTATATATTAATCATGAAAATGTATGACTCGTATTTGAAAAATAAATTTATGTTATCATCATGGGATAATATAATGTTAAATTTGGGGCTACCATTGAAATTCACCATATTATCTTCCTTTATCTTCACGATATTGATTTTATTTATATATATATATATTTAGGTATACCCAGCATACGCTAAGTAAATGTATATTAATAAAGTCGTGATATTTCAATAATGGTAAGGCTAATAACAATTTTAGTTATACATTCTCCTCTATGATAAAAGTTCTATATATACTTCATCCCCTCTTCTTGGGTTAATAATAATTATTATTTATCTTAGGTAATGACTAATGAGTATTAATAAATGCAGTAATTTCTCGCAAACGACAAAAAAAACAAAAAAAAAAACTATATCTGTTCCTTTATGAAAAGGTCCATAATTGTACCTTAAACATTAACTTTGAGCAAATGGAAGGGCCTACTTTCAAAAGATGGACAGTGAGAAAGGGGATTTATACATAATATTTGTTATGAGTTTCGGTCTGAAAATCATAGACCGGTCCAAGACAGTTATGATTCATAGCGGACCCAACTAATTTGGTCCTTTAAAATTTAAGATTTGAAAATAATTACATTTCCCTCTGATAAAGTGGTCTTGACCGAAATATTGGTTCAAATAAGTCTAGTAAAAATCACATAAGATTGAATCGGATAAAATCTGTCCTGGAGTAAGTCTCAACCTAATAAATAGATATCTATAAATATGATCAACGTGTCTCAAAGAAAAAATTGGTCTGGATCGGTCTTCAATATAAATCGGTCTCATTTAAAATTCGGTCTAAAACGATTATATAGATGAATCTTGATGATGTCATATGAAGCTAAATGTGTTTCATAAATCAAGATAAATCAAGATAGGGGAGATAATCTGTCCAAGGATTAAGGCAGAAAAGTTGTTTTATGATTAGAAAACGATATCATTTCGGTCTATAGTTTGAAATCGCGCCGAAATATCGGTCCAAATTGGTTTAGAAAAAAATTAATTAAGACTGAACTGAGAATAAAATAGAAATAACAAATAAATACAACCCTATAAAAGTGATCAACCTGTCTAAAAGAATAAGTCGGTCTGTATCGATCTTTAAAAAAAATCGGGCACACTTAAAATTCAGTCTTACCTCGCTCACACAAAAATGCCCTATGTATTTTTGTGGTCAGCTGTCGATTCCCTCTATTCCATTGATACGTTATGGCTATTTCATAATTTATTCTTTTTCATAAATTCACGAAGTAATAAGTTAATCTATACATATGCTCCGTTTCCGAATAGGAATACAATTTCTTATTGATCCTTCGTTGTTTATATAATACATATATTGGGTATTTTATTATGTCTATGAAGAAATTTTGGCTGTTTCTTCATAGAAATACCATAATAACTTCTCTTTAATCAAATATTACCAAGCCATATTATAATACAGAATAAATATCGAATAAAATACTACGTAGATTTTAATAATATGTAATTTATTTTAAAAATGGTGAAGAAATAATATAGCAGTGATAGTCTGCGAGTATAAAAGATATAAATAGTGGTACTTTTCGGTTTCTTTTTTGGAAGAAAGGTTGCGCGATACAATAAAAATAATTATCTGCTAGATCTAAGAAAATATATAAAGAACTACAAGAGAAACGCGTCAGCAGAATGAAAGGAACGAGATACAGAAAAGAAGAATAAATTATAAACATAAAAGTAAATATTTTTTAATATTTATTCGTACTTTATAATCAGCTGTTGACCTCAATTTCAGCTGTTTAACGCACTACAAAAGAAGACTGCTAATTTAGTTATATATATATATTATTTTCTCTAGAGCGTTTCTATAGATGAATTGTTGATGATGTCAGTTGAGTTTCAAAATTTTGACTTACAATAACGTCATATAAAGTTAATAGTGTTTCATAAATCAGATTTGTACAACTCATAAATAAAGATAATCAGTTCATAGATTGAGACGGAAGAAATCGGTCTTGGAATCAATCGCAGTCTGGACTTAAATATCTACCCAAATCAGACCAAACCGAACTGAGGATTAATTTCTGTCTTGGACCGAGTTTCAACACGAATAAATACATAACTTTAAAAATGATCACGAATTTAATTTCTATAGTTTTTCCTCTTCACGGGAGGCGAAGCGATATGGACGCATGGAAATGGGATTTTTTTAAAGTGGGAGTTGGCTACAACTTTCAACTACACATATGTATATTATATATACATATGTACATTCCTTTAAATAAGTTTCAACTGTGACGAAGGCAACAACCATCGAAGGATAATTCAATTAAAATTATTACTGTTCTTCTCAAAAAAAAAAAGCATGAGTGTTGATTATTGAAGGTGAGTTCCCACATCTATCGGATGTGTCATTTTGGAATATTATAATCTTCAAGTCTAAACAATTCTTCCTTTCAAAATGAAGAGGTACTGTGATTAAAAACGTTTTTTGTTTGTAGCTGTTGAAAATGGAACGTAATGGAAATTTTGGAAACCCGTCGACAGTTACTAACAACGTGTTACCAAATAATTTTTTTCTTGACATTTCATCTCTTAGAAACAAAGAGCTTTTTTAAATTATAAAACCCCTTCATTTTGAAAATGAGAATTATTTAGGGTTAAAGGTAAAATTAATACACATCATTCGTAGAATTTTCCCATACATGTCGTTTCGTGTACAGGGTCGATAGCCTTGGAAACTCATCATTAGTTCTGGATTCAATAGACTCAGTATTTTTGCTCCATCTAGTGTATGTGTTGTTTTACCAATGAGTAGGAAGACCGATTTTTTCTTCGTGTGGACCGAATTAGTTTGGTTTTTAAATCGGTCTCAGATCGGTGTAGAATCTCCAGAATGAAGGACAACATTAGTTAATACTAAGCCTTACGTGGGTTATGGTCTGTCGATTTGTAAAAATATAAGAAATCGTAAATGTACGAGGTAATCAGCTGTCATGAAGTAACTTCTTCAATGTCGATCCTCAAATTCTACAATATACTCATGACTTATACTTTTAACTTCTCAACAAACCCTCATTGTTACTCTCGCATCTTTTATGAGCACGCCCACTATTTATTACTCTATACATTGTTGTTTCCTTCTCAAAAATTAAATTGTAATTATCAAAGCTTTAAAATATAAGGGTCCATCTACAAAAAGTATAATTTATGGAGCTTTATGTATGACCAGGCAATTCTAGACACATGGAATAATCACGAATGTTTTGTAACTTGTTTTTCATTCTTTTTCCTTGGTTTTGGGGAGTTTAATTTTAAAATTCATGGGGGGAAAATTTCAAAAATTATATTACAAATATTAAATTTTTTCTTAAAAAAAGTCCATAACTATAAATTTTTTGGAAAAAAAAATTCAGAAATCTATAGGTTTTGTAGAAAATTAAACTTTTTGCAAAAAAATATTATTATTTTTTGAAATTTTGCAGACGTCCCTCGGGATAAAGAAAAAAAAGACTTTTTTTCTCGCTATCACCTTTTCTATATTATATATTATTATTTTCTATATACCTATCAACTTAGGATCTCTTCGCCTTCTAGCATTTTTGAAAATTTGGTTAGTTTGCTTTAACATTGCCTGATGTATTATTCAGCTAGTGAATGAAGAGGCTGCTATGATTATTTGAACAAATACATCTTTTTCCTTTTCTTAAAGGGACAATTAGCTTGAGGTGATGAGGGTTTTTGTACCTTTGGGATGTTTTTTGAAACCTCTATTAGAAGGAATGTGTCTGCAGCAAGGATATTCATCAATTGATGTGAATATAATAATCATATACAGTATCGTTCATGATAATTATAATTGTAGGGAGTGGATAAACGTAGCCAAATAATTCAAATTCATCATTCCTGTTTTTTTAAAAGTTGAATACGTACTTTCCCTTCGTGGTTCAATAAATGTTCATCTCTACCAAATGTTATTTTTTTTTTCTCATACTTTTACATATGAGGCTACATATCGAAACCGTGTTTATTTGTATAAAACCTCTAATTGTTGCAAAAATATATATACATGAATTACAAAAATCAATGCACTTGTACACACAGTCTTGAAACTCTGCCATAAAACCAGCGGAGTGGAACGAAATTATTGTTTTTCTAACTGTACCGACATACACTGACTTCCCAGTGTATAAATTTTGATGTAATAATTCTTTTTTTATTATTTTTTTATCAAGGATTCCTTTGAATATGAGTTCTTTATATTATATCTTAATTATGATAGACGTATCCTTTATTATTTAATAAGAAAAACAGTTTGTTACATGAGAATAAACAAATCATAGACGTTTCAACAAAAAAAAAGGTTTTGAGCGTGGATTATATTTGTATTATTCGATGAGTGATCGTCAATTTCTATCAATAAACTATTTTTATTAACCCTTTGGGTGTGTTACAAATTGTAATTAAAGTAACCAAAGTTGATAGTCACAATAGAAGAACGAGAAATTGATAGATTTGATTTGAAACGGGCCATATTGGGGTGAATATTAGGCCCTTAAATCAAATCAAGTTTCTAACCTATAGCTGACCACAAAATCCGCACTAACTTATATTGATATTTGTGTCTTCCTCATTGGCTGGAGGGTTGGTGTTGTTATCCATTTCTTTGATTGCAAAATATATGTAATAAAAGCTTGTTAAAATACATGAAAAAGTACTCATTTTTGATTTTTTTTTTAATAATGATTTTTACCGCCGCAATGAAAATGACCCCGATTTTTATTTCAGAAATCCAATTTTCTTATTTTATGTCCCATATGAATAACCCATACCATTTTATAAATTTAGCTGATTTTTACTTCTTGTTTGATAAATAGTCTAAAATGTTATAGATAAGAGTCCTTGATAAGTATTAGTATCTGAATTTTACCCCATTGTTCATCATATACTGAGTGTTCGAAAATTGTCGGAATGTTATTAAAATAAAAGTTGAAGAGGTTTTTTTTTAACATCTGGTTTGAACTTTTTCGTGGAATATTTTTAGAAATGAGATCAGATTAAATATTCTTTTGTGGAAAAAGGAAACTAAAGTAAAGGAGGTTGCCTAATGTAGTCCACTCCATCCACATTAACATAATGGGCATACTCTAAGTCATTAACCAGATAGTCTGAAGGATCAGGAAACAACTTCAAGCATGAGATAACATTAAAGACAAACTTTGAAGTAGTCAAACAACCAAATTAACTCCAGAAGCTGCCCGAGAGGTATCACTCATCCTCTCCAGTGCTGTAAACACATCCTGAATTATCTTATGAAAACAAGGGTCATATTCTTGAGCGATGAAAAAATCCTCATTATTTATCCTGTTATTAACATGCAAAATAAAAGATATAAAACCCTTCATAAATCCATGGAGAAAGGGGTTACGAGGGAGAAACCCATTTCCTGACCCGCCAGACGACCTGGTTGCTGCCTGAGTGCATCCTTATGATGTTGGTGTGAGGGGGACAAACTAGAACGGCAACCTCCATTCCTTTAGCTTCCATTTTCCACTTAGGAGTATTTAATCTGACCTAAACAGCTGCCCTTACTTCTATAACTATTATACCAAAAATTCGAAATGGAAGTTTACAAAAAAAGTGTCTACAAAACCTCTTAAATTGTCATTATTATAATATTCCCAGACTTTTTGAACAGCTTTTCGCTACTGAACATGACTTTTTATTTTACATGCCCTGCGTGTATTCTTCAAAACTTAATAGATTTATTTTTAGATGAGAAAAAATTTGTCCGGAACATTCATTGCTCACATTAAGTACCTAGATATTACCTATATCATGTCACATGTGCAAACCTTTTCTGCCTTCTTATGATAATATAATATAATGTAATTATCTTGAATCAATGCAGGAACAACACATATTAAGTGCATTTTCTTTGTACTCTTATTGTGGAATATGAATAAATATTTTGAAAGTTGTCTTATATAAATATATATTTTTGAAGGGTTTGGAATAAATATTGCCATGTCATTATTCTTTTTTGAATAGTATTATGATTACGTTTATTATTTTTCTTCAAAATGGAGGGAGCTTCATGTTCTGTTATTTGAGGATTTTGTTTTGAGTTGTCGTCATTCTTTCTTTTCTTTATATTTGTACATATTTGTAAAAGACTGGGAAGTTTCATTTATTTTTGTCGTTTATTTTTAGAAATGGCGGAGATGTTATTATTCCATCTTCAGGAACGGAGGGAAATCAATCCTCTGCTCCTCAGCAGCAACAAAGGACTATTAGAAGTTTTTTTGGAGTTGGAGGAGGTCAATCTCATGTGAATGTAATGTCAGCTCATTCTCAAGTCAATAATAATACTAGTAGCACCAACAACAATAATAATAATCTAGCGCGTTCCTCTACAAATCTACAACAGACTTCTTCATCATCATCTCACAATGTTCCTGGTCTCCAAGATCCCATTTTTAATAGTCGTATAGGCTCCAGGTAATAATAACTTCTTTTTTTTTTGCTGTTAATCTTGTGATGGTTTAATCAAGAAATAATTGGTATATGGAATGTTACCTCTTTTTTTCCCTTCAATTCTTTGACCTCCTTAAAGCTAATTTTCTATTAGTAGAATACCAGGTTGTGAAAAAATCTAGCACCACCTTGCATACTGTACTTTATTTGAATCTGGACGGTGTCAAATGAACTAAGACATGAGAGACATCATATAGAGATTTATTCAATATATATACAGGAATATTATTTGAGAACTTGCCCACCATTTGCGGCAATGCTAGCTTCTAAGTGGGCTGGAAGACCTTGCGCACATCAGGTATGTAGCTGCGGCTACTTATTCACGGGGATTTGAGGTCGACAATGTTGCTGTGGTTGACTCTGCAGGTTTTGGATGCTTCATTCCAGTGGGTTGAGGTACGGTCTATGAGGTAGCGAGAAGTTTTAATTTTCTGCCATCCAGGTCTGCACAAAATGGGCTGGGTGTGCTGGCAAACCATCCTACTGGAATACATAATATGATTTAACGACTTCTTGGTGATATATGGAATCATTTTGGACTTGGGAAAGTATGTGCCCAATATCGAACCAAAGTTGTAGCAATTAGTCCCTTGTCGAAGCCACGATACCCAACAACATTACAGAAGACGGATGTTTGGTTTTGGGGATGTAGCGAGATTCTGGGTGAAACCCTTTAAAAAAATGAATGGCTGTAAAAAAATAGATCACGTCAAAAAAAAAAAAAAAAAAAAAAAAAAAAGATCCTTAAGCCTTCCCGGCCTGATTTTTTTAAATGTTATTAGAAAAAACGACCTGTAATATATTTTTAGTATTTTGGTGTTATTTAAAATGGCTAATCTTTTTGTAATTCGAAGAGAGGAACAAAAGAAAAAAAATCAAAGAATTGATCATTTGAAAAAAATGGAACAAAGATTTTCCAGTTAAAAATAACTACATAATTTTTACTTACTCGCACATATCGTAAATTTCAAAAACAGTGATGACTCAAAGTTCATAATTCTCGCATATATAAATTTTGTTTTTGTACTGATTAGATGAGTGGGATTGTACCCATTGGTTCGCAGAGATTTAAGAAATTCATTGCACGACTGTTTTAATTCAATTCCTTATTTCATTTGATTATTATTCTACTCTAAAAAAGAGCCCTTAATTGGTCTCATGAATGAAGAAAAAAAAGAGAGTGCATTCCTTGAGTTAATATGTATTTCTGATATTCAATTTATTTATTTTTTGCACAGATTGGCAAACAGCAATGCTCCCATTTCTCAACAACAACAACCACAAATCAATTCAAGACGATCAAACAATGTTCCTCCAAGCCGTCTTAACCTCTCCACAGAGCATATATATTCCTCCTCTAACAACCATCAAGATCGCTTAAACTCTTCTTTTAATCATCATCCCTCCTCATCCACACAAAACATTAGTTCAAATAACAATAATATTAATCCAAAACAGCAACAACCTCCATCCATGAAATCCGGATGGCGACAACAGCACTCAGCTGCAGATCTCGAATCTGTTCTTCCTAGTGATTCTCTTTACTCTGCAGCAGATGATGGTAAAAGGCGAACCAATGGTTCTGGAGGAGGAGGAATGGCTCATTGGTCTTCCCATGGATATTTGCCCAAAACCGAAAGCGAAGTTCAAAAAAACTCTAATTTTAAAAAGGGTCAACAACAACAGCCTCAACCCTTAAGTTTGCCTCCCCATGTGAATAATCAATTCCATGGTAAAGTAGAAGACGGCGGTGAAAGGAAATATTTCTCTGTGAGAGGATTTTCGGATATGCGCTCCAAACATTCTGGAGAAGAAGAAAGAATAGATTCCAGTAAATATTACTCAGTGGACGCACGATATCACGCTGATAAAGCTCTTCCTCAAGATGTTCGTGCTAAGTTGAAGGAAAATATTCGACCCCAACAGCAAACACTTCAATATCCTCCTTACCCGGCGCCTCCTCCACCCCCTCCTAAGCCTAATAATATAGAAAAAAGTGGTAATTTACAATCCTCTAAGGGCCTTGGGGGTTCTGTTTCATGGTTAGAATGGACTCAACAACTCCAAGCTTATGTTGCATGGGTAAATTCACAATTGAGAAAGAGGCCTGATCTCAAACCTGTTCAAGATTTACGTTGTGATCTTCAAAGTGGCGAAGTCCTCGCTCAGCTTATTGATATTATTTGTAAGTATTCTATCTATAATACATTTGAAATAAATAGTAGTTGAATTTATCATATATTATAGCTGGAGAAAAAATTGCTGGAATTCAATATAACCCAGAGAGTCTCCAGGGAATGCGGGAGAATCTTGATAGAATACTTCAATTCATGCATTCTAAACGAATAAGAATGCATCAAATTACTTCCAAAGAGATTTTGGAGGGTAACTTAAAAGCAGTTATGAGGTTAATATTAGCGTTAGCAGCACATTACAAACCTCAGAGTGTTCGACACCATGAACAAAATGGAGGAGTCGGAAATCATCGCAAAGAAGAGGAACAAAAGCATGTAGCAAAGAGTACCGTCCAAAACTATAAAGGTAATTATTCATTTCTGACGAAATCTTTAGGTAAACCTTTTTATAAATTATAAATCTTTATATTATAGGCTCAATGCAAAATTCAAGTGTCCCGTTATCGACAGGTACAGACTCTCCCTTGAATCATACTCAAGAATCAGTTTCTGATGGGCTTTCAAATAATAATAACCAACCAGGAAGTGGAATCAAACGAACACCAAGTCTAAATGAATCCCATTATTCACATTCTTCAAAGGATCGTCTGGGACCAGATCCAGAACCAAGTCAAATCTACGAAAATCTCTCTTCCTCTACCGAAACAGAAAAGTTGATAGTGGAAGAGGCGATGGCTTCAGCCACTACACAAACTGAAGCTGAATCTCCTTTAAGACCAAACATGAAAAGAGAAGGGAGTTTTGTTAGGACTGGATCTGGACGAAAGCTTCCAAAAATCCCTTCCAATGAAGTATCTCCATCCAAAAAACAACCATTGGGAGATCCACTTAAAAGTAAACCAAAGGCGCTTGAATTTTGGGAATCTATTGAAGAAACGATGGATCGAAGTGATTTTAGATATAACACTATCCATCGGATGTCTATGGGAAGACGAATATTGCCTAAACCTCCATCAGTTCGATGCCATTCATTAGATAGGTCCATGTCAGGAGCTGACATAAGACACTATGAGGAAGATAAGTTATATTCTTTAGATTCCAATGGGTATTCAGACAAAAAGTCGGAGGACTTTGTAAGTCCTCCAACTCCAAGGAAAAAAATACCAGCAGATGGTTGCAGTTTGCAGAGTGGTGGTAGCTCAGGTGATGGCATCGTCCAAGAAGAATCTACCTCCTCAGCATCTTCGAGAGGTGAAGTTGAAGGAAGTTCTGACCATCACGCCTCACCGCCAACAAGTGTTATTGGGAATGGAGAACCTTCTCAGCCCTGGTCTTCATCATATCGCCAAAGTAATAAATGGAGTGCTCCCTCTCCAGTTAGTCAGGAATACCTCAAAGAACTTTCGTCTGATAAATACAATCCAAAATATCCATGCCGTGTCGGTGATGGAAGACAGAGTGAATGCTCTTCTCTAGACGGGTCGTCATCTGGACATCAAATTCCTTACGATGTATTATTACAAGATCTTACTCAAGCCAAAAGACAGCTGATGGAATTACATAGTCTGGTAAGGTTTTATTCCTTGCTTCGTTGTTAAATACATATTTTATTGAAGTCCTCATTATAATTATTTTACATACTATATTTGTAGCTGTTAAATAATTTTATCATTACTACGTCGTCCAACATCCCTGGATGTGATGAGTTCTCCCAATGTGTAGAGGATATTAATAACTTAAACAAAAAATTATTACACTGTAGTCAAAATAATATCTCAGGGGATGATAACCATTGCTGTTCAATGCTACGATCACCCGAAAATAAATTACTTCAGCAGGTCTTAACAAACATTATGAAATATTTTTGTATATTAGGCACTCACTTTTTCCCCTAGACTTTGCTCTTTCACTTAAATATTTTTTGTTTCACGGTTTTGCTCTATCAGAAATGTTAATGTCTCCTGATTTGAGGTGTAGTTCTGAGTGGAAGATAGTTGCTAAAATTTAATGAATATTATTTGGGATGGTAAGGGTAGCTTGAAAGGTTTTACATTTCCTTCTGTTTCTAGAGTCAGTAGTTAGGTAATTGTGTCTGTTAAAAATTCACGTCACTTAGAATTATTCACTTTTGCGGACTTGCACACTTACAAAATGTAGAGCATATGTATAACTATTCAATCATCCATAGACAATATTTTTTGCACGGTTTGTAAGGACTTATGATCATTTATACTTAATATTATTATGTAACTGTCTTCTTTGTCCTTTCTTTAAAGTCCTATTTGATTTCCCTCTTTTAATTTGTCATTTTTTTAATAATTTAGGATAATGGTTCCTATGACGGAGGATTTTCCAAACATAGCTCAAGTCGATTAAACGAAAGTTCTGACATTAAACAACTCAAGCAAAATCTTGTTCGCACAACGTTAGTAAAACAAAATCTGGAATTTGAAAAAAGTGACCTAATTCGTAAGATTGAAGATCTAGAAAAGGAAGTCAATGGTATCCGATCTGATGTGAATGATAGAGAAAAAACCATTCAAAAGCTCCAGCTACAACAAAACAACGGATTTAGTGCAAAAATGATGTTGGTGAGTATTGGGGTTTTTATACTTGGAAAAAAATAAAATAATTTATCACACATTTTGTATTATATAGTCCGATCATCAATTAAAGACCTTTTATGATGAAGAACTCAATTTTGCAAAGGATGCAATTGCAAACCTTAGAACTAGCTTCAAGTAAGAGCGAGAATTCATAAAATAGTTTTATTGTAAAAATAATTAACTATTATTTTTTTTTTTACTTTACTTATAGTGAAGCAGATCCTAATCAGCACATTCTGGACACTCTGGAACAATGCATATCCGTTATAATAGAAAAAATTCAAAATTTGGATAGTGGCAATGGAGGAGCTATAGTATCTGATAAGGCTCCTCCTCTTCTTCCGTCGTCTAATAGAGTTAATCAGTCCAATAGACTGAATTCCATTTTGAAACCTGCAATAGATGGCAAGTGTTTCATTTTTATATATTACATATACTGGTTTTTCGATTGGGTTCTGTTTTTTTTTTTTCAAAATGTTGCAAGGACATAGTCAAAAAATGTCCATTTGTGCTAAATATAAAGTTTAGAGGCATATTAATCAATGTATAAGAAGTTACACTGGGCTCTTAAGTATTAAATTTCACAATTTAATTAAACATATAGGATTCTAACCTCGAAATAGTCATTGTACGTCAGAATTTGTTAAATTTACAACTTCAAAAGGATTCATATGGCACAAACTTAATATTTCTTCATTTTTGGACTATGTCTTCCCAACATTTCAAATAAAATTCCCATTTTATGAACTAGTTTCTTGACGTATTTAATAAAAGACGTAGATGATTCATTCTAAATTTTTTTTTTTGTTTATTTATAGGCAATGCTTTAAAAACCATTAGTACAAACCATACCAATAATAATATTAATAACAATGTCCCTACCAACAACAGTAATATTACTCATCCTCCATCCACCAAAATTCTCTACTTCACAAATAAGTCTGTGACTCCTTTTATGTCAACAGTCTCGAAAAGGATTGGAGAAATTGTGTTGAGAGATTTTAAAAATATTTTTGACCGACCGGGCTTTTATCGCTATCATTTCAAAACAATGGATCAAGAGTTTGGAATGGTGAAGGAAGAGGTAATTTATTTATATCAGTATTTAAATTAGTGTTGTGTTGACTCAGCTGAAATGCTGATTTGATTTTTAAATTCGAAAAATCACAAAATTTCAATTGACAAACTTTGCTTTATAAATATATATCTACTCTCCTGTTCTTTTTTAATATGACGCATTAAGCCTTAGCTACACACGCTTGTTGCTACATTTTATTTTTTAGATCATGTTGTCATGCAGTTCTAAAATACTAAGCACACACGCAAAAAAGAGACATCGACAGGCAGACAGGCACACTTTGCTTTATAACTATACTAGCAGTAGGACCCGGCGTTGCTGCGAATTATTATAGGTTGACAAACAGACGCACAATATATTATTCATATAGAAGTGATAACTATACATTTTTATTCTACGTTTTTCTCGAGCACATTTATACGTAATTATTCCATAGTCAGCTATATGTTCTCTCTTCTAAAATGAACAAATAAGGATAACAGTTAGAGGTGTAAAAAAATAAAAATGTGTCCTCAACTCATATTTTATATAACTCAAATATACACCCTTTTTTTCAATATTACAGCACGCTCGATGTTATAATTGGAGTTGACATTTTTGTAAGGAAAAAACTTTGTTTAGAGATTGGAAAAGGAAAAACGGTTTTTGCGCCTGCTTTTTCTTCCTTTTTGTTCATTGTTTAATTGCTCGTCGTGGTGTCAACTTATCCTTGTAAAATAAGTATCCTCTCCTATCTTTGACATACTTGTTTTAGAAATGCATAATAAAATCAGTATAAGTGAATTTAAATATAATTATTATATTTCCCCTGCATTAATGCTATTTTGAATGAGAAGGTTCTCCTTTTTATATCAAAAATTCATTTTCTACTCCCAAAATCAAATAAATAGCAGCTTATATTAATAAGGGTCTTATGTTAGGAATACCGTAAGTTTCACTCCCACATTTTCATTGCAAAAACGTCAATATGCAAAACGGCTGCCATACTACATTAATATGACTGCATTGTTATTTCTCTTATCAAAAATGTATGTACGTATTGCATAAAGACAGACAAACAAGCATTGCTTATTAGGGGAAGTGGGCTTGAGTAGTAAGGTGAACTTCTTATTTTTTATATTGTGGAAATGCCATGTCAGAATCTGTTCCTTTTGATAAAAAAATACAATTAAGACACTTTTAAAAAAAATATAATAAGCTGTATCATGATTCTTTTTCATAATAATCGAGGACACTTTTTTGTAAAAAAAAAAATAGTAGTTTTTATAACTTTGAGGTAGGGTTGTTTCGGTCTTATTTATTCGATCCAGTCCAGTATTAGGACTGTCAGCCCCTGGTACCGGTCCTTAACTATCGGTCCTGGGAATTTTTCAAAAAAATATTGCTGGTTTATTAAGCCAAATAAGATCTATGTATTAAGATTTTTGGGGATATCTTGCAAAAAATATTATATTTTTCATTATATATTATTGTTCCTTAGTTATATAATTGATTCTATTACATAAAATAATCAAAAAGAGGGAAAACACCTCCATTGACGTCATGAGTGATCGATTTTATGGTCTGACATGTGAGACTGGACAGGATGGGACTATGGTTCTAAATAAGGACCGAAACATGACTACTTTAAGGCCGTTGAGCAACCTCTAAACATTTTTTTAATTTTGCCAAAATTGCCAATTATATTTTGATTTTGACCCGGCAACTTCGACATTTCAACAAAATAGAAAACAAATAATGAGTAGTTACTTAATTTTTGTATATCTATCTAATTTTTCTTTTCTCATTTATCGACTCGACGTAAGTCGACACAACACGAGTTTAAATAGTAAAATGTTCTAACATGTATGATATTAATCTCTATTCTTTCATTGTAGATAAGTGATGATGAAACGATTTTACCCGGAACGGAAGGAAAGATAGTCGTTTGGGTGGAAGAAGATTAAAAAACTGAGGTTTTTATTTTATAATATGTGTGTTGTTGTATCATCATTATTCATTTTGAGAGGCATTATTTTGATATTTATGATACCTTCTACGGCTTTCGTTTTCCATTGAAACACAAGTCCATATACTTCCATGCTCAAATGTTCAATTTCTTTGCTAAAATACGTTTTATGCAAACACTGGCCTGAATGAACAAAAGGATAGAAAAGCAGAAGAAAAAACCCTAGATTTTTTATTAAGTATAAGATTGATTGAGAAAAACAAAAAACCAAAATGCCAGCAATTCTCTAACAAATAATGTTTTTATTTTTTTTTTTTTAAATCTGTGATACTTTTGTAAACAAATTTATATTCCATTAAATATTATTCCTCTGTCCTCCTCACCTCTTTATTATTTTTTTGTTATTCAATGTTATAAATTTATATTTTGATATCATCTTCAAAATTATATAGATATTTTATATTTGTAGAAAAAATATATTTAAACAAAATGATTTAATATTTGGCGTTATTATTTTATTGATAATGATAACTGGAATTATCTATATTGTATCACACAACCTTCAATATGAGGAAAAAAACGGGAGGAAAGATCCAAAATCCTTAAAAAATAAGTTGGTAGCAGCCAATTCTTCGCAATTTTTATTAAATAATAGTTTAGAAGTATTTATAATTTAACAAGAACTCCTTTTAATTCAACAAATCAACGTTTAGAACACTAATAAGGGAAAAAGAAGCAGAAAAATTGACAGCTGACAATAAAATACTGTGTATTTTTATGTAAAATACAACTAACATTTGCATTAAAATATAAGTCGTGGACACAAATATAAAAATTTGGATGTAATTCATTTATGAAGTGTCGATATATCTGTAGGGAAATTCAATATTCACTTAGAGAGGAAGCTTATAACCGCTTAAATATGAATAATATGCATAGATGGCATTAATGACGTCAAGAGAACACAACAAAAAAATAATTTTAAAACAAAAGATTTATCGTTAAAAAAAATTTAATTTTGATGGATTTTTCAGTTTAACTTATAATTTTCTTACGTAATATTGAATAAATAAGCAATAAAAAAGGTTCAGTGGGAAGTTGCAAAACTAAATATAAATAAGGCAAATAGATTACTTACATCTTGGAGTTAATCTTTTTGCTTCTAAAATATGAATTACTTGTGACCATTAGTCAGATAATCGATTTAATTTCGGAACTTTTTCACGCAACCTTTCATTCCTTATTTTTTAAATTTTCTATAAGAAAATTAAAAGTAACACAAAAAAAATCTATAACAATTGAACTTTTTTTAGCGGAAAATCTTTCAAAGTTATAACATAAAGTTTATTCTTAGTTTTAGCTATAAAATAAACAGTTTGAAAAAATATTAGATTCCAAATAAGATCCTTCATTTTACTTGATTTTTGTATGAGTATTCACATTTTATAGGAAGAGTATTCAGGATAACTTAATAAATATTTAATCTTTTGAATAATTGAATATTTTTATTATTTTTTATAAGCTTTAATTTGTATTTAGACAGTTATTTAACTTAGAAATATGGCTTTGAATCGAAATTATACTCTAAGAACATAATTTTTAAAAAAGTATTTATAGGTCATATTCGTGTTCTAAGACTTAAATATCAATAATAAATGTGGGTTTTAGCCGATGGACAAAAATGATGTTTATTAGAGTAATTGAAAAACCAAAATATAGAGTTAATAAAAAAGGAATTTAAAACTTGAGATAGTTTTGGTAGGATATAAAATTTTAAAATATTCAACTTTCAAAATTAATGAATGTAATTTAATGTTAAATCAAAGATAACAACGAGACATTACATTATATTTGAGATCCAATAAGGTAAGTTTATAATTGAATTAAATAAATACTTACTTTGAATTAATAAAGCATTATTCATTCTATTTTCTATTAACATTTTACATGAATGATATTGTTCATTGTTCAAGATTGAATTTTAATTAATATATTGAGGGGTATAAGGGCTAATTCTAGTCAGCAGTACAATAATATAAAATAGCATACGTAGTGATGAAAATAGCGTGTATTTTGGGCTTGTTAAAAAAATAAACCTTATCCTTGCGTCGTTGATCTAATTTTAATTAAACGTGCAAGTGTTGTTTCATCTTTATTTTTTAACCAACGTAACGTGATAATAATATTTCCGTTGTTTTAAACATGGTAACCCTTAGAATGTGAAAAAGGTTTTATGTTAGCAGGTAACGCCATGTCATGTTCAGGAACAGAAACCTCAACTGGGACATCTCCCGATGAAGATTGTTTGTATTATGGCAATTTAAAACAAAACAAACCGAAAATCAACATGGATGCTTTAGAGGGGAGCAGCTTAGCTGTCATAGCGTTTTATTAGATCAGCTACAATCAGCTGTGGCGAGAGAGGAGAGGGATATAAACAAGGACATTTGATGAAATGACTCCTCTATGGATCCCCAATTCTATACAAATAGTCCAACAAATACTTACAATTAAAACTCCGCAACAAATCCTCATAGTTACGCCACATCTTTTATGAGCACACACAAATGAATCGATTTGTGAAAGGATGTTCACTAATCAGAAATTAAGTAATAATCATTACTTAAAAAATAAACTTCATTCTTTGGATTACCAATAAAAAAAACGAGGAAATAAAAAAATACACTAGATTTCCATCACTAAACATATGGATTATTTAAATGGTTTATAAAACCTCATCGCGGCGGTACCTCACAAACAAGGATAGGCTAGGGTAAGGATAGACTAATACATTAAGAGAAAGTGACGTATCAAAGACAACTTGTAGGTATGTTAACAAAAAATCAAAATAGCATATTTTTGTATTTGTTATATAATATCAATTATGGAATTTTAGCTGTATAATGTAATGATACCAAAATTAACTTAATTTGTTGGATATATCCCGAGTAATTGCAATGTTTCTTTGCAAAAAATTAAAACCTTTTCTCTTAATCCTCTCCTTTTGTTGTTGAGCAACTTGTGTATGTTTCATCTATTTCAACACTAATTGGCGCTGCAAATTTGAAAATGACGTCACAAATCATAATATTTGTTATTAATAATAATAAATAAACTAATAAACTTGATGAAAGCACCCAAAAAATTTAGAAATCTAAATCTTAAGAAAATAATAATATATTATTTATGTAGTTTAGTCATGATTAATTAAGCAATAATCTCTATTTACAAAAAAGTAAATACTAATTTATTGCATAACTATACAATATTTATATAAATTCTGCAAATTATAATAATGAAAGAATTGTAAGATTAAGCTAATCAATTTTTTTTTAAATCTCCAACTAAAATATAAGTCAGCAATCGCTGATATTTCACTTTCGTCTGCGCTGTCGTAATTTTCGGTTTGAGACCAATATGAAATATTATAACACATTTTATCTAAATTAAAATCTTCCACTTTGGCATTAAAGGTTTCTAGTTGTGAATCTACAAGCCATAAATGGCATGCATATTCTCCTATAACTTTTCCTTTTAAAATATCTAAAACCTCATTTTTAGTTCATTCTTCGATATTTTTAAAATAATTAGATGCTATTTTTAAATTAATTAGATGCTCTTTTTAAATTTTAGACTTTTTGTTATCATGTCTTCTCTAATTGGAGTATCCATCTTTTCTAAATAATATATAGTACCATTCTTTGAAACTCTTAATCGACATGATATGTAGTCCATAGTAGCACTTAAAGATTTATTTTTTATTGCTGAAAAAATACCAATAAGTTCTTCAGCGTCCATGTTGTGGCACCTTGCCGACATAATTTCTTCTTTTAATCTTTCAGATAAGTTATCAATGTCTACAGGGTTCGGAAGGAAAACGTGGACTGTTAATTAATGCTAATTATGTAATTAAAATAGAGAAGTTTTGTGATTTTTCCCTGCATATTCCGAATCTCTTGTTCTTTTTGCATATGTAAACAATATTAAACATTTCTCAAATCTTTCATCATGAGTGAGCAAGAAGCAAAAAGGCAGAGAATCTCAGGCCTTCTTTATGCCAAAATTGAGGTGGTAGAGATTATTAACATTGTGAAGTGCTCCAGTAGCCTCATTTTCAATTTGGCAAAGATGAAAAAGACCTCTCAAGGAAAGAAGGAAGTGGGAGACACAACTTGAAAAGGGATTCTGAGTTTCTGGGGGACCAGAAGGAGAAGATCAAGGAAGATCCCACAAAATCCATGAATCGTCTCTCTAACAATTTTGACATAGACGAGGAAACAATCAGAACGGCTGTGAAGGAGGACTTGGGGTTGCCCTCTTACACAAGGACTCCATCCCACCTGTTGATGGAAAGGAGACTGGAGAGGTGCAAGAAAGTTCGTGCATGCAGCAAGGCAAATGGATCCACGGTAAAAAATTTCTCTGGCGGGAAGATTTTCACCGTGACAAGGTATACAACCGTTGGAACGACTGTTGGCTTGGTGGATCATCAGAGGAGGTCAAGGGGGGTTCTATACAAAACATCCGCCCCAAACAATGGTGGGGTCGTGGCGTCCGACGGCAAGAATTGATGCTTGTAGAAGCAGTGGCGATGGATAATGATTCACTTCTTGAAACTGCGGTTCTTTTGCACAACCCGTGGGTGGGGAGTAATATAAGATATCAAAAAGGGTCCTTCATGCACAGGGAAGCGGTGGTGGTTGGTAATGATTCACACCTTTTGGGCCAGTGGTTCACTTGTACAACCTGTGGGCCAGGGAGTATCATGGGATATTTGAAGGGATCCTTGATACTCAGAATAGAAGTGGGTGATAGGTTTTGATTCCCGTTATGGAAAATCGTTTCATTTGCATAACCCTTGGGTTAGGGTGTTTTATAGAATATCAAAAGGGGTCCTAGATGATCAGGGAAGTGGTGGCGGTGGTTAATAATCCATCTTTTGGACCGGGGTGTGTAATCAGATATTAAATTTGGTCCTTGATACTCAGGATAATACTGGAGAAAGTTTTTGATCCCTCTCAGGGACCAGCTGTCGACCTGCACAGCCAAGGTATAGCTATAAAATAGAATTGAGTCTCTCGTGACAATTTCTTATTATAAAATAGTTTGATTGTGTGAATACAATATAAATTTCAATGAAAATAAACAAGAGTATCTAATTTCTAGCAATGAAAATGAAATGAAAAAAAAACCCACATAATCAAATCCTTTATTACCCCCTTGCTATGAATTGCTTAATAATCAAATTACCCACAATCATTTCACCTGACAATATAAATGAAGTTAAAATGAACATTGGCCACTCTATTGAAAATTTTATAGATTGTCCGGCATTTAGGAAAATGCCCGAATTTCGACATTGCCCGTAACATATATATTTGTAATATTAAAATCCTAGATAGTATTCTATTCAATATTGTGACGGTTTTAACTCACTGACACAAAAATACACAACCTATTTTGTGTCAGCTGTCACTCATCTCATGGCTATTTCATAATTTATTATTTTTGATAAATAAACGAAGTAATAAATTGTTCTATACACATATTCCGTTTCAAAAAGGACAATAATACAATTTCTTGTGGATCTCTCGTCGTATCAATGGTCGGAGAAAATGTGTAAATTACCCCAAATGGGGTAATTTAGAAAATTTTGGGGGTAATGGGAGTAGAGATTTTAAGTGAAAGAAACGAATTTGAAGAAAAAAAATGCATCGCAAAGTCTAGGATCTTATCAAACTTCGAGAATGGAGAAATGTGCATGAGACAATAAACTAAACTATACATCACACATTATTAATGAATAACATTTATGTGTATTGTATATATATTACGCAATTGTTGCATCAATCAGCTTCACGTATGATACTTGTACCCTTTCGATATCTCTGTTTCCCTTAGCATTTTCCCTTTTATTTGATATTTAGAGATTCATTCATTTTCAAACGGTATCTGCAAGGAAAAGGACGTCTTAGGCATAGTTTCTTAATTATGGCTTACAGAAATAAAGAAAAAAGGACAAACGAACCCTCGTTGTGTTGTCTGTATGAAAGTTCTTACTGCCGAATCTTTCAAAATGAGTCAACTGAAAATGCACTTGTACAATATTCATTCATATCTGTCCTCCAAGCCTCGGGAATACTTCGATAATCTGGAGCAAACAGTCAATAAAATTGTAAAGTAACAAGGGTGCAACGTTTTTACAACGTTCAGCAGCAAAAGTTAGTTTTGAAGTGGCATGGTTGGTTCCTCGAAAAAAGAAACTCCACCCTACTTGTGAAGACTTTATCAAACCTGCTGCTGTGAAAATGGTAGAAATAATGTATGGACTGAAAGTAGATAAACAACTGAATACATTGTTTTTCTTTGCAAAAATTATTAAAATAAGAATTTTATCTTGCCAGAAAATGTAAGAGAACAACTGATTTATTTTAGTAAAAAGTGTAAAGAGTTTGTAAGTCAACTTGATGAAACTACATATGTCAGGAGCAATTCGCAGCTTATAGTAAATCTTCGATACAGGGGTTGGGATGAAATTTAAGAAGAAATGTTGCTGTGTTCTCCTCTTGACTTTAGAACTTTTGGAATTGATGTGTTCAATAAGGTTGATGAATAGTTAAAAAAACAAAGTGTTAATATAAAGGGGGAAGATTGCACTATGAGTTGATGGAGCTCCTATAATGTTTGGACCCGTCAAAACAACAGAATCCAAATATTCAAGTTATTAATTGTATGATTATCTGGCATTAGTTGTGAAAAATTTGGAGCCAAAAAGGAATCTTTTTTGAATGATGTAATTATGATTGTTAATGCCGTAAAGGGGTATTCTATAAATTCAAGAATGTTTAGTAGTTTATTTGAGATGGAGAGACTGAATGTTAAAACCTTATTTTCAATAGTGAAGTGAGTTAACTTTCACGTCGAAATATCCTGAAAAGAGTCTGGATTCTTAAAAACGAACTTGAAATGATGTTTCTGACTGATAAAAGCAGAGAAGTTAAGAAAACCAACCTGACTAGCTCTTCTTGCATACTTAAATAAAAATATAATAAAGAAAAAAACAATTATCTATTAAATGGTTTTTAAAGTAAATCAATACTTTCAAATATTGGAGTTGATACCAAGACTTTAGAAACCTCTAAATCCTGAAGTACAGCACAAAAAAGTGTGAAATTTTGAGTTCTTTCCAATAAAAAAATATTTGCCAAATTTGAAAAAAGATCAAATATGATGCTGTTTTGAGTGTGTGATTTGTCTTGGAATTACCCTCTTATAAATAATAAAATGGCCAGAGTATATAACGACGACGGGGGATCAACAAGAAACTGTATTCCTGCCCATATAAACCCGGAGTATAATTAAGTATAGTTGTATAAGTCTTATTACTTAGTTTATGTATCAAAAAGAATAAATTATGAAATAGCCATGAGGTATCCAAAGACATATTTTACAAGTAAAAAATGTCTTTGTGAGGTAAGGGAATCGAGAGCTAACAATTGATTACATAGATTATTTTTGCGTTAGCAAGGTCACGCCGTAAGCTAGAAAGAGAGATGGAAAAGGAGATTTTATTTGGGTAAAAACAAAAACAGGCTTTTAATGACCCAATAAGCCCAAAAAATATTATAGGGACATGCTGGATTATTTTATACGTCTACTTGGTAAGTTTAAGACTGATCTGTTCGACCATTTTTGATTTCATATGTGATAGTATCAAAAAAATACTAATAAATATTTATAAGATTGAATAAAAATCCTCTTGAGATATATGAAAAAGATGTATTTTGCTAAAAAATAAATATGAAATGACATAACAATAATTAAACTAATTAAAACAGATACACTTACAAATATTAAAAAGTTCATAATGTCTAAAAGAGATATTATCTAATCATTATTTAAAGTACAACATTGTCTTACGAAACATTTCTCATTTGTAGCCACGCAACCTTTGATATTTCTTCAATTTGAAAATGATCAAAGATGATGATATTAAAAAAGAATAGGAAGGGGGACTTTAGAAATTTAAGGAGCCCCTTACGGGGCTCCCCCTCCCGCAAAAAAAAAAGCTGAGCTGGCGACACCAGTGGCCTAGCCAACATATTTGGAAAATTATCAATCATATAAACTTTGTTTCGTGGAAATTTTTTAATTTTACTGTCTTTTTCGAATGAATCCATCACAATCACCATTTACACATGTGGCCCAAGTCTGAGATAAAAGGAAGAATCCACAACTAAAATCATTACTACATCCTCCATAACCTCCAGAAAACATGCGTGGAATGCACACTTTTGCCCTTCCATTCTTGAATTCACGATTTACACAGCTGAAATGGACACATAATTATCAAATTGCATGTTTATTATTTATATTATGTACTCAAGGCCGTCGCCTCCATGGATTATATGACTCAAAAACAAGGACCTTATTCAGAAAATTAGGATTTTTAATGTAATTATTGTAAAAAATGAAAAATATATCCTTAAAAAATGTCATTCATATTTGAGTCGAAAAAAATGGTCTTTTAACATAAAAATGGAAAAATATAATTAACCATTATTTTATAGATTAGACTATTTTATAAATAAAAATAAATATGTACACAATTTATTAGAAAAGGTCATTTTAAAAATAAAATAAAGCATAATTTTCTAAAAATAAAATGGAATCTAATTCATAAGTATTACTAATTTTTTTTTTAAAACACTCTTGTTTTTTTATTATCTGATAAATAAGTCGATTTGAAGGAAAAAATATCTAACATCCCCTCTAGAAAAGCCCTAGCGACGGCCATGTAGGTACTGGATATGTTGCCTTTACTCAAAATATGGTGGACATACGTCTTTGATGGGTTCTTCCATAGAATAATCTGTAACACAATAATTTGAGTATGCGTTCTGGCATTTGTAAGACCCTCTGAAAATATAATAATATAGAAGACAAAGGTTCATTAATTTTGAGTTAGAGTGTGATGTGATTATTATTTTGTATATAAGTAAATGCACATGAAAATCAAACCCATTTGATAATAATTAATTATTTAAAACAGTATTTAATACTCTAAACATTAGATGTTCTTAAATCATTGGTGTCTATTATTTGATAAATCTTTCAAAAACATATTATTTCAATAGTAACAATAATTAAATCATCTATTTGAGAAGTGTATTTCGCAGAGAAAACATTTTCTTTAGATATTTGAAAAACTTTTCGAGATTTGAGATTGTATTGATTTGAGACAAATAAACTGAGACTATAAGAACTAGATTGATCAAAGAGCTGTCAAAAAAGTGGGTGGAAAGAGCCTTGTGAGGGTGGAGACGCCACTTTTGACACCAACAATGAAAGAACCTCATCTCCTCCGTCGAAAAACTCTTTTTAGTTATTCTTTTGCGCTCTTTTTTGACACTTTTGCCACCCTCCCCCACTACAGCCCTGATACCAATCCCTTGACTACACGTTTTGGATGCATGTTAAGGAGAAGGCCTGCAGTGTCTTTGATCTAAACGCCGAAGCCACTGTCTGCTAGCACTTGGACGCCATGAAAGAAGACTACAACTGCAGCGTGTGTCGGGGCTTCTGGAAGCCATATTTACTACTAAATGCAACTACATTAATGATTAAGAGAGCTCAGACACACATGTGTTCAGATTTTAATGGATCATTTAGTAACTTGGTGAGTAACTATCAACAGATGCTATTTAGATGCTTTTATTTACGAGTGCACCTATCGTCAAGTTGAGGTCAGAAACTTTTCTATATCTATCTCCTTCTCTCAGTCTTTCCCTTCTCCTCTTCTCCCTTTGTCTTATGCTCCATCCCTTCTCTCTGTCTCTTTTCTTCTATGATTGACCTTCAATTTTTGTTTTTAATCCTCTCTATTCAGCACTTCAACGCCGGCACCCTCTGGTAGTTACTTTTATATAATACGTTTTTTTTTAAATATATTTATATGCAGGGTCCCCGCATAAAGTGGTTTCAAATAACGCAGATTTTGCATAATGCGGTGTTTGGAATTATTTGATATCGCGGTTTTTTATATTAATATAATAAATTATAAAAAACTATAAATTGAGTTAATAAATTTTTTTGAGTTGTTGATGAGTTTGTTCATATTGTGCCTATATATTCATATAATGGAATTGTATAATTTTGTATAGTGTTGTTAGTATCTGACTTGATACCTAGACTTAAAACTTTTGCATATTGCTTATTATAGAAGCTTGTAATTAAAAAGGCTGCTAAATAAATATTGGTTGAGTTCCGATGATTTAAATTTTATAGTATTGAAATGACAGGATAAAAAAGGAAGTAAATATCCCATTTATTTCATTCAACTTAAATGTAGCTGCAGCTACCTTCAACTTTGCCAAATGAAGTTCCCTATCTTTTTTTTTTTGTTGTCACGATCATAGATTTTGTCCAATAGTGATTGCAAATTATCACATTTGATTTTCGTCAAATTAATATCAGATGAAAATGCATATATGTATAAAAAATCCAACTTTGGTTATTTGTATTCCTTGTAATCTTGTTGTATGCATGTTAAGCGGTATGCGTTAATTGGTTATGTCCAACAAGATGTAGCGTACGCACATACCACCAAAGTGACCCAGCCCTTTCTTCAGAAGAACATGTATTTTTAGGATAAGACAATGTGGCCACCATACTCACCAGACGTGAACCCGTTGGACTTTGCCTTATGTCTGCATTTGGAGAGCAAGGGCTGTGACAAACACTAACCCAAAACTAAAGCCCTGAAAGCTTCTGTCAATTATATTTGGGACAATATGGACAAAGGATTGGTCAAAAAGTCATACTGTGCCTTCAGGTCCTGGTTGGAGGTCATCATTAAGGCTAACGGAGATTGTATTGAGCTGTAATAAACTAATACTGTATGTAAACAAGTAAACAAATAAAAAAGGCGTAACAACTTTAGAGTCATAAGTACATAGTTCTGGATTAAGTTCGGAGTTCCTAATCGAGAAATAGTTTTGATACACCTAGTACATATAAGCGCTTCAAATAACCCTATCCAATAACTAAACCCTGATTACGGTACTGTATTAAATATTGCGAGTAGCTTCATCAATTAAGTAAGTAATTAAATATTTTGGTTATCATACTTTTACCTGCTATTGTAACAGCGATACACGGCGAGACTCCGGTCCTTCAAGTTGTCCTGCAAAACAGAACATGAAAATATTTACATCATTGCCAAACTCATCAAATTCCTAATCGAATTAGCATCTGAATACTCACAGTTTTGACTTGATCCTGTATACAAACTTCATGATCCGGAACTGTTTTTCCATCGATATCCTTACCGCAGGATATATTTCTTTCCTTGGGTGGGTTACATTTAGTTGGAGTCAAAAGAGAAAAAAACATGCGAATGGCTTTGGACAATCTTTTTCACTTTTACATAGAATATTAATTCCAAAACTTCTTTGAAAGTAACTTGACAACAACAGATACACAATTATCATTTTGAATGAAATGCTTAGGACTGAAGAAATAGTATACATAATTTGAAACGGATGTAAGTACAGTATTTCTCAAATTATGTCCTTTTATAATCTTTTGGATCCTTAAGAGTTGGAGAAACTGAAGAGAGTGCCTTTATAGAATTCAAGGTATGTCTATGTGTGAATTATTAACTCATATAGAATACATAGAGGAACAAAATTTGTGTTAAAAAGTATGTTACCTCATAAGTTCACGTCAGTTGTTGTTGGGGAAATTAAGCTATATAAATTCTCTTTAGTTTTTTTCCTTGATTTTCAAGTTTATATTATATGTACCTCATAAAATAGGGGGGGGGGGCAACAACATTGGTTCTTGCTATATATATGGAGTGGGATTTTTGTTTATTTCCTTCTTCTCACGTCTGCTTACACCTAATTTAATAAAACGTGATGGCAGCTAAGCTGCTCTCATCCCAAACATTCTTCAAATTGTTAAACTGACGACGTTAATTTTCCGTTTCTTTTATTTTTACATACCAGCAGGACATATATTATGTGTAAGGTTGATACAAAAGTCTGCGAGGAGGAGTGAAGAAATACTTATGGTATCATTGTCCATTGACTAAAATAATAAACATCTTCCTCTATCAAGAATGTTATCCATTCCGCCTTTATTATTCAATATTAATATAATATTAGATACTGATAGTCGATAACGAACTGAATAAAATTCCTAAAATAATGTATCCTTCTTTCTGGATTTCTGGAAATGGAGACCCAGGAAATTGGAAATACTTACCGTACGAGAAACAGATGGCTTGTCAGATTGGTCGATATAAATGTGCATTTAGTCGCCTGTCTAGAATTAAACACCACTCATTATCCTCATCTCATATCAAGAGCATAGATATTTATCTATCAAATCAAGTTAATGATGAATACATCAAGTCAGACTTTAACTCTGATCTCACAAAAATGTTTATTGGATGTAATATACCTTATCCATTGCTAATCATCCTACGTGTAAAAATAAGGATAAACCCATCCCTTCCCGAGGAACCATTATTAAATTCATGGAGGATGTTGGTAATGATGTCATTTATAGAAATACCCCCATTGTAAATTGTGAAGTTGAGATAATTTTCAGCATGTTTTGAGTCATCCACACCAAATTACGATCAAAGTTATCATTAAAAAGTATAAAATATTTACTAATTTTAAAATGGAACTCTGAATTTTATACCATCAAACAGTAAGTATTCATTTTTTTTTAAATCTAACCATAAAATATTATTCTATTTTAGCTAAAAATATCAAGAATTATGATACACAACTCATTAAATGGCAAAAAAAAAAAAACCTGCTTAAATGGTCACAACAACGGGGGTAGTAGCTTTGGATGGTTTGCAACTGGTTTGTCGGACACTAGTTTCTTCACTTAAAGCCTTGGGTATGATCATTAGGTTTTTCAATATTACATACTCAATAAATATTAGTTTTTATCACTTAAGGATTCGCTATGGTTGATAAGCTCTACGAAATGGTGTTCAAAAAACTCATAAAAGGCAAAAACAACTGCTTAAATGGTCACAACAACGGGGGTAGTTGCATTGGGTGTAGCATTATAATTAGCAATTGTGTGTATCCTTCATGATAATAGTATGGTTGTTATATAAGCATAAATAACGGGGAAAATATCTTTTTTGATGCTCTTAATAAGGAGTAATATCGCCGGACATTACTACATAATTAGCTTTTGCTCTAAATCTTTAAGATGGATTTATTTCTAACATTTTTTTTATTAGTACATATATTTATTGTCTAATTTTATGATTTTGACATTTACTTTATTATTAATAATTAGTTAGATCTCATCAGTAGAGATATGTCTATCCTGTGTACAATTGTATATAGCAACTTCCACAAGAAGAAATAGGGGTGATTATCTTTTTGATTAAACTCCACGTCTCGCTTGTGTCTTGCAACCTAAAGTTGTGACATATTTAACTGAATTCCGATGTCAGAACAAGAAAATATTGTTTGGATCAATCTATTATTTCAATATTCTGTATTTATAATTTATTGTTATTATTAGTTATATGATTCTAATTGTTTAATTTTGTATATTTAACATAAATGTATGATGCTTTATTTTTTAGTATGTAGATTATATTTAATTTAAGCCATCTTTTTTAAACTTGGAACTTCAAATATATTTCGAAATACTCTACTTTGTCGTTTCATTAGTTATTATTCTGAGATCATTGTTTATAATGAATTACAATTTCATGGAGTCTGACGTTTTCAAATCTACTGTAACGGATAAAAAACGTCTAAGTCAATTGTACCTATTATATCTTTATTAAACATTTTGCTAATAAATACTTACGTTATAACCTCAAAAATCGTAATAAAGCAGGTAGCTGATAATTATATCAGTATTTTAAACAATTATACTATAAGTCTTTCTCCCCCCCCCCTCACTTCTCCTTGCACGCGTTTTTCTCTACAGGATTATCAACTTTGGCTATAAAATACTGCCTTTGGTGACTGATGTAATATATTATGAGATTTTGCAAGCTTATATAGAAAAGACTAAAACTTACCGAATACTACCCATTCTTGACCGGTAGACCATAAGGTAAGGAAAATCAAGTACTTTTAAAGGCAAGAATGATAAAAAGTCGATTTTAAATGTTGGAGAGGAGCTGAAGGAAAGCATGATAACTTTTTAAATGTAGGAGAGCTGAAGGTAAGCATGATAACTTTTTTGTGGCGCCTTCTATTTTTAGAGATCATACTATAAAAAAGAGCTTCTATTTTTAAGTACGCAACTACTTCAAACGTGAATTTAAAAGTAAATACACTTTTAAAAATTCACAGTAATACTTTCTAACATATTTGGATTAACAACAAACAACATTTTACCGTTTTTTATCTATTGAATCATATACATTTTTAAAAATGATCTTGTTTTATCGACAACTTTTGCAACACAGATTACGGTTTTTTTAATAAACAGTGTTGACAGCTGGATTTAAGCAAAATAGGATATATATAATGCTAAAATAGGATAGATTAAACAACAAAAGAATAATAAATCCACTAAATATATTTAATGGCTTATAGCTTGAGGGGTTTTAATCTTTTAGGGCTCCTTAATGTATCATTTTTCAAAGTTTCAGCGGAACAATTGAGGCTTGAAAATATTAAAAAAATCTATGAGGGTGTCTATAAAACGAATAATGACCTCTGAACCTATATCCTTGAAATAATAGGGTCGTCCCCATTTTTTTTTTTTTTCAAATTTAGAAAAAAATACAATTTAGAGTAAGAGTTTCAGGAAGCGAGTCAATTTTAAGGAATAACATACATCCTTACCCCTACTGACGCCATTAAAGTATCTCTTTTCATTACACCTTTCACTACAAAAACGTTCCGCCACTCCTGATATTGTTTAACTATGGCAAAGGACCTAGATTGTACCTGTTTATCAAGTGCAAAAAGACCGACCTACAAAATACTCATTAATATACTAAGGTCTTTCCTCAATACATCAAAATGAACCTCAAGGGTGTAACTAACTAAAAGCCAAACCGGCAATCCAAGGGGTCCTGAAATGAACAGGGCTATAATATACATGTAAATAATATACTCTCAATCTTTATGAAATAGTGTCCCATTTATTAAAATGGCGTCCCACTTATTAAAATGGTGTCCCACTTATTAAAATGGTGTCTCATGTATTAAAAGGTTTTTTTAACAACCTCAAAATAACCTCCAGGCAGTTTTTAGGGCAGCCTCAAAAAGTGTCTAGAGGCAGTACTTTTATTCAAGGCAACCTCCAATTTATTTTCAACACCCTCCTTCCTCTAAAAAACAGCTGAATATACATATTTTTTCAGAGTAAACTTATTTAATAGTAAGGCATACACAATATAGGCAAATGCTAACAGTGACGTTTATTCCGTTGCTGCCATAATTGGCGCGAAGAAAAAAAAGTGAGCCATATCCTAACCCAACTTTTGGGAGGGGCTCAATATTTCCAACATGATAGTTGGACCAAAGCTTGGGTTCATAAAACTCAAGCCTGAGTGGACTTTAATTTTTAACTGTCAATCGCATTTGGATTTCATTTTTTCATTTTCTGGGTGAATTTTCTGTAGAGGCATCTGATTGGTTTAAAATGACTTTGCATCATTTTCCAAAACGCTCTAAATATCCGGTGACCTCATCTTCCATATACCTACAGTGATCTTAGTTTGTTTATAGTGTTAACCTTTCCCGAAAGGCTTTGTTTTTTTGAATTTTTTATTGCTAGAGAAATTAATGCAAGACTTTTTGGGTGGGGGTGCTTGCCGTGCGAAAAGATAAAATTAGTCCCAAATCACTTTTCTATATTTTAGGCAACATCCCGACCTGAATGCACTGCCTCGGCCAGTTAAGAACTACATTACTTAGTATGTCTAGAAAATAAGAAAATGAACCCGTTCATATTTGTCCCCCTTTAATCGTTTTTTTTTTTTTTTTTTGTTAATCGTTCATTCATCCAAAAAATGAACAGAATGGGTGAACACCGTTTTTTTCAGTTCAATGTCCAAACCTGCCAGGGACTAACTTGATCATGCCCATTTTTAAGTAATTAAACAAAAAATATCAGGAACCAATCATGTTCTATACCAGTGGTTACCCAACTTTGGGCCTCGGGTCTAAGTTATGTCGCAACACCCGTTAGTTGCTTTTGATACAATATGAATATTTTAATAAACAGAGTCTTAGTAAAAATTTAAATAACTGTTTTAATATGTTTTTCACCATGATACTAAACCTAACAGTTCCCTTAGTCAATCAACACAACGTCTGAGGCAGTATTAAATATGTTTAGGTTCTGTAGGTAATTTTTGTACTCTGTTGCTCCTTCCAACAGTATTGCCAAATTAACCTATTTCTGGCAAGATTTAGCCAAGTTTGTCAGCATTTAGGCAATTTTTTTTTTTCACAAAGTGGCAAGATTTTGTAAAAGTAACAATACCGTGTCAAGGGTAGTCTAGGCTGCTGGTCGGAGCTCAAAGAGTTTTAAGTAGAGGCAATTCTTGACTCAAAAGCATCAATAATTCCCTATGAAGCGTTGTAGGAGTCTACTTAATGGCCTCAATCGTCATGGAGACTGGTTAATTTTTTCTTCTGATTACGAATTTACGGAATGTATTTATAGTTATTTTGCGAATAAATAATCTATAATTCATAGTCGCAATATACGGCAATTTGTTGTTCAAAAAATTACTGTATTTTCTCGTACATAAAAGAATTTTGTAGATCTTACAACCAAGACAAACATCCTTAAAGTATTATTTAACAAAAAGAAAGATATTGTATATTTTAATATATCTGCAGTAGATACCCGTAATTATATTATATTCTTATAACCACTTTGATGATGTGCCATGAGCACGGGGATGCATCGTGAGGAACTTGAATAGAAGACAAGACCAGAAGGTGATGGTAGAACATCAATATACTACGACGTACACGTATAAAGGGTTAAAATATAACTATATTTAGTGATGTAAATCTTTTGAATTTTTTAGCTTGTCCATTTTTTTTTTTGTGATTGGTAATCTAAAGAATGAATTTTCTATTCCTCAGCTGTTGTCATTATTATTTAACTCCTGAGTAGTGAAATTCCTTTCCTATGACATTCAACTACATTCAAAACTTGATAGAACACCAATGTGTGCCCATAAAAGACGGAGAGTAACTTTGGGGATTGGTAAGGAGGATTCATAATAGAAAGTCAATGTTGGACTCAGATTAGAATTGAGGATCTACATCGGAGTAATTCTTGCCTAAGTCCATGTTTATTTCCTTTTCCCCTCCTCCTTCGTCACAGTTGATTGTATCTGATCTAATGAAGCATCATAATAGCCAAGCTGATCTCCTCTGAACAAGTCGTTACCTTTGTTATATCATACAGCCTTTCCTCCAAAAAAGAAAGAGAAAAAAGGCCCAAAATCATCTGGTAGTTAGCCAAATAAGTCAATTATACCAACTGCTATTTATATCTTATATAATCGCAGACTATTACTGTCATATTATTTCTTTACAATTTTTAAAAATGGATTACATATTATAAAAATCAACATATATTTTATTTTATTCTGCACTATAATATTGCTTAGAAATATTTTATTATATTATTTCTTTGGAGAAATAGCCAAAATTTCTTCATAGAAATAAAAAAATGGCCAATATATATATATTATATTCACGACGAGGGATCAACAAGAAATTGTATTAGTGTTCTTTTGGAAACGGAGTATAAGTATAAACCAGCTTATTATTTTGTTTATGTATCAAAAAGAGTAAATTATGAAATAGCCATAACGTATCAAGGGAGAAAAGGGGATCGACAGCTGACAACAAAATACTTAGGGTATTTTTGTGTGAGCCAGGTAACACCGTGTAAAACATTCTTCAAATTGTCGGGGTTACCATACTGATTTGCGTTTTCTTTTTTGAAACCGCCAAAAATACACATGATTTTCATCATTAACTATATTCTGATGAGCATATAGGTGCTCTCCTTCTTTCTAATCATATTAAAATAACAGGCTTTACATACATGTACAACAAAAACGGTTTTTATATATTTTTAATCATAGCAAAAACGTCTTTTATTGTCGAAAATAATGAATAAGTGTTTGAAAAATTCTTTATATATAATTTCTAAACTCGAAACAAAAATAACTAAACAATAATTTATAGTTACATGAAGAAGTGCTGGAGCATCCACAAGATTGTTTATATATTTTTTTTAAATTATTATTTACTAAAGAGATCCCTGAATTTTGTCACATGTCCTTTTTTTGGAAAATAAATCTATTATTTTTTATGAGACATAAATTCCTTGATGGGGGGTATCGCTCCTCTAGCAATTCCCCCCTCCCTCCCTGCAGACACTCCTGGAACATAGTCTAATTTTGTTTCATTACACCTGTGGTCCCTTACCTTTTTCTAACTGCAGACCAGGGGTTGAGAGTGGTTTAAAATAATAATAATAAAAAATGTGAATATACTGTTGTACTCATACGGAACTTAAATTCAACATCACAATACTATTATCAATTATGTAAATCCGGTGTGTTTTTTTAGCTGGCCCGTTAATTTGTAATTGGTATTATTATGAAGTAATTTTCTTTTCCTTAGCAGTTGTCATTTTTTTTAATCTCCTGTGTAGAGAACATCGTTTCCTAAATATATTCAATTATATTCAAAACCTCGTGTATACTCATAAAAGACAGAAAGTAACCCTGAGGATTTGTTGCAGAGTTATAATCGTAAGTCCTTGTTGGACTCAAAGTAGAATTAGGGATCGACATCGGAGTAATTCTATCAAAGTTGTCCTTGTTTATTTCCTTCTCTCCTTCCTCTCTTGTCCCAGCTGATTGTAGCTGATCTAATTAAACATTATGAGTATTATTCTTTCTCTCCTCCAAAACATTCTTCAAAATTGTTGGGGTTACCATGTTGATTTTCGGTTTCTTTTTTTTTTAACATGCCCATTATACATATTGGATTTTCATCATTGGCTATTATAAAGTAAGGAAGTAATAACTTTTTTAGCACATTGCTCCAACAATATGACAATATTATAACATCAAAAACTGTCCGTAACGCTAAATCAATGGGAGCCCTGATCTTGTTTCTTTGCTACGAAATGTCCCATAACGATAGCAAAAGAGTGCAGAGAACATATAATAGGTATTGTATCTTAGTACCTTTGAAATCCAATGAGTCAGTTACAAATTAATTATCAACCCAAAATTAATGAACAACTACCTTGCACAATTTATTATCTTTTGCAATTTGCATTTATAAATTATATTATCTGCATCCTTTAAACCAAGTAGCGAAACGAGAACCCACGTGATCAATAGCTGAAAAATGTATCAGTCAAAATTTAATTTTTTTGTTTGCTAGCTAGAGGCAATATTTTGCTAATATTTATACATTCAAGAAATAAAAACTGTAGGTACTAGCTAGAATATATTCGTGTCACGGCGTTACCTTGCTAACACAAAAATACCCTATGTATTTTTGTTGGGTCTTAACGAGGTTGAAGAGACTATTCAATAAAGGAATCCAGGACGACCGATAGAAATGAGCAGAGAAAGAGACGTGGAGGAATAAGGCAACAATGTCATTTAATAAGACCACGTATATATTCTTATGAATACATAATCATTACCACTCTGACAAATGTACGCCTATTTATAAGAAGAATAATGAGGATACTACTTAATACATCTATTAAATAATAATAATAACTAAAAGATGAGAAGATAGGAAAGGAGTCACGAATACATAACAATTTTGTTGTCACCTCTGGATTCCCTCCCTTCTCTTGATACGTCATGTCAATTTAATAATGTATTTTTTTGATAAATAAACAAAGTAATAAGTTATTCTATACTTATGCTCCGTTTTCAAAAGGACAGGAATACAATTTTTTGTATATCCCTCATTGTTTATATAATATATATATACATATTGGCCCTTTATTATTTATATGAAGATATTTTGGCTATCATACACAAACACAAATGAATACTATTATTTTAATAAAATATTACAAGGCAATATTATAATAGAGTATCGAATCAAATTCTATGTAGATTTTAATAATATATAATTCATTTTAAGAATGACAAAGAAATGATATGACAGTGATAGTCTGGAAATACATTAGATATAAATGACAATTGGTGTGATTGACTTGTTTGGCTAACTGCCAGATGAATTTGGGCCTTTTTTCTGTTTCTTTTGGAGGAAAGTTTGCGTGATACACTAAAGATAACAACGTGGTGTATGTATTCATAAAGATATAGCTAGAGTTGATTTACTGCCACTGGGGTCATAAATTATGTCCAGTAATCAGATAAAATGTATTGGAGTCTTCTGAGAATGATCTACTTTGACATCTCCGCAACTTTACTTCAAGGGAACCAGATATTTTCATGTTTTAGAAGTGTTTCATTCTACAATTAATCAGGAGGTCCTTGAAGAGGATGAATAGAGTTTATACCAGAGATGTCCAACCATTTAATATAATGGGCCGGATTGTCACTTGAAATATTTCAATGGGCCACAGAATCTATTAAATTAAATTGAATGAAAAATGGCCTCATAGAACAAAACTTAAATACACATTTATTTCAAATTTAGGTCAAATCTATTTTCTCAAGACAAAACTGCTTCAAAAATAAAAATAACCCCACCCAGGGTTATTTTTTTGTTGATATTTAAAAAAAAAATTAAAATCATCTTTAAAATTTTTGTCTGTTTTCTCATTAGTTTTTTTCCCCAGAGCGATAATTTTTAAAAATTCCTTTATTTTTGAAATAATTTGCGTTCTACGCGTTTTGATGCTATTGTGAGAATGAGTAGTGGGCTGCACTTAAAAATAAAGTGCAGTAAGTATAACATCTACTGCTGTAGATCGTGTTCCCTAAAGATAATCTAAGGAAAGAGGTGATGGATAACATTTTTCTACGAGTCAATTACAAAAAAAAAAAATACCAAAAATGTAGTTTAGATCTTTCTTTATTCTATATTAAAGATTTACGTTAAATATATTGTCAATCCTTTGCCAATTTTTTATAATTCACTTGTAAAAAAATGTTATAGGTAATATTTGTAGCATTCTCAGATTGAAAAAGTTACTCTACGCAAGTTTTTTTAATCAAAAACTTTTTTATTTCAATAATGTAAAAATGTTGTCTTCGTGGAAGAGATATTAATTGTAGCACGTGACTTCAGTTTGATTCTCACATGATGTGATGAAATAAGAAGTGAGTAATTTTGTACAAAGTCAGTTAAGTTTTGCCATTTGATTTTAAACCACAAAAACACACTTCCTCATACACAAGGTTGAGTGACTAAGCCTTGTTCCACTCCAGATATTAGTAAAACTAATTGGTTAAGGGCTTGAATCCATCTTTGAGGTACACCTTATGTATTTTTGACATGTTCATATATTAATTTCATTTTTAATATTGACTCCACGTTAGAAAAAGGGATTTCTTAGTTAACTTAATTTTGATAGAGAAAAAAATACGTATAGTTCCTGAAACTAAATTATTCAATTAGCTTATATAAAAGTTAAATCTAATTTTCTTTTTTGAGTTTCAAGAACATAAACTTATGTAATTTTTTCCATTAATTATATAAATTTATATAGTGAACAAAAAGATATACATTCAAGTTATAAATTTGATAAAACTTAAAGTTTGATAGGCCATAGGGGGGCTACGTTTAATTATTGAATCGAAAAGTTGATAATATCTGAAAATGAAGAATTATGAACCAAAAACTAAAATACACCCACTCTATTTTTACTATAACGATTTGCAAAACATATATTGTGTTAACTTATTACATTAAGTAAAAGTCAGATAGACTATTATAATCAAATCAAAAAGGAAGCCCCCAGATAATTAGATACGTTCAATTCAATCTTATTGAGTGTCACACATAATTTCATATTATTTAGATCTTTATACACTGATAAATTAGTAAATTTAACTTCAAATATTGATGACAGATCATCAGAAATAAAAATAAAGGTAGAAAGTATCAAACAATTCCATAGAGACATTAATTCTCTGACTTGTCATTTAGACCGAACAAAAGAACTTATGCTGAAAACCATTGCAAGATAATTCATACAAATGCCTATTTATTATGTCTTCAAATAAGTATTCATGCCTTTTTATATTCAAAGGTGGCAAGATAATATGTTAAACATCATGAGTTAACAAAATATTTCAAAAAATAGTACGCCATATGCAATAAATCTGTAAGAGACAGAAAATTTGTAAGGAAAATTAAACACAATATCGAGGATTTGGAGAGAAAGAATAGCGACAAAAAGCATTGGGACTTCGTTGGAAATCGAAAGAATTCAGAAAGACATTTAAGTTATTTATAGGGAAAATGAAACTTGATAATTCAGAAAGACCTAGCCTAAAAAAAAACAATTAAAACTCCAATTGATTTTAATAAGATAAATAATATTTATTACATACAAAATACATAAGCAAGGCAAAAAATATTTTTTTCCCCCAGAAAAAGTGGATGATTTTTTGCTTCATAGCAAATTATATAGAAAAAAACAAACACTGCAGTTCTTAACTACATAATTGAGTTATAAAAATAATTTAAAAAATAGCCATAAAATTGGAATAGGAATTAATTTGCAAGCATCCGCAATTTCTGTAAATAAATATTTGTTCAATAAATGTATACATACATGTGTAAGATAAACGGCAAAATGAAAAAAAAAAAAAGATTTAAAATGCCGTTTAGGAATTTCTGATATAAATAATAATATTGACACAAAGTACATGAATACACCCTTAATATAAGGATATATAAGATATAATCATTTTTAAAAAATGGGTGTGCACTGTGATACGGGTTTCCATGAGATATTGGTATCCAAATAACATTCGGTTGATAAATAAGCTACATATTAAATCATTACTTCAAAACGCATTACACAAAATATAAATATATATATATAAACGAACAGAATGAATTTGTATTTCTTGGAAGAAAGTTGTATTTAATAACGCTTTTTCTTTCTGGCCATTTTCCTTTGAAGTTCTTCTTCTTCTCTCTTCATGTCTTCAAGATCCTCCATTTTGCCAATTTTGGCACTTCTAACTTCCTCTTTCATTATGGTAGAATAGTTAGCAACCATACTACGATCATCAAAATCAGCCTCATCAGCATATTTCCTACGATCATAACCGAAAATACCACGAATTTGAGCTGATATGTCAAGAGCAGTATCCGTGTCATCAATGAAGTCATCCATTTCAGAGTCATACTCCTCCTCAGATTCAGATTCAATTCTATTACGTTTTTGAGGCTTCATCTTAGGATTAAAAGGTGCACTTTTCCGGACTGAGGTAGTAGGTGGCGGTGTAGGTGGTCGAATCCTCTTCTCTCCAATAAATTCACGAGCTTTAACACTATTTACGTCTCGTTTCACAGGCTCTTTAGGAACTGTCTTTCTTGTTTCAACATCTTTCTTAGATTTGTCAACAGAGGAAGATTTGGATGAACTTGATAAAGAAGATTCAGATGCCCCGTTGGACTTTTTGAGGGATGAAACTGGAGGATGAACACTTTTGGCATTGGATTCAGGAGTTTCTTTTTTAGCAGCCATGGGCAACTTTCCTGCCTTTCGCATTTTACTTAGATATTCTCTTTTGAACTCTTCTTTCATTTTATTCGTCATGGGGCGATGGAATTCAAAATCCTTGGCTGCTGATGACTTTGTTTTGGACAGGGGGTCACTAATGGGTTGACCCGAGGCTTTGGCTTGTGCCATTTTTATAAGGTCATGAAAAGAGGTGGAAGGAGGCATTTTGGAAGCATTTTTCAATCTGATTTTACGAGCTTCCAATTCTTTCTCTTTACGTGTTTTGTTGGTAGATGAGGAGGATGTGTTGCAAGACTCCACTGGACTGGGGCGAGGAGGAGAAGGATCTCCAGCCCTTTTACTACTTCTTTTTTTCCTCACATGTGGCTCTTCTTGCTCCTCCAACGCGGACTTGACGCGATTCAGAGTGGATCGTAATTCTTTGGGCGTTTTCATAATGCGATTATACTTTTCCATGGGGTCCACTTGAGTGGCTTCATATTTCTTCATGAGCTTATCATAGTAATTATTGGCGAATCCAGACTCGTAGCCGTAGTCGTCTTCGTCGCACTGATTCCTTCCGGCCAAAGTGGCAGCTGTGTTGTTGTTATCAACGGGAACCACGGCTTTGTTGGCGGACTTGGTACGTAGCAGCATGGATTTCATCGTCTTCATTGACTTCTTGTCCTCGGAACGCTTAGCCAGCAGGGCTTTCGTCCTGTCGGCTGCGTCCAACCTCTTCTTCCGCTCTTCATCCTCCTTCTTCTCCATGAATCGACGAACATTCTCAGACAGTTTCTTTTCCTTGGGGTTCAGCTTCTTAGGTCCTGTCACTTTGGTGGAGTAGCGCTTGATGTCAACCTTGTTGCTCTGCTTCTCTTGAGCTAGGCCCAGTAGGGAGGAGAAATCCATTTCTTCTGTCTTCTTGCCACTTGGAACTTCAACTGTCTAATGAGTAATGACAGATTCTTTCTTTCCTCTTCATCCATTAAATTTTTTATTCTAGGACTTTTCTTCTATTTTTTCACTTCCTTTTTCTCTTTCTTGTCTCCTTCCATCAGAGCAGCAGTGCAGCCTTCCAGCCTCGAGTAGCTCTGCTGGCTGTCAGTTCACGCATGTTCTTGCTCTCAATCCCTCTTGCCCTCCCTCGCCTACAGGCTGCAAGTCTTCCCCCTTTTTCCTTTTCTTTCCCTTAGTCTATGACGTCAATTCATTCCTATACAAACACTTCCTCGCAACCTCCAACTGTTCCATAATAAATAATAAGTAATAACATAACAATTAATTTTTTAGTACTATTATAATATTTATTAACATAACTTCATAATTCCATTCAGATCCATTTGAGTACTAAGGAGTCCTAAAGCCCTGCTCCGTCTCAGTCAATAGATATAATTCATCTCTTACTCATTCGAGGTAATACAATTTTCTTACAATATCTTTAAAAATTAATAATTATTTTATGTTATAATTCCATATATTATATTTATTATTAATAGTTATATATTAATTATTATGAGCGTTTATCTTTCTCATCTTGATAGAGAGAGTTGAAACAATAAATATGTAACAGCAATATGTCTTATGAATAAATAATGATGTACTAAGTGCTCTTGGCTTTACGTAAGAAATCGTCATCGAGATCGATCTTTTTCATTTCTACGCCTTTTTCTCATTCAGTTACATTATAAATTATAGGATAAATAAAGTTGTTAACTAGTGAAATTATAATTTTAACTTTAAGAACCGTCAAATAACCTTATTAGCCAATAATTAATCCTTTTAATTGAAATATGAAACAAAAAACAGATTTAATTTTCATTATTGCATGCAGTATTTTCATACTCTTTTCATTTAATTAATAATCCCTATTTCATTTTTTGAAAAAATAATTTAAATTTATATCATAAGCACTCTGGAATTCATTCGAATATCGAATTATAACACTTATTATTAACTCAACAATATTTCATAATTTCATTAATTGAATAGTCGTTTGACTATAAATAGCCAAATTGTTATTACAAATAGGGTTTTGACAATACATTATAACACTAAATTACAATAATTCCTAAATTTGCATAATTAATTATCATAAAACAACATTTTTTATTGTTTTAATTTGTTATTATGTCTCAATATATCTTACCTACAATATACCTTATTAGTTGTAATTTTGTAAAGAACATTAATTATTTTTTGTGTTTTTATCAAACTTTTTCTTTTTACTAATCTTTATTCTGACTCTTTAATATGTAAATAAAATAACAAAGCATTTATCCTTTATATGAAAGAACATAAATAATCACAACCCCAAGTTGTGACTAAATTGTAAACCAAATGGGGGTTTGTAGCTTCTCCCTTTTGGGAGTCTATTCGTATGATAAAACAATTATTGCTATTCCTGATAACATTAGAGCGTTATAAGATAATTACAAAGATGAGTTGATTTGCTTTAATATATGATGTTGGAACATGACTGAGATACTTAAATTATCATACATTTGTTTAATTTATATTTTATAGCCCCCTACATATATGTTGGTAAGTATCTCTTAACCGTTTTTTACTTTTCTTTAAAATATAGCATGATTTCTTCCCTGGGATGGGTGTTTATTCATGTCCATATTAAAATGAATATTTTAACAATATAAAACTTTATTTACGTTTAGTAGTTGTTGCATATGGTACGATAAACATCATTGCACCAATTGAATACTTTTTAATATTATATTTGATTCCTGTGAATTCATAATCCAAAATAGTAGACTGTTGAGAAAAGACTATTTCTCAACTAATAAATATTATACGGAATAAGACATCTCTATCTTTTTCATATTCATTGTTAAATAAATAATAAGAATGGATAAAATTCATTCTTTGAAATCTCGAAAACTAATTCCAAAATTTGTTAATGGGTCAGAAACGAATGATGTACCATTCTAAAAGAATGGATATATGATAAATTATGAATTTACATAATAGATGGAGGCAGAATAAGATACACAAACGATATTACAAGGATATTTCAGTCTCTGGTGTAGATAAAAACTCCAATAAAGTATAAGAAATTTGACTGTAGAACTAATGTCTTACATAATTTGAATTTAAAATATTGACTTCTAAAAAAAGAAATGCTCATTTCCCTTAATACGACTCCTTTATTTTGAGGAATGCCAAATTTTGATTTGGTATATATGTTGTGGAAAATGCGAGTTCTGTACGAGTTGCAACATGTATAAACACAATACAATTTCTTCGACTTAAAATTACAACTATTAATGATATTATCATTTCATTTTGATCTGTTAAAATTACAAGGCTATTATGTATTTACAAGTAATGTAACTGTTGACATTTGAACTTAATAATGTGCCACATAATTCTTATATTTTAGTGATTTGTATGTATTAGAAAATAGTCAAAAATGACACCATATCTCGATTATCCATGGAATATTCAGGATTTGAATTATCCTTATTCCAAGTACTGTAAATCCTTCATTTAAAAAAGTGTATCTCATTTTTAGGCTACAACTTGTACAATTTGCTTATACAAGCTGCTCCTCTTACAAAATCGCAACTTGTTCAAAACATATATATGTCATTATGTTTAAAAGCTATGTAAATGATTAAAATAGTAGGTAGATTAGTTTTATATTCATGATGGAATAAACTAACTCTTAATTTGTAATTTCTTTTATTTAACTAAATTATAACCTATAATAATGAACTTTGTTATTTACCTAATTTTTGACGATTTATTTATTGGAATCAAATAAAAAGTACTCTGATTATCACCAAACATATCTATACATTTGCAGTGGAAGAAGAACTTATGGTTAATTACATAATGAATAATAATCCTCGAGAACAAAACTGTAATCCTTTCTCCATTTTAATTAAATGAAAAAAAAAAAAATCTTATTTATTATCTGGATTCTTATTAACCGATTATAAATGGATAAATCTATTTACAAAGCTTCTTATGAAACTTATCCAAGTCTTCTTAATCGCTTTTTTTTACACGAGACATGATATCATAATATATACTTATTTTTTTCTATATATTTATAATTTACACTTATTTTTGTTCAATTTAAATATAAATATGTAGCACGGCGTTACCTCGCGAACACAAAAATATAATATGTATTTTAGTGTCAGCTGTTCTATGTTTCTACTTTTCCCCTTCTAATCAGTGTTCTGAACGTTGATTGGTTGAATTATCGCTTGTTAAGTAGCTATAAACAATACCCAAAAATTATTGAACAGTAACTCCATAGTTAGAAAGAGTTGTCAAAATAACAACTGATTTTTAGCCTTTTTTCCGATTTTTTTCGGAAGAAAGGTTGCATGCTGCAATAAAGATAACGACGTGATAGGTGTTTTTATACACTTTTGAAGTAATTGAGTTAGATTATATATTATTGCATAATGAAATACGGTTACATGGGTATAATTTCGTGTAATTTTTATTACAGTTGTTTTAGTAGTGATTGAGAACAGAGGAAAAGTCTATTATTAAAAGTAGCTGTGTAACGAACAGTAGAAGTACTTACATACTTTTTGAAGATTAATTCATGATTTTCAGGCTATTAATAGTTTTATAACTATTCGCCATACAATGATTCTATACACACATTATCTAGTGCCGTTTTCTTAGTAAATCCTCCCCCCCCCTCGTAGACACAGATATTTACTTGTAAAGACAATAAAATAACTATTTGCCGAAGTTGGAAGTCTTTCAGGCCATTTTTGGTGTATTACAGAACATTTAATTTGAAAAGGAAATTTAGGACGAAATTGGCCATTTTAAACTCTCATGTACCACCTAAATATGATGCTATGAGTCAAAAATTGCACTTTTTATAGCATTTAGTATTTGGTTTATTAGTAAAAAAAAGGTAGCACGATAGCGATAGTACCCAGCATTCTCCGGAGTTATTAGGCATCGACGAACAAATAAGTTTGTCTTAAATAATATAAAATATAATCCCCAACAAATCCTTGATATTTATCTCCGTTTTTCATGAGCAGTGATGTAAATCATGTGAATTTTTTAGCTGGTCTGTTTTTTGTTTTTTTTGAATTGGTAATCTGGAAAATGAATTTTTTTTTCTTTATTATTTAACTTCTGAGTACTGAACTTTCATTCCTAAATAGATTCAATTTTATTCCAAGCCTGATGAAACGTTCGTGTGTGCTCATTAAAGACGGAGATTAATCTTGAGGATTTGTTGCAGAATTATAATTGTAAGTATGTTGGATTCAGAGTGGAATTGATGATCGACATCGGAGTTATTCTTAACAATCTCTTTGTTTATGTCCTTCTTAAACTCCTCCCTTGTAACAGCTAATTGTAGGTGATCTCGTCCAAAACATTCTTCTTCTAATTGTCAGAGTTACCATGTTGATTTTTGCTTTCTTTTTTTAACATCCCCATTATACGAAATATTTTCATCACAATTCATGAGTACACTCACACGTAGCTACTCACCCAATACTTAGACGTTCTCTCTGCAAGAATAAAAAAATCATAACAAAAGCTAAATAATTTTTTTTAAAGAAAGGATTTACAAATGTATAGCTACGCTTTTAATAAAATATGACATTAATACAGTATACTTTGTTAATGTATACTATTTGATGAGCCAATGAGTACATTAGCTCGTCGCTAAACCTCATCTAAAGTCGCATTTAAAATTTTTTCATATAAAGTACTTCTCTTTTTTCTATTTTTAATATGAGTTGAACTAAACGCTTGCAAGATTTGATTCATTTTATACAGTGCTCCCTGTATTTTATACACCTTTTTTTCTTTATATTGTATTGGTATATGTTATTTATCAGAGAGCACCATATAAAGTGACCCCTTTATTATTTTTCATGCAGACATATAATTTTTATTTATTAATATAGATTACATATATAAAAAAAACCCTACTTGCAATAATAGTTGTTGAACCAAAAGGAGGAACATAGTCTTTGATAAAACAGGGGAACAGGCTAATTTGGAAACAAAATCCCCATTTTTTCAAATTCAAAGGAATTTACCTGTACACCAAAAAATAGCCTGAGAGTCCTCAGTTTGTTATTGTCACCAGCAGAAAAGGTTCTTGTGTAGAAAAAAAAATATATTAACTCAATACTGGAAAAGTACACATGTATTTGCTTACTTACTTATGTCGTGTACATAATCCTATTTATTTAAGGTCATCCCTTAATTTACTCGTCGAAAATGTAAATGAGTAATGATAATTAATCTTAATAATTTAGATTATCATGATTTGCTATTATATAAATTCATAATTATTATAAATACTATATATAAACAATTATAGTTTTGTTTATTTTATAGATATTTGCAAATATCGGTTACAAATTTTCTCACTTAACCTTATAAAAGAAACTTATTTAAAAAAAAAATCCTATTGGGTCTATTCTCTATTGATTTATAACCTTATAAAGACATAAACGTCTTTGTATTATAGTCTTTTTGTTTTGTGTGGGTTTTATTTTCTATGTAGAGTGCAGAGGCATATTTAAGACAAATATATATTTTCTCTGCTTATAAAGAAAACAACTTGAAATGAAATTAGGAAAATGTTAATTACTTAAAGTAAATTTAAAAAAAAGATAAAAAATATGTGAAATTTAGTACATTATTTATATGGTTATCTATTTATGTATTTCGCAAAGTCGACAAGGAATTTCACAGATTTAATCCTATTTCTTAGGCTACTCTATTATTAATTATATTATAATTATAATCTATTAGACTTAAGAAGTAGGTCAATCATGAATTGTGCGTTTTCGTGCGACGTCACAATTTCGGGGGCCTAAACAATCTAGTTTCATAGCAATGAAACCCTTATTTCATTTATATTAAGAAAAATTGTCAACTATTGAATGTCAAAATAAGAACAACGAATAATAGGACCTACATCTTACCATTTGAATGCTTAGTTTTATTACATATCTGACCTTAAAATATGTTAATACATCGTTATACAATCTTATTTCTATATTTTGGATATGTATTAAATATTATAATGGAAATTATAATATATTTTTATATAACTATCAATCTTTTTCTCGTCCTTAATCTATCAAAACTTTTTAAAAAATTGTACAAGTCTGACCATTTTTAGGGATTTTCAGTAACTAGTACTTTGATAAAATTTAAATATCAGTGTTTATCATAAGCATTATGTAGTATTCAGTGCATGTGTTAAGTTTTTTTTAATTCAAAAAGCCATTTTATGGAATTTTATTAAGGTTTATTGGAAATTTGTCAATTTAACGTATTAAAAATAACAACTTTGAGCCCCTGCGATGGCGTTTCCTTCAATTATGATGCAATTTATGACGTCTGTGAAAATGATCTATTAATGGATAAGATTATCTTTCTCTAAACATATTATGAGACTAAATTATAGTGATAAAAGCAAACTTGTGTCATTTTTCTCAAAACATTTTCATTCTTCAACGAATTAATGAATAGATCATGATTGTGTTTTCTTATATTAGTTTGTAAACACGGCGAGAGTGAGTGGCACTGCATTGTGACAAAATAATACAACTTCCTGAATGATAACGATCATTATCACATAGAGGTGACAAACAATCTATACTTATATTAGCCCAGGCAACAGAAACTCACATTACCTTATGGATAAAATATATATATATTTAAGTTTATTCTATTCAATTACTATCAAATACATCATTCTAATTAAGCCTTCAGGATTGTCTCAAATTGTGCTTGAATGTCACAATTTTAAGTATAAAAAATATGATTGATTATATGGTTTAAGTACCATAAAGAATACAAGTAAAGCCTCTATAAATATCAACTATCCCTAGCTAAATATATATGTTCGAATATCTCAATTTACAACATTAATTTGAGCAGGGGTATTGCGAGCTTTCATAACTTTTTTTTTTTTTCGGGGGGTCCAACAATGCTATTTAGATAATAGGTGTATTTGAAATATATGACTTTTTTTTATGGGAGGGGGGCTAAAGTCCCATCAAAAAGATGCTAGTGATGTTATTGAATAGTACATGAACAAACTAAAAACAACATACAGAGTACGACAGTGAAATTTTCCGCGTCATTAGTATTATTTTATTTTTTTTGCGCTAATTAAGGTTTCAAATGACATCTCAAGCAATGATCCAATACATGTGATGTTTTTCTTGAGAATCAAAATCGGACAAAAATGAGTGAACAGGAATAAAAAAGGCGAAGGATTTCGGATCTTTTTGACGCGGATGTTAAGCCAAAAAGAATTGCAGAAATTGTCGGCGTGACCCTGAGGACAGTCCGGAACATCAAGGTGGTCAAGGAGAATGGGAAAAGAGTTATAAGGAAGGCAGAATGTGGAGGAAATTGTGTGAACCGAAATGAAACATTTCCTAAGTTCCTGGTGGCCAATATCAAGGAAGATCTAACAGCATCAATGCGCCACTTGGCTGACGAGTGACGAGATCACTATCAGGAGGGCAGTTCATCATGACCTTGGTCTTTATAGGGGTTTCACGACTTAAAGACATCTCCTCACCGACAGGTTGAAGGTCTTTATGCTTGAGAGATGCAAAACAGTCCTTAATTACTTGAAGAGTAATCTGTTGACTGTGAAGATCTTGACAGTCGACCTGGTTTTAAACCCCAGAAACGACAGTTTTATATAAGCATCACTTGAGGAAGTTCAGGACACCTTCAGGACAAAACATCCGGCCCAAACAATGTGCTTGGGAGTCTTGACCTCTGAGGAGATCAAAATGGATCCCTTCTTCCTCAAGCCCCATGAGAAAATTGGGGCTGAGTTCCACTATAAGGTCATGAGGTGAAAATCTTACACTGGCTGAAGGCTAAATATCCAGAGAACAAATATGTGTGGACCTAAGACGGTGCCCCCAGCTATATGGCTTGAAGACACAAAACTTCTGCAAGGATCACTTTCCTAATTTCTGGGACGATATCATCTGACACTCTTCTAGTTCTGATCTCAATTCCCTCGACTTCAGTTTGTGGAGGGTCTTAAAGAGTAAGGTTGGGAAGACATAACACAGAAATGTGCAGGAGATCAAGGCCAGCATGAATAAGCAATGGGCCAATATGTTTGCCGACTATATTGTTAAAACTTGTGCCATGTTTCGACCTCGTGTGGATGCTGTGATAGAGGATGGAGGCGGTCATATTGAATAATTCATGCAATATTGACTGGGAAAAGTTTTTTCAATAACATTTTTCATTATACTTTTCTAATAAAAAGTTATTAAGGCTTAGGTTTTGCTTCTTGACGGTGAAAATTTTCCCTGTCGCACTTTCTACACTATCCGTAAGGTGGTGTGACAGTTTGTAGCCTGTTGTTTAAAAAATGGCCTATGCTCAGAAGAATTTTAATAGGGCCGTCTTTGTGAGGAATTTTACGTATGTTATTTTTTATTAAATAATATAATCATTCAAGTAGTTGTATTATTTTGCGGCAAGACGGAGCCACTCTCTTTCGCTTTATTTACAAATGAATATACGTACTATTAAGTTCTTGTGTATAAATGGAAATAAGCTTATTAAATAATATTGAGTCGTTAATACTGAAGAAGTAAAAATAAATAAATTGAGAATTAGTGTTACAAATTGCGTTTATGTTGACGTATCACATAATATGCAAATAATACAATTAATTAAGTTTCTTTTATTCTTTTGTAACAATCTCTTTTGTAATTTCCATCGATCATTGTCTCTCTTTCTCAAGCCCCAAGAACAAATATCATAATAATAATAATACTATCAAAATTGACCTTCGCCTGATTCATTATGTCTTATTTTAATTTGCTTAAACGATGAAGCAGATAAATATATTTACTATTTGTATATAGGCAGTACCTATGCTACCGGGTGGAAACTTGAAACTTACACAATTGGAAATAAAAAAGGAAATACTCCACCATTCTTTAATTATACATTTAACAAAAATCTTTATCTATCTTTTTATGATACATAGCCAATGTCAAATTGATTTATTATAGCCCCTTTTTAATATTATAGATGGTCGTACGAGTCATTCCCCTCAGTCTGACCACCTCTGTTGGAGTGTGAACCGCACGAAGAACGGTTGATGCCTTAAGCCTTGAATCTCGCTGCGATGCCATGCTTGAGATAGGTACATGGCTACCTATACAATGATAGACATTTCTAATTTCATCACACAGAACATCTCAAATCAATATAATACAATTGTGTAAGTTTCAAGTTTCCACCCGGTATATAGTACAGAAAAAGTGGGAGGGAGTAGAGTAAACGCTATGGAGTGGAGTGAGTTTGCGAAGATATATTACTATTATATATCTTCTTCTACATATTAAATATTCTCTAGAATAAATTAGGCAGTAAAGTACTACGACATACTCTAGTACGGTAAAATGCATTTTCCCCTTAGTTAGTTAATTTCTTGGCCCATATTTGGACGTTAGAAAGCAAAACCTAGCACTACATGCTTTAGAGAGTTTTTTTTGCTCTGCTTTTTAAATCATAGGTGGGAAAAAAAAGAAGAAGAAAGAATAGGAGGAGAGAGGGAGGCTGCTACCCATTACGCCAGAATATGAGATGCGCATTTTCACTTCTCGAGTAATCTCCTCCTGCTCATTCATCTTTAGGGGGGAAAAACTATGTGTACCTTTGAGCCTTCATATGTAGCAACAACCTACCTACTATTTTTGTTATTTTGACAAGTGTGTGTATTTGTGATTCGGATTTAATGTAATAATAAATGATAGTAATACATTTGATAGCCTGATTTACTAACCTCTACTGTTTTTTGCAATCAATTGCATTGAATAAATTTCGATTGGGTGATGTACATAGAAGGATGCTATTGTATTTTGATGATGATATAATCATTCATACAAATGTACACATTTATAATGACGTAATGAACTATTTCTTTTGATAGAAAAATCTGTAATAAGGACTAGGACTAATGCTCCAGTTTCCCCACTTATTATTTGCTGTTGTGAAAGAAAGAAAGTGATTCTCTCGTAAAGTACACATTTGTTAAAATTTCAAGGATTGCTCTCAAACCCCCCCTAAAATTGAGGATACAATGGATACGTAGGTATACATTTAGATATTTATTATGATTATTCTATGTCTTATTATTTTTCTTCAACTCTATCATGATGTTGCACCTGTTTAAATAAAAGTGATTCTTTGATTAGTACTTATTTGGAAAATTATTATACTATATTATGCTTTTCTAAAATATAATATAACCCCCCCTTTTTTTAAATTTGTAGGTTACGCCCTTAAAAAGGATCTGCTTTTTTGAAATGTAGAAACGAAAGAAAATATGCGAATATTCAACATCCATCAATCATTGCATTTGTATCATATGTTCCTTCAATCCAAACCACTGCAAGAAAATCAGGAGAAGTAGAAAATGACATCAGATAATAGTAATGTCATTTTCTATATGAAACTTATGCATGAGCTCAAGGCAGAGTATCCTAATGTCCCAGATGAGGCTGTAAAGGACACAATCATAAAGGTACTTTCAAGTCATACATAAATTCAAATTCTACTATTAGATAATATATTTTTCCTTCAGTATTGTGGGGATAAGGAACTTTGCATCCGGGAATTATCAGCCCAGTCTCTGTTTCTATCACGTTCCAAGAGAGCAATGAAGGAGGGAAAATTTTCAACGCAAAGAGGTAAGACTACTACCGCCATGGTCTCTTCAAGTTCAATTCTTGTGTCATCAAGTTCCACATTTTTGACTTCTACTACAACCTCTGCTAAAGCAACTATCGTTCAACAAACTTCAAAATGTAATCGCTCTTGTCGAGAAAATCCTTATAGTAAAATATTTGCCAGGAGGAAAATGTTTTATCAAAAATTTTGTGAAACAAATGGCAGCTTAGAGGAGGATAGTCGGTTTTTCTCATCTTCCAATTTGGTCTGGCGGAGAAAATGCTCACTCTGTGATGGTAATGGTGGAAGTGGAGAAGAGTCTCATTCGATACTTAACATGAAGAAAAAGGCTCCCGATAAAAATGCCAATTTTATTACCCTTAATGCTAATATTCAACCCTTTGCACCCTTTATTATTCGGCATGATTCCGAGGGAGCAGTGCCTGGAGCTCTCACACTATTAAACTCCTTAAATCATCTTCATCATGATAGTTCAGGTCATTCCTCCATGGGGAGTAGCTTAGGCGCCAATAGCGACAAGGTTAGAGCTGTTTTCATGATTTATTGTCTTAATAATACTATGTATATTTTCTTAATCCATTTACTTATATATCCATATACTTGGGGCTTGTCATTCAGCTCTTCATATTTTAACATGATAGGAGAATCAATATCCTTTTCAACTTAAGAATTTTATTCTTGAAGTATATGAATTTACATAATTTAAGACAATATTATTAATTATTCATGGCCGTTCATTGCATATACATAAATGTTTCTTTCACTCTATGTAATTACATTTTTCACGACGATTAAAGATGGAAATGAATGTGGACGGTGGGAAGGTTCACTATGCTACTAGCACTATAAACTCTGAAGAAGGAGTCGAGTCACATCTCGAAGTGTCTCTTGGTAAAACTGAGAGCTTCATTACTACTACTCACACGGATTTAACTAATAATCTATCCAATTCATCCTCTTCCATTTTTCATCTACAATATGAAGATGGAGGCAAAGTTCTCAATATAACTTCTAATTTTAATAATTCTCCTGATCCTAAGAGACGAAAACCTATACGAGGCAATGGTCCTTCATTTCAAACTTCTCGTCCTGCCTCATTAAATCTTAATTCCCTTTTTGCTCATGGTGTAGTGGCCCGACCATCTTCTGCATACTGCACGCAATTAAATAATCCTACAATTGTCTCTCCACGCTACAATTCATTGCCGAATCTCAATATGAATGGTTTAAATCATCTTACATGTTACTATCCTGAAGAGTTTCAGTCCAATCCAGCTGATGAGGAAAAAAGATTGGCTTATACTCGTGGTAAATTTAGTTTGTTTGTTTGAACATTGTTTTCTCCTCTGGATGATTTCCTCGTGTGTTGTTCATGATCAGATACCAAAAGCATGTTGTGTGACTATTCTAACTCATTTTCATTTGAGTATTCACTTTATTTAAAAATGAGTGAATCTTGTGTCCAAACTAATAATGTCTTCAAATCCCGTTTTCTCCCTAATATTCATACATAATACATATGTCTAGTCGAAATGCTAATCATATAACATTTTTTTCTCTATAGCCTTACTCACTCATCAAATGGAGCAATGTCTCAAATTGGATCAAGAGCTGCGTTCCGAGAGAAGCAAACTTAATAACATTCGTGAAGAGATAGCTCTCATTGAAGAAAGACGGAACAAAAAACGCCTTTTAAAACTAAATGCTCAGGTAATAATTTCGCAGGAAGAAAGAAAGTTTCCCTTTACACGATAATTATAATTAATATATGGATCTTGTTTAATACATAGCTCAAGAGAAATGAGGGTATTGAAAAAGATATCAAGAGTTTGAGATACTCCTGTGATACATTGGCTGCAAAAGTTACAAAAATTACAAAAGGAAAAGGTATGTACATTGAGGTAAAATTTATAATTCGCATAATTTATACAAATTATATATATATTTATATTTTTTGCAGTCCCATTAGGAGAAACGAATGTGGAGTTTTATGGATTCCTATCCCCCAAATTGTCAGATAATAAGAAACCTTCACTACAAATTAAAGGTAGGACATGCTTTTACTTCTATTTATTATTTTACAAATGTATAAGTATGCAACTTGCAAATTTATTAAGTTTGTAAAAAAAATGTCCATAATCCTTTGTTTTTTAAATGTTTAAATCTTTGCAGAATCAATTAATTATGTATTTTGAAAAAAAAAAAGAAGAAATAAATTTCTCAATCTATATATTTATGTAGATACTAGTGTTGGGTTTGGGTCTGAAATCCTAGACCGGTCTGAGACCGTTATATTTTTTGTTGAACCAGTCTCATATAAAAATTCGTTCTAGATCGTTCCAATGGAAAAATTCGGTCGAGTTCGGTCACAAAAACATCGTTCTAGCCCAGATAAATTGTTAATAACATGACATCATATGTGTTTTTTCAAGTACAATGACGTTATACGAAGTTTAAACAGAGATAGCTCGGATTAATTTTGATCCCACCGTCTCTTATATTTATTCAGTATTTTTATAGGACTTATCGTGTACTTTTGAGATTTTTTTTTGAAAAAAATAAATGATGGTTGATCTAGAAAAAATAATGGTCTCTCATAACATTTGATACCGAAAAAAAAGGTCTATAAATTGAGACCAAAAAAAATCGGTCCATAAAGTGAAAGCAAATCAAAATCGGTCTACAAAGTCAGACCGAAAAAAATAGGTGCATCGTCTGAGATCGAAAAATCAGTCCAAATCACTTAGAACGAATTGGAAAAAAAAATCGGTGCTGGGCCGAGTCTCAACACTAGTAGATACATTGTGTTACAATTTATTACGACTGTTCAACTACATAATATGATATTCATTATTTGTTAAATATATTGCGAACCTTAGAATCTTCTTTATTCATGCTCTGTCTATTATGTTTTTGATAGATTTGACCTTGATAAAGTATGCTTTTATTTAGCTCAAACACAACAGCCTGAATATATTTTTTATTTTTTATACTGACAAAACATTGTCAACAACTTATTATTTGAGAAAAAGTAAAATTTGTTGAAATACAATTTGTGAATAGATTATCTTTCATAGATTCATCATTTTCTTTGATGTTTTCTATTTATGTTTAGACTTACAAATGTTACTTTGCCTTTACAACTAACAGTCCATTCAGTTTTTTTTATTATTAACTCCTTAAAATAATAATGTCATTTTTATGTTATGTCATCATGCCTTTTGAGGTTTTATTTAATGTAAAACTTAATAAATACGTTTTGCATAATAGTCTCTTTATATTCATCATAATAATTAAAAGTTTTATGTATCTTTATACCTATACGATATACATTATTTAGATTATCTATTTTTCAGGTAGATATTCCCCCTTTCCCTTCTGGGAAAAATAAAAAACTGATTTTCGAAAAGTCAGGCTATTTTTGGTGTAATATAGGATTTTAATTTAAAAAGTGGGATTTTTGGGTCAATTTCAAGTCAGTTGTATCGTCTCAAATATGATTATGCAAGTATGAGTCAAAAATGGTACTCTTTACTAGTATTAATATTCGGGATATCAGTAAAATATATTATGTTTTTAATCATATTAGGGTCTACTATGTGCTCAATAATTTGCAGGTTCCCTATTTTGTCAAAGAATAGTGCTAGTACTCGGCATTGTCTAGAGTAATTAGGCGTCGGCTGAGAGACTAATTTTGCTTTAATAATATAAAAGATAACTCCCCAATAAATAATTTGTGTTACTCTCTGTTTTTGATGAGGGCGCTCACACGTAAATACTCAATACTTATATTAATTTATAGGTGTTCTGTCCTCGAGAATGAAAGATGAATAATAAGTGCTTGAAGAAAAAAAATAATAATAGGATGTGATGACAAATGAGCCAGGGAGTACTATAATCCATCTGAGAGCTCACTAATAAAATCAGTTCTCCCTGTATATGCACTCGATACTACATGCAAAACGCCTGCGATATTTCATTAATGCAATTATATTGTTATTTTTTCTTGATCAAAAATATGTATAGGATATTTATCAGGAAGCACTATATATTGTTTTCCCTTTATACATTCTCGATGCTACATGCAAAACGCCTGGGATATTTTATTTATACAAGTAAATTGTTATTTCTTTGATCAAAAATATGTATATGATATATATAAGGGATCACTATATACAGTGCATCCGATATACACGCTCGATGCTACATGCAAAACGCTTGCGAGATCTCATTAATTTGACTACGTTGTTTTTATTAGATCAAAAATATGAATATGATATACATATCTGGGAGCGCTATTCTACATGCTGAACAACTGTGATATTTACATTTAATAGATTTTTATATCTTGAGATGATATTCCTCCGTTTTGTTCCAATACAATCATTTCAATTCTAGTTAAATTTTGCTAATTTGCGTCTCTTTATAAAAAAGAAGGTACAAAAGGCTTAAAAAGGACTAATTTTGACTAAAAAATTCCATTTTTAGTCAAATTTAAATAGCCTAAGGACCTCAAACTTTGCTAACGTCAATTTTTTTTATTGTGGAAATATTAACTCAAATGCGGTATACTCAAATATACGTACATATGCAGGTGTATTTTTATTTTTGCTTCGTTTCTGTCTATACATTATACATATTATAAATATCGTTGGACTTTATTTGCTTTGTATACACTCAAAGATAAATATTTAAGTTTATATTGATGACGTGAACAGTTGTGCGTACATATTTAATCGTCAGACATGATCATTTTTTTAAGTGTGTTCAGGTGATTAAATTGGAACATAATAGAACTGAATGAATTGTATACAGATAATACGTCAAATTAAAAGCAGTCTTCCACAAAAATTAACATAAAGTCATAAATATAAATGGCCCTATATTATTTTATATAGGACTGTTACTGTCAATTATGGGTGTATACTCAAATTTATGTGTTGGTTCGAGAAAAACTAGAAATTTACCTATTTGGTTAAACCAGGAGCTCTCACACTAACAGGTACGTGAACTCCCTGTAGGTAGTGTTGTCTCAGTCTATTTCTTTTTTTAATCAGTTTTAGTACTGACAGTCCGAAGGACCAACATTCTTAAATATCTGTCTGAAGATTGGACTGTATTGGATCGAATAAATAAGGTTTGACACTTGTAGGTGTCGGATTGAAAATAAAAATCATAAAAAAATTTCTTTAAAAAAGAGGTGATTCAATTTTATTCCCAAAACATTCTGTCAAAAATAGTCAATTTTTAAATAATGGTGTTTTTTGAGATATTGATATTTTGTCAGTTAGTACCAAATTTAAAAAGTTAAAGAACCTCTAGTATAACGTTTATATTTGAATAAATAGTATTTCAAATATAGGTTCTTTGATTTGTAATTTGTAGCACTTCCAAAGGGTTCATCATATTATTTTTTTAAATTTTGAGGAGGATGATAACTGATTTATTAATTGAATGATGCTAATCAGTGGCGTTTTGGCTCAATATTCACAAGAGGTGCCTATGTGTAAACATTGCATTATATTACAGATTTACACAATTTCCCGATCCTTGACATTTTTTTCTTCTTGGAATTGCATTGGAGGTTTATAGTAGAGTGTTGTGTCGGCCCTTATTTAGAACAGAGGACAGCGGTAAAGTCCCATCCAGTCCAGTCCCACTTGTCCGTCCTCAAAGAAAGTAAAATCGATCCTTTTTGACGTTTTTCTTTTCCCCCCCGTTGTTTAATAAAATAAATTATTATGACTACAAGCATGAACACGTTATCTTAAAGATAGCCATTATTTTTATATTTAGCTTATTTATGTTAAAATTCTATACGAAAACGATTTACTGTAAACTATAATTGTATAATAGGTTAATTTTTATTCCCCAGCATCCCCTTTGTCACTCTTGAAAATGCAACAATTAATTGCTCATGTGAAAATACTGATTTTTGTAAAAAGAAAGCAATTTTTTCAAATGTTTCACCATATGATTTATTTAATGTCATTGCCAATGCTAACTTGCCATGTTTCTTCTTCAACCATAATGAAGATCGAAGATACATACTAAGATCAACTCGCTCATCCTATTCCTAATTCATTTTTTTAATTCGTATGTAATATACGTTCTCCCTTTTTCTGTTTGTACAATAATTCCTTTTTTTGGGGTTTTTTAAAAAGTTTTTTGGTGCATTTTTGAATCGACAACCCATACCTCAAAAAAAAACTTTGAGACACGGGGAATTGTTATTGTTTCATGAACAAAATCAAATTATTAGAGAAAGATCAAACTTGCCCTCATGAGCCAAGGAATCTGGTCTGATCAGTATCAAACAATGTGTTACGTACGTAACTCAAAATTCTGAAAAACTTGTATTTTATCTATAATTTATGTAGCTGTCGTAATATTTTTCTAAGTGGGACGTACATCACACACAAACACACTCAGATAAATTATTTTAATACTATTAAAATGAAAAAAATAAGATTTTTTGCAAAATATTTGCAATAGCCTTAATACATATTTCATATATTGATCTTGTTTGTCTTAATAATCCATCGATATTTTTTGTAAAATATTCCAAAAACCGGCTCCAATGATGAAAAGTCTAATGGACCGATAGAACCAGTCCTAAAACAGGAATAGACCGAATAAATAAGGACTAACACACCACCAGTATCTACTAACAGTATTACCAGGAACTGTCTGGATTTGTTAGACGTCGGCGAACATACAAATTTTGCCTTAATAATATAAAAGATAACTCCCTAACAAATCCTCTACCCTCAAGAATAAGAAAATAATAAACACAGCTTAATAATATGACTGTAGTGTTGTCTTAATTCATTGGGACCGGTCCGTGAGAACAATACATAACTGTTGGTTCTTGAAATTTTTCATGGAACTATCGATGGATTATTAATCCAAATAACATATATGAAATATTTATTAAGGTTATTGCACATATCTTGCAAAAAAGCATTATTTTTTTTAGTGTAATACAATATAATACGAGCATATTATATTCTTACCTAGTTACATACTTTATTCTATATATAAGACAATAACTAAACAAATATGAAAACACTCTCATTGACGTCACGAGAGATCAATTTTATCTTCTTTAAGGACTGACAAGTAGGACTGGAGTTGGTGGGACTGGACTGGGGTCCTTCGTCCTAAATAGGAACCGATACAACACTAAATATCAGTACAGGGAGTACTTTAGCTCATTGATAAACCTCATCTAAAGTGACATTCATTTATATAAGGTACTTCCATTTTTTAATGTGAGTTTTTTATGATGTATTGGTATATAATATACATGAGGGAGCACCATGTGACTGTTTTTATACACACAGAAAAACTATGTTTTATTAATAAGACGATTACTTAGATCTAGGCAAGCCAATGTTACATAATCAAATTAATTTATTGTTAATTAGTTGACTAGAGAGAGTTTATCTTTCTATCTCTATATCTTCTTTTTTGGCTTTTGTTGTCGTAGTCATTTGCCTAATTTCCTTCTCTCATTTTAAATATATTTTAGCATTACTTTTTGAATGAAAATTGTTCAACGGATACTTACAGCTTTAATTACAAAAATACATTCCTAGTTGCTAAATATCTTAAGTACACTATTTTAAAAGACATAAACCTATAACAAAATGTAATAACTTACTTTTTAAGAATTAAGTTTTGATAGTAGTTTGAGAGTTTTTCTTTCTTTTTATTACATTTTTTGGTGCACTTTCGAAGCTACAACGCATACTTTAAATAAAAACTTTAAGACACCAGGAATGCATCTTGTTTTATCAAAGAAATCAATTCATTTGAGAAAAAAACTAGTTTGCTCTCCAGAACCCAGGAATTTGGTCTGATCAGAATTAAATCTAGCCTACTAGATGTAACTCAGAATTTTGCAAAACTATTATTTTATGCATAAAGTCTGTATCTGTCTCGGTTTTGGCCAAAGTTTTCAAATAGTACAAATTCCACATTTTTTATTATTATATAGACTAGCGGTTCCCAACCTTTCTGGTACTGTGACCCCTTGATAATATTTGCACAGTTGAGGTGCCTTTAAAAAACAAAATTAGTTGAGTTAATCCTCCTTCACTGTATTTTTGGAGCTAACTAGTGACGGTTTTATTAGGCTATTCAATTTGTTAGCATATTCAGCTCCAAGCATAACTTGAATAATGTCTTTGGTTGCTCCTCGGTAATGGTGTGAGGTTTCTTGGCTTTGGCGATTCTGAGAGCCACCAAATATGAAGTTTCAATGGCTGCCATATTTTGATGTTTGTATTTGCCGCCAAAATCAAGCCTGTTTTTTGACACCATCAGCTTTGTTCTTAAAGTACTGGTTAGTAGGTTTAGCGTTAAAATGGCATTTGATTGTGCTGGACTTCATTGATTTCATAATTTTGCAATTGGCACATAATGGTTTTTCAATTCCTGCTTTAACTATAAAATTAAATCCATACTTTAAAAATTCCTCACTATATTTATTTCCCTAATACTTGTCTCTCGATTCATCATGGGCAATCTGAAATTTTACAAATAAAATTTTAGTTTAGTTGACGATTACAAGTAGAGAATATTGATATTAACACGGTAATAAAAAAGGACATTCGGTGTCATGGACCAACTTTTTAGAAGGCCATTGGTGATCTGATGCAAATTGTCAGGCGACTCCATTCGGGGTCACGACCCACAGGTACAGAGGATGAAAATTGATTTTGATGTTTTGATATGTTAAATACAAAATTCTTTTTGAATGGTGCAAATATTCTCATGTTTTAATAGTTTGTCCTTGACTTATTTTAATACATATTTTTTACTACATTAAATGGAATGTATTATGTAGGTTCATACAAATTTGAATTGGAATTTTTCCTGTTCCTATTTCTTCCTATAACTAGGACACAGTATACAGGGTGCACAAGGTATATGTGGTGTGAAAATGATTTTTTTCTCCAATGCAGTTTTGTTTCCAGCCAGTTATCAGATTAAAAAAATAAAACCAGATATCTTGATGGATTCTGATTTTATTTATAAATAAAATGTGTCCTGCTACCTCATTAAGTTCTCATATTGGCAACCATGTCGATCCAGGGCTTCACCTTGGTCTCTAGTACGTCCAAGTCGGGATCAGTGTTGACCCTGAGGTCTTGGGGGAAGACATGATGAGGTATGACGTCGCCTTCGGATCTTTAACTTAATCCCACATTTTTGTTATCTCAAAATCACCTTTAGAGGCGTCAAATTCCATCCTAATCTTGTGAACAAACGTTTCACTGAGTACCAGGGTTCGAGCAATTGTTATGTTATCACTACCGGCGCGAATTCCAAGGAGGGATACCGTGCCTTTTCCAAATAGTCGTGGGAAAAAGAATTCGTCAATAGATTCCAACTGGTGCAAGTTTGAAAAAGCTATCGAACAAAAAAAAAAAAATAATCATCGACCTTAGTGCCTGGGTGTGCCCAAGAGAGTTCCCAAAGTGACGGGATAGATAGCTTGTGCACCCTGTATAATACAATATGTAGAGCAACAGCTTACATTGTTCTCTTTGTCCTTGAGTAAAATGTGATGTTTGTAATCTATATACATGTGACCCTTTTCTTTGATTGAAAAAATATATTACTACACAAAAAACAAAACAAAAAAACATATCATTTTTTTACATCTATCTCTCTATCTTGGATGGGTGAAGATTGTCTCACGCTAAGAAATATATATTATATCTAATGTGTGCCTTTGGCTTTTTATTTTGTTTCGTTCTAGCTCATTTATCATGTATTTTCCCCCCATTTATGATAAATAAACAACAGATAGAAAGGTTATTCAAACGAATTAGATATTTTGTATGTTAGTATAGGAGTAGGCAGTCCATGAGACTTTGTGTGAGACAATAATAAACTCTAAAGAAATCCCATTATTACATACAGAAATAGATGTTAAATGATATATCACGATTAATATTGGATCGGTCTAGAAAAACTACAAAGACTGCAGTCCTCGGACCGGTCCTTATCGGGTTTTTATGGAAACTACAAAAGCTCAAATGACGTATTTAGTAGTAAGTACGTCTCTCAAGTTTCATCTTAATTCATAACTTCCTTCAAAGAGACAAGATATCTGAAGTTAAAAGTAGGAGGCGTGTGGCTAGAGCGTATTATTGTACCTTCTAGCTATCATTCATTATTTTTTTGGTTCCTATATTCTTTAATCCTAGCTATGAGTGAAGAAAATAAAAAAGATAGCTTAGCTATTCATTGTGATAAAAATCGCTTTTTATACCATACACGGCCGTCCAGCTGATCCTGAGGTCATTAGTAATCTCTATTGGGATCTTCTGGATTGTGAGCATTTCCAGAACAAGAATTAATGTTGACCTCAAGTTTCTGACCGAATTTTTTTGTCAGTCTTGGTTTTTTATGATGTCCTGTCATTGTACAAAAACTTTGCTGTAAGTTTTTTCCGTGGGTCTCCAGAGGATATTTGAGGGGGTCTGGAGGCCAGACTCGTAGGGGTGGTCAGGCTAATAAAAAATAATATAATAATAATTTTCTAGGGGACATCAGTAATGCCAGCAGGTCAAACCTTCTGTATCTTATGGGGTGAAATCTTCCGTGGCAGGCTCCCAGACTATTAGTAATATTTTATTAAAAGTCTAACTATACAATCGTATTTGTGAATGATAGCCAATATTTATTCATAGAAATAATAAATTGGTTAATATACTCGTATATATAAATGACGAAGGATCAACAAGAACTTGAGTCTTTCCTTACAGGTTTCTAGTATTATGTGGGTAGTCTGAAAAAGGAACGCAGCCTTACCTCCGAAAAGAAAATAAAGACTCAAAACCATCTTGCAGTTAGCCAAATAAGTCAATCATACCAAGAGCTATTTCTCTTAATCATCGTCTTAATATTTTATTAAAAGGGTAGTTATTCATTTCTTTTTGTTAGCCAAAATTTATTTATATAAATAATAAAATGGTCAATATATATAAATATATGACTACAAGGGATTAACAAGAGATTGTATTCTTGTCCTTCTGGAACGAAGCATATATATTATAATATAATATATGCAGTGTCTTTAATAGCATGGATTACTTAACAATAATAACTACTTAAGTGATCCATTTATAAGTTACAACTTGTAGATGCAAATGTTAAAAGTTTCAATTTCTTCGTACTGTAAATCCTTCATTTAAAATTAACCATCTTATTTTTTGTTTGTAGCTATTACAATTTGCTTGTACAAGTTAGAGCTTGTATATAATATTTATTTGTTAGTAGCAAGATAAATATAGAAGACCAGTTAGCAAATGTTTTTTCTATTTTTTCTTTTCTCTTTTGACAATCAAGGCTGAGAATGGGTAAAATAGCTCAATGTGAACAAGAGTTGATTCGAGTTTAACCAATCAACGTTGTTCAGAAAACTATTGAAGAGCTTGCGGGTAAAAAAAACACGCTGAGAAAGGAATTTAGAGTAAATTTTCAAGTTAGTGGGATATGTACCAACAAGTGATGGCTTCAGATAAATTGGGTCCCTGAACTTAACAGAATAAAAGTGTTTAATAAGAGGATCATTCGAGCTCTTACCTTTATGCCCCATAAAGGTGACCACTGTTCTTCTCAAATTTCAACTCTGGCCATAAGACTTCTGTCAAAATACCCAAAAAGAAATGAAGAAAATATTAAAATCCCAGAAAGAAGGAATAAAAATTTTCCTCCCCGAAGGCCTGCTTGAACAACATTTGAGACCCCTTTGTGGATATATCTAATCATCATTGAAGTCTGATTAATAAAAAAAAATACAGAAGTTATGATCAAAACTCTTTGTCTGTTTATAAATAAGTTTGATAGCCCTAAAACAATCAAACCTCCTGCAAAATTACTTTATTAAGGGTCAAGGAGCCTCATATGCTAAGTGAAAAGAGTGAGACTAATTGTTTTGAAACAAACTTCCGTAATTATTTTCATAATAATCAAATAAAAGCTATAAAATATAAATATTATTCCCACTACTTATAACAAAAATTTGGCTAATATATTTTTTTGCCTATAAATCCTGTCTGAATCCTACCAATATATTTTTACTATTCAATATATTACTTAAAGATTATATATCTACTTTATTTCACAAGTTATTTCACTGATTAATCATAATTTATTTTCTCTACTTTTTTTTTAGATGCGAAAGAACCATTAAATAATTTATCAAAGCTAATTACTTCTCTAGATCAGGATAAAGGCAATAATAATAATAATAACAATTCACCGATCAATGACTCCGAATCTTCTTCGAACAATATAATTGCTCAATGGGCCTGTACAGAATGTACATTTTTGAATCATCCTGCTCTTAATCATTGTGAAGAATGTGAAATGCCTCGATTCTCAATTGGTAAGTAAAGCAAAATATTCTGTAGATTTAATGTCTCCTTAAAACGTTGGTGTAGCATTAAAACCCCTTGCTTTATAATAGTTTTTATTTTTCAACATGATTCTTCTTTGGGGGATAATTGAAATATTATTTTTATACTGACGTTGTTGTTGTCGATTATGAAGAAAAAAGTATTTTTAAGGGATTTTCCTTCTTTCTTCGTTTAGACCGTTTTGCATTTAAATATCAAATTTGTAATTTTGGTTGTTAAAAGGAAATGAATGCTTGTTTTTATGAGGAAATAAAACTGCTTAAATGGAATTGGTTCATATTTGAGAATTTGCAATAGGAGGATAATAAAGATGACTGCGTTTTCAGTTTTTGACACTTTTTTTAACTTTATGTATTTATAATTGCCAAACTAACCCGTAGTTAGTAAAAAAATCAGTCGGGCTAGTAGCCTGTATCTAGCCTGTTTGGCTACGTAATGTCGTACAATAACCTAATCATTACTTATTAGTAGGCACTAATGACTGTAGAGATGGGATTTGTGTAAGAGGGCTAGAAGAAGGTGGGGTGTGTTAACTTCTCCCTCTGAAGTAAGCATTCTCGTCAATCTTTGGTGATAATTGTTTCAAAAATGCATAATAAAATAAATATGGATGAATTGAATATAATATCAATATTTTCTCTGAAATAATGCTATTTTAAATTAGAAGGTTCTCTTCTCTATAGCAGTAAATTATTTTCTCCCCCAAAAAAACATATAACAGGCAGCTGATATGTAAAAGAGTTTTAATTCAGTAATACTATGTGTATCACTACCATCTTGTCCTCGCGCTATTAAACAAATCCCATCTCTACAGTCATTAGAGTCGATGGGGTGTTTAAAACACTTCAGTATTTAAAGTATGTATTATAAGCCTGGGTTAATAGAAATACAAAGTTATACCATAACGCGTGTACGACTGATGTTTGACTTCCACCACGCTTTTAATATTGACGTCATAGTAGATAAGTAGTTGTGTGTTTTGTCAAAATCTGTTTTTCTTTACTAACAGTCGGTACGATACATTAAATTGAAAATTCTAGCAATAGTAACGTCATAGACTAAGAGTCGTTGTGTGTTTTGTAAAATCAGCCTGTCTAACCCAGCAGTCGATACAATACATCAGATTGAAAATTATAGCAAACCCAATTAAATGATGTTGTTTTTGATAAAAATAACTTCATACCTATGAAAAACCATGAAAGATATCTTGTAAAAAGCAAAAATTCCTTAATTTGGGCGAAGGGGGGATACATCTCGTCTAGCCCACCCTTGCAATTACGCCGTATACTTTCACACTATTATTTATTAAGTAGATAACATTAAGGATTTAACCAATTAACACTGTTGAACAAGATATAGTTTGAATTCTGAGACAACGAAAAACATTACCAAAACATCATCGCATCTTTAAACCGTTACTCTAAAAAGATATAAAAAAAACCTAAAATTAACGGGTAGCTAGTAAATACAGCTAGTTAGGCTATTCCCTATTTCACAGTAGATATATTCACACTTTTAAAGGATTTAATTCGAATTCAACAAATCAACGTTCAGGCACAACATTAAAATAAACCGTATTCATTTGTCAAGTGTCAAATTTATTAGTACAAAGTTGTTTGGCTGAACTCGAATTATGTCTTGTTAAGCTTTGAACAATTCCTTATTCCCTTTAAATGGAAAAATAATTCACAGCGGGGAGGTGGAAATGGCCCAACTCTGACAACAGTGATTGTTGTCAAAAATCAATTGTCTATATGTTTAAAATTGAGGAATAACTCCAAAATTTGAAATACATTATTAAAAAATGTCAAAAATTTAAAGTGATGTTTACCAATTTTAATAATTGAAATAATGTATTTTATTTATATAAAAAAGAGACATGGCTCAATGGACTACGTGTTCGAAAAAAACTATTCTCTTTAATTAAATGTAATTAGGTCGCTCATGAAATTCTAGAAACATGGAATAATCATACAGCCTACTTGATACATAAAAGGAGTGATTTGATTTAAAAAAGAAAAAAAAAAGATTCAAATTCAATTTTTACTCTTTCCTTCATGAGGTAAAATAAAGAAAAACAAGGTAAGTTGCATTTGTGATTATTCCATGTATTTGTAATTCCATGGATTGCTTCAAATGTAGGAAATGTAAATTAAATATGTATCTTGTCCTAAGTCAGATCTAGTAATTGTAATTAGTGATGGGGCAATTAATCTGAATCGGAGAATAGTATTTTCTTTTTCTGGAATCGGGATCTGCATCGGGGAAAATAATGTTTAATTTTTGACTCTGATTCTCATTTATTACTAGTATGTAACTATTTATTACTTTTCTAGGTTATGAAAAAAAAAATTCCCCTCCAAAATTGAGGAACTTTCTGCTTTTGACAAGAAAATTTAATATTTTAAACTTTAAAAAAATCTGAAAAACAAGCCCTTCCCTAAATATAATCTTGTGGAGGCCTTGATAGCAAAATTGTATTTTTTAACTATTATTTCTAATATGAAAGAATTGGAATCGGTATTTTTTTTTAATAAACTTTTATCAATAGTACCATATGTTTCGCTCCAGCCCTCTCCTCATGCTTACCTATATGTCCAGCTAGAGATTCAAATATTATTAAATGACGGTATGTTAAAAAAACAATGTGGTTAATTCTAACAATTTAAAGAATGTTTGAGAATAGAGAAGCTTATTTGTCATGACGTTTCATTCTATAGCTGCTTATTTTTTCAACACCTGTGCCCAGCCCTACACATCAATGATCTATTAAAGAATAAACAATAAAGAGCAGACGCACACGGCGCATGGTAAATTTGGCCTTAGGAAATTTTGCCTTTAAGCCATTTTGATTCAATGATATTTCGCCTTAATATATTAATAAAAGAGATTTATGCGTCGTTTTTGTTTTTCTTTGGTTAAAATTAATTTTTCCTTTGAATTTTGTAATCAAAATATGTAATGTGTGCAACTATAAAACGCTTTAAAGGGGTTGTTTTCTCATAGAAAAATGATAGAATTGTGCTCTAATATTTCAATGCATACACCAACAAAATCTCGCTATGTCATGAATTCGAACCAGAGACAAAATATGTAATAAAATTAGTATTATAAGCAGGGAAAAACAAACAAACACGGCAACGATACAAATAAATTAATTCCTAATTATTGTTAGACATGATGAATGAATTATACTAAAAAAATACAAATGGATTGACGAACAATAATAATATGATGCAAGTTGCATAATTCTATAATTAATATTACAATAAAAAACAAACATGTAATGCATTTTATGGTAATAAATATTGCATATTTTGATTTAAAAATTCAAAATGAAAATCAATTTCAATCAAAAATAAACAAAAAATCATATACTTATATAAGGGAAAAATAATTTCGTATCTCCCGTCTCTTTTTTTAAAACTAAGTATCGGGTGTGGCGAAAAAATCATTACATTTCGTTGTTACTACATACGTCAAGGTTTTGTAAAATAGTTCTGTTCAAATACTAAAGAAAAAAAATATAATGAAATAAGCAAATAAGAAAAACTAGATCTTTCTTAATGTCTGAGAAGCTGAGAAAATATCATCTGAACTTGACCAACGGATTTTTTTGGTCCGTGCATTTTTGGACGCTGACAAGAAACCAACAGAGATTTCAAAGCAGTTGGGGATCCGACCAACTACTTGGACATGAACGTAGTGTTCAAAAAGTCCAAAAAGGCCCAGAAGTGTTTGGAGGACAACTTACTTTCTGGCCAAAGAAAATGTGCCCCCTACTCACCAGATGCCAACCCATTGGACTTCACTTTTTGGGTGCTGTGAGGACTATATATGCAATGGGTGCAAAGCCTTCTGTGGCCGCCTAGAAGCGATCATTGATGCCAAGGGGGAGGGGGCTACATCGATGATTAGGGTAGCTAAGACATCATATTAGCATGAAGATGAAGAGAAACACTGATGATATGTGGGGAGGTAGAAGCAGTGATGCTCATGAAAAATTAATTTAAAATTTTATCCTTTCATATATAAAAATAAAGGCAACCTTGGCGTAGTTATTTTTATTTTATCAACATACACTATTACAACTGATTGCTGAAATATATCTTGATAAAGTCCTAGATTTAAGGTGTAAAGATTGTTTCGTCGCAACAGGTATTATTTGTCACATCAAATCATACGACAAAGACTTGTAAAGAAGTGAGTGTATACTACAAACGCTTTTTGACGGTATTGCGCTTGGATGTTTATGTCGTGAATTATTGTGCGTAGAGTATGAAGGTTTCATAGGAAGAAATTCGACATATTTTACATTTTTACTATCTCAAAAGGAAAAAGGCGTCGAAAGCGACAAAGAAAATTTGCGATGCATACAGGGTCGATACTCTTATGGTTCGTCTTGCACAACAGTGGTTTGAGTGATTTTCTTTCTGCTCAATTCTATCACCTTCTGTGAATAACTTGACTGTTTGAAGCTGGTAATCGGACAGAAGCGGTCAGCATTGGTGAATAGGTGACAACAAGATAGCATAAAGACAATGCAAGGCCGCACACATCTTTGATGACGCGTCAGAAGCACTGGGAGCTGGGATGGAACTTCTTAAGTATCCACCCTACATTCCCAACATGTCACCAACTGACTACCACCTGTTCCTGTCTATGGGCAACACACTTAGAGGTACAAATTTGGCCTCAATAGAGGCCTGTAAAAATTGGCTGTCCGAGTTTTTTTGGGACAAGGGCTTCTATGAGCAGGGCATTAATAAGATGGCATACTTGGCTTAAATCGGATGATTGTAACACTTCCCATAAAGCATTGAAATAAAGCGAAAATAAAAAAATTATTTTGATCTAACTGATGATTAAAGCAAAATATCCTGATGCAAAATGGATTTAAAGCAAAATGTAAAAGGGTTTAAGTCAAAATGTCATTAGGAGAAATAGATTAGGGCAAATTACCTGACACCCACACACACATACCGTGCTTCGCTTCTAATCTGTAAACTGTTATTTGTTATTTCGTCTACGTATTCTTCTCCATCCCTTCAATTAAGTAACTCTTTGGGACTCTTCTTCCAATCATATTGCGTAGCTTTCTAATACTCTAAAAGCTTAGGTATAGTAGGTGTATGATATTTGATATGATGCTCAATGCAAAAACAAAAACAAAAAAAAACTAACTCTAAATTACAAACAAAATTTGCATACTTGAACATACAATCAAATGCAGCTTTTGCTCAAAGGAAGAATACACGCACAAAAATAAATATGTTTGTAATATTATTTTATTTTTTTAACAAAATATTTAATACAGACACATGAAATGACTTACTATGTACTTTATTATAGTCAGCTGTAACGTACATTGTACCTAATACATAAGAGGATAAAAGATTTTTCAAGAAAGAAATGCACCTGATTTTTTTTGTAAGGACGAAAGGAATATGTGTGAGAGTAAATTAAATTGTAAGGAATAAAGTTACTTCATGTATCTATAAGTGTTGAAACTCGGTCCAAGGTCGAATTTTCCCTCCGGTTCGGTTTTAAGTAAAATTTACGATTTTTTATTTAGATCTTGAGCTCAATCTGAGACCGAAGACGGAACATGAATCGTTTTCAAATTGTGAACCGATTCCTTGAGTTTCAATCTATGAGCTGATTTTCCACCCTGTTTTCTTGATTTATGAGTCGGATGAATATGATTTATACCACACATTTAACTTTATGTGACGTTACTGTAGATTGATGTTCAGAATTTTAAAACACAACTGAAATCATCAACAGTGCATCTAAAGAATTGATTTTAACCCATAGTACTCACTAACACAACAATATACAATGTATTTTGTTGTTAGCTGTCGAAGTTTCTGCTTCTTTTCTGTAATAATTGTCTTAAACGTTGATTGGTTGAATTAGAATAAGCTCTTATTCTCCTGTGAATACTCTAAGACTGGTCTAGGATTTTCAGACCGGACCCCAACACTATTTTTCTATATAATATGCAAATAAATGTACTCTAAAATTAAATATTTATAACAAAAAAATATTTTTAATTATACTAATTTTAAATTTCACAAATTTGATAATTATAAAAAAATTTGATAATTAGAAAAAATGTAAAAAAAAATACTTTTTATACCTGGCAATGTGCTGCCTATTTAGTGTTGTTCTACTAACATAAAAATGTCTTATCGAATGGCAAAACTGGATCCGCACGAGGTCGCCCGGACCTGCCAAATCTTCCGGCGCCGTGTGGACGAGGTTTTAAAGGAAGGCGGATTTCATTATATGTCCTTAAATGTAGCTTTCAAATATTGAAAAAATTATGTTTCTCCCCCTTCTAGTTCGTTTGTTATAAGCCTTTAAATTTTTTCCCAATTTATCTGGACCACCCTGTATATATAATATAGCAAGAACATGCTTATTAATGAATTCAGATGGATGATGTTTTATCGACATTGCATTGCATATCTAATGCCTTTTCAATTTATTTTAAACAATTTTAAACATATTACTATTTTTAAAGCGGGGAAAATATGAAAGAACTATTGAATAAGTACAGTAACTAATATCTTTGATAACGACCTATAATCCGTATCCTGGAAGTGTTTGTATTCTAAAATGCAGTTAAGAAGACCTTACTTTAGTGATTTAGATTGACTATTTTTGTCTTTATATCAATTTCAGAAGGGATCTACTGTTTCTGGGCCCTTGACTTTATTGCCAGTGCTCATTATAAAGGAGGTATTTGAAGCACTTGACAAAGTTCCAACTGCCTTTCAAAGTTCAGGTAGCGAAACAAATGGGAGGGGCAGCTGTTGATAATAATTTTGAATAATCTATAAGCAAAAATGCATAAAATATGCCCTGCCGGTATGTAAGAATAAAGGAAACTGTAAATTAATGTGGTAACCCTGAAAATTTGGAGAATGTTTGGGAGGAGAACAGCTTAGCTGTCATAACGTTTTATTATAACAGCTGCTTGTAGCCGTAAGAGGAAGGAAATAAACACAAATTCTATTCCATTTAGGAGGAAATTAATCCGATGTCCATCTCTAATTCTACCCCAGAGTCCAACAAGGACTTACGTTTATAACTTTAGAGAAAAACCTTCAATGTCACTCAGTCTTTTAAGATCACTAACACTAGTTATTACTTTATACATGTCTCCTACGGCGATAATATCCCCTTATCCTCCAGGAAGTTAGTCCACTATGTCGTGGGTGTGGTTTAAGCGATGAAAACCCACTTCATCTGGTGTATGAATGCCCTCAATTTATAATTGAGGGGACACAGCTTTTGGACAATTTTCGACCTTTTCAAATACATTCCGTCTCCAGCTTCTCCAGTTTCTTAATGAATTTGGATATCGGGCGCTGGATGAACAATGTACCATCCCTTGAACACGTTCAGGACGAACTGCAGTAGGATATCTAATCTGGTAAACTATTACAAGGGCACCACAAGTTAAAGTTATTTTTACATGTGGCAGTACTGATTGTATGTTTTTATAGTAACATTACTTTATACTTAAATATTCTATCTTCGAGAATCAAATAATATTAATAACAGCTTTGAAAAATAAATTTTTTTTCTCTGTTTTCCCATTAAAAATTTTTTACCCAGAGAGATAATTTTTCAAATATTCCTTTACTGGGAAATACTTTTCAAGGTTTGTACGTATTATGCCCGTTCTACACGTTTTGATGATATTATGTCAATGTTGCTAAACAATACTACTTGAAGTGAGAATGATTAGTGGGCCGTAGTGCTGCCCGCGTGCAACGGGTGGGACATCCCTGCTCTAGCCCAATTGAGGTTAGATACCCCAAAATGAGTTTATAACTCCTCGAATAAAGTAAAAACAAGCATTTTTTATTCAAAACATCACACTTACCAAGTATCGTGTAATCCATGATATTATTGTAGCTTATTTATAAATAAAAATATCAAATTGTGTATAATAGATATAATTATAATTATAGTTATACTTTTTCTTACCTCAGTTGACAAATTAATGTTGAATATAAAGAGTCAATTCATCTTTTATATTATATCAAATTGACTAACTTAAACACTTATTTATTTTTATAGGTTGCTCCAATCAAGAAAATGTTCAACCCCTCAGTTTTATGGGCAAGAATAGCCTATAGGATAACTCTTCTGATATTTCTCCAATGATCATAAAACGCATGCATTATACTGATATCATGATCTTAGTACAATTTTTAATATTAAAAAGTATGACCTTAATTATTCAAATGTATGCTATAACTTTTTTTTTTATATTATATAGTTGCATACATTAAACAAACCGTATTTGACTAATATCCTTGTTTTTATCGAAATAAATAATATATATTTTATTCAGTATTTGAGGTGTATTACATGCTATGCTTATTTTGAAAGGAATTAAATGATTTTAGAGATAAATAACAAAATAAAAGTAATAATAAGACTTTTTAATGATAACAAAATATGTGCATATTTGCTTCTTTCGATGCTAAAATATGCCTAACTCAAATATAGGTACAACTATTTAATATACATTTTTAATTATTCTTAGATATTTTTGTAGAACTTATCTAATGTTTTTTCTCTCAAATATTTAAAGTAAATGAAAAAAGTTTATGTTATCCGAAAAATATCCAATAGTTTAAACGAGGAAAACTTATTTGTTACTTTGTATATGCTTACATATTTTACAGAAAACATAAATAGGTCACAAGAACATCTTCATTCCATTTTATCACGATATCGATTAGATCAATCTCTACTATTGTAAACCTTATCAAAAATATAATATTTAGAGTAAGATGCAAGCATTTATTATTTAGTTGTGTGGGATTAGTTGTTCTAGAACATATTTTTTCACTCCTATCAAATAAACAATTAGTAAAAAGAGCGGGGAAAAGACAAACATATAAATTTGTGCAATTAATTCACGCGGATTATTGTCCTAGTCTAATCAAGAACCAGAAGAGGACTCCCATATTTGTTGCTGAGATCATGATTAATAATACAATGACTGTTCAAGATTTACGCTTATATATAAATTGACATCATGATTATCATTTAGAAGTGAGTCAGTTGAGTATTGCAAATATATAGAAATATTTATTTGCAAATATTTAGCAAATATTATATAATAGAACTATTACTTCGTACTCATGCTTTTTATGTCATCTTTTTGAGATTATGTGATCTTTTTTATTGTAAATGGATAGAATATGCACATTCATTAATAAGAGTCATTTATCATTGACATGAATAATGTATATTTGTTAAGAGAAAACATAAGAAGTTCATATTTGATTGATTATTATGAAATGTACCATTTTAAAATGATAATCTGATTTCAGTAAAAGAGATGGAAATTGTGCAATATTTATTACTAGGTGTGATAGCATCGTATAATTCTCCATTAAGGACTAAAAAATGATGTGTGTCGATATCGCATATTTAGAAAGCCGAAATAAGCAGGTTTTATAAGAATACAAACCTTTTGTTCATAAATAATAAGCAAAAATGAATGTCAAAATGGAACCAACAAATAAAAGGCCTTAAAAATTTATCCCTGTAATACCTTTTATTATATATTTTATTTTAATAAGTCCCGGGCCTAGATAGGAAAACAACATTTTTCTTCCAATTTCATTTTTATTCATCAATATATTTTCCTTTTAGAACGATACAATGATTCCAACATTTCTCTGGCTTTTCGATCCCAAGGGGTAGAACGATTTATCGAGACCTTCAAAATATGCTTCCGTTTCGACAATCACTTCCTCAACTGAGCCAAACCTCTTTCCACAGAGCATCTTTTGAGTTTTGCAAAGAGCCAGTAGCCGCTGGGGGCCAGATCTGGAGAATATAGTGGGTGCGGTAGCAATTCGAAACCCAATTTGACTAATTTTGTGGCTGTTTTTATTGACTTGTGACACGGTTCATTGTCTTGGTGAAAGAGCACCTTTTTCTTCTGTAAATGAGGTATTTTCTGTGTAATTTCGGCCTTCAAACGATCCAACAAACCGGTATAATAGTCACTGTTATGTTCCAAGTAGTCAATGAATAAAATTCTATCCGAATCCCAAAATACAGTGGCCTTCCCAGCTGATGTTTGAGTCTTTGGACGGCTTTCTCCGTCTGCACACCACTCAGCAGACTGCCGTTTTGATTTTGGAGTGAAGTGGTGAATCTATGTTTAATCCATTTTGATATACCCACGCAAAAACTCCTTATTTCCCGTGAAAATCTCCAAGCAGCTCTTTGAATCATCTTCTCGTTGTTGCTTTTGCTCTCGGATGAGTAAACCCGGCACCCATTTGGAAAACAGCTTTTCCATACCCAAATGTTCGTGTATGATGGTGTAAACACTATCTTTTGATAACTTTAGAGTGTCAGCTATCTCTTTGCAACTTCACTTTGATGATTTTCGGGGTTTTTTCAATGTTTTCCGGAATAGCTACCTGATTTCCCCTACCAGGGCGTTCAGCATCATCGGTGTCCGTACGACCACGTTTGAAATCGGCAAACCATCGTTTCATAGTTGTTTTCGATGGGGCAGAGTCCACATGACATTTTACAAGCCAAGCTATAGACATTATATTGCTTCTGTTGAGGTGCACCATCCCTTGAATTCGATAAATTAAATGTTATCAGGAATAAAAATCCTCTTGAACAACCAATGTATAAAGATGATTACATGCTAAAATATACTTATTATTAAACATTATTCGCCATTAATTAAATAATCAATACACTTGCCAATAATAAAATATATAATTGTGTTAACAAAGCCTCTACAGGGAGTCTCTTTTAAACTCGACTCCCATCAGGAGTTATTCAAAATCAAGTCTCCCAGATTAAGTTATATATATAGAACTCAATAAAATTTTGAACTCTATGAACCGTATCATAAAATGAACTTGAAATGGAATCCAAAAAAAAAAAAAATCTGAGGACTTGATAAAAAAAATTCAAGGACTTGGGCTTGTGAGCAAAGACTTGAAATTCGACTTGGACTTACAGTAAATATAAGAACTTTTCCCACTTTTTTTTTAAAATACTATTCAGCTTTTGATAAGTACTCAGAGAATGTCCATTCCAACATTAGTTTTCAAGTTGTCTAAATTGTTTAGATTCAAAATTTTTGCCCGCGACTTAATCTTTCAGGATCTTATGATTTTGACTTAGAATAATATAATGTAATCCCAGCAGCAAACATCTAACTAAATTTGCACTTATCCTCTCATTCAGGGTTATGAGATACTATTATTTCATATATAACACCATGCAACATCATTTTTGAGAGCAGGCAGAAACCCTAATTTATTATTGTTATAAAAGCTGTAGAACATGAGAATGACCATTAAAACTTTCAATACAGGTTTGGCCTGTGAAGCTTTTAAAAAAAAATCTAATTTTTCAAGGTATAGTTACGATTCACATTTTGACATGAAAGAACTATATACATGAGAATCAAAGTAAATAACAATGTTATACAAACATTCAGCATTTGAAAAATGAATCATTTATTACTTTATCTTGATTACAATTAATAAAAAATATTTATAACCACTTTAAAAAGGAGGTAAAATAAAGGACCTTACTTAGAAGCGAAAATATTTTTTCTTCAAGTGATTTATATCCTTGCTGATGTTATAGAATACACCTTGCATTTTAATTTTAAAAAAATTCCCTTTAAAACAGGTCGATATTTATTGATTTTTGGTCAATTTAGTTTTTAAAATTTATTACGGAATTTTCATAAAATAAGACTATTTTATTAGTATAAGTACTTAAGTATTACAAACTAATTAGTAAAAAATTAAAAATTATAATTTATAGAAAATAATATGAAACGAATAAATAAATATTCAAGTTTTAAACATTGTCAGTTGTTAAAAGACAGTCCAGCTCTTCGCATCACTTTCCTCTGAGTGGGAGGTGTGCTTTTGAAAAAGTTTTCTTCAGGCTGCTCTCTTTCAAAGGTCTCTTGATAGTTTCAAATTCAATTCAAATTATTTTTTTACTGGACCTTCCCCTACTCCACTATGCAAGGGAAGGCAGAAAGCTCCATATTTAATTTTCTGTTGATTTAGTCTATTTTTTGAATTTGTTTTTTTCCTTGGCCCTTCCATTGGGGGGGGATGTGGATCTGGAGAGTGAGACACTTTTTAATAGCGACTTCGCTGTGTTTACTGGGATTAACAACTTAATACGTGTCCCGTTGGACAAGAAAGCTACTAATTTATGTGTTTTCATTCGAAAGGTGTAATTTTTATAAATGTGATTCGTTTCAACAATTTCTCTTTTTGTTTCATATTTAATTTTTATAATAGGGAAATAAATCTTAATGGTTTCAAATAAAAATTTTCAGTTAGAATTGCAAATTAACAAATTCAAAAATATACTTTTCCATTTTAAAACAAATAATGAATATTATAGACAATGTGTTTGAGTGCTGATGGGATCTTAATTTATCTTTTGCTTATAAAGAGATATATAGTTATAATACGATTTACATGAATTGTTCTTTTTGATACAAAATCCAAATTTTAATTAACTCTTATAATATATTATATGCTCTAAATTAAAACTAAAAAAATTAGGATTTTATAGAATTGATGATAAATAGGATAAGAATTTTAAGTCAAGTTCATTCTGCTGTTCTGAAATTACGAATATATATGTGTTTTAATTTTATATATGTAATGCTAAAATTTTTGACAAATATGTTCGAATCAAAATTGCTTGAACAGATACGAGTCAATCTTTTCTAACTCATTAACTCCAATTTTTTGGTATTTTAATATAATTTGAAGTCTAAGACTTGATCAATGGTAACTGTTTAAAAGTATTGCAAAATATATTCAAGGGTGCTGACCATAGAGTTATTACCAAAATAGAGCTACAATTGGTGCTGTTTTAGCAGTATATTGCGGTAAATATTGGTTGTAGATCTGTGAATGAAACATTTTTTATTTTGACGGTAAAAGCTTGTAGTAAAGAAGTCATTTTATAGGACGTTCGATAATAAAAAACCGTGGAATAACAGTTTATAAGGGTTTAATAGTAATTGTAACTAAAATAATTGCTGAAGAATTGAGAGCAAACTATAGGATCTTAATGAAAATATTAAGGAGAAATGGGATGAGGGAATAATACTAATATGGAATTCGGGTATATTTTATATGTTATTAATTGTTCTTTCTTACAGATGACTCCTCATACGATTGTGAGTTCCATGAAGATGCCGAGATGGAGTTATTTATTGATAACGATGCATTTGATGATCCAAAGATGAAAATCAAAATGTTTTAATCTCATCTTGGATCTTTTGGTTCTCCAAACCATAGGTAAACCAAACGGCACCTTACTACGATTTTTCAGAGTTACACAATTTGTGAAGTGTCCAAAATTTATCATGATTGTTAACTTTCTCAGTTAAATAATTTATATCCCTACTCTGATCTATTAATGTGTAACAACCACAAATAAAGAAAAATAAATTTGGATTATTTGAGTACATACGAATACAAGTATTCTTTTAAAACCCATTCTTCAAAACTAAAATAAAACTATTATTATCCTATGAAATGGATGAGAAAATCAGGAGATAGTATAACAAAAATCATCAAAAAATATATTGATATAAGAAGATTTAATAAACAAATATTTAAGAGGTTAGATATTTCTAGATAATTTTCAAGTATATTTAGTGATTTTAGATGATTTGAACCTACAATATTTAAAATAGTTTTTGCAAAACAAATATTTTTATAAGTTCCCGTGGAAAAGATGAATAGTAATAAAGAGTATAATTAGATATCGTTTTTAAAATTATAATTTGGTATTGCTTTTAATATATTTTTATCATTATAGATTTGAAAATACTCTATGCCAGAGATGTTTAACCTTTAAATATAATGGGCTGCATTGCCAATTGAAATATTTTAATGGGAAACAGAACATTAAATTAAATATCATGAAAAGTGGCTACATAAAACAAAACTATTAAATTCATATTTATTTAAACTTTAAGCCATATTTAAAAATGTCCAAACCTAATTTTTCAATGCAACCTGTTCAGGGGTGTCTGCTGTATTATATATATACTAAGCTGAGATGTTTTCTCCCCTGGTATAAGTGGAAAAGTTGAGTAAAATGTAGAAACTGCCACTTTTTATAAGTCTTAGATAAAATCTTCATATTATTTTATCTTTGACTTATCTATAAATTATGTATCATGTTGTGCATTCTAAAATTCGACTTAAAAATCAAATAGAATTTAAATTCTAGGAAGACAAAAACCCAGAATATTAAAAAAAAATAGTAAGATTCAAAATATATTTTCTAAAAACAAAACAAAATACAACAATCAATTATATACTTAAATTGATTTATTACAAAATATTAGCTCTCTCACCTCTAAGCTTTTATAGAAATAACAATATGGTCACTATTCAATTAGATATCAAATGAAAAAAGAAAAGAAAGTTGAGGGAACATCCTGAAATGGCTTTAAATATAAAATATGAGACCTACTTCTAAGTGGATGCCAAAGAAAAAAGGGGTATTAGAGTAAAATCAAATAAATAGGTACTGAAAATCTTTATCAATTGCCTATATTTTAGAATTACCTTTGTTTTTGATCAATTAGAAACAAAATAAATGCTGGATGATGGGCGAAAAATATTTGATTATTGAAAAAAATAATAGTTTATTCATTGTATTATGTAATATACTTATATATACTGTTGTAATAACATTAGTTTTAATAGCTTAATAGTTTTATAGATATAAATGTAAAACTTTTCGAACATTACAAGAATTGTTATATTTCAAAAAAAATTACCAAATTTGGAAAATTTAATTCATAAATATAATCGAGGGACACTTTATTTCAATAGTCTATCAATATAGCCTTCTTCTTCTTTAATAACAAGTTTCAGGCTGGTGTGGGACTTTGCACAGCAGTTCTTTACAAAGGTCGTCTCTTGGTTAGATCAAACAGTGATGAAAGTGGCCTTCAGTTGGCCCTTTGTTATGTATCAGGCTCCCATAATCTTAAACTAAGTTGCCCAAAAATACCAAAGTTTTGAGACAAACAGTTGGTGCTGTGGAGAGACCAAGAGTCTTGCTTATCAAGCTTGTTGAAGAAGATTTTGCAACGAGTCACACTCAAGACTAGATCCAAGGGCTTCAATACCTTAAGAGTTGTTCTCTTGTAGGCATTAGGGTTTTAATGTTGCTTCACCAAGCAGGGGATGGTGGTCTGGTTGCTGTCAAATTCACGAGCAATGTCGTTGACGGTCACCTTGTTTCTTCTGCCTTCAATGGTGCATTTTACTCCCTCAGTCAATTCTTTTGGCTTCTTAAACCTTGTATTCGACCTTGTGGAAGCTTTTTGGTATGCCTCTTGCGGTCATCCGGTAGACAGTAGAGTGGTGACATCCCAGCAATTTAATGATCTCTGATGGTGATTTTCCACGCGTGGATAGTGCCAGAATTACAGCTCTGCATTGTTCCATGTTTTTAGTAATACTCTTATTTCTCAGTTGATTTTGCTTATTTTTTGTTTACAGTTTTTTTTTTAGATAATTGTTTATAAAAAGTTATAAGGGTTAAACATGGAAATATAACAAATAGGACAAAAGTGTGACACTTCAAAAAATATTGTAATTTAGACAAAGGAGCCTTTATTACATCAATAATAAAGTTGAACAGTAAATAGATATATTTATTTTGATAAATACACGGTAGTAATTCACCATTTTCCATAATCTAATCGAAAAAAATAGAGTTTTTATTAACATAATATTTGGTTGTTTAGCCCCACAAATGGCCCATATCAAAAATATCGACGTTACGTGAAAGCACTTGGTAATATATGTATGTCATTGCTGTAATGACAGTCGTTACAATATATACATTACGTATATTTAGGTATACATAGAGTTGGTCTCTTGCTGTATGTATTTATATTTTAGTATTTTGAACAGTGAACATCAATTCATTTCCTACATATTGTACATCTAAGTGAATAATAGGTTTTTCCAAAATTCTACTATATTCCCATTGTTTTTTAAAAATATATTTAGAAAGCAAGAGGCAGTCAGAAACAAACAAAAATATTTTTTTACAGCATATGAGGTGAAAATGTTCGCAAATTTATCAATGTCAGGGGTTGGATTATATTTTTTATGACTCAAAGGATGGGAAATGAAGGAAATTTTATCTTTAAAAACGTCGATGAAGAAATTCTGTTGATAAACAAAGTTGGAAATTTAATTATCGGTAGATGGTCGGAAATATTGAATGATACGGGGGAGATTACTCGACATCTTTTAATAATTTAAAAAAAAGTTTACTCCTGTATATAAAGTGGCAAATTACACCATTAAAATCTGAAAATATGGCTTTGAGTGCCGTGGGATTTTTTTAGAGAAGTGATTATATCTCTACATTTATCCATAGAACAGATGTTTATTATAAAAAAATATATATAAAAAATACTTGACTGAAAAGATTTAGAAAGTCGTATTAGATTGTTGAACGACATGGATCGTTATGGAATATGGAATATTTCAAAATCCAATTATCGAAATTGTATGGGTCCAATTTTGTAAAGTACTATAATATATTCAAAGTAACAATTTAATATATTAAAAAGTCTACTGATTTATTGTTTGAAAAATATATATATTTTTAAATTATATTAAATTTTTTAATCAGTTGAAACTGTCCTTGACAGTTTGTATTCAAATGCAGTTGATGAAACTTTTTGATTGATATAATCTATAAATAAATTTAATCGGTCATAAAAAACATATTAATATGTTTTGTAATATGCAAATTTTCACAAAATTGTCAGTGCACCATGTTTATGGATTGTACTATTGACTATTTAATATGGAATTATGATGTGAATTTGGGGTGAAAAAATAGAAATGATGGGACAATTAATCGGAATCGAAGAATCGGGTGTTTTTTCTGGAATCAGCGTCAGAAAAATAATATTTAATTTGCAATAATAATTTTTGCTTTTTTATTAGAAAATTTAATATTTGAATCTTTTTTTTTTTTTAATTGAATTTTTCAAACCTTCTTACCAAAAATTTAATTTTCTTTGAATAACTAAGTACTTTTGAAATTTTTATCAAAAAAGCATAATATTAGAATTTTTTTTCTAAAAATCTTAAATTAAAATTTATTTTTGACATTTTATTCAATAATTTTTTTTATTTTTTGTTGACACCTATGGACTTTGGATATTTTTCTCCAAAAAATATAGTTTTTGAGAATATGACTGGGTTTTTATTTTTGTGACGTCATAGTGTATAAGTAGTTGCGTGTTTTGTTAACATTTTCCATCGCATACAAAAAGAAGCAATCTACATTCCTGATTCTATAATTTGACAAGGTCTTCATTTTATTAACAGACATTCAAACACATTGAGGATCTTCCACGTCGTAGTCAAACATATGAAGCTAAGTCTCAGGTTCCACAGAGGATCACTTTGCCGTAGTGGAGTACAGCAAGGAACAAAGAAGATAGTCGGATTTCACTCAAATGCCTTGTCATCATCAATTCTATCATTCCATCCAAGAACAATATATTCAATCCATATATATATTGTAATTACTTATAAGATGTTTGTATTGACTGTCGTTTGTTAAGATAAGCATTCTCCATCAAATAGAAGATACTAGATGAAGACTCCTTAGAGAATGTGGGGAGTTCAATCTAATAAAAGATCGTGTTACTTCGTCACTCCCGGTATTAAAGAATAGGTCATTGTGATAAAGTGCAACATAATTACATATACTGGGGATCATGAATTTAAAATAAAAAAAATCATATGTAGTGATTTAGTTAAACTTAAGTATCTTAAAACTAATACTTTATTGAAATAGAACGGATTAATCCATAGTCAAACAGTTCCCATATTGACTATTTGTGGATTTGGCACAAGAAGAAAACTTTGCCCCCAATAGCATTACAGTTGTGTAAAAGAAGAACTCTTTTACTTCGAAAAAAAATGTTGGCCTTCCAATTTCCGAGGAATTGCTTGACAAGGTTTTGAGACTTAGCTAGAACAGAGGCACTCACATTTTGAAAGTTTATTGTTTAAAATTAAATTATGAGCCTCAAAAAGAATATATATAATTTCCGTTTCTATTTTTTAACTAATGAAATGAACAGTTTTTTGCACGTTACTTGCTATTTTTCTTTTTATGCTACTTTTGTTTTCAATATTAATATACTCTAGTCTAATGCGATTAGTACGAGTGCGATTAATTTTTTTTATAACTTCATATTCTTCCTTAGGATACTTTTCTACAATTATGCTGATGAGTCGATCCATCACATATGGTTCGGTATCCAAAAAAGGCCGATGAAACTTAATGAAATGCTTCTTTATTTTTTTTCAAAATTCCAAAAAAGATTCCGATGGTTGAAGCAGTCCTACTCTTGACAATGTTTTAAACCATGGACTTGGAGGAACTTGGATGCTGGATTACACCCCAGAGTAGAAATTTTTTGATGTAACGATTTAGCCACATACTCAGCAACATAAATAAATCCTTCATCTTCAGAGATTTTTAGGAAGATGTAAATCATTAGATAGTTGTTCTATTGTATTTTTATCATTATTTGTATCTTCCTCAATCTCACCTTTAATGAATTGAGAATAAATTATATGATCAAAGTCTTGATAAAATTCTACATTATCTTCAGAATCTGCTTTGCTCAAAATAGGACCTAAAAGGAGATGCAGGATTATTATATATAGATTGGTGCATTGGTGATACTAAAACCTGTAATTTGTTGAAACATAGAAACAAAACATTCAGATCTGACGGGAGCATTCTCAATAACCATTTTTCTGAGCCACTTATTGCGAGTATCTGAAATCCATCCTTGGCCTATACCGCATTAGGATGAGAGTGGATTCATCCATTATATCTTATGCCCGAAAAAAAAAAAAAAATCAAGGCAATCTTGATTTAAACGAGAAGTCAATATATATGGAAGGCCACTTTGATTATTTATCTGTTGATACAATGATATCAAAGATTTAGAAGAAATACTTATGCTCTTTTGGTAGGGCTTCAAAGCAGAGGGCTTAGTCAACACCACTTCACCATTTTTATTTCTCCTAATTTGTTTCATTGTTCCAATCACATTTATCATGCTTTGGATAATATATTTTTGTATAGCCAAATTTACTCCATAAGCACATCCAAAGTCCTTTTTTGATATTAGTCGGGAGCTTCATCTCGGAAGAATGCTTAGTTTCTATTTTGAGTTTCGTTGGATTTGATTTCTAGAGCGATAATTTTAATAAAATTTGATTGTATTCCAGGAGGTGTTTTAAAATTTCGGATCCACTGTTTGAGGGTTGTTACACTAGGAACCGGAGGTAGACCACTGGATTGAATGTAACGGTTGGCTTTTGAGGAAAGAGGTTTCAAAATTAGTCCTTTAACAAAACCCTACTCATTCTTCCCACTGATAATGAGTTTACATTGTGATTTAGTAAATCTCTTTTCCGGTTCTCTTCTCATCGCTTCCTTAAAATTAGATTTGCATTTTAATAATCTATATTCCGATTGAAGGATTTTCACTTTTTCGTGTAAATCTGTATTCTGTTTCCTTAGTGACTTGAGTTCTGGAATAAGTGGACCTTTTCTGGTATTAGAAGCTTTCTAATTTGTATAATCCGGGATACACATGTTTGATTAGATGCGCTAACCTTTTCTAATACAAGTGTTTGAGTTGATTTTACGTTGGTTTGAGATTATTTGTCTAATGTCTCCGAATATCTTTCATTAGAATCTTCTTCAAAATACTCCACTATCTTAATTCATTTCGTTTTCCTTGAATCTGGCTCAAATCCTTCTCCAGGTATGATCCTCTGGAAGGGATAACATCTTTTTTCAATTTTCTTCTTATAAGTAGTCCTCGCAGTTCACCTTTTAAATCTCTTTTATAAGCATTTTCCTCAAAATGATTATCACAAATTCTAGGGTATTTTCCTAAGGGGTCTTTTCGATGACAAGCACTTTCCCATTTTTCCTCCTTGAGGGATTATTTGGAAAATGATTATAAATTACGTTGTTAGGAGAATCACAAATGGCAACCGCACAACTGACAGTTTTATTGCGCGAATATATACTTTTTTGGAACGGGGAATAAGTATTATTATCGTAAAAATAATAATCAATTAGTAATAACTAAACGGTTTATTAATATCATATATATTGTAAAATATAAATAAGATATAATATCATACTCTATGGATACCAACATATCTCTCTTGGCTCACAACATAGTCCCAGTTCTTAATTTTAGCCTATTGTGAATTTGTATTTGGTAACCTTTCTACTCTCTATGACATCAAAATCTCCCCTCTTCCCCAGCAGTCGGTACAATACATCAAATTGAAAATTCTAGGAAGCTCAATTACATGATAGTCTAACTTTGTATTTCTATTAACCTTGGGTGTGGGGATTTTTTCCACTATTTAAAAGGAGAATGTCGTCAGTGTAGCCAACGACCTTGATTGCTCCTTTTTTAAATGTATTAAGCAAACTTTCTATATTTATATTGCAAACGACCGGCGATAGAACACCCCCTTTTGGGGTCTCGTGGGTTGGATTGACACAAACTTCTTCGCTATTAAGCTTGGCTATCACCTTAAGGGTACTTAGTAAATTTTTGTACCAGGATCTGATATACTGTTGAATGCCAATTTTTTCCATTGCTGCATCAGTTGAATGAAATAGTATAAAATCAAGTGCACCTGTGCAATCAAAACTGACAACAAGAGTACATTGTTTTTGATGGATGGATTTTTCTATTGTATCAATGTCTGTTGAAAGAACCGTCTTAGTTGATAAACCTCTTGTACAGGCTTGTTGTCAGTGGAGTGTTGGAATAACTTCTTTTACTTCCCAGTGTAAAATCAGCTTAAGTCATTTAAGCAAAAAGTTGGAAAGTGTTATCCGTCAGAAATATTTGGGCAGGCTGTAATCTTTTTTACCTGGTATTGGCAGAAGACTTACCTTCATTTCTTTTTATGCATCTTGGTGTATAACAAGTGATGAGGATGACTTTATAAAGTTCTGAGAAATAGACGACGATGCTGTCCCCAAGTTGTTGCAGTACAACTGGTTTCCGTTCATCAGGCCCCGAGCTTTTGTGTGAACCAAATGAATAAAAGGATTCCCTCCCCTTGTTGCTATCCAAGAAGTCTATGTTAAAATCATTTACTTGGATGGATGTTCCAGAAGAAGAACTGAGTCTACATTGGGGGAAATGAAGACGTAACAATGCTTCATTCTCTATATGTTATAATTGGTCAAGGTAAGCAACAGAGATATACGTTACTAGCACATCTATTTTCATACATATCGCACAGAGGTCTATGTCTGAAAATTCTGGAACTTGCAAAATGGTTATCAGATTGTATACAAGCCCTTGTATTTGATCCAGGTGAGTCGTGGATTGTAAACCCTCTAAGAGCGAGACTTTTCTTTGTGCCATTCCTAAGATATGGCGCTCAGTTATTAGGGATATTTGTAATGTTTGCAATTTGAGCTCAGAGTTGGCTGCCTTAAAGTGTTGAGTGTTAATATACTAGCAGCTAGTCATCACTATTTTTTGGGTGGTTTCTGTAGCTTGATCAATTCTTCTGCAGCACTATCAAAGAACTTGTCTATTTTGGATTGCTTTTTCGTACTCTTCCTAGTTGAGTCTTCAACTTCCGTCTTTGGATCCAGATCGACTATTTCCGTGGTTGGCTGGGATGTTGCTTGTTCTCTTTGTCGTTCAACTTCATTGAGAGCTTCAGTCCCTCTACAATTGGCATCCGTGGTACCATCAACATCTATGGATTTGTTTTCACCACTATCAATCTAAGTTTGTTTACTAACTTCAGTATTATAGTTTTTGCTAGTAGCAGTATAATCTTTTATGCTGATGTCACAAGTTGTTTTTGATTTATTATCATCTCCTTGATTTGGTTTTGTGGTGTCCCCCTCTACTTCTTCTTCCTCTTGTTGGAGAATGGGTGCTTTCTTTGGGTCTTGGAAACGTACATTTCCTGCTGAGGCGATTCTGTTAGTGAAGTCTATCAATTGCAGGGCTTCAAATGCCAATGGGTCTACGCATTTGTAGATTACCTACACCAAAGTTAGTAATTTAAGATTTTGCAAGTTCTATCTTACCTTTAATCTGAAGAGTATTGCATTGGTGTGCTATAATGCGAGCAAGAACCTCGTCTCCAATGTTACCAGTCACCTCACGTACGAAAACTGTGAGGTATCTTTTATCTTTTCTGAGTTCCCTCATTCGCTTCTTTTTCATCCCATAAGGTCGCAGGATAGGTGTATTTGTAATTTTGCCTTTTTGGACATATTGTCCAGAAGCATCATCATTTACGTAAATGACTCCTCTTTTATTAGTATAGCGACGCCTTTCGCCGTTAGGAATTAGGTCTCTGATTGGTGGAAACAGTCGACGTACGTAGTTTGTATTAAATATTTTATTAACTTTGTTCCATTCAATGATGGAGATATAGTCACCGTTCTTTATATAATGCCAATTTTGTTTGCCTCCTTAGCAATGTTGGCGTAAAGAAACTTCGTTTTGGGGCTCGTTTCTTTCTTATATTCTTTATTGTCCTCAGCAAGCATTCGAGGAATATGAGTCCTCGTTGAAGGGGGAGTCATAGTTGAGCCGTCTCTCCCTCGTTTCATAATGCTAGGGAGAGCATTGAATTCTGTCTTTTTGTATCAGGAATTTTTTGGTTATTAGCTTCCTTCTAGCCCCTTTTTGATTCCTTCTTAAGGATATTGTATTGGGATCTAACCCTTCTCCCCACTTGTTGTAGGTGATGGTTTCCTATTTCATACCCATTGTTGGGTCGATATTAGAATCATCCTCCATATTTATACATAAAATAATATATGTACTTATACATTATATCTATGTAGAGAAAGGTTGAACGATATTGAAATCCGAAAAGTTCCGTTCAATATATATTTATTTTATTACAAATAGTAGAAGAGAAAGGAACAGTTGATATTTCTTAATTGTTGAATCCCTTGATAACTTTACAACGAAGAAAAGGAGAGATCTAGGGAGTCAAAAGTCAGCCAAAGTCCTCAAAAAGAGTTAACAGGTTCTTATATAACTATTTAATTGAATGAATTGGTAGAAAAGCACTTATGTCCTCTTGATTTATATTTAATGTCACAGATGTCTGAAATGACGTGTACTTTGTTAAACATAGGTTTTTGTGAATCCATCTACGAAAAACATAATGGTTGTAATCTTTATACATGAAAAATTAAAGGAAATCTCTCTATTTTCTTTTTTAACCATTCCACAATAAACATCACAACACAGTTAATGAGGTGCGTAAAACGAAATCCCGAAAATAAAACGTATTTCATTATATAAAAAAAAGTTGATTGATTTTTTGTTAAATTTGTTTTAATATTTATTATTTAATTTTTTTAAATAAGATGACTAGGTTGCGTTGTATATCAATTACAATAATATTCCGTTAAAAAGAAATTAAACTCTTCAAGCTTTTTCTAACAATAATATATTCTAATATGATTAAAAGTTTAGATGTAGGGGATTAAAACAAGTTTATTGATGCTTCATATTCAAAATGATTCATTAATTGATAGATATATTACCTATTCAATTTTAGCGGCCGGAAAAATATTCTAATATATTATCACGAAATCTAAATAGTTTATTTAGTAAAAAATTCCTTATATATATATTAAAGAAAAGAGGTAAAAAATCAATCAAAATCGACCTTTTTTAAATGCAATTTAAAAAAATTAAAATGTAAGTTATATTTTATAAATTCAGCTAGGATATAAATCACTTTAAGAGAAAATATATTGCCTTCTAAGTAAGGTCCTTCATTTTACTAGATTTTTAGAGGTTATATAATTAATTTATTCTTTAGATCAATAATAAATTCAAAAAAAACGGGACAACTTCAAGATATACACGATTTAAATCACAAATCTCAGTTCCCTACTGGAGGGTTAAATTATTTAAATGAAAGTAACTTAAGATACTCTCAAAAAAATACTGTGTAACGCTTAAGGCGGTGTAAGGGAGATATTATATTTCAAAGTTCCTAATAATATTTAATAAATTTTAGTTTTAATTTTTAAAAAGGTTTTCTAATCCTTTAATAAATACAGAAGAGAAACAAACTTTCTGCTTTTCTTCGAATAATAATAATGGATAAAATATTTGATAAAGAAAGATGTTATGTATATGTACAAGGGAAACTTGCATAGCAAAAACTACGGAGAAAAAATTTCTTGCGTAATAAATACCCTACTAAAAGATAATTTGATTAACACTAGTTGTTGAAAATTCTCATACGTACAATTAATTAAAAAAAATGTAAAAACATAGATTCAGTTCTCAAGAGACTTTCTTTGTGAAAAAGTAAGATCTTCTGGAGGATTGAGTATGTTTAGTGTAAATATTTGTTACAAATACAATGAATAAATAAATACATCACCTATATCAGGGATTCTCATTCTCTTTTCAGTGATGTACCTCCTGTAAAATATATTTTTCCAGCCAAGTATCACCTAACCAGTGAAAAAACATTATGTCAACACTGTTCGTATAATTAAACTTTGCTCATTCTTTCTCTTAATGATCTTTTTGGCCAAGAGAGGGCGGGAGAGTCTGATACGAGATCTTTGCAAGAAAATTTTTGAGTTGATTCAATTTCTTTTTTTAATACATTTATAAAAAAAATCTCAAGTTCACTTTGGAATGCCTTCAAGCACTCCAAGGGTACGTGTACCTATTTGAGAACCACTATAGAATACAAATATAATTCTAAACACTTTTTTTTTTCATGAGAGAATTTTAGAAATGTACAATTTTAACAAATGTACAAATACATACATGTCAGTAGTTCACGATTTTCCTTCATCAGCATGAAACATGGAATTTTATTTTATTACATTTTGGTTGTTTAAAGATCATCAAGATGCAGTACATCTATTGAGGATTTTAATTGTAAGCCTCAAAAAGATATATCGAATGGGGATCCAAAACTTGCAGTTGCATGACTAAATTACGAAAACGTGATTTTCATTTCTTTCGCAGAACATGGTCTTTAATATGGATGCACTTCAACGTGGTCTACATATTAATTATCTCTTTCTCATCCATAGTTTTTCTTGATTCTTACTTCTTCTTCTCACAAATCTACTTCATCAGTATTGGCTTTTGAAATTCTATTAATACCCTTTAATATTAAGTCATTTAAAGTTTCTTTATTACTCTGTCTAGTTTCAACTGTTCTGCAGAACGTACTGGTATCTGTTAAATTGAGTTGTGTAGTGTTTTTTAAAAGTTTTTGGCCAACATCATCGTCCTTGACTCCACATGTTACCAGAGTGGCCAACCAATCTTCTGATTGCATTTCATTAACTTCTGCCTCCTCCCCCAACATATTAAATTTGCAATAAAACTTATCAAAATCCTTAAAATTAACTTGTTTTCGTCTGACTAATTAATATTTTGCTGCTGCAACTTGCTTTTTATCTTTTAGATATTTAACCACAGTTTGAATTACTTCCCCCAATGTTTTGGTAGTCCTAACTGGAATTTCTACCAAATGGCGTACTTTGATAAGGAATACTGTCGAACAATACGCCACCTATATTGCAACCTCCTCTTCTCTGATCTTTTCTTCCATATGAGTCAACTTTCCATAATTATCCCAGGTGTCAATCCATTTCAGGAAGTCTGCATGTTTGATATTTTTATTCAATTTGATCGGGTAATTTTGACTGAATATTTGGATGTCTTATTGTCTTTACTGAAGGTCCATTGAATTGTTTGACTGTCTTTCCAAATACATATCCATTCGAGATTCAGTTTCGACGAGCTCTTCTTCCTGTTATATTGTTTTCCTCTTTCATATTCTCTTCCGAGGATTCTTCCAAAAGACTAAAAACTTCTTTCATTTGATCAGTATATTTAACAACTCCATTTTTATAACTATTAATGCTTTCTTTTCATTCATCATCTTTTCCCGTTCTTATGAATTCACGGGTCTGTCTTCTTTTATGTTCTTCTAAAACTACTAACTGCGCCATGCGTTATTGTATCACGGATATAATCATGGAATAATCATAGAAGACTCCTATATCAGTAGACGCGTATCACAATTATATTTTATATTCAAAACAGGAAAAACGTATCTTAAATGATAACTCTCAAAATATGTATGTTAACGGCAATGTTGAAAATCGGGCATTTTACAAAATGATGGGCAATATGCTAAATGTCTGTCAGAGAAGGCAAGGTTCAAAATACCCGAGCAATCTATAAAATTTCCTATAGAGTCGTCATTTTACTTTCATTTGCAGTGTCAGGTAAACTGATTGGGGGTAATTTGATTAATAAACAATTCATTGCAAACAGTTTGATTATTAAGGATTTGATTAAGATACAATTTCATTGCAAGCAATTTGATAATCTATTGAAGGAATTTCCAACTTGTGGAGCATGAGCCGCACTGCCGACTGCCTAACTTTTAGGTGTCGTTTACCTCCTCCATGACAAGGATTCGTTGAAAAAAGGAGAAAACAGTAAAATTATTTAAAATAATAGGAACTATAAAGGTCTTTCTGAGAATATTAAATGCAAAATACCAATAACCCCCCCCCCCCACAGACCAACACATAAACTTTGATTTATAAATAGAGACAAGTATCCAAAATAGCGGGGCCTTCATTAATGATGCAATTGATGACGTCAGTAAAAACGCTTAATTTCTTAGAGGAAGTAATAATGCAGTTTTAAGATATTAATCACACACTCAAAATTGAGGCGTCAACAAACTTTGCTTTTTTTATTTCGTTGATCAAAATAATAATAATATAATTTCGATCAATGTCGATTCTCAATTCTGCACCACCCACGTCCAACAAGGATTTAATCTTATAACCGTGGATACATAATATAACGTTGAGCCCAAAAGTATTCTTACCTTTTCAATATTTATCATATCTATATTGGGAATATTTAACAATTTTTTTAAATTATCTTTTTTAGTAATGTTTTTGATAATAATGACTATTTATTGACTAAAAATATCAACTTCTTATATAAAGTATTTTTTATGCCTCGACAACAATTTTTGCTTGTTTTAAAAGTATTTGTACACCTCGAAAATGAAACAAACTTTTTTTTTTTTTTTTTTATGATGGTGAAGTCTAGAAAGATTCAGAGACTTATATAAAATACTCAACATAGGTGACAGCTATGTACAAAGACATTTCTATCAAGTTTTCCATCCCAGAATCCAGGCAGTCTTGAAAAGAAGGAAATAACCACAAATCCCACTCCGTACATAGCAAAAACATATACATATACTGTAATTACTCCGATGTCGATCATCAATTCTGGGTTGAAGGGCTGTAGCCCCCCAAAAAAAAAAAATATTATGTAATTTTTGCTGTTTTACTGGAAAATTTAATTTGTGAAATTTTTGGAAAAATTAAATGTAAATTATAAATTTTTTTTTTTCAAAAAATTTAATTTTCTCCAGAAAATTTAATGTTTGAATTTTTTTCGAAAAAACTTATATTTGAAATGTATTTTTTGAATTTTTTTAACCTAAAATTTAATTAGTTTATAAATAACTGTAGATTACTAATAAAAAATCAAAAAAATAATATTTGATATTGATATTTATTTATTGATAATATTTGGAATTTTTCTCCGAAAAAACTTATTATTTTGATAATAAATGTGGATTTTTGAACTTTTTGAGGAAAGCTGTGGATTTTTTAATTTTTTAATAGTTGCCCCCCCCCTCCTCAAAAAAATATACATAATTCTGCGGACCCCCCTGACAATGACAGTGACTTTTGAAAATCAAGAACTCTGTTCAGATTACCAACTACAAAAAGCCGCTTCCACTTTCGGTACTTATATTTTTCCTTTCTACTTAAAACTCCATAAAAAATTATGAGAGTTACTCTTTGTCATTCAAGCACTAATAATCATTTTATACTTGCTCTCTCTTCAAGAATAAAAGAATGATGATGCCAGTTTTGGTAAATAATACACTCTTAATTGGTAGCAATTACAACAAAGTCAAATTTTAAAATTGTGTAGCCTTTTTCTAGCCCCACAACTACAATCATTTGTATCTTTTTTAAAAATAGGATAAATATATCCCTTGTGTACATAAATAAAGTGACCTATAGATCACACATATAAAAAAATAAAAATAAAACCCTAATGAATGAGACACAAAAATGTAAGGTATGACTTTACCATGCCGTTTTCAGTAAGTAGTATAACAAAGGATTAAAAATCAATTTAGACCTATACACAACAAAAAGTTCATTATATATACTTAATTAGATTGCTTATAAATAATCCAATAATACCTAATAAAGAATGGCCCACTCTACTATAAAGAACAAGGAATGATAGACACATGGATGTATGCGTATACATATAGATATATTAGACACACTTTCAAGTCATTGATTCATTCATGAATATCACAAATTATTCCTTCCTTTAAGAATCTTCTATAAATACTAAAAATAATGTGGTCCATTGAAATTGAACATTTACTAATTAAATAAATAGTGAAGGTTGAGTGATTGAAATTGATTAATATTTCGATATATTAAAGCATAACCAAATCTGAGCTCTCTAATTTATGTACAAGTAGAGAAAATGACACTTTAACGTGATCGACGAATTTCCATTCGTGCACTCCAAGCAAGTCTGAAACTCTGTAATGGAAGAAGGGCTCTGTCAAAAAGGTCAAACTGGACTCGGATGAGTTAAATAAAACAGACCAGGCCAATCTCCTCAAGCCCATTAGGGCTGATGCAAGAGATCTCGGGGTTTCACACAAGATTGTCTAGAGAGCTGTAAAAAATGTGGGTGGAAAAACCATGTGAGGGTGGAGAGGCCACACCAGCAATGAAAAAAGGCCATTTCCTTCGTTACAAGACTCTTTTGAATGAGTCTTTCGATTTCTTTTAGACACTTTTGCCCCTTTTGGGTGCATGTCGAGGAGAAGGTCTGCAGTGTCCATCATCTAAACATAGAGGCCCTCAAAGCCACTCTCAGCCAGAAATGGGACGCCATGACAGAGGAGTTCATCTGCAGCGGGTGCCAGGCCTTTTGCAGCCTCCTGGAAGTTATCGTTGCCGCTACATTAATGATTAAGCGAGTTCAGACGCACATTTACTTATAGATGTTTAATTTTGTTTAAATCCTATGGTCAATTAATAAATTATATCTGGTTGAACTTTGAAATTCAATGTGGTCAGATTTTAATGGACCACTCGGTAAGCTCATTGAATATACAGTTCTTAAAGACTAGAAAACTACTTTAAATTGACTTTTTTATGAATTATTCGACTAATTTGACAATTTACAGTGTGTCATTTTGTCACCTTTCAATTTATCTACTCCTTTATCCATATTAGTTGTATTCACATAGAGAGTCCCTTTTCTCGCAACTACAAAAAGGAGAAATGAATAAATTTTGTTATGTGTAGACATACAAGGAACGCCCCAGCAGTACCCGGCCTTACCAAGATATTAATAAGTATACAGTCAATAAAACATATATTTCAAGTTTGCTGGCGCATCGTTGTTTTGTTTTATGTGATACAATTCTTTTATTTGAAAGACATCATCCATACCCATATAAAAAAAAGAACTGGATTCCACTCTCGATAAGTCTGCTCCTTAAATTACAAACTCAAAAATTTAAATGTATCACTATGTGTTCCTTAGAGGTTTTTGTAAATATAATTCTTGATTTAATGTCATTCAATCCGAGCTGGTTTTGAAGAGAGATTTTCAGGGATAGAAAGTCTTTCGATAATGATTGTGATAAATTAAATCCGTCAATATATATATTTCCCTCATCCACAAGGTTTTATTTAAAGAGCATATGAGTGCATATAAAAACATTATAGTTAAAAATTAATATTCTCTAACTCTTTATTCATAACAGAAATGAAGTAAATTGTATATCGAAAAAAGCAACAATACAGTAAAATAAAGCATATTTCATACGGTAGTAGATAATATCATTTATTAATGTGCTTTTTATATGGAAAAATCTAGATTTTTGAGTCTATTTATGTTGTACCGACATGTGGGGTGAAGTATTCTATCAAATTTGATGCATGATTTCACGATGCCTCATTGGAGGTAGGGATCTTTTATGATCGGTCTTATATCAATCAGACTATTAACTCGGTACGGAATAATGTTTTTATCAATAAATGACTTATAATTACTAAGAAATGCATGTATTCCTTTCTTTTCTTGTGAGATCTTGGTCTTTTGAAAGGAATACCAAATATAATGTATCCTTAAATTGTCTCTTCTTGAAATTTTTCTATGTACATATGAATATAAAATAATATTCCTGACAGGTGTTGAAAATCCTCTATAGGATTTTTCATAGACGGGAGAGATAATAATGGTCTCGAATGATCATTCATCTACTTTAAGATATAAGTGATTTGATTAAATATCTAAATAATGTAATCCAGTTAATAACTAAGGATCTTAATCTTATCTTCAGCTTTGTGTAGATGGACTCAAAAATATGAATTAGGTCAAACAAAGAAGATATTTGAGCAAAAAAAGTTTGTTCCAATTAGTTTAATCAAACATCCACAAAGTTACTATTAATGGGAAGGATATCACAGATTGACAAGACTATGAATAATCCTATTTCAGTTATTTTTTATTGCAAAATCCAGAATCATTTTTTATTTAAATTTATATCTTTATTAAAGGGATAATACAAACTATTTCTTGGAAACCAAGAAATAGTTTTCTTTTTACATTAAAATAAATAACTGTTTTAAAACATTGTTTTTTTTCCCCTTTCCGTAGAATTTTCTATTGTAGGATTTGTAGCGATGGAAACTATATACTTTATCAAATATATGATTGATGATCCAATCCTTAGAGACAATATTTTTTATTTGTTCTGTTATCTAGATTTTTGTCAATTCAAGAAAGTCTTCATTGACATTCAAGTGTCTAAAAAAAATAATATAGTATAAAAATTGATTTACAAAAACATAATTAATAATAAAGATCATTTGATATTATAATTGATAATTATATTGTAAAAAAAAAAACCATCCTTGGAAATTTGAGTTTTAAATTTCTAAAGCATTTATCCATAATATACCATCTATTTGGTATTTTTACACGAGATTGGACTCCTATAAGTCATTTTCAGTCTTAATTATATGATTCCACTAAGTCTGTTATATATATAAAAAACACTGACGTGTTTAACCCCTCTTTAGATCATAACATTATGGACCCATTCGGAAACTAAAGTTTCCAGTTTTTAATATAACAACACCCCTTTTATTAGTTATTTTCCATTAGCAATGGTATTACTGAGGTAAAAAAAAGAAAAACAATTGATTCTATTAATATTAAGAAACCAAAAAGTAATGAAACTAAGCTACTATAACTTGTCAATTTATGCAGAATAATTTGCAGACTTTATGTAATTTATAAGCGATATGAGAGGTTTAATTTGTTAAGATAAACATTGTATAATTTCAGATTTAATAGTTTCTAGAAGAGTATGGCTTGTTAATTTTCCATCAAGTATTATTCATATATCTAACTTTACTAGTAAAATCTGTGTTAATATGTTTCACAGTTTTGTTTTTGAGGTAAATTCTTCGCAAACAGGCTAACGGATCACTCTGGAATTTTGCAATTGAATACTTGGCTGCTATTTTGGTAACCTAGGTTATTGATTGCATATTGTTCCAGAGATGATGGATCTTTAAAGTTAGAAAAAAAAAACTTTCCACAAAATTTTATATGACAATATCTGATACTAATCCTGAGAAATTCACTGAGGGATGAAGTTGTGAAATTTGTTCCCATAATTATTGTAGAATATATCTTGTAATTGAAATTATACTTCTACATTCAAGTGTTGGATACTTTTCCATATCTATAATTATTAGAATTTAGATTCTTGGAATTATTTTTGACAATAGAGGAATTCCCCGATCTATTTCTGTTCTGGGTATTTCAAAGGCTTCTTAATACATGTTATGGCATTTACCTCTCCACTTAGTCAAACTTTGGTTAATCTGAATCGAATCCCTTGGACAATTTAGAGAGAGTCTAAATAAATCCGCACATAACACCATTGACACCTTACGGGCTTATATTCTCGAGACAGTGGACTAGGAGTTCCTCATCAAGGCCTTTGCTAGGTTCAGGGCTAGGTTGGAGGGTGTGGTTGAAGCTGGAGGTGGTAGTTTGAGAGATTGACTTCTCTATAGAGGCCGTAATGTAAAAGCAAAAGAGCTGTGAATTTCTGTTTTGAGAAATAAATTGTACTATAATATTCTCCTTAAATTTTCCTAATTTAAAATCATCATCCTGTATTCTGTAAAAACTTAATAAATGATTTTGTATGTGGCAATGTATCAATTGAATTCAGCTATTGAACAAGGGAAGGATATAAGAGAATTAGTCTCTAACGCAATCGAATTTTGTATAATTGTATTCTATTGTTGTATGTACAAGACTATATACTTAATACGATAATGAGAATGTGCCAATCTTGCCATAAAAATAGTATTTTTTTTATTTATGACTTGAAACCATGCACACATTGAAAACAAATTGAATAGATATTAATTGAATTTAAAAGCACACATAACAAACAACTTAGAAGCCAACAAAAAAATATACTTTAATTAAAAAATAAACACCACTATATTTCATTAAAACCCTTTTGCAATAGTTTTTACAAATTAGTAACTTTGCAGTACTTAGGAACGTTCAAATTCCAAGTATTATCTTATTGAAAAAAAAAACCCAGCTAAAAAAACAACAATAACAATTGTTTTAAAAGGAAATGCAGCAATAAAAAAAATAATTAATTAACCATTATGTTCTTTAATGCTTGATTAGTATGAGCATATTTTTCAACGATTCAATGAAATCAAAAGTATGTAAATAGTGAACATAATTTTCAATCAAAAAAATATTTGAAAAAATAAATTATAAGTGGAATAATTATAAGGAATAAGTTTGTGAATATATGTTTATAAATTGAGCATGAATTTATTAATTAGTATAATCTTTTTTGAAAAGAATCAAATTGTAATATAAATTAAAAAAACTTTTGTTCAAAATATCCACCCTTTGTCAGATTACAATACGGAGACGAAGAAGTATTTGGGTAGAGGCTGTACAGACAGTTTTTTCAGAGATATTGGCCCACACTTCAAAGTGTCTATGGCGGGTAGTGTTGTGTAATTCCTTATTAATTCGGTCCAGTCCAGTCTTAGGACCCGTCCCATCAGTCCTTGGGACCGTTCCTTAAGAACTTCAGTCCTTCGGACATTCAGAAATAGAACTGATTTAAAAAAATAAAGTTACGTGACTTAATCAAGGATCAAACTTTATCAGTTTTTGGACTATTATGCTGGACAGAAGTCTTCAGTCTTAAATAAGGATAGGCACAATACTTATGGTGGGTGGGTAAGGGGGGGGGTATATTTGTTTCCCAAAAGTCCGTTTTCCATACTTTTTAAAGTGTGAGAGAGTGCCCCATCTTGGCTAAAGATATAAGGGACATAGGGGCATTGCCATATGTTTCCTGAAGGCAAAAAAGGATCTTGACGTGCACCACCGGCTTGTAGACTTCTTGTACATCTTCTTGCGTATGACAAGATACCGCCCTGCGCAGCTTCTGGCACCTGGTAACAATGTGGTGCCACTAAGGAATGCAACCAATGGTCTTCTTTAAAAATCGTTATTTTGGGCGTTGGGGATGGCTTCTAAGGTAAATACATTTGCTTGTTTTGTCTCCGCCATATAATGCGAGCAAGAGTGGCTATTTCGAAAAAAAAACCTTTTCTAAATTAATTTATTTTACAATTCCATCATTTTCACAAAAGTTTATGTAAATTAATATATATATATATATTGAATTTATATGCTAAAACATATCTTCCCGGACTTATTCCTCATCCTTTGTAATTACCTTGCCATCCATTGAAATATGAAAACTTACTTATTCAATAATTAAACAAGGTTGAGCGATATAAATTAATTCATATTTCGTTATATTAAAGTATAAAGAATTGGCTATAATATAAAAAAAAACCTGCAAAACGCCATTAATATGAATACATTCCTATTGTTATGTATTTCAGTTCTTAGGTCCGATGAATCTCCTTCCTTTTATCTTTTAACGTTATTATTTAATACAGTTTGTGCTTGTTTTTATAAGTAGTGTCCATTTATAACTTTGATTATAAATAACCCACCTAAGTGTCTATGTCAGGGTAGTTTGACATCTTTATTCTTCCGTAATATACTTTTATAACTGTATATATTATTTCTTCTACGTGTCTATTTTATTCTCTCAGCCGTTCTGGATCTCTTTTCCTGATCAACAGCTATTCCTTAGATAATGACTGTTTTTCATGCAAACATATATAATATGCTTCATTTTTTAAGATTAATAGGCTTCAAACTATTTTTGAAAGCAAGATGTACAATAAATAAAACTATATTGATCAATATATCAATAAAGACATAAAACTAATTTTAAACTTGCTTTTTGTAATCGGTAATTTATTGCCTATTCGAATGTTCGAATTCTAGTGCCCTCCAATTCACACTTCATCGGTTGAATATTGTGCTACTAAACAAATAAGATAGAAATTAAGTGATTCACGTGAATTTATGGACATTTAGTAATTTGAGAAGGGATTTAAAATTCAATTTAAATAAAACGGTGAGGGATGTGATTTGAGAGACAACTAAAAACCAAAAACTCTTATTTCATCAATTAAATATGGTACATATGAAAAGATTTGAATAAATTCCTATTCAAATATATTAGTTATGAATTTATACGAAGATGATTAGTGATGCTAGTCGGGAGAATTTTAAGGATGTAAAAAAAAAAAAGAAGAAACTGAAAATCCATATGGTAACACTGACAATTTGAATTCTTTTTGAAGGAGAGCCGTTTCCCTATCGCGGGGTTTCATTATATCAGAAATAATAGGCTGTGACGAGGGAGGAGTGGGAGAAGGAAATAAATAAGTACATACATTCGCAAGAATTAATCCGATGTCAATTCTCAAGGCTTCTCTGAGTCCAACAAGGACTTACAATTATAATTTCGCAACAAATCCTCAAGATTACTCTCCGTCTTTTATGAATACACGAATTTTCAATCAAGTTTAGAATATAATTGAATGCAGTAGGAAAGGAAGTTCACTATTTAGGTGTGGAATAATTTTGACAACAGCTTAAGAAAATAAAATTTACTCTTCAGCTTACCAAATTAAAAAAATTGTTTTTTGAATTATTGTGTTTGTTGCAAAAGTATTGATGTATATAAAGATTCTTTAGTTGGATCTTACTGTAGTATAATTAAGTCAAATGAATTGTTGTAACCTAGAATATGACTTTATTTGACTTAATTCTACTACAAGTAAGATCCAACTAAATAATCTTTATAAACATAAATAATTTTGCAATAAACACAATATCAATAAGATAAATAGGATCAAAAACTACAAACGATAGATATGTAATAATATTACCACAGATAGTTTGGTTTTATTTGGTTTTTATGTCTTGAGAAGGAAATTAATTTCTATTTGGAATGTTAAAAGATGTTTTTATATAGACGCAATTTTTTCTTTTATAATTTATATTTATACACACTATATATAAAAAAGACTTTACTGTTGAGTTTGATAAAGATTCTGGATTTTTTGTACACATTGGAAAAACAAATGATAATATTTTCAATTTTTTACAGTTAATCCGTGACCAACACAACTGCCCATTTTTTTCTCCAAACTTGGTGAGGAGGCTGATCTATAAGCATTCAACTGAAAAATTCTAAAATGGAAGGATAATTGTATGTAATACAAATATACTTCCCAAAACTATTCACCTGTTATTCACACTCCGTACTCGGATGCATTGCAGTATAGATTTTCTACGGTTCTCAAAAAGGGACATATTTCTAAGAAAAGATTGGAGGCTCCCACACTAGAGGGGGATGTAGGTCTCAAGAATATTGAAATAAAGTAAAAAAGTTTAAAGCTCATATGGTTGAGAAAAATAAAAGTGAGTGTCGACTTTTGGGATTTGAGAATAAAAAATAAGTATAACACGATGACTGGACATTAAAAAAAATAGAACAGCTAAAACGAGCTTCTAAAATGTTTAAGGTATTGCAGCAGTTGCTGGAGTTAGATTTCAAGTTCATGGGCTGCAATTCTTGGAAAAATACTTCACTTACTTAGTTCAAATGAGCCAAAAAAACTTCAGTCTCGGGATAAGTTCTGTCCAATTCTAACTGGTAAGATGTCATTCTCTCAGAGTAAGTGAATGTATTCATATGAACCACCAATTCAATTATCAGCTCGGCTGCATTGATCTATTTACAAACTCTGAGTTTCAGGCATACATGCATAAAATTGTAAGTTGCTCAGCAGTGGTTGCAATGCTAACCTTTTCTTCTAAAATTTCTGTTCAGTTCCATAGTCTGCCTGGATAAAAAAGCCAAAACTTCATTTCCCCCAAGACTCCGAATTACTCACAAGTTACATAGCAGTGAGTAATATTTATTTTGATATTAATGTCAAATTAAAATTGATCTGTTGATCTTAGAAAAAACAATTTAAATATAGAACATTATCCTGAAAAGTTATAATACAAAGGCAGTAATTTTTACGATTATCTGTAATATAATTAATTTAAATATAAGTATGAAAGGAAAATAGAAAAATAATCTAATCAATACTTTCACGGTATTATCATATATCTTATGAAGAAATTGAGCTAAACTTATAATACCGTCATTTAATTATAAATTAACGAAATATTTTATTTTGTAATTGTTAAAAATAAGAGGGAAGGTTGTATGATGACTGATAAAAAAAACACATGTGATATGGTTATGAATATTTATTTGTAAGAAAGGAAAGATAAAATATGGAATTAAATATTTTTTTCAAGAAAAACAAGGATTTCACTATTACTATATATGATATTCCAAATTATAGACTTACAAGAAAATGATTCCATTGATATCCCACTTTAATTTCTTGCATACTCAATGAGTATAAAATTTTTAAAATGCTTACAAAAGATTTAAAAAAATCGAACTTGAGGCTTAGCTGGGGCCACATTTTTAACATTTTGTAATAATATTTTCATGGTATTATTTGAACAAATGCTCTTTTTAATAACAATAAAATTAAAGTACTGTTATTGATAATATTTTAGAGCAACTATTTTTGAAATAGGTTGACTCTGAGTGTACTTATGTCCCACTATAGTTGAAAGTTCCTTCGAAAAGGGCTACACATTGAGGGACTCTCTAACGGGCCCTCATGCTCATATAGTTATAAAATTTCCTATATACATTTTTTTTTTCTGGGGTAGGCACCCTGACCAAAAAATTATCAAAATTGATGATGACTCTGTTATAAATGTGCGCAAAAGTGTATACACGTGTCGTAGAATGTCCGAGTAGTGTAACTTCTTTTATAGACCTATAGATTTTTTAATATTTGTTGGTTTATTGGGTTTGAATTAGTTTATTATTATAATATTATTGTAAATTTATTTTACAGAAATATACATCTAGCTAAGGTAAGCAAGAGGATTTTTATTCATTTATTTTAATTTGACAAAGTTGGATGTTTCATGTAACAAATTTCCAAAAGCTTCAACGAAGATCCTATATTCAATTCTGTTTTACAAAATTATTATGAGCCTGTGAATAGCTATATTTCACAACACATAGCTTGTGTTATCAGCAAGCCACTAAGCATGCTGAAAATACTAAGATTCACTTCTCAGATTCTGTATTCATTAGAAACGATCGTAAAGATAAATCCATCTATTCGGAGAATACACGTCCTTTTTAAGATCCTAATCCTCTTGGACTCATGGATTCAGTTGTTTGAATGCCATCACACTAAAAAAGTCTTGTAAATTTTCGATCCTACTAGACTTTCCATTTGATTTTAAACACTCCCTGGTGATTGATTACATTAAATAATGATATCATTCATCTAGTAATGTTTACTATATGAAAATGTTGCTAAAATTAACTTCGCTTAAAAGAAACTTGCTGAAATAAATCTTTTCTCAAATAAATGTTTCAAAGAAGATTGCACCCCATATTCGCAAATATCATAAAAAAAAGAAGAAACAAAATACCTCAAAAACTATTTACATTAACAGATAAATAAGAAGTGAACTATTTTTTCTTTTAATTAAGAGCTTAAATATTGTCCATTTATATATATTATTTAGAAAAATTAAAGAAACTAGTTTCATTCAATGGTACTATCAAAATTAATATGCTTAATATAAAAAATAATGTAATTATTTTAATATCAATCATGAACAGCTTAAATTATATGCTTAACATCTTTTTCATTCAATTATAAAAGTTAAATATTACAAGAATTTATTTTTATAAACCCGATGGTCCATTGAAATCTGAATACTTATTAATTTAATAATTAATGAAGGTTGAGCGATTGAACTTTATGCATATTTTGATATATTCAAGCTAAAATAATTAGTTAGAAAATGCAACAAATTTGAACCTTCTAGCATACGTACAAGTCGAGAAAATGATACTTGAACGTGATTGACGAATTTCCAATCGCGTACTCCAAGCAGTTGGGCGTCTCCAGGACCATCGTCTACGCTGTCAGTAAGTCCACAAAGTTGGTTCTGTCAAAAAGGCCAAACTGGACCTGGTGGAGTTAAGGAAAACAGCCCAGGGTAATCCTCTCAAGTTTATTAGGGCCCATGCAAGAGATATCGGGATTTCACACCATACTGTCCACAGAGCTATAAAAAAAGTGGGTGGAAACCTTGTGAGGGTGAAGAGGCCACTTTTGATACCAGCAATAAAAGAACCCCATTTGAATTAGTTTTTTGAGTTCTTTTAAAATCTTTTAGATACGTTTAGTCACCCTACAGTCTTGATGCCAACCCCCTTGACTACACCTTTTGGGTGGATGTCATGGGGAAGGCCTACAGTGTACAACATACAAACGCAGAGGCTCTCAAAGCTACTGCCAGCTAGTAATGGGACGCTATGCCAGAGGACTACATCTGCAGCGGGTGCCAGGCCATCTGCCTCCGCCTGAAAGCCATCATAGCCTCTAAGGGAGGCTCCATTAATAAATAAGAGAGCTCAGACACACATCTATTATATGGTGTAATGAACCAAATCTGAAAGATTTGGTATTCATCTTGCTGTAATTCTACTGTTAATAAATTATATCTTATTGAATTTCAAAGTATTCAGATTTTAATGTACCACTCGGGAGAACTATGGTTCACTGAGTTTTTTTAATTTCATTTCGTACAGTATATACTAAAGACTTATTATGATATAATATAGTGTTTTGTACTCAAGATGATACAATAAAAATGACTTGATATACAAATTGTGTAGTTTCTTGTTCATAAAAGTACAAGATGGTCTGTGAACACACACACACAAAAATGAATAATGTTTTTAACATTGGGTGTGAAATAAATTTATATTTATCGACAAATTATTGTCAATTTACGTTTATAACCTACTCTGATAAACCCTTTGGAATAACCTCAAATTGGACTTAAAGTAGCCAAATTTATTGTTATAATAAATGAAGGATAAATTGATATATTCTATTTGAAAAGCCATATTATAGACAAAACAAGTCTCTTTCATCAAACAAGATTATAAACTATTATGGATTATTTCCTTGACTTTTGTTCAATGTTGTTTTTTTTGTTAAATTTTCCTTTAATTGGTCGTCTTCAATGTCCATATACATGAAGTATAATTCCTTCTCTAGGAAAACCGGGCGTAAATAATTGAGGTCAAGAAAATAAGGGTATTGTCCATTGAGCTACGTCGTTCCATATTATTGAAATGTTGACACACAACAAAAACTAAATTTTTCAAATATTTGTATATAGATGTGTTCCATGAAGGTGGGCTCACTGATTTTTTTATCGTAAATTTTCTTCCTTTTTGTATTGTTATTCCTCTGGCATACATTACTTCGACACCTCCTTCAAGTTGCCTGGAAATTTTACTGCAACCTCTTATTTTTCATAATTTTATAGCTTAATTGAAGGGAAAATAAGAATCCGGAGAATAATGAGTAAGTTAGCTGAAAATAGGCAATCATTAACTACATTTATAATCATTCAATGTTTGCATTTGAATATGGGATATTCAAAAGCTACAAAATTATTTTCTTTTATTTAGATCGTCTAATTTTTTAAACTTCGAGATTTTTTCCTCAACAGAATAAGAATATTACAAAAATCTCCAAATTAGTACAAAAAAATAACATTCCAGCACAGTTTTAGCAACATTTTTAAGTCAGACACCCGGCTTTTCTAAGAATTTTAGAGATTGTGGTTTCAACATGAGAAAAATAATGAATTGACAAAATAAACCAACCAGTCAAGTTACTTATTGTAGACATGGTCCACAGGGAATGCCTTTTCAACAGAAGTTTTTATTTTGTGTTAATAATTTAGAAGTCGCTGACGACGCTTCTAATGGTATTTTTACTGTCTTTGTGAAATGAAGGACCTCTTTTTCTTGAATAAATTTCCACCATCCTTCTTAACGACCTTGTCAAATGTATATCGGAGAACCCTCTCCTTCTTGGCGTACTTTGTGAATTGAATAGCCGGGTTCTTATCAAAGGCCATCTTTGCTTCCTTTGGCTTCAGCTTTGTTGCCTTATCACTTCTAGTCTTGTCCTTAAGTTGTTCCCAATGGGCAAACAATTTCCTCATTTCTTTAGGGTCTTTATGATGTAGTACATAGTTTTGTTGGCACAAACTAAAAACCCAATAAAATATAAGCTTCTTCCTTGTCTTCTATCAGCATTATCTTGTTTGTTTTGTTTATGTTCAATACATGAAATTAAAGCTGGGAACCGATGTTTTTAGTTAATAACTAGAAGTTTTAATTTAACTCACTAAAGTTATAAAAGCGATTGAAAATGTTTTCAAGACTTTTTTCGTCCTAGGTATTATTCATAGTAACTATTAATATGATTCTAATGTTACCATCTTTTGTAACATCAGTAAGTTTCATCAATAATATCAATTTTTGCCAATAATAAAATCGGAGTGTATGTTTTATTTCTAAATGCTGTAAATCTAACAGATAAATATATATCTACTATCGACTTCAAAAACGTCTATCGGATCAAATTGGCCAATTATGTATATAAAATGTTAGAATTTACCCTGAAAAGATTGTTGGGTTCTTTCGATTGGCTTTGGTTGCAAATTTAGTCGACAACTAAAATCTTAATTCAAAATGACCATTTATAAGCAAAAATGTAGATATCTAAATAAAAATAATTTGTATTCTACAAACAAATTCCTGATGTCGATCTGAAAGACTTCAATCAAACTTTGAACTAACAGTAATAACATTGATGGATTCAGTATATAGTATATACTAATAAAAATATACTAACAGAAAAATTTTCACTTTTTGGAGTACAATCGTTTTATTTTAAATAAATATTACTAATTTTTTCTTTATAACATTGATAAATAATTGCATTAAAGAGATTTTATCATTTATTACTTCATTGATTCATGATGGTTTTTATAATATACAATTAGTATTATGCCACCCCGTTAATATTCAATTGAATTTGATTAAACTAGAAGATATTATTTTATTAATTGAAAATACTAATTGTGAAAGAGAATATCTGAATGGTTGTCCATGTAAAAAATCATTCGAGTCTCAATTCTCATAATAACATAAAGTTAATGTGAATGCTCCTCAACTTCTCATGGCTAAAGAGAGTGAGAGACTGCAAGACATTCAGGACGAATGATAATCAAGGATGACTTTCAGTAAATAACTTGGGAATTGTTTTCTTTGGTAGATTTTTTCAATTAATATCATAATTGGTAATTGTAGTCATGATTATATCTATGATTTTCTTACTGTGAAAAGAGTATGTATTATGCCTTAAGAAAGTCTTTATTTGACAGATTTGGTACAAATATATGAATAAACATTTTTACTTAGAAATAAACACAATTAATATTAATTCAATATTACCGATATTTTTTATATAATATATAGAGAACATTTGAGGGTTCCCTTCCTTCCAACACACGATTAATACTATGCACATTTCATACTTTATCCTCCAGTCAGTATATGTCATCACAACAACTATAAGTTCATTCTTTCTTAATTAAGAATTACATATCAGATGTATAATATTTTTTGTATAAAAGGAGTTATATGGACTATAGGCGTGTGCAAATATAATTTATGCCTCCAAAACTTAGCTTGTTCATCCCTTATTATAAAAGTTTGTTTTATAATGATGCCGGAATAAGTTACGGAATACAAAAAAGTCAAACCCATGGGCTCTAAAAAGCAAAATGCACACTATTGCTGATAGTAATTAAAAAAAAATAATGATAATTTAGAATTTATGGATAAGAATAGCTTGATTATATTTTTTTTTGAAATATACAATTAATTTGAAATTTCGCAGATATTTATTATTTACTAACGGGAACTCGTTCAAATACTATTTCCCGGAAATGAAAAAAAATTATATGTTTATATTCATATTTTTTATGAATCCAAAGTTCATATATTGAGTTTGTACAGCCACAATAGTGAAAAATGCATACACAAACGTTTCAGAAATGATAAAAACAATATTTTTCCTTATTTTTTCCCAGAGGTGTAAATTGGGTAATGGGTATTGTGAGGTCTGGCAAGTGGTATAACGACCTAAAATTATTTTGCCCTGGTTAGCCTCAATATCCTCTGATTTTCTTTGAACAGCCACACTTTTTGTACTTAAAGTGTTTGAAAAAAATAAAAAGCATAGGTTGAATTGCCAGCCTTGAACTCCTGCCACCCCTTTGCCACCCTTAAAAAACTCGGGATCCCCTGTTGTGCAGAAAAATATGTTTCTCAGAGAGATTTTCCATATAAGTATGTAAAGTAAATTATATCTCTTTTCGTCACACTTTGGCTTGTGGACTTTCCTAACATCCTTGTCATCCTTTCTAGCGATTGTATGTATATAAAATGTGCTCTTAGAGTTCACAGGTAGTTCTTGATTGCAATAAAATATTAACTTACTTGAATTAATTTAACTATTGTATCTTTTTATTACTTATTTTTTAAATCTTTAAACTGGTTGTTTATTTAATATACTCTGAAACACATCCACTCACAATTACAAAATATACTTACTGTTTGCTCAAGATGAAGTTTTGGATACGGTTTAAAATTGCTGTATTTATCTAATTGACCCTGTATATTTAAAAAGGGCTATCAAACTAAGTTACCATGCAAACTTGCAATTATTTTTAATAGGTTTATGTTGAGGTCGATAGAATAAGGTATATCTAGTTTCATTGTAGGACATTCTTTCTTTCTGGCGCGTCAATGGATTTTTTTACTAAAAAATGTGTTGGTCTAAAAAAAATGCGAAACATAATAGTCTTTATGTGTAGATTTTGATAAAAAAAGTAGGATGTATATATAAGGAAAAATATGCTATATTTAATCAATCAAGTACATTGTACATAACATTATTTATAACTTTAAAAATATATTAAATTTGATTTTTCGATAAAAGCTTCGATAGATGAGAAAGTTGGAACAATTTATCATGATAAACTTTCTTTTTAGTTGTTATAGAAATATACAGGTATGTATAGTGTATACATTTTAAATATTCTTTATTTAAATCAAAATCGTGTATTACCACATTTTGTTCTTTGGGGTAAAATAGTGAACAATCTTCATGATATTTCGGAAGTAAATGCTTAATTGTGTCTTTGATGATATGATCAAATACAATTTTGACACTTTTCTGAAAATAAACTTTAAAATAAAATTATACATTTGTTCTCTGACACTTTAATTTTTACTATTGAAACAAAAAAAAATTATATTAAGAGTAAAAAAGTGGTTGATTGTTATAAAGATATTCAATCTATTATAAATGAATATGACCATAACATCTTCTTATCATGGTCTTTATTCAACTGTATAAAGACCAAATATATATATAATAAAGGTAACTAGAAATACTAATGCATAAGATCACCTTGAATAATGGGATTTAAATCTAGGTACATTCAACATGTTTATTTACACGTATTACACATGTCAATATAAAATAATCCCCTTCTCTTTTTGAAATATGCTTAATAATTTTTTCGATTAAATCCCACACCTTTGATACGCTATTTTGATAAGTACTTTCTTTCCAACCTCGAGTACGTGTAAATCTTTTGATCGTCCATCATAATAATGCTTCACATTTACTTCCTGTTTTTGTAATGTCTCAACTACCTTATTTAACGGCTTGTTCATAGCAGACTTGTATGTTGGGATGTGGGATCTTAAATTTTGGCCATAAACAACTTGATTAGGTCAAAATCTACATCGACGAGGTGTATTTCTGTACTCTAATAAATCCTCACAAAATTCATGAAATGATCGATCGGGAACCATATTTTTAAGAAGTCTCTTCATATTCTTCACGGTGGACTCAGCCATACCTATTTTGGGTGCAGTGGGGGCTTGAAGGTCATCAAACAATTCCATTTTTATTCAAAAACTCTTGAAATTTCATACAAGAATACACTGTGCCTTGATCTGAACTAAAGTTCTTTGGATATCCAAAATTTTGAAACCATTTGGAGAATGTTTGAATGATTTAGTTAGCATCGGGATCATTCTTATCCTCCTCCACTAGAGTTTAGCCTAATAGAGCTTCGACAATTACAAGATAGGACTTGCCGTTCAATGTAAATAAGTCCGTTGAGATCGATTCAAAAACCATGGAAGGTATTGAATCCGGTTCCAAGGTCTCTTGGCATTGGCTTACTCTTCGAGTTTGGCATGCCTCATATTTTTCTATCATCATTTCTATTTCATTATTCATTCCAAGCCAATAGATTGATTCTTGTGCGTATCTTTTTGTCTCGGTAATTCCTTGATGAGCAGTGTGGAGTTTCGTCAAAATATCTCTTTGACATGCCCTTGGAACAATGATTCTCGATCCCTTCAAGACTAGTCCATTATCGAATTGTCATCGGTGACGACTTCAAACTTTGGTCATTCACACTAGTAAGTGTGACACTTTTTCCCCCATTTGATTGCAAGACACTCGAACTTTACCATTGCATACCTTGACCTTATATCGTTCAGTAATCTTGAGTCACATTCAACTAATTTCCATCTCTCTCCATGTTTTTGTAACAAATCGAACTCAAGTACTTTAGTTCTTGAAGCAGTTCTTGGAATCTTGGGTACATTTAACATTGACATTCACTAACGACTGATTTATCCATTTCCGTTTTAGAGATCCATAGAAATATGGTTGCAAAATTCCCAATCCCATGCTTAATAGATCCGAATAACCATAGGCTAGCTGTTAGAGGCCAAAATATCTTATACGTAAAAAGTCGTCCGTTTTTAGATGAAAAATAAAGCTAAAGGGTTGATCTTAGCTAGTTGTACGATTTTATTATTTTCAAACGGGAATTGCATTGGTGTAAAATCACGGAGAGTGACAATAAGATATATTATCTTTTAGAGCAAGTTGAGAGAGTTGAAAAGAAAAAAGATCCTAAATGATCTCAAATGACAACAAAAATTGGGACAAAGTTTTGCTCTTTTCTGACGAAATTTTTTTCACCCTGGGTGCCACTGTGAATAAGAAGAACATCCAATATATCACATCTGAATATCCAGACAATTTTTCAACGTCAGTGAGATATGTTTCCAGGACGAAAAAAACAACAACAGTGGCCAGCACAGACGAAGTCTGCCCTCCCATTTTTGTGATGAGGAAGGAGTGGCTCAATGCAGATGCTTATATCCAACTTCTGGATGAGAAGGTGCTATATTGGGCAAGATAAAATTTCGGGTACAACATTGCCTCCACTCAAGACGGGGCTTCGTTTCATCGTGCTGTTAAGACCCAGACCTTCCTGAGAGACAAATTTCTGTACTTTTGGAACCTCATTAAATGACAACCTCCTCTCCAGACGTGAACCGATTGGAATAATCTATAATCGAAGTACGTCTGGACGAGAGGGTGTGTACTACCCCTCACTAAAGTGGCCAGTCCATTAAGAAGGAGTACCAAGCTCGAGTCAGACTCCATAGTCAAGGTCAGAAAGGGATTTAGGTATCATATTGAGGTAATTAATTGAGCTGAGGGTCTAAATAATAATAATAGTTGTGGCCAGCACTATTTTCACTTGATTTTGTTAAATAAATGTCATCAAATAATTCTTGTATAAATTTTACTCTTGAAAAATTGTAAATAATAATATGTGTACGACTCGATAAGATCAATCCTGCATTAAGATTTCAAGCAGCTATTGTTTATGTAAATATTTGATTTAGGACCTTTTATGACCTCAAAATGGATCAAAAAGTTTAATTAATTATTTAAACTTAAAAAATTCGAATAACTTACTGTACTTCTGTAGTTCAATGTAAAATTCAAGTTAACAATAAAATTGATTTGATACGGTATACTTTATGATTTATCATGACATAGGACAATAGCATGTATACAAACTCTGGTCTATGTTTAAAAAAAAGATAGGGAGAATAAATAAAGAAGAGATAAACCATCAATATCAATAATTTTTTATAACATACTTTTAAATTAAAACAGTTTCATGTACTAACATAGTTGGTCTAAAACCACATAATTTCATATGCAAGTATCAAGTAAATAAAAAGACAAATATTTATGAAATAAATATTTGTATTACAAATTGGAGAAACAAAGAATTAAAACCTATATGTACTGAATTTATATAACAATATATGAATATCAAATGATTAAATCACGTATCTCCACAAACAGTTCACTAATTTCGATGTTATAACTCAGATGTACCCAAGGTATCATATTTAAGTTTAAACTGAAGACTGTTTTCCAAATTTGATTAAAAACTTGTTTGTGAAGATAGTGAAAACAAAATTAAGTTTATTTTCAGTGAGTTAATAACAGAAGTCGACATTTTTTTATTCAATATGGCCTCCCTCAGCCTCAAGGACGGCCTCCACTTTTTTACTGAAATTTGCACAAACTTTACGTGTGTAGTCTTCTGTCAAGTGATCCCTTGAAGCCTTGAGGTTAGACTCAAAAGATCTCACAGATCCGTGTTCTTGTTGCAAGCAGCTCCCTCAACCTTTGCCTGGATGGAATAATCCTAGGGATTAAAATCGGGGGAACTGGGAGGCCACATGATCTTGGACATATTCAAAATAAGCTTGAGTCTAGACAATCTCTGTTCCTTTGTGACAGTCGTACTGAGATATTTTTCCTTCTTGATCTGATTTTTCTCTCAAATAATCTTTAATGGCCCTTCAGAGTGTAACCTCGCTCACATTAATCTTCTGGGCCATACCGTGAATCGTCCTCACTTGATTTCTACCAAGGCAGTTTTTGACAGGCATAATCATGGCCTTTGTTCTTGTTGTTCGTTTCCAAATTAGCCCAGACTTTCTGGTGAATGTTCCTTGGACTTCAAATCGCTTTTTAATGCCATAAACGGCTGTTCGACAGATCCTGAGGAAATCTCAGTTGGGGATCTTCTGACGCGTGAGCATTTCCAGCACAATAATTATTTCCGCTTCTATTTGTAGTTTTTGAAGATAAGACCAATACTTATATAAAAAACAAAAAATTGCAAATGCGTATAAGAATATAACTTCTCAGTTTTGTAAAAATTCTATAAAACTCGAGCTGTGAGCATTTCTTTAACTGTAAACTTAAATATGCTGCATGCGGTATATTATTAATTTGGGTGGTAAGACATAACCATCAAGGAATCAATTTCTGACGCCAGGCTGAACATAACACAAAGAATGAAATGTAATATGTTTAATATCTTTTTTGAGTGACGACATTGAAATGATTTCACACTGGCCATTTGTTGGAAGAATAAAATATGTTGAGTCGTGAAGAAAGTCTTCCTTTTCTTTTTACTCCCATTTCGATGTTGCTTCCTTAGAAATGGATGAAATATAATGGAATAACAATTAATCCATGATCTTCCAGAGTGGGGCTTCAGAGCAATTTTGCAACACATGCCCTTTTCAGCTCATTTAATCACATATTATAACAGACAAAGACACAGCAATTGACAAAAATCTATTTAGGCCGGACTACGTAGAATTGAAAAGATAATATTAACTGCATATTAATTTTTTTAGTAAAAATAATAAAGTTTTTGATTATGTTTTAGAGGTTTTCAATCTTTCGGCTTGTGTATTAATTGTAATAAAAGTATAAAGTAAATATGTACAGCTGTGATCATTTTTATTATAAAGTTATTTGCTAATAAATTTTCTTGTACGTTATTTAATGTAAAACATTTCACAAGATTGATAAATTATTATTAATATTTGGCATGGAAGTAAAATTATTTGTATACGTGGGTTCACTGACAAGAAAACAGATTTAACTAATATTTGTTATGTACTATTATTGACGGTAGACTAGCTCAGAAATGAATTTTTGTATTGTAGTTTAACCAAATTATGATTTTTGAGTCCTTAAAGATTTAAAAAATAATTTGTATTTATATGAATATTTGATTAGCAATGTATCGTAAATCAATGCAATGATAGACAAGAATAATACAACATACAAAGCTATAAGTTAGCTTAACAAAACTAATTTTATATTTTTTTCGCTCTACAACTATACCTATATTCTTTCACAGCTGCGCATACACTCACAACAACAAAAAATGCACACAAAGTAAAAAGTAATAAAAAATTGTTCAAGATTAATGTTTTCTTTAGAACTTTTAATATCTACCACATAAAAAAAATCAAAATCACATCAACAGAAATTAGAAAACATTATACAAAACAAAAGCACATATAAAATTATATTTTGAATGCCTCATAGTAAAACAAAATATAAAATTCCAACTTCTCAACCTGTGAAATTCTTAAACAATTTTTGGTACATGTTAATGATGGTTACGAAAACCTGGGTATCTCATATCGAGGAAGACGGCAGTATTTAAAAGATCTGAAGCGTAATTAGACGATGTATCACGCAGATGGGAATCTTCAAAGAAAAAGATGGAAATCCAAGGGCAACTGCTGGAGGTGGGCTGAAAGGGGTGCAGCCCCCCAAATTAAGGAGTTTTTGCTTTTTACTAGAAAATTGATTAATAGATTTTATTTTTAATTTCATATTTAAAATTTAACTTTCAAATATTTTTGTCCAAGAAATTTAATTTCTGTCAATAATTATGAATTAAAAAAAAAATTCTGAAAATTTAATATTTGAAATTTTTTTGCAAAAAATTTAATTTTTGTAAAAAATTGTCATATTTAAATTTTTTTATATAACCAGAACTTTTGATATTGGTTTCCAAAAAATTAAATATTCAAAATTTTTTCCAAAATAATAATTTTTTAGAATACCTATGGTTTTTTGACATTTTTTTCCAACAAATTTTTGTTTCTGTCAATAGCCATGGATTTATAAATATGCCCCCGAAAAATATAATATTTAAATTTTTTTTTCCATAAATTTGTATTTATTTGTGAACAGCTAGTGATTTTTTTTTCAATTTTTTTTCCAAAATCATTTATTTTTTGGATTTTTAAAAATAACATTCCAAAACCAAGACCTTCCTTCCCCCCAAGTATAATCTTGGGGATGCCCCTGAAATTTGGAAGCAGCAGATATCAAATAGCCCTCAGATCCTATCCATCAATCACAATATCCTACGTAATACGCTGAGCTATTATATCCTTTTACAGTTTCCCAGAGCAGCGCTTATGAAGTTTTGGTTAAGGAATATAAAAACCCAAACAATAGACAATGCAAGGCAGTCAAAAGAAGGCGTGTATTATGTTATCAAATATTTGGACATCGCGGACCAGAGGAAGGTTTAAGTTCGACAATCTACGCAGGGGGAAGATAAATCTCCCATTGTGGAAGACAGAGTTACTATTAAGGTAATTTAGTGCTAGAAAGTTATCCTGAATGGCAATATTTTCAAACTATACTGGATCTCCCAAATTCTTTAAAAAAAGGTTTTCTGTTAGAGTTTTAGCGAATAATGTCTACCTTACTATTTGAGTCAAAAGAAAATATTTTACTCCATAGTATTCTTTGAGTAGCTTCCCAAAAGGTTCCCCATATACTTGCAAAATTTCATAATTACATCATTTGATATATCAAGACCGAACAATAAAGTATTATAAACAGGAGACCCATCAATTCCATTTCTCCATTCTAAATGTAATTTAGTCATAATGTTTGTAAAAATCTTGAAGTAGATGTTTGGCAGAATATTAGACAAAATAACCAGTCCTCCTCCTAATTGTGTACTAGGTCTCTTTAGGGTATTGATTTAGCTACAATCAAACAGCAGTTTCAATCATGTTTCATCTTCCATAACACTTTTTCAGTTAAATAAAGATATCTGTAGACACATATATGTATTACTGGTGCACTCAATTTAGTATTATACAAATCAATTTAATAAAATTTATTAGAATCATTAAGGTTTCCAATGATTACTTTTTGTTCAATCTCCCAATCATTTATTCAGTAATATTATTATAAAAAAAAACACCGAGTAATTCAACACTTTTTGGTCTCGGGAAACCACTCCTAGGCAATCAAAATTTTTGATTGGTAATTATCATGGAATAATTTGAGAAAATATTTTGACTAAGAGACTATATTATTCTGAGTAACAATTTATTTATCTTTTTTGCGGAGAAACCTTTCCTTGATGAAATAAGTTTTAATCTTTTGTCATAATTACTTTTAGTTTCAATTTTTCTCAGCATCCAAAATTTTATCTTTCAAAATTTTACTTTCTCTCAAAAATTAACTACTTGTAACAATTAGACCAACTAATTGTATTTTATTTCTAAATATTTGTTCGCAACCTTAAAATTGATAAGATTATTGAACTGGATTTTAGCCGGCGGTCGAAAATCCTGTTGCATAGTGTTATAATTCTTTATTTAAACACATCTCATAAGCAATTGCTTGTTAACTATCGGTTACTTCCTCTTCATATCCCATAGAAACATCTTTCCTGGTTTAAGATTTGTCTTTAAATATATTTTAGGTCTGTAATCGATTATGATGAACAATTTGAGCATTTCCAACTGTGACACTAAGCTATTTTTCGAGAAAAATATTTTTAATTACAATATCTAGCGAATATTAACATTATATTTATAATGGACTTAAATTTAAAACTTGTCTGTATTGCTGATGAAATAAATATATGAAATACAATCTTTGTCATAAAAAAATGAGCTTATTACATTGCTGAATATGATCCAGCTTTTCTGAAACAAATTTTTGTATGAATACATCGAATATTTTAAAAGTAAGGATGTTATTGGTCATTATATACATAGTATATATAAGTCATTCCATGGTAAATTTAAAAAAAAAATCTTTTTTTATTCGAATTAAAAAAAAGTTGTTAAGTCAAATTACCTATCATTAAGAAATTCAAAATTGAATTTTCAGATCACTAAAGCAATTCAACTCTAAGTTCTGAGCTCCTTTTCATAATGAATTTGATCAAAAATCGTCTTGAAGAACCTAGTATTTTTGATTTTTTTTCGTAAACCACTCATCTGATGGATGTACAATATAATAAACTATTAAGAAAGCCATTAAGTTATGCAACTAAATACTTGAAACAATCTCTTTTATTCTGTTATAAAAAAGTATGGCTGACTTTTGTTATATTTTTTACCTTAAATATCTCAAACAAAATCAACTCAATATCTCTCTTTCAAAAACAATATTATAGTTGTAGAAGATATGCAAGATTATATTTGTTATTATTGTTATATTATATTAAAAATGTGAAATATTAAGGGTTTTTATTGGTGTTGTGAATTTAAAGTTAAGCAAATCTTGGGATTTTCAGACAATTCACCATGTATTATTAATTCACGTAAATATTTATTATTGTAATATGATTTTTAACCAAAATCATTGTTCTTTGTTCTATTATAAAAACTATGGCTGACTTTGACTAATTTTTTTACCTTAAATATCTGAAATATCATATTCTTTGATTTGATAAAAAGTTTATCAGAACAATGTCAAATAAATATCTCGAATTAGAAAAAAAGATTAGAGTGGTAGGTCTATGCATATTATACTAAAAATCTGTAGGCAAAGGCTCAGGCACATCGCTGCTAATGGTGTAGAGAATTGAGAAGTTAAAAAAGTGACATAAGTTGATTAATCATTTTTCATATTTTTATGAAAAAACAAAAAACAATAAAAAAACCCCATTTATTCGATTCAAATTGTCTAATTTCATATAGTAACATCTCAAGTTCTTCCACCTCATTTTTAGGGGGCCCGCAAGAGTCTTTCTAGTATTATATGCAGTGATTAAAATTCAATGTAGAATGGCCATGATAAAAAAAAGAAAAAGAAACCGATAATCAAAATGGTAAGCCTGAAAATTTGAAGAATGTTTTGGAAGCAAGAAAGAACAATGCTCATTACGTTTCATTAGATCAGCTACAATCAGCTTAAACAAGGGAGGAAGGAAAATTGGATATAAACAAGAGCATTTGGTGGAACCTTTCCAATTTTGTTCCTCAATTTTATTCCGAGTCCAGCAAGGACTTACAATTATAACTTTGCAACAAATCCTAAGTCTTTTATGAGCACACCCAAATGTTCAATCAAGTTTTGAATATAATTGAATCTATTTAGGAAAAGATGTTCACTTCTCAGGAATTAAATAATAATGACAATGTCCAAGGAAAGGATAATTCATTCTTTAGACTACCAATTAAACGAAAAAAAAAACCAAACAAGGGGTAAAGCCAAAAACCACACCGGATTTTCATCACTGGTGCTTGGTCTATGAGCTTTGGAAATATTTAAAGTTTAGTTACTTAAAAAAAAAAATTATATAATTAAATTTGACATTTAATGGTTTTTATTGGTACACTGCCTATAAATTCATATAAATCTTTCTATTGTTTTTTTAGTTTTATGAATACAATCAATATTTTAGTTGAGCCAATGGTTTTGATTTAAAGATACGTTCTACATAAAACATTTATCACGAAAAATTTTAAACTTAAAAAGTTTTGGTATATATTCAATGTCAGAACGTACATTAATTATTATTTCATTTTTAAACATCTTTATTTATTTACAGAACTATATATTCATCGCAAGAAATAAAGAAGAAGACTGATTCTTCATTTTTAACACAAAAATAAAAAAACAATAAAAAAAAAAATTCCATAAAATCTAAATAAATATTAAGTATTTAAGTCATGCACGACAAATACATGTTGTACAAAAAACAAGTTAATTAATAAAGTTTGATATATTATAAATTACTTCTGTTAATAAAAGCGACTTGCTAAAAAATTTAGATACTAAACCTTTTCAAGTTTAATATTTATTTTCATAAATGGTTTAGGTGGAATATATCCCTTACCCAAACCAATTGCTCAACTAAAGCCATGGGCTGTATCAATGCAGTATTGACATTTTTCCACATCAAAAGTTCATTTTTGTAGTAAAAAAATAATATTTCTCATTGGAAATATCCTGTTTTACAATAAGATAATTAATGTACAAAAAATATTATATAAGTGAAGTTATGGTTTTTATAAATCACATCATTACTTCTAATTCCATGAATTTCCACTCTACAACTTCAGAAAATATATTTTTAAGACTTTTATCTTTTTATAGTTAAAATTGAAAAAAAAAGAAATATATAAATTACAAAAGTAAATATATATTTAACAAAAGCTTTTGCTTAACTAATTAGGAGCTTATAAATGATTTGTTTTACTTGCCTATCATTGTTTTAATTTACGATATATTCTAGTCAAATATTCATCAAAATGCTCATTTCTTCATCTTTATGGTCACGGATGATTTTTTTTTCTTAACAGGGTTACTCTCCATAAGTCACTGCAACAGTTGCATTGATTAAGTACCATGAGTAAATATTATAAGATTACAATTACTCCATTTGATCTAGAAATTGATTTTGAATCCATATACATGATGTATTTCCTTTTCCAGGAGCGACCAAGTATCTAATCTATGCACATTGAGTAAAAGATAATATTTTATCCCATGCCCGTTGTCCAATGAGCTCCGTCGCTCCATATTAATTCTATTGGCCACCTCCATTTCCTGAGTAGTGGCAGCTGCAAATTAGGATTGATTGCTCTCTGAATTTATCAATAATTTTAGAAGGATTTGGTTATCCCAAATGTCTTCATAAAAAATTAAAAGTATTATATGTATAAAATTCCTGACGTATTTTAAAGAAATAAGCATGAAAAGTTTCTTAGTATTTAAAAAACAAAAAAGCCTTTTAAAATAATATAATGTTAAAATAATCAATTTTTAGTACGTTGAAGGAAGTAAGTGTATAATAAGTTGAATAGAAAATAAGAAGGGAATGTTATGACAACTAATGTATAACAGGCAGAAAATATTTTCTCTTGGTCCTATTCTTCTCTTGTGTAATCAATGATTATCCTCATATCTCTCACAAGAGAAAATCTTTTTTTTTACATGTTATATATTAGTTGCTAACACGTTCTTTTCTTCTTTTCTACGACTAAATGTACTTGTTTCCATAAATTTACAATAAATGAATAAGATTTATTATATTATTCTTAAGAGCTTTTTCACTGTTAAAATTTATTATATTTAATTTTTGTGAGAATACTAGATCGTTTTATTGACCCAGTATATATTTACAAGTCATCCGGGGATATGAAAAAACAGAGAAAATATTAAGTTAACATAAGCTCTCATCGAATCTTAAGGAGATGTTAATAGTAGATATGTACCGATACCCAAATTCCGGATGATTCTGATACCATCTTTATGATGATTCCAATACGGATTCCTTATTATGTATAAAGGAATTACACCAAATATAAAATCCTTTTTTTTTAATAATTAACTTGTCATTGATTAGGACAAGGCAAGAAAATACAAAAATATATCAATCATATCTATGATTACCCAAGGGAACACCAAATTTATACCAATAAAATTAAGCCAATCCATTTTGAGTGCAAAATTCAAAACTGATCTCAGTTTTTCTCTGGGTTGTCAGGTTTCAGAAATATTTGCGACTATTATCGTTCGGAGACATTTTTCATCAGTAAGACAATCACCAAATTGAAGTACAATTATTAAAACTGATGTAAAAATGTTTATGTGATTAAAAAAGTGTTTTTATTGATTCTGTATCATCTTCTCAACTCGACATATTTACATTTTTATGTTGAAAAATGAAGATAACTACACTTTTCTAGAGGCCATTATAACTTATTCGTTATTCATAGTGATAAGGAATATCATTACTCATATTAATAAGAATATTTCATCTTTTACCCTAACAACATTGTATATAAATTTTGAACGGTTTTGAAAGAAAGTTAAAGGAAGATCAACGGCTTTAAAGTTTTGAAATTTTACGATTTTTGTCAAAAAAGAGTGTTTTGACCTGAATATCAAATAAGGGCTTGGTGTTACAACAAAAAACAAATAATTTAGTTTAATCAATTTGCAATCAAAAATATTCTATAATTTTTTTATTAGCGGTTGTTGCTAATTGGTCAAAAAAAGAATCCAGTACTTAAGCCATTTCACTGCTGGAGACAAAAGCTAACTGTTGAGAACATTAATTCCTTTCTTGACAGGGAGGTTAATTTTCCTTTGATCCAAATATCTGATGAAAGGAGTCAATGTTGGTATTTGATTGTTTTTCCTCAGTGCAGTAGAAGCTGTAGAGGTTAATTGAAAACGATAAGGCACCGCAGGTCTTGTAATCTGTCCAAAGTTCCCGAAAATTACTCCAAAGCGTTGAGCTATAAGTTTTGGCAGCAACATCGACACCAATCCTCGCAATTGCGATGTTGTAAATGGAATCTCTGGTTGGGAATTCCCACTAAAGAGACTTTTCCTGTGAAATGAGTATTTCACAAATACTCTCTGAAAGTGCTTGCTTTCTTTTAGAATATTTGGACAACTTATGCGGTACTACTCCAAGGCCGGCTATGGGGCCTTCCGAGTATTTCTTCCCAATAAATATGGAAAGATGATGATATCAGTATCAGTAATTATTTTCTGTCCAAGAATGTTCGACCCAATATGAATTCAAATATCTCTATTGGTTCGTTGAAAAATATAACAGGTGGGCCACCGTATTTCAAAAGGTTATGAAGTCTCCTTAGCGTAATATTTCTCTTATTCTTCAAATTCAGGAACAACGTTTCCATCATTCCAACCTGAGTACATATTTTTTCTTGATACGGCAATATTTTGTAATATATGGGTAACGTTAGGAATAGTACAGGTGCTCCAGGCTTGAATTTGATCCGACATATTCAGTTTTAAGATTAAAAGAAGTCCCAAACTACATCTTCCAAGTTTTTTTGAAAACAGTAATTTCCATTCTAAGACCCCAATAAACTGATGTTTTCGCCGTGTGAAAAGATCGCCACGATTTATTTATAAGGCTATCATAGTGGCTGAGTACTTCAGTCTTTTCTTACTTCTTTTGGAGGCCAGACTGTTTCGAAAAGTCATTTCATAACTGCAGGGTTCTCTTCAGGGATTTTGTACGCAGTGGACTGACTACTTGTAAAAATCATGATCAAGTCATCAGCGTAACAAATACATTTGGGATGAGATGGAAGGGAGAAGAAACCAACAATATTATCTTCCGCGTTTATTTTTCGAATCAAAGGGTCAACACACATAATGGAAAGTAAGGCTGACGATGGGTCTCCTTGGCAAACACCTCTTTTGTTGGGGAACGTTAACTTTTGACTTCCATATTGGATTATTGTCTGGGAGTTTGCAAGCAGAACTCCAACCATTCAAATAAAGTAGTCGCCAAGGCCTTTTCGATATAATGTTTGGATTATAAATTTGGGGTATAGGGCATCATAGGCTTTGGTAAAATCAACTCCCATCAAGGAAACATCGTCTGACGGTCATAAAAAGGCCTGTAACATAAAATGAACGCTATCCATTAGTTTGTCCGCAATAAAATCATATTGAGTTGGGTAAATAATAGATTTTAAAACTCCACAAAGGCAATTGGCTAAAACATATGAAAATATTAGGATCCTTATTTTTTTTGGGTATCTTAAAGCATCACAGAAGTATTGTCCAGAGTACCTAGATCTTTAACATATATACTCTTCTCCACAGTCAAAACAACTGTAAAGTTCAGAGTATTATTATTTGATTTCTTGGCAAATATATTCAGGATTGTTAGTGAGGTCTCAAGATGGCGTGTAAAGTGATATATTTTTATTGTTGTTCTTCTTTCTTTCTTCACCAATACATCTCAACCGGGAATGGGAGATGTCTTAAATGGAGTCAAGTTTAAGTTTGCTCCTGTAGAATAAGTCTGCTGAACTGAATAGTTGACGAACTTTTTCTTTTTCAGCTGTGGCATTTAAATCACTATTTGAGATTTTTTGAATCTTAGCAAGATCATGACATTTTTCTGCAGCTCACATAACTCCCTTTCTTCGAAGTAGTCTCTTGATTTTCAAAACATTTCTTCCACTTGCCTATATACGTCTGCATGTGGAACTAAATTATTATATGTTTTATGAATAATGTCGATAATTTCATCATTTATGTCGGAGTTATCTACAAGTACTGAAAATTATTGCCACTGACCTTTTTGTCTCAATTCTTTAGCCTTTGGGTTAAATTGAATGTAGATGGCTTTATGGTCAGATAGTTGAGTATTGATTAAATTATAAGAAATTATTGATTCAGTTAAAAATCCTTTCAATAAAAACAGGTCAATTCTGAAAGACTTGTCTTTATCATGTAAGGTGTGTGAGAAGTTTTTCATCACACTTATGGCATCACGGAAGCCAAAAGAAAACATAATCTAGTCGCTCGAGGATGATCATTGGCAGATCCTGGTTGACAATCCTTATATATATTAAGCTTTATGTTGAAGTCTCCTCCAATAATGGTGTGATTCTTCTATATAATTGAAAAGAGGTTAGCCTTGAAGAAATCAGGATCCTCCTTGTTTATTTGTTACAAAATTAGTTTTCACATTAATATTGATCTCATTTCTCACAAAATGTTCAAAATATCCAAAGTTCGATAAAATGTATATGACTTATTTAGTGTACATAGCTATGCGGGTTATGCCCACAAATGTTTTTGTTTATTTTTGCTATTGCATCTTCTCTTAGCTTATCGTGGGATATCCAGATGTACCTCATGACCAGTAGTCTCGAAGGTCATTAAGAGGCTGAATTTTACCAAAATAAAGCCTCTTTTCCATTCTATTTCTATGTATCTCTCTAATTCTCTCTGTTTTCCCCCTCTTCTCTTCTCACTCTGTATCTTTCTGCATCCCTCTTTCTGTCTCTTTTTTCTACCTTCATTCTGTTTCTGTGACCAGAAGTTCCACCCTTGGAAGTTTCGCCGTGGAGAAGTTTTATTCCAGAATTATTCATTTTATTCACAACTAAGACTAAGATTTTGTACTGGGACGAATAATACCGATAATAGACAGAAATAACAGAAATGATAAAATAAAAAATTTACATAATATATTCTATAATTTCGCCATACCTCTTTACAATAATGGGAGTTTCATTTTCCATAATAATGTGAACTAAAACTCAACAGCCATCTCGCTTGCAATTTACAATAAGTCTTGTGAGATGTTTTATAAGCTACTCTATAGATGTCATGTGGTTGCAGTCATCCACAAGCTTTAGACTGCCTCTTCTCGTTATTATAAGGTATACCATATCTCTTACTCCACTTGTAAACATGAACTAACCAGATTGTTCAGTTATCATTAATAATTTATATGAAGTGTACTTCACTTTAGAGTGGTTCCTATGTAACATAAGTCTAACTTATAGTCAATAACAATACATAGCAAATATTGAATTTGTGAGCTCTGAAGCAAATAATTGACTACCTGAAATTGAAATACTTTACACAGTTATAATTTTACTATACCAATTAAATAATTGGCTAGACAGTGGAAGAGGATCCCCAAATAGCTGAATCCATTACTACTAAAAATATAAAAGTAAAGAATAATCATGTTTTGATTGTAGATTTCAAAAATATCTTAATACCATCAGATGTAAACTTCAGTTATACAATAAGCAAGTCAAAACGCTCCAAAAATTTATCTGAAGATGATGAGGAAAATGAAGAAACTTTAATAATAGTTGATGAATGAAATGAAAATAACTATACCTGGATACGTATTACTTTTGCCATTGTAGAGCAATGAAAATTAAAACAAGGTTTATTTCTATTTAAGCGATTTTATAACTGGTTGTACAAACGAATAAAAACAAGCATTTAAAACTAAATCATTTTATGTAATAAACAAAACTGTATTTGAGTAGAAAAAAGTAAATTAAAATTAATACATTTTCCTAATTGGAGTCCAATGTAAACGATGCAATTACATTCCAAGACCTAACGATGCAATGAAAAGATGTCTTTGGGTTTAAATCCTAAATGACGCATTTTATGAAATTGGTTAGTTCTGAAGTAATTTTAAGAGTATATTGATTTCCTAAATAGGTGAAGAAAGAGGAGAGGAAGATTGATCGCGTTGCCTAATGGATCCCATGTTAAGGTGAGCACTCTTCTTGTGACCTTTTATTCAATCCCAGATGTAGGAGTTGAGAGGCTCTACAATCCGAGCTTTATCTGTGGCTTGACACATCCTCACCTCCTCCTGGATGAAGACGAACAAGACGTGCACAATGCCAGTTACTTAGTTTTGTCTACCAGATGCCCGCCCTTGGGATTCTACGCAACCCACCTGTCGTTCATGTGACACCTTGGCTTCCAGAGATATATCTTCGTCCTAAAAGAGACACAGCCTGCTTGAGCGACAAGAAGGGGCCCAAGGACTTATTGGACTAGTGCCTCTTAATAGCCTCAACAAGTTCTGATTCAGCTTTAACACGTAGAAATTGTAGAACAGATCTGTTGCAGAGGCCCTGTGGATCAGTACGAGTCATTGATCTGATCACTGATGGCGATCTCTGGGTTCACTAAGAAGTTCATGATGTGATTCTTGGTACCAGATCTGTTGTGCTCCTTATTGGTAGAGGTCCTTCCTGAAAAGCCTCCCATCAGCAAACTTCTGCGTGATTTGATAAATTGAGACTTCTTCCCATCATTATTTATTTGTGTATAGAGTTTCTTCTTCTTTTATCTCATCAGGAGTATAACAGTTTTCAAAGAAGTCAGTTCGAACTCTTTATAAAAAGGTGTAACATTCATGTTTGATATGTTCTATTTTAAAATTGAATTAAATGCTCTCTTTTTACACTAATTAATGAAAAAATGCATTACAAATGACTTTAATTGGGTGGGGGGGGGAGACTCATTTTAAATGTTAAATTGTATGTGGAAGATACATTTATACCTTAATATATGCATGAGAGCGAAACTTCTGCAGGGTCAAACTTCTACGAGGCGAAACTTCCCAGGGCAGAACTTCTTAAGGCAAAACTGACCGGGGTGTAACATCCTAGAACCCTTTGTTTCTATTCCTCTCTATTCAGCCCTGCAACGCGGGAAACCTCTGCTAGTATTTATAAGAAATGAACATATTTATATTAGAAAGTATAAAACGGTGTTGATAATTTTTGGGGCTAGGCCCCCCTCCCCCCTCCTCATATGACGAAATCTAGCAACACCCCTGCTCATGACTACCATTTTTTTCTCTTTTTATAAAGAGTTCAACATATCCAAGGTCAATTATAATGCAATATTTACATTTTTGCATCATAAGACCTCGATCCGAAAGATGCAAATTATAAAATAAACAAGTTTAACTCTTATTTGAAAATTAATTTAAAAAAAAAAAAGGTATATACCTTATAATGATAATTTCTTTCTTGAAAAAGGAGCAATAAAAGCGTCGCAAAAATAATAAAGTCGTATTATCAACACTTCCTAAACACCCTCCAGGAAATTAACAGAGGATTAATAATGAAATTATTATTTGAAATGATATTCATAAATCTTTTCAACAATCTAATCTACTGATTAAAATTTTTTTCTATCATTATAATTTAGTTTGAGGGTTAGTTACTTTTTTAATATTAGAATCCTCTTGGATAATATTAAATAAAAAAAGGATTAAAATAAGCATAATTTAAAAATATTAGTTAGTGATATACTCTGCTGTGAACTTTCCGCACGCGAATGTTGCTATTATTTTTTTTATAATAATTATAATCACAACTTTATACATAATTATTTATTTTTGTATTCAATAATTACTTGGTACTAATATAATATCTATCAATTTCTTGGCAAGGATAACTTTTTAATCTTCAAATTAAAAAAGGAAAGCTATTAAGAGAAATATCTCATATTTCTTTGAATCTATAACTATGTTATTTTATTCTTTTCATATCATACTAATATACAAATAAATTAGTTGATAAAAATGTGTACATACATTAAATTCCTTCAATGAAGATTATTATCAAATAGGTATGCTTAACTTATCACCAATAATTTTGACGTTCGAAAATATAGTTACAAATTATTAATATACATTAATTTTGGTTCAAAAGTTTGTTATTTATATTTTTTAATTAATTACAGGAAAAATGATGTAAGGATGTGAAAAAAAACCCAACATTTTTATGCTTTATCCTCCAAAAATACTATTTCTTCTTCATTTGTTAAATGAACATTATTTGTATCTTTATAGTCTTTATTTTAATGCAAATTTTTATGATATCAGTGAGTCAAATACAATTTTTATCTCTGAAAAATTTATCTACTTACACGTCAGTTCAAGATGGAGTTCAAGAGGCAGTTTTTCTTGATGATTTTTTCGATGGACATGTCTCAACTGTAGATATCTGTCAAACACAGATTATAAGGAATCATTAAAAATATTAAACGACTCATATGAAAGGGTCGCACTGTAATTTCTAAATGAGTACATCAACTGTTGAATCTGCCTAAGGTTAAACATAATGCTTATTAAATACATCAATTTCACGATGACGTCTTAAGGATTCAAATAGCATTAAATGAAAATGACGTGCACATAGGTAATGAACATATACGAATCAATTTTGGAAATTCAAGTTGTTTGTGAGAGCAAAATTGGACGAATACGCAGAAAATTCATTCATAAAAGACATTACTATAAGTCAACTTTTGCATGATATTCTAATTGCAGCGAAAGTAATGAAAAGCTAATAGATCCAATTCATAGATACAATACAACAATTCAAGGGTTGTTCCCTAAGATACTTAATGCTTCAATTGTCCCGAAAATAAACATAATTTAAGGATGTGACCTGTATTTAACTATAATAATATTGAAGGAAGAAAACGTCAAGCCTTTCATGAGTGTGCTTGTTTTAATTGTTTATATAGAGGTCATTTGAAATGTAATTGTGTTTCTCAAAGGAAATGCTCTAAATGTAATAGAAAAAAATCATTCCTTTTTACATTATTAATAGATACCAGATAAAGGAGTTTCAAACGTTGGAGCTCAAAATCAATTTCAAAATGTTGGTCATTGTTATGATGAAAACATTTCAACTACTAGGTATACACCTATGAAGTGAGACTTTCGTCTATTGCTCCCTAGGTGTACCCAGTTAGACATTATAACCCGGTCCAAAAATCTAAATGCTTATTTCGACATGTGTCAACAATATTTAATTAATTGTTTGTACAGTTTCATTCAACAACGAACCTTTTTCGCTCGTAAAAATGTTTAATTTTGTACCTACAACCTACGATGTCCGGACATAATTGATTTTCCGTTACCAATTGACGAAAAACGCTTTTCAAGCCCATCAAATACTTGTGGCAGCTTACGGTGGACATGTTCTAAGCAGAGCACAGTGCTTCCGGTGGTTTGAAAAATTCAGAAGTGGTGAAATGAAGAGCGTGGCCGGCCACCAAAAAAGTTTGAAGACGCCAACAACCCCCTTTTACAACCCGGTCAAACCGTTAATGGTGATCGCTACCAACATCAATTGTCCGATTTGAATCTGCTATGCGCCAAAAACGCCCAAAATTTGAACAAGGCAACTTGCTTATGACCGCTTACAAACGCATTGAATCGTACAACTGGGAACACCTAGCTCATACGCCTTACTCACCAAACCTCACACCTTCCACTTATCACTTGTTTGCATCGATGGACCACGCACTCAATGATTTACGCTTCGATTCTCACGCTGAAGCCAAAAACTGGATGAATGGTTGGTTTGCAGCCAAAAACGAACAGATTTTTTTTTTGGAAAGGCATCCATAAATTGCCTGAAAGGTGGGGAAAATGTTTGACTAGCAAAGGCGCATACTTTGCAAATTACATTTCTAACCATTTTTTCACAATAAACGTTCAATTTTTTATTATTAAAAGTCTTATTTCATCGGTGCATACCTGGTATGTTAATGACGGCTCGCACTTCGGCCAATAGTTGTAATTTGGGAGTGGGAGCGCGTTTAGTTTTCGATTAGTATTCACAACTTAGCTTAGTCTCTTCAAAGAACTTCGATTAAAATGACATAAGACTCTACTCAAAATCACTGTAGTAGATGATATGTCTGGGTCGACAACAAAATATGATCAACCCTTTTTTATCGATAAAAGACATGTAAGGAAATTTGGTCAAAATTCCAGCTTATGAAGTCAGTAAATTGTCAGATTATAATATAGGTGCACCTCGTATATTAGTTTATTATCTTCATTTGATAAAAATTCTGTTGGCTGATTCAATAAACCCTCCTGGGAATTTATACATATTAATTGGTTCAGATACAATTTCATTATTTCTCCTCCAGAATCCATAAAGATTTGAAGGAGGCTTTGAGAGCATTTAATTCATTAGAAGCTTATTTTTTGTAAATATTCGTCATTTACAAAGTAATATTTAAAAAAATATATTAACATAATAGAACTAAAACTTATAGAAAGAGTTTCTCTATGTGAATTGAAGAGTAGTCGAGTTTGTTATTTACCTTATCACAGAGTAATAAAAGAAGTATTATCGACGACAAAATTAAGAGTTTTTTCGATGGATCAATGAATTCAAAGAATGGGGTTTTGTGGAACGATTGTCTTTACGTAGGTCCCAAGAAACAGCAGGATTTGATTGATCAATTATTTAAACAGTCATTTTGCAGAATTGTTTTGGCATCAGATATCACAAAAATGTAGAGCCAAGTTGCCGTACTTGATAAAGATAAAAATTTATTACGTTTCTTTAGCTGAGAAAGAAAGACAGAAATGATTTGTGAATATCGTTACATTATATTTGTAAATAACATTGTAATAATAAGCCCAGCAGATATGGCAAGTAGAAAATTATTGGCAAAAGAATTTCAGGATAAAAAAATATGGAGACAAGAGGCTGATTGGTTGCTATTGTCTTAATGATATTGGCCGAAGAATTCGCAGTTGATGAAGATATAATAAGTAATGTCATGGTAGGAGAAAAAAAAAAGACTACATCTCGTTCTACAGTTGAACAGAACAAGAGTTGTTTACTCCATAAAATTATTGAAAACTTTTCAACTTGGAGTCGTTTAGTTCGAGGAGTTTTTAAAATGTAAAATGGGATATTCAGCTGATGTTATTTGTCTAGAAGAGCTCAAAGCGAGCAAGATTATCATAATAGGTATGATAAAATGAAGTATTTTAAAACATTGCGCTTCAAATTGGAAAGTGATAAAAATCTCATGAAGAAAGGTCAATTTGTTGAATTGAATTCTTTTATAGGCAATATCTATAATGTTATTCGTGTTGGAGGTGGTTTGGGTAATATCAAAGAGTTGTCAGAAGAAGTAAAATATCCTATTTTGATGACACGTGCTTCAATACGTCAGTACGATTAGATTAATAAATAGTTATAGAAGATTGGCTATTTCAACTTATATACGATGTGTGATATGTTGAAAATATGTTCCTAGAGCTCAATTTCAAATGATGGGAGACTTACCTGAAGATAGAGTGAAATTATCAAGACCTTTGCCCAAACTTTAGTGGATTATTCTGGAAGGTTATTAGTGTATCCAAATAAACGTTAAATTTTTCCAGAGATTGCATATATATGCTTGTTTGCAGACATGGCTACGAGAGATGTTCATCTAGGAGCAGTTGACTCAGTATCTATGTCCCAGTTTCTTATAGGTCTCAGAAGATTTACGTGCCGTAGAGGCATGTCAAAAGTCATGTGGAAATTTTTTTGTAATTGTATTAAGGGTTATCTATGAATTTATGAGATTAAACAAGAGCAAAATAATAATCCAACATCTAAATTTGTAAAAAATTGGAAGTTAGTACCACCTAGATCACCTAATTTAGGAGGTGCCTGGGATAGTTTTATCCAGTTAAAAAAGAATATTTTCTATAAACAATTTTGCCTAGGATGTCTAACGCCTGAAAAATTAGCAATTGCATTAATTGAGGTTTAAATAGTCAGGATCATTAGGCCTCTTATGCCATTATAATCGAACATGAAGGACAAAGTTTTAAAATCCTTGATGCTTCTAACAGGATGGAACGTTTTAGATTTGCCTGATGGATTGATTAGTGCTAGTTTACTGCTGATGTCTAATTGTAAAAAATAAACTCCATATTAAATTTTTTTTGTATATGGGCTAAATATTCAAGGCCAATCTAAATGGAAAAAAAAACGGCGCAATTTATGTGAGGGTGACATAATTATTATTGTTAATGAGAACCGAGGACAAAAGGATTGCCCCCATTGAAATTGTTATAGGTGTTTTTTCTGGTAATGAAAAAATTGTCAGAAGCGTCAATGTTCCTCTTTCAAATTGTAAGGTTTATCATAGACCTTTTAATAAGTTATCTCTGCTTTTGCCTGCCATTGAGAACTTAATCTGAGTTGCTCTGTATATTTGGACCAATATAGCTATTTCTAAAGGCGTGCTCCGTCAATTTCATTTGTTGAAATACGCACAGCATTAATTTCTTTCCTGTAATTATTATTTTATTGTTATGTCGTGCGTATTTCAACAAATGAAATTGACGGAGTACCCATGTCACACTGTAGTGTGCTTCCTGTAAGAGTAAAATTAAGTATCATAAAATAAAGCTTAGCTTAACTTTAAAGAGAAGTAGATAAAAATGTAATACCTCTAGACTATGCTGTGTTGACCAAAATTGAAAGAAATATTTGTGCAACACCTCACAAAAATGTGGCAAATCTTAAAACTACAGTTGAGCAGGAGTGGTTCAATATATGTGAAGATTTTCTGATTTCGTCGTGCAAGGGGCTCAAGGGTTGCAGAGAAAAATAAATTTTGTATCTACAGTTAATCTCTTGAAAAAAGAATTATTTACCTAACTTTTGTGCTTAATGAGAATCAGCGTGTCTAAGTTATAAGGGATACATTTTTCTCTTATAATAATTTGGGTATTTTTGTTCCTTCTAAATGTTTCATCCAATTGTCTCGTCGATACATAAAACATATATTTATATTTTGAAAAAAATGTGAGCAAGAAAGGTTTCTAGAGTCGCATTTAGCCAACTAATGGCGAATATTATTTAGAATAGTTTGAAAAAATTCAAATATATAGTTTTTCTATTTATCAAATAAGAGAGTGATATTTTTATAAAAATCTCAAAGGATCCCTTGAAGCTAATAATTATTAAGGATAAGTAAAACATTTCCTATTTTCTTGTTATATTTAGAAACGCTATAGGGAAATGTCAGGTTCACATACCTTTTTTCAACTCTCTTCCCTAAGAAAATATAAAATCCTTAAAACTGTCTCTAAATTTAGTTAACACTAAGATATTTTCCATAAAAACAATATATTTTTATAATTCAATATGCTTACCCGACTGGTGAGAGGTTATCAATTTTATTTTTTAACCATCTAATTTAAAAAGTAAATAAAATGAATAAAAAAAAAAAATTCAAAATTAATCCTGAGGAACATCAACAATTCCAAAAAAAAAACTATATTTAGAAATTTAATATGTAAACCTTTTTAGTTATGATATATTGGCCTTTTCTGAAAACCATAATATTGAATTGACCAACATTTTAAATTTAAGTTAGACTTTTGAGTAATGCGGCACCGCAGTAAATAATTGTTACTTTTTTTTTATAATATTAAATAAAGTATTTTGAACAAAATATATAGAGAAATTAATTAATACATGTTGCATTTATACTTATAACAAATGGGCAGAAAAATATCGGGTTTCACAAAGAAAAAAAGAAAACACAATTTTTTTTCCCTGTTTAAAATTGTTTTTTAAAAAAAAAAATTTTTTTTCATCTATTTATTTCATTCTATTCGCTTTATGGAGCGGAGTACCCATAATACTTTTCACACCATTAATTAGCTGGAAAAGTATTTTTTCCCATTCAGAAGCAGTGTAAAATTATAACACGAAATTATTTTGATTAATTGATTTGGAAATAACAAAAGTAGTGTCACAATTATTACAATAACTAACAAACTACAGAACATTTTCTCATGAACATTCGACAGCTGTCTTTTGAAAGTTGTTACTTGCTGTAATGTATTTGTGTTTTCTTCCCCCTTCTTCTCTTCTCTTATTTTCTTGTATATATATATATATATATTTATGTAAAGTACAGTCTTTTACCTGATTTTAAGTATAAATAGTTGTGTATTTTATGTATATATTAGAGTAGGATATTGTATTAAAAATAATACAGATGTTCCTTTAAATAAGTATTGTCTTATTCCTCCCCGCCATTCCTTCTTCTCATTTCTCTCGGTCGTCCTGGATCTCTCCTCCTTATAAATAATTGGAACCTCCTCACCTTCGTCAAGACGCAACATTGGCGACAAGGATGGGATCAGGATCACATGACCTCCCTGCTGTGGGATTGTCGGCGAAGCTAGCCCTGCTGGAGTTGGGTAGCCCTTTTTTCGGCGACAGGGATAACGCTCGTTCGTCTACGGAAGGCGGAGCAATACGGGCTGTGCCTCAGTTTGGGCCTCGTGGAGGAAGGAAGAGAACCATGGTCACTTACAAGAAGTGAAATGTGTGTCCGTGTCAGGGACCACATCATTCAAAATGGATTTCTTCCTATAAAGTTCTGGTTCTCTGTTGTTTCTACTCTCCCGTTCACCTCATTGGGTTATGGATGTGAAATGGTTTCTCCTCTGGATCATCCCGAGTTGGATGAGGGTACATCAAGTGAGATCGATATGTCTCCCAGGGACGAGCAGGGTGCTCGATTCCCTAAAACCTCTATAAGGGTGAACGATATGTCTCCCAGGGACGAGCAGGGTGCTTGTGTCCCTAAAACCTCAATAAGGGTGAACGATATGTCTCCCAGGGGGAGCTGGGTGCTCGTGTCCCTAAAACCTCTATAAGGGTGAACGATATTTCTCCCGAGAACGGGCAGTGTGCTCGCATTCCTAAAACCTCTATGAGGAGTAGTGTTCTCCTTTCTCCGGTGCACGTGCTGAGAGCACGGCACGACTATGGAGATACATTTTATTTATACAAGATCGAATGGTTTGTCCGTGCCTGGTTATGGGTAGAGCGGATTTATAAGCTTCTATTCATGGAGCGGAACCTGTTTAAGCACCGGCATGGATTTGGTGCTTGGAGGGTGGTGTAATGTATTAGTGGTTTCTTCCCCCCTTCTTCTCTTCTCTTATTTTCTTGTATATATATGTAAAGTACAGTCTTTTACATGATTTTAAGTATAAATAGTTGTGTATTTTATGTATATATTAGAGTAGGATATTGTATTAAAAAGATTACAGATGTTCCTTTAAATAAGTATTGTCGTATTCCTCCACGCCATTCCTTCTCCTCACTTCTCTCGGTCGTCCTGGATCTCTCCACCATAGTTTGTGTCTCCTCACGCTCGTCAAGACACAACCCTTACTGAAAGTATGCTGAATTTTAAAAAAAATGCGCCATCTATTTGTGAAGTTCAGGACTTATCAGCCCATGTGTTATGTAGTTGTAAATTAATTAATCTATCTCCTGTAATGGGTTTAGTCTAATTAAACTGCAAATAAAGATTGGTAATAAGAGTGAAATGAAAATTGACTTGAACTATAGTATAAAGACTCAATATTTGACTCAAACTGGTAAACAAATAACTTGGTAAAAGCTCTGATAGAGTCTAAAAATGGTAACATACATAAAACTTTATTTCAAATAGCTTTGTAATTAACATACATTGAGTATTAATACACGTATACAAAGGATAAACAGTAGAAAAATAACACAAGCAGAGGTTTAGTTATTTCTTTTTACATACATCAAGCATGAATAAGTCAATTCTATAAGGCTAAAAATAAAAATAATTGTAAACATGGTTTAAAAACAAAATAAAACATACTCAATCAGGTAAAAATTATAATCATTATTAAAAATATTAACTAACAATCATGTAATTAAAAACTACAAAAATGTATAACAGTCTATATGCGTATATATAGTTTATATTATGATATAAACAATTGATAAAAACAATATTGGTAAACATTGATAAATAAATTACATAATTAAGAATACTTTTTTTTGTTCAATATCAAATGACACATATTTAATTTGAGGATAAAGAAAAAAAAAAGCATAGAAAAACGTTCTTTTAATTCATAAAACAAGTATTTTAGACGAAAATAAAACTCACAAATAAATGATCATATATAATAGACCTTTTATATTTAAAACATGTCTTTAATAAATTAATAAAAATATATTTTTTAAACATTGATACAACAATAATATTAAAATAAAATATATTTATTGAATATAACTTTGTGTGAAGTTCATATTTTTTCTTTGATAATTTGTTCATTTATGTTAAAGGCTACATACAAGGGAAGTGAGATTCTATAAAATATCTATAAATTCAAATAAGAGCCTGTTCAATATCTTATCTTCTTTAAATTAACCTAGGGAATTTCCTTATATTTAATAAAACAAAATTGCAAGCATGGCCAATATGACAGGTCTTTTCATTATCGCTGGTGTAGAAAAGTGCAAATTTTTGAATAATGTTATCTTTTAATTTAGGTTTAAAAATTGATGGTCGTTGTGACTACACATCAGGGTTTTTTTTTTTTTTTTGATAATAAGTGAAAATTAATTTTCAAAAAAATATAAAAAATATGGAACGACTCAGAATGAATTTATTCTTTTGAAATCAATGTGCGTAAGTTCGCACCCCTGTCGTTACTAGAAAAGGAAATATACTATAGATTTAAGGACTTTACAAATAGTTCCTAGATCAGTTGGAGTAAATGTGTTGCTAAATCATTTTTACTTAAAAATATTAAATTTTACATTTTGTGTAGTAAATTTTCGAAAAGCCATAGCAACTCCATCTGATCAATTAGAGAACATAAAAAAATAAATGAATGTTATAAGTTACCTTAGATAAGTTGATTGTAAAACCAAAAAGAATAGTTAACAGCCAAATAACTTTCAAAAGTGGCTTCATTAGTCAATTTGGGCAATTATTGAATAAGTCATTATCAACTTAAAATTTTTGGTTTTTTTAATAAGTTGGTTGATCTTGAATTTTGTAAAAAAAATGACTCATACATTCTAGGAAATAAAATATTGGTTACTTTGGCTAATAAGTGATCATTCTATAACTGAAGAAAATCGTCCGATTCACTGATACATCGGTCAAGCTCTAATACGAAGAAATAAAACGAATAAACGATCATTAGAGTAGTTTGTATCCTATTAATCAGGGGTGGAAAACTCGTGGATCAATCACCGTTTTTTCTCCATATAAAAATTTAGTGGGGTATGAACCTCTAAAGTAGTGTTGTAAATAATCAAAGAAAAATAATTTCTTTTCTCAAAACATAATTTTTGTGATGGTAGACTTTTAATAAAAGGATTTTGATTACCTTCATTATTTTATAATTATCAAACATACCTCATAATTCTCACAGCCTCTATGTCTTTTTGCACTAAATAAAACACACAACTATATTTATTTTACATGTGAATCCATCATAGTTAATATGTACAACAAATAAATTACATAAATGAATTATTTATGAACCATTACCATATTTATAAATGGGATATAACTCCATTGTTTTTTCTAGAACAAAAAGCATCAAAGGTTTTTCTAAATGCCGGATTTGATGCTGCATACAATATTGGATTGAGAGTTGAATTAACCCAACCTGGAAATAGGAGAAAATATAATTCATTTATGCTACTTTAAAAAAATGAATTGCAATTATTGGTATTGTATCTACTTATATTTTTTTGCCAATGTAATAAGTGCATTTACTTAGATATGTAAAATACCTACTATTTAATAATGACTTTTAATTTAAGATGTAATCTGATAAAAATTGGAGTATAGGTGTATAAACTTAATAGGTATCTCACAAAAGAATAACGTTTTTTCTTTCTCATGCTGAATTTCTTTTTGACTAGGATTTTTTTCTTTACAATTTTTTTTTTTTTTTTCAAGCAGACTAATCATTGGATGAATAAATGAATGAACCCAAAACCAAAGATATAAAATTATCCAATAATAAAATAAAGTATGTTTATTTGTAAGTAGAATAATGACTCATTTTTAACAACGATCCCATTTTATAAGAAGAAAAGGAAATATGTATATAAAATAAAATGAATGAATGTGACCTAAGATGAGGTTATTCCACGTGTCTTGAATTCCTTGCTTTAGCAAGGAATTCAAGACACGTGACTACGCAACGAACGTATGTAGGTAAAGCACAGCCGGTGAGCGCTCTACATGGCTCAACATATCGTAATTTAAAAAAGAATTATCAACCTGTCATTATTTCCATTTTTACTAGAGAACATCTAAATATTGAGTTTCTTATGAAAAATGAAGAGTAATACAGATAATTTGTTGAGGAGTTTTTTTATTTTATATTATTAGAGCGAAATTTGTCCGTTAGTTGACGTCTAATTACTCCGTGCTGTGGAAGATACAAATCCTAGATATACCCGTAATACAAAACAACAAAAAATATTCTTTGACGACCCATTTTTACTTTTATTATACCGAGTGCAGCGAACAAATCTTTACACTTTCCATATAGATCTTTATCAAAATGTATTTCAGCAACCAGTTGTGCTAGGGTATGCCAATGAAATAAAAATAACTAATATGATGTCTACATTGCCTTATCACCGATGAAGCCCCCTCGGTAGCAATGCTGGCTTACAGTTGGCCACGGAAGGCCTTGCACCCATTATGGATGTATTCCTCGGAAATGGCATCCCAGTGCTGGTGTCCTTGATGTTGTTGGTGTTTGGGTATCAGACAGTACAGGCCTTGGACTCAACATGCACCCAAAAAGTGAAGTACAATCGGTTGGCATCTATTAAGTGTTAAGAAATAGTAGCCCCTACTTTTTCTTTGGCCAGAAAGGCAAGTTGTCTTCCAACCACTTCTAGGCCTGTTTGGACGTGTGTGCAGGGGTACCAACCCGCTGGAACAACACGTTCATGTTGGAAATCCCCAAATGCCTGTAGTCTCCATTGGTTTCTTGCCAGCGTCAAAAAGTGCACGGACCGAAATTCGTTAGTCACGTTAAGATGACATTTTTCGGCTTCTGAGACACTTGGTAGGATCTAGTTCTTTTTGTTTATTTTTAGTATTTGACCGGAACTATTTTACCGCATTCAAAAAACCGAAGTGTTATGATTTTTTGACCGCACCCAGTATCACGCAAATTATCCTTAAAATAGAAACAGAAAGAGGGCCTAAAATCATCTTGTATTTAGCGAAATAAGTCAATCCTATCAACTGCATTTTATTTCTATGGTACTCCCATACAATAAATTACATATATATTTATTTTATAATATTAAAACCCTATGCATTATTTTATTTGATACCGTATTTGTTATAATATTGGTTAAAAATATTTTATTAAAAGCGTAGCTATTTATGTGTATTTGTACAATTTCTTCATAGAAATAATAAGATTGCCAATATATATATTAGACTGTACCAAAATGAAAAAAGTTGGAAATTTGGTAGCGCCAGATATTTTTTATTTTGCATTTTATTCCTCTAAACAATAAAATAACCCTCAAATGTCCAAAAAAAACGGTTCTTCATGGACGCATTTTGATTTGAAAATCTGTAAAATGTCGGAAAAAGGAAATTTGATGTTGTTTCTTGAAAATTATCGATTTGAATCCAGCTACAGGGTTTTTATTTATTTAAATATTGTAGAAGAAGCATATATTTTGAAACAATATTTTCACAAATTTTCTCTTACTTGCCTCATGTTATGATTATTTTATTTCCAATCATGTTGCCAAAGAATAAAGCGCTTTTTTTTGACGTTTCTCAACATTTTTATTAGTAAAATCTCATGTTTGATGCAAAATGTATAATATATTATTATCAAATATAATTTTTTTGTTCATTTATGCCAAATAAGGCACTCTATTTTAGTAATCTTTAGTTTTAGACTGCTGAAACTGTCAATTAAACTTTTAAAAATACGATGATTAATTTATTATTCCTTAATTTCTATTGTTGATTTGTTTTTATATAATCATATTTGTATTTTTACTTTCTTTAAGTTTGATATTTTTCATTTATTTTGAATATTTAATTGGACTTTTTTTCAATAACCTTTCAAAAAAGAAACTATGGATAAAAAATTGCTTCTATTTGTTTACTTTATAGGAAAGATTACGTGTAATACGCGGTACCGAAACATAATATTTATTAAAATGGAAGCAAATTATATTAATCTAATATTAATATAATTAAGCAACTTAGAGAAAGATTTTAAAAGATTGTTTCAAAATATATGTTTCATCTACAATATTTAATAAAATAAAAATCATGTAACTTAATTCAAATAGGTAATTCTAAAAAAATAACATTAAATCTCCTTTTTTTCGACATTTTACAGATTTTAAAATCAAAACGCGTCCATAAAATACCATTTTTTTTTGACGTTAGAAGGTTATTTTCTTGTTTGAAGAATAAAATGTACAATAAAAAATTTCCAGGGGTACCAAATTCCCAACTTTTGTCATTACAGTACACCTTAATATATATACAACACGAAATTGTATCCCTGTTCTCTTGGAAACGAAACATAAGTCTAGTATAACTTATTACTTCGTTTTTTCTTATATATAAAAAAATAAATTATCAAATATCCATGACATATCAAGTCAAACAAAATAATCAATAGCCTACACAAAAATAAAAAGGTTAATATTGTTGTAGCGAGATAACGTATTGTAGAGTCTTAATTATAAATAAAAGGAGAGAAAATTATAATTTGGGTATTATTTTAACTTATTTGTAATGCGAAAACTTGTACTCTTTTATGGAAATAGTGAACCAATAATAATATCAATTTTATAAAGAAAATTAAACAATACAGCTTACCCTAAGAGTGTTCAACACTTTTCAAAAAAAGGCTTTTCACATCTCTTGCTTTTGAATAAGAAATTGATTTGATAAGTGATAATAAGCATATATTCAATATACTTGGATATGTTGATGGATAATCTTTTAAAAGTATCACTAAAGAAATAGTCTTAATGAAGGAAGTCATAAAATTGACTAATTGTTTTTAACTTATGTGAATCCACATTTAGTTATTTAAATATTTGGAAGTTAAAATTTATTTCACTGTTGTAGGAAAAAGTGAACTAAAAGTTGTGGAGACAGGGAGGGGGATTTAAAACTCTTTTCGATTTTCCTAATTGATGGGAGTCAAATAACCCCAAATTTTCGTACAAAAATGAATATTTTTTTTTTAGTAAAAGTCAAGATAATTTACGAGAATAATTTTATTCTCAATTCGTTCTGAGTCTGAAACATAAGCTGTTCTAGCTGTCTCTTAAGACAACGAGGGTTGGAACACATTATAAACATACATAGTTATACTTATTTCATAATTTTGTCAATGAAGAAAATAAATTGAAGTTGTAACATGACTGTAAATTAACGAAGATTATAACTATTTGTTAATGTTAAACATTTATTTGAATTATTTTTATAAGATGTTTAATATTTATGGAAATGACACTTTTATTTTTTGGAATATTTTTCTTCTTTTATCCGCCTGCTTCTCATCAGTCTTCAAAACTTTTTTTTTTCTTGCGTACATAGATTTTGTGAGAATCAGAGAAAAGCTACGTTTTTTACTTTATTCTTTAGAATATTCTATTATTATTTCATCTCTTACACTTCCTCAGAGAGATCTTTTAATGAAAGCAATGAGTCAACAGTTTTAAGTGTACGACGCCCCACACATAGTAGTCCAAGGGGTTCAAATCCATCGAGACCACATTTTCTTTCCTAAAGAATAATAGTCTAAAAAATGTCAGGGTTTCCTGAATAAATACGGCTCCAAATACCCGATTTGGACAACCCACACAAACTTAAAATTCTATAATGACACCAGATCTCGTAACATCCATTACAGTTATTTCGCATAATTATCCATGGATTTATTTGGGTCCTTTGCCTACACGGCATTCATATGCGGAGGACATCTCAAGGATTTTGTATTCTTTCCTATAGAGTTTTGTCAGTTGAATCTGATACACTTACTTTCATAAGCAAAAATTCTGGGGTTCCCAATAGTTTGGGGTCTAAACTTGTTCCAAGTTCATAATCCCCAACCAGTATATCTTACTTTAGAAATACAAAGTACATAATAAATTATGGTAAAACCTACAACTATTTCTTTTATTCTTACCTCCTTACGTAGCACAGCTATTAAAAAAGTTTTTTTCTGAGGCCTTACAATATTTGTTTAGCTACTAACGTTAACGATAAACTAATTAATCAATTTAAGAATTAGAAAGAACAACAGTTATTTGCTCGTTAATCTTCAAGAAATTCTCCTTTTTTCGTACATGATCAAAGTTGGGTGTTTTGTACATGATCGAATTTGGGTGTTTTGTACATGATAGAAATGAGGAAATTAGGTACATCATTATCTAGCAATAATGATGGGTATACATGAACTAAATAATTCTGTCGTAGTGTGCAAAATACATACCAACATGCAGCAAGAATAATGTTTATAATTTTATGGTCTTCATTTTTTCTTTTACATCAAACAAAAGATTTTAGAATTAATTTTAATTTTCTTAACGTTCCGGACAAACCTACTCTAGTATTTTATTGAAAACGTAGCTATACTTTTGTGATTTTGCATATCATAGCCACAATTTCTTCATATAGATATTGAAATGGTCAATAAATATGGTCAATATTTAGACATACGACGAGGGATCAAACAGAAATTGTATTCCTGTCCTTTTGGAAACGGAGCATAACTTGTACAACTTAGTACTCCGTTTATTTATCAAAAAGAATAAGGTATGACTTTTTGTGCTAAAACCATCAAAGGGGTATTAATTTAGAATTATTATAATTTAGACATAAATTATATTAGAAGTATTAATAAACGTAGTTAAAATAATATTAATTTGATAAATTCAATTCCTTTCAATGATAATAGTATTTGTATTTCATATTTATGAGTATTTATTTAAGCACTTCAATTCATACTTTAATGTTTACTCAACTTTGATGAAATAAAAAAATATATCGTATATTTAAATGTTAATATAAAAACAAGTATGATATATATTTTCTTATAGATTCATGTGTTGGAAAAAAAAATATGTATGCATCGTCAAATTTTGAAGAGAGCTTTTAATATGCTTTAAAATTAAAGATTTGATCGTCATCATTTCCTATCAACAATATGAGTGATAAATAGTAAGTCATAAAATAAATGTTGATATTATTCTTCATTTATCTATCTTAACATTTTAGACGACTAATATTTTAATTAACAAAGAAAGATGCAAGAGTAAAATTTTATGTCCTTTATAACTTAAAGTGCATATTTGTACAAAAATAAAAGTAAACTTTAATCAGTTAACTAGAAGTATGCTTAGAGTTGTATAGAATATGATCTAATAGGTGATCTAATGAAACATCATCAGCGTTATTCATTCTTTCCTAGAAAACATTTTTCAAATTGTCATAGTTGATTTATGGTTTTATTTTTTAACATGCCCATTAGGGTGGAGCTTATTTTTTAAATTTAAGAAATGTTGAGCTGCGAGGGTCGATTTTCTGCTTTTACGTGAACAACATCGTATATAAATTGTAAACTGGTTTGAAAAATATTTAAAGGTAGCTCAACAGCTCCAAATTTTTGAAATTTTTATCAAAAGAAAGTGTTTGGACCTGAATATTATCTAAGAACTTCATGTTACATCAAACCAATAAATTTAGCTAAATATATTTGCATTTGAAAAATATTTTATAGTTTTTCTACTAACGTTTGGTTCTAACTGGTCAAAAAGAGAAACTATTCCCATAACTTGCATTTTTTGCTATTTGTGCATCTCTCTACTCGTAAAATAAATTATATCTCTTAGCAAATGTTAATTTATTACTCGTAAAATAAATTATATGCATATTTCAATTTATGTTTCCCGAATTCTTAGCAAATGTTAATTTATTACTCTAACTAGAATAAACGGTTATGTTGGAGAAACAAGATATTTTGACACAAAAAAAGACTTCTTGTGCTCAGAAAAATAGGGAAAATATTTTATGTAATAAATCGTATGGAGTATTAAACAATACTCATTGAAAAGACGTTAACCATTTTCCTGGGACCTTTATTTGGGGATCCAAAAAGTCTTAATAGCCAAATCAATAAAAAAATTAGTTAAAATTGGTATGTCTTATTTTATTTTAAACTGAGATAACATATTCTGAGTATTGTATTTCAAGTTTAGATTTTTCATGACGGAGAATACGTGGTCAAATTCAAGATATACACTTTGACACAACAAAATACGGGCGGACTGCTAGGGCTTGTGCTCAAAAATGCCTTTCTTTACTCTGAATGAATTAAAATATAAAAAATTGTAAGATTTTGCTCCAAAATCAAAGAAACTTGTTCAAAGTATGTACCTCCAAGATAAATTTCTTGATACAGATCCTGACTTATGGAATGATCGAGATAACTACCGAAAAGCTTTTGATACTATTATTCATTTGTAAGCATGAAAGAATATAGTGCTTTACTAACAACCGATGAATCGCACCTCCAATTCCTCCTCCAAGTGGTTAAAGATCATAGAAGCTTATATGTACTTGATTCAAGGAAAATACTCTTTTAAAGTTTTAATATAAAAATCGTGCAATAAAACATACTAGAACTTTATAACGCTATTTCAAAATTTAGATTAATAATAAATTAGGAAAATAGATACCAGTTTTAATATAAATATAATTTTAAATAATATGAGGTTGTGATATTTTTTTATATTAATAAAAGATAAACCAGTTTTAATATAAATATAATTCTTATCTTGAGGTTGTGATATTTGAATAAAATGATAATCTTCAACTAAAATTAGCCCATAATAATTTTTAACTACGCCTCTTACAAAGTTTTTGAATATATAAGATTAATTTAGGTTTTATAGGTTTTTTATCAAGAAAAGGTCAGTAAAAGGTTAGAAAAAGTTTAAATTTATAGTAATTTAACTTATTCTGTCTACTTGAAGTAAAAGTTGACTAGTAATAATGATTTGGAAAGGATCAAATTTAAGTATTGATATAATATTTTTACGAGCAGACTGATGTTAAATAATAAGCAGCTTTTCTCTTTTTGACCAATTAAAACCAAACGTTAGTAGAAAAACTATAAAATATTTTTGATAACATATTTATTGTCTAATAATGTTTGTTGTGACACGAAGTTCTTATATGATATTCAGGTCAAAACACTTTTTTTCGAAAAAAAAAAAATCGTAAAATTTCAAGACTTTGGAGATAAATTTTTCAAAACTCTTCATAATTTATCTTCAATATTTGGAACTAAGAAAGAAAATTTGCAGGCTTTGCAGCTCTATCCTAATCCCCATTCTACTCTGGATTTTAATCAATATGTTATATCATCATTATATGTGTAAGTTATTATTGCACTCAGAGTAGAATTGAGGGTCCAAAGGTGTAATTGCTAAATACAAAGAGGGATTTGTGTTTATTTTCTCCTTCAAAACTGCTCACAGGTAATTTTATGGTACGCCATCATAGCAGAGGTGCTCTCTCTTTTTTTTGACATAGGTCATATTTCAAACAACTATAATCATTTTCCTTTCCTCCTAATTAATTGAATAAAAAGTTCAGCTATTTTATTTTTGAAATGATCAATCTTCTGAATTAAGAAATTCAAAAATATAAGTTCGCTTTCTTATTTTAAAGATTGTTGATATCAAATTCATTTTTATTCTTAATTTTTTCTTTATGCAAGTGCAAATGCGCTATAGAAAAAAAATTACCTGTAAATCACAAAGTTTTTCTGTGAGTGTGTGTTTGTTAAATAAGATTTATTGTCCGTAGGGAGTATATAAAATTTATTTCGTTTGTCATCATCCTTTGGTGCAGATCACAGCATTGAGTAACTCAAAAGCCGCGTATATCTAACACATCCAGTTTTATTTGAAATATAACATCAAGTAACCTTTGCAGCTGCCATAAGCTGACACTTGGAACATCAGTGACATTCCTTTCTATAATGCCCGCTAGATAACAAAGTCCGGGGGCTGCAAGCAGGAGAAGAAAGATTGCCAAAAACGCTCAAAATTTCGATGCACACCACACGAAGACAATTTTGGCAGTGTGGGTGTTGCCTCAATTCTGTTGAAAGTAAATAGAAGTTTCTTAAAAGTCATTTAGCATGCAGAGCTGTGTCTTAGTCTTCAGGAAGTCCATGTCGACTTAAGCCCCATCAGGAATATGAAAAATAGTTAGTTAACGCAAATTCTGCCATTTGCATCCCATTGTGGATTTATTAACTTGTTTCTAACGTGGTCGAATGAACAGGGCTCTTACTTTTGAATTTTTACAAAAAAATGCTTGAAAACACAAGACTGTTCATCGTTTCTTTAAAAAACTATACTATATAATGAAATCATAATAATGAGTAGATAATGCATAAAGACTCGCTTAAACCTTCGACCCTTAAGAGGAGCGAGGGCATTGCAGGAGGTTGATCATTGATTTATCTTTAGCCTAAACAAGTTTTCTCTATCCCACAAACTTATCCAAAGGATGAAGTGATTTTCTCATCCACTTATCGAGGTCTGGGGAAATCATGAATTTATTTGAACGTAGAGAACAAGCTAATGACTAATTTAATTTTGTTTAAGTTTTTATTGGAAGGGGATGTCATTACCAACCAATTAGTCATGGAAATCAATGTTTGAAAATAAGCCGCCAAGAGCCCCACAATCATGTTTACCACGTGGCTTACTTTTGGAAATTCGTAAAATAAATGAAAAAAGTTTCCTCCACTAAGCCAAAGAAGAAAAAAAATTTTCATCTCTTTCTCTTTCAAAGATTTATAACTGAATATTAAAAAGGACTTGTAAATAATTTTTCGAAAAGTTTGCTTAAACCCTCGACAATATTTTCATTAGCAAGGGATCTATGATGTTGGAGCCTCCTCTTGACTAAATTTACCAGATTTTCATGCTTTGTCTTGATCTGGAGACAATAAATCCTCATTTCTCCTAAATCTTTCAAAAACTGCTTATTAAATAATTCAAACCAAATGGTACATCTCTGTATTCATATTCTTCCCAAACCAACCAAAGGATTCCAATCTAAAAAATACGTCATTTTTTAATTACGAATCATCATTGAAGACTGATTAGTCCCCTATTTAAGTAAAAATTATTATGAATGATGTATGATTAATCTTTTTACAGTTAATAGCTCTAGTATGGATTGAGTCGAGGTTAATATTGATATTTTTTTGATGATTATCTATTCAACCTAAAATATATCTTTGATAATGACTAATCAAAAATGTGAGTTGTATTATACAGTTTTGACAAAAATATAATATGTATTTAATTAGTAAACAAAATAATCTTGGTTAATTCCTTTATGAATGTGATTAGTTAATTCATTTATCCTCATAAAAAAATTCATTACTCTTCATTTGTATAAAATCCCTCACCCCCTTTTTCAAACAATTTAAGGAAAATAGCTCAAAAGTATAATGTAGCTATGTAATTATGTCAATATATCCAATTGCTGGACCATAGTCACTTTCATGCTAAGGATATGTTCACTGCATGACAAGAATTTGAGGTTAGCAGATCAACAGCTGATGTTGATGTTTTATGAATACTTTTCAGTTATGAATAGCTCTTTGGTTTTCATTAATGTATAGTGAATACTCGTATACTATTGTTCATGTTAATATGATAAGCTACTTTATTTGAGATATTCGATAAGTTACGCTAGATTTCGGGAAAAAAATAATTTTCATTCTGAATATTTTATGTATGATTACATAGAAACTCCAAGACGTCCAAAACAAATTATCCTCACTTACCCAACCATGTGAATCCGTCAACTAATAATGGTGGAAAGTAACTCTTTGGTATGAAGGCTGTTAATACGTATACAATGAAGAAAGGCAACCAGCAGGTTATAAAAAATCCAACAACAACAGCTAACCGTTTTGCTGTTTTTGCCTCACGTAAATGATGATTGAATGAATTTGTTGCACTATTGTTACTCAAATTATTCTTAACTCCTCGACGTAAGGATCTACGAAATGAGCTGAAATTGAGTCCACCAGGTTTTTTGCTCTCTTCATCATTAACATAGGAAATATGAAGCCTATTGGGAAAAAAATATATGTGTAAATAAATCAATGTCGTAAATATTTTGTTTCTTTTCATTTAAAAACCAAAAGGTACACAAAAATATATTTTATGGGTACAGTTTAGGTAAGTTATTACTAGGTTCTTTCATAGCTAATGATAATATATACTCTACTATAAGGTATTATACAAGTAGAAAAAAAAAGTAATATATTCAATATACTAACACATTAATAGTACATCGTCAAATCCAGCTGCTTCTAACTATACAAGTAAAGCTACAAAGCATTATTTTTAATTGTGCATAATATTAGAAAAAAAAAGTTTATTCCAAAAAAGTTGAAGAGAAATATCAACTAAAATAGAATACAAATTCAAACATTTCAGGCAAGTCACACTTTTACACTACGATTGTGAATAATGAAAGAAAATTTGTGTGCTTTATGAAGCTTGATTGTTTGTAAAGGACTCATTTTAGACAACGAGTGTGTGTAGATATAGCTCATCGTGTTATATTAAAAAAGGTGAGTACACATAACAAATTAAAATAATGAAATTGACCTTAGAGGAACTTTTGAAACAAACATATTTAATTAAAGCTCAACTCTTATATTAAAAAGGAAAGAAAAGTGTGGTACAAATTAGAGATGGCACGATTAATGAGAATTGGGAAGGGGGTGTTTTTTTCTGGAATAAGGATCGGCATGTGGAAAATAATGTTTATTTTACGATTCCGATTCTGATTTATTACTGCTATTTAACTATTTATTACTTTTTAAGTTCATGAAAATTAAATCCCACCTCCCAAATTAAAAATTTTTGCTTTTAACTATAAAATTTAATTAATTTTTTTTTCCGCAAATAAAATTTCTCTGATTGTCTAACTGTTTTTGAAATTTTTAACAGAAAACTTTAATATTTCATTTTTTTTTTCAAAAATTTTATGTTAGAAATTTAATATTTGAAATTAAAAAAAATTTTTTTTTTTTTGTTGTGAACAGTTGTGGATTTGAGATTTTTTTCCCCAAAAGCTTAGTATTTTATTAACAGCTGTAGGTGTTTGAAATTTTTTTGGGATTAGCCTTAGTTTTTGAAATATTTTTCAAGATTTTTTTTTGTCAATATTTATAAGCTTTTGAAAAAAAATTAATATAAAAAGTTGTATATTTTAAGTACTCAATTTAATTTTTCAAATTTTTTTGAAAAAAATTTTAATTTTTATATTTTTTTTTGAAAAAAATTCCAAAAAACAAAGCTTCCTCCAGAAAGTATAATACTGTGGACTCCCCTGATAGTAAAGCCGTATTTTTTAAATATTATTTAATATAGTAAAGAATTGGTATCGGTAATTTTTACTAAAATTGCATCGGAAATGGCACTGAGATTTTTTTTTGTAATCGTGGGATCCCTTGTACAAATATTTAGTGTTGTAAATCTGAAATATTTTTAGGATACGAGTATTTTTGTTGTGCTTAGCAATCTGCACAATGCTTTAATTTCATTTGATCCAGTTGTTGTGATAATTATTTCCTTTTTGAGGAGAAAACATCTAACTTTTGAGTAACTACGTGTAGGCGTGTTTATGAAAAACGTAGAGTAACGCTGATGATTTATTGCAGAGTTATCTTCTTTATGAAAACAGCAAATTTATATTTTTGTAGCAAAGTGAGTCTGTTCGCCAACGTATAATAATTATGAGCAATGCTACTACCGCTAGTTGCTAACAAATACAGCTCTCAACATGAACTTGCTACATAGCAATTATTCACAATATTTTGTATGTAATGTTTGTTAATCTAGATATCAACAGAAAAGGAAGCTATCTTAGTTAGTTGGCTAAATATATATTTATCTGCTTGCCATAAATACATAAAATAAAATTGTACAAGCATAAGGCAACGAACACGATCACACAACGGGGTAATTGTGCTACTACAGTAGATTCTAAAACCTAGTTAACATTAAAATCGTGCTCAATAATATTTTTTGTTTTTTTACATTTCATAAATTTTTATATACGTCTTTATTTTCCTCATTCAGTGCTTGATATCTCTCATAAGATAGGGAGGAACATCTATTGATGAGATGGTCTTCACTTTGTAACTCTTCCATATCAACGTTGCACGTTGAGCTCATGTCCTTCCACTTGCTTAGGTGGACTAAAAAAGGGCCATCCATACCCAGTGTAGGCTTGTACAATGAGCCTCAATTTTTCTCTTTTGAGCTTGATATACTTCAACTTCGGCTTATTAATCATAGTATGTCTTTGTTTAGTACTTTGATCTTTTTTATATCAGTCACACACATATTGATAGAGGAAGTCATGGATTACCTTCTTTTCTGTAGCTTAGAGGCGCCCTAATGGTAAACTGGTTTTGGCTCTCAGTACCCTCCTCCCAAGATGGTCTACAAATTCGTTTTTTATAAACGAAGCTATTTTCTAATGATTAAAAACAATGATTAAATTAGTATTCATCAAAAACCATATTAGACCATAATTTATCCTCATTCCACAAAATTCCTTTGAAAAGTTGTAAAAACTCACAAAGTTAGTTAAGAAAGGAGAAAATATGATATATTCCATTTGAATAACAATATCAGAGCCAATCAAATTCTCTCTGAACAAATAAATACATTATTGAATATCCCAATTTATCCAGGAAATTTGAATATAAGTTTCACAAATGACATAAATATGACTATGATATATGGAGCCCTGATATTTATAAAGTATATAAATAAATCAGGAATTTCACATTTCTTTCTGTTGACACACCATATTTGCAAATAATTTTTGCTCCTTACTATATCTAGTAAAATATGGGAAATTATATATATATATTCGGTAAGAAATATATATATAAGAAATTAAATATTCATGATGAATGAAAAATATCAAACTTATAGAATATAAAAATATACTTAAATAAAAACAATTCAATCTCTTAAATTAAAGAATAATAAATAAAAGTTCGTATTTTTAATAGTTTAATTGACAGTTTTTGTAGTCTAAAACTATAGATTGGTAAAATAAGCCTTCTTATTTCGCATAAATGGACAGCAAAAGTATATTTTATAATAATATATCAAACACTTACTATCAAAAAACGAGATTTGAGTTGTAAAAGTGAAAAGGAACGTCTGAATAAATGTGCGTTATACAGGGTACCAAAAGGGAATATTTATTGATTGGAACTAAAATAATCATCCTTTGAGGCAAGTTAGAGAAAAACTGTTAAAACACTGTTGCAAAATATGTCTTTCATCTATAATACTTAATCAAATACAAATCATGTAACTGTATTCAAATCGATTATTTAAAAAAAAGAAAAAAAATCATTTTTTTCTACATTTTCAAATCAAAACCCGTTCATGAAGGACCTTTTTTTTTTTTGGATATTTGATAGTTATTTTTTTGTTTAGAGGAATAAAATGCAAAATTAAAATTATCCGGTGATACCAAGTTCCTAGTTTTTGTCATTACCGTACACCATAATATATATACTTCTGTAATAAGTCAAATAGAGTTGCACTGAATATGTATATCAAACATTGTGGTATATAGATTAGGTTCATATAGATGATGCATATTTCCTTACATAGAACCTACGCACAATGATTTCAAGAGAATAATTTCTCCAGAGTGTGTCGTCCAATGAGATACATCGGAACGCAAGTTATTTGTTAAATATTCAACTCTGACTATACATTATATAGTCAATTTATGTACTAGGAACTTTTGGCTCAAAGGGTTCTACCAAAAATACCAAACTAGACCTGGAGGAGTTCAACAAAATAACACAAGCAATTCCCCTCAACTCCATGAGGTCTAATACAAGAGATATCAGGGTTTGACACTAGACCGCCCATAGAGCTATACAAAATGGGGGAAATAGCCTTGTGAGGGTAGAGAGGCCACTTTTGACACCAAGAATGAAAGACGCCCATCTATCCGTTGCATGACTCTTTAGAGTCCTTTTGAACTCTTTTGAATACCCCAAAGCACTGATGCCAACAACCTTGACTACACCTTTTCGATGCGCGTCGAGGGGAAGTCCTGTTATCTAAAGTCCGTTATCTAAACACCGAGCCTTCAAAGCCACTATAGACCAGCACTGAGAGGCCATCACAGAGGACTACATCTTCAGTGGGTGTCTGGCCCACTGCCACGGCCTGTAAGCTATAATTAAAGCTAATGTTGGCTACATTAATCATTAAGAGAGCTCATCCACATATATGCATATTTTTTTAATTATAAATCTTCTTGAAGTTTAAGATTCAAAGTGTTCCAATTAGAATGGGCTACTCGGTAATTATATAGTATGAAGTTGTTCGAAAAAATTTAGGTTATTCAATTCCTTTGCTATATATTTCTTTCATGCTCAGTAAAATATTCTCGTATAAAATAGTAATTTACATTTTGTATTTAATTAAAATTAATTTTTCCGTTGTATTAAATATTATATGTAGACCATTACGTCAATAGGTCATAAATATAAAATACTAATAAAAGTTGGAATAAATAATCCTTCATTAATTTATATTAAATATAATAGGTCTGCTTTAATTATATAATTTATTTATTAATAAAGTTTCATCTTTGCATCTCAAAAATGGTAACCTGTATATTCATTATCTTTACTAAATTTTCAAGTTTTTATATATTTTTTAGCTATTCTACCATATAAAAATTATATATTTGAACATTAAAACTATCAAAACTGAATCTGTATAAAATTTGGATACTTATATAAATTATTGTCTATTTTTACGATCAAGTAATTCTGATTAACACTCGGGGTTCACCGCAAATTGCACTTTAATTACCCCAAAATTGATTGTCATAAGAAAATCATACAAAATTGACAGATTTTATTTGAAAAACCATATTAGGGCCGATATAAGTCTCTTCAATCAAATAAAGGTTCTAAACTATAGTTGAAACTCTTGATTATCTTAGTTCCTCCCACAAATGTACATACAATGGTTATAATTGACTTAAATATTGACCTGCGTGTATAAATTAAATAAACGAATATTTTGAGATATTCTTTTTTATCTTTATTTTTGTTCAATATTGTTTTTTGTTTTCATACAATACATTTTTTCTCATAAAAAGTGCCATCTACAATAACAAGCCATAACCAACAATCATTGAAGTAGAAGAGGGGATGTCAGAATATCTTTCGAATAATTTAAATTACCACGTTACTATTGATTAAATGTTGAATAAATAAATATTAACAAGCTCTACAATACCAAAACATAGGCTAAATACACATGAACTCTCCCATTCATCACCTAAGCGCAGGAATAAAAACCATCAATTACACATGCTAAGGAGAAACCGTATACCACTAGATCTCTTAAACATCTGGAATTAACAAAACTTCTCGTTACTGAGATGGTAAAAGATTTTATGTCCCTGAGAACGGCAAGAAGGTATACTTTCATCAATTTTATACATGGACTGGATCCATAGTACACAGTAACATCTCGAAAGTTTATTTCCGAAATAACAAAGGAGAAGAAAAAGGAAATTGAAGTACTTATTTTTCAAACGTTTTATCAGAACATATACTTGCTCTAAATGAATTAAGTAATCAAATATTATAAATCATTTATAATTACTAAACAAAGTTAAAACATTTAAAGAAAATAAGAAATTATTTTCACTCTCCTCTCTAACCTTTTAAGTAAATGCATTCTTGCTGGTATTGAGTATGTGTACAAATTCATAAAAATATTTTTTTAATAAATAAGGAACACATATTTTTTTATTTTTCAACGACTAAATATTTTTTTTAAATATTATATTTACAAATTTTATTCATTTAGTTGTCAAGAATATGAGAGGATTTTATCAATTTCATTTTTTATGTATAATAGATAATGCAGGAAAGGAACTCTTCTAAAGCAGTGAGCATCACTACTGATGGATGAAATAGCATTTCCGGAGTACGTTTTATCTGAGTAACTGCACACTTAACATCAATGACATAACGTCTGGGAGAACTCTGACAAGTAAAGAGTTTAAAAATGGCCATGCTGGAGAAGCTGTTAGTGTTTTTATTATGATTGGTTATGATTTTAGGGTGTATAATATCTTTAAAAACTATGTTAATTTACTTTTAGAATGTATTAGACAAATATAAAGTTTTATAAAACTTATTGCTGTAACATCAGATAGTGCAGCCAATGTCAAGTTGACTATTAATATATTAATAAAATTCTTTACCTTGCATTGCTCATATGCTAACCTTATTTGTAGTGTATGCATCGTTAATTAAAAATAGTATGCATAAATTGAAAATAAAAATTGTGAACGCCATATGGAAGAATCCGTCTAAGACTATCCATTTTGGAAAAATTATTGAATATGACATTGGAGATAGTTATAGACGAATTTAATGTATGAAAACACGATGGAATTCATTTATTTAATGGATGATAGGGTAATTAATTTAAAAACTGCAATTGACCCATTATGTTTTAAGGACAGGTTGGCATTTTGTCTTCTATTGAGCTGAATATTGTAAATGAGGTACTTCTTTTAGTAAAGCCGTTCCATGAAGCCACAAAGACCATCAGTGGCTCAAAATATTCCATCTCCAGTTTCCCTTATCTCTTTATAAAATGTTGTCAACATCTTTTAATTATGTGACAAGGAAAAAAATATTTTTAGTGAAGAACGCAACATCTTCTTCAATGACCTGGTGCCACATTAAGTAATTTATATTTATTTATGAATTATCTTTATTTATCTTTGAGGAGAATGTTTCTCAAATTTCTTCAATGAAAAATATGTATTTTTGCATATTTCGAGCTTACACGATCCAAGGTTCAAGTAACATGGTTTTAATTCTAATGAAGAGATTTCTAAGGCTAAATAAACTATATTAAAAGATGAAGGGTCTACTAATGTAGTGGAATACCCCGTTAAAGATGGCAATGCAATGGATCTTTAGAAAGCTATCACTGATACAACAGCCAGAAACTAAAATTCTTGTTTATTTTCGGAAACAATTAATAATTATCCCCAGGGTGAATTGAATGAATATTTTCGAGAATTAGTTGACTCACCGAGTGTTAACTCGGAGCAAAGGTGGAAAACTAATGGAAAATATTCATTTCCTAAATTATTGGATCAATATAAGTAACACACATATGTTTTATTTTTTCTGGTAGCAGAATTATCAACCAAGCGAGAAATTGATTGAGTGAGGAGCTAGTAGAAATGTGATTAGTTCATAGCAATATGAAAAATTAATTTTATTTATTGCCTTTATGACTTAACTAGTCGTTACTGTTAATTTTTAACCGTCTAATATAAAAATGTATAATATTTATGAATAAATTATGAAATGACATTATATTAAAATGTGTCTGCGTCTAAACGCTTTTCACTATAAATTAGAGTAAAAAATTTATTAATTTCTAAAAACGATTAGATATATTATTAATCCATCCATGAAGTCCATCAGTGGCTCAAAATATTACAACTACAGTCTTGCCTAACCCCTTTAAAAAATGTTGTCAACATTTCTTAATTCTATTAAAAGAAAAAATCGTTTAAGTTAGAAAAGTAAGATCTTCTTCAATGAGCTGTTACAGATGTAATATATGCTCATTGAACATTTTGTATGTATGTTATTAATAAGTATAAAATATTGATTATAAAAAAAATACACACACAATAAATCGTCAATGCTTAATGACTATACCTAAAAATTAATTTTGCATAAAAAATAATTATTTGGTATATAGCAGCTCGAACGAAATGGTCACGAATGAATTATTTTAGAGTAGAAGGACCCATGGAAACGGTCCTAAGTCTGAAATAAATTGGACTGCATAAATTGGGACCTACACAACACTAATTCCAAGTAGCTTCATAAACTTAAGAAACTCAGTTGGATAATATTCTGTTTCATTTGCATTCATAACCTCGTCAACGGATATATATGTTTTTAAAGACCCAGGTATTTTACCTGAAATATGGTATACTTATTAGATATATTCTATTGTGTTAGAAATGCTTTATCTTGTAAGCATCAAATATCTCTCTACCTCTGACCAAAAATAAGGAATACCTTCTTTTGAAGTTCTTGCGAAGAAGTACATTTATTTACACTATCAAATTTGATCAAATTTGACCATCTTGACATTTATGGGATCTTAACTTTTTTTTGTATGCTTAAAAAAATAGAAGACACTGAGCAAAAAACATTCTCGTTGCTACATTGTTATTTGGTAGATCTGGTAGTCACAAAGTTCTACGATATTAAGTACAGACACAAAATGAGGAGTCAACACACATCCAAATAGACAAATCTTGCTTTATTAATATATATTATTCATTTCAGGGTGCGACGTCTTATAAGACATGTAAATAATAAATAATATTGCCTTATTGATCGTACAGCCCTCCCCCCCTTAAAAAATATGATAACTCAAAAAATACAAAATCGAACATAAATCCTTGGAGATGTGTATTTTTCTAAAATATCATTTTTTTTAAAACATGTGTTATTTTTCTATAATATAAAGTATGATGGTTCTATTTCCATGAATAATAGATAAGTTATAGGTAAGTGTCGTTTATCATCATGTTCAGCATAAATCAGGGAATACATCGAGTTTAGAACAAGATATTGAAGCAGTAAACCAATTTTAAATTAATAAAAAACACTTATACCTAAAAAATACTTTACTTTTTTGTACTTTTAATTTGGTAATTGTATTGGTAATGAATAATCCCCATGAACGATAATAGTCTCGAATTACTGTAAAGAGATATATAGAGGGAAAAAGAGTTTCGAATTTTGTGTTCAATGGTATTGTTTAGGGCCTAGGACTCCTTCCAATATTTTTGATATGGGTCAGATCTTCTTTTTTTACCGATAATCGGTCCTGAGGAACGATTAGTTGGTCCTACAGTTCTAGCTATCATTTTATTTACTTTTTTCCTGGCTAGGATTGAAGAATATAAAAATGAAAAAAATTATGAATAATAGAAAGAACGAATAATTATTAGTTCTAGCCACAAACTTCTTACTTGAAACTTCAGGTATATTGTCTATTTAAAGAAAAGTTTATGATAAAACTTCAAGACTTGTTTTTTTTTTAATCGATACAATACTAGTGATCAAAGATTAATTTAATCTTTAGCTTAAATTCGTTGTTAAAAAAATTCACCTTGTGATCATTCCCTGGGTTATTTAAATAAGAATCTAAATCTAAATAAGTTTATTGCTGTGAAAAATTGTTATTATGTAAGTTCAACTGTTTCAAAATATCTCTAAAACACATATTATATTTCAACTTTTCTGGTTCCTTATGCTTAAAATAGGAAATTGTTAAAATTTTTGATAAAATAACAGTAAAAAAAATGATGTCTGGAGCAAAATACAAAAGTATTTATATTTAATTTGTCAGTAGACTCAATATTAACTTGAGGGGTTTGATGGTAAAAATACTTGATAGAATATTTTTTTATTCAGTTTGATTTTAAGCTTATACTTAGTTGTGGGTTTCTTATAATCAGTTAGAAAATAAATCAGGTATGAATACTTTTAAAGTTCGGTCTCTTATAAAATATTTGATTGTATGAGAGGCTTATTTCTACAAATAAAAATGTTTTTGTGACAATCCTTAATAAAAATATTAAGTACAAAAATATATATTGGTCATTCTATGAGAAATTTTCACAAGGAAATGGATTTATAAAGTATATATATAAAAGGCTACGTTTGACGTAACCTTTTTTTTAAATTATGCAAATTTCATAAATTTTCTACTCTCTCTATTTTTTTTAATATAAAGATTTTACTTTAAATTAAAAAGAAATATGTAGGGTAGGGCAGCAAAACATGGACTTGAGAGATGGATTTAGAAATACATCAATAACTTTATATTTTCAATAATAGGAAGAAAAAATATGGCAACAAAACATGTAGACAAGGTTTTTGCAAAACTTTTTTCACTCAATATTGCCATCTTCATTATCCATCATAGCCTTTACATGTCGCCTGAAGCCAATGTAGGAGTTGGTGTTTAACTCATCTGACAAGCTGTCCCATACATCCACAATGGAGGACGTCTGTGAGTCCACATTTGGGTGGAAGTCTTGTTGGTTTTCCTTTCCAATGTGTCCCATATAGAAAAGCCCAGCGGGTTTAAATTTCCTGAGGAAGGCACCATCTCTCTTAGGACTAGAATCGAACCACGTTATCTGTGCAGAACATTTGGCAATTTGCAGACGTTTGAAAGGGGGATCCATCCTGAGTCCACGTAAGTTGGTCTGCAGCCATGGCAAGATGTCGTACCTAACTACCTTATAGTAGGCCTCCCGGTTGATTTTCTGTCCAGCCTTGAAAAATAACGGAGGCATCTTCTTTCCATCAGAGGCCACAACAGCACGGACCATTTTTTGGGCCAGATATTTGGTGTGGTAAACCCTTTGGACCTCTTCTTTTGTTTCCGCTAGCCAGTGGTCGTCCCGGTGGTTGTGGAAGGGATCTACTGTGAAACTATTCTTGACAAGAAAATTTTCACAATTGACCAATTTGCCATGATCCATGTGAGGATTTCTTGCACGTTTCGAGCCTCTTGGATTTCATGCCCTCCATCAGAAGGTAGCATGTGGTTCTTGTGACAAAAAAATCCCATGTTGTGCTTTATAGGCCTCCTAATGGTCTAGGAGGGATGGATAAGTCGTTGGCGAGGCGATTCATCGAGTTAGACGGATCCTCATTTATTTTCATCTCCAAGCTTAACAAGAACTTCGTATCCTTCTTTAAATGATGCTCTCCACTTCCTGACATCCTGGAGAGATCTTCATTGGTTTTTTTTTTTCATCTTGGCTAACTTAAAAACCAGGCTCCTAGAATACTTATCAATGTTCTTTATCTTCATTACCTCAACTCTAGTATTTAGGAGATCTCACATGTGCTGCCTTTTTGCTTGCTACTCGCTCATGATGATGAAATGACTATATGATCAGTTTAGTTTGTTTATGTAAAAAGGATAGTGGAAAAAGAATATAAAAAAAAACACTAAACCTTTTCATTGTAATAAGAAGATAAACATTAATTAACAGTCCACATTTTGCTACCCTGTATATATTACCATATACCTTGAAAGGCGTAAGGACATAACATAAGTTTTGACAAACTAAATGATAGTTTCTTAAAAATGCATTATACTCACCTATTATTGCTTTGGTTTACGATATATTTCTTATAAAATATTCGTCAAACTGTTAATTTCTTCATCTTTAAGACCTCAAAACCCAGAAGTAAATGGAGTTTAATATCTAAGATTTCATACACCAAATTTGTGTTACATCTGTTTCCTTGTGAAAATTTCTAAAACTATTGTGTCACCCATAATATACAGGGTTGTTTTTATCTATTGGTAGACGTTTTAAGAATTTTCAATTTTTAATAGTAAAATTTAAACAAAATGTTTTTTTTTATTCTGAGAAAAAGCTATTTAATAAAATCATCTTAAAATAATACTTGTCCCAACTTTTATTCAATATGTGAGCTCTCAGCTCTAGTAATTGCCCCAGCACGAGGCCCAAACCCACGCAGATCTTCTTGAATATGTAGTCAGACTCGTTCTTGGTCCACTCTTTCTTAATTGACACCTCTAGAGACTTGACACTCCTGTGAAGAGTAGCAACCCCCTTTCCTACAGACGCACGTAGATAGAGTAGTCCAATGGGTTTGCGTCTGGAGTTGAGGGCGACCACATGTTGACGTCTTAAAAGTCCGGTAAGTTGTCTCTCAGGAAGGTCTGGGTCCTAGCGGTGCGATGAAACAGAGCTCTGTTTTGAGTAAGAGCAAAGTTTTCCTTGAACTTTTCTCTGGCCAAAGGTTGCACTTTCTTATCCAGAAGTTTGATGAAAGCCTCTGCATTGAGGGGCTACTTCCTCTTCGCAAAATGGGAAGTAAACTTCGCCTGTGTTGGGCACTTGATTTTCTGAACTAATGACATAGAGGCTGAGACATTGTCTGGATGTTTGGTTGTGATGTAAAGGCTGTTCTACTTATTCATAGTGTCATAATCGGTGAATTTTTTTTTTGACGAAAAAAGAGATTAATTTTGAGCGAAATTTTTGTTGGGCTTGAAAAAATTTAGAATTTTCTTTGCTCTTTCCAACTGTCTCAACCTGTTTTGATCAGTAATATGACATATTGTTGTCCTCCTTTGTCATTTGGAAACCAATGTCCTTCCAGATTGAAAATAATAAAATATGTACCACTGGATAAGATCAACCCTCTGTATAAAACTGACCCATATTTTAATTCAAATTAACGACACATTTAAAGTTATATTCCATAAAACTGTATTTTTAAGTTCATGACCTCATTTTTAAAGAAATATATATGCTGTATTCTATACATATGTATAATATTGTGATTTGTGAAAATGTTTTAATAGGATTCAAACTCTACCTTGAATGACAGGATGCTCCGCAATTGATGCATTTATTTCTCAACTCATGTTCGTTTGAAGGTGGGGGTTGAAGTAGATTGTTCTTTCTCTTAGTGTCGATTGAGGATGTATTCGAGCTATTGTTACTACTAGCACTGCTAGTGCTGGACCCCTCAGCTGATGAACTAAGATCGATGAAATGGACTTTGAGATAAGGCGATACAATGACTTCCGAGAGTTTTAAGACCTTATCATCATTATTGGATTCTTTGGTGGATGATGACCTTTTTATTGATTGGGGTTGGTTTGAAGTTTGTCTACCTTCGGTACCTCCTTGCATCTGTAAAAAAAAACAAAAAACATACATTTACAATTACGCTATATGAAGAAAAACCCTGGAGGGGAAATTTTGAATTTGTTGTCGAGATCAGAAATCTCCATTCTTTTAATATAATGGGCCGCATATCCATTTGAAATAATTTAATGGGCCAGAGAATCTATAAAATTAAATTTCATGAGAAATGGCTTTATAAAACAAAAATAGCGAGTGGTCCATTAAAATATGAACACCCTGGTGTATAAACTTAAAAAATATATAATTTCTTTATTAACAGTCGAATTTCAACAGATTAATAATATAAATAGATGTTTGTCTGCGATCTCTTAATCATTAATGTAGCCGCTTGCAGGCAATAATGGGTTCCAAGGGACGGCGGAAGGCATGGCACTCTCTGTGAATGTATTCCTCTGACATGGGGTCCCAGTGATGTCTTAGAGGGTCCCAGAGTTTGGATGACAGGTACTATAGGCATTGAACTCGACATGCACCCAAAGGTTTAGTTGAAGGGGTTTGGCATCAGGGCTGTAGTAAAAAAATATTTTAAAAAACAAACTCAAAGAGTCTTGCCATGGAGGTCTTTGGTGTCAAAAGTGGCCTTTCCAACCTCACATTTGTCTTTCCCCACACTTTTGTGATAGCTCTCTGGCCAGTCTGGTGTGAAACTCAGATATATTTTCGTCTTTTGTCAGAACCTTCTTCCTCCCCAACTTTTTTAACATGCTGAAGGGGTGGCCGTTGGTCCTGGAGACGTTCAACTGATTGGAGTGCGCGAATGGAAATTTGTATTTGACATTCAAGTTTCATTTTCTTGACTTGCACCTAAGCTAGAGAGTTCAGATTTGCTTTGAAACTTATTGCTTATTCTTTAATATATCGAAATTTGAATTAATTTCAATCACTCCAACTTCAATAATTATTGAATTAGTAAATGCTCAGATTTCAATAGACCACGGGGTACATATTTATTTCAAATTTAGGCCAAATAAAAAAAAGGCCAAATATAATTTTTCCAGGCCAAACTGCTTCATAAAAGGTAATATGGCAATGCTGTTCAGGGGCGTTTTCCGGAAGTTTTTTTCATTTTTGTGGGAGAAGGGGGCTTGGTTTTTTGAAATGTTTGCTCGCTTGTATGATTTGATCGATGTTGTTTTTTAGAAAATAAGTTCTTAAAAAAGAAAAAATTAATTTTCTTTTTAAATTTTTTTCCAAGAGCGATAATTTTTCTAAATTTACTTTATTTTAGAAATGTTTTTTATATATTATGCACCCTCTACGTGTTTTGATGATATTGTGACAACTTTTCTAAGAAATACTACTTGAAGTGAGAATGAGTAGTGAGCCGCACTTAAATATTAAATGGGCCACAATGGGGCCTGCAGGATACAGTTAGGACATTTTGCTTCTGGATATTACTTTTATTCTTAAGGCCAGGACTTTTCAGCCTTGTGTTGAAAGGTAATTAAAAGTTCAACTGAAAAAATGAATTAAAATCAAGCCTTTTTTTTATAGAAAATCTTTTGATAAGGTTTACTCAGTGGTTTTAGCTATGATACAAAACAATTGAATAAAATCGGAAAAAATATTACTTTCTATAACTGATCCTTCATATTTCTGGATATATTTATAATTAGACCTATTTTGTAGTAATTGTATACAATATAACTTTATAAATAATTCAACTTTTGAATACTTGAATGATTTTTATCAATTTTTTTACCTTAAATTTTCATCTATATAGTTATTTCATTTCAAAGTTTAGCTCTGAATTGAAAATATACTAAAAAAAAAAAAAATGACAGGCATAATCTTCTGCAATTGAAAACTTTAACGGACATTTTTTTGTTCTATGGCTTAAATAACAGTAATAAATTTGGGTTTTAGACATCGGCCGAAAATGTTGTTTTATAATGTAATTAGAATTTTATTTACATATGAGTATTTTGTTCTAAACAGCTTATTTTAGTGGCAATATCGATTTCTTGGAGCTGAAATTTATGTAAGTTAAGAGTAAAAATTGATAAAGAATCATATTCTATAAAATAAGAAATTTATTTTCATTTGAGTCACTTATTTACTTTTTTATTTATAAGCTGTCTCAAACCTATAAAAAGGATTAAAATACTCTAGTAAATTAATCCTAGTATGGTCTTTACTTTGCACACACGTTGTCTTAGGGTCAAAATATCGTGTTTTCAAAAATTCCCATAAAACAACGTGTGCATTTGAATTTTGAGATATATTAAATAATACGTATCTATTTATCTAACAAATGGCTAATTTTTCATTAAAATATATATTAATTTTACATATAAAATTATAAGATAATACTCGATATAAATCTGTGACACATGAAAAAATATATTCTGCTATGAGATATAGTATAACTTATGTGATAAAGAGTATGAAAAATACTTTCTCCTCTCTGTATCTACATACTTAGTTTCTGCTTCATTATTCTGTTGACAGCTGTCAATATCAACGACTCATTATAGGTTGAATGTCAGTCATACAAATTTCTTCGAAAAACTTCTGAATTTGTCACTATTATTAATAATTTATGAAAATGAGTTAATGAAATTTCAGCCAACTTTTCCAGTGAATACATATGTTGGTAGTATTTTGGAAAAAAAAAAATCATCAAAATAACAATCAGGAGTAAGGTTAGTAAAGATTGTCGGAGAAGATACTTCTGCCCCAAGATAATGCTGCACATGTCGATAAAAGAAGACGAGTTTCTTTGGAAGGAAAAGTAACTTCCAAATGGAGTCTGAGGAAATTATGTCCAAGGATACAATCACAGCACAAATCTTTCAATACTTTAACATAAAGATCTCTATACAACTCTTTCCCCAGAGCTATAGGTACGAGACATGTTCCTCTAATTTTTGATGAAGAGGTAGTATACGCCATTGTTACTTTACAATTCATTTCTGTTATCAACCATCTTGGATGAAGTTGTACGTACTTTCATTATCAATTAATGCAGTAATGTCTATTACAGCCGATTTTAGACGAGATGGGGCTTTTGTAGTAGTGGCAAGTATTAGTGCGGTGTTGCTGGGATTTGCATACCCGAGCGTATTTACTCTTTTTACTGCACTTCTTGCAAAAAATGTTCCTAGCCGGGAAATTTTGACGATTATCAAGTTACAGCAATGAAAGGTTATTTTGGTTCATTTATCATTCCTTGCATTTTTGAGGGAGTTAGAACATTCACTATTGGAGTTTGAGTAAAGGTATCTGAGTGTCTTTGAGCCATATCTAAAGCTAAAGTTTGTTCACATGCAGTAGTTAGACTGAATGAAGAAAATACTAACAGTCTTAATCGATTGTGAGTGGATGTAATTCTGTTAATGAAATAGTCTCGTATGTACTCTTACCGATTTTCTTCAGAAGCATTAGCTTTAAATTTGCATGCCTTTCCTCATAATTTTAAAGCTTGACAATTCTCCGGATTCTTGTCTTCTCGTAGCTAACTGATGGCAAGCAAAACTTTGCTTTATTTTAATATAGATTGAATCGAATATTACTATTGCACTCTTGAATTCTATGCATTTAGAAATATATTAATAATTTTTAGGACTAAGATAATGAGAAAGACGGAGTAGTATTTGTCATTGATCATTTTACTTCAGAAAATATTAAAAGAGTTTCACCAATGGAAAAAACTCCTTTGTCGCTGAAGTTTCGGTAGGTTCAGCGTCAATGCGATCCGATTTTAAGTATTTATCCATAATTAAGTTAAATAAATTGAATATGTAATTTTTTATCAATTTTCAAGGCAATACGAAGAAACTCGCGAATGCCGTGGTCATTAAAGCCTTTTTATGCTTAAAACAATAGTTGGCCGGAAATAAAAAAATATTTTTTTAGAGTGCTTTAAAGATGCTCTTGATTATGAAATGTAAGGCTAAAATTGAATTTGATTTTAATAACTCTGCCCCCCCCAACTTGTATTCTTTGGAGTGGTGAATAAACATTGAATGGCTGCCCTAATGGGATATGCCATAATTTGTGGGACCAAGAGTACCTGTTTTTAGTTCTGATGTAACACTTTGTTTAGTTTTCTCATTTTGTGTCAATGACGACCATTATATTCTACAGTTTTCGACAAACAGAGTAACTTTCATACAAAAATATATCCTTCCCTTGAAGATTAATAAAGTTTTGGGTTGAATTTTTTGGTATAATTTTTTTCAGATAGAACTTTGTCAAATTTTTTATTCTTATTTATGGAATTTTTTTAAAGTTACTTATGCATTCAATTTGTAAGACTCAACATCTTATTATTCAAGTTATGTCTCACGAATTAAAAGCATATGTTCACTTCTTTGTCAAAATTTAACTTTCTTTTGGAAATTATGTTGCGTTAGGCTAATGCAAACGCATGTTTTTCTGTTGGTTGAATCAATAATTTTGGGTAAAGTTTATGTAAATACATGATGATTTTGACATTTCTTTGTAGTTCCAGAACTACTTTTTACAGTGCTTTTGTTCTGGAGCTAAGTCTACAAAAAAAGGGTCATATTTAGTCTACGAGAGAATATCTTTAAATATATCTGAAGGTTTCTATGTGTAACTTGAATTTTTATAAAATAAAATATCTTTTATTATAACCGGGTCAAAAAGATTTGTAAGTCATTTTTAGCAAGAATTTAATGATACAAAAAAATAATTTTAAACTATCCCTAATGTTAAAGGTCTATTTAGCAAAAGTAAAGAAATTTTAAGCCTAAAAATATCAGTAAGAGTTATTTTTCGTTGTTAGATGTTGAAACATGAATATTTTATCTTCATTTATTGAAATTTATGAGTCTAAAGTAAATTAATTTGGTTTTTGGAGGCAAATTCCTTCTCAGAGCTAATGCAACAAGAAAAAGAAACGAATGGTAGTTTGTTTTCCTTTTTTTCAATTAAATACTTATATTTATTGTCATTTGCCAATGATTCACTGCTTTTGTTAAGCTGTCTTTTCAAAAATGCTTTCATTATTTCTTATTTATATTCAAAAAAGTTTCTCATAAAAATAAACCATTTAAGTATGGAAAGTTTTTATTATGTGTCATTAGGAAGAATAACTAATTTTCAAATCCTATTTGATGTATTTTCAATAGAAACTAGTTTTAATATGCTATTCTAATTTTTGAGCAAATGTCTAAAATAATTTTTGTATTAATCTAATGATTTTAACATCTCTGACCTAAACATAGGTGTGGGCCTTTTGGGGAGTGTTAGGGGAAGGCAGGAGTGATACACATGGTACTACTGAGCTAAAATCCCTGTTAACAAACCATAAGCTACCTGTTAGATGATGGGAGGGGGGAGGAGGAATGAATTTATGACGTAAAAAGGAAAACATTTTGCATTTGAATTAGCATTAGTGTAGAGAAAATAATAGTTTTTTTAAAAGAAATCTTTTTTTTAAATAGATGGCTTTAGTATTGTGTATCTCACGTTATATAAGTGCTATTGGTGTACGCAAGATAGCGCTAAAAAGATAAAATTTCGTACTATTTTTTGTAAAGCAGTTTTGTGATAGTTTGACACAGTATTATTTGAACATACTTCAAAAATGGACACCAGCAAAGACAAAATATTCTATATTTTACAGTTTTTCATCCAACAAGGCAAAAATGTATGCCACAGTAATTTACCCGTAATTTTGGTTTTCTCGATTCTGTTGCGGTTATTTTGATGTCAAAGATGCATCAAGCTCTGGAAGGCCAATTGTCAAAAATGTGTATAAAATAATGGAAATGGTCCAGTACGACCGACATTAAAGCACTGTTTTGATTTTCAAAAGAAAAAAATTACTGCAAAAAAAATTAAAAAAACCAAACTACTATTAATTTTACTTACCTAATACGAGTATTATTTGTAGTAACATTTAAATATATATATATTTATATTTCTTTATGGATTTTTAAAACAATTTATGGCAAATATAGGTGATTATTTTTTTTTTCAGAGGTATTTCAACACCCCAACAATCTGCCTATAACTAGCAATGAACAAAACGTAGGGAAAATAACATTTTTATGATTAGAAAAGGAAAAACAATTGGTTCTATAGTTCTTTTTTTCATTTTTTTCATTCTTTAATAAGTCATCGTAGATGTTACTTTTAGTTTCATCAACTGTCAGAATAATTCACGATTACCTCTGGTGTATTTAAAAAACAGAAACGTAATAAAATTTAAATATTACATTTAGATCTAATTTTAGAATATTCTCCCTGCAATATTGCTTATTGAAAGGTAGAAGTTTCTCCTTTGTATAGCAGTGGTTCATTTGCTCCCACCAAAATCCTTTAACAATCAGTTATTCGTGACAAGGGTCGTAATTCAGTGGTACCATATGTCTCCCTCCTGCCTTTTCATTGCACTCTCCAAAATGCCCACCCTTACTTATATCATACATACAAGTCAACCCATATCATTTCATATTTGAGAAAGACAGCCTTATATTAATTGTGGCTCAAACTCTTCTACATAAAAAGGGATACACAATATTCACTGCTCTCTGTCCAATCTTGAGATTTCTGTTTATGTATACACATGTTAACTTTTTCCCTTCATAAGGAAATGGAAGCAAAATTACCGTTTTTTTACATTCAAAATCTTTTTTCAAAACATATTTGGTAATAGAGAATAAATATTCATTCGAACTAAAATATATTTTTATAATATTTACAATAAATAGAAACAAGTAATTAGTTTTACAACTAACATCTTAATAATGTTTTGAATGATGGATAATGGATGCAGGTGAGGAGATGTCATGAAGAGATGTAACAGATCCTAATTATTTTGGCTCATAACGATGGTAATTAGAGATTTTGATGTTTTCTCAGGTCGAACACACATTAAAATATTTGAGAGGTCAATAGTTTAAATCTATCTATGTATGTCTTACAAATTAAAGATTTTGTAGACTTGAATTATTATATAATATAATCATACACACCAAAGTCTATCCTTTTTTTAAATATTAAAATTTCAAAATACTATATAAAAATAAAATACAACTATTATTTTATTTCTTCACAAGCAAACGGTAGACTGTATAACTAATAGCTCCTGAAAGTCTAACTTTGTAGCATAAAGAACTAATAAAAACTGCACTTAACTGGAGTATTGCTGTATGTGTTACTAAATCAAAATTTATATAATATTAGCGAAATTCTAAAAGTCGCACGGAATAAGTTGCCAATTTCTATAAATTGTTCTTTTATTACATATCTTTGCGGATTTTGAGTCCACCCAATCCTAAGTTGTGACACATTTTCTGAATTTAAAATCTCAGTGTTATTTATCTTATATTTATTAATTTTCTTCTAATACTGAAGCATTGGCTTATATTCTTAAACCTTTTTATTTTATAAAAATATGATTATTTGTGATTCATTTATTAGTAAAATGGAGGTAATCAAATAAGTATTCTGTGAATATACTTTTATTCATCAATAATCATTGCTCCAATTTGTTCCATAAAATAAAGAAAAATCTCATTCATAAAAAACATTTTTGTCTAACTTTTTTTTTTTGACAAAACTTTATATAGCATTTTTTATCTATTAATGTTGATAATAGTTATCATTTGACCATCTTTCCTTATTACAATTTTCTATGCACAATCATCCATAAAAAGTGCTGAATCTACTAATAAATAATATGATAAATGAATATTCTTATCAGGTAAAATTATATCAAATTACTTTTTATTGATTAAGACTAATCGCTTTCCTTTAATACTTTTTTGTAAATATATATTAGGTATTATGCTCAATTCCATTAGTATATTTTAATGCTTATTTGAGCTTAGTTAATCATTATCTTTGGGTAAATATACATATTTTCTCCCAAACAATTCATTAATAGTATATATGTTTACTAATGATTTGTAAAAAAATAAAAAAACGGACGGATATTTTAGAAAAATATCCTAATACCTTAAATAATGCATAAATTGATTGATATTTAAGATTAATACCGAGTAGTTCATTTAAATCTGAACACTTTGAATTTAAAACTTCAACAAGATATAATTTATTAATTAACAATATAATTCAACAAAATTAGAACTATAAATAGATGTGTGAATGAACTCTTTTAATGATTAATGCCCTTTGTGGCAATGATGGATTCCAGGTGGAGGTGTAAGGCCTGATACCCACTACGGATGTATTCCTCTGTCATGGCGTCCCAGTGCTGGCTCAAAATGGCTTTGATGCCCTCAAGATTTGGACGACGGACACTGCATCCCACGATATGCACTAGGGTGCATCAGACCCCCTCCCCCTAAAAATAAAAACAATTGCCTTGGCGGTATGATAAAAATGTTCTACTTAAAAATAAAAACAGATTGTATGAAATATTTTTGAATTGGAATAAATATTACAATATTAAGCATTTTGAAATGAGAATATTATAGTATATGAATATATAGCTATGGCAAGCAACGCTAAACATTCATTTTTGTTTTTTCAAGTATAATGTGTTTAATATTATTATTGTTAACTTGCACTTACTCGAAAATATGTTGTTTTAATTTTAGTTCGTAAGAAATACATAGTTATTAATCTAGAAATATTGTTTGAATGGCTTAAGAGAGCCAAGTGAAATAAATTGAATCACTTCAGTGGGATTCAAAACTTATGGGTAATTTGTTAATGAAGAGCGGTTGACCGTATCGATTGATGATGTGGACGAAGTCCCTTGGGATTCCATCGAAACAGGGTCTGACCAACCCTGAGGAAAAATTATAACTGAGAAATGTATGGAAATGCTCAAGCTATGGAAATGTGAAAAAGCAGTTGCATGGAGGGTGTTTGTCACAAATGCCTCTAATACAGGCCGTATTACTGTTGCTTGTATTTGCCTTCAACAGGTCTTAGGACGACTGTTACACTGGGTAAATGTCGTCATCTTATTGGCGAGGTGAAAACCTGATATTCGTTGATCTATGTTAATTGATGAAATAAAAACTGTGGGACAAGAATGGAGAAATGAAGCACTTTAGTTTGTCAAAAGTCTCTACACAACATCAGAGTGATAATAACTGTACTCTGAACTGTGAGGATTGTATTTAGCGTGGATAATGTGGATAATTATCCTTAATCTTTGCTGAATGCTATTTTCAAACATATTATATTTAAATATAAAAACTAGGTACTGACACATAGTTTTAAATTTACTTAGTTTATCTCTTGATTTTAAAGTTGACAAAATGTATCACTGTCTTTGGTTATATCTGCAACCCTTACAGGAATCCACTAAAACTAGTTTCAATGCCCTTTCTACAGATTGGGAATTGCATGGATATTTTCTAATTTCAAAGGCTCATTCTTTGCTCTCATAAGTTCTATATCTGACCAATATTGTAAGTTTGGAGGAACTAAAATTACTATCTTAGACCAATCAATCATATTCATGAAATTATTTGATTCATAGTTTATTTTATTAGGAATTATGAGTTGCCTATGGGGGTCATATGAAATTTTTACAATCGAGACATTGTTCAATGCAAATTTATAAACTTCTGAATCTTCATCTACCAATGCTGCAAACAATCTATTTTCTTGGATTTGTTAACTTGGACTTTGGCTATCAAAAAACAAAATTCAAGTATTTTATAATTAACTTCGAAAACAAGTAATACTAGTTGATGTCTTGTGTATTGTACAAGAAAGTATAAACGGGAAAAATAACTCATATGATTTAAATAACTTTTGTCTCATTTATTTAGTTTATGGACATAAATGTTATAATATTTTCATTTTTAGCATTAATGTAGTCCTTGTAAATGTTACCAAAAATTATGGAATTTCTACGAAATTATTTTTTATGAGGTAAAATCCTTATGCCTAAGTTTTGAATCCTACTGAAGTTATACAATTTCTTTCACTTGGCTTTCTTTAGCTATTAAAGCAATATTTCTATATTAATAACCATGTATTTCTTACTAACTAAAATAAAAACATCCTATTTTCGAGGAATTGCAAGTTAACAATAATAATATTAAAGACATAATTCTTAAAAAAAAAATAAAAAATACTGGATGTTTAGCGTTTCTTGCCATAGTAATATAGCCATAAACTATAATATTTTCATTTTAAAATGTGCAATGTGGCACGACTAACATTTATTCGAATTTAAAAGTATTTCAGATGGTCTGTTTTTATTATAGGTAAAGTATATTTATCATACCACCAAGGTAATCGTTTTTACTGCAGTGGATCGGATGCACACTAATATGTACCCAAAATATGAAGTCGAGGGGGTTGGGCTGTAAGGAGGGACGGAGGGGCAAAAGCGTCAAAAAAGAGTTCAAAATAACTCCTAAGACTAATTCCATAGAGTCTTGTAACGGAGGAGATGGGTTCCTTTCATTGCTGGTATTAAAAGTGTCCTCTCCATCCTCACAAGGCTCAAGGAATGGTTTCACACCCTTAACTTTATTATTTCATTGATACGTACTTGCATTCTTGGTTTCTAATACCTATAAATGAATTCCAAGCTCTTTGACTTCCACCAGCATGGTCGAACTGGCCATGGTCATTTGAATTTAGTTTCTCCTACGGGAAATTCTTGGGTCAGATTTGATATTGTCCTTCCTCATGATAGCTGCATCCCTCTTGCACGTCCTGCCCCATCCTGGATGTCATGAAAGGCTGGTTAAACTTTATCATCTTTTTTTTTTGCATAGACAGTAACCAGTTATAAAAAAAAAAAAAAAAAAGGGCTAAAATCCCTTTTGGATCCTTTTAAGCTTGAAAAAGAGTGGGAATGAATTTTCGATTTTATTCTTGTGAATTCATTTTTTAAGCTATCTCAACAGATCGTGGCGAAAAACAAATAACTAACAGTGATGTATTTGTTAACTTTGGACAAACAGAAAAAAAGTGCTGCCAGATTTAGTAAATTAGTATACATGTCATTTAAGTTTATTTCCAGTCAAACTATATAGATGGGGCGAGATAACACAAAAACAACATCGAATATAAATCATGAATACGAGAAATGTCTTATTTTGTTTAGCATTATATATTCATGGGAGATTATATGAATCAAGATAGCTTTATCAATATAAATATCTAGGACTTCTGCCTTCAAATGCTCCTTATCAACTAGTGGTCTATCAAACCCAAGCACTTGATAGGTTTTCATCTGACACTTCAACAATTAAAACTTATAAAAGTATAAAATCATTTGTTGATTGCTTATCCCTCATTAAGCCTTCAAAGCCTTCAAAAGTCACTCTTTATGGCACAACAGTTTGAATTAAATATTTTTTAATTTATTTTAATAAGATAATCCTCCACAGAAAACTACAGATGCAATTTTGCCAAACATTCTATACTAGACACATTTTTATAACTTTTGTTTTTGGTAGATGTGAGTATGGTGAGATGATGGTATAAATGAAGAATGACGTTTTTCTAAGTTAATTTTACGGAAATAAAATTGAGAAGAACAAATAATATTACATGGGTTTTCATATTTAAAAAAATGATAAAAAATATGAGAACTACGTACCTATCAATTGAAGACATCATCCATATTGAAAATGGAAACTTGATGTCCAAAACAGTTCTAACCAGTGTTCTTATTATCCAGGGTATTGCTATATTTTTAATTAGTCTATGTCAAACTTGATATATATGTATATATAAATATACTTTTGTTAATTAAAATAAGCAACTTGAATGACAAAAACTTTAAGCCAAACATTCTGGACCTAATACTTATCGACATTTCAAATTGTTTATAATTCTGATTTACTAAAAATAGTTGTACTTTTTTAAACTTTATTAATTAAATTAGAACTTGTCTTCAAGGTTGTCTTTCACATTAAATAGAGTATGAAACATATTAATTAACTAATGATGAAATTCTGTTTTAATCACTTTCAATTAAGGGACTTTATTACTGTTTACAAATAATTTATTAACTTTTGTCCATGAATTTGCCACGTGTAGACTGCAATCATTTATGCTACACTTTTGACGTTTTTGTAAGAGTTATTACACACGAAAATCCTGATTGTATGCCATTAGGCTTTTGACTACGACAAACGAACATACTATCGATGACAAATGTTGTGGCGTTCGTGGAGTGTCAGTAAATACCTAATATATTAATATAATTGTTATAATTTATAACAATAAATAAACAAATAATATTTGACAAACAAAGCTATCTTTCATTACATATAAATATAAGATATATTTATTTCGGAATCAATATTTAACATTGAAAGTTGACATGTAAAGTGCTTTCATAAAACTATGTTTACAAAATCATTTTTATATAAGGAGATAAGGTTATATCTATTAAGGATCTATTGAGTATAATTTCTGTAATTTTGATAACTTTTTTTTCTGTTAATAAGAAAATGTCGATTGTTACAATTTTAGTAGAGAAAGTTAGTTAAAATATATTTTTTAATAACCCCCTTCATTAATTTTTTTATCATTATTCATATTATACATGTACATATAAAACATAACAAAATATAATAGAAATTGGTAGGAGGAATTGCGTTACAATAACACGAATAAACATTGCAGTTTAAAATTGTACCTTTTTGCCAAGACCTTTACCTAAAAACAATTCAATATTTCAACCATCACAAAATTGTTAAAAGAATCACACAATCAACAATTCTTAACATAAAAATCAAACCATGGGCCCCTATCATTGAGAGGGTTTATACCACCGAACCAGTCATATATCCAGTTGAATATGAGAGTTTATATTTGACAATGCCAATAGCATGATTGCAGGAACCACCACTCATCCTTGATATTTTAAAATAATAAAACACCATACTAGCTGCTGAGGAAATAACTATTGCTCTTAAATTTTCTCTAAGAATTGGTTCTCCACATTACCATTTATTGGCAATAAAAGCTTAAATTATCATAAGAGCGAAATGTATTATTCGATTTTCAGTGCATTGTCGGCATGCCAAACAAAATTGTTGTCTTTAAGGAAATAAGTTTTCCCCATCCACATTAACATAAACAAATTCGAGTAATAAAGAAACTTAACGGCGCTCAACAAAAGCATGTCCAAATGTCATTTTTTTTTTTTTGACTTCGACAACTCCAAACAAGAATTTAATATAAAAACAGTCTATATATTTTGTTAATTTAAACATATTATTGCTAAATTAAGATATTATATTACTAGCGGGAGTACAAGGCATTGCAAGGAGTATTTATAAAATTTTTACACAAAGTTTTTCAACATTATTGTTGCTGACATTCATCATGCTGTCAAATCGATAAAATTTCTCCTTTTTTTTTATCTTTGAATAATTATGGATGACGTATATATTTAAGTACGTTTAAAAAAACGATATTTATGTAAATAAAATTTACAACAATATACTTTATAAAGCTCTAAAACTTTTGTCGAAACAACAATCATTTTCTTTATAAACAATATTATTAGTTTAGAGATATACAACTTTTTCACTACCAACTCTAAAGTATCTAACTTATAAATTACCATGGGAAAAATATGAGTTTCTCAAATCTAGGCCAGCAACTTGAAATACCTTACCTTGGCCCTAATTAATGCTCATGAAAAAACTCTACTTAAAATTAAACTCAGATCTCTTAAAATTAGTTGGTGTATTTGTTGGCCCCAATTGTATTTTTAGGATAAAAACATCATTTTCAGCAAAGTTCCCCGTAATTATATTCTAAAATCTAAGACATAATCTATTTTGAAACCAATATTGTTCCAATCCCATCTCTTTTTTTTTGTTTAAGGCATATTACAATGTGAGATTGTTGTAATTTTCTTTGTAAATATAAATATATTCTAAGTATGACGTATTACCTTTTCAAATAAATCATATTTTACAGTGCATTCATTAGCTATTTTTGCTTTTGGTAAAATAAACCAGTGGATTATTATTGTTAAAATATTGATTAAACTAAAACTTTTATTTTTACATTTATCTCAACCACATTTCAATTTGCCAAATGTCTGTAATGGAGAACCGGATTGATAGAGTTATTTCTAACCATTACAATGTCAAAGGCTGAGACGGAGTTTAAAGTAACCCTGGAACTGAACAGGGCAAATCCTTGATTTTGAAAAGGTAAAAATTATTTTGATGGGCAATTTTTTGAGATACTTGCGCTCTCATTTAAAGGACGTATACATTGTCAGGTGCAATAGTTTATAGGTCCTTGAATACTGACAAAATTATGAAATGCCATCTCCAACTTTGCCAGGCTCTTCTGAGCAGCCTGAAACATTCCCACAACCGCATCATTATCATTTCCCATGATATAACTTGACCTTTGATCCAGTAAGGAACAGAAGGAATGTCAGATAAATTATCTATGGTGAGGACGATGAATCCATTTCTACCTTTACCATCACCAAAAATCCCGTAAGTATTGTGTTCGTTAGCTTTGTCGCCCCTAATGTGATAATGTAATGCCTCTTATCTGGTTTCTCACAAGGTATATACTCACTGCGGCGGATTATGTTGAAATACTGGGGACAAAAACATATCCCTTGAGTTAAGGAGAGGTTTATTAATGACAATGCTGTTTTTTTTTAACAGGAAAGTGCCCCAGTGCACACCTCCAATTAGGGCCAATATTATCGTAAGACAAAGTGTGCAAATTTTTTCCACCCACTCGGTATTTATAAATATATGTAGTTATGTGCTTTCGGGTGTACCATAATGACAAAAGTTGAGAATTTAGTATCGCCTGATATTTTTTATTTTTTCTCTCTAAACAAGAAAAAAACTCTCAAACGTCCGAAAAATGGTCGTTCATGAACGCGTTTTGATTATATGTAAAATGTCGAAAAGAGGGAAATTTTGATGTTGTTTCTTTAAAATTACCGATTTGAATCAAGTTACAGGATTTTTATAATTTTAAGTATTATAGATAAAACATATATTTTTCAACAATAAGTTTACAACTTTTTTCTAACTTGCCTCATTATATGACTATTATAGTTCCAAACATACTGCTAATAAAACAATATTGTACCGCGTATTACATGCATTTATTTTGATGTTTTTTTTTTCATTTTTATAACTCAAATCTCCTTCTTTTTTTATACCAAGTGTCAAATATATTATTATCAAATAAACTTTCAGTCCTTTATATTTTTTGGATGAAGTAGCCATGCAGCTATTCATTATTATAAACACACTCGAAATTGAGGCGTCGACAAACAAACGTACAAACTTTGCTTTGATACAAATATAGCAAAGAAAATACATGCTACTCAGCTTATGTGTTAGTACACATATAATTATGCTTTTTCTGTTTCTTTCCTTCCTCTGTAAATTTACATACCTATTATCCATCTCTGTCAAGAAAAAAAACATTTATAATGATGACTAAGATTTTAAGTGTTTTGTTTATTAAATATTTGCATACGATGAAAATGATTTATGTAAAGGAAGGTATAATGTATGTTGTAACATATTGCGTTCTCGCCGAACTAAACGTTCGTATTCTTACCCTAAGTTAATAATATCTACGATGAGGGTCTGAACTCAACGTGAAGATGGTAGTACTTGTAAAAAAAGCTACTCACATCTATTTAGCATCTGTTGACAGTTAATTAATGCAATTTCCACTATTTTGGATGCGGATTTGTTACGCAATAATAGTTTGAGTGAGTTAAGGTGATGAGTATAGCTCTTTTGGTCCAGATTAGGTGCAATAAATCCAAGTTTTGGGACCGGTAAATTAATTTAGATGAAACTTGGATACACTATTTGACGAACAAAATATAAATAAAGTACAATCAGTGGACTGCAAAGATTTTCGTCAAATGAAGTGACAATCATCTTCGTGAACAATTATCTTGTTTTTATCATAATTATTTAATGCATGCAAGATCTACAAAAAATGTAATACCGAGTACACCATTAAAGTTTCACCTTTATGGTAAACTTCAACAAGATATAATTTATTAATTAACAATATAATTTCAACGAAATTATTACTATAACTAGATGTGTGCCTGAGCTCTTTTAATCATTATTGTAGCGCCTATAGTGGAAATGATGGCTTCCAAGCTTCAGCAGAAGGACTTGCATCTGGTGCAGATGTAGCCATCTGTCATGGCGTCTGGGTGCTGGCTGACTTTAGCTTTGAGGCCCTCGGTGTTTGGATGACGGACACTGAAGGCTTTTCCTTCGAAATGAATCCAAAATATCAATTGAGGGGGTTGGGTTGTAGGGGGCCAATAGTATCAAAAAAGAGTTCAAAAGACTCATTCAAAAGAGTGATCCAACGGACAAGATGGGTTTCTTTCATCCGACGTCAAATTTACGAAGTGAAGATCAAAAAGTAGCTAAATTATCCCGAAAATTAAATTACTTGTAGCGCACACGAGGAATTGCCTGCCTAAAAATTGTCATCTACATAAAATTACCCGTAGTTATATTACATTTATAGTGATTCATCTACTGATCCATTCAAGATGGTTCTGACCCATTCAAGGATCCGTTGAAAGTTTTCCCCATCTTCAGATTGGCAGCAATAAAATAACCAACTTAATTTTATAAATTGCACCTCAGACACAAGGGATTTGTTTAAGATGACACCACATCCTCCAGACTGATTTAATACCATCGCCGTTCCTTCAATAACCATCGAGGAAACATATTGTGTTGGCCCTTATTTAGGACCGTAGTCCGGTCCAGCCCAACTTATCGGTCTTTAAAGAAGATAAAATTTATCTCTCGTGATCTCATTGAGGTTTTTTTTTTTTTACTTTTTTACTTATTACGTTATATAATACAATATGTTATATAACTAAGTAAAAATAATATATGTTCTTATTACATTGCATCGTAATGAAAACATGAATATTTTTTGGAAGATATATTACTACATATATCTTATTTGGCAAAATAAACCATCAACATTCGGAGGGAAATTTACAAGGACTGACAGTTCTAAGACTGGACTTGACCGAATGACCGAAACAACAATTTAAAGGACACCCCCTAAGTTTCCACTTTGTTTACAATGGCAGCTTCGACGGCCCATCTATTTATGTTCAACAGTTTTGTTGTAGATGGGAAAACTATCTACAGATACAAAGACGGGTTTGTCCTCTTTGTAAACGGGACAGATGTATCACTATATATGTAGTATAATTGCAGGCAATTTTATAACCTTGGTAATTTTCCGAGGATAATATTCTGGAGGGGAATCTTCCTGTTGACAATCTTACTAAAATCGATTTTTAGTACAAAAGTTTATAGGTATTAATCTGAGTAGATCGTGTGTTCAGTTTCAGCTCTTTAAATGTAGACATTTTTAAGATATTTGCAATTCATTGTATCCCTCTCCAGCCAAAATATATTTGTCTCAAAAGTAACTTTTATGACAGCATTTAAGTGAAACTCTATAATATTACAACCTCTGAAGTTTATTATAATATTGGATAGTTTTTATTGAGCGTTTGTAACATTATGGAATATGTAAAGAATTTTTTAAATAGAGAAAAAGAAGGAAAAGAAAATATAAATATGGAAGCATCAATAGGTCCGAAAAAATTTGATTCTTTTCTTTCAACGATCAGAATAAGCTTTCAAAGTTTATAATTTTTTGTGATTACTACAATAATTTTTGAGAAATTGAATCTTTTATAAGTATTTCTGACATTACTTAACGAAGAAAAAATATCTATTAATCAAATATATGTAGGATAATGTATTGTACAAATTATACAATCTAGTTTTTTTACCTGTAAATAATTTTTTAATTCATCATTCAGATTTATCAACAGAATCCCTGAAAGTCTAGATGAATATTTTGTCACCATTGATAACACAGGAGGACAATTAGGGGGGGGGGATTTTCTTCAAATGAATTAAAGACATTAATCGACTTTATCTTTTCTCTCAGTCATCTGAATTTTGAAATATCTGGGATTATAGTAATTTGGAACTAATATTGTTCAGCGGCATTGTTTAACCTTAAAAAATCCCCAATTTTAAAGTAAGATTAAAACTTGTGTTTCAAGTGTTTTTATTGATCCTGTATCTTGTTTTGAACTCAATATAATTCCATTTTTACGTTGAAAAATGTTAAAAGCTTATTACTTATTCATAATATGTAGTGATGAGGAATATCATAACTTATGTTATCAAAAAAAATATTCAATATATAAGTTAAATAAAGATCTATATGCCTCTCCCAGGATTTTTGTTCCATTTTGTAGTGATCCTATTTTTAGGGCAGGGGGGTACTAGCAAATAGTTAACATTGTCATATTTTTTCAAATACCAATGTCAATTTCATGATGTCATGCCTTGCAAAACGAAGATCAAGACAATTTAACTTGATCATGCATCTCAAGAGATGTTTGAACTTGGATTCCGAATCCCACAATGGACAACGGAGGAGAATTCAGCCAAAGAAAATTACCAGTCCTCATAAGGATGGAAAAGTGGACTTCTTCCTTGGGAATGTAATACCAGGATCGAAATAATAAAGCCATCAATTCATAGTGAGTACAGAATTTTAAAATTTCAAAATATAATCACTTAAAAAAACCAAATGAATCAAAAATCCAATTAGATTGATATTTTTTAAATAAATCTTGTTTTAAATTATTCAATGAATATTTTTCTATATTATATATCTTATGATTTTCCTCATCACTATGTATTATGAATAAGTTATAAAGGTGTAAAGAAGTGTGTTGTTTTTCATCATTTTTCAGCCTATAAATGGAAATTTATCAATCCCAGATAGTTCAGAATTCAGATGAATGACAAGGAGAAAAACTGAGATCTGTTTTTGATTTTTGCGCTCAAAGCTAAATTCATTTATTGGCTTAAATTTATTTGTTCGAAATGAGTGTTCCCCTCTGTAATAATCTCTGGCTCAGCTAAGGTATCTCCGGAGTATTGGAATCAATTATTGAGCTTTTGTTCACCGTAAAAATTTATTTAAGTTCACTGCACTTAAATCTGTATTACTGTGTACGTCAACATGTTCCTCACAGTTCTTAATTTTTCAATTAAATTACATAATTAATGTATGCAAAAAATACACTGTCTTTTTTCATCAGCTGTTGAATGTTCTTGAATTTTGATTTGCCGGATTTGAACTAGCTTTTGTTAGGTTCTGAACAATTCACTGTTAATACTAAAAAAACTACCATCATTGCCAGTAGAAAACATGTAAATTTTGCTTTAAAAATATGCAAGATATATTCTTGACAAATTCTCGGTGTTAGTTTCCGTTTTTCATGAGAACACTCACACGTAATTACTCAATACTTAAACGTTCTCACCGAAACAATAAAAAATAATAACTGCTTTATTATTTAAAAATATATATTTTATTCTTGAGACAATGAGTATCCTAGCTTGTTGGTAAATCTAATATAATGCAACTTTATTTTTTCAATTTTATATCAAGTATTTCTTTATTTATTATGAGTTTAACTAAGCATTTGCAAGCTTTAATTCAATTTATACACTGTTCCTTGTATATTATAGTACCTTTTTTTAAAATACTGTATTGGTTTATGATATATACTCGAGAGCATTCTGTACACACGTTCCATGCTAGACTCAAAATACCTGCGACATTTCATGAATAACTATGTACAGTGCACCCTGTATACACACTCTATGGTCTATTTTGAAGATGTTACAAAAAAATAAATAAAAATAAATGGTAACCCCGATGATTAAAAGTGTGCTATGGAGGAGAGAAGTTTAGCTGTTAAGACGTTTTATTAGAGCAGCTACAACCAGCTGTGACAAGGAGGGGGTGAAAGGAATAAACAAGGACATGATCTTTCTGTCTTTTATGAGCACACACTAACGTTTAATCAGGTTTTGAATATAATTAAATTTATTAAGAAAGGAAGTTACAACTCATAAGTTAAATAATAATGAAAACAACTAAGGAAAAGAAAATTCATTCCTCAGATTACCAATTCCGAAAATGGAACAACTAAAAAATACACTAGATTTATATCGATATTATTATCAGGGAGCACCATTAATAGTGCAATCTGTATACACGCTCCATGCAAAATGCCTTCGAGATTTCATGAATACAACTATTTTGTTATTTCTTCGATCAAAAATACTTTTTTTTAAATATTACATTTATACATACTTATAAACTTTGCTGTATTAATTTAAATGAAAAATAGTCAAACAATTATTCATTTTAGTGTTGGAAAAAAGGTTCAAAGCTCAAATGAAAATTATATTGTGATAAACACTTTGGCATAAGCATTAGGCCATGTATCTTGCAGAGTTGACCACATCTCGATCCGGTACGACTCTTATGATTTGGTACATTTTTACCCTCGGTGCGGTACGCATATATATAATCTTAAATTAAATACTATAATATTATAAACCCTGGACTATTTTTTTTTTATCATTCTTTTTTTGATTTATATATTATACATAACATAAACTTATATATAAATAAACTTAAGCCATTCTGATGGCTTTTTCCTCTCTATTGAGTAACAACTTTAACTTGATACCGAACAATTATAATAAATTAACATTTACAAAGTAAGAATATAATATATATAATTAAGTTAAAAGAGGAAAACACTGTAACAATTACGAGCTTTACTCATTACTCGCCTGAGTACTTGTTACTCGCTTGACCATTTTTTCCTAGACTGAAAACTCTTTACTCACCCAAACACTTTTTTCTCGCTAAATAACTTGATAGTCAAAAAAATCATATATTTTAGAAGAATTATTGAAACTTGTTATATAATGATTGTTTTCACAATTTATGTTCTACAAATTAATCTAACAATTAATTTAAATTATTAGAATCCTAGTCATAAGTTCGTAATTCAACAGTTTATATTGTCAAAACATAAACATTTTACGATAGTCTGGTTATAACCAATACAAATTATGTTTTTGTGGCAATGACGCTTATTTATATAAATGCATGTTTATGTAGAAAAATCAAAGTTTTTAGACGGCTATGTAATTTCAATTTCCAAGCAATGTCAAGTACTCCCACTGGACTAAAAAAGACCTACCAAATATTACTTTTAAAACAAAATGGGATTAAGAGGTCATATTGCAGGAACATTATCATATTTCTACCTCTGGGAATACATAAATTCTAAATTACCTAAAAAAGTCAATCTAGGAAGATTTACATGTTATAATGTGCTCCAAAAGGAAAAACAAAGAATCCCAAGTTTTGACAAGCTCCAAGGTTATGAAGGTTGCGAGGTTTTAAAGAATTTCGAGCTTCTGAAGAGTTCCGAGTAACACTTGGCTTTTTATACCAACGAGCTGAGTTTTTGGTGTATTGTTTGATTACACAAATAAAGCTTGATTACCAATTTGCTAGTTTTACTTGTAGCACATCACTACAAATATATATAAAAGAAGAGAGAAACAAAAAAAAGGCACAAGTTTTAATCTTCTCTCTTCTCAGCCAACTTTGTACACATGAACTCGTTCAGTGCAGAAAAAGACAAACAACTTACAGGGTAAGATTATGGTTATTTCCTACAGACAGCCAACACTACAATTTAATTAATTTTTTTAGGACACTCGCTCGAGATTACTAGCTCCCCAAAAACCATACAAGAGTTTGTGGTTTGATAGTTTCCTACCCAATTGGGACTCCACACCCTGGCAAATTTCTTATGTTATTTACTTCAAGGAGCTGCAATCCTTGAAATTAAGCAAGATTATCTTTTTTTTCATTACATTCCTTGCAGATTGCCCAATTGTCCTTGAAGAACCCTACTGTAAAAATACCCAAGACGAGATGTATTACTTCAAGTAGATCTGTTTTGGTGATAGGACCCTAAATACGCTTGATAAAGTCTTCCATTCCTTTTTTTCTACCTCGCAGCCTCTAAAATTTGTCGTTGTGATCTTGCCAAGAGATGTTTTCTCAGATAGTACATGTGGCTACTTGGAAGGGGTGCCCGAGTTTTTTCCTTTTTGGATTGAATGAGTATTGCTGGAGTTGATTCTTCAGCATCACCAATAGAGGATGAACCCCTGTTAAATTTAAAACATCTTTTAATGTGACTAACCAAAAATGATTCTTCACTTTTTGAGGTAGATATATGGTAATCAGCTCATTTCCTTCGTGATTCAATCGAAACGCTATTCATATCTCTCATCGGCGACCACTGTAAACGATCTGGATACTTGATACCTTCAGTTTCTAGAATTGTCCTCTTCTATGGGAACCCTACATGTGGGCCCCCTTTTCCAGGATAATAAAACGAGATGTTACTGCATTTTTAAGTCAGCCCTTACCAAGCCTCCACGGAACAAACAGCTCGTCCTAACCGTATTAGGGAGCCGAACTAAATCAATTCCTTTCTTCCTACAAGTATGACAAAATGACTCATCATATGGTGTACATCTCAGGATGTGGTTTACTCTAGGAAATATCACTTGCTTCCAAAATTTTATTCTCTGTATAAGGGTGATTCTATGTTTTAAATGGATTTGCTAATAATACTATCCATCTTCCTTAGATTTTTACATCATTTTGATGGAGATGGTATTTCCCTGGAAGTTTGCTTCTTCCACTAGATTGAAGGAACAAAAATTTCGAGGAATGGTTGTAATTCGTAAACATCTGAGGTTTAGATGCATTCACCCTTAAACCAGATTTTTTCCAAATATTTCTAACACTTCTCCTGACTAGACGCTTTGGAGTCAATTTTGCAACCACTAACAATGAATTTTCCATCATCTGCAAAAAATAGGTTCATCATTTTTACCCTACAATATTTGCACCTCTAATTTCGGCATTTACATTTTTTGTAGGGGCAAGCGACAGTTAAAGAAAAAGGATCTCCTTGTCTCATACCCCGCTGTAGCCCTACTGTAGGACTCTTTTAAAAATCAAAGATTGATTGGGATTGAGGGAAATTAATCCTCGTTAGTTCATCAATAATGAAGAAATGCTCTACTGTATCGAACGCTTTTTCAAAGACCAGAATAATCAAGGCAACATCCCTTTTTTCTTGGAACTAACAATGGTTTTTAATGACATTGTTACATTTGATGACCGGGACGGAACCCGAAGTGATTTTTTAGGAAGCTTGTTGTTTAAAATCGGTTTCAATCTCTATATAATACATCCTGGATAAATTATATACTCAGTTTCAAGTAATGTGATCGGTCGACAATTTTTAATCTCTGTGTTGTCTTTTCCTTTTTTTTTGGTATAAAATTATGAGTCCTCTTATTCGATAGTTTGAGAGACCTGAGCCAATTGCGTTGGTTATTATTTGTCACAAAATCGAACATATATTTTACAAAAGAAATATCTATTAAGCCATATTGATATGATACTTACGAATCTGAGTCAAAATAAATAAACCATTATTCAAAAGAAATAGAGATAATGACATATAAAATGATAAAGCTCATTCAAGTTGACGGAAACCCAGTGGTATGGTGGAAGGATAATTTAGAAAAAAAAATCCAATGTTACATGATACATCCCATCTACAGGTGCATTTGTATCAAGCGAAATATTTTTTTTACACCTGGTGATATTTTGACTACTAATCGGTCTTTTTCATTATATTATGATATAAATTCATAAATAATAGTATTATATAAACTATGAATAGATTTTATCAACTTTTGTTTTTTAAGAGAAGTTAACAATATATAGGAATAATTTATTTGTGAAAAAAATATATTATTAAAGCATAAAGTAACAAAAAAACTTGAAAAAACTAAATTAATTCTATTAAAAAAAAAATATATATATACTATTATACAGTACCGAACTACGTACCGTGTACCACGGTTCGGAGCAAGCCATAGATTTAGCACACTGTCCCAATCCTAATATATATGATTTAATATTTGTAAATTGAAGAACTTCTTGAAACATTTATTTTTCTTTTTTTCAATGAAAGTAAATGTTAAAAATTAATCATAAGTAAGCAAATACATTCTTTTCTAATGTTATATACTCTACAAAGCATAGTATATCCCCATTACTATCCATTAACGTATTAGTTTAAAATAATATAAAGTAGATGGCTTTTAAGAGAGAAAAAATAAAGTTTTAGAATCATTTTTATAAGGTTGGTTAGTAATACCTACTACATAATATTTAACTTAAAGTCATTACTAAACATCTGTAGTTTTCCAAACATTAAAATTTAAAAAAATGTATATATTGACAATGAAAAATATTTTTTCTTTCCCACTGTAAAATATATATAATACTTTAATTAGCCTTCTTCAGTATACTTATTGTACTCAAATTTAATTAATTTCTCATTTAGAATATCGATTTTGGACAAAAAAAACGAATTTCTTTTGAAACTAAACTCGTAAATCATACATTAAAGGTTGATTTTTTTTAGTAAAAAGTTTGTGAATTTGTTTACTGTTTTTCCAATAAATATAAGTATAAAACAAAAAAATAGGTAAATGTAGGTTGTAATATTTATGTAGACAAAAAATGTACAAGAATCTGTACTACTTTATAACGTTATCGTTTTCAGATAATACTGAGGTGGTGGGGGGCGTTACTATATGAAAATGAACAATTTTTTCCTGTAACTTGGTAGTATTTTGTTGAAAATAGAATCAAAAATCGGCCTCCAATTCCTTTTTCCCCTTAAATTTGTATTTTTAAATTGATTTGTAATGTAATAATGTGAAACTCGCTAAAATCTTGATAAGTAAAGCCAAGGCTAGTTAAAGTACAGTTTTAAGGTCACATAAAAGGTTAAAGATAAAATAAAAGGTCAAATATCACAAAAAAGGTCATTTCTTCTAAATTTTTATTTTAGCTTGTGTACTAGGGTGTCCAATTTTTAGGGTAATCTGTTAATTTGATCATCCGTTGTATTTTAATAACAAAATATGTTTTTTAAGTTTATGTCTTTCTATGACGTTTTTTGACCTCTATATTGAAAATAACTTTTTTTACGCTTTTATCTGTTTGTAAATGCATTCAGAAGTTTCAACTTTGAAGTAATGTTTCTCAATTTTGCAAGTTGTCGTTAAAAACAACTCCATGAGGACCCATGCAAGAGATCATGGGGCTTCATACTAGACTGTCTAGAGGAAGTGGTTCTCAACCTTATTGGAGTTACTGAACTCTTTAAGCTTCATTCGTGCATTCACCAAACCCTTTTGTCATTGGACAATTTAAATGATTTCTTGGATATACATTTTATTAGTGCACAAAATAAAACCATGCATTAGTTGCAACCAAAAACCACTTTGTTAAAAGAACAAAACCAGCAATACAGGAATTTCACACAAAAACATAACTCAATGAGTATTTGCTACAAATTAATGTATCTTTTGCTGTTACATTTAAGACACAAATTCAGAAATGTGAGGCGTGTCCTTGGCAAGTGCCACTTTTATATCGTTTTTCTCGTTCCTTTTTTTTGTTTTTATGTCCAACATCTTCGAAAACGATGGATCACAAAGATATGTTGTTACAAATGATACCAGTATCTTCAGGACTTTCTTTGTAATACGAGTATATAGTACGGATTATTGCTTGCACAAATATGTTGACAGCATTGTTGTTCTGAAGAGTTGCTGTTGAGGCTGGCTATACTGAAGTTCAATGATTTCATCAACATATTCATCATTCACTCTTGCTATCACAACACTAAACATGAAAGGCTAATTTTCTAAGTGTATGGCAATTGCATTCTTGAGCTCTTCAGATACATAAATGTATCAAATTCCAACATCATCTTCGATCTTAGTAACACAGTCGTCCAGGAAGGGACAAGTTGCGAAGTTATCATTATCTTCTCGTCGTTTCCGTAAAGTTAGTTTTTTTAAATGCCTCTAAGTTTTCTTCCGCTTCGATAATGCTGACTCCCCACCCTACATCTGTCGATTGCGATCATTAAGAGAATCGAAAATATCTGACATATACCCCAAAATAATAATGAACGAAGAATTTTAGAAGTAATATGCAAGACAATGCCTGTACTCTCATAAAAAACAGAACTTATTTCACACGTATAGCAAAAGCATGATTAAGCACCTTTCCCTGGATTAACCACCGAACGTTATAGTGGTACAAACATACCTCGAATTCAGAGCCCATTTCCGTACATAGGTCTTTGAAGATGCTGTGCTTCATAGCACTATTTTGCACGTAGTTCACACATTTGTGCCAGTTATGGAGGCAAAGTTTTTGTTGCCAACACATGCCTGTGCAGAACACAGTGCATAACAATGTTGTGTTGTGCATCAGATTTAAACAACAATCCAAAACCCGAGAGTCGTCCCAGCATGACTGGAGCTCCGTCCGAAAAAACTGCCGAAACCATATTCCATGAAAGATTGTTGTGGCTGAAGAAGTCATCCATAAGTTTCATTACATCGACTGCCTTAATTGTTGTTGTAAGAGGCTTACAAACTAAAACATCTTTCTTTATCCCTTTCATATAGCGAAGAAATACAGCGAGCTGGCTTAGATTGGAAATGCCTGTGGTCTCATGGAGTTCAAGGCTGAATTTGGCAAGGCTTGAAATTAGATCTACAACTACTTGACCCCAGATGTCATTGATCATATCGTCTTTTCTGCTACTGATAGTGTCATTTGAAAGGATTGGTTTTTCGATGAGTAAAAAGTCGACAACAGTCAAAGTAACCTCTTCATTAAATTTGGCTCTCTTCACCTTGAATTTCGCAAGTGTTTTGTTTTTGTATTTCCATCTCTATGCAACTTTAGGAAAGGTTCCTTCAGTTTTGCTGGTGCTAAACTAGAAATGATCAACTTGGAATTGGAAATCCTGCATTGAGGACACGGAATCCCACCAGGTTCTTTTATAAACGTAAATCCATTTTGTACATATTTGCCAGACCATCTTCTTCATTGGCTTGACAAAGTTAAGAAGGGGTTGAAAGATTAAAAGAAAATACCAAATGAAATACAATCACAACAGCCACAGGTTGACTCATGAGCGTACCAAGTTCCCTAGAGTACATATATCAAGACTTAGTTATGGAAAAGCAGAGCGTAACGTCACAAATAATAAAAATAGACTGTATTTATTTTGTGTTACATATTTTTACTAATTGTAATCTTACACGGAGAAGAAACGTCTTTTAATCTCACAGTGGGTGAACCCGGTCGTTTTTTCAAGTTGCCCCCCACCCCGCATTGATCGATGCAACGCTGTTGCGGGACTTTCTCACTGAAAGCAGGACTCCCCTGTCCACAGTCACGTCACTGCAGGCTGGGGCAGACCACCTGAGAATGTCTCACCGAACTCCTATGGTTCAATTGGACCCAGGTTAAGAACTACTGGTCTAGAGAGCTATCAAACAAATTTGGTGGAATAAGCGTTGTGAGGATGGAGAGGCCACTTTTGACACCATCAATAAAAGAAACCGATCTCCTTCGTTGCAAAACTCTTTTGAGTTCTTTTAAACCTTTTTGACACTTTGCCTCCCTTCCACAACCCTGATGCTAAACCCTTTCACCAAACCTCTTTGGTGCATATCGATGGGAAGGCATGAAGTGTTCCGTACACAATACCTAGGCCTCAAAGCCCCTGTCAGCCACCACGGAGACGCCATGACAGAGGAGTACATCTGAATTTGGTCCCAGGTGTTCTGCTCCACACCGAAAGTCATCATTGCCACTAAGGGCGGATACTTTAACGATTAAGAGAGCTCGGACACACATCTATTTATATTATTAATTTTATTGTAATTCTATACTTAATTAACTATTTATATCTTATTGAAGTTTAAAATTCAAAGTGTTCAGATTTAAATGAACCACTCGGTATTGAAATGCAATACTATATCTTAATTAAATCAACATCATTTGAATATCCACTATCACATACAAAAAAGGATATATTATATAAAGAAAGACTCTTAGAAAAGATGAATGAAGATAATTTCTTTATAAATTATTTACTTTATTTAAAAATTGTCAAATAAAATTACATACAATTTCAAGATGTATGAAGATTAATAATCAATGCCAAGTACACTTAAAGTTTTATCGTGGTATACTCACGTGGATATAAATCAATGTACTTATGCAGGGCCTCAGCAAGGCTATTAAGAAAATTGATTAAATGATGATCACATCATTCTTTTGTATAAAACATTTGCTGGCTACGGAACGGCATTTCTTTTGTCTTGTAGCATGGCGTTACTTCACTTACATAAAGTTTATGTGGTTATCAGCTGTTGATTTTTGTCCTCTTATTAGTGTTAACAACTAGGATTCAAATTTAATCTTGTTAAGCTATGAACAATTATCGAAAAATAACTTTATAGTTGGAAAATAATTAGCTAACTAGTAATTGATTTTGAACCGTATTATGTAATATTGACTAAATAAAAAAAGTTGTAAGGTATAACAAAGGTATTTACATGATAGAAGAAATAAGATGGCCATGAATTATTCTATATATAATTACAAAATCTAAATATATTGATTGTTAAATTAACAAAGTGATTGATTTTCAGAAAAAATATCAAATTTGATAGAATCTTTAGCTTTTTGGATTATGATTATCAATATTGATAGTTTAAAAAATTGATATTTGATATCAATCATTAGTAATGGAACAGAGGTCAAAATTTCTTAATTAACATTATAAAAACTTTCAAACAATTTCACAACTATTAATCTATACGTTAAATGTCTATGTGTGTGTGCTTGTCTGGGATCACACCCAAACGAATTAATGGAATTTTTTTAAAATTTATAAAGATTTTTAAGGATCCAGAAGCAGTTGTAGTAATGCTTTTTTTGTCATCAAGACCATGGAGGTCTTTAAATAGTATTTTTCTAAAAAACCTACTTTTTGTCTTAATAACGACTATTTCATAAAAAACAAAAAAATAAATAACGTAAATTTTTAAGAATTATTCTTGTCACATCATTTTTAGTATGAAAGAGTTTATTCAAAATCTTGGATGCTGTATGCAATTGATTGGTTTGGCGACTTCCACGTCTTCTAGCAGTCGTGGGCAACTTAAGACTAAGGTTTCTCCTAGGCTTGAGAGCACTCAAATCAACCAATCGTTTTTTTAAATCGGTGACTACCCTTTTTCGGTATAATTTTATTATTTTATTCTGGTATTTGTATTATCAATTTTATGGAGATTTTTATTTTGTTTTTGATAAGACTTATGATTTAAAAAAAAATCTATGTTGATATTTCTTTATTGCAAACGTTCGAGTAGACTTTATAGTAAAAGCAACTGTTATATGTATTTAAAATATTTAGTATTATATTAAGGTTTTCTCGGTGGCTTATTAAATCCACAATCCAACTGATTATTTAATAGGAGTAAAATATCTGATATTCATTTCAATTTTTCGAGGCTTTAGGGAAATACATAGTTGGATTTGAGTAGAAAAAAAAGATGAGAAAAATCGTCAACCTTTAGACAGAACAATTTCAAATGATAACTAAAACAAATGGTCTGACCTAAAATACCTGATTTTCTTACATTGAACATTTTCAAGTACTGGAAATGTTTGATAAAAACAAATTTAAAGTTTTCTTTTACGAAACAAATAAATCGAAAAAATATTTTTATTTTCCTGCTAATAAGGAAATAAATCCACTGTTAAATGTGATGCTCATTATACTTGAGAACAAAGTACATTACATTCATACTTAGTTATTTTTTCAAAAAAACCATGTATTATTTTTTTAACAATGTAATAAAATCTGTTTCTCGTATAAATACCTTTTATACATTGATTATATTTAAGTTATAAGCATATATGTATTATTGGGTATATTCTCTGGTAGTATTTTGGAATAGTATAGAAAATTAAATTATTCCTATAAAATATATTTTTCATTTAAATTATTGCAAGGGCCTTAGCCAGTTATTATTAGGTATAACTTAAAATCTATAAATTGGATTGAAAAATAATTATTATACATTCTAGAAAGCGCTGATTACATCAGTCAAAAATATTCTACTTTAAAAAAGGAATGTCAAATGTTTCAGTGCATTTGTCTTCAAACATAATTAAGTCAGAGTAATTGAGCTTTAGACTCAGGTAGAACGAAGTACCTAACCGAGTATTTTAATATCTCATACTAACTTTATTACCTTAATTACAAAAAAGTACGGTAGAATGAACCAATGGAACTATGTAATGCACCTACAATAAGTTACTGATTAGTAACGAACAGTCATAGCTGCTGAAACAGATGGGACTCATCTGCTATTTATATCACAATTTCTGGATTCCAGAAAGTTAGGAGTAGGGTTTCAAATTTCAGCATGTAGAAAAAATTTAAACTTAACATAGTCACTCTGACAATTGAAAACATTTTGGTAGAGGAACAGCATATAAACTATAGCATTTCGTTAAATCAGCTGCAAGTAACCCCCCCTCCGTATCTAGCAATTGTAAAAGTAACAATTACTCCTTAATTCTACTCCGAATACAACTCACGAATGACCGAATGACTCACATTTATAACTCCCTAACAAATCTTCAGTCTTACTTTTTGTTTTCACTCAATTGTGAATACTTATTAGTCTTATGTTTTCTCATCAAACAATTATAATAACAGCTTTAAAACAATCTATGTTCAGGTAGCCACTGCAAAAATCCAGACGATCATTCATTTTCATATTTTTTTCATCTGTTTGACAAATACCCGAGTAAAAAAATTTTCGAAATTATATTTACCGACATGTAATTAGTCGCAGGGTACGAGGGTTTGCAGTTCATATGTTGACATTTTTTACATCCGAGTAAGAGTATTACCTTGACCCATCCCCGGTAACTATTGATAAATTTACAAATGAAATAGATAAAAATGCTTTTGGAAATTAATTTTAATAAAAAATTTAAAGAAAAGGACTAATATTTAAGTCTAAATGTGAGTCATTGCTCTAGGAAAATATTATGTAGGCCAGAAACTCTCAAATGAGGAAGAAATCAATTACAAGATAAAATACAAGAGAAGAACTAACACAATATTATATACTATCAAATTTTTGCATGAAGTGAGTAGAATTGCTAGTTTTTCCATTGATTTTATGGCTTAGGCAAATAATATAACATAAAAAATAGTGCTATGGTTTTAGAGCAGAAATTTGCAAATGAATGGAGTCAATAATTGTTAAAATAAATTGGGTTGAAAGATGGATATAATTGTTATGCAAAGGCATATTTTTGAACTTTATTGTCAATATTTGCGGTGGAAAATATACTATCAATATACTTCAAATTCAGATCTAGCCTTTTTGCTTGATATTTTAAATTGTAATTTTTGTAGTGTTATTATCCTTTAGTAGTCAGGAGATCACTTAAAAAAGAACATTTCAATTGGAAAAGTTTTTATTTTTTTAGTTAAAGGAGAATACTTCATATATATTTATTTGTAAAGGTATATTTTTGAATTTTTATTTATTTATTTGCAACTGTAAGAAAAAAAAATTACACTTTTTACACAGATTCTATACAACGAATTATACTTTTGACTCCACAACAAATCCTCATGATGTGATTTTCGTCTTTCACACAGTAGGGATGACTTTATACTTATGTGCTCTTCCTTCAATAATAATACAAAATGTTCAGACTCCCAGGAATTAATGCTTGATAGTGATGGAATACCACAAGCAAGAAAGCTGAGGAGAAATACGAAAATTATAAGCAGATATGGACGGACAGTGATTATATTACTTATATGTTAGTGGACTCGTCATCTCTAATTCAGATTATAGTAGTCAAGGGTAATCTGATCATACTGAAGTTATCATGCTCAAAAGTTAAATGTCAACGTTGTTTTAGTTTCGGTTATATAAAATAATATTGCGATCAGGGGGGAATGAGAGTTGTGGACTATGAATTATAACCTAAAAAAATAAAAAATAAACCTTTGAATTATACAATTTGTAATGTTATGAAGACTATTTACAGTTGAAAGTCTAAGATTTTCCCAGTCTTTTTTCCATATTTAATTTTATCTATTGTTAAGGATGAGAAAATTGATGTAATCCTCGTGAGCATAGATTTAGAAAAATATATACTGTTAACAAAGAAGTATTATAGTTTTAAAGTGATATTTGTCAGCAGATATGTCTTTTGTCATGGTTGTCAACATATTTTTTTCTTTTTGATGACCCCTCACGAGGATTACGACAATTTTAACATCCCTATCCATTACAAAAAACTTTTCTAATTTTTTGAGAACAAGAAGGATCTGTGTACTTCACGTAAACCAAACAACTAGTCATTTTAGTACCAATATATCACAAGTCCTCAATAATGGGTATAAAGTTTTCTCATATTTCTGAAATGGTTAAGTTTTTATTTTCAAGAAGTTTTTCGAATGTATGGTATATATACCAGAAGCAACTATAATTCATTTTGAGTTGGGGTTTTATTTCCAAAATATATAGCCAGATAAATATTACGTTTATTCTCAAAAGGTGAAATTGTTTTTTTTTATATTTTATTTATATAAATAAATCAATTTACAAGCTCTTGAGCAAACATATGTACTAAACAACATTTATAGTTGTTTATCTACTTAAAAATGAATGCCATAACATGATTTATTACACCATAACTTTTTTGTTAATGTGCTATTTATTTAAAAATAAGCTTGTTTTCTATTTATTGTTGTTAATTAGTCATTACATGATGTTAAACCAAACTACTTCAAATATTGGAGCTGCAGTTGATTTTTCTTGTTCTTTAACTTATTTTAAGTACAATAGCCGTAAAGATTCGAACCACATACTACTGTGTTGTGTTAATATAAGGATCATCAATAATAAAAAATATTATTCTGCACTAGAAAAATCATTAATTTATCATATACAGTTGAGCCCAAAAGTATTTGTACCCTTACAATATTTGCCATATCTATATTACAATTGTTGTTAATTTTCTTTTCAGTAATGTTTTTGATAATAATTACTATTTATTGACTAAAGATATCAACTTCTTATATGAAGTATTTTTTATGCCTCAAAGACAATGTTTGCTTGTTTCAAAAGTATTCATACAAACCCAAAATTGTAATGATAACAAACACATTTTCTGGTTTTTTTTAAATCATATTGAAGTCTGGAAAGATTAAGAAACTACTATAAAGTACTCAAGAGATCAAGAATTTCCTTGACTATCTTCTGAGGCATAATAGTGTGATTAACCAATTTATTGCTTCAGTCTTATTCCAGCCTCAACATGCCCAAGACCAAGGAGTACAGCCAGGGCATCCGCCACCTTGTAGTCACTTGCCATAATCAAGGTGGCATCAAATTTTCCATCCCATACTCCTCCGTCAAAAGCATCATTACCAGATTCAAAAGAACTGGCCATGTCAAGAGTCTTACTTGACACTGTAGGAGTTCCAAGCTGAGTTCAACACATGTGAGATATGCAGGCAGAGAGTTTGCCAATAATTTAACAATAACAACTCTCAAACGTATCCAGTAGGGGTGGAAAGCAACATAAATATTGGTTGTACAATCAACTGTGTAATGGTTTTGCACAAGAATGGGTTCCGGAGTTGTGTGCCAAGAAAAACTCCACTCTTCAAGAGTAGGTGCATGACTGAGCCAGACTGAATTATGCCAATGACCACAAAGAGCTCAACTTCTGGCACACTGTGCTATGGTCAGATGAGACATACATGGAGTGGTTTGACCACAACCAGTATCGGCATATTTGGTACTGAAGGGCCCAACCCCAAAAACACTATTCGGAGAATGAAACACGGTGGTGGAAGCATAATGATTTGTGCTTCTTTCGCTACCAATGGAACTGAAGAACTTCACAGAAATGAGTTTGTGAACATCTAATTACGTGTTCTTAGCATTTTTGAGAAGGTACGAATAGTTTTGGACTCAACTGTATGTCATATATATAATATGAGGAATACAGATTATTATACTATCATTTATATTGAATAAAAATATACAATCGTAGATTCTATCAATTAAAAATCATTTTTCGGCCAAATATCTCTAATGCTATTCCGGCAAATTGGTCATCGGAAAAAATATTTTGGCCCATTGTCCGGGAACCCTTTTGAGTTATGCAAACATTATATCCTCTTTCATCAATATCAATTTATATCAATATCTCACTTTAGACAAGAATGCTTAAATTGGTAAGTCTAAGGTCTTGGGAGATATGAAAGGTTTAGTTAGTTCATATACATAAAATTAAATGATAACATTTCCTATTTAATCCTTTCCATTGGTAGAACGTCTATAAATTCATTGACATCTTCGAATGGTTTTATGTTAAATTGGCTAATTATTAAGAGGTGGCATAGTGTCATTATTTTTTTGGTTTTATTACTATAACGAATTGTTAAGTTGAACCATTGGTTATGGTGAAAGATACATTCACCGTAATCAACAACCCTTGAATTGTTAAACAAACAGTATATTGTGGAACTTGAAATTGCCATGGAAGTTCTTTGAAATCGAGGAAGGCGATTTTTCCTTTGTCATCGAATTTATATTTTGATTTACATAGTTAAGTACATCATGTAAAAATAACTTCTTCATTTTCTTTAATTGTTGGGAAGAACTCTGATTTATAACTTTGAGAGTCCCAAGATGAGATCATAGTATCTGCTTCTACAAAAATAAGAAAATGTTCAAATGTTGTGAAGGATAATATAAATTATGAGTGGAATATTGCCATTAATGTGTATAGCGATTTCCAATGGGAAACCTTCGTGATTGTATCTGGAAATTTGGAAAGTAAATCCTGTAAGATTTCATGGAATTCAATGCAAATCTCTACCTCAGTCTTTTATGGGTTGATACTGGGCTCTGACTTTTGTAATAATATGATTTTGATAAATTATGCGTCCATGGCAGAATTATTTGGAAAATATATTACGAATTTCATTTCATTTTCTCTAAAAATAAGTTGTAACAATAAATGATATAATTTAGGGTTTTATAGGGGGAAAATTAGAATGAATCAGTTTTTAGTGATAAAAACTTATCTTCCCACTTCAAAAAGCCTTTTTACATCATACTTTTGGCAGTTTCCTTGCTCTCAAAAATATAATTGAGTTTATCACACTGAAGGTTCAAAGGATTATAAATAAGTTTGTCGTCCTTTCATTGGTTATTTCACTCCCTTCGTAATACGAACAATCGAGTACTGAAACATATTGTTTCAAGCTACAAAAGCTTGATTGCAGAAAAATTAACTATTGCTACACCCATCAAAGTAGAAATCTTTGAGCAATACTGATTGCGGCTGTAGAAATATATTCATCCTTCTTTATCAGGATTCCTCAGGTTTGTTTAATTTCATGGAACTATGCTGGAAATTTCATAAAATATTATTCCTCTGGTTCGTATAAAAGTTTAAAGTTCCTAGGTTGATAGGTTCGCAATATTAAATAACTTTAAGTTAATTGTTTTCGATTTTTTTTCCAATAGTTTTTTTGTTAATTAATTATTTTAGTAGTTTAGTTTCTATTCAATTTAAAATCCGTACATTTCAAGTCATCTTTTTGTTTGCTTTCTAAAAACTCAATTCCATAGATGCATTAAACTTGTGTCATTTTTTTAATCATTACAGGTATTATATACATATCATAATGAATAAATTGGGATTTTTTTTTCTGCAGGTCTAATTATAAGGAATCACTATCTAATGAAAAAAAATACTCAAACAAATTAATCTCAGCCATTTATGACGATAAATATTAAACTTAAAAAGGTTTTGTATAGAAATTTTTTTATGAGCCAATAGTTGTTTAATAAACTTTGATCATACTTAAAATATTAAACTGTAGTAAAATTAGCAATATTTATTCGTTAAAACGTTTTCTCAAAACCGACTTACCAAAACATTTCAATCCATATAATATTTAGATACTAAAGCTTTTTAAGTTTAATTTTATCGTCATAAATGATTTCATTAGAATTTATCCCTTATCAGTTAAGTGGTTTACTAATTGTACTCCAAATGTTAGGATTTTCAATACGATTTTTAAAAGGAGATTATAATTCAGAGCTGGATTAAGTTACCGACTTTTTTTTTTTTAGTTTTTAATAATATATTATTTAACATAATAAGTTTATTTAAATAAGATAGAAAATACTGTAAATTTTCCATTAAATGACAAAATTGACTAATTCCCCAAAAATATTATACTTGTTATATATCTTTTTATGAATATTCAAGAAAATTTATGCAATTTTCACATCTCTTATAATTATGCTTAATTGTTGTAAATGTAGAAGTAATGGATTTTACTCTAAGAAAATTGATTTTTTATGTATCTTACAAAACACTACACCTATGGAAACAATATATAAATGTGTTTCTTCTTTATTCATACGTCTTTATAATAACTTTTAGTAAAACATTTAGTAACACAGTTATACAAAAAACCATTAGACTTAAAAGGAATAACAAAACACTTACGTCTACAAAATACTTGGTTCTCTCTTTCACAACAACCACAATTCGACCATAAGTGTATAAAATAACTATTAAAGGTACATAAAATGTTCCACATGCTGAATAAACAATATATCCAGGCTTTTCATTGTAGTGACATTCTGTTAAATTTGGTCCATGACGATTGGGCTCTGACCTAAGAAGAAAAAATTGGAAATGTTATTTTATTTTGATAATATTTTCTGGTTCTTTTAATTTCAAGAATATTTTAAATATTTTTAAGATCAAAGAATCTAGTTCTCTAAATTCATATTTTTTATTTCTGACAGAAAATCTTGACAAATATCAAAGAATTTTTTGTATTTTATTATTAATTTTGTTTTATTTGATTCAAATTTGTTAAGTTTTATAATTGCATAGTCGAAAACATTTTCAAAAATATTGCTAATAGTTAATCAAATTTTGTTTGGTACAATTTTTCAATTCAATATCTTTATCAATAAAGCAAAGTTTTTCTGAATTTATATTGTAAGGTCATTTTTGATTAAAGTCCGAGCAATGACTTTATCGGTCTTTTATGGTAAATAAACATTTGAAATGACGTAGTTAATAACTACGCAATTTTAATTTTCTTGGAACGTCTTTTTTTTCATTTCTATCTTTTCGATCAAAATGACTATTTCTTATTCATCAAATATTCATACAGATAAACTTTGCTTTATTAATCTAGATAATATGTTTGAACATTAGATATAAACTAACTTATTGTTAATTATTATTATCTTCCCTCAATTGTACCATCACACATATTTGTATTTTCCTGTTAATCTATATGTTATTTTTGTTTCTTATATACCGGGCTAATCGTTATTATTTACCCATTTTAACACACAATGTATTGAAGTCCATGCAAGGATCCTGCCCTTTCTTTCCCGAATTAATTTGTGCGTGAAAAAAAAAAAAAATTAACAACGAAATCTTAGTAGAATGGCATCTATGCACACACATATATGCACATTTCAAAATTAAATTTTAATTGAGAGCACAAAACGAGAATGATTCCATATGACATCCTTGAGAACATATCAGAGGAAATGGTAGTGATTCCATGTGGCATCATTGGGAAAATGCTATGTCATAATTGAAAGGCAAAATTAAACAGTTCAATTTTTTTAGTTTTAAATAAAATAATACTAATGTAAAACAGTAAAAAAATTTAATTCCTTTTTCAGAAAGTGTTATATTGATGTACCATATACAGATGGAAACATTATTTGGTAGATACTTTTTGTGTAATGTCATGAAGTACAGTAGCCAAGATTTGACAATTACTGCATCCACAAAATGATGTAATATTCTGAGATAGAATCTTTTCACACCTATTTTAGTTCTGTACAGACCCACAAATATCTTTTCGGTCAACACTACCTAGGCTCGTATTGTATTCTTTCACAATTGCAGGAAAGGAACATCACTACGCTCTTTTTCAGCCACTAATCATCTTTTTACAGTAGATACTAGATTCTTACACACATAAGCAAATGCAATAGTTATATGCTAATTGTCATACCAGTTGACGATGGTAGGTTTTATTTCCAGTTCAATTATCACAGCTTTCCCCAGCATCATTTTTAGCATAGTATCACTTTTCAAATTACAGACAGTTACTCTATCACTTCTAACTTTCCCAGAAGCACAAATTTCAATTTCCTTCAGAGCACAGAGTAGACTGCGAGATGTGAACCAATTATCAGTGTAAAGCTTAAAGTTCTGTTTTGATTCTGGGCTAATCAGCCTCATGACAATGTTTCCACTTTTCCCAAACTGCGTACTATGAGGGACTCTGGTTTCTTTTCCTACATATACTTCAAAGTCATTCATATAGAATGCTACTTCTACCACACATCGTAAAAACTTTGATTTCCTATTTATGAGCTTTATTTCTAATGTTATGCTCCAATGTGCAACGTTCTTTGAAAGGTATCTTCATTTCGTCCAACAAATTACGTTATTCCGGTTCAAATTTACCAAAGTTATTGTTGAGATAGTCAATGAATGGTCTAACTTTGAAAAGTTTATCATATCATATCTGAGTTTTATAATTTCATTATTGTTTAGATGAATAAAACAACTCAGTATTCAAATCGATTACGTGGGAAAAAAATACAAGGAGTTGGTGATGAAGCAGATTTATAAAGGTTATAACTAGTTAAAAAAAACCAATAACTAATGTACAAATAACACTTTACTGAAAATCATTATAAAATACCATTGATGCCATATTGAGTCATGCTACTTTAAAAAAATCAGGACCACAGAGTATTGACATTCTGAGAGAACCTGAAATTATAGTATCATCTATAGAATGTTTTAATTCAATTATAATAAATAGATATGCCAATATTCTGTATACCTTGTTATTTATCTGCTGTTGTAAGCAGAACAGTGTCGAGAAACTCCCTCAAGAACACTTCATGTGCAACTGATCCGTTATGACAGAAGCATAGCGCACGCTTTACAACAAACCTAATGCAACATGTCACAATTGCAATGCCATCTACCTTTGGGAGTGCTAATTAGAATTGATGTTGAGCTCCAGGTGGTGGTGGAAGCTGCTGCAGTCCCTCTGGATGTACTTGGCGCTAATGGAGGACCAGGCCTTGTAGACTGATGCCTTCTGGGTGCGGGTGCTGCTGTGAAGTGTCCTGCATGCCTTGGACTCCACGTGTTCCTAGATGAAATATTCTAGAGGATTGAGGTTTGGGATCTGTTGCGGCAAGAAGTACTTTGCCCAAAAGTCCATGTGGGCCTGGAGCCACTCTTTGGTTTTCTTTGTGGTGTGAGCAGGTGCTCGATCTTGTTGAAACACCCAGATATAATTTGGATTTGGACTGTATCCTAAAGGGAGCTACTAGGGATTCATGGCCTTCCAGTTGGTTGCAACCAGGTCTAACTTCATCACTGAAGAAGGGTGTTTGGTGGTGGAGACATATTGGTGCTCCTCTGTTACATTCCTAAATACCACTACTAAATCATTCTGCCCTTTTAATACAGAGTCAGCAGTAAATGTCCTATCATCAGAAAACATCACAATGAGTCCACAGGTTCCCTTAATGTGGTTCAGTATCTTTTTTGCTCGCTCCACAAATACTTTTTTCTCATGTTCTGTCATCAGAGGGTGCAGAGACTTTCCTCCCTCTCATGGGGACTCTTTCATTTTGCTGTCCATTTTAGAATTTGAGGAATGTGGCTTTTTCTTGAAGGCGGACGGCGGTACATTGAGGGTTTCTTGCCTGCTACTGGAGAGTATCCAATGTCCTCCCAACCTTTAATCACATTGAAACATTTTAAATTGTCTTCTGCGAGGCTCCAGTCAGCCCTCAGATGACCTTTTGGGATAATCCTGTGCCGAAGATCTCTACCATTTAAATCCTTTTCTTGTACTGTCTACTCATGGTGGCGAGTAAGACAATGTTTTTCTTGGCAATCGATCGCTAATTAGGTGTGTCATGACATTGCTTATTGGAACGTTGTAAATAATAACTCTTAATCTCTCGAAATTTGCATAACAGAGTTGAGTAAATAATAACGGTTGGCCTGGTATTTCAAGTAAATCATTGTTATCATGTTAGAAATGCAATAAAGACATATATTGTTGAGTATAATTAAATAAATTACTGTTTTAATTACTTTGCCCCTATTGTTAGACGGTGTTTTATGTAGAAACAACGCCGATCATGGTTGTCTTTATAGGAAAAAATATTTACTTAAATTTTTGTTTAATATATGGATAACTAAATCATATTTTTACGGTTCATCATCGTGTGTAAGTACATTAATATATCAAAAGTTATAAGGTGTCTACATAAATTTAAGAGGGTCTTACTTAAATCCACCTAAGTGACTCCTTACATACGAACAAAAATGAGAAATGTAAAATATATTTGAAATTGGAGTAAAATACTACTACTTATATTTGAAGTATCTATAATAGGTATTTACCCTTTGAAAGTTTCTACAAAATGTTTACAAAAAAGAATGCGTAGAACAACAGCCCATACGACTCAAGTGCTATAAATTATACTCTCACGAATTAATGAACAAGTTTTCTAATTCATATATATTTTTTTTGGATAAATAAGACGACAAAATAATATATACATAAACAATTTATGTATATTTATAAGAGCCATTCTATAATATACCACTTGAGTGGAAGAGCGTATCTTTAATCTTTTAAATTAGTTAACCAAATTAATACACTGGATTTCAGAGAAAATAAAAAAATAAAACAAAAATTTCTTCATATGTAGAGATGTAAAAATGGCTATATTCTTGGTGAGCCTATATTAAAAAAAAGTTTGAGTTGGTAAAACTGCAAAAGAACCTTTATTTTTTATTCTTTCCTTTTTGAATATTAATCCTTCAATACATGAATTTTAATTTGTAGGTGAATTTTTTTAAACTTTAATAGCTGATACGTAGTTATTATTTTGTGAAGAAAAATCTGTTAGCTTATGTCATCAGTAGAAAAAGAGTAATAGAGTGATTTTTACACTAATCAAAATTCCAACAACTTTCATATCTCTAGTTATGATATATAAGGCAAATCCTGGTCTTTGACATGTCTTATTTTTAAACTGATCAAAATTCCAACAATATTCACATCACTAGCTATGACATATACCTATGAAAAATCCTTGTATTTGACTATTCTTATTAGTACATTTGAACAAACTAAATATAGATATACTATCTGCTGTAGCTTGTAGTTTAAACATGGTATATGCTCAGACGAATTTGGACAGAGCTTTATAAGTGAGAAACATACTTTTGTCAATTTAAAAAAATAATATTATCATTAAGGGAGTCATATTTTTTTTGCCAAAAGAAGGCGCCACTCTTTATCGCTTTGTTAACAAACCAATATATTAAAAAAACCTCATGCTCTACTACAGTATATATCAAGCAGTACATTAAAATCTAATGACTTTAAATTCTAAATTTCAACGTCGTAGAGTTTCAAACAAATTAATACTATGAATAGATGTGTGTCTGAGCTCTTTTAATCATTAATGTAGCTACCAAAACTAACTTTCAGGTGGCGGTGGAAGGCCTGGTACCCTCTGCAAATGTAGTCATCTGTCATGCGTCCCAGTGGAATTTAGGACATTGGTATTTGGATGACGTGTACCAAAGGCCTTCCCTTGGCATCCACCTAAAAGATGTAAGTAACAGGGTTGGGATTAGGGATTTAGGACGGCTAAAAGTGTCAAAAAAAAGTTCAAAAGAACTTAAGAGAGTCTTGCAATGGAGGACATGGGGTTCTTTCATTGCTGGTGTCATAAGTGGCCTCTTTAATCTTACAAGGCTCTTTCACGCACTTTTTTGATAGTTCTCTGGACAGGCGGGATCGGAAACTCGAGATCCCTTGCATGGGCCCTCATAGACTTAAAGAATTGACCTAAGCTGTTTTCTTTAACTTCTCAAGTTTCATTTGGCCTTTTTTGACAGAAAACTTTTTCTTCTACAACGTTCCAGAATGGTTGACATTATAGACGGTAGTCCTGGAGACGCCCAACTGCTTGGAGTGTGCAATTGTAACTGAGGGCTTGTGAGCAATTGCTCAAAAAATGGCTCCTTTTGATCCTATTCGGGGGAAATTGCTGATTTTGCCCTATTTTGTGTAAAGATTTCTTATTTTGATAGTCTGATATGAAAAAAAAAATGATATAATTTGAATTCTTGGACCGAAAATCTATCTCCAAAAACCCTTCTTCATCTAGAGAGAAAACAATGCAAAATAAACAAAGGACATTTTTCTTTTTGCCATTAAATTATTGAATATGTAAGGGAGCTAGATGAGATAGCTAATAACTAATAAGAAGGGGGGAAATTTGGCGGAAAATGGCTGTTGAACTAGTCCTATTGAGTCTTTCAACAAAGGAGTAATGCTTGTGTAGCAAGTTTTTTCTAACTCTGGTAGGATGTTATGCAGTTTACCTGTCATTCAAAGAAATCCTTATCTTCTGTTTATACAATTGGTTGGATGCTTAATCATTAGTATAGATGATAAAATGTCTCCTTCTAATATGCCTTCTGAATATTGTGCCAACTTCAAATTTGATCCAAATATTAATGTGGACGTTGAATGGCCCTTCAGTATGTTTAAAGCGACCAATACTGATGAGATGCAAAAATTAACCAAAGAAAATCTTTTCAAAATCTTGATTTGTCGATGTTAGCAACATTTTTAAAGCAAAATTAATAAATAAAATATCTGCTAATGGTAATCTTCTTATAGGGATGCACTAATGGACAAAAGACGGCAAATGTAGACGGTTCACATGGTATCGTTTTTAAAAGGAGGCTATAGTTATGTTATTTGGATTCAAAAGTTTAGCATTTACACGTTGAAACAATCCGATTAATCCAAGCCGGTTACAATTGAATGGTTTATCTAATTGATTTCACCTTAGAAAAGGGAGAATCTGTTCATTTGCAGTGTAAAAATCAACTCATTCTCGTAAGTTGTACAATTTCTTTATACAAGTTGCAACTTGTACAAGCAGATTATACAAGTCATTTTTACGTTGTTGTCAGATTTATCCACTCTAGAAAGCCGTTTTAAAAGAAATATATTGTTTCACATTATTTGAAATGCTGGCCTGGTGTAAATGCAACCCCAAAGATATAAATATTTTGCATTTTCTACAGAAAACGTTTCTGAGTGTTCAATACACTTGTTTTGAGTCATTGGCGAGTTCCAAGTAATACTCGTTATTTATGCATACAAACCGAGTTCTTTGGTCAATTTTTGCTTACTAGATACAAAATATTGATTTATTTATTCAGTTTTACTCGTGACCCATAACTAAATGATCTTAATTGGTTTAATTGATTTTACATGTTATGCATTTTGACATTTCAAGACATACAATAGGACCATAAAATAAAATGAAGTCATTGTCCTTTCTTTTCAATATTAGAAAATGTTTTGGGATTTTTTGATATAGGTAAACATTTAAAATATTTCTTGATGTTGTAGGTAGTCAGAATGGAGATGCCAACGTTCCTTGCAGTCTTCTCAGCACTGACACAGGTGCAGAAAAGATAAAATACGCGTTGTCTTTTTATTGTTGCTCCAACTTTTTTTACACTTAAAGACATGGGGTAAAAACAAAACTACAATATTTTTGTTTCAGCTGTCGTCGGGCTCAAAATTTAATATATAAACATGTATTTATTCTATATACTTAGTAAGTCTGAATAAATACAATTTGACCCACTGAAACCTCATATTTAACAATAACAGGGTTAAAATCGTAATTTTTTTAATATGAATTGTTTTAGGTCCCCACGCTGTACTTTCAAAAATACATTTTATGAATCCATCTAAGAAAACTTTTCCCTAATTTACTTTTTTATATAAAACAGTTGTCCTTTTAACAAAACGGTGAACACTGAGGTAATAAATATGCATTGCAAATAAGACTATTTATTTAATGTTTGAACACTTAAATTAAAAGTAAATGACTTAGGTACTTTGAAAAAAAAAAAAAATAGCATATTCACTTTTATTGCTAACTAGATTAAACACATAATTAAAGTGCATGACTTTGAAGGCATATATTTTTTCTCTCGTTAGCCAGACACCGAGCTTGCAACTTATACTTATGACCTTATGACCGTTTCTTTACTACATTTTGTAGCTTTGTACCCAGGCATCCCAAATTTTTTGTTAATTTTATTCTTTTATTTATAAGTTGTTGTTTTTTCAATAGGTTGTTTGTAGGAAAAATATTCCTAAGCTAACAGGACCGTTTCTTTCCTACATTTTGTAGCTTTGTACCGAGGGATCCCAAATTTTTGTTAATTTTATTCTTTTATTTATAAGTTGTTGTTTTTTTCAATAATGAGATCCATGAAGTGCCCTCATATTTCATATCATGGTTACTAACTCAATACGCGGATAAGAAAAAGTCTTGAGATCATTTTCAATCACATTTTTTAATAGTTTTTTGAGCTTAATTATAAAGTTAAGGTTAGCTAATTGCTTACGCTCTAAGCTATCATTTCCCATTCAGATTCAAATTTATAATATCCTCCCAGAAGCTGGGTGCTTAGTAATGGTGTCAGTCCTAATATTACTGCTCATGTTACCAAACCAAGCCACCAGGTTAACTTGTTTATAATAGATAATAATAGAGTTAATGTCCTTTCATCAGAAAAGAATATAGTTTCCATTGTGTTTTAAGTCTTTTTTTTTTGTCTGACAACTCTCCTGACAAAGTTTTGGCTGTCGTAAAAATAAAAGGCCTCTTTATTCTCTTGAGTGACTTATAACAAGTCTTTTTACATCCTTGCCACATGTAGTCTGGTCCACCTTCTTCTTGGCGTTCTCGGCAAACTCAATAGATAGGTCTTTATCCTCACGCCTTGACCTTCAAATTTTAGTCTTGTAGAATGGCCAAATGATTTCAGAGCCACCCAGTGATCATACTGATATTTAAAGTCAGAATGAGGCTGAGAAAGGTCTTCCTGACTTGGAATAAACAACCAATTGAAACATTTTTTTTCCATCGTAAAAAGAAGATTTTCTCAGGGATTGACGTCCGGAGAGTGAAGTCCACTCCATGACATTATTGTGCTTTTCCTCGGACAGCTCCTTTATTGCTTGGTGGTATATAATGGGTAATTGTCGCGCTGAAAGACCAACTACACGACCTATTTTCAGTGCTCTTCCCTGAGGAAGGGTGTTCCAAGATTTCCTTCGATATAGTGACGTCGTCCTTTCCCCTTAGCAGAGAAGACCCCTAAAAAGATAATGTTTCCTATACTTGACGGTTGGGACTGTGTTCTTAGGGTTATACTTAGCATTTTCTTCCTTCAAGTACTTGCCTGATTTTTTTAATGGACTATATAACAAAGAAAATCTTAGAAATAAGCTTTTAGCTAGCTACTAGTACATATTAATGTAAATCACTAAATTTATCTAAAAACATGATTGAAAATGAATTCAATACTTTTTTGTTCCAGTAATTGTCCAAGGAATGTGTAGTCATTTATTTGTGGGGTAATATTGGTTTTCGTGGTCATTTCAATATCTGTTTGTCACATAATCATGGACTACAAAAGTTAAAGCACTTACATATTTATGTACAAACATTAATTTCTCAGTTTTGTGAAAAAAATAATATATTGAATTTACCTTCGCTTATAAATAGTTTACACATGCCATGTATAAAATCAGTTCTAATTTTTTTTTTTTACCATTCAATAATAAAAACTTAGTACAATTTATATTTTCTACAGAAGGAAAACGCTGATGTTTTTTGAATTATAAAAACATATTGTAATTACTTTTTTATATATCAAATAGGTATAGGTGCATAATAACTGTTTTGTATTTAAGGAAATTTAACTCAGAAATTCTGGCTGGTAAAGAACGTAGTAACTTTTTTTACTGAACTAATTCGTTTTCTGATTGTATTAGATTCCTCCCATAACTGATTTCTTCATTAGTCTCCCCCTCCCCACACATTTCAGTATATATTTTATCGGTTCCATCAATGGTTACCATTCCACGGAGCTAAGGACGTATGAGTCGTTCCTTCAGTGCTAAGGTCCTTGGTATATTTTTATTTTCTACATTCCTAGCTAAGATGAATTAATATAAAAACAAAAAATATAATGAATGATATTTAGAAAGTTGGACTTGAATATAAATCATCTAACCACAAACATCCTTTTTCTTTAAACTTAAGGGATATTGTCTCTTTGAAATATATTATGTTGAACAACTGAAAGGACTTAGTTAGTAACGACGTCATTTCAGCTTTTGTAGTTACTATAAAAGACCGATGAGGACCAGTCTAATAAGGATCAGAATGTTAGGACTCCAGTTTTTTAGTTTTTTAGACCGATCCAAAACTATTTTCTCAAGATTTTTAATTTATCATTTAACTAGAAAATTATAAAATAATTTGAAAAATAAATAAGAATTTTACAATTCCTTCAAAGATTCATTACACAACTGTTTGAATCAAATCATCTCTTTTACTTATAAAATTATAAAAAGTAACTTTAATTGGTAAAAATTAGAACGAAAAAAAGAGAGTGCGCGTACCATATTGAATTATACTCTTTAATCTTCCACAATGCTATAAAACAAAGTAGCGAAATAATAATCACGTAATTAATTTTTGTTCAAATTTGCTACAAAAATACATTTTAGCCGCTAGGGGTGTAAAGGATGGCCTGAGTATTACTCTATGACTCACTACAAACCCGAAAGGGTTTTTTTATTATTGAATTGACAGGGTCTTTTCTGGGTAGGGGAAAACAAGTTGCTTACGTCACAACAAAAATGATAAGTTAATGTTATCTCTTATAAAACCAAAGTAACATCTAACAGGAAAACAAGTTTTGTTGTAGCCAAAGAATATTGAACACTGTCATGTATCTACAAATGTTTAACTTTTCCTCTTTAAAAACATTGTTTTAAATATAGCTTAAGCCTTACCTTATTTTTGTCATATTTTGGTAAGGATTAGAAAGATACCAAAACGTTATACGAGGTAATCCATTAAAATATGAACACTTTTAATATTAAACTTCAAAACAATATAATGTATTAATTCTTTAAGATATAATTTTAACAAAATTAATACTATAAAGGTGTGTCTGAGTTCTGTTAATAATTAATTTAGCCGCTCGTAGTGGCAATGATGGCTTCCAGGCGGTGTCGAAATGCTTGCCACCAGCTGTATATGTATTCCTCTGTAATTGCATCCCTGTGCCGTCTGATAGTGGCTATAACGGCATCGGTGTTTGAATGGCAGCCACTACAGGCATCAAAGGTGCAGGATGGGGGCCATTAAGTGTCGAAAAAGTATTCAAAATAACACAAAAAACTCATTGAAAAGAGTAAGGCAACGGAGGAGTTGGGTTTCTTTCATATCTGGTGTCAAAAGTGGCCTCTCCGCCCTCATAAGTATCTTTCCACCCACTTTTTTTGATAGCTCTAAAACAGTCTTGTGTGAAACTTTTGAGGGTTTGTATAATGTATTTACTGTAAAAATGAACCAAGCAATACAATTATAGACCGTTCTTTTCTTGCCAGTGAGCAAACTTATCAAATTCACAAGGGATCAAATACTAATATACTCCACTGTATATATTTATATCATACTACCGTAATAAACATAATCTCTAAGGAGCTAATAATTACTGAATAAATAATAGCAAAAGAAGTAAGGATACTTTATCAAAATAACAAAAAGTTATTACTGCAAAAGGTGTTGTGATAAACTATATTGACCATAAGATAATCTTGGTTAGTTTTATAGTAGATAGAGTAAAAAAAAATGATATATACCCCTATTAAAAAAATCTTCATTTCATTACGGAAGATCAAAGGTAATCTTGGCTTATTTATAAAAGCATTAATGTATTAAAAAAGCTTTACAAAACTATTCTTAATAATGCAAGCATACAAAATAGAAAATACTTATCTTTATGTTAAAAACTACCCTGTACAACCGTTTTGTTCTTCGGAGTAAATTTGGATACAACCGAACCGATAAGTCTGAAAATTGGCAAGTGAATACTTGGTTGGTTTTCTTTTTATATAGAAATATAATAAAATTTGCTAACTTTTTTTCTACAATAAGCCTTTAAAATAGTAATACAAATTGGTATTCTGACATTTAAAATTTACTAAGGAACCAAAGTTTTTATTAAATTAAGAATGAAAGTGTTGAAGATTGGACTAAATTAAAATGTCTGCGTCATACTTTTAATTAGAATTATCTTTGTTTAAAGTTCAAAATAGGTGCTTTTTATTCAGAGGCACATAGCTTCAAGACGAATAGATTAAAAAAGTTTAAATAATCTCAATGGATAGGTAAAAGTATGAACTTTGATTTAAAAAAAATGAGCTGCTCCAAAAACTTAAAAATAGCCAAAAATAACAAAACATTTAATTCCTTTTTCTAAAAGCCACGAGGCTAGGAGATATAAAATAAGACCATATTCGGAAAAAGGGGATCATATTGTACTACGTTGAGCATTTGGTGTTCTTATGCATTAAAAAAAGTGTGATTTTATTGGATAATTTAATTAAACATAAAATGAACTCTCCTTGTATATCCGAATGTTTTTGAAGAGGCCATTAGAAGTCAAAATATTTTATTTTAAAAAGTAATCAATTTAATTATATCTAAAAATTTTAAGCACCTTTTGTTTCTGTCAATATTTTATTTTTGACCTCTACAGATTTACACAAAATGAGTCAAACTTTTAATTTGAAAGGATTATTCTGTTTTGTTCTACTTGGAATTAGTAATTGCTTCGTTTTTTATCGAGGCAGGACCCTTTGAGACAACGTATATCTCTAATCATTTTTTCTATCACGCCAAGGAAAAATAATCATATGTCAGGAAAAAATTAATTTATCTTTATCTCTGCGTTGAGTGTCCAATGGTGAGTGATATATGTAATCCTTTTTTTATTTATAAGATTTATACTCATTCCGTAACAAAATAGGGAGTGCTTTTCAACCTTCAAACACGTTCTCTGATATACAAAACAATCAATCTTTATTTGGTTCAACATATGAATGTGTAAGACTTAATCAATATAATCATCTAATAAGAATATTAATGAAATATTTTTTCCATAGCAAAGCAAACATCCTTGCTAGCAAAATGTCATCTTTATATACGATAAATTGCCTTAGAGAAAAAAGTGGGACTGGATAAGGCAATGTAATGACTACTAAGCAAAACAAATTAATAATAAAGATTATACGTTCAACTGATCAAATGAATACATCAAAATTGAATGCTGCAATATAAAACCTAAGTCTAATATTGTTTATAAAACGTTATTTATTAATGTTATTTACACAGTTTTTTTGTTAATTTAAATTTATTTATTTGTTACAAATAATTATTGATTTACTTCTCCGATTCTTATTTTGATTTTATTTAAAGGCTGATACACCATTTACGCCCACTCAATATGTTGACATAAGCGGAGTGTTTTATTACTTGGTTATCATTAAAATTGTATATAATATATATATAACCTGTCTCTATGTAATAAAAAAATGACAATGTTAATCTTTACAATTTGAATAATGTTTAAGAAGTTTTATTTTAGCTTTCACGATGTTTTATTAGATTATGTGGGATTATGTACTTATATCTTTTAATTTTTGACCACAACAGACAAAAAAATATATCTGTAGTATGGTTACATTTTAGCAGGGGTCAGACTCCCCTTCCCCTTAGATAAACAGTTTCAAACTCTACTTTATGGTGATTCAAAATGGAAACTTGAAATTTACGCACTCAAATGACTCAAAATAATAATGTTTTAAGTAATTGATTTTAAAAGTTCGGAAAATTTATTGTTTAAATGAAATTTCACTTGCTTCAAAATTAAAAAAGTATCATCAGGAAGAGAAACCACCAAAAGTCCCCCAAATAATTTATAAAACAAAGTTAGAATTTGATGGGAACTGTGAAAGGAAGGATATGGTAAGAAACCTATTATTAAGGCAAACATTTCATGAGCAGTGTTTCAGGAACAGACTCACACAAGGCTACTACTCCATACTTATAATTAGATGGTGTCATAAAGTATTTAAAGTTGTTGCCAAACCTCATTGAAAGTCACATTTTTTTTTAAATTGAAAGTTAAAAGTACTTCCTTCTTTTTTTTCTTACTTAAATATGAGTTGAATTAAACGCCTGCAAGATTTCATTTATTTTAAAAGGTGCTCCCTGTATATCAGACTCCTTTCTTTTTCTTGATACTGCATTAGTATATTTATTAGGAAATATTATAGACAGTGGACCCAGTGATGTTTTTTAATTCATATATATATAAATTATATTTTCTTCGATAGATGGCTCTTAAGTTGAATAAATGTTACTTTTTTAATACTTTTTACAACAATCAGCAAGATTTTTTTTAAGATAACAAGTACTTTACTTAAATCAGTCAAATTATATCAACTCATTGATTACTCAAATTTTATTTCATGGTTGCATGATGAAATGCCCTAACTCCCGTAATGAAACATCCTTAACAAAAGTTGATGCTCTATAAAAACCCAGGGGTAGAGTGTTGACTTATTAGTGGAGATATAAAGTAATAGATGATATACAAAATATACAAGCTCAGGTCAATTTTACTCCTTTTCTTCTTTTTTGCTTGACTCGTATTCGTTCCTCAGAAAGTTAGTACGTACATCACTAGTGACGTAAATCCTGTGGATTTTTGAGGTAGTCCATTTTTAATGGATATGCATTTTCATTTCCTTAGCAATTGTCATTATTGTTCCTGAAAAGTAAACATCCTTTTCTATATAGATTCAATTATATTCAAAATCTTATTTAACATTCATCTGTGATCATAAAAAACGTAGCGTAAAAATTTGATGTAGAGTTATAATTGTGAGTTCTACTGGGACTCAGAGTAGATTTCGACATCAGAGTAATTCTTGACTATGACCTTTTGTATTTGTTTCTCCTCCTTCTTTCTTGTCACAAATGATTTAAACTAAAAAAACATTCTTAAAATTGTCAAGGTTACCATGTCAATTTTCGCTTTTTTTAACATACCAATTACACACAGGATTTTCATCTATGTGTATTTCCAATTTTTTTTTTTGTATGAATGACAATAATGTATGTATAAAAATAAATGGTTAAAAAATGAGGTTGACGTTTTATGATGAATCTATTTAACTTATAATTATACGCAATGATGAGATATATTTATCTTTTTTTTTCTCGAATGAATAAATACATAAATGTCATTCAGTTTGTACATTTTATTTATTTAGGCTAATATAATTTATCATCTCTATAAAGCCATAAAGACATATTCGAAAAAGTAACCACTTAGTACAGGGGACTTCTTATCCGAAGTTTAGATTTTTGGAACAGTTCAAAAGTTGAAAATAGTGGATGAAAAAGTAAAAGACAGATTATAATTTACATATAAGCAATGATGGGAAAACATTTTATGGAGAGTAAGAAGAATAGAAGAATGTGGCAAAAACATTTAATCATTTGTATTTATTAATTCTTAAAGAGTAGTGATGTAAATCCTCTCATTTTTTTAGCGTGGCCTTTTTTTTAAGGGGGAGGGGATAAGTATTCTGAAGAATGAATTTTCTATTCCTGAGGAGTTGTCGTTATAATTTAATTCATAAGTAGTGAACATCCTTTCTTAAATAGGTTCAATTATATAAACAACCTTATTAAACATTCGCGTGTGCTAATAAAAGACGGATTGTAACCTTCCAGAGACGGAGTCGGAAGCACAGATATGACCTTCTGGATTTGTGTTCCCTTTCATGAAGGTAAAATGATTTATTTTATGTACCATGGGTTAGTTGTTTCCTCTTTTCTTTCTCATATAAAATATGACACCTCTCATCTCAATGAGTGCCCAAGCCCGTAACTACAAAGGTGGCCTGGTAGTATTATAACACCTCCCTAAATAATTTTTTTTGTCACATTTGAAAATTATGTTGACACAATTATAAAAAATAATATTCATTGTACATTTTTTTTAAATTTTTTCATAACTAAAAAAAAATATTTTACTCCTTCTAGGCAAAAAATCAAAAAACATAAAAACCAACAGTCTTGTGATTACCAAATATTCTGTGGGTAGGTCTATAAATTAATGGCTTCATTTTTTACTTTTAGTTGAAAATTGCGAATTGATAAGTATTTTGTATTATATAATACATTTTCAAATACACATTTAGATATCTTGTAAAGCAGAATATCCTTGTTATTTAATAAATCAAAGTGAATTAAAGGCACCCATAATATTTGATAGTTAAAAATATTGAGAATGGTATAAGATATGGCGTTATGGTAAATTTAAATTGTAACTTGTACAACCTGTCAACAGTTTACAATTTATATATTGTTGAGGTGTTTGATAGAATATATCTCTAGATAATCATATTTACTATCATACTCCGAGTTGGATTGACTTAGACGCGTCCAATTTTAACACAACAAGCATATATATGTCTCCTATTGTTTGTAAATATTTAAAAGTTACACATTTTGAAAAACAAATATTCTATGACAGCTCGATACTCCATTTTGTCCATTTTCATAAAAACACTTACATCAAGTCACTCAAATGTCTATTACAGAACAACTACTAGTCCTAAAAGGCTGCAACTTTGGTGAGTAGCTGTTAACAGATGCTAGATGGATGTGTCTAGCGTTTTTTACACCATGTAATATTATTCAATCACTAATATATTAAATTATTGTAAACATTATATTATATTCACCCTTTGAATATATATTACATTTATTTTAAGCCTATTCTAATGCAATTATTGATAAGTAATGTTATTGAGGATAAAAACCATTTATGCTTCTTAAATAATCAATTTATTTTATCATATGAAATCCTTTAATTCATTGGAATATGAGAGCTTTACTTTATGAATTAAATATTTTTCTATAAGTATCTAATTTATTTCTAATAGGATTAAATATTCACTGTGATTGAATAAATCCATTGAGTCGATTGAACTCAATTCATATTTAGTATTTACTCCATTGTTTTTGTATTAAATATCTATACATTATGCATATTTTTGTTATATCATAGAGAAGCCTTCTCTATATGTACAATGACTAGGGGCAAACGTTCTTCCTTCATATTCCAATTATTCAAAGCAAGTAGTAATTTTCCATGCCAAAATAAAGCTACAACATCTACCAATGTCTTTAAAATCAATTTTTATGACTTTAGCCAAATAGTTTCTTCGACTTCTCTGTATCCTTTGGATAGAAGACTTGCTAATAGGAAGTTCATGAATATTAAACACCGATGAATCAATAGTGAAAAAGGAAAAATAAAGACTGTATCTCTTATTGTTAATTAATACCTATCTAATGTAGCTAGTATCTTTGGTGTAATTTTGCCTCTGTGAGTAGGGATACAAAAAGTTTGCTGGGCTTACAACAATAAACACAAGTTTGCTTACTTGGTTCCTGAGGGGGCTCCTAAGTTATTGGTAATCTATAAACGGATCAGAAGTTTATTTTTTATTGTATTTCCTGCAAGCAGTTGTGAGATGAATATTCCGTATCTAGCAATGATATAGGCAGGAATGACTCAATGTTAATCCTCAATTCTACTCCGAGTCCAATTAGGAGTTACTCTTATAACTCCTAAAAATAGTCAACTGTTACTTTCAATCTTTTATGAACAAACGCACAAGTGGTTACTTCATATTTATATTTTCTTTCTTCAATAATAAAATATTAAGGATAACAGCTTCAGAAAAAAAAAAAAAAAAAAAAAAAACTCTTATATTTTTTTAATGTTCCTTTAATTGGTCAGATGGAGTTGCATTGATTAATTATGAGTAAAAATTATAGAATTACAATTGCTCCATTTGACTATGGAATTGTCTTTAAAGTTCATATACATGAAGGATATTTCCTTCTCTAGGAGTTACCTAGTATCGAACTTACGAACCCTGTGTTCAAGTGAGTCATTATTCTGGATGTGTTGTTCATTGAGATATGTTCTTCTATTAAAATGAATATTATTTTGATTACAAGATATGTTATTATGGAATAAGTGTTTTGTTTTGTAGATGTTTTGGTTTGAATGAGGGATTTAACGCTTCAGAAAACAATCATTTGAATATTATTTAACATTATAGTATAAATTTGTAAATGAAAATATGCGAATTCTATTGTTTTTTTAAAACGAGCTGTTACGATAAATAAACAATATGATTCCTAATGAATCAGGTATATAATACGATTGTGTACAATCATTCTCTTCGGAGTGACATTTTTCCTTGGTAAAATGTTAAATTTATACATTATTCTCCATCATTCCCTCTGCAACGAATGCTTCTGTTTGTTACTTGGGTTATGGTAAAAGTTACAAATTGATTTTAATTAAACTTTGTACTAAGATTATATATAGTCACAGTAGGAGGATAATAGATTTTGAGTGGTCAAGATCAAAGGTCAATGTTACACAAAACGTAAAAAAAAGCTTGATCGGCCATAACTTTAGAACAAATTTGATTATAAGATAAGTTTTGCACTATACTGATTAATCATTGTAGTTTCACTTATTTTGGGAATTATGATATCTGATTATTAATTGCTTCCTAAAAAAATCAGTATTTTATAATAAAATACTGATTATTGTTTTTTTGCAAATGTTTTGTGAATTTCATTAAAAAATTTCGTTTAAATTCAATTTTATGTAGACAGCGTGGAGTTATATTTAAAAAAAAGTCTAAGTGTCAGATTTTTGTCAGTTGTTGTACACTCAGATTATGATTGGTTTGATTCCAAAGTGAAGTAATGATTGATCCATTATCATATATTGACGCAAAAGTTCTGGTTTGTTACGTTAAAACATTGCCAAACACTTTTCAGAATTATCTGCACGTTTTTGTTTTTGATTAACTGTGAGAAAACGCAGCACACACATTGAACAGAGCTTTATCGTGGACAAATACTCATGCAATATAAAGACAGTAACTTCTTTTGACATCTTTAAGATGTCAAATAACTCACGCAACTTTACTTTCCAATCATTCAAGCAGCTTTTGTGGATTTTTTTAGATATTTTCTGTGGCACAGCTTCATTTGGAGGTCCAATCATTGGTGTCCCTACGAACAAGTTTGAAGTCAGTCAACCCTTGTTTAGTTGTTGTTTTGGATTAAGCAGAACCATTCCAAGAAGCAGCGTAAAATTTAAGACATTAAATAGTTTTTGTTGCATTCTTTCGGAAATATCAAAAGTAGCGTCATCCATAGCACAATAACTCACAAATTAAATAACAGATTGGCATTAAATTTTGACACAACTGTCTTTTAAGGGCTGGTACTCCCTTAAAATAAAGTGAATTAAAAAAAAAACAACCATTAATGTGTTAATCCTTGGAATTTTCATACTATGTGCAATATGTAATTTTGAGTTACGCATGATGAAATGACACTTTTTTCTTTTATTTGTAAAAATGTAATGTTTTAAATATATTTTATTTATCTCTTCGAGAGTGCAGCTATAAACTATTGCAAAATTCTGTCTATTATAAAATAATTATACAGAACTAAATAGCTAAATAACCCACGAAACATTTATCTAACATATTGTGAATGAATACGTTGTTATGTTTGCACAGCGTTTTTACAGCTATATACTATCCACTTTTAGTCATTAAAAAAAATAACCGCATGAAATTTCTTCATTCTTTTAGTATTAAAATAAACCAAAGATAATTTCAAAAGCTAGTTCATTTCTGTTCCGCATTTGAAACCAAACATATACCAGATACGTAGTTAAAATAAGAACATTTTTAAAAGAGATGAATAAAAAAATACAATAGATAAATTAATAATTCCTTTGACACCCCTTTCAAAAAAATTAACATTAACAATCAAAAAAATAGTCTCACAATGGCACAAAAGATTGATACTCTACTTCGTGCAGAAGATAGACTAAAAGGGATTCAAAATTTTACAAAGTTAAGCATCAAAAAGGTCATTAAAGAGGGTATTGACATGAAGACTATCTTCAACAAGAGAGTTTACCGGCACACACACCAAGTATTTAACAGTCCTTTATGGAGACCATCATTCCATTCAGGCTGAAAATAATGATACCCACACCCTCGACATTTCCTTCTAGCCACATGTCAAGGCCAGGGCCTGCCGTACAAAGACACCAAATCTAAAGGTTTTTGTTGATGGATATTGGAAGTCAAATAGCTCTAATTACAATATTAGCATTAAGGTCATTATCTACGTCAATGGAGGCTATTTTAAAGATTGACAACACATGTGTCAACATCTATACAAAGTTTAATTCATCAATTTTATTTTTAGTTATATGTAATATAACATGAACAAAGTAAATAAATATATTATTTGTCAGATGATGTTACATTATAAAGTTTGGGTGGGGGGAATATAAAGTAATTAAAGGGTTTTTCATTTTTAATTGATATATCTTGCATTCTAAATATAATTTTGAATTTGAGACCCTGTTACCTTATTTGTTGTCTCTCACGACCTTTTCCCCGAAAAAAAAAGTAGGAAAAGACGCCCAATATCAGTTGGTATTAGCCAACTCTTCCCAACTATAGAATTATTATTAAATTATTCTAGGGAATAGATCACAGCATTACAAAAGATAATTCATATTAAGCCAATCAACGACCAGTACACCCATTAGGGTAAAAAAAAACATCGACACCTGACAACACAAATCAGTGTTATTTTTTGTATTTATTAAATATAAAGGAATTTTTTAAATATTAGACTCTTTGATCTATTAATGCGCATTGCCATTGCTATCATAATGAAGATCGAAGATACATACTAAGATTAACTCGCTCATTTTCTTCCTAATTCCCTTTTTTAATTCGTATTTAATATACGTTCTTCCTTTTTCTGTTATTAAGTGAGACATATATCCCACACACACATAAATTATTTTAATTATATAGAAGTATCATTAAAGCAGTTGTAGTATTTTCAAACTTTGAATTGTTTTGTGAACAAACTAATACGTGGGATAAAACTCATAAATAGTGAGAGGAATGCGTGGTTCATGTAGTGTTACTCATTGCAATGCATGTTAATAAAAATCAATTTATATTTTTGCAAAATTGGAATCTTCATAAATCTATTTACAAATAAGTAAACAGACGCTTCCGACATGATTTTTAAAAAGAATGTATGTCCGTGGAAAAGAACCACCCTAATATAACATACAATATTAGGTTTTGGAATTCAATTCTTTTGCTATCTATGTAAACATATATACTTTTGTATACCTTGGGATAAAAAACACATAAATACATTCATGATACATCAATTATATCTATTATTAACTATTATTATGCAAATAAGTTATCCTCAGCGTATTATATTATATATATTTTGACCATTATGTATGGGATTATAATGTATATTATTGCAAATATTCATAACATTAACAAAGTCGTAGCTATTAAAGATAGACCTATATTGATATGCCCGAATATTTAAATTATAAGCATCACTAGGGTGGTAATTTTTCAGTAAGTAAAAAATAAAAACCGAAAATTAACATTGCAACACTGACATTTTGAGGACTGTTTGTAAACAAAGAGAAGCTTAGCTGTCACGATATTTTACTAAATTAGTTGTAGGTAAAATAAATAAACACTAGGCCCACTCCGTAATAGGCAGAAATGACTCCGTTTTCGATCCTCAATTCTACTTTGAGACCAAAAAATACTTACTGTTGTAACCATAAAGAAAATAATAATACTATCCAGCGATATGTTAAAAAAGGAACCCAAAAATTAACGTAGATCATTTGAAGAATGTTTTGGAGGAGAGCAGCTTAGCTGCCCTGATAATTCATTAAATTAACTACAAAAAACTATGAGATAAAGGATATAAACACTGACCCAGCTTTGTATTTAGCCATTATATAGGCAGAAATTGCTCGGATGTCGATTCTCAATTCTATTCCTAGTCCAACAAGTGCTTACACTTAATGCGTTATTTTTCATCGTTCATGAGCAAACACATCTGTGGTCGCACTTTATAGTTTATAACTATATATGTTCTCTCCTCAAGAATGAAGTAATCATGAGAACAGCTTTGGAAAATAGAAACGCATTTATTCAGGTAGCAACTACAAAAAGTCAATCCCTCCTCAATTATATTATTATTTTTAGTTTTTGTATTTATTTTTTTTAGTTCATGTATATTTATTTAGCCGACCTGGTTTTGTGAAATTGGCAATCTGAAAAATGAATTTTCTTTTCCATAGGTACTGTCTTAATTATTTAACCCCTGAGTATTAACTACGTTTCAAAAAGCCTTGTTAGACATTCGTGTATGCTCTTAAAAGACGAAGAGTAACCTTTAAGATTTGTTCCAAATATAAAATTGTAATTCCTTGTTGAACTCAAGGGAGAGTCGAGTATGAGTTATCTTATTATTTTTGGTTGTTTTATCATGTTCAAAGTACGGAAGATTTTCAATCGATGACTATAACTCATCAACATTAATCTCCGTTGTTTATAAGCATCGGAGTTTGTTTTTATACTTTATACATAGATGTTATCGCCCCTCAATAATTAATTATTACGATATCAGCTTTAGAAATAATTAACACTGTTTATGTTGCAAACAAAAAAAAACTCACACCCTAAAAATGCTTTGGATTCACAATTATAAGCACCCAGTATATGTTTGTGCATCAATATTAAATGTTACTCATTACTGTGCTTCCAGCTAAATATAAATATACTTTTTGAAAAAAGAAAGTAAAGTAAAATTAAAGATAATAAAACAAAAAAATTAAATACAAATTGGAATGTATTTATTCAAAAGATAAACTCAAAAAAGTTTTTGAAAGCTTTTTCTTTATATAATGTACTAGATTGTGCTTCATAGTTACGTTTGATATATATATTCAATTAACTGAGTAGGGTTAAACGCTTATTATATCAAATTTATATACATATCGTTATCTTACTGTCAATCAATTTCTCAATAGATGTGAATATTTTAAGAGCAAGGATTACACAAGTAAATAAGACGAGATTGCATATGAACATATGTAAGAACGGACAAAGAATAATTAATTTGTTTTGGTTGTTACAAGTAAGATATTTGAGAATTCGTATTGGTATAAATAAACAATTGGATATTCACATTAGGTAGTGCATGTTGTACAGGGTGGATCTTATCTGGTGGTACATATTTTATCTTTCAATTTTTTGAGAGCAAAAGTAAAACAGAATGTTTTGTAAGGATACTTATTAAACAAAAATAAACTGAAAATAGTGCTTGGCACAACTTTTAATCAATATGTGAGCAAATAGATGAATACATGAAAATAAATGTAATTGAATGTGATTATGTCGCACGACATTAACTCATAAAACCTTTTATGATTTATTACTTTTTTTTTAGGGTGGGGTGTAATAACTTTTAATTAGTCAATGATTCAGCGTTTTGTAGGAGTTAATCACTTATCATTATGAAAGTGTGTGTACTTCTAATTTTTGAGGATGTATATTTGATAAGTAGAGTTGAAAGTAAGGTTAATGAGAGGCCTTAGTTGCTGATTTTAACAAATTACTATTTTAAAAATGGCATTTAATAGAGTAGTATCATTCATTGAGTGAGCGAGTGAGTATGTAATTTAATACATGCCTACTTATTTTTTAATTAAATGCGTTATTTTCATAAGGATCTTCTTCTTTGTACTTCCATGGTTTGAATGGAGTGGTCAATCCTTTGCTCTTTTTTTTTTGTATATGAAGACAATGAAATGGAAGATATTTCTAAAATAAGTATTTTTAAACATCTTCCTTCATTCAATTTTATGAGTGCTTGCCATATTACAATTTTTTCCTAACATCTTATATTGTTTTAATTATGTATGCACATTATGAGCAATATAAATAAAGACGTTATTTAAAAAAAAAAAAAAGAAGGATATATTGGTGTATAATTATTAGTTTTAAAAAAATACCAATATATAAAAATGAAACAAACTTGTCCAGAAAGGAGCCTACCAAGATTTTTTTCGTACTTGCAAAAATAAAAAAGTGAAAGATAATAATGTCGTCCAAAAAATAACCCTCGATAACTGTCTCATTTTTTCAAATATTGCAAAAATTATGCAATCAAATGTTCTGGAAATTGAAAATACACAAATTTACAGTTAAAGTTTTAATTATTATGTCCCAAATGCATCGTTTTGTGGCATATCTTCTGACAAATAGGAAATTGAAATTTGAGGGATTAAAAAGAAAAAAATGAATAATTATTAAGGAAATGACAAATATTTCAGTTCATCATCCAGTTTTTATGTATGAAATTTATATGTTAACGAATTTACTGACAAATTTCTACAAACTTTATACTTTCTATGATGAAAAATTTAGAAAACCTAGATTTTGTATATTTGCTCCAAAATCACCTTTTGCGTTTTGGGTATAGAATAAGCCCCCTTTATAAAATCTACCTGTATTCCTCCTTTCTCAACTGCCAGTCTCACAGGTTCAATTATTTCAAATTAGTAAAAGAGATGAAAGGAGGACTCAGTGTGATGCTTACAAAATGTTTAAAGACTATCTTTTTCATTTGGTTTAGACTGCGGTTGTCCGCAGGGAGCGGTCTTGATAGATTGTAGTCCCCTCCCAAATTAGGTAAATTTTTGCTTTTACTTAAAAATTTAATGTTCCAAAAACATTTTTACAAAATATTTAATTTTACAATTTTATCCCCAAAAATTTTAATTCTCTGTGATAAGCAATCGATTTTTGAAATTTTTTGTGAGCAGCTGTGGATTTTTGATTTTTTTTTCGAAAATTTTTAATGTTTAAGAATAATTGTGGGCTCCCCTGATGATTACCAATTTCCATCTTACTTTCTCGATACTTGAATCTCCCCAAATTAGCCCTTAAAGCCGAGATGTTACTCCAGAGACAAGTTTCTTGATTTATAAGTTGTATTGAAATTTGCCGGTTCATGACTGATTTTTAGAATTTTGTTATATTTTTTCATTATTTACCACCCAATAGCAAACAATTTTAATGATTCTAAAGATCAAGTGAAAAGGAATAAGAAGCATTTTGATACATTTGTGGGCTTATACCATCCAAGGTCACTAGCAGAGGTGTAAGCAACATCATTGTGCTCCCATAAGATCTATAGTCTTTCAAATATTAAAATTATTTATAATGTTTTTATTAAATTGCTATCTGAAATTTTATAACCTCTAAATGCAATTTACATGAATATAATGAAAAATGACCCACTTTGTATGAATTTAAAAAAATAAATTTATATTTGTCAAAGAATATTGAAATAAAGTATTTAGGGAAAGGATATGGAAAAAGTGTCCGCTTAGTACATTTGACCTCCTAAACCAGATGTGGATATAGCGACTTACACTCATTAAACAGTTGTACGTTTGACCATAATTAATTCTACAATAAAAAAAATCTTACTTTTTGTTGGAAGGATTGAAAAAAATATTTAAAAAAAAAAAAAGGCAATTGTTTTGAATAATTTCTTTTTACTTTTAAAATAATATAAAACCCAAAAGTTGAGTCTATCCCTGAACAAAAAATTTAAACTGTGATTGGTCAACAATCTTTAGAGTGCAAACTGCATAAAATGATCTCAGTTATTTTGATAATTTTTTTGAGAGAAAAGTAGTTTTTATTTCAATAAAATGCCCTTTTGATGTTTTCTATGTATATCAACGTGATCCTCAAACTTGGTGAACAGACCATTGAGTGATGACTTTTTTCTTCATGTTAATATTACCTACTCATTGCAGATAATATCAAAGAAGTACATATTTGCAAATAAGAAACTTTTCTATTTGATAACATATCCAAATAAAAAAAAGTTGTATTTGAACAGTCCCAAATTGTAGTGCTGTCAATCTGATAAAAATAAAACTAATATATCTACTCTCAGCATTTATGAAAATATTTTTTTTTCTACAATATTAAACTAAAGAAGTGCTTTGTCAGAGTATTTAGTGATAGATATGTAGATATAAAACGAATTGTTTTGCAAAATGTACAGAATTTGAAAGCTCATGACATTATTTTTTCAGTTAGATAATGAATTTTGTTGGATATAGGACCTACTTGTCCAAATGTTGAATAATAAAAGATATTTATTATTTTTTAGAATAGATAATCCAAGAATAAAAATATATTTGGGTATTATTTAGAAAGGATTAAAATCACTAAATGTAAAATTGATCAAAATTACTAGTAAACCATTTTATCAAGTAATTTTGTATGTTTGTTCATGCCAATGTTTTATAAGAAGTGGTACAATCATTCAATTTACGCTAAGTAAACCCCCTACTGTTCTATAACTTGCTGCTAAAGAGATTTCAACTTCATAATGCCTTTTCCGTAGAAGCCTTTGCCCATTGGCAAAGATCTCGGACAACCAATCTTCACAGCCCTTTATTGAGGGCAAATTTGTACCCCCATGCACGTTAGCAATATACAGGAACAGGTTGTTGTCACTTGATACCAGGTCCGAAAAGTGGGTTGGATGCAAAATAACTACTCATTTGAACTCACAGATCTTCTGGTTTGTCATAAAAGATATGTGGGCCCTGATGTTTTCTTAATGAAGTGCGATTCCTCTCCCCTATTCACCAATGCTGTACGTTTCTGTTCGATCGACAGCTTCAGACACTCGAGTTGTTCACTGTAGAATAACCCATTGACCATTTCCTATTGTTTTCCTTTTACAACTTTAGGGCCCTACACAACCTCTAAACATTGATCAATATGGCTCAAACTGTATATTTATTCCTTTTTTTAAACCACAAAAGAAAAAAAAATACTTTTAAAATATGCTTCCCAAAATTTTTAGGAAAAAATATTGAAATTCCGGTAGTGGTCATTAAGGGAAGTATGTTGGGTTGGATTAAAAATTGTTTCTCCTCTCCCCACATTATTGATGAAGGCAAAATACAACTCCCCCAACTTCAAAATATGTCAATTCACGGCAATATTAGTCTAATTTACTTGAAAAAAGAAGCTTTATGTATTTTCGTTGATTACAAACGTATCTTAATAAAGTATGCCAATGTTAATGATTTTTTCCTCCCCTCGGCTGCATAAAACAAAATAATTGAATGAACAACTATTTACAAATACTAAAATACCTCCTTAAAAGCCCTTTTTAAGGTTTATGATAATTAGATAGAGCTTTCAAACATGAAGAGGATTCCTTTTAATAATATCTAGAAGAACAAGCATGAACTCTTAATTAATAGTTCTAATAAAGGTTAATGTATATAGAAAAAATAAAACTCTTCAGTGTGAATAATTATCATACATAATGTACTTAAGAAAATCTTACTGCGCCAATTAGAGCTCAATAGAACCATCATTACATGCAATCGATGTTACGTTATAAAAAAAGAAATTGTAACAAAGTTTGTCAGTTTTCATAAACTTGTATTATTGGTTGCAATACGACAACAAACAACGACGAAGGAGTCAAATAAATTAAGAGACTACAGATTTTCTCGACGCACATCACTCTGTAAAGAAGATTGAGGATATTCGAGTTGCTCTATCGAGCTTGTCTGTAAGGTCAAGAGGCTCATTAACAGCGACAAGATCTTTCTAGAAATACAAGAAGTGAATGATACAACTTGATTAAAGAGGTTTTTCCTGGTTGGATGTGAACTACAGAAGGGGATTACTGTTGGAAGCCTGACATCGCTCCTGGCCAAAATACCATACAGTTCATTTTTTTTTGCAGGAAAAACCTCATCAATTTCTGGCCTTCAAATTTGTGGGCTGTCATCACCGGATTTCCGGCAACTAGACTATGGAATATGAAGGTTTTGTAGGACCTGCAAGGCCCCCTCTGCAATGTTTGATTACTTGAAGGCCTTGGTTGAGAAGGAGTGAGCTGATATGTTCTATAATTACGTCATCAGGGTGTGTAAGGTCCACTGCCACAGACCGGACACCATGGTAGCCGCAGAAGGAAGACATTTTGATGCATAATTGTTGATATTATAGATATGATTATAAATATAAAATACTCCTGATACTATGTAAATATTGTTCTTGATTTAGTTATTTTAATACTCCTATTAAAATAGGCTACAATTTACTTACAAACACAGTATAATCGCCATAAAGAAGAAAAATAATTTAAAAAAAAACACACTTGGAATCTTCATCTTACAAAAATGGTAACGTTAATCATTTTTAAAAACATATGAACATGATCAAAGAAAAAAAAATACAATTCTTGGTAGAATTCTCGTTGTCTTATTTATTTAAAATAAAAAAATTATTTTTTTATCCTTTCACTTTTTTTCTCATCACGAGATTCTTACTCTTTTTATTTATAATTATCCAAACTATTGTTTTACTTATTTTTTTATGGAGATTCGTTTTATTCATTGTACTCTTTATATCTATTAAGGCCGTGATCTGCAATATATATATACGTATGTACAAAGTTGGAAATATATTTTTCATAAAAAAACAAAAATATAATATTTTGCAATGGTTTCCTTTCTTAGAGAGAATAATAAAACGTAAATATTAGCCTGGAAAACCATTAAATTTTATGTAAATATAATAGTATCTATTTATTATAATGACGTTTCTTTAAAAAATATTATAATATTCTGTGTGTTACTTAATTGAACAATCATAAGTCTATAAATTGATCATTTAAGATAATGCAATAGGCTATGAATTTTTGTTATAATTAACCAAGTTGGGAAAATATGATGATATGAATCGCTCTATGATTAGTAGAGCTGTAAAAATTGCTCAGATGATTTTACAAAAAATATTTTGTAGTTTTCATATCATCAGTTATGATAACTAGGGGAATCAACATGTCAGCTGATGAGTATTGATCCTTGAAAGTAGAAGGGAAGAAAAAATATATGCAAATATACGTGGTGGGGATTATAAATATGGAATAAGTTTAGACCTCAATATCTTGATAGTCCTGAAATCTATGCTTATGAAAGTGTACTCATCAGATTTAGCAGACAAAATTGTATCAGAAAAGAATCAAAAACTTAGAAATATACCCCAAATATTAACGCCTTGCTGACTTTATTGTGTGCCTCAGAGTCGGGCACACTCCAAAGGACGAAAATAACTCCATTGATAATAATGCTAGAGACCATAAATTCAAATTAATAAATTTAATGTTATCCTTGAGTTTTAAATTGGCACAGTTTGTCTAAACCGGGTAATTGGAACTGGATTTTTTTCTGAAAAAACCAATACTTTTAAGACTTTTATGTTTTGGGCAAAGGAAATATATTCTCTTAGTTTGTCATTTCTGAATCCCTTGGACTACTTTGTATAGGGCGTCTTGGAGAGATAGTCCAATAAACTTGCACATAATCCTGTAACTCTTTGTGGGATTCCATTCTCATGGAAGTGGCCAACATGGAGAAGGAGTTCCCTATCAAGGCCTGTGTCAGGTTCAACACCAGGTTGGAGGCTGTGGTTGAAGAAGGATGTGTTTTGTTTGAGTCATTGACTACACTTTGAATTATTTTTTTGTCAAATAAATGTTACATTGGGGGTTTAAAATCCCCACCCTATAATATACAAATTATAATCTGTATATAATAGGGTTTAATTTGTTGGTTCATTATGACATAAAAACACTGTTCGCAATTTTTTTACATATATAATAATATATGTAAAATGAACAATTACTTAACATATGTAGATTTACACTCACAGTCTTACAAAATAATTTTTATATATGATTGAATCTATGGTCAGTTTTATAAAGGTGACTGCATAGATGATTCAATTAATCCATCATCAACTTTAGGACTGCTCCTGCAAGAAAGTAATTTTAAATTATGGATTCTATTACTTCTGTTTTTGGATCTTGCCAATATCAGTGAAATAACTGTCTTTTAAATTCTGACTCCTGCTATCAGTAATTTAGACCAAGATAATGAAGACTATAACAAAAGTCAAAAAATTATAAAATAGGAAAAAATAAATAAATGTATATGAATTATAATGAAAAAAGAATTCCTTTTCTTTTTCAATGTGAATTTTCTTAGCTTCAAATGCGTTGAGTGACCGTTTCATAATAAATATTTAAGCTATAAATATACCTTTTTTCTGTATAATTTGATATAATTGTTAAATGTTACCCTTATATTTCATGTGGGATCATCAAAACCTAAGAAAATACTATTCAAAGGCAAAAAAAGCAAACAAAAATAAAAGCACACACTCTGTAAAAAAAATGTTTTTTTAAGAAAACTAGAATTTTCTTGACTTTTATTATGGGTAAATATGTGCAGCTGAGGGTAATTATTAACTCTTTTAACTTTTTTAAACAATTTCATTCGCCTATGCATGAGGATCAAAATATGATTTATAAAACAAACTCTGTTAGTTCATTTAGAAACTAATAGCAAACCAATTTTTGCTGATCTTTGTAATTGAAATATGTATACATATAATATATAGGCTGAAAAGTGCTGGGCTTAACAATGAAAGCTCTTTTTTTTCGTACAAAATGTTTTTTTTTAAATATTATTATTATTATTTTTTTATTTGCCTTATGAAACAGAGTGCCCATAACACTTTTTAAGCCATTTTTTATTTTGAACCGTATTTTTTTCTCAAGAAGGAGGAATGTAAATTTAAAAGACAAAATTGTTTTTGGATCCATTGTTTTGGAAATAGCAAAAGTAACGTCACACTTACACCAATAATTCACAAACTAAATAACAGATTCTTATAAAATTTTGAAAGCTGTCTTTTGAAGGTTGCTCCGCACTGAAAATTAGATAAATTGAGGCAGGGACATGTCAGCCCATATGTTAAAGTATTCTAGGTTTATGCTGCTTCCAAAAAAAAAAAAAAAAAGAATGTAATCAGCCTTTAATGTAAAGGTTATAAATAATACTTCTCTATAACATCCAAACAAAAGGACTCAAGGAAAAGGGTCGACAATCAGGAGATGGAAAACTTATTTTTCTTCTCATTGCTGATTGGTTTAAAATTGACAACTGTCATATATTCCTATTTGTAAGGTTTTGCAGGTGTTTTATTTAGCGTATATAATACAAAGTTTATTATTTTGTATAATTAACCAATAATTGCAATATATTTGACCTATGGGACATATGCAATGTAAAATATGTATAATGTATAATATAAAATTGAATCATCTAAGCATCCTGACTTCTTGTACCTTAAAATGTTTTAGTACTCCAAAAGACATAAATGTAGTGAGGTTGTGAGATCAATTGCATTTGCAAGTTGAAATGTAGTCTGACCAACTTAATTATTCATCTTATATAATTATAATTAAATATTTAAAAATATTATATAGATTATTTCCTTCTAACATTATTTAAGTTTATGTTTAAAATTATGAATTTAAAGAGTTGGCTTATTTAAAGAATAAATTACGTTCTTTCTTAACTTTGAATGTGTTCCAATATATTAAATTTTGAAGTAAATTCTTTAATAAATATCAAATATTTGCACTAGTTTATTAAAAATGACAATTTGAAATCATAAAAGAAAAGTGCAGGATTAGTGGGGAATATATATTTCCTTCCTATATATTTTTGTTTTTGTAGTTGACAATTTGTCTCTTCTATATTTCCCTTGAGCCCTTTAATCCTAACTTTCATATACAAAAAACAGCATATGATGTTTTCAGAAAATATATATACAATCCTTTTGACACTGTATAACACTATGTATATGGAATACACCGATTATATCCATGGTTAAAATGTCTTCAATATCCCTTCTTTGTGGATATAAAATATTTATAAGGTAAAGGTTGTTGTGTCGTCTTCAAATTGCATTATGTGTACCAAATATAATTATACCTTTTGCAGTAGTTTCATATTGAAAAACTGATTGAATCCTTCATATATAAAATTTGTTTGATGTTTTTCTTTTGAAACATAATTTTTTTCTCAAGAACATTGAATATTTGAAAATAATTACTTATGAATATATTTAAAAATATATATATATATATGTTAAAGTGTCTTTTTGATGTGCATAAGGGTAAGTGAAGACTAATTACTAATTAAACTGTAGGTAGTTACTTAGAGAGTGGTAATTCAAGACTTTGAGTAGGAATTAATTGCAATTTAGTCCCCATTATGTTTCATTACGCAACCTAACGAAAAGATCTGAATTTTGCCCTGTCTTCATGTGGCCGTCCTCCAGCCCTGACCTCAACTCAATTTTTGGTTGTCTTGGAGAAGAATGTTTCCCACATCTCCCACTTAAATTTGGATTCGCTCCAAATTGCCATTATGATAGCAAGCTACGCCAATTGACACTGCTTTCATTGTCAAGTGCTGCCAATCTCTTCGCCGGCGTCTCAAGACTGTTATTTGTGTGAAGAAGAATATAATGAATAATAAATATAGTATTCAAATTTAAAATAAATTGGTTCCAAGTTTCATTTTTCTGATTCAATAAAAATCACGATTTTCTATATCTCAAAATTAGCTATTTTTTATAAGGTGTAGATAATACTTGTCTATCAAAAACCGGAAAGTATGACAAGTATGAAGTTTAACATTATACAAATTTAAGTAGTATCGACATCCTGTAAAAATAATATATTAATTGGGAAACATATGGTTCATTTGTTTGGTCGTATTGGAGTCAAATGGCCCACATTTGAAGAAAATGGCTTAAAGAAGTTATCATTTATAGTTTAACTTTTTCTGGACTCCGACTTTCAGAGTTATTTATAATGAAATTATTCCAGAATCAGAAATGAAGAAAAAAAGACAAGTTGTCCACCAGTTAGTAAATCAAGGATTCAAATTAGGTAATTAATCTTATGCATTAAATGATTACTAATATTTGTTTTAAATGTAACCCTCCATTATCAAATTGGGTTATTATACATTCCGAGATTTATAAAAGTGTTTGTTATTCCTTTTAATCTAAATTGTATTGCCAATATTATTCAGTATCCTATGGAAACAATAGTCAGATTATATGTAGTTTTTTATTTATCAAGATAATGTTTTTATATGATTTATTTATATATTTTGTAATTTTTATTCGAGGTTAAGTGAACTTAATTAATTGTGTTTTTTTTAAACGTTCCTTTGTTTTCCTTTTGATTTATTGCATTATTTTTTTTGTGAAGATTGAGGTGTACAGCGGTATGTACAGTGTTATAATATGGAAGCTTCAAAATTGAATTCCCCAAATTCGCATAAAATGATAAATGATTCGTAGAAATTTTGATCTTAAAAATAAATTATACATTTTGTGTATACGAATTAAGATTATTAAGAAAATAATATTTTTTAGTTTATATTGTTTCATATTTTACAAGTATTTTGAGCATTTAATTGATAGAATATTTAATGGAATGATGTAAAATTTAAATAACTGAATTACTAAACTTGTTCATCTGTTTATATTGAAATTATAACGTTGAATTTTTGGTGTTTCTTTTTTAACCAATTTGGTAACGGTGTTTAAAAAGGAGGTTCACTAACGGAGGCCTGACCTAATCAATACAATTTTTGTTCTTTGATCTGTTTTTATTCAAGTAAAAAAGACAGAAAACTAATTTAAAAGTTCACACAAATAGATACGTTTCTATATAAACAAATTTATTGTACATAAATATGGAACTCTTTTCCTATAAGAAGAAGAAAAATCTTGAAATTATGGGATAGATAGTCAATAAATCCCCCTACTCTTCAACTAATTTTTATTTAATAGTAAAAATTTTCAAAGCTTAGTAAGATTTAATTCAAGTTTAATTCATCCACGTTCATAACAAAAATAAGTAGCAGCGGTAACAAATTAGAGCTGACAAAATTGCATAAAAAGTTATTGATTTTTTGAGAATATCATAATGTACAGTAAATTCTACATATGTTAAAAAATTTTTGCTCCATAAATTCATTTTATTGAAGACAATTTTTCAACTTTTGAATTGTTTTATTTAACGTGAACTATAGTAATTAAAGTATTGATTTTTTTAGTTATGTGAATAAATAAAGGAAAATAAAATTATGAAACTAAGGTAGGCCTATGAACAAATAAGTATTTCGTTAAAAACAGTTTACATTTATTCAACTCTACATACATATAGGTGGTTTTAATTTAATAAATACTACACAGTAGGAAAACATAATTCATTAAAAGCGTTTATAACAAAGTTTTTATATTCTTAAACTTTTTCCACATTATTATAAACATATACAATCATTTATAAATGGAAAAATCCCATATAGTTCGACTTTATTGTATGTAATAATTAACTCTCAGTTTTTCTTTTGTTAAAAATAATATGTATGTACTTTTATAAACTATTTTAATACAAATTATAAGGTTGTACATTAGGATTATTACTCATCCAATCGACCAAAAATGCAATTTTTAACACGATTACCTTATAATTCAAAGAAATTTAGTATACATGTAAATTTTTACCAGAAAATCTTAAATATATTTTATCCCCCTAATAAAAATTTTAATGCCTAATATATGTAATACTTTATGGTTGCCATTTATGAAAAAGCATTGGTGTATACCAAATTTGAAATAGCTTTATCTTCCGAAACTATAATTCAATTTAATAAGTAAAAATAGAAAATAACGATTAAAACAACCAGATAAGTTAAATAATCAAACTTACACGTGCAGACCACAGCCCGGTAGACATTAGCAATATTTATCATAAGAACAGTTTTTGAAGTTATCAAGGGTTTTAATAGAAGGAAAAGGTCAAAAGAGAGATATATTGGCAAAGGAAGGACTAAATACGTACCCATAGTTTATGGGAACCCATTTCTGGCCTTCAAACTCACCAGATCTAAACACATGCGACGTTAATATGTTTAAGGAACGATTGGACATTAGAAATTGTTTGTATTTTATGTATGTAAAAAACGAAAATCAACATGGTAACTTTGACAATTTGAAGAATATTCCAGAGGAAAGCAGGTTAGCTTTCATGACGTTTCATTCGATCAGCTACAAGTATCTGTGACAAGGGAAAAAAAAAAGGACATTGGCAATAGTTACACCAAAGTCTAACCTTAATTATAATCTGAGTCCAACACGGGTTTACAGTTATAATTCTACATTAAATACTCAAGGTTACTCTCCGTCTTTTTTGATCACACACGAAAGTTCAATGAGGTTTTAAATATATTTGAATTAAGTGTAAAAAGAAATTCACTACCCAGGAATTTTCTTGGAAAAACCCTTCCTGATCCTCACTTATATTTAGGCGCTTCATGACTTGGTAGACGGTTACATTTGATCCATCTTTGGCTGCAGAGTACGACTTAGTGCCTAGTTTGGTGAAGTCGGAGTCAGGTGTTGGAAAATTTGTACCGACTCCAACTCCAGCAACAAAAATTATTAAAATTTATGCAAATAAAACTTTTTTATAATCTAAGGCTTACATTGAGTGTTGTAAAGTTTTTTTTTCCAAATGGTTATAAATTTTAGGTATTATTAACTATTTATTTATAAAATTGGAAAGTTAATTCATTTATAAGTTGATTTCAAACGTACTCTGTAGTCTATACAATCACAATTCCTGAACAATCTCTAAAGTTTAAATTATTATTTTGGAAAGAACATGACCACATGTTCATTGTGTATAGTCAATGTCATCAGAGTAAAGAGTAATGTTGCAATTAAAGGTTGTTTGTATTTTTGTTGCTCGGTTAAAAGTACATAACTAATGTTCAGAAACTTATGAATGTATTTGCAATTGGTTTATTGTGATCCATTTCATTTGTTGATTGTTGCTCATCTTGTTAAATATCTTATATTCCAATTATTTTCTTAAACCCTGGTGCAATTATTTACTACATTCAACTAATAAGTTATTAGTAATAATTACCTATAGCCATAAATTAAATCTATATTTATAGTCTCAGTGACATTTAAAATACTTAAGTCGAAGCTGGGCATTTTATGTACCGATTCTGCAGTCCTGGGACTAACTATTTTGGATATTCCAACAGCAAGAAAAGTCGCAATCTTTTGCCTTTCTTGTTTTTTGTGACATGAAAATAAACCGTCATGTTTAGAAATTTACGTAGAAAAAAAGGAGACTCCAGGCTTTTCTAGAATTAAACAAAAGTCTTATTGTTGTCGTATACACCGAGATATTAAGTATTAAAAATGGATACAAAATTGCACGACTTGGTAAGTAACTGCTTATAAAATTATTGTTATGCACTTGTAGTTGGTTTTTATCTAAAAGGTTTTAAATTAAAAGGTACAATGATTAACATACATATTTATAGTAGATTGCCAACGACAAAACTCTTCTTCAATTTATATTATCCTGAAATGTAAAATAATAATTGAATATTCGTTTGTTTCACGAAATAGAAAAATATACTTTCTAATTTAAAAAGATACAGTCACTTTTTTCAACTTTTTATTGAAAATAATTTTACGAATCAAAAACAAACTCAAAATGAAACTAGAACCATAAGTTATAAAAATTAATGAGTTTTACTTGTCTTGATAATGTGCGAGTACAAGTTTTAATGACTGCATAACTATAATTTTATGACCAATGTATTATATAATTTCGATTTATAAAAATACTTTATTTTTTTTCAAAAAATAAAAAATATTCAATTTAAATAAATACTTTTTAATCAGATGTGATTCAATTAAAAAATATATATATTTAAAAAAATACCTCTATAAACTGATTTAATTTGCATATTTAATGGTTAATACATTAAAAGATATGCATAATTGTATAAGATTTGACTAAAAGTAAAAAAATCTCAATGTTTTTTTAGTGCAGATTTCATATTCCAAAATAGTTGCTTTTCGTTTTGCTGTATATATCACCATTTCATTACCCATCATTACTCACTCATTCATATGACGATGGTTTTTTAATGTAACTTTAATTGGTTAGAGGGAGTTGCACTTATTATGTATTAGTAAACATTATTGTAATTCAATTAATCCATCTGACCTAGAAATCGTCTTTGAAGTCCATACACATGAAGTATATTTCCTTCTTTAGGAACATCCAAGACGTGAACTTACACACATTGAGTACAAGAGAATAATTTCTTTTGAGCACGTTGTCCAATGAGTTACTTCGTTGCATTAATGTTTTTTTATAGATTTTCCAAATCTATTATATATTTTCACGCATAGGGTCGTGTGTTTATGAAAGAAAGAGAGTAAGTTTGATGATTTATTGGGGAGGGGGGTTATATACCATACCACGTAGCAATCTCAAAACCCAAAATGGTAGCCTCACTTAAACAGACTGCGATTTATTCCCTATATCACCCCTGCAGAGAAACTGGCTCCCACTATCACATGTAAGCCGTTGAATCTTGTTAATAAAAAAACTCTACCATACACCATGCCTGAAATTCTGATCTATGTAGGTTTGAAGAACTACAACCCCTGTAAGCAAGTCAAATACATACCTAGTAACATAGTAGGTAAGGCAATATTTCATGGTGCCTGAACACGAGCATGTGGGTCTTAAAGTTAGATTAACAAAAAATAACTGCGCTTAATAGGGAGATATCTCAAGCCCTTAATCTTATAATAGCTTGAGGAGCCACTGCCCACTTTAATCTCATCGTTGGGTATCAGCTTCTAATGAAAATAACCTTAAAAAATAAAAATAAGTAATAACATTTTAAAAACAATAAATAAAACTATTCCTCACCAGGGCCCAGCTTCAGCTACTTTTGAGTGCAACCTCTAATGGGACCCTTCTTGTCTAATCATCACTGAAGTATAATTAATAACAAAAAAGTACACAAAAATGAAAATAAATACTCTTCTTCTGTTCATTAGTACATTTAATAGAACTGAAGCAATAAAACTGCATATAAATTACCTTATCAAGTTAACTAGTTAGCTTAAAGTGGTATTTTTATGGGCCCTGTAAGCCCTAATAGGACTAAGGGCATAATGTAAATTCGATGTCAGAGTTATTTTTGATAATATGCTTTTTTTGATATTGAGTGACATTTGTGTTTATTTCCTTCCTATCCCTTTCATAGTGCCTTGAAGCAAATTTACTGATATGTCATGTTAGCTTAGCTGCTCTTGTTTCAAATATTTTTCAAATTGTCAGAGTTACAGGGCATCTTTTTAATAACTCTACCCGTAGTTAGGAGCTAAAACCTGTTGACAAAATAATTTTCTTTATATGTACAAATTGTGTCAACATACTCCAAAATTAAACAAAATATGTTTTTCTCAGTTTTTGTGTTTTACAGGTAAAAATAGCTTTATAATATTACTACAGAAATAATTATCTTACCATCCCAACATTGGAGGACACGTAATCACAGCAGAAAGTATCCACACAGCTGCAATGATTTTCATAACAAGTCCTTTTGTTCGAAGTCTTTTTGAGTAACGAAATGGTTGCGATATTGCCAAATAGCGGTCAATAGATATTGCACACAAAGAAAGTATTGAAGCAGTACAAAGAAGGATATCCATTGAGATCCATGCATCACAAAGGATCCAGCCCAAAACCCAAACACCTAGAACGGGAATAATATATAGATAGGTGTAGAAATACAATTTTAAAGTTTTATATAAATACATATTTAATACATATATTTCCTACAAAAAATCAGGAAATATGTGCATTTATAAATAACGTATCTATAAAAAAAAATCATTCAATAGGAGATTGTTTCTACTTCTTATCCTTTAACACTACAGAAAAAACTTATTCTAACGAATACACGTATGTGTGTATAACTTTGAATATATTTTTTTATATTGATTGTACATGGTACGGCAAAATAGCTTCCTTTTTTATAATACATGGCAATCAGGCTGTAGAAGTAGTGGTTGGATTTCATTCTAGAGATAAGGTTCTATAGATTTCTTACAAATACAGTAAGTCACCATCTTGGGTTGGGGTATTGAGAAATGAGCGTTTACCGTTGAATTTAAATATTGTCAAAATATGTATTTGTATTTTAAAATATGTATAAGTATTTTATTATTATAAACTAATCAAAATTTAGCTCTCAAGATTTTATTGGTGCAATATTTGAGAATATGTAAATTGCTTCAATTCTAATATACAAAAATGATTTTTCCATTCATTTTCATAATTTGAAATTTTCAAAATTGTTTAAATGCAAATAATACTAATAGTAATATTATTAAAAAGAGTTTTAAATATTTCTCATTAGGTAATTTGAACAAGATTTAGGTATTTTGGAAAAACTATCATATTTAAAGACCTTCTTGATATCGCCAAAAACTTATTGGTAATACAAGGATTGTATGGACAATGGGGGATATCTGATATGACTTTCAAAACTTTGTAAAACAAAACTTTAAATGTTTACTAACATTATGAAACAAAAATAAAACTTTTTTGATTTATAAAAATTGTTTTATTGCCTTTTGCAAAAAGAAAGTTATGTTGTTGTAAACATTCTACTTTGACAGATCAAATTATGACTTTAAGATATATATTACATATTTACTATTAATATTTCTAATAAAAGGGATTTTTATTGTTTTTATGAATTCAATTTTTCTAAAAATTATTGATATCCAGACATGGAGATTGAAGGGGGAAAAAATTACCATTACTTTAATGTATATACATATTGTTTAATATGGAAATGTTCTCAAAAAAATTATTTTATCCATGTTGATATTGGTGACTTTTTATTTTTTAATGAAACTTTTGCAGACTAATTAGACTACGATATTGAATTTTTAAGAAGTAATTTGATATTTAAGGCTTCCTCTAAAATTGCAAAACGTTGAATAGTTGTTATAAAGAAGGACTGGCTCTAGTATAATTCCGGTGGCAATCCATTATTTCTTTTCTTTATATTTTAATTAACGAAATGGAGAACGTATTAAGTGGTTAGAAATTATATACACCGTGATAATAAAAACGTAATCTGGAACGAGGGTTATGAATTTGTCCTATAAGTCTGAAAAGATTTTAGAAAACTTTGTCTTTCCATTTAGACTCTCTATATTGGCAATGCATTTATGGAAGCGAAAAACATTTCTTCCAGGACGTAACTGAACCAAAGTAGATTTGTAATTAAGAACTTGCTTCTTACAGGACTACGAATCAAATATGAGTAAAATATTAGTCGGAATGAACACGATAAACATTAAAATTTTCTTTTGATAAACTAAAATGTAGTTTTTGAACTTTGTTTGTAGGCAATTCTTACATAAAAAGGGAATTGTTTGTAAACAAAACAGCGAGATGGAGGAAGAACACTCTTAATACTTCAATTCACAAGTTATAAAATATCACTTCAACATACTTTTATATGACATTCTTATTGCTATTTATTTCAAAAAAGTTTCAAAATATATTATAGTTTAACTACAATAGAAACCATTGAATAAAAACTGTATATACGAGGAATTATATATTCAAACACTCAGTGTGATTTATAATTTATTCATGTTCTTTCAGGCAGTAAATATAATGACTTTATAATAACGTAGGATTTATTACTTTTTTTGCATCTATGTTTCTACGAATATACCTTTACCTTTCTATCCGTTAAATTATAATAGTACAGTAATGTATGATCGAAACAAATTGAATTTAATGTGTTGTTTGTAAAAATGCTATTGAATTAAAGAATGAAATATTCTTTATATACATTATTCATGTAATGAAATATATATGACATGGTTTGAGATTCGACCTCGGTTTCACTACCAAAGTTGAGAAAATATCAAGTATCGAATTCTTATAAGAAATATATATTTTTAAACTAAAATTGTATGTAGGCTTGATATGTTCCGAATTTTGGCAGTGAAACAGAGGTCGAATCTCAATCCATGTCATAAATATTTTATTACATGAATAATGTATATATAAAAAGTTTTCTTGGCTAAGGAACAAAAATACAGAATTGAAATTTAAAAAAATCATAATCTACGCACATTTTAACCCTATAAAAGACTGATTAAATAATTCTCAATGTTTATTTTCTACCTGAAATATTTTGTCACTCATTTACCAGTGAAACTGGGTCAAATTTTCACCTTGCCATATGGAATATATGCATATTAACTCCACATTTCTTTAAAATGAACAATCAATCATAAAAATGATTATTCGTCCTATCATTATTCTCAAGAAAAAACAACAAAAAAAACATATTAAGTATTCAAAGTGCATGATTACTATTTAAATAATTTGAGTGCCTTAAGATATTTCAACTCAAATAGATTTTGAAAGCGAGTACAGATCAAACTTCTACAATATCAATAACACCAAACTTTTTTATTAAATTAACGGTTAATTGTGTCAATCTCTGTAATAGCCAAATTATGTAGGGCATAATTAAATATACATTTATCCTTTAGTTGATAATTCTTTTAAGGGTGGTGATATTTCGTTTAATCGTATAAAATAATGCTGTCAATATTAAAAACTTCGTTTTTCAGTCCTAACAACATTAAAATTTATGCACAAGCTAATAACGATAATTTTATTACGTTTTTCTATGAATGGTTTTCTTTATTGAAAACCTTACATTGAGGGCATCGTTTAAATAAAGATATCTCATATTGTTGATATCAATAAGAAAATATAAAATGTTACTAATAGTATAGGTAAACATTCTACTTTAGAATTAGATGAATCAGGGCAATCTGTTCTTAGCTTCTACAGCTTATAATTTTTATTGAGAATGTGTCGAGTCTGACAAATAAAATTATTCTGGTCAGATTCACTTTGAAGGTTATTTTACCATTAGCTAACTTTTATTTCTAAATAGAATACTAAATTTGGTTGTAGATTTAATTTAACTTACATATTGCACTCTCATGTTCATGTTAAATAATATAAAATCTTGTAAAATGTCCACAAAAGGTCATTAACAAAGGAATGTAGAAAACTATTTAAAAACATTCCATAGTTTTTACAAGGGCCGTTCAAAGATAAACCATCTAGAAGTGTAAAATAAGTTTATTTCTTGCAAATACTCCATGCACGAATTCGCTTATTCTGATTAAGTATCGTTTTAGAAATGACTAGAAATTATACAAAAATTTATGTACAAAATTGATTTTGTACCATACACTATTCCTTGGTTAATAAAATGGATTGAAATGAGGAATGAAGTTATATTAGATAGATGTGTACGCGTGAGTCTTTAGAAAGACAAGTAATTAAAAAGATTTAACGTGTAAATAAGACAATAACAAAGTCCGAAGATCCCATTATACCCTGAATAGGGTTATAGGAGGATTTACATTGAGCATTTTTGCCTTTTACGTGTTTGCCTTGTGACGCTTTCGCCCTGGACATTTTCCTCTTGTGACACTTTGGCCTTGAGGGGGTTTCGTCTTGTACTGGTTTGCCTTGCGACGTTTTCGCCTTCCGACATTTTACCTTGAATACTTATAGGGAATACCAGTTTTTTTTTTTTTTTTTTTTTAATGTACTAGTTCTTCTTAGTTATGTATTTGTTTTGAATTTTTACCGTTATATTCTAGCTTTGAGACATTAGAAACGAAGATGCAAGCAAGCTAGACAATAACAATTCTTCAAAACTTAATTAATTATATATAAATGATACGTAGGTTTCTAAGCATTGGGAAGGAATCACAGAATGTTACTGCTACGTCTGTTGCAAAAAAGCATTAGCCTTTTTATGCAGTCACTTTCTTCATCTAAATGCCATGAAGAGATAATGAAATCTTTACTTATATCAAGGATTGTACTCTGTTATAGATGAAAATTAAGATGGGGACCTCGTCTATGAAAGTCTACATGTATTTGTGAATATGATATATGAACATACTTCATTAACTTATCAGTTATCACAATCATAGATTTTGCTGTGCTCCCTTCGACCCTTCACTTGCGCTTTCTTCCTTGTGCCTTGGGTGTAAATTACCTTGCAGTCTTGTGTGTTTATATCTTATGTTTATTTTGTGATTCTATGTGCCAATTAACCATCTTCCTATTACTGTGAGGATTTTGGATCCTAACGTTCACTCTATTATTATCCAAAGCAAAAAAATCTCAAGGCGAAAGCGTCTCAAGGAGAAAGTGTCACAAGGAGGAAATGTCAAAAGACGAATACGTACATGGCAAAAACATAAAAGGCAGAAATGTTCTAGACGAATCCTCCTGACACAAGAAAGGATTATATGGTATGATTAAACTATTTATAACTCGTCATTCATCGTGAATATCATTCAACAGAATTAATCAAAGATATATTTTTTCAAAGGTCTTGAAAATCCCAAGGTAATATAAATTGAATCAATTAAGCGTAATATTGTATCTGTGCATGACCTCCATCAAAAAACTGATTCCTTATTAAATCTAGGAACATTTTGTTTGCGCATGATAATGATCGGGAAGAAAACATCAACATCCCAGCCCTTGTCACTTTAAAATAATAGTTCCACCTTCATAAAGTGTGTAAAAGATTGGTAAAAGTTTTAAAACACCTAACTATGACTTGAATAATAAATAGAAGGGAATCTTTTCGTGCATTTATGAAATGAAATAAATTCAATCACAAATTACAGATTTCTAAATTTCTGTAACCTTTTCAATATACCTTGTGAAGACTGTGGGACCATCCTGAATTGTGTTCCAATTTCATTCGTTGAATGCCCTTTTGCGGCAATACTTCAAGAGTTCTTGTGATTGAACATAGATATGGTAGAACACATCATTAGGGAAATCAATACAACAATTTTATTTCGTACTTCATCGAGAAAAACATCAAAATAAAGTCAAGCAATACAGTTTGCTTTTTTAAGTTCTAAAGATCTCATCCTTTCAAAGCTAGCTAATGGAGTAACAATTTGCAGGTAAGATTTGAGGGCAATAATTATATCTTTCTCTACGAAATATACTGTCTTTTCCCTAAATATCTCAAACTTGGTAGGTATACTTGATTTGATTACGTATTGTATATCAAATTCCCTTCCTTACTATTCTACGTTAAAGAGAATTCCCGGCTGTAAAAAATTGTTTTGATGGGAGGTGAACGTCATAAATTGAAGTGGTTTATTCCAGAAGTAATTATATTATCATTTTTCTGATTTAATTATTTAGTTATTTTAATACTTTTATTGTTGTTAGGTCTAGGTTAAGTAGTTTAATTTTAACCTTCAATGTTTATTTATGCTTTTAGTATTGCATAATTTCGTAGCATTTTACATTGTTTTCATTTGTATTCACCAACATGAATAAATACCACAAAAATGTGTTTTATTGATCAAATAGAAATGTATTTTTAGATTTTTTATTTGATAATGTTGTGCCATTTTCAGTTTTTTTATAAATTAATAAAATTTTATTAAATATATTTTGAAAAAATCAAAAATATTTTTATTTTTTTGAATGGTGACAATTTTTTTTACAAAATAGTATAATTTTGTCTTTTCTTATCAAAAGTTTTTTAAATTTTTCCCATGAAGTATTTAGATAGTTAAAGCATTTCTTGAATTAAGTAGTACATAAAGAAAGGATTGAAAAGATTTCTGTAAACTTCTACCTCAACACACACAAAGAAATTTTTGGTAAATTATTAAATTCTTTGAAGAAAGATAAAGTTTTGATTAAAGGATGGGACTTTCTAAAAAAATCATTCTATGATCTGTTTTTTCCTTTTTCTTTTAAAACTCTTATTTATTATAAACTTTTCTGGAGAAAGCGTTGATTAGCTCTTATTATTCAGATCGGGCATGTGACTGAGGACAATGAAAATTTTGCTAACATCAATTTTTATCAATTAATCAAAAGGAAACATTGTTTTATTAATATAAGTAGATAATTTATATTTCCTATTTTTATAATTTAATCCAAACAAGTAATACATGAAAAAAAATGCAAACATTGCATCCCTACATATCTGTCACCCTCTAGTCAGTCCCTTTATCTTCTTCTCTAAAACACACATGACCACTATGATTATCAGTCCATAACATATTATGTTTGTAAACATAGACATAATGTAATAGCAAAGAATGTTACGATAGATCCAGAAACATACTTTTGTGGACAACACAAAGCGGGACTAAGTTTAACCCTTGTAGCATAAATGATTTCCTCTCAATATAACCTGACTCAACGTATCTTGGCATCGTAGTGATGCAACAATCGGATCGAGTAAGGTTTTGGTCGTATTCTTTTCTAATTAAACTTTCTACCCTTTCGATTATCGGAGTAACTTTGTGACCATCATAAAATAAATGGGAGGAAGTCTCAACTTCTCTTCGACAGAAAGAACACAATCTATCTTCAAGGTCGGCATTGGAAACTTTTTATTATAAATTTAATGTTCTTTAAATTGTGTTTTTTGTTGTGGCTGAGTTGTGTATGTTTATCAGTTGATGTTTGTATATTCTATGGTTTTATAAAACTGATTATAACCATTTTAAGTGTTTGTTTTACCTTTCTCGAGTTTTACCAATTTTTATGAATCTTTTTTGGAAATTGTTTTTCAAATGTTTTATATTTCAAAAAAATACAAATGGGATAGTGGACTATAATTAAGAGGTTTTAAATAAGAATACTTATTTAAAATGTTTTAAATTTTGCATTGCATCTTATTTTGTATTTATTTCACGGTGTTATAAATGTTTGGACTATTCCTTTGTAAATTAACAAAATAATACAAAGTACGACAATATAACTTTTTTTTCCATAACTCAGGGTTATCGGGATGTAGATGTAGTATCGGAAGGGGGGGAATGTGGTTTTATTGTCGAGGCAAAAGTAAAAAGTTTCCTTGGAAATACAGTCAGTCACTTTCTTGCATTGGAGTAGTGAAGAACGTGGGTTTGCCGTTGAAAATAGATATTCCCTAAAAAGGGTTTGACATAATATTTAGGGAATGAAACTAATTGCAACTTAACTTAGTTTTTATGAAAATCAGTTAATTACTTCACTTTTTTTTTTAAATGGCCAAAATTATTTGAATGAGAATAATTGTACATTTAATTATGCTAATGAGTTAAAATTGGTGCCATCTGATTTTTTGTTTTGTAATATTTCTAACTAAGTGATTTTTTTTTAACCGGATAATTGAAATTGGATATATTTCGGAAAAACCAACATTTTTAGGACCTTTAAAAAAATCATCAATCGTTGATTATTTTATCAACCAATCATATAAAATTATAAAGTAAGATTTGTTGCCAATTTAACTGTACAACTTCTTGTGTTAAAAATTATCCTTTTTAAACTGCTTCGTGAAAATAAAATTACAGAGAAACAAAAAATATATCTCGGTAGTAAAATACCAAAAGTTTGGTTTATTCAATTTATGGACAATGAGAGACGTCATCTATCTAAAGTAACCTTAAACGTATTCTATAATTATGAAACAACAATAAACTTTTTTGAGCTATAAAACCTAGTTGAATAACTTTTTGTCAACAGGAAGTTATTCTTATGTATTTGGCAAGCAAAGGTGACATTGTTATAAGGGAAAAAGTATAATATATAAGAATGTGCAATATTTCTGTTTAATACTAAATATTTTTTTTTTGCTAAAGTAAAACATGATAATTCATTACTGGCCGAAAATATTAAAAATTAGCTAAAAAATGTCATTGTACCGCAGAATTATTTTTTTCATTACAATTCAAAATATATATTTTATTCCAATTAATTTTCACAATCAATTTGTATTTGTTGTGTTTAAAAAAAACAATGAAAATAATTGTTAAAGTAGTTCTTTTTTGCTCAAAAATTTAAGATTGCATAATAAAAAAACAATTGTTTTCTTTCACTTATTAAAATATCTTTATTATTTAAGAAAATTTATAATCCATGGAGTAGTTTAGTGTTGAAGTATTACATATCTGAGTTTTTGAATTTTTTTTTTTTTTTAAGTGAACTCAAAATGGTAAATTTGCAAAAAATAACTTACATTGACTTAAAACATAACAACCCTAAGACATTGCCTTTAAAGTGGGGCTTTTTAATTATACATTAAAACAGACATTCATTTTTCTTTGGTCATTCTGTTGATATAAACACAAATAAAAAAATAAAACAGTTCTACTTTATCTGCTTTTGAATTTGAAGACATCACTAATTATATATATATTTAATAAAATTATTAAAAGGAAGTTTTATCAGTAGTCCAACTAAATAGATTTACTTTTTTACAAACTCTAAAGTTGGTTATTATACGTAATGTTTTACCAGTCTCTACGTTGTAAACATAATCAAGTCTTGATGGATATACTTATTTAAACTTATATATAAAAGTACTGTTCCTGATTTAATCTTCTAATAGCAAGATTACCTTTACTTAACTTTTTTGGCGTTTCTTAATATATTCAATAACTTCAACACATTGTATAAAATTGTATGTTGTATAGCAATATAAAACAGGCTCCATAAAAATAAGTATTAGGAAAAAAGTTGCAAGACGTGATAGAAAAAAATTAAACCAAAATATCTTGGAAGGTATTTATGTATACTATTAAAAAAATTTCCACAGTCTTTAGAATGGCTTTTGAAAAAGAATCAAAGGGTGGATATCTGGAATTGTGAAATGAATTTACTGTTTTCACAAACAGTATGCTGAGAGATGAAACATTTTAAAAATTGGAATAATTTCTCTCAAAACTAAATAAATGTTGGGTGTTCCATGTGAAGTATACACACTCTCACGACATCAGCATTTCCAATATTGATAATTTTTGGTCAGGTTGTTTATTTCAACAAAATAAAACTATTCTTGAAATTTCAAAATTTCAAGGCACGAGAGTCCGTTTGGGGGTCTCTCAAATGTTAACCCTTTTGGATGGATTTCAAACTTTAGTAGAACATAACTTTGCTCAAGGTCAACTGATTTCTAAAATGTTTATTTTAAAATACTCGCAAAAGTCAGTATTTTAATAAATCATCATTCACAAATGAGAGAAAGAGTGATGCTACTCTTTTGTCGTCGTTCTATCATCATTAACTAGTTCCATGTATTCAAGTAGGAAGGATAATTAAGGAAAAGGAAACCCTTTTAATTACTTTGATCTCTTATATGTATGTATCACTTTAAACTTCAACTATAAAAAGAGTGGTGAAGAGGCGCTGAAAGACATAAAATATTTTTCAATATCGCTCAATCACTTTTATTACCATAGAAAATTGTAATTGTGCAAAAATTAACATAAAAATATTATTGCAAATATTAAAAATGGGTCCCCAACTAAGCTACAAGTTATGTTTGCCAATTTTTTGATATATTTTAATTGCACTCTTACCTTACGAGTAAGCGAAAAAATCGAATGGGATCTGTATTGAATTATCTTCATTTTGGCCGATGATTGGAAAAGGTCGTATTTGCCATAAAAGTAAATTTCTTTATTTTTCTTGAAACATCGGTGATGACGGTCATATCTATTATTAAATTGTCTATACTTAACATGAATACCCCATTTGTTTTTTTGACAAAAAATCTGTAATTTTTAGCAAAAATTATTCATATAAACCCCTTGGAGGCAACGCAAATTGGACTTGACAGAGCAAAAATTGATTATTGCAATAAAAGAAGAATAAATTACGGTAATCTTAAATATATTTGTCTCTAGATAGTCGAAGTTTCTTGACTTTTGTCTCAATATTTATACTGAAACAGTTGATCTCTTTAAGTTATGAAAACACTAACTGAGAACAATAGGAACGTTACAGTTTAAATAATTTAAGACTGAAAAACCCAAGGCGACGGTATATAACTATAAAATAATCAGAAAACGAACGTGGTCACCCTGGCAATAATTTAAAGAATGTTTGCGAGAAGAGCTGTTCAGCTGTAATGGCGTTTTACTAGATTAACTTCTTGCATCTGTTGGAGTAAGGAAGTATAAACAAATAACAATGAAGAATATCATCAAAACTAGATGATTTTTATCCTCTGGCTTACGTCTTGTGCCCATTCTTGAAGCAAACGCATTTGTAAAACCACAAAATAATTTGAAAGCCTCGAAACTATACTTTTTAAGGTATGGGACATAACCGTTCATCAAGTTGCCTGTGCCATCGTCAAGTATTTACTTTTTTACTTATTTAAATTTAAAGGATTATGTACGAAGTTTAATAGACGTTTTGTTAATTTGTTATGAAGGTTTTTCGTGATTACGTTTTATCTCCTATAAATATGGTTACAAGGAAATATATCAAGATGTTTGATTAAAATTATTTTTATGTTGACACAGAACATTTCTGGGAATGATTTTCCAACAATTACTAGAAAAGAATGCTGATTTATTGGTCCAATTAAAAAATAATATTCATAAGAAAATATTATTGGAATATTTGTTGAATAGCGTAAACCTATTTTTTGTAATGTATTTACCAAAACCCCTTTGATTTTTATAGTAGTATATTACAGAAACAATAAATCGACTTTTTTCTATTTATAATTATTATCAGTTGTTTCATCATGGTTTCAATGGAAATCAATAATTAAAAAAAGTATTCTATACAATTGTTTATAACTATTAGTAATGAGGCTTGGTTCAAGCTCAAATTTTCTCTACGGAAACATCGGAGGTACAGTTCTAATGCAACAATGCAGTAGGTAAGTAAAATTAAAATATAACCAAACACTTTCTTCATTTTTATTACATGTTAGGAGTTTGTCTAGTATTCATTGATATCGAGATCAATGTCAATATTTTGAACGATTTATTTTCATTCTGTGGGATAAGATATTCATATTAAGATTGAATACATTACAACAGAATAAAACAAAGCAAAAATATTATTTAGAATAGATTTTCATAGGCAATAAAATAATATTTATCATAATTTATAAAGAAAAGTAAGTTGTTTTACATTCGTCATTTCTGGTTATGTAGTTTAATTAAAGATCTTGGGACTAAACTGCAACTTCTGATATGATCATTACGTGGTTTCAAAAAGGGTTTTCCTCTAATACTCTTTACAAAAACCATTCCAAGACTTAACTACTCGAACAAATTAATAAATTTTAAACTAACCTTAACTTTTTTATATTTGTGTAAATATACTTTGTTTATAACCTTATTGTTATGTATTTAATATCTCCCTACATGTTTTTATCTTCTTCGTTTATGTATTATAAGTACTGTGTTTTACGTGTTATAAATAGTATCGTCTTTTGTAAATATATTAGAGTATATTTAAAAGACACATGATCCAGTGTTACATTATTCCTCCACGTGAATTCTTCTCCTTGTGTCTCTCGGTCATCCTGGATTTCTTCACCTTATAAAGAAGTTTGACTCTCTCCCTCGTCAAGACGCAACATTGGCGACGAGGATGGGATCAGGATCACGTGACCTCCCTGCTGTGGGATCGTCGGCGAAGCTAGCCCTGTTGGAGTTGGGTAGCCCTTTTTCGTCGATGGGGAGAACGCTCGTTCGTCTGCGGAAGGCGGAGCAATATGGACTGCCTATGTTTGGGCCTCGTGGAGGAAGGAAGAGAACCTTGGTCACTTTCAAGAAGTGAAGTGTGTGTCCGGATCAGGGACCACATAATTAAAAATGGGTTTAGTCCTACACAATTTTGGTTCTCTACTGTTCCTACTCTCCCGTTCACATCATTGGCTAATGGATGTGGAACGGTCTCTCTTCTGGATCATCCCGAGTTGGATGAGGGTACATCGAGCAAGATGTCTCCCAGGGACGAGCAGGGTGCTCGGGTCCTTAAAACCTCAACAAGGGTGAATGTTATTTCTCCCAGGGACGAGCAGGGTGCTCGAGTCCTTAAAACTTCAACAAGGGTGAATGTTATTTCTCCCAGGGACGAGCAAGGTGCTCGGGTCCTTAAAACCTTTATGAGGAGTATTGTCCTCCTTTCTCCGGTGCGCGTGCTGAGAGCACGGCACGTCTATGGAGATAAACTTTTGCTGTACAAGGAAGAATGTTTTGTCCTCGCCTGGACATGGATGGAGCGGATCTATAGGTTGCTGTTCATGGAGAGGAACCTGTTTAAGCACCGCCATGGATTTGGTGCTTGGGGGTGATGTTATGTATTTAATATCTCCCTACATGTTTTTATCTTCTTCGTTTATGTATTATAAGTACTGTGTTTTACGTGTTATAAATAGTATCGTCTTTTGTAAATATATTAGAGTATAGTTAGAATACACATGAGCATATGATCTAGTGTAGCAATATTCCTCCACGTGAATTTTCTCCTCATTTCTCTCGGTCATCCTGGATCTCTCCTATTATAAATAAGCTTGTGTCTCTCCCTCGTCAAGACGCAACACTTATAATGAATAAGAAAGTAAAAACATTCTAGAGAAGAATCATTTTAACGTTTATTATTTATTTTTTAAATATATTAATTACCTCCTTAGAAAATATTATAAATATAATTTAATGGCTTTTATTGAAATTCCCTTAAAAAATGTCCAATAAAATACTTATATCTGAGTTCTTTTGTATTAATTTAACTTGATTTCATACTTGCTTTAAACTCCTAAAATCAAATATCAAAACAATCAATCAAAAAAAAAAAGGCCCGGAATTGAAATAAAAATAAAGTAATAAGCACATAATTACAATTAAATAATAACTTATTTCAGCACTGATATATATAACTTTTTGGTCCTACAATCTCTATTTGTACTTAGGGGTAGGCAAAGCAAAGAACACATGGGAAAGTCTGAGCAAGACGTATGGTACTACTGAGTTAAAGACCATATTAAGATCAGTTGCATGTTATATAATTTTGGGAAGGATAAAATGTATTACTTCTATGGAGAGGAGAATCGTCAACATTTATAAAAGCATTTGTGTTGGAAAAATATTATCAAATTATATTTAAATTTATATATGATTATTTTTAATTGATTTCAAATAGAATAATACCAAAAAGTAAGCGGGCTTACTTTTTTTATAGCAAGATGTACTTTTAAATATGTTTATTAGTGAAATTTAATAATTTAATGTGTTAATACTTTCCCAGTGGAAATTATATTTGAAAAGGATGCCGGGAAATAACAGGTTACCGTTAAGAAATGATAAATATTGTGAAATTCAAATATTTCTTTTTATATTTATGAAAAAATTATAAATATATCTTAAATACTCATGTTTTTCATTTGTATCGTTCCACAAATAGTGTAAAAGTTGTTTTTTAGAGCTCACAGGTACCATTTTTTATTTATTGAGGTTTTCGTTTTGTATGCTCAAATTACATAACAAATAAATCAAGGAAGAAGGATCACTTTAAAAAAATCACATAAATAAGCATTTTAGTTTATAAATATCCCTTTCCAAAAAAAAAAAAAAAAAAAACACTACCTAAACACTATAAACATATTACTTATCAAAAACAACCTGATGAAATCTTTCATCATACAGAATTTAGATCACACATGAAAGCATATAACTAAAACCAAAATAGGAGCAAATAAGAATAATATAAGCAGCAATACACCATTAAACTTACAAATTGTCTCCATAGTCAGGCTATTTCTTTTTAAAAGCTTCGTAAGATCTTACAATCCCCTTTAAAGTGTCTAAATATTTTGCGGATCGCCTCCATATTTCCATCCAGATCCAGAGGTGTCAGGAACCATCAAAAAGAAGGCAGCACACCTTGGAATAGCTGAGATGATAACAGCTCTTATCTCTTCTGCAGCTAAGGGATCATAATTTGTAATTTTGCTGGCAATAAAAGTCCTGGAGTTTAATAACGCTAATTCAAACAGCTTCGTCTTTCCTGTCGTTTTAAAAGTCCAAATAATCCAGTGCTTTTGTGAATTTTGATTCTTGGTCATCTAGTCTCTTTACATTAAAGGAAATAAATACTTTCAGAATTCAAACACTGGGACAATTTATGAAAGCGTGAATGGAGGAATGAAGAGTTTTTCCACTGTCTTCCTGTTATCCCGAGGAGAGAGATCTAAAATTTTTATAAAATTTTCACATATCAAAGTGACGTTACTCTTAATATCTCTCGAACATAACATTTACAAATGCCATGGTGTTGGAGGAATGTGATTCTTAGCAGTTCTAAATAGTGGAAAACAAAATTTACCTTTAATAAATAACCATGATATTTTGGAAGGTCATAAACAGTCAAAATAGATTTAATTATACCCATACTTTCTTGGCAATTCGGATCCTCTGCATTGTTGAAAAAATGTTTATTTGCTACAGTTTGATGGATTATATTGATGGCATTGTTCGACTCATACGTTCGTACCACTTTGTTAAATTTCGTAAGCCGATACGACCACAATAAAAAAAAATTAAATATCAGAAAAAAAAAAACTTAATCTTTGGTGGAGCTGGATGTTGTACAATTGAGAAAGAAACCCCCGAATTACACGTGCGTCAATTGATTCCATGTAATTCTTTTTATAAAAATATGAAACATGTGAAATATCATACTGCTTCTAAAACCAATTACATAAAATTTACGTGGCACGTACAGAGTTGGAGCCCAAAGCTTGCAGTAGCAATTAATTACGATTTTATTCCTGTTATTTTTTATTAGATGGTTTCATTATACTACCCAAACGACAGTTGAACCAGGTTATGTTTTTATCACATGTTACTAAATGTACAAATGTTGGACTAATAACAAAAATGCCACACAAGTACAATCTCCTCAACACTGTTGTCAGTGTCGAGAAGGCTGTAGTGACAGTTTATATCTTCATCCGGACTCCCTATAATATCTAAAAAACCATTACAGTCCAAAACAGCCAAGAAAAACCAAAACTTCTGGAGCCTCCAGCCTTTCCTCACCCCCTGGATTTTTCAGTTCAGGCCGTCTACCTAACCTCACCAAATTTTAATTCTCTGTCATCATGACAGGGTGTTAGGCGATGAACAAAGCCTTCATCGTGAAGATTTATTAATCTATTCACCTGGGTGTTAAAGCTGTTATTGCTTTTGAAAGAGGACATATTGAATAAAAAATATAGCTGTATATAGTATTTAAACATACCACACAGTGCTATTGAATTGTTTTTTCTTTCTTTCTTAAAAATAACGTTTTTAGTGATTTTGTATTTCAACATAAGTCCCCATTCAGTAAATAATTTGAGTGTTTTTGGGTTGATTCCAAGATCTTATTTCCTTTTTCTAAATGTCTAAGGTGCATTATATATGTTACATCAATATAACCAAATATAGAATACCAAAACTTAGTTTTAGTATTCCATGATGTTTGTTATCAAAATCTATGAAGTAAAAAAAAAAAAACCCCATAAAAATATAAGATTTTTTTTTTCAAGGAAACCAGTGTTGTTATTTTTTTTTGACAGATAATCAGTAAAGGGGTTTTATGTATTGAAAAATGGGGATCAGAGAAAATGTTGACTATATGCAGAATTTTTCTGTAAAAAATGCAAGAGTTTTTATAGGCGTAAAATCTCAGGAAATCCTGAGAGAAACTTTAAAAACTACCTTTCATCCATCATTTTCGACTCTTAAGTATAATTTTATGTATACTGACAGAGATCTATCTCATTATTTTATGTTTTTGATAAAAACGTAAGTGGGTTATTGAATAAAATTCAGATAATAGAAAAAAAAATCTTAACGATGAAGATGAAAAGGTTCCAGCATTTTAGCATTTGATATTATCTTAAATTGATGGGATGTTATTAATAAACGTGAGTTATACAAAAAAGAAAGAAGAAAATGATATTTATCGAATTACTTTATAATAATACCAATCCATTGTTACAAGGAAGCGCACTAGCAGGACTCTGGACACACTGAAATTTCAGTTCAAGCAAGTCCGAAGTCCATAAATTTTGTCTGACAAAAAACTGAAATCAATGTGGTACAAATACAATGTTTTGGATAAATTTCAGATCAGTTCAAAAAGCCCTAGATACGGCCAGTTGCACATTTGAATATTAATATGAGAAGCTGTAAATATTGCACTGTCTCAACATAAATTTTGCATTTGATGAACATCCCAAAAAGGGATGACACCCACCACCGTCAGATAAGTAACCTTCAAAGGCCATTCCTAACACCTCAATTTATATTTAGGATTTCATCCTCTTAGTGGTTATTTAAATAATGACGGTGGGTTTATTTTTGGGATACCCAAAAACAGCCCAAGATTTGGGTTGTATAAGGGAGTTGGGAGGGGCACTTGATTTCATCCCATTTTCGGACACGGCAGTACTCGAAAACAACCCAACATTTGGGTTGTATAAGGAGGGGCACTTGCTGGTTGTTTATGTAGGAGTTGTGATATTGGGGGTATATTTCAGGTGAGATATGACGTAACACCATTTGGAGGAGGCCCTTATTTTATATTCTAGGGTGGACGTTTTCTCTGGTCGACGTTTTGTCAATTCGTCGTTTTGTCTAGTCGACGCTTTGTCTATTCGACGTTTTGTCCATTCAATATTTAGTCGGTCGACTTTCTGGCAGTTGACGTTTTGACCATGCACCTAAGAATACATTCAAATCCACGAGTGACATAGTCTAAGTTTACAGTTCCGGTGGCAAGGACAGGTTTGATGACATTTATCTTATTTTTTGTTATGGAAGCTGTTAGCGTCCCAATTAAAATTGCAGGGTTTTTTCTTCAGTATACGGATTAAACTTACGTAGCCAATGTGTTCCAATGGATATGGCTTTTAAGCGATCACTTTTTTAATGTTTTTTAATTTGAAAGTGCAAATACAATTTTATTTTCTCGGCACCATACTTTTGAACTTGTTATTGATGATGATTAACGATATGAAATGAATTAACAAATCTGTATATTTATTCCAATTAAAAGCAGAAAATTGTCGATCAATAAATTTGGAGAAAATAGCAACTGGGCATATTGCATTTAATAGTTTGATTTTCCTTTTTTTACGTTATGATTGGTTGATAAAAACTTTGGGATTTGAGCAGGACATGCCAATTAAAACTAAATAATACAGTGCTATATGCAACTGTTTCCACTATTGAATCCACAATAAAACTAATAATTCAGTTTCCATGAAGATATTTGTAATATTATTTTATTCTGATGTGATAGCGTTCTATATTCGTTCAAGAATGAGGTTTGACATGATTTGTAGGAAAATAGTTTTTTTATTATTATGTATCTGCTGCATGCAATCATCTACGCTTCATAGCTGTATGAAGAAATATTGTTATTTATGTTACTTTAAATTAATTGTTCGGTATCAGTGTGTCTTTAAGGAATCATTTTATCTTTTTTGATATCTTGAGGTCATCGTTCAGTTATCATTTCTGTCTAAATAGACAGTTTTTCTTATCATATATCATCTTAAAGATGATAAAAGAAGTTATGTCTATTGATTTTCTTTTTATTAAATATCAACAAGTATGTTTGAGCGCCCACTGATATACCTCCATACCCAATGTTACTAGAACAAGGTTAGGTAACAAGGAAGTGGATGGGTAAGTATATCAGCTTTGTTAACTAAATATATCTCTCTTTCTATTTGTGGGGACGTCATTGGGACGAGTCTTGGTTTTTATACTACACAAATTTAAAAAGTAAAAATTTTTTGGTTACTAGATATTTTTTAAGCGATATTGAATTATATATACTGCCATAAGTAAGTTTTTAAATTTCATAAATTATTAATACATACATTAAACATATGTTAATAAATAATATGTTATAATATTTTTGATTTATCATATATTTTATTTGATTAGATAAATAAAACTAAAAGAGTGTCTAAAATGGCTATTTGTAAAACCCAAGAGGCATTTCATACCACTGATTCCTGGAAGACCAGGTAAGAAGGAAGGCTTGGATTTTGGCATATACAAAAAAAAGACGAATTCAATATTGATAAGCCAGAATTCGTGCTCATCATTTTAATACTTAGTGTTCGATAATTATATTAAATTTAAAAACTTACCATTGCCAATATGTTTAGTAAATATGGCTTAAGAAATGTCCTTCACATACATATTTTATTTTAGACGAAAAGATACTTGAAGAATCAAGTATCCCTAACGCTGTTGATGCAACGGAATTAAGTGAAATCTTATCAGTTATTGTCGACGTAGTCGGATCGGCAATTGAAACTTCTGATGAAATCCTTAGCAAGACTGGAGGAAAAATATTATTGAAGGTATTGATGTAAACCTTAATGAACGATCAAGTTATTAACCTCCTCAGCCAACACATTTGAGATAGTTGATGAGCTATAGTGTGTTCAAACAGAGCAAAAACGATATCAATTTTTTCTTGACTATTGACCATCTGAATGAAGATTTGCATAATACAAAGGCTCCATAACCAAATCTTCAAGTTCTGTCTAAATTCATCATAGAGCTAAGGTTACATCTTATCATCTGAATTCTTAGTCCAGGAGACACTATGTCATGGAGAAGTGGGAAAAAACGTCTTGGATCGATATTTAAGAATATACAAAAGTCACACTATTACTCTTATCCTAAATCAGATCATAAAATGATCGACATCGGTATTGAGATAGTCCTACTAAAAAAAGTTTTGGAAATCCCAGATGGGCAGTGGAGCACAAAATTTTTATCAAAGTACTACAAACACGTTTTATTCATAATTTTACCCCTTTTTTTAATTAAAAAAGATCTCTAATTTATTTTTTACACAGTTATATCCACCACCTTACAATATACTTTTAGAAAATGAGTAACTTTAATTTCCCAAAAGGAGTTTGAAGATGTTTTAGATAGAGGCTTTCTATTTTTACTCAAAATTACCAAGATTATGCAAACCTATGTCGTGCCTCAGAGGTAGCTGAGATGGAATACGAAGAAAAAACTATATTAGAAACTAACCCATCAAAAGGACTTAAAAACTTGGTTCTAAAGATTGATCGACGACTGTAATCAAGAAAATTATTTAACGTGGCCTAACAATAACAGACCCACTATAATTTTTAAAACTCTTACATAAGAGCTTGCAACGGTTTGTTTGTGGTGATAGAGCTACTTTTCATCGATCTAAATCGGGAACGCATACGAGTTTTACGGAAGATTGCATTTCCAAATCCATAAAATAAAACATTTTAAAGGTTCTGGACCCGATGGTATGGGTGGAAGGATTTTTACTCAATGCGTGGATTAGGTAGTTCTCTTCTTAGCCCAACTGGCAAAGTCAATGGAAATGCATGGAAAACTTCCAAAATTAGTTTCCAGAGGTCGGATTGCTCTTATCCGTAAGAGAGGTGTGGCAACAGATAATAATTGGTTACCAATATCAGTGCTCAAAGAGAACCAATTATAAATTATAAAATAATAATTGCTTTTGACTTCAGCAGGCCTTTTGATTCAATTCTACATGATCATGCCAATAAAGTAGTAAAAAACTCCTTGATAATTAATACTTTAATCCTGTCAGAGCTCTTCTCTATGGGTCATACGAAAAGTGACCATTTAGTTTTGAAGAAGAGCTGTCAGCAAGTCTGTTCTTCAGGTACCTTACTATTCGTTGCTGCATTAAATGATCTTGCAGGTTTTCATTTAAAGAAATTAACAGGTTTTGGAGTATATTTTGAGACATCTAAACATATAATTGATATGTACGCCGATGAAGTCACTTTAATGTTAAAGGCCAATTCTGAAAGACACTTAACTAAACAGAATGAGATGGTAATGTGTCAGATTGTAATGTGTCACACTTAATTGAGATTGTAATGTGTCAATATAATAAATATGAAATGAGATCCGGTTTAAAAATCTATAATAAAAATACCACAAACATTCCAATTGGTAAATGGAACACTGATAAAGATGCTTAAATTGCAGATTGTGCTGTTAGGAATGCAATTGGAATTCTTGGATCAGATTGGACAAAAACTTTTTCGAATGGGACGTTTCTGAATAAATATATTTATTCAGTTAATTATCTTGGGAAAAATTTAACCTTCGGAAAAGAATTGATCTGTATAACTTTATAATAGTTCCTAATATAATTTACAAAGCAACAGCTATTCCCTGGCTGGCCGAGAAAGCAATCAGAATGGAATCTAGGTGGCTAAATCGATTTTTTCATAGATTTTATTTATCTTTAATTAAAAGACACAAATGTCTAAAACTATCTCTACTCGCCAGAATAATCTCTAAATATGGAAAAAGTTTTAATTGATCTTACACAACATCCGAAGTTTTAGTGGTGATATTCTATCTCATCAAGTACGTGTTATGCTTATGCTTAGAAGATATTTCATTCATCTTTAGCAGTAATTTGAAAGATTTTGTGTAAATAGTTTAATAGTTGAATGTAATTATTTATTATCATGGACAAAAAGGGATCAATATATTAATTTACATAACAATATTGCTTCTATTAATAATTTAATGATGAATCCATCTTTTGGGACACACCGTAAATGAGAAATTACTCCTGATTGTATATACAGTAAAAACCCAGATCAATTTATTGCGTACTATGATAGGACTTAAAAATCTTTTATTACAACGTTTTAGTTTATTTGATATTATTTTGATAACATTACTCAGAAAATGAGGTCCATGCTCTTCTCAGTACTGATGGGTAGGAATTGAGTGGTGCCAGTTGTTACATGGATAAACTGATACCTTTCATGTTCCTTGGATTGTGCTTTAGCACTTTAGAAAAATAAAAATATGGGATAATTTTTTTGATGTTATTATTCTTGTCTGAAATTTAAGTATTAGCTTACATTGTTAAGCCCACTTCATTTTAAGAAAATATAAATAAATGTAGTTTATTTTACCCTCCGTTAGTGAAATGGGATATTTTACAGCACAATATTTATAAAAAAACTTTTTATCTTTTGAATCTACCTTTTATTGGCAATACTTTTTAGAAAGCTTCTGAAACGTATAATATAATATTAGGAATTTCTTTATTTATCATGGTAATTCCTTGTTTAAGATTCGTTCGTATATTTTGCTTTCTTTACTTTAGGTTTTTTGAATTAAATGGATTATTTTGCTTACTCTTTTGTTTTTCTTTTGACTTCTTTGATTTTTCTTTTTATCAAATGGAGGACTGAGGCGTTTGAAAAGTAGCCACAGAGTTAAAATATTGTAGTTATTTTTTTATATAATACATGCAAATTCATCAAAAGAGCAAAAGGGGGATACCAATTTGATTTCTAAAATTCACATACACGAATTAATTTTTATCAGAAATGAAAATATAATGTTTTTACTACAAGAATATGAAATCAAATCTTGTTAAAAACCTCAATTTATGTTATTAAGATTACTTAAATATAAAAAAATTATTTTTTCACGATGTCTTATATTTATAAAAGTTTTTTTAGCATTTTAATTTATATTTTCTAGTAAAAAGTGAATGGAATACATACAAAAAAAATGACGTATCTTTTGAATTATCCATTATTTTATCTTATAATAAAATGTTTTATTGTTAGGATATCATCAATTTCTCTAAGCGTATTATTAAAAAAAGTGCACACGAAGGAAGGGTTAAGAGCTAAAATGATTAATTGATTAATAATTCAGTGAGAATATTTGTAAATGAGGTTAAAGAGCTGCTTTAAAGCTAATTGATATATGATAGTGGGGACAAATTGGTTATTTTTCTACAAAAAAAAGGTCTTTTTTTTTTTTCAATTTCGTTGCTGTCTTCTTTTGTATTATGTTAAGTTTAGTAAGTTTAATTCATTATTTGTTACTTGATCAAGTTAATAATGTCATTAAAATAAGTACTTATATGTCTATGTAATATTGTTAAAGTAATAGTTAGATTATAAAATATACGAATGAACACGATTATTGTCTATTAATATTTTTTAATTATTGCTTTTTATAAATTATTCCCACTTTCCCTTCTACTTCTTGGGTATAAATTAGACACACATACTTGTTAATAATTTAGAATTGTGCAAAAAGAGGACTCTTGGGGTGTTAGGAAATTGGGATTTAAATAATGAAAAATAATATTTTTATGAAATTAAGAAAAGACAACTCAAAAACAAATTTGTGATACATTTAAATATTATATTAAGGTATATTTTTATACCATATGCCCTTCTTCACAGATAATAACTACCTCGACATGGTGGTAAACATGGTAACATCAAGGACATTATAGGATGGATATGCAGTATTGAACTGCCGTCCTAAGTCCTAAATAAGAACTGACACAACAATATTGATGCACATTACATGGATTATAGTAATGTGCAAGTTGACGTTTATCTCAGGAGTCGGGTTGAGTTTTCAAAAATTATACACCTTTAACAAAAAATACTTCGTTCCTCACTTGCTATTCTTTTTTTTATGTAGCATTCATCATCCTATGTATTTAATCGATTGAAGATAAATGTCAATTCCAAGAGTGATCAAAAAGTCTTTTCAAATTAATGAATTGTGAGAATATGAAAGGATTATGTAAGAAAGGATGTAATGTGTATAAATAATCTAATTCATCAAGTCTTATATGTTTTATCCATGCATATTTTTTGATAAATTGTAGTCTGTTAATAAACTTTTATAAAATGAAGTAGACAATTAAAATATATTTCATACAAGCATATTGGATATAAACACGACTGGTCAATTTAAATAAATTTACAAAACTATTTATATAGTCGTACATATACAAAACTTGTTGGTTTTGGCAGAATCTTTATTGTTTAAAATAACTTTTAGATATATTTGATTGCTTTTGCGATACCTGTACTTAGCTTTATATTTTATAGTTTGCGTGTGATTAAAGGTAAAACTAATGATTAATCTCTGTTTTTCTTTTAATTAGAAGAATGTTTGCTGGAGTAGAGTTTGAGTTACTAGAGGCTTCTAAGAACAGTTACATAGATGGTTCTAAATTTCAATATCCTCATAATTCGGATCTTTTCTCCCGTTCTATAAAATATCCAAATTTAAAAAAAATACTATTAGGAATGTAACATTCTCCTCTATAGGTGCTTGTAGATATTTGGTGTGCCAATATGAATAAAATCTTCTACAAAATTATGAAAAGGAGACAATCCCAATTTATATTCTTACTTCATGTAAACACAGAGTCCAATATTTCATTAACATATTTTGCCAATTATAGGCTTTATATCAAAAATAGTGGTATGAGGTATGATTACTAAGACATTAAGTTATAATTTAAAATATTTATTTGATTTAAAATATATATTTTGAGCCTCAATATGAGATTTCAAATAAAATCTATGAATTCCAATTGATTGCCGATCCATTTTGGCTAATTTAAGTGCAATTTCCGTAGTTGACGGGGAAAATGTATTGTAAGATATGGATGATAATTTGTCGAACATATAAATGAATAATATATCTAATTTTGAGAGAAATCATTTTTGCTTACTTATGTGTTGACAGCCCAACGTATTTCTATAAAATGTTTGGTATCAATGACATAGCCAAGTACAAAATATCTAGTTTATTCAAGTAAAAAGTTTCTTTGTAAAATTTTAATTTTGTGTATATGTTCAGAGAGATATGTTACAATATAGAAAACTATATTGAATAAATAAAAGTTTGTTTGTCTCTCTCTGTATTAATAAAATAGGTTGTGGAAAAATATTTTCGTATATCCCGCCCTTTTTTTAACTAAGAGGATTGGTGAGGGGGGTGAGGGGGGGGGGTTAATAGTTTAAGGCACCTAAAAAATGGTTGAATACTCTTTGCCCTCAGATTGGATCGTAGGTAATATGGGATTGCTTAAAACCACCCCCGATTCTTCCAATACATCCAAGGAGCCTCTTTAATACTAAAAAAAAATAGTTCCATACCCTTGGGTTGTGCAGGGTACTCATCTTCATCTGATCTTTTAATATCCCTCCATGGTGAGCTTCTACTTTGGCCGAAAAATGAAGGGATGAATAGTGTAGGGGGTTGAGGTCTCGGCTCTGCAGGCATTTGAAATCTTTGACCAGAAGTGAGTAATGACCTGGTTACCTATGGATCCTTAAAAACCACCGACAAAGCATTATATACATCTAAGAAACCCCTCTTATAGCCAAAAGTCGTTTCAATCCCTCGGGCCTCGGGGGATTTTTAGCAGTCCCACACTAACCCTGGGCCAATCTAAGGGGTTAGGTTATTCAACTATATTTCATGGGTCCCTAAGTAATTTATTCCCCCTCCCTCCTTACCAATCCTCTCGATCCATTTCTAAGAACATTGGACTGAATTTAAAAAAATGCAATAATATGACATACACTTTAAGATACTATCTTGGAGGATGGAACACACAAATATGTTTAGATATTTATTATAAATCATATAAAGTGAATTTCTTTTGTGTTATTATTCATCATTAAGTTTGAGCAAAATACGCGCAATTTTTCCTAGGCAGTTTTCCTAACTGTCAATTTTCTTCCAGGGCAATCTTCCACGGGCAGTTTTCCGCGCATATAAAATATGAGTAGATAACTCATTTTGGTTATTGATGATTTCAATATGAAGTAAAGGTCATTTAAAAAAAAAACAGAGTACATGATAAAAAATAATAAATTTAACAAATGTGCGTAGCTAAAACTCAGCCAGAAATACTTTATTCTATTGTAGTCATTATTCCCAAACTGTTATGATTATTCTTTTATTATTGATGTAAGTATTGAGTAACTACGTGTGAGTGATATTGTGATAATCGGAGAGTAATACTAAAAAAAATTGAGGACATTCTTTTATGTTTTAACATCAAGTTATTCAATATATATATTTTTTCATTTCTCAACACACTAAAGTTGAACTCTCATCTTTCGCAAGTATAAATTCATTTCAAAATAATTAATATCTATTTAAATAATACGTACATATGTAAATAATATGTATAGATAAAAGAATTGAAATGAATACACTTTTGCCAATAAGTTTTGTCTACATTTGGAGGTAGAGTTTCATTGTTTTTTTAACTCTACACTTTGTGCGTTGAAGAAGAAATATTTTCAAATATGTGGAAAAAATTATTTGAAAAGAGAAAGTTCGTTATAGAGCTTAGAGTGCTCAATATATTTACAGATTTTTTTATTTGCTCAAAAAAACTGTTATTAAGTAATTATATTTAGTTTTTAATCCTTGATTTGAGCAATTTGATAACACATGGGATTAAAATTCCAGGCCTATAAAAAACAACAACACGTATTTTTCGTTCAAAAGCGGTTTATTTTGAATTTTTTATTATTGTCTTTATGCAGCAGAGTCTCTAGAACACTTTTCAAGCCATTGCTTAGCTTATTCAGTATTTATTCCCATCAAGAATAATTGTAAAATTAAAATAAGAAATAGTTTGTGATCCATTATTTTGGATATAACAAAAGTAGCGTCACACTTAGCTCAATGATTCACAAACTTAGGAACAAAATGTAACATTTTGACCGCTGTTTTTTGAATGTTGGTAATAAATGAAGTGGATAAATAAAAATAGTGTTGTCTATGTGTTATATCTATCAGCAATGGATCATTAAACAAAAAGAAATCGTAAATTTATTAAAGTTGAATTTTCAGGATCACAAATGTATTGCATCATTGTTGTGTCTTGACGAGGTTGAGGAGACACAAACTATTTATAGGTGGAGAGATCCAGGACGACCGAGATAAATGAGAAGAAGGAAAGGCGTGGAGGAATAATACAATGGTTTTTATAAGAACATCTCTATTCTTATTAACACAAAAACCTACTCTAATACATACGTAAAATACACGACTATTTATACTTAAAATCAGGTAAAAGAATGTACTTTACATATAAATATATATACAAGAAAATAAGAGAAGAAAAGAAGGGGGAAGAAAAACACTAATACATTACAATCATCGAAAAAGTTAAAAAATTAATGTTTCCGGAAAATTATATATCTAATTTATTATATGTTTTATGGAGACAATAACCTTTTTTGTCGTTTTTGACATTTGGCCTGAAAGATAGTTTTTATTAATTACGTCAAAGGAACTAAGAACAAAACAATTTGATAGTTACTCATGGCAGAAAACGATAAAAATACTTCTTAAGGTTAATTTAGAAAAAAATCAAACAACTACAATCTAAATACAATCCAATAGATTAGCGGAGGGCCTTCCGGAATGTAGGGTTTGATTTATTCCAATATTGTTTCAGATATCGAATTTTTACAAGCACTCTCCCTTTTGGTAGTACACAGGCAAGGTCTATCGAAAAAAGAATTGGCTTCATCTGTGGGAAAAATTTAGAGACATACAACCATTTTTTATTTTTGAGTGTAAATCAATTAGTTAAATATGGGACCACTTAACCAGGGATTTTTTTTCAATATTCAACTTCATTTTAAGACCTAAAGGTTTCTGTTTTATTTATATTCGTCTTAAGTTCGGGAAAAAAAAATATTTTAAAGAAAAAAAATATTTAATGGATAATAAAGTATTTTGTTTTTATTTAAAGTTGTTTTAGATCATGGTTCTAAAGAACTGTTATCATCCGGATTCGAGAACGTTATAAAATAAATGTTGACGACTGCTAAAATTGTGTGTCCTGAGGAACAACATGCTCTTGTCAACATTAGCTTAACAAAAATATCGTAGCAAGACATAATTTCAGAACTATGAGCAGGCTTTTAATTTAGTAAAGGTGTTGTTAAAATTGCACATACTTTTATTGAGTTCTTAAGATTTTCATAATGTAAAAATATAAAGAAAATTTATAAATTATAAATATATCTTTGCACTTATGATTGTATTAGTGACTAATTTATTATTTTATGTCATTTTAGCAATAATATCATGAGCCAGCCCATTTGTGATCAGATTAATCTGCATTGGACCACCAAACCAAAATGAGTTTGCCACCCTTTGCCTTACATAAAGTTCCCTGGTGATTTAAAATTAAATCGATCAATTTAATTTAATTGATATACGGAAGTATATCAGTCATTATCCCAACAATATGGTAAAGGTTTATATTGCAATCTTTTAGCCAATATTTATTATTTATTTCAGTACTTTCATTTGTTGAATATAAATGTCATTTATAGTCAAATTGACTAAGTTTGTTCTATATCCAATATTTTATGACGCAGATAATTATTTGAAAATCTTTATAAAAATACAAAACAATGAATTTGTAAATTATGGACTCACCTTCTGTCATATGAAGACTGATTGCTGCTGGGAGAACAAAGAGGCCAACCAAAAAGTCTGCGAATCCTAATGACAGAATGAAATAATTTGTTATGGTTTGAAGTCGAGGAACTGTGAGTATGGCCATTATGACTGTTGAATTCCCAATCTGAAAAAAATAAAAATGATTCTAGTGGTGAAAATTTTTTTTTTTTTTTATGTGTGAGCAAAATTTTTTTTTTTGTAGGTTAATTATAAATTGCATTTTGTTATTTTTCCGAACGTCATTGTTTTAGTTATTTATCCAATTATGTAAATAGTTTGAAGAATAAATTATAATTTTACCTTTTTTGTGCTTCATAAATAATCCCTAATAAATTTGTTTGCTAACAACAATTAAGTCAATTAAAGTCCATGTCATTGCTCCATCTAAAAATGACTACATTGTATCCAAACATAATTGGAAAATGGGACTAGTTGTCCTACTTTATATTTTCAAGCCCTAGCTACAAAATTTTAAAGGAAATGTTTACATTGAACGGAGCTTATATTTTTTGCCGAACTGTTTGTTTGTTAGTCACGAGGATTAGGCTTGTAACTCTGCCCCAACCTCTTTCAATCTTGCTGGTCATTTAAATAGTCTTCAGATTTGATATACTAAGGCTTAATCCGGAGTTTCATAAAAATTGGAAAATGTCTAGTTCAGTGAATATTTTTATTTTCGATCAGTGTTATGACACAAAAGATACTTTGTTCTAAGTTTCTCTTTGTCATATATTTTTCAATAACAAAGGATTATTGCCATTGTTATTATTAATCAGTGAATCATGATTGAACATGCTGTTGACTCATGCTTTATATCTTAAGATATCAAAATTACCATGATATAAATAAGTTTGTTATTTTATTATGCAAACTTGAAAGTCTAAAAGTTGAAAACGTCGCTTGAACAAGAAACGAAAAAGTTAAATATGAAGTGGTCTAATGTTCTACGAATAAGATTCAACATTTCTATGATAAAGCAAAAAAATTTATCAATCACTAAAAGCATAATAAGAAATATAAATGGCAATTGATACAAAAATTTAATACTAACTTGCAAAAAATGGTTGAGCTATACTTACTTTGCTAAGAATTGCAACAATATTTGTATATAATTAAGTATATGCAAGCATCTGTCCTAAACAAAATGTTATAAAAAAGCTATTGAAATATTACCCATAAAAACTTTTTATGTAGCTTATATTCTTCGTAGATGTTGTAAAATTTACAGACATGCTTTTTCATGTTGTAACTCTAACAAAATGAATTAGACAGTTTGAATATAAAATAAAAAAAGTATTCCATATCAAGTGTACAAGTGCATTTTTGGTAAGGGTGTTTATCTGAACAGAAGAACACTATTTCGATGCACTCAAGAGTTAGACTTGGGAGGTGGAAGCATTTTCTTGATTTTTCAAAAAGGTAAACTGAACTCCTTGGTTCAGTTTATCACTGGACATTGTGTCTTACACCCAAACTATCTCTCATGCACCATGACGTCACCCCACTATGTCGTGTGTGGTGTTTATAGAGATGAAGAACTACTTCATCTGGTTTATGAATGTCCTAAATTTATGATTGAGAGGACACAGCTTTGATAAATTTTTTAACCTTTTCAAGGAAATTACGTCTCTAACCTCTCCAGGTTTTTAATTGGTGGCTGGTTGAACAATGCCCCATCCCCAGCAAACGTTGAGGACAGACTGCATTAGGATACCTAATTCGGCAAACTATTACGAGTTATTCAACCCGTACTGTTATGCCCGTACTCATTGTATGTTTTATTTGAAATGTATCAATAAATGTTTTATTATTATTAAGAACCCTTTATCTGAAACTTATCAAGTAGTAGGGTGCGTTTTGTAGTCCATCAAAGTTTGGCCCTTTTCAAAGAATACTCAAACTTCAGTAGTATATAACTCCGTACAAACTCAACCAATTTCCAAAATGTTTGCTTTGAAATACTCACAAGAGTATGTACTTTAATTTATCTTAATTTTTTTTTCTTATCATTTTTTTTGCGAAATATTAAAAATGGCCAAGCTTCTAGTTTTATTTAACCATTTTGTTTGGAAGTTTAAACTAGGCATGCCCTATGACTATGCAAAAAATGTGAGATATTAATGGAATCATCTTTGTTAAGGCTTGTATTTGTATAAGGTCATGTTTGTCATAATTGTAATTTTTTTCATTTTATCCGAAAATATTAATTTTTCATTCCCAACACTTCAAGCATATGTAATCATCTCATATATGCAATTTTGTCAATAAGCAAACAATTTTCTCTTACAATATGAAATATTTTAATATTTCATCCATTTATGACGGTACTATACGTATAGTTATTAATTAATGTTACATATGATTACACCAACCACAGTTTTGATCATATTTTTTTGCTATTTTCCTTTTATGGGTAACATCACCTTACAGATTTAATTTAAATCAATCATATTACAGTTTATCGTAAAAATGACTGTCTTTTTGTCATTATAGTTTTTCATAAACTTTTTCTAATTTTTCATTTTTTTGATAATCAACAGATCAATTTTAAATTAAATTCAAATTAAATATCCTAAAAAAAAGTTCCATATCCTACAAAATCACATACTTATTTATAATTAATGATTCTGTAAAATCTTGAGAAACTCTCCCGTCGATTAAAGGCAAATAAATTGTCAGAAATATCCAAAGTAAAAACCTTTTTTCAGTTCTTTAGGGAAAATATAACATTATGCCGCACCAGGAGGCTGGAGAAAATTTAGAGTGACTTTATTGTTACATCTTTCCAGAAGGAAGTCCCCATTGGCCATAATATCTCACTTTTTTTAACTTGTGAGTAATCCAGAGCTTGTGAATGATTGATTATAAATATTCAAATCAATTCTCGATTCTGTTGCATCTCTTTAATTACGAACACCTAGTGATGCATCCGTTTACAGCATACATGAATGAAATTTCAAGGTACTAAGCAATGGTAGCAAAGCTCAATTTCCCCTCTAAAAGTTTATATTCGGTTTGGTAGTCTGCCATCGTACAAAAAATATTACTTTATTTTCCTCTGGACTTCGTTAACTGATCCTTTACACGACTAGTGCCGAAGAAATTTTCAAATTGAGCAAAATGAAGGTTCCCTTCGTAGCTTATCAGGTTTAAACAGACTTTTACAGTGTTGGTATTGACTAGCATAGTTGTCTAAAAAGTAAGAGGTGATTTGAAAATTTCTGAATGAGGTCTTCAAATATATATTTACTTGGCAATGCAATACCGTGATTATGTCATGGCAGTTGTAGTTGCAGATCTTAATACATGAGTAATTACAAAATTAATGACAATTTTTAGTATACCGAAAGGGAATCTGTTGACACTGATGACAACCTTGAAAAGTATCCTGAATACAAAGCTTTGATTTTCAAAAAAATCTTCAATTTCAACAAATTCACCTGTGTATACTAAAAAAACATCAATACTTTTTATAGAAAAATGAAAACATTTATTTCTATTATTTTTTTAATAATAGCTTTTTTCAATTGTAGGCCTAATTGAAGATGATTCCATTGAGGTAACACTTTCATTTTTTACATAGTCATAGTGTATAGTTAAATAGTATAAAAAATTACTAGAAATTGGATAATAAAACTTAAAACTTGACTGGGGTGCCATTTTTTATATTTCGCAATAATGTGAAAATGTTATTTTTTTACGTTAATATTCTTTTTTTATTAAAAAATATATTAAAGCACATGCTCTTGTGAGTATTGCAAAGCAAATATTATTGAAATTGGTGGAGTTTAAGTGGAGTTATGTCCCACTGAATTTTGAGTATCATACGAAAAGGACCAACCTTTGAGGGACTCCAAACGGGCCTTCGTACTCGCATCAGTATAAAATTTCAGATATAGTGTTCTTTTTTTACTATCAACACCCTTCTTAAAATTTGTCAAAATCGGTGTTGACCATCCCAAAATTTCTAAAAAATATGTACATTAGATATGAAATTCTCATATTAGAAATTGTTCAGGTGGCTCTCAATTCCAAATGGGGTCGAGACACAAAATGACAAGAAGTTATCAATTGATTTTGAGCCAAAAATGTATATAATAATAATTTTTGGGAAAAAAAAATTAATAAATTTATAATATTATACTAAATGTAACAGCTCCCTAAGTATCTCAACACAACGTCTGAGCCAGTTTTGGACATGTATGGCTTCTGTTTTGTTTGGGTTGTGCCAACGCAGTGACAGTTTCTTGCAACAAAAATATATATATATATATTTGACTGTATATAGATATATTTTAAGAATTGGTGTCCATTTCTGATTCCTAAAATTATTTAAAAGTTTGGGAATCCTTCATTTCAATACTCGTAAAAGATGTAAAATAAACTACGGCGTAAGGAAAGCATTTTACTTCTCCATAAGCTTCTTGAAATATTATTTAAAAAAAATAAATCAGATAAGTCTTGTGCATTTTAATTTATATATTTAAAAAGAAATTAATATATATTAATTTTTTTTTAAATGAATTCTTAAAACATGCTTTCAAATGAAATATTTTAAATATAAGCTAAATTTGTATAGTTTCTGAATCTTAATTATGTACTGAAAAAATTGGTGACTCTTGTATGAAATAGTTAATATATTAAAAGTGTCATTTTTGAATATTCTGGTTAGAATTCTAATATGAGCTCGCTAATTGATATAAAACCCTATGGCTTATGGTTCTTTTACTCGTAAAAAAACTATGTATTAGTAAATCAATAAACTAAAAAAAGATGACAATAGTAATTTATAATTGTCATTTAAAAATACAACACTTATAATTTATATAAAAAAAGGACTTAAAAACTTGCTCGACATCTGTTAATTAGAAAAAAAGTTTTCTGCCGTACATTTATCAAATTAACAATTACATTTTTAGACTCTCAATGCATGAGTAAATGTAAAACACAGTACACAGCCAATATGTCACCAGTCAACACAAAAGTAGGCTATAATGATTTTTCTCAAAGTTTTGTAAAAATTACATATGTATTCTTTGACGAATTTTCATCAAAATCTATCATCATATTAATATTGTTAACCCTTTATGGGTGTCTCGAGTTGCACTTAAAGTAGCCAATATTGATAGATTTTATGTAAAAGGACATATTGAGACCAGTAAAAGTCTCATAAATGAAATAAAGCATTTTATACTAAAACTTTATTCATATATATTTTAATAATTGCAAATTAATATATTTTTTGACTATTTATTTTGATCGATTAATTACATACAATTAGGTGTGAAATATCGTAATGGAACAATTATAATTTGACTCAATCTCTGTCTTGTATCTAGTAATATCAATAAACAAAATCATAATGGAAATATACGAATCCTTAGCCTTGAAAAGAGACTGACTAGTCTTGCTTCGTTCCGAACGAAATACCATATACAAAAGAAGTCATCTTTTCCTCCTGTGACTTTCACCATGTTATTTAAAAAAGATTAGGGTCTGATCTCTCTTTTTATGATAACCTTTCAAATACATCAAGTCTTTAAAAAATCTAATTTTATCTTAGTCCTATATTGATGTATATTCTTTTGTGATTGTTATTATAAAGTTTACCTTATTTGGTGTGAAAATAACTTTGTTAATAAAACTTTTCTATAGAACATTTTTTAAGTACGAGGTGGTCCATTTAAATTGGGAACATTATTAAAGGCTTATAACAAACGAACTAGATGGGGATCAAACCATACATTTTTTATATTTTAGAGTAAAAAAATAATGAGATAGATATTATTTATAATGAAATCTACCTTTCTGGTTAACCTCAGCCATACATTGCCGGAATCTTTGATAGGCCCAGGCGACCTCGTGCAAAGCCATCATTCTCATTTTAATGTACTTGTTTTGGAATTGTAATTTTTATTCCCTGGATGTATAGAGTAGCATTAGAAATAAATCGCGCATTCCAACAAGACCATGCACCAGTCCACAAGGCCAAAAAAGTGCAGGATGTCTTGAACACAAAATGTCGGGATTTTTGACTTGCAAAGAGTCCAGACCTAAAAGCATGTGATTTTTATCTCTAAGGGAGGCCCGAGCATGAGGCCTTACCAAGCATCATTTGTCTGTACTGGTCCATAAGTAGTCCATTATCCCTAATAAACCATTTTCGATATGCAATTGTTAAATTTCACTCTCGTTGATATAATTTTTGGAGTGGAATATATTGAGGAATGCTTTCTTTACGTTATGCATGGATTGTTTAAAAACTTTGCATTCGACTACTGTATTTACCTATAAGTGATTTTGGTAAAAATAATTTTGAAATCCAATGATTTTTCCTTTTTAATTTTTTTGTAAACAATGTAGAAATTAGCTACACAAATATACAAGAGATAAAAAACCCTCAAATAATAACAAACCATTCATGATTTTAGATCCAATCTATAAGTAGCAGTCTTTTGATTAAGGGCATCAACAATTTTAACATGGATGGACATGGGAATTGTCTTAGAACCGATGAAACTTGATTATAACGTTCCAAACTCGGGCTAATTAAAGTTACTGAACGACTGTCAAACCACTTGACTGCAGCTATATTATTTTTTAGCTTGATTTCACCTCTAATCATATCTTTGTCTTTCTTTATAGTTGGCATGTTTTTCTTATCTTTTTTTACAGTTATAATAAAATATAATCCATTTTCGTGTAATTTATTTACTAATTTGGAAGAACTGAAGAAATTATACGAATATAGTATACAGTAAGTATTCCTGAGTTTCTGAGACGGTCCAAGTACAACACTTTTTCCAAGTCCATATTCATTATTTTCTTTCTTCTCAAGGTATATATTAAACTCATAAAGATGTCCAGTTTTGCAGTAGCACCTACAATACCCTTTGAATCCCCACTTTATAGGTTTATTCTTCATATATTGCTTGCCCAACATTTTTCCTTTGAGTTTAGTGATGTGTTTGTCAATTGACAGTTACTGAGCGTACGACATGGCAGATGGAAATACTTCATTTAAATGATCAATCATTGTTCTTACTTTTTAAGCTTTATCCAATTTATATGTTTCTAAGTTATTAGAAAAATGAAGGCTTTGAAGAAAGGACATAAATCAGGTTCTGGTCATTGCATTTTTGATACCCTCTGATGATATAAAATTATCAACACTCCAATCAGATTATAAATTGGATTATTTCCCATAAAGGCACAGATTGATGAACATTTATTTTTTTAGATATTTGATTACGTCTATCATATTTTTGATGCGATAAATAATTTGACATACATAAAGTTTCGAAAAAAAGAGAGATAAAACCGAGATATTTTATATATCATTTTATTATTGACATAAACTTGAAGATTTATAAACCAAGATAAAGTCACACTATATGATTAATTAATAAAAACGAGAATTAATAAGTGAAAAGGCCTTGGTTACAAGAACTATTATACAGCATAAATTTTAAAAGACTGGAATTTTCCATGCACTAGTTAATTAAAATAACCTTAACCAATATTTCATCCTTCGAAAACATTTATGAAAAAGCTGGAGTATAATAGGTATGTGTTTTTTTTGAAAAATTTAAAAAGAAAACCCTTTTCTTAAAAAAATAAATGGATAAGGAAATAAGTGTAGGATATATTGTAAGATAAATATAAAATTACCTCTTAGCTATATTGGCTACAATTAAGTACTTCTATATTTTACTAAAATACATGTTGTGGGCATTCCAATTAATTCAGAAGAAGGAAACCTCCATTTTTAGTTGATATTTCAGAATTTGTATACAAGATTAGCAATAATTATTTAATATTTGCAATACAATGTTTTATAAAAAGTTAATAATGCGAAAACAATATGTTTAATTGTTTTTTTAATTTAAATTGAGGCAAATAAAGTTAATATTTTCTCGAGTAGTTAATTTACATTATGTTTAGAGACTTCAAACAAGATTTATAGGTAAGATGGAGTAATTATAATACAATAATGTTTACTTTGGGGATATTAAAAAAATGTCCTGTTTTTCCGATTATATTTTCTACAAGTTTAAAACAAAAATTGCAAAACAACTCTTAAATTTGTTAATTAAAAAATTAAATTTTTATAATAGAAAAGTTCCACAATACTTATTAACAAAATTTAAATATTTTTTTGCTAACTTTCAGCTAATACTAGTTAAAAAAAGAAAAAAATTAAAAAATATTTTTTACTCATAACTACAATGAAACTTAATTCTGAATTAAATATTCATTTTTCTTCATTCTTTTCCAAATAATACCATCCTTTTTGAATATTTAACGTTCATATTTGTTCCAAAATATATAGATATTTTTTATAACTATTAATACTAAAAATCTACGTTATAACTAAATGTATTCATATTTGATTTATTAAAATAATATTTTGACAATTTTTTTCAAATGCATGAAAGCTAATGTGAAATCAGTGTGTCTTGTATTTGAATTTCATTATCAATTTCAAATAATTAGGAGTATATTTGGTATAAATTGCTGCTTATGAATAAAATAAAATATAAAATTGTTTGCATAAAATTCTACACGGTGAATCATTGTGAATTTATGACATAATATCTTTTACCCATTTATTGGATATAAAATTTGCAATTTTATCTCATCAATTTCTAAGAAGAGATTAAGTTTCATATATTTGATTTTTACTTACTAAATGAACAAAATTGTTACGTTAGGAAAATTAAATCATATATATTTCCATGGAAAAAACAATTAAAAATTTCTTATTTTTTTAGTTAGTTATAGCTGAAATAGATGTTATGTTTCCTCTATTTTAAAAAGAGAGTTTTGTTCTATATTTTGTCACACCACATGGCCTTGTCCTACAATTTGACAAGTCTATTTCATTTTTAGTATTATTGACAAAAATAGGGACTATGCAATAAATACGGCAATGGAAATTTAGTTGAGGTTATATTATTTATCTATTAAATTCTTACGTGAGTTGGATTTATATTTTCATAATTTTGTTTAGTTAGTCTATGCCAAGGTTAATAGAAATACAAGGTTATACCATAATGCGTGCACAACTGATGTTTGACTTCCACCACGCTTTTAATATTCACGTCATAGCAGAAGAGTGGTTGCATGTTTTGTCAAAATCTTTTTTTCTTTCCCAGTAGTCGGTACGATACATTTAATCGAAAATTCTAGCAATAGTAATGTCATACAATATAAGTTGTTGCGTGTTTTGTCAAAACCCCCCAGTCTTCCCCAGCAGTCGGTATAATACATCAGATTGAAAATTCTAGCAAGCCGGATGATATGGTATTCTAACCTTGTATTTCTATTAACCATGGTCTATCCAAGAATTTGAAAAGTTACTTTGATTAAACAAAAGCAAGACGTGATTTGTTACATTAATGTTAAGTAGTTAAACATAATCGAATTGCAGTTATGCTTAATTTGAGGATTCATAAATTATATACAGGCATTATAATAGTCCATTTCTAACTTCTTCTTTTTTTGAATATGATAGCTCTCATTAGGTAAAAATTTACATTTAAAAAAACAGGATCACTGCCAAAATTCAATCAATTTTAAAAACAGTTTGAGACGTAATTAAATGGGTTTAAAGCTGTTGAGTTTTTAATTGCTTTCTTCTTCCATTATCTTCTAAAAGAAGCAAATAATATTTATTTTATTTTACAACTTTTTGTACATTAGTGAAAAAAATAATATTTAAAGTTTTTTCTAAAATTATTATGTTTGATTGAAAATAGAATGGGAAAACTTGGAAACAAAAAGATGTTTATTTTTCAATCACATGCAGGCTGAAGGTACTATTTCTCTCATTTGACGATTTTATTACTTATCAAACAATAATGAAAAAAAAAGTCATAATCACTACGAGTCGTTCAGAACTATGAGAAGAGATCTCCAATTAAAAAAAGAAAGTACATTGAGTATAGAAAACAATACATTATCGAAATTATGTCAATAGTAACAATATTCAATTAATTAAAATAATATTTAGTTTGAATGATATATCTGCCTATCTTTAATTAAACATAAATATTGCGTAATGTTTATGATTAAGAAAATAGAATATTAGCAAATAGACATTCATCTTTCTGTTAAGGGTTTCTCATCAAGCTCCATTAGCTATTTTTGTTTCATTAATAAACTCATTTTAATTTATTTTCTTAAATTGTAATTATTTGTTTAAACTTTTTTTTCTGAAAAATGCTACACAAAAATAGTGAAAGTAGAAGAATATATACATCATGCAAGACTAAATATTATTTTAACTTTATCATAGGGGAAAAATTTTATGGTAGACAAAAAGGGCCTCAGTAGCACATTGGAATTCAATGGAACGAAGACATTTCGATTGGAAGCTTTAAAATGTTTAGGCAAGATAAAAACACTGACTTTCTGAATGTTATGACACTCTTTGTACACCTGGAAGCTAATAAAATCAGACTTGCAGCTCATCCTGTTCTGTAAAATTTCGAACAAGAATAAAGGTCTAGATCATTATTGGGGTTTTAGGTAGTCGTTGATCTGTGAAAGATACCGCCCCTTCTTTGGGTTAAAGGTTTAATAATAAAATTAAACTTTTTCAAAGATAGAAAACATTGTTATAACTGTTTACGTTTTAAACATACAGAAAAAGCTATATCAATAGTAATAATTTTAAGATTGGCGAATATCAAAGGTTCTGAGAACTCAGAACCCTTCAAAAAAGTGGCAGAGTCGTTGACTCAGTTAGGTTTTATGCTGAAACTATAAAAATGAACCCCTTTCTTTCAAAAATGAGAACAAAGGAACAGCTGGATCATCAAACAAAGTTCCCCTGTTCCTTTGACTGTCGATTCTCTGAAAAATATAAGAAACATAAAGTTAATCCTTCCAATTCAACCCCAAAATCCCAATGTTCTCCTTCATATCCATTTTCGGATAAATCATACCCGTCCTCGCTAACTTTGTTCTGCGAAGCTCATAATATTTTGTATTCTCAATTACAGTTTCGTTATGATTCTAACTGCCCGAATGTTTTAATGTCACAACGTTATTAACATTAATCAATATCATCGATGGTCAGAGCTGTAAAAATCTGTTGTAATTAAATATTATTGGGATTTGGAGACTAGGAGTAAATCAATAAACTATTATATTAATTTGTTTCGAACCTCTAATAAACTAGGGATTGCGTATAGAACAGTTATTTTGGATTTTTTGTGGTCAAAATTTATTATTTATTATTCACATAGTGCTGGTTCTAATACTTCCCTTCAGATTTGAAGTTTTATATAAGTAGAATAGGAATTTATTTAGTGATTTCTATAAAAGACTTTCTTCCTCAGTAATGACAAAAACTTTACATTAAGATTACTATAAAACAGCTCAAAAAAGTAAACTAACTTATCTATGATTCGAAGTAATATATGAAAATTTAGTTATAGGTTCTTTTTTGTTTGAGTGGAAGTCCCATAGTTAAAAATTTGAGAATTGTTCATATGAAAGAATTGGTCCAAACATTTAAAAAAATTTGTACGAGCTAAGGACTGACCATACATTTTATTAATTCAGAGAGTAATAATTCGATATATAATTAATTCAACAATATTTTTAGATCAAATAAAATCTTAAAAACAGAGTAAAAAAAATATAGAAAAGCCTAGATATGATCACTTTGGACAAATATACAATGAAAGGGCAACAAAAAGTGCTTAGGTTTTTTGCCGAAATAGAAGTTTTAGTTGATTGCCAATGTATGTAGTAAAGCATAGATCACTTAAAGTCTGGATAGAAGTTAAAACCTTGCAATAATTATTCTCGGAAATAATAATTGTATAAATGAATTATTATTTTTTCTTACAAGTGATGAATCCATTTTGAACGCACCAACAGGAGCATCCAGTTGTCCATTGAAAACCATCACTTTTGAGTTAAGTAGGTCATAGAACTGTAGAAAGACGAAACATTTGGTCGGAAAATTTCATCTTTGGGGTGAAAACTTGATCGAAAAGCAATTAACTTATATGATTCAATTTGTTCAATGAAATAGCTAATTTATTAAGTAGTATTTCATTTTATTCCCTTCAAATCTTACTTTTAATCCCATATTTCCTTTATTAGTGAGTATGAAGGAAATACATTATATGAAATTAGATCAAAGGAATACATTTTTTGAGATAGTATCCTTTGTAGTTCATCATATTTGCATGTAGAGGAGAAGAACGTCTCATGATCAATATGTTTTATCAATAAGTTACTTTACATTAAGTAATTAATATTTTACTTAACGATAAAATAAAATAATTCTTTGAATCACAACAATAATGGTTATAATTGAAAGATTGTGTGATTTTAAAAGTGAATAGTAATCCATTAATTAACAAAATTCAATCATTAAATATTTGGTCAAATACCGATGAATCCGTCAGTTATTTATGCATTTACTAGTAAATACTAATAATACATGTGTTTGACAACAAAATCAAGATCTGCAAGGGATTCAGGCCTCGTATTGAGGCAATTATTTGAGCTAATGGGTCATATATTATATAATCGTTCTGTTGAAAACTATTTATAGATTTTTTTTTTTAATTCTGAAAAAATATGAGGCTGATAATGTACTTTTAGTTGTGTTAATCATTTTTTTTTTTTTTAACATTGCTGGCACTTCCAGCAGAACATTAAGGAACATCAGTAGAAAGTCTGACTGCAATTTCAGCCCTTCACTCGAGTGGTCCCAGCACATTAGTCATAGCAATTAACCCCTTCTGTCATAACGTCATTATAAAAGAATAGTGTGACATGTAAGAATTATCGGGTTAATTTGGGTTTATGGATAAATATTCATGCATTTTAGCCTAGAAATTACCGGAGTTTACCGGTTTCACGATTTTTTTAATCCTGTCAGTTTCAATAACCTTTATATATTTATGTCTAGGAAACTGTAAGTAAATTATTTAATAATATAATCATTATAAAAGTTGTGTTTCTGAAATAATTCTCGGTAGCATTCTTAATTAGTAATAAATTCATTTTGAACATAGATTTTCATATATTATTTGTGTTTTAAATACATTCTAATATTATGCTCATTTCTAACATTTTTTAAATTAAATTATTTTTTTCTTTGGGTGTGTTTCTTATACTCAAAACATTGCAAAAAAGTGATAGAATATTTCTTATTTCACATATTGGTTAACGTATGGCTTCAATCAAATGGGGTTAGACAACATCTCTCACATTCTTTTGAAGGACGTTTCAGAAAATGAGTTTCGGCCAATGGACGATTCTTTGAGAATTAAGGGAGTTTGGGTTGCTTTTTTGGAAATATTTTGTATATAAATGTCGGAGTGAATTTACTTTTTGTTTGCTTCCAAAAAATAAATCATTAAAAATAAGGTAACTACAAGGAAATTCATTATTATAAGTTATAATAAACTTTAGGGTAAAAATTTAAAAATTCAGAGTTAGTTTATTTCATAATAAATATAAAACAATCTGCCTACTATTTCAAACATTTATATATGTATGAAACATAATTACAAATATATATGTTGTGTTGTAATTCTGTTGTATTTGTAACTCCTATCAGCAAATTGTACAAGTTGCCACCTAAAAATGGGAAAAATAATTTGAAATGAAGGATTTACAGTACTTTGGATAAGAATCATGAAATAATTGAGTATTCCATTAATGATTGATTTATTAATGGGGCAATTTTTGACTATTTTACTACAAATTACTAAAATATTAGTGTTTTGTGGTATAGGAGTCAAATACCCATAGCTATATTACTTATAAATATATAACTACTATAGAATTTTAATATATCAAAATGATATGAAAGTATCAATGTATTGTTGTTAATACGAATGCCCAATGTTGTCATAAAATAAATAATTTACAAACAGATAAATTGCAATTTGTACAATCTGCTTGTACAAGTTGTAACTTCTTCAGACATCTGTAAATGTACAAAACATATATATAATAAAACAAAATTGTCTATTTCTACGCCACTTCAAACCCAAATTATTGAAATTAGTTTGAAATTACATTTTTTAGAGTCATTGAAGATTTCCACTGTATATTAGGGGTTCCTTATATATCTATTGTACTTCTGATTATATTATCTGCATCAAATATATTATGCAAATTAAGCTATAATACTTTTTCTGTATAATTTATCACCTTTTACAAATCATACCTCTTTACAGTAATGAAAATCAATGCAGAAAATATATTTACTTATTTATTATCAATTTTATTTTTAGGTATAAATATACTATGTTTCACCTTTTCCAAATAAAACCTTTTTCACAAATTAAAATAATATTAAAAAAGTGATTCAATGAATAAAAAAATGAATTTAAAGGCTTTCTATTCTTTACAATGTTTTATGCGTGAGCGCACTTTTTTCCGAAAACATTTCGCTGATGGACGAATTTCTGAATTACATTTTGCCGAAGGACAATTTGGAGAAATTTAGATAAGCACTTCACATGTAAAACCTGAGCGCCGGTCTTATTTTGGGATATTAGGAGGGTTCCTTGATGCTCAGGGAAGCAACACCAGACGAATCCAACCTGCTTCGGGGCACAACAGCTCATTTACACAACCCATGGGTCGGGATGTATTATATCATATTAGAAGGGATCCTTGGTACTTAAAACCCCTTTCGGCTGTAGATTCGAACTACATTCGAAACAAATACTACTGTGTTTTGTTTATTAAATGATCAATAATGAATATATAAATATTTTGCTGCAAAAGATCACTCATTAATGTACCTATATGAGATATATTGTATATCAACAAAACCTACTTATCATTTTAAATGGAATTAAAATATAAAATCGTATATATTTATAAATTTAATGTAATTTTTGGGGTAATTGCTCCTAATAGACCTTCAGCGAATATGTCTGTTACGCAAAATGTACATTCGGAAAAAATGTTTTTGGCCGATAATCGTAGAACCAATTCATGCAATGTTATGTAAGTATAACTAAAATTATTCAATCCTTTTATTAACAAAGGATTACAATTGTTTATAATCAAATTATTTTTGCTAAGTAAGAATGATTATAAACATGCAATTCTTAAATATCACATTAATGTATATATTATATTACTTCTTTCTCAAGAAATCTTTTTCTTAATAGCATGTACCTATATACATAAATATTATCAATAGGTACTATACTTCTTTTGAAAGAAAAAGACGATAAGGACTATAGGGTATTTGGACGTATTGAGAAAATAATTGTTGTACATAGAGCACTTTGAATCAATATAGAATATAGGGGTTTTTAGTGCCTAGAAATATATTAAGTATAGAGTTGAGTCTCTTTTTATTCTTAAATTCATATAAATTCTAGAAGATGTAAAATAAAGTGTAATCCATCTTTGAAATACCACTTTGGTGGCCTGATAGTTCAACCAATTGTATCATTAGTAACTGTATGTCCAGTCCAGATAAGAATATAAATTTTCTACATAAATAACTTAAAAAAGTGTAAAAATTTGTATTATTCCGATATAAATTCTCCAAATTATTAAAATTTATAATATGAGAGGTTAGCTGGCGAACGCGATTCGTGGTTATTATTCGACTTCTAGCAATTTAATAAGAGCTTACAAAACAATTGCTATAATATAAGTGTTTTATTGATTATGGTTCTTTAAGTGTAATGACTGTACTCCACTCTAAGTTGTAAGAACTGATGTATACTATATGTAAGTATAAATAAATAAAAGAAAAAGATAATTGCCGTTGTCACTATGCCAATTTGAATAATGTTTGAAAGGGAGCAGCTGATATTCAGTCAGCTGTAAACAGCTATTGACGGAAGGAAATAAACATAAATCCTACGCCGTAAATAGGAAGGATATATAGGTGGGTACGCCTCCGATGTCGACTTTCAACTGTACTCAAAGTCCAACAAGGATTCATACTTATAACTATTGAGGAAACTCACTTTGTTACTCTTCGTCTATTTTGATCCAGTGAACTAGTTATTACATAGATGCTATGTCTTCAAGAATTAAATAATAATTAAAACAGCATTGGAAAATAAAATAAAATATGTTTATATTATTAACTTTCTAGGCATGCTTTATACACCCATAACTCATTTTTTAAATTTACAACCTCGGAGTAATTTTTTTCATTATCTTTTAATTTTCTTCTTTAGCTCAAGCAGGAGCTTAAGCCCTTAAACTCTTTTTAATTAATTAAACTTTTCTCGTGAAATGCCTATTATAATCAATTAATTCTTTAGGTAAAAACAGGGACAATACTAAGGCATATATATATATATATATATTATAAATCCTAAATTTGACAAATTCAATTTAAAAATAGTGACAAATAACTTTTTTTTAAGGAAATGTATCCCACTCACATACACACCTGTAATCACGTGCCTAGACAAAGATTAAAATTAAAATAAGGCAATACAACAACAATAGAATAGGACCAAAACGATCGGTTCTACAAATCGGCTGTGATTTCCTCATATTTAATTTTCTGGATATTTTGCATTATTAATTAGCGACCCTTGATCTTTCTCAAACATAAACTTGTTTTCTTTGATTTAGTGGTAAATAAAATTGAAGGAAATTTAATTAATCAATAATTATTTACGAATAAAAAGCTAATTTTCTCATTTTAGAAATTAGGTATCTGGTTGATGTCCTCAATTTTGTTCTACAAAGCTTTGCACATCTAAATTTGTTTTCATTTGCTGTGGTTCCACTCACAAAGGGTTAGAGCCTCTTTATAAAGTCCCTTTTAAAGTTATACAAATGTTGATTAAATATTGCAACATTCAACGGAGTTCTCGAGTAGAATGTATCTCTATCGACAGATTAATGTCCGGAGTTGTTCCGTATGACGTCATTAAGTTATTCAAATACAATTACTTTTCCTTCACTGAACAATTTTTTTAGGTTTTATTTTGATAACTAGAGCTATGAAAATTGTCGAAAATTACTGTCAAGTATATGTTGACAGTAATATTTCTATTCATAAATATACTACGATGAATATTGATTTATTTTATATACAGTAAGCTATTTATCTAAATGGTTTGGATGAATTGTTAAATCCGTAAAAAAACAACAACACATCTTTCAATAAATATACGTAGATTATAATTGAAAATATATGTTTGAACGCCGTGTAGGTAATTATAAAAAAGTAATGCAAAATTTAACTTTTTTCTATAAGTCACATTTACTCGGTATAAACCAAATATCTATTTTTCTTGTGCTTTAATTTCCACCTAGAGCATCACCTACAGGCTATTAACCTTTTATAATTTTTTTTTTTTTAATAAAGCTGACCATTATTCATTTTATATAATTGGATTTATTTGAGGTAATTAATTTATACTAACCTTTGATTTTTTTTCTAAAGAAAATGAGGGGAAAGTTAGATTGATTAGTTATTTTAGATTAAAGAGGAAAATCCCAATAATTTTTTAATCTTTGTTCTCAATGCAGATGTATACATAGTACAATATAAGTCCCATTCAACTTCTTTTTTTTTTTTATCTGTGTACTTTAGTTATGAATATATATCAAAGACCAAATTAAGTTATATGATATATTGAATTAATTATGAAGCTAGAAATAAATATTTAAAATTAAGATATAGTAAATGAAAAAAATGAACTAAAAAACAAGTTCAACAATCATTATCATTCTTTTTCTATTTTATTTGAAGTTATAGGTAGGGGAGATCGGTGACAGCTGTAACACATTTTACTTTTGGTTAAATTATTTGTAGATTGTTTGACGCTAATTTTGATACAATTTATAATACATTGTTGGGTCAACGTTGATAAGTGATAAATAATATACACTTTAATCAAGACAAATGCCAAACTATTATAATTATATATTTAATCCCCTCTAATAGACCATTTTAAGGTGAGTATAGTTTTTTAATGAACAGATTCAATTAAGAAACTGAAGTAATTTATTTTAATTGTAGCAAAAATTAGACTTTGAAAAGAGTGTTATAGAATGTTTTCATGGACCAGTATTTATATTACAGGATCGGTTTAAAGGGAACAGTTTGGATTTTAGAGCAAAACAAAATATTTAAAATCCTATAATCAATTGACTTTTTGACATTTCAAAAATTGAATAGGAATATCCATATAAAATTGGAAAAAAACCCCAATAAAAACACACTATACTTTTAAATAAATATATATTGAATCTAATTAAGTGCAATAACAGTTAAAACAACATTTAGTTATCCTACAACATAATTACTTACATGCTCCTGAAAGTTGTTCAAGTAAAATTTTTTTATATGCTCCAATGCTCCTCACTGAAATATTTTTTCTTACAAAATCGGTTAACTAATTTTAAAATGATATTTCAATGAGATACTTTCGCCCATAACAACGGAAAAAAAAAATTGCAATCATAGAACATACAACATTAATTATAAATGGATGAACGTTCTTGTAATTAATTGAAAATATAAAAGATGTGTAAGATTCCTTAAATAAACAAAAAACATTATTGGATCAAGCAAACACACTCTGCGTTTTTTAAACTGAAGCCAATCACTTCTGTGTAGCCGCTGCCAAACAACGCACAGTTACTGTGTCATTGGCACTTTATATTTGTTGCTACTTAACAACAGCATGTATATGAAGAAAGATCTATGGACCAAGTGGTGGGGAGGAGGAGGAAAGTAAAAAAAAAAATGGGGTCGATAAACTTCCATGAATAAGAAATATACTCCAAAAGGACAAACAAAATATCTTAGTAACTAATGGAGTCATATAATTCCAAATCCAAAAATACTTTTATTTAAAATAATATTATCATTCTTATATACATTGTTAGTATTTCATAGACTTAATCATTTAGAGTATAAAGACACATTGTACAACTTTGTTTCTCATGATGCACGTGCCTCATCGTCTATAGTAGGTACAGTCTTTCATAAAAAAGAAACCATTGTTTGCCATCAATAAGAAGAGCTCAATTTCATTGTTTTCATCCTATATTATTTGGCTCTGAGCATATATATTATATCCTGTTTTTTTTCATTCTGCTTCCTCCCTTTTCTTGATTTTTTTTATGATAGAGAAACTAATCGTATATAACTAGTACTGTTAGATTTATTATTAATGAAAACTAAAAAAACTATTATACTATGGAAAATATCTTTTGATTAGATTTTTTTTTTTTATGAATTGAATTGAACTTTATATATGTAGATATTTACAATCAATATCAAGAAGGCGAATGAATATGTTTTGTTAAATGATAACTATTGATGGCAGGTGTTTAACTCGCATTGTGAAGCACTAAAATGAGAATCACGACCCATCCACATGCATTTTCATTCACAATGTGAAAAGACCGCATCTTTAACCATGACAAATGTGGTATTTTCAAATGAGAGGGAGGGGGAGGAACAAATTATATACTGATGACGTCATCAAGGCCTTCCGGTTATATATATTTTTTTCCTCGGGTGTGGGGAAAGAGCAGGATGTTTGTGCTTTTTGTGACAATAAGCAAGAAGGTTTTTGTGTATGAGTTAGTTACTAAATTTGACAAAAAGTTATTTGAATATTTATTTTTGTTAATTTTTAGTATTAAATTATGTCTATGGAAAAAACTTAATTTGAGCAAACAATCATCAGTTATATAAACAATAAAAAAGAAAACATGTTAAGAGATAAAAAGTTGGGTTGCATCAATTTGAATCGAACCGAGTAGTAAAGAAGCAAATTAAGTTGATCAATTTGAAAAAAAGAACAAACCAAATAGCTATGCATGCAACTTGCTATTTATTAGTTTATATTCAAAAAAATACTTTTAATGAACACTTTTTATATATTTGTAAAAAATGAAAACTCCTGCTATTTTAAAAAATAAACTGAAAAATTTCAATGGGAGGAGTACAGCCTAGCTGTCATGACATTTTATTAGATAAGTTGCAATTAAAGGAAAAAAAATCAACACAAATTCTACTCCACCTAACAAAGACATAGGTAGGAATTACTATAATGTCGATCCTCACTTCTACTCCGAGTCCAACCAGTCCTTACACTCGTAACCTCCACATCACTCTTCATTGTCATCTCCATTATCCATACACTTTATACTTAGATGTTCTCTCCTCAAGAACGAAAAAATAATGATTATAGCTTTGCACAAGAAAAAAACCTGTTGAGGTTGAAACGACTCATGGAACGACGTAGCTCAATGGATAACGCGCTCAGGGAAAAATATTATTATGAACTTAATGTGCGTAGGTTCGCACCACCGTTGTTCTTAGAAAGGGAAATATACCTTACGTATATGGACTTCAAAGAAAAGTACTAAATATTTATTCGTCTGTAATAACATTAAGATCTTTTAATTTGTTACAGGATCGTAGATTTTGTCTAGTATGTCTCATAAGAAATAAAAAGGAACTAATTGGAAATAGTGATTAACTAAAAAATCCCTTATGGACAACCAGGCAAAACACACACACAAAAGATAATGGGCTTAAGTTTTACAAATCAAGTTGTGTCAAATATTGGCCGTAGAGTTTTACATTCATATAGAATGCTGATGAGATGTTGTTTCATGCTCTTTCCTACAAAAGTAGTTAATAATGGGTTCTCAAAACTCTCCATAGAACATGCTTTTCTTTCAGTTAACTGTATGTTTATCTCCCTTTAAAACGTTTTTAATTAATGGTAATGATGATTCACACCACATTTTTCTTATTGATACAACTTTTATCTTAGCTAGCTGCTATCTTAAACAAAGCTCCGTACGAAAAGCATGAGTATACCCAACAAGTTGTCTATTGATTCCATTTTTTCTGTATCTTTTGCACGTTAGAAATTTGTGTAAGCGTCATGATAGGTAAAAGATTATGCCTGCAATTAAGAAGATCATCGAAGAAAGAAACTGGAATTTTCCGGAGAGAAGAGGGAGTTTCTATCGAGGCACCTTTCAATGGTCTTTCCAAATTTACATATGAAAATACTTTGAACAAAGTATTTTTAAGTGTGATTGGCCTCAATTCTTAATGAACCTTATATATTTTCCTTTTTTGGGTATTGTAATAAGTAGAAAGATTGTTTATATATGATGGAAAATAACCCACAATCAGTATCCACTCAAATAGTCTTTAGAATCGGTGCAAGTTTATCAGCTTAAAGTTGATAACTATCAAAACCAAAGACTGATAAGCGAAGAGATTTACCTTTTTCGCCACGCCTTCTTATTGCATCTAAAATGTCTTCCCCTGATAAGTGTTTCTCAGTTTCCCGAATAAATAATGCTAGGCATTCTGGAAGTTCAACGCGAATATAATCGGCTAAGCTGGCATTATCCGGTACTCACTTTTTGTACCTAATAGCCAACACACAGTCCTGACATCTATACAATTCTTGGTAGTACTTAAGCACTTAATCAGTGTCAAATTCACTTGTCTCATATTTTGAACTGTGTTTATGATGAAGGAACTTTATCCCAGGATTGATTCCTTTTCTAAATTGTTCTATCATTCTTTTCCTAACTTCTGATTTCGTATCTCGATAATTGTCATTCAAGGGACCACTAATCAATGGCCTATCTATTATTATCTTCTCCTAGCTTAATAAAATTGATGAGTTTCGTTTCTTTCTTCACTGCATTCCTGCAATTGTATTTTATAGCAATATTTGTTGCATTTGCAAGTCCATATTTCGAATTTCTTCCGACACTTTTTCCCCCATATATATACAAAATCTGGTATTGGGGATCACTGATCTAATTTCCTCACGGCATTCCTCATCCTATAGGACGGATGAATTGAATATCCATCTCCCTTTCGATTTACATTAAGTATTGGTCCGAACTTAGCTTGAATAGACTGATGGTCAGAAATATTATTTGGACTAAGGGTAAATTCGATCGGCCTAAATTATTTGTTCTACATAAGTAAATGTCGAGATGGGAAGATACATCCTTATTGTTCCTTGTTTTAGTCGATAAGGTGTATGAGTCCATTGCTAACAGTTCAGCAAAGTCAACAATTTCTTTTTCTCCATAATTTTACTCAGACTCCTAGAGGCTTTATAATTACCCTTTGTTGTTCCAGTAAATCCTGTTTTTTCAGTCTTAGATTTAAATCTCAGATCACTATAGTACAACAATTACCAATAAATGTATACAGTTAATTACAATAAAATTCAGGGTTATTCTCATCCAGTCCATAAATACCGAAAAAAGCACCAACTTGTTTTATTTGAATGTAACATAGATTACCGCTGGAGTGAGAATATTTCTATAAAGAACTAAAACAATTTTTTGCAAATATGACTACTCCACCACTATTTTCATTTGAATACAATTTGAATATATCATAAAAGTTAGTAATTCCATGAAAACTTTCGATGCTTGTCTATCAACCATTACAACTATATTGGCCAATCTAGCAATAACAAGTACTTTATCAGCTCTGTCTTCCGAGTGTCTGGTATGAGAGAATTAACATTCAATGCACAGATATCTAATTTGATAAAAAAAAAGCTGAATTAATATGGGAAAACTAGCTAAACACCTATCCTGTATATTGCTGATACTTAGTACCACCTTGGCAATGAATACCTTAATAAACTAACTGATCGGTTTTTCTTTTTTTGAGAAAAAGATTCATCACCTGGTTTTTTTGTTCTGAACATAAAACATTATAAAAAGCAGTTCAGATAAATCAATTATAATACTATTTCATAAAAATGGGGACTATCTTTCCAGACAATACGTGGAAGAATAAGGATTCTAGAGAGTAAAAATATATGGCAGGTTAAAAACCTCGTTTAAAAGGCTAAGATAATAATAAACCCTTTTTATGAACATTAATTAAAACACTTAAAACTTCATGATTCCAAATATTTACTTTTTTTTTTGAGAAAATGCCTTGTAAGTACAATGAAAATCACTTTTCCATTAAAATTAAAATAAATAATTCATTTTCTATCACAATGACAAAAATTTGTTTTTAAATGAAAATTTACAACTTTATAATAAAAAAAACATTTAAAAAAAGTTAATATTGTGAAAGTTATTAGAGACTTTTTACTTAAAAATGTATATTAAAATATAAAAGCTTATTGTTACTTTATAAAATATTGCTCTTTGTCTACTACTAAACCCGAATTTTTGTACAAAAAGTTTATTTGCAATTTTTTCGCAGTGAAAGCTATCAGAAACAGCTACAACAATATCTCAATCCTAATATTTATTACTAATTATTTCTTACAAGTGTTATTAATATTCAAAATTGAGTTAAAACTTAAATGGATAAAAGTGAATAATCGTTATATTATAGAAAAATCTAATCAAACAAAGATTTCTGCTTATGTTGCCTGTCAACACAAAACCAAGCTAGAATGATTTTCCTCTAAATACAGAGTGGATTTTTTTTGTATTTTACGACATATTATCGTGAATTTTTATTTTCAAATTGTTCTTACTAATCCTTTAAAAGTGCCGCAAATTGTAATTAACGTAACCAAAATTAGCTACCACTATAAAATAATATGACATTGATAGATTTTATTTATATGGCCATATCGAGGCCAATATTTGCCTCTTAAATCAAATAAAGGTTCTAAATTCTACCCAAAATATTTAAGTATCTTATCTCATTCCAAAGCTCCTTGCTCATCCGTTGAATACAAAATCTATGATTGACACAAATACGTCTGTAAATTATTGGGATGTATTTATTTATGAAATATAAGAATATATTAGGAATTTCTCTGTATCTTACAGATTACTTCTATGTTTACACATCATATATTAAATAAGTTACAGACAACAAACAGTCACATTATATTCAGCTGTCAGTACGTTATTTATATGTATGTTTGCAAAGTAATTTGTTTCACTTAATTATAAAATGAAGAAAGAGTTTAGAAATCAATAATTCATTAAAATTCATCAAAAAGGGTTTCATTTTAATTTCATGATGCTGTTTTTTTTATTAAATATCTTATACCATTAAAATGTGATATGAACCTTTACAAAAATATAATTATCATATTATATAAATTAATGCTAAACTAGGAAAAAATTATTAAAGACAGACATAAAAATAACGCGGCTTATTCATTTATATGTATATATAAATTCATCCAGAAAGGATATTAAGGAGTAAAATTTATGGTTATTTAAAAAATATATTAGGTTAAGTAGAAAGTTATGAATGTTATTTGCTAGATGTCTTTAGTGAACTATATCTTAGGATTAATACATAGCTTTGTGTTTGGTGAAACCAGTTGTGTGTTACAGCGTTCCAGAATGGAACTAAAAAAGAGAAAATTTGATACATTCTTCAGTATCTTTACAACCAAGGTGAAAGGGCAGATTAGGGGGACAAAAAAAATCCACTGTTTATGAACCCAATACAAAATTCGTGGTTCCAACGATTATGTTCTTGTACTATAGACGTCGAAATTTCTATAAAATAATGGATCAGAATATATACAATAAATATTTAGAAACAACATTAATTGGACAATGAACTTAATTTTTTAATTTAATTTTCAATAAAACATTCCTAAATAGATTAGCAATATGTAAAATTCCAATGAGGTTTTTTTCTTTCTCCTAATGTAATTTATTACTAAATATATATTATGTTTAAATAATAATTGTATCAAATCTCTCATTATATGAAGTAGTGAGGAAATCTTTTTGTCCATTTGTTTATTGAATAATTTACTAACCACTTTAATAACATTCCCATAAATTTTAAATAAAGATTGGTATAAACATACGTTCTCTCAAGTAAGAAGTAAAATATAACTTTAATCGAAAAGGGCAAAGATGACGCTTTACTAAATAGTTTATTCCAAAAATGGTTGAATAAAAGACATAAGCCATATTATTTATGAAACAATCTGTCAAGTTAACATCCGTTACAATATCGGAGTTGATGGTACACACAACATTTTTGATAACGCAAGCTACACATAGTTGGCATCTCCCTTTTATAAATATAGCTCAAACTTTTTTACTATTAATGTAAAATGATCACAAATCTTTCTAAACGCTTGGAGTATAATGCCCATATAATAAAAGCCTCCGAATGTCTTAAATGTCGGCTTAGCTAAAATTTCACATAGTTTAATTTAAAAATCGTTCAAATGAATTTTCCAATAGTTGTTGTATTCCCATAACTTTCTATTCAATATAAATTCAGAGATTTCTATAGAAAAACAAATTCATCACACCCACCTCCCAAAAGATTAATTGATTATGGACATTTTGGTGGTTTAATATCTATTTTTAATATTTTCAAGTAGAAATTTTCCAAAAATGATATCTCCCTTGCAATTCTGTTTTTGAAAGGTGTAACACGGAAGAGGGGTGATACTTCAGGAGTATTATAATATTACATGCCCTGATCCTATCTCATACTTTTAAATTGAAAGAAGAGAAACAAGAAGTGTTTTTCTTAATTTTCTTTCCCTTTCATTTTGCGATTTCCTTCGCCTATCAAAGATTCCCAGAGCTGTAACTTTCACTTTAATTTAAAATGAGACCAAACCTTTTAAATGAGCCCGTTATAAGTAATGATGATTTCTGGTTTTTTTCTTCATGCAACAGCACATTAGATAATTTAAAGAATGAAAACAACACCTAAACAGGTCCATCTTTGTGATCTATTTCTTGTATTAGCCCATCAAGGCATATAATAAAAAGTATTGGGTACAGAGAATCCCCTGACGAACACCCCTTATGTTCAAAAAATATTTGAATTGGTTTTTGGATTTAATTATTGTACAAGTACACGCTAAGGTAATTACAACCATATGAATTATGATATCTCCAAATCCTTTTTGTTACAGCGTTTTTATTATGAACTCATGAGACACAGTATAAAAGGCCTTCGAAAAATATACTGGCATCACTGTTAGACTCGACAAGAGTCTGTAACGTAAAAGGGACACTGTCCATGATCTTGTTTTTCCAAAATTGTAATCCATGTATAACTTTTCCTAAAACTTTGTTTATGCGATTTGTGACTAAATGTAGAGTTAATGTATTATAATAAATCATCAAACATGGCTTTTAGAAGGCTTTTCAGAAGTATTTATATTGATTTTAATACATTAGTATGAGGTTTATAGTAAACCCATGGTAAAATGCAGCAAATTTTTGAAAACTCAGTATATCTTCATGTCGAATTCAGGTCACTTTTTAAACAATAAAAAGTAATTCAAAATCATGAAGGAGAAAATAATAGAAGTAAGATACTTTCATTTTCACCGGCCATTCCATATTTGAGGTAATCAAAATCACTAATATATTCAAGTGGACTTTTTATAACGTTTAAAATCGGCTGAGGGACGGCGAAGACCTAAACAACCGACCACAGAGGAGCAGACTAGCCAAGTTAAGTTCCAAGGATGTAGAAGCAGCCTTCAAGTTAAATCTTAATTTGAAGATGACGACTTTTGCCAAGGAAAGGAAGAAGGTGTTATCGGCCACTGTCTCAATAACTTTGGAAAAGGCTAGTGGTAAGTCTCTCAGACATGAGGAAAGGCCTCTTCTAACTCAACAACTACAAAAATTCCGGTAGGAGTGTTGTAAGCCCCTTCTTAATAGCTTGAAGTACAATCTTGGACGAATTCACATCTTTTTTGATGTAACACACAGTCGATGTGATTATTTCCTACATTTTTATTTTTATTATGAGTTGAACTAAACGCCCTTGAGATTTTATCCTTTTTATAAAAACTTTTTATACAATTTTTAACTTATACCTTATTTTTTTTAATATTACACGTACGCTCTGTTGTTTTTTTATTTCTTAGTTTAAGTTTCAAAAATGACTTACTTTTTTAGCGTAGATGCAAGCATACATGAGATCATACTGATTTCTAGACTTAGCTTCATCAATACAGATATTATTTATAATATTGAAGGTATGCAAATAAATATTTATTCATTATAATGTTGAATGTTTGGTCTTTTGTAAACAATACATAAAAGGCAAAGTCCATTAATAATAATCATCAATCGTCATTAACAAATTTGAGAAAAACTGATACATATCCCAACTTTGTATACTTCAATTAAAATTTTCCTAATATTTATATACAAATATGTATATAATTTTTTTTAAATTATAGCAAATTATTTGAATCAATTAATTAGTTATTAAATAGTCATGAACTGTAAAATGTAAACAAACTTTTATTATAATTGATTGATTTTATTAATTTTGATTTTGGGTAAATATATTTTATTTGTTGGCGCATAAGACTGACTTTGATAAAAATTATAAATGTGGTTTTCATCCTGCAGTCGAAAATGTTGTTGCATGGTGTAATAAACTTATTTATTTTTAATGTAAAATTACATAGATATGTGATTTTACATTTTCAAACTAAATTATGAGTTCAAGTACAGTTTGACCGTTACTTTAATGAAAGGATTTCAAAAAACTAATGTCTCACAAATTCAGTTGAGTTAAGGGATATTTAAATATATTTATCGGAGGAAAGTACGGATATTTTATTTTCTAAAAATACGAAAAAGTATTTTTTCTTAATAAAAAAAAATGAAAGCAACACTTTTTCCCAAAAATATTTAATTAAATTTTTTAATTTACATTATTATCGACAACCAATAAGTGGTCAATGTGGCCATTTTTGAAAGTTATTTTACCTGTAATTGAAATATCTTATCTGAAGAATCACTGTAATTAACTTGTTTACAAGTAACTTTTTAACAGTCCTTCATACACTTGATTACTTTTTTAAAGTTATATACGTTAAAAAAATTATAAGTCTGTAAAATACACAATTGTCACAATGGCAAAAAAAAAAAAAAAAAAAAAAAAAAAAAATGAAGAACATTTTTGGATGTAATTTATCAAAATCATAGGAAATTAGAAAAAAATTATACATAGGTAAGTATATAGTTGCCAAATGGTCGTACATTTGCTATTGTTTGTAGTAGGATGTCAAAATATTTTATAATGAGAAAAATAAAATAATTTTTTTGTGTTAAACCCATATAAAATATCTTTAAATTTTGAAAATATGGTTGATTTTTGTAATTATCTTTTATTTCCTCTCACGACTATTTGCATCTGCTCTAATAAAAATGTATAACCGACAAGCTGCCCTCCTCCAAACATTCGTCAAATTATCTGGATTACCACGTTACTTTTCAGTTTCTTTTATTTTTACGTACAAGCTGAGTATATTTTATACATCACTGGGATAGTGCTATCAATCTTGCATATGAACTCATCCAATTGTTGAAAAACACAGAAACTTTCATCCAAAAATTAGTAGCTCAATTTTTTATTCACTACTTTACAAGTAAAGAAACATTAAGTCGTGTAAAAATTTCAGAGGTGAATGGTCGTTTGTCACACTTACTACAATGTTTCGAATTACTGCAAATCCATTTTAAATTTAATGCATTTTTATATAAATTTTAAATTCTTTCTCTTCACAATGACTTCTATTGTATGTATGTTTTATATTTCTTCAATAAAATATATTATTTTGAATTGACCAGTTATGGCATTTTGGTTCTGATCCCAAGATATTCACTACCCGATATAAACAACATGTGTTCCTCTATAGTACATTTTATATATAATAATATTGTTTATTTTTTTCCAATTATCTATCATCTAAAGCTTTAAATATAAATTATAATGATATTTTAATTTTTACGGAAGGGTGTTAGCCTTTTAACTAATTTAATATATTGTTTTTTAATAATTTTCTCTTTTTTTCCAGTAACACACTTCCTTTGTCATCATAATAAATGATATTTAAACACGATAGTTATTATTCAAACCATAGCTTAATCTTAGGACAACTAAAGAGAAGGGCATCAAGCTTAGGTTTGTGTGTGCACAAGAGTGGAAATAAATATAACACAAGAAGAGAAGAGTTATTATTACAATTAAATATATACACGACGTATTTTTGTATGCCTATTGATATTTAATATTATTTAAAAATAATATAAGAAAATATAATTATGCGTTGAGTAAATATTTAAATATTTCGTACATTTGAACGAACAAGAAAATTTCAAAGTTTTCCCAATTTGAAGGATTATCGTGAATAATGCTTCTTTTATTATTTCTTACGTGACTATTAATATAAGACGAAAAATTTTTTTTTTTTAAATTAAAAAATTGTAAAACAAATTCTTCAATGGAATAATTACATTTTAAAAAGAAAAGATTTTCTAAGTCATTGGTTTCTTAATCTTTAGAAGAATGAACTAAAAAAAAACCAACTTTAAATTGATTAAACATTTCTTAAAAATATTATTGTCTACAATTAAATTGAATGCACTATATATAAAAAATCTAAGTGTATGAATGAGCTTGCTAGGACTAATGAAGCCTCCTCTTGAAACCATATCCAAATAGTCTTCTCTATTCTCAAATATTTGTAGAGTTGGTGATAATCTGTTCGTATTTTTTTTTCTTTTGAAAGTAATATTTCTATACTACTAGACCAATTTTTTTCTTTGATAGAGTAGGAAATATATCCACAGTCAAAATTTACCAAATTTTTGCTTATAAAATCAAAAGTATCTTAAAAAAATTGGAATAACATAATATTTCTGTTAAAAGTTCACATTTTACTTTTTTTCTTGGCAAGTTATGATATCAGTTTCTTCATTTAAATTATGAATTTCTTTTATCGACAAGGTATTGTATTGTATTAAGTTATTTATAAGAATGTTTTTTTTAGATTCTATAATTTGATTAACACCAATATAAAAATTGCATCTTGGTTTTCATCTATAATTCACAAAACGTGTTTCTAATGTATCCAACTGAACTTTTCCAGTCATAAAATATTCAAAATTTTTTTCTTCTAGTAAGTATATTGCTAATTCAGCAAGTGCCCAAGCATTCTTTGCCAGGGTAAACAGGATTTTTTTAAGATACATGAAGATAAATCCTCCGTTGACCAATTTTTGATCCATAAAAAAATGTTTCTTAATAAATCAATTTGTTCATCATTAATATTATATTTATAGGAAATTTTGCAGATCCCGATTTTTATTCTCAGAGTATTTTGTTATGATATTTGTAATATTTATTAATTTGCGAATTATGGTACAAAATTAGATAGTATCATACACATTACTGATATTAAAGGACTATCTTTTAGCCATTAAAAGTGCTGTCGTGAAAAATTGGATCACATAATTTAACATTCATTTTTTCCATATTATTTGCTTTTTTAGTTAATCATTAACTAAAAACATTAGACTTTTCCCCTTTCTATATCAAAAAGATTTTTATTATGACTCTAGTGTGGGTTGAGAATTGATTCTCCTTCTTTAAACAGTGAACAAAGGATTGTTGTGTTTTGTTCAGAATTATTTCTAATATTTTTTCAACTATGTACTATCTCAAAAATTAAATAAATACGTCAATTACATATAAGAAGATTAATAAAGATTTTTTTTGCTTTCCCTTTCAATATAAAGTTTTCATCATTGATCTATTTGTAGGATGATTGTCAAAAGATATACTGACTAAATCAAATCCTACTTACATTAATCCCTTGATGGCATTTTTAAAAATATTCCATTGAAATTTTGGAGAAATTTGATAAACAGAAAGGGAAGAGATCATGCTTCAAAAGGCAATGTAATATGTAAAATCATAATGGCTAATATAACTTTCGTTATTTGTCCATTTTCGAGACCATAAATCTTTCCTCCACTATATTTCATTCTTTGACTTGTATACTTTAGAAAGTAAACATTGCTAAATATTTAATATATACAGATACATTAATACTCAAAGAATAAATATACCTTCATCAATCATAATTTGAATATGACGCTGTTGTGAAGTTAATGATTGAATGTGCTTTTTTAAACAATAAAATACACTTTGACTACGTCAAAGCTCTACAGTCATTTTCCTTGTGATGTTACGTAGATATAATATCGAGCGAATAAAATACAATCTTGACGTAATCCATTCCCGATATCAAAAAGGAAATTGCATTTGCCAAATTTTGGAAGTTCCAAGAAGAAATGACGAATAGGGACGATTACTTGGGGGTTTCATTGCCCCGAGGATTTGCTTTATAAAAAAGGATATCTAAAGTTGAGGCTTTTCATCATTCATGAAAGATTATAACCATATGGTTGAATGGAGAAGCTTCTTTCCAAAATTTTAAATACAAAGAATATCTACAGTGGAAGATACTTTAGATAGTTTTCTTTCTTGACTGAGGTATTTGGTTTCATTGTTATTAATTTTGTTTCCTCTATATACTTTATAAATCTTTACTTATGTTTTGATTTTTTTACAGCACAATATACACAGATCGAGCGAGCAATTCCGGAACATATAAAAGCTTGTAAATTGCCAAAAGACCTTGAAACTATATAAATAAAAAATGCAATATGTTTCCAAAAATGAGTGAAAACATGCTTTATCTCTGTATGTGTCCAAAAATAACCCTCTATCGTTACATAATATAAGGACAGGGAAAGATTACCTTCGTTTTTAAGTGTATCTTCTTCATTATTGTTCAAATCAGATCATAAAAAACTGTTTTTAAAGGTGTGAATGTATACTACAAATGCTTTCGGACAGTATTGAGCTTGTCCGGCTCAGTTGTGAATTATCGTGCATTGAGTTTGGAGGTCTCTAAGGAAAAAAATCGCCATACCTTACATTTTACTAACAGAAAGGGAAAAGCGTACCATGTATACAAGACTAATACTCTTTTAGTTTGTGTTACGCAACAGATATTCCATCAATTTTGCTCTGGTGTAGTGGAGATAAACGATGCAGACCTGTCGTCGAAAATGTCAATAAAATCATGGAAAATATCGAGATAGACGATCATGCTAGCAGTCGTAGAATCGCCCAGGACCTGAACTTCATTTTGAACCATTTAGAAAAGGCTGGATGCAAAAATAAACTCAATGTTTCGATGCCACAAGATCTGACGCAAAAAAATATCATATACCAAATTTCCATCTAGGAATCGTTGCTGAATCAAAAATCAATCAATCTATATCTGAAGTGGAGTAGGACTTTATATGAAAAATGGCTCATTTACGTCAATACCTAGTGTGAAAAATTATAAATGAGCCAACGTAGCAGCTTTGACAGTGCCCAAGCAAGGATTGACTACCAGTAAGGTGATGCTGTGTGTTTGGTGGGATTGTCAGGGAAAAATTTACTATGAGCTGCCCCTCCCCCTATGGTTAAACACTCAATTATGCACTTTACTTTGAACAATTCGGCTATTTAAAGCTGACAATCGAACAGATAACAAGAATGATAGAACTAAGCAAAATGCACAATCAATATATATTTATTCCTATAAGACAATAACTACAGAAAAAGGATAGTAATCGAAAATTTTAAAAGGAGAAATTATTTTGAAAATAACTAGATAGTAAGATTTTGTCAATAACATATTCTTTTTAAAAATGTATTTTGAAAGAAATTTCTTTTATAAATCACCTTGTTTTTAAAAAATACAACATAGTTACAGAAATGTAAATATATATGAGTCATTCCATGAGAAATTTTCACCTGGAAATATTTTAGAATAGAATTTGTTACGTGGTATTATTGAGAGTAGACCAGCTCCGAAATAAAATTTTGGATCCGTATTTCTATCCAAATCTGAGTTATTTTATATATAAATCAGAATCATAAATTTATTTTTATACTGGAAAAAATAAAAAATCTCTTTATATAGCAAAATATAATAAATTTACAATAAATACTATATAAATGAAGTAATGATTTTTATATACCACTTATTACTCCTAATTTCACAGCTTTTCCAGTGTAAAATTTAAAAAAAAATGATAAAAGTCTTTACGTTAAATAGTTCAATAAAAACAAAAAAATAAGTCATGATTAACTTTTTTTTCGTAACAACAAAAAATAAATCAATTTATATCATCCGTTTTGTTTAACTAATGTATAGCTTTTTAATTATTTAGGTATTTTACCTACTTTCTGTCACTTTATCTTATTATCTATCGTTATCAAATATCCATTAAAATTCTAATTTATTCCTCTGTAAGACTTCAAAACGAAGAGTTAAATTAAGATACAAATCCTATATTTTATTTCTTAGATCCTCTACTGTTAATACTACAAACCAAATTTAGTTTAAATCCCTTTCTTCTTGAAATTTTTTCAGATAATCACCCATAAATATATTTAAAAATTTGTATCATTGAATGTTAAATTTAAAAAAAAATAACCTTGTTGTATTCAATTCGATAATATTTAATGAAATAAAAAAATACAATGCAAAAAAAAAAAAAAAAAAAAAAAAAAAAAAAGGATTGAATGTTTTATATTTAGAGATTCATATTGTTTATTGTGATACAACATTTGTAGTCGTATATTATACTTTTTTGATTAGTTATTGTGAAGCTAGACTTAACGTATTCAAATGTCAGAAGATGTAAAATATAGAACTTACATTCCAAAATCTATTTATAGTTATTTTAATAGAGCTTCCAATATCAGTAAATATAATTGATCTAATTTGATTGAGCAGAAATAACTTGAAAATATATCTGTTCTTTTGTCAAAAACTTTTTTGTATTTTTTATTTCAATGATTAAAAAAAATTATACCTAAAATTATGGAATGATTGTTCATCGGTCTTATAAAATTCAGTCTTCTTTTATGCTTATAAGGTTACTAGGATTAATTTGATATTTCGTTCTTATTTTTGTGATTTTGATTTGTTGTTGTAATGTTTTAATAAGTGTAAATTATTACTAAGCCTGTATAAATTTGCAATATTGGAGTGACAACATAAAATAATCTAGAACAAAAATCAAAAAAGGTAGGAAATTCTATATTATATTTTATGTATTAGACAATATTTTGGTGAACTAAGGTTTTTTCTTTTATAGAATGAGTTAACAAAGCCACAAAATTTAAGCTCAATTTAGAGCTTTTATTTTATTTAAAGATTTATATTGGCTGCAATATATGAGAATAAAATATGTGAATTTTTCATTCTCTTATTGGGATAATTAATATTGGCTACATTGAGTTCAATTTGGTATTGGTATTGTGTTGACAAGCCACATATCCAAGCAGTAACATTTGCAACTAAAGCATGTTAGCTTAATGATAAATTATTTTTGTTATATTTGTATTTGGGATTATCTAAATAAATACCTATGTTTTTTTAAGGCATGGAAAAAAAATAACCCTGATGTTGTATATTAATAATATATAAAACTTCCCTATAGATAATTTTATATTAATGAATATTATATTCTGTAAAATTATGTGAGATAAAATATATTGTCAGTTAACTATACGGAATTTCTGTTGACATTGATTCAAATATAAGAGCATAACACCCGATCAGGTACCTTCATGTATATTTGAGTCAATGTCAACAGACTTGTCCACATTGAATAAAAAGTCATATTTAGTATGTGTGGATGCATTGTTTAGATATACAAAAATAGAACAATTCTAAAAAGAACCCAATAAACAAAAGATTTTGATAGTTTTCAAAATTATTTTTAAATTTTGGATATCTAAAAAACTTAAAATCTGGCCCAAGTCCAATACTTCTATAAAGAATGGCTTAATTTGGTCACCGTCAAACCCATATTATTCACAGAGTAATGAGATGCCTGAAGCAGTGGTGAAAAATATGAAGAATCTCCTCGACAAATATAGATCTAGAACTATAATTTCCGATGAATTCCTAGGTGGACTATTAGAATGTAGAAAGTCACCTTATGAGTCTTAATAATCTTGTAATCAAGTTGTTCTTGGTCAAAATCTTCGATCAAAGTCCCTACACATAAAATAGCAATGAAGAAACCAATAAATGATATTAAAATAAAAACGGTGGAAATCAAAATCACATTACGATGTCCAATCCAATAATTTATTGAAATTAGTAATAGGAATTCGAGTCTGTGTACAAAACCCAATTACAAAGTTATGAGACAAATTTGAAAAAGTAAATTCACAAAAATACTGAATTTATAAATTTACCTCTCCGTTATAGCCAAATTCCGTTTCTCATTGATTCAATGATTAAATATTTTTTTCAAATTGTCTTAGTTATGATTTTATTAATCAACTAATTTGATATTATAATATATAATTTATAAAGGAATTAATTTGAGTTCTTAATTGATTAATTAAATTCGAATATATTGCCTTGATGGGTTAATAAACCATCGGAGGAGGTGTAACATAATATTGACTTAAGAATCCTCTGCTGTCTTGCCATCTTTCATCTAATGACTTCAAGATTCAACTCCATACATTGGCATTACTTCAAGCGGAATCGTTGCGTTAATCCAGTTAGACTTAATGTTATTGGTATGAGCCCCTGTTAAGGGATCTGAAAAAATTGTTTATGCTTAAAAACATAATTTCGATAATTTACCAAAGTGTTGAGTTGCAGTGAAGCGACTCCGAGATATATCATACGATACTTGGCTAGTTATAATTGGGAGAGAGATTTAACCGTCAATCTAATATGTATTGGAGGTATCCATGGATTAAATGACTTTATCTTGCCGAAGTGGATCAATTATATTCATTCCCGAGACGGAGTTGGATGCAAAAGATAAACGTGATCCCTTTTAAAAAGATTTTATTAATAATTTATGTGTACGAAAGTGAGGTAGGAGGGATTTTGATGTTCCGTGAGTCTCTTCCTCCTTTTCTTTTTCCTGATCAAAAAGATCCTGATCTAGGCTGAAGTTCCTTATAGGTCCAATTAAATGGTTCACTAAAATTATAACAGTTCAAACCGGTTTAGATTTTTCAGACCGAAACCTAACACTAATTTCAACATAATACAACATGTATATTTATATTATTAGCCTTCTGTCAACTCATGATTCAATATCCGATGGTGAATAATTCAATTTTATTTCTTAAAAATTCATGCATGGTAAGATACTTTGTTTTTCATGATGGATATGTACTCAAAAGTTTTAAAATTAGTTTGTATTTAGAAACACTTTTTACTAAAATTATAGGTATTTTATCTTTTTTATTTTTTATTTTTTCTTCCCCACTATTACCCTTTCAGCATCATTTGAAAGAAAAAATAAACAAATTAGAGTCCTAAAATTTTCAGCATACATACCTATAGTTATATAATTAAAGTCCTAAAGTTTCAATAACTTATGATACCTAACCAAAAAGTTATATTCATAAAACTAATTATAAATGTTGGATGACCCAGGGTAGTAGTTGACCCATGAACCTAATTTTAAACCATCCTTTCATCCCATAAGCAAACAAGTCCGATTAAATTGTCTTAAAATACAGGGTGTCCACGATAAATTGGAACTATTTAAAACTTAATCCAGATCCATAATTTGGATATTCGGGGTTAAATTATACTAATATAAAAGGTTTCGTAAACAATACACTATAACTTCCCCCACAATTGTTTTGACAACAAACAATAGTCATCATGGAACAAGCAAGGAGAGACACCATCCTCGAATTGGCTCGCGCGGGACACAAGCCCTCTGCTATCTACAAGCTTCTTAACTACCCCAAGACCACGGTGTACCGGGTCTTCAATGCCTGGGAGGTTGAGGGAAAGGTTAGCCGCAAGGCTCACAACATGAGAAGTGACCGAATCATCCCTCCCCGCTTCCTTGAAGGCCTCCGGAAGTCCATCAAGGCTTCGCCGGGGACTTCCTTGTCCAGGTTGGCCAAGAATTATGTCTTGATGATCTATTTTGTTCAACATAAGGTTGATTTAAAACTTACCTAAAAAAAAAAAATATGAGTAGGGTAAAAATTAAATAGTTTGTAATTCAACTAATTAATTAAGTAGTTGTAGTTTGATAGTTTTATGCCCTATTTTAAAGACTATAACTTTATTTTAGAGATTTTATCATTCCTTCATTAGTAATCATAGTATTTCATAGTTGGTAATTTTTTTTTTAGCAGACTAATTAAGTTATTTATGACTCCATTTAAAAAATTAATTGTGTAGATTAACTTGGAGCTATAAAATCGATTTAATAATTAAATTAAAACTGGACAACAATTATTATACAGAAAAACAAGTATTTCAACCACAAAAAATGTTCATAAAATTCAGTAGTTAGTATTTTATTATATTATGGATAACCAGTTGTGTTTCAAGAATATATTTTAAGAACATTTTAATTTAAGTACAACCATGGCTTATAATTAACAAAATTTTATTAGATATTTCACTGTATCTTTATACTAGTCTCTTTTTTTCAACCACTATTTCATATTAGGATTGTGAGGTAAGATAAATGACTATATTTTAGATTAAATTAAACTATTTCTAAACGACATTTCTTGTGTTAAGATTGACAATGTCTCTGTTTTTATTGGATTGTTATACATATTTTTTGACATTCAATAAATACCTAGGCGATGTAATATTAAATTATCGCACACTTTAATAACGATATTAGTATTCCCTTAATTTGAAAATAGGGGAAGATACGAAGTTATTATTTCATTGATACAAAGTTAGATGTACAAGTAGATTTCCTTCTAAAAATCCCTTCATTTGCCTAAAATTATTATTACCATACATTACGTCATAAATATGTTTGTTTATCAATATTATAAATAAGTAATTCTGCTAAAATACTTGAGAACACCTGTACATATATATATGTAATTTATATTTAAATTTCCATCTTGGAATATTTAAATTAATTGTAGATACAACAATATTATAAACATATAAGGAAGACTCACAATTGGAAACAATAAAGTTTTGTATGAGGATAAATGATGGTGTGGTTATTATACTGAATCACACATTTCTTCAGATCTCTGCATTCTTTCCTTTAGGATGAATACTGTAAAAGTTCATAGCTAAGAGCTATTCCTATACAAATCACCTTCTCAGTATTCAAGAATTTGCTGTCTGCAAAAAATAACTACGACTGCAAGGCTATTATGTGAAATTAAAGACATCCTTCAAGCGAAGTAAGATTTTTAAAAAATATATTCATTTGTGTTGATTATTATTTTGCCACAGGTTAAATATACTAGGTTCGAACTTTACCTTCAGTCTTTATTAATGAAACATTTCTTTCTGTCTATGGATGGAATTTATTACAATTATTCAAACATCTAATAAGATCATTATCTCAGATCTGTTCAATAGATCTATAAAAGTGAATTAAAGTTCAAATCTATATTTTAAAAGCAATAAAAGGTAGTAAATATGTCATGCAGAAAAGTTTCAAGAATGCAAAAATAAATGCGGTAAAATTAGCGGTGGAGAAAATGTTTGCAGCAAAATTGCCTAAAACCAAATTACCGGTCAGGAATTTTCGGTCATTCCATGCATCCCTTGTCGATATGTATTTAACAGGAGATACATTCTTGTGGATCGGTTTTCACACCTAGCAAGATTATTTTTGAATAGGCATATTTTATTGAAATACAGGGCTACCAAATCCAACACATTACAACTCTATTTCAACAACTCGACTTAAATTTAACTGTGAATTTATAACGTCTTTACATTGAAGTTTTCTAAAAATTAAATGCCAATGGTACAACTGGATTTACATAGATGTGATTCTCACAAATTTGCATCTGTTCAGATACAACATTGTATAAATCCCAAATTTAAATTATTATATTATTTTGACAAAGATTATTTATCATATTAGAGCCGATATTCTTTACAGCTGTTTATTTACAGTATTCAAACACAAAAAATTTCAACTTGAGCAAACTTTAATTCCAGAGCTCATTTTTTTAAATGTCTTTTTCTTCAATTAATTGTGAATTGAAATGTATCAAGATAGTTCCGTTTCAAATCTACATTTTGAAACATTATTTGGGTTAAAATAACCATATAAACGCAATTTAAATTTTTTCCTCATTCATATACATATATTCGTAGTTGCTATGCTTTACTTCGTTTTATTTAAATCATTTTTCAAGTCTCAACAGTTTTTATACTTCAGAAATATGGATTAGATGGGCAAAAAAAAAAGTACATAGATATTTATATTTTTGAAATATTTACAAATTTTATTTTATACGTCATAAATAAACTTTTTTTCCACATTTTCATATACAACATGAACAATTTTTTTATTGTTAAAATTAAGGTTCAATCAATTGAAATCTACTACAAAAAATGAAACAATGTATATACTCACATACATATCAATTTAATACTTTCTTAAAACTGTATATCAATGAACATAAATTTATGAAAGTCCCCCATTCAAACTATTTAATTGCTATAAAGAAAGCAACATATACTCAATCATTAAATTGTTATTTGTGCACAAAGGCCCAATTTACAGACTATTAATTAAAATAGGTTATGATTATTTTAAATATTTACATAGTATTTTACAAAAGGAAATAGAGATTTTCTACTGATGTCAGATAATGCACCCAAAGCGATAGCTTAATGCAGGGAAAGGGGGTCATAATTATTTTGATATAATACTTATATGCTATCCCAAAAGTCCCTTGAGAGTAATTCCATAGAACGAGGAGACAAATAAAAATATATCCGCTATATAGACTTCCTTTTTTCATGCCAAAGGAAGAAGGAACATCTCTTATCATAGGATTTACGGTTTGTAATTTGAATTGCCTCTCGGTTATAATTATTCAATAACTTTTAACCCGATTTGTTGAACTAATTTTTTCGATAAAAATAAAATAGTTTGTTTAATTGATTCTTAGAAGGATTGAATTATAATTTCAAGAAATACAATAAAGTTACAATTATAGTTGTTTAAGGAAAAATAAGCTCATAATATGTTCATAATTTCTCTATAAAACAAATCATTTATGCATTTACATACATGAGTATGCTTAAAGTATAAAATAATGGATGTCAAAATGACGAATAATGTGATTTAAATTGATAAATGCAATTTTTGCATAATTTGCTTATCATAAATATTTATATAATCTTTTTGAAGATATAAATATTTGAGATCTTCATTGATTTTATAATTGAAACATACTTATAAATTTGTACATATGTATAGTAATTCTTTTTGTCATACTAATAATCAGTTTAAAAAAATGAAAGCAATAAAGGGAATCCGCCAGAGCGTAAACCTCCTACTACAATAATTATCCCTAGTTATGGTTGATTAATGGTTTTTAACGATTTTTGTAAGTGTGACATATCTACATTTAATTTGAGTGATTTATCTAAATTTGTTATAAAGTTAGGGTCGATTTTGCATTTTTCACAATTATGTAACCTTAATCTAGACCTATTAAAATTTTATTGCCTTTATTTAATTTTAACATATATAAATTTCCTATTAAGTCTTACCAAAATCAGATGTAACTTTTTTTGTAATCCTGCTTAAATACAAACAAACAAACCAATCTAAAAACATTCGTTGGTGAAGGTAAAAATATTATCTTTCAGATAAGATCTTTTATTTTAATCAAATGCATTGTTCCAAATATATTTTTTTAGGAATTGTTATCAAGATCTAATAATATTTATACTTATTTTTTCCAATGTAACAATGTTTTTAATGTTTGTTGTAGGTTTTGACGGGGTTGTTTGATGTTATATTAAGTATGAATATCAAAAATGTAAATAATAATTATACAACTATATCTAAATATTTCCTTTAATTAGTAATTTAGTCTGCTCTAAGTTATTGAAGTGAATTGATCCAAACATAATATGACACATTACAAGGAAATTAATTATTCAGAAAAACTTTGAAAAAACTTCGAAAGAAAATTAATTAAATTATAACAATGCTGACAAAGAGTGAGTTTGAAATATAAAATCAATCACTTATGAAGCAGATTCAAGAACTTTAAAAAATGTAGATGTCAAAAGTGAAGAATCTTGCATACTAACAAAAAAAATGATGTTGGCAGAACAAAAATAATATAGTTATGAAAACTGATAGTGAAGGAATAAAATGTTTGAAAACTTTATAAACCATAAGGGAGCTAAAGGGAATGAAAAAACTACAAAAGGAAGACCATCAGCAAGTATTCGAGGAGTAAAAAATATGATAAACTCCACTGCTTTTGATACAGTATATATATATTATATTTTTCGATCTATCAGCACTCTATGATAATTACATAATGCTAGTGGGATTAAATGACTAAACACAAGATAAAAAATTCAATTTTAAAATCATTTTGGAGATGGAGGACGGAGATGCTGAATAAACTAAACTACGTTATGAAATCAAGATTGAAAATGATTTCATATGTAAATATCTCGGTCTTCCAATCCCAGCTTTTATTACCTTCCAAGTAATTTTTAAAAAATGATAAAGCAAGATGCTAGTATTAGTAATAGTCGTTAAGAGAAGGACCCATCATGTATCACAAGGTGAATGTTCGTGTGACTTGATCTTGGAGATAATATAGAACATGTGGATCCAAATGTCACTTTGAAGAATTTATTTGCTGATACACGTCAAAAATGATTAAGGTACTGACAAAAATATCCCGTATTTTTGGACAAACAAGTCCCGAGCAGATCATGAAGAGATTATTGATTATTTATCCCATGAACAGTTGGAAACCTCGTTTCGTATTTTCTATAAATATGTAAAAATTACGAAGGTCCTTAGAATGGCAGAGGAATGGATCTGGATCAACTTTGATATAAGACTGAGTCTCTCAGATTGGCTCATTATAATGTCCTGACAGTATGAGTATAGGTGGAAGATTGAGCTTCTTATGTCCAATGTACAAATAAGCACTAGCATAATAACCAAAAACTCTCTTTTTTGCTCATCAAGAAATTAAAATCCACCTATACCTCTCCATCGATTGGAAATACTAATACAAAATATATAATTTTTACAAAAAATAATTTGTCAGAACTGGCTTGAAATCCTTTCTTCTTGATCTTATTTGCTTATGAGATCTTTAAATATGCCGGTTTATCTTTTTTGTTTCGTTTTTGTGTTGGTACCTTTACTTGATTTGAATTTGAAAGTGTAAATTCAATAAAAGAAACTATTTTACTTATATTCACAAAATATCCAACGAAACAAACAAATATGGTATTAGAACGAATAACCAAACAGACCCTGTACAAAAATTATGTTACATAATTATTGCATCATCCTCATTACATGTACTGCTAATTATTTTTCTATTTTTTTGGTTGCAATTTGCTCAGAACGTGTATAACAATTAATTTATAAAAAAGTATAAACGTAATTGATGCATAAATAAATATTATAGTTGAGACTTATTTTTCCAGAATTAAACAGCAAACATTATAGATATGTAAGCAAACCTAATTTATTTAAACAAAACTAAAAATTTTGAAATATACAAGCAAAACAAATTTGTTAAAACGAAATCAAAACTCAAAAATAAAACCACCATAAAAATGTGAAATAGACAATAAAAAATTAATAATGTCAACCATTTTCCTAAAATGTTTTATAATTATATCAAAAACCATTTCTTTGTTAAAAACCATGCATATATGGAAAATACATGATTTTTTCTGCTGATCGAACAATAAATCGGCTCTTATAATTTGATTTTTCAAAAAAAACTCCAATATATACAGGGTAGGGATTTTATATCTAAAAAATATATATTAACATTTATTTACCAAAATTTATTCAGCAAATAACAAATATGTTACTATGGCATTAAGTAATGTAACTGTTTAAGTCAATTACCCACACCAACTACCCCAAGCTTCAAACATAACCTCTAACCAGCACAGACCTTGAGCTCTTTGTCGAAGTTGGCCATTGCCTCAAGGATGGAAAACCACAAGGAGTCAATAGTGATATGTGCACGTTTATAAGACTCAATCTCCAAGATGGCCCTCATATATTAGCCAAAAGGTATAGATCAAGGTAGGTTGGAGGGTATACATTGCCCAAAACAAGTCCAAATTGTCTGAAAACCAATTTTGGAAAAGATGATATGTGTGGGCTGGAGCCCCATCTTACTGGAATACATTTGGCCTTCTATAAGCCCCCAAGTCCATCCAAGCTTTTTACACGCCCTTCGAGATATCCGTTTGCCCGGGACAGAGGCACACAATAATGGCCACACGGCGTTCATATTCGAAGGACATCCTAAGGATTTTGTATTTCTTTTTACCCAGTTTCATAGGCATATATATCAGGGTTGCCAAGATATCGAGATCTAAAAATGTTCTGGATGTAAAATGTTCACTCTGTATGTCTAGAAAATGCGGCTTAGAAGATTTTTTCAATTCTTCAGTTTGAATCAATTCATAAGACGTCAACTTGACTAAAATGAAGACACTGGAAACAAAGTAAAGTCTATGGAGCATATGTGTTATTCACTTATTGGTAGTTTATTTATATACGCGAGGATATTTGCGCTACCTTGCGAATGTTATTGTTTATTTGTAATTTGTTTAGCAAGTAGTCCATTAAAATCTGAACATTTTCAATTTTAAACTTCAACAAGATATAATTTATTAATTAACAATAGAATTAGAACAAAATTAATACAATAAATAGATGTGTTTTTGAGCTCTCTTAATCATAAATGGAGTTTCCCCTAACAGCAAGGTAGTCTTCTGTCATGGCGTCCCAGTGCTAGCTGACAATGGTTTTCAGGGTCTTGATGTTTAGAGAACAGGGATAAATGTTGGGAACACATTTAATAGCATAATGTTAAGAAATTTTAAAACCATTTTTTAAATGTCTATATCCTGCTTATACCATTGCATTATCCTTTTTTAAGTTAAAAATAAGTGCTTTTTATTCAGAGGCTCATAGTTTCAAGAATAATATCAATCAATTCAAAAATGAGTTTTATCCATGAATTATTGTCATGGCCTTATCTAAAATTAAGAACGTTTTGGGAGAAGCTCTTTTGTTTGAATTAAATTGTACACTTTCAGCTATCAAATGATATACTTTTAAACTTTTTGAATATATATTTGTTTTGAAACTATGAGCTTGTGAATGCCGTAGAAGTTACAAGGCATTAAAATAAAAAAACAAAAAAACAAGTGTAGTTCTTACTTTTTTTTAGTGTGTGTTTGTTTTGTTATTCAATATTTTCATAAATTAAAAACAACAGGCTAAGAATCCTAAGAATATTTGACTAATAATAATCTTTTAAAACTAATTGCAGAAGACCTATATTTGCTGGAAATTCTTGACGTTGAATGTAATGAAGATTATGATTTTGATCGTTTTATATTTCGGTCAAATTTTCAAGTGCATGACAAAACAATAGTTTCTGAAGTAAATGATAAAATTCAAAAAGATATAAAAATAAAAACTAATGATTTGAAAAATTAAATAGTGAGAATTATAATGATGATTTATTTCATTAAGAACATGGATAATGTTCTTCAACCTTAATAAAAATTTCGCTTGTCCAACTGTTTTGTACAATAGATTATAAATTTTAAATAAATTCACGACATTACATTTTTATTTTCAATGATATACTAATCAATGATGTAAAAACAGGAGAATAATCCATATTGTATCCATTGCGCGCCTGCTCTTCCTTTAATCTAAAATAGTCAATACTTTAATTGCTCAAATAAATATTGTTTACTCGTATCCAGCATTGTTTTTCTTTTTTTTCATTAAAGCTAGGATCATTAAGATCTTACTTTGTTTTTGTATAAAATAGCAGATTAAGAATTTATTCGACTACAGAAAATACCTTTGAGATACAATATAACTAAATTTGTACAAATGTACATTAAGAGTAATACTTATAAACATACTACCGATAGAATCCAGCATTGCCCGGAGTATTTAGGCGTCAACTATAAGACGCTTCATTAATATAGAAGATAACTTCTCCACAAACCTTAGTGTTATTCTCCCTTTTTCATGAGCAAACTAACACGGAACTACTCAATACTTAGAAGTTATCTCTTCAAGAATGAATATGATGTGATGAGACAGTTGGCACTTTAGTTTTTAGAGTACTCACTAGTTATGCTTTATGTACTCATGATCGTTGCTGAATCAAATATAAAGTCACATTTGGTATTTTTACTTTATAAATGTCTATTCTTTTCTTATTTTTAATGAGCTCGTTGTTAAATCTGATCCACTAATACAGCAACGGAGAGACTTTGCTCTATTAATATTGAGGGAATTTACAAAATCCTTTAATTAGGATTAAATGACAGATCTTTCTATAAGCGGAACACCCAAATGTATACTCAAAGGATTTCATTACTACTTATTTTTGCTTGGAATTCCATTAGAAAACGTACTAAAATTTTAATTCTTTGCTACACCAGTTTTCATTCCTATTAATGTTCGAATTGGGACTTTTTAAGTTGCCACAAAAATAAAATAATATATATATTAAAAAAAAAAAAAAAACTGAATTACACCTCTCGATAAAAAGTTTTATTAAATCCCTTTTAATTACTTACAACATCTTCAATAAAACAACAAAGAACAATAAAAATAAAGTCTTCATCGAATTATTTGTTACTTTCTTCTGCTCCACCCATTTTTTCAATATTAAATACATACATACATGCATGGTAAAATTTTATGTATGAAAACTAAATAATAGAATAAATATTGGGAAATAAAACCATACGAAAAATGCATTTTTTTTCTTTACGTGATCAATGGATTTGAATGTTTCATTGAAGGAATAATAATTTACTAAATAATTGTGTGTCTATATTTGTAGTGCGTCAAAATAAAAAGAATCTTGAAAAAGAATCAAAAAAAGGAGAAAGACCTACTTGTTCAATGTTCCTTTAATTGCTCAGTTGTAGTTGTACTAATTTAGTATAAATAATCATTATTGTATTATAATTACTTATTCTGTCCTAGAAATTGTCTTTGAAGTCTATTTAAGTACAATAAGTATATTTCCTTCTCTATGAACGGCAATTATGAAATTGACGCACATTGAATTCCAGAGAATAATCTCTCCCGTTCGCGTTGTCCATTGAACTACGTCGTTTCATTATATATATTAACTTCATACATACATAAAGCAATAAATATGAGTCAATTATTGGCTTTTTATTAAAAAATGTAGGATAATTGTTGAAGCAAAATAATTTAAGCTCAAGTTTAGAACCTTAATTTGATTTAAGAGATCCATACTACCCTCGATATTGCTTTTCCAAAATAGTCTATCATATTCTTATTTTTTATTGTGAAAAGTTTAGTTACTTTAATTTTAATTCGCGGATTCTCCATAGAGTTAATAAAAATCATTTGTTTATAGTTATTGACAATAATTCGTCGAAGAATACAACTGTAGTCACAACTCAATTTTGAGAAAGATCATTCTAGCTTGCTTTTGTGTTCACTAGCTACTTGTGTGATTCTTTCAACTTTATTGTAAGATATAGTCTTATTTTGTCAAAAAGTAGTATATTTAATTTCAGCCAACATTTTTATAATGGTTATATAAGATTCATATGCTGCTTTTTTTACCTCTTTGTCATTTGAATCAACATTTCTTTAAACGAAATTTTCTATATGTAAAGGAATTAGAAGGTTAGAATTATAAAGATATGATGCTGAATTTCAAAATTCATTTTTTCAAATGATACTGAAGAATATAATCTTATTTTTGTATACCAACGAATTACTTTGCGTTCTCAAATAATAAGAAATACTTATAATCAAATAAGTGTCAAAGCTCAGTCCATAATTTTATTGCATATAGCTGAATCATCATATCAAAATGAAATGCACACAGAGTGAGACTATCGGTCTTTTTGAAATCGAGAAAAAAAAAATTAAAATTTATAAAAACTTATTCGTTATTGCTGAAGAATATCTAATTTTTAATGAAATACCATTTTTAATATTTGTTATTTTTTATTTTGGATATAATAGGATTAATATCTGAATATAAATAATTTTCTAATATGACCCTACAGATTGTTAATATTACATAGATCATGAATTAATTAACATATGGAGCAAAACAAACCATGCTCACCTTATTATTAACATAGAACTTTAAAAAATAAATATATAATAATAATTATATTAAATAACAGTTGTAGAAGAGAAGAATTCATTCTTGTTAAAAGTGATGAATCATAAACGCGCAGATGGGGACTTATCCAATCGCCCATTGAAAACCATTATTTGTAAATTAAGTAATAAATCACGGAATTGTGGATCATCTGGTGAAATATTTTGTAGGAAAATTGTATTTTTTGTTGGTGAAACATGAAAGATTCATTTAAAAACACTGATCAAGTATGATTTCATTCTGTCGAAGAAAGAGCTAATTTTTTATACAATTCAATTATACATATTTTATGCCTTTTAGATCTAACTTTTAATTGCAGATCGCCTTTGTTAGTGAGTATGGAAGAAATGGAAGTCATTTATTGAAGAAAAAGCCATAACATAGTTATGAGATTGTAAGTTCCAGTGTATTGGTACGTTCCTTTGTAATTCATCATATTTATCTTGTAATGGAGAAGAACTTATCTTAATGAACCTGTTTTTATGTATAGATAACTTCATTTTAAGTAATTCTTGTCTCACCTCTTGTGTTTAGATTTGATCTACCTTTTCAAATTCATTAACAGGGTTGAAAATAGTGTTTCTTATTTGATTTCCTAGACGATGATGTTTGTGGTTCAATTTTGAAGAGTTTATTATCGAGGATACCTCATTTTCCCCCGTACGTAAATATATATATATACACGATATCTGCTTGAATATGTACCTTTCATCTCAGTAATTGTAAACTTATAATATGGATACAGAACTTACTATAAGTGTGGATCATTCAACATGTTAAGCATGAATTAGTCAATATTTTGCCTATTTCAATGCGACAAATTGTTATTATCGCCACTATTTGAACTTAAGACACTGCCCATAATAAAGTTGGGTCGATAGTTATTTCATTTCAAATTGATTCTGTTAGTTTATTATGATAGCAAGTTCAACTTTTATTTCCGGATATTTATGTATTACTTTATTTTTAGCCATGAATCTTTCATTGGAATAATTTATAATTCAATTAATCACTGGATGTTAATTTATTCAAATATAAAGTAATAAATAAACTTATTTCTATGTTCCTCAAGAGTTAGGAACCAGGAAGATAGGGATAATAGTAGAAAAATACTACTTTCTTGATCACCCATCTCAAGCGATGCTCGAATTCGGAATTATGTATTCCACAAAAGACAAAGTTCATCTGAGAAAAAATACAAGGCCTCATTTGAGAAGTAGGTTTCAGAATCGAGACAATGAAAAGTCCATTTACGGACAATAGGGCATATAAATTTTTTCAAATATATATTTATTTAATTATTTTGTTTGGAATTTGCACGAAGTTTTTGTTATGAAAAAGTATTGAAATATTAAGTTAATATTTCTTAATTGCTATTACACCCTCATAAAAAATTTGAAAAAAATCCTCGGAGTTTCCTATTTAAAAAATAAACCTTTTTTAAAATAAAAAATGGTATATTTTTATAGTGTATAGTATATATCTTATCACTAGGTATGTTAAACGATTAAAAAAATAAAAAGATTTAAAGACAATCACAAATGTCATTTGATATATCCTTTTCTTTTGATTTCAGTGATGCTAACATTTCCTATATTTATTCGACAGCGACAAATAGTTTGAATTTTTCGACAGAAATTACTACTTCATTTCTCTGCTTCTTTAATGCAATATCAAATAGATGGTTTATGTCAGCTTCATGAAATTTGTCAAATAATTGTTGAAACATTTAATGACGTGAAAAATTTTAACAAAACATTTTTTTTTAAATGATGGAAAATTATACTTAAGATTAATTTTAATCTTCTCTTTCTTTCAAGAGGAAACATATTTTAAGCGCCATCTATGATGTTAATATACCAACTTATAACTATGAATAATTAATAAGATATAAAGAAAAAAGTCCTTTTTTATCTCTTTTTAGCCTAAAAAGGATGTATATCGAGCTCAAAAAAGGATACAGAATAAATAAAAACACTGTTACATAAGTATTGTTTATCATACTTTTAGTTTGGTGATTGTTTTAAAGGTAAAAAATGACTACGAACAAAAATACTCTCAAATAAATATAATCCAGATATTTCTAAATTAAGATGAGTGAGAGATAAAACTGAGACTAGTTTTTGGATTCTGCTCTCAATTTTAATTTATAACATTGGCTTAAATTAATGTAATTAATATTCTTGTTTATCAGTGTAATTGGGGGGGGGGGAGAAGGATAAAAATAAAATAATCTTTAAAAAAAAAAAAACCTTTAATGAAGTATTTAGCAAATAGGAAAATCGTTCAAACAATGAGAGTGTCATTTTATGGAAAAATAAGATTACAATGTTTCTAATAGCCTTGTGAAACTGTCATTTTTTATTAAAAGTTTGTTGATGTAATTTGAAATATCATTTAGAAATGGTTTCTTATTAAATTTCGATACTAGAAAATCAAATTATAACATTTTATATACTTATGTATATCTTAAGAAAAAAATATTTTCATAATTCACCCATTTGCCTTGATCCATGTAAGGATTTTCTTACACCTTTTGAGTCTCCTAGATTTCATGTCCTTCATCGGAAGGTGGTGTGGGGTCCTTTTCATTGTAATGAGAAAAAAGGTAAATTTACAGTCCACGTTTTGCTTCCCTACACAGAAAATATTTTCAGTATCATTTTGTTTCTTTGTTTTCTGTGACGTCATATTTATTTTTAAAGTCATTTATTATGTAACTAAAACGCTATATAGTCTATGATTAACTTTTTCTATTCTTTTTAACTTCCAAAATAAATAAATCAAAAGTACCCACTTCACACTTTAAATAATATAAAAATAGCAAATGAAAGTCCCAAAAATGATTGAATACAGTGAAGAAATCTAAAGGTGAGAACATATTTTACGAAAGTATACAATTATAGTAATGGACATTTTGTATCTAGAAAAGTAAATATAGCTACAATAAGTACCCACTCATTTGTGTCACAATGTTTTGGTATATTTTTAAAATTAAAAAATTAAGTAAATATATTAAATATTTGTCAAAATATAAAAGTAAAATGAAATGATATAAATGTCTTGATTTAATCAAATTTATTAGGTGTGTATCGGACATGAAAAAGATAATTGAATTTTAATAGCTATTGATGTTCAAAAAGTATATATATTTTGTTACATTTATAAAGGAAAAATTATTATCAATAAAAGTTTCAAGAACTATGATAGTATATTCTGTAAGTCAACATTAAAAAAATCTCGCACAAAAGTAAGTAAATAATAAAAATCACAATTATATAGTTTCCTTCTTATTTAATAAACATAAAGGCCAATGTTTCATAGACATATTTCAGTCAGTCATAGATTTTGTATTCATATTTTTGTGATAAGCTAAGAATGTTAGGCATAGTGAAAAACCTTTATTTGATTGAAGACACTGGCCACGATATGGCATTCCAAATAGAATATTATTTTATTGTGACTATCAATTTTAGCAAGTTTAAATGGAATTTGTAGCCATTTTAAAAGGTTAAAAAGAATAAATTTGTTGATATTCATACAAATGGAATCCACACTTATTTAAAAAAAAATATTGTAGTTTAGTTTTTGTTGAAAGGCTACATGAATATAATATGTACATGGTAAATTGTGTATATATTTTTAATATAGGACTCCTATGAGGATTGCATTCATACGTGGTAGGTTGTTTAAATTTATTTATTGTCTATATTTCTTGCGAAAAAAACTGTGTAGGTAAAAATATATGTGTAATATTTATATGATAACTTTTTATTGGTTTAGAATATTCACTACGTATGAAATATGTAATAAAAATAACAGTTACTACTCATTTGATTTTTTTAAGTATTCCATGAACCAATGTTCCCGATGTTGTAAATTTGGTTACACCCTATCTAAGTGTGGCATAGAAAAAATATCAATAAAAAAATACACCAAATTTATTTGCGACGTTGTATGTCCATAGAAGCTCTTCCAGAATAAAAGAAAACGAAAAGGTGACCTCTAAAGAAATTCATTCTCCGAAACGTAAAGCATCCGCTTTATCTGATAATAATCAAGAAAAATGTCAAACCAAGACTACAGAATCTTCATATTCAACTTTAGCCAGAGAAGCTTTCTCAAATTTATCCCCACATATAAATGTACATGTAAAGAGTACAGTATTTGAAAAATAGGTAAGCATCGATAAGGTATGTAATTAAAATTATTATTTTTTATTTTAAATGTCAGTTAATACATATGTTATATTTCCTGTAAATGTGGATTTTAGAAGAACACAGAGATTAAAATATATATATATATATATTCCATGAACCAATTTTATATAAAGTTTCTGTATGCACAGGGTGTTGTAAAATACTCCATCTAAAACAGTAGTTATTAAACAGTTGAAAGTTAGATACAAGGTAAACTTCATCTTCAGATAAAAAATTCAAATAAATACTCTGACCGAGAGCATATTCTGTATCACTAATGTCTTCTTCAAATTGATCTTTTTTTAAATTTAATAAATTGTAGAATTTTTATATTTTAATAAATTTATTTGTTGTGTGACATTCTTTTATATACAAATATGATTCGAAAAGTTTGCAACCTCAACGGCAAGATAACAGCACTCGTAAACATAAGCTAATCACATTTTTCTAGCATCTGTTGAAAGTTACTCACCAAAGTGTCAGCCATTTTGAATGTGTAGTTCTTATGTAATAGTCGTTTGTGTGAGTTAATGAAAGTGTTTTTAGTTGAAAATTGAGCATGGCTCTGTTGGCACAATTTAGGCACATTAAATCTCAGTTTTGGTAAATATTAATTACTGCAGGTAAAACTTGGATCTTATTAGAACAGTTCAATTCTAATAACTTAAGTAAAAATATTTTTATAATGTTATTTGAGCCATTTTTGTAAGTATGCTTGAACTATTTACTTCTATACTATGGAAAATGGAGAGGGGGGTTTCAAGGCTATATTTTTCGTTATTTAAAAAAAAATAAACAACAATTTTATATATAAATACTTTTCCAGGGCAAAAATGAAACACATTAAAAAATGTATTTTATTTTACTTAATTACTATTTTTAAAACTTTTGTATTTTGACAACAACATTATAATACAAATTGTGTACAATATAACCTGCCAGAATGTAAAAATAGAAGACACCGAAAATTAACATCGTAAAATCCAATCAGTTGAAAGAGTATATTGGGAAAAACAGCTTTATAAATATCTTGCTCTGCGTTTTAGATCATATTTTTTTACAATTCTAATGATACACATAATAAATTAACCAACGAAAAATTAAATTTTCAAGATTAATGACTTTATTTAGATTCGAAGAGTCTGGAATGGGTTTTCAATTCACAGACCTTGTGATAAAATTCAACATTTGTCTTGCTTGGGGTATTCTCCTTGTATTTGAAAAATAACTCAGTACTTCAATTTTTTGTTTCAAATGTGATTATATAGTATAGTTGTTAATTATAAATACCTGCGGATTTTTCATGGAGAATTTTCCCCCAAATTTCCAATTCTAATTAATTTAAAATTAGGTTTGATACTTTATATTAAGTTAAGTAAAAAGTTTTGAGGGTTTTCTTCTAGATGTCTTTTGTGAGCTATATCTCACCATTAAAAGATGGCTTTAAAAAAAAAACTTAAAATAGGGTTAAAGATGAAGCGTACACTTCAAAAAAGTTTTTTTACAGTTTTTTTTTTTTGGAAAGCCAATTGTGTGCGTTACCGTTCTGAAATAATAATAAACAAGAAAATATTCGATTCATTCTTCAATATAACTAAACCAAGGTAAAACGGTGGAGGAGACAGCCAATAAAAAAAAATCAGCTGTTACTGGACCCAACTGAGTATCGAATTCAATAGTTCCAAAGATTCTGTTCTGGTAATATGGACTTCGATAATGTCAATAAAAATCGTGGAATTGGATGGGCATGTGAACACTTATTCCATTACCCAGAAACTGAAGATTAGCCAGAAAACCTTTTGGAACCATCTAAATTTGATAATCCTAACTATGTTCATTTCATTGTTAAAATAAAGAGAAAAAAGGTTTAGAACATTTTACGTGACCTATTACATGGCTAATACATATTGTTTTTTATTTTTCTTTGTCTTTCAAGACCATTTTACAGTTTTTGGTATATTTTATGATAACATTTTTATAAAGTTATACTATAATTATATAATTTTTCACATAATATGGAATTAATAAATTTTAAGTGATAAGAAATAAATATTATGGTAAAAAAATGAATCTTTTAGATAGTCTTTTTTTCTAAACTGATAATGCGTCAGTTTTCCTTCACCTTTCAATAGCAGATTATACTTATCTGATATATGAATAAATAAATTTTCTATCATACAATATGTAATAACTGATCTATCAAATCTATTTTTAGCAAAGAAAAAATAAAAATATTTTGATTGATTGCTGAAAAAAACACTTAGGATTGATTACTAGTGTAAAATGAATATAGTTAAAAAAAATATGAACTGCCGGTTTGTTAAAAAAAGAAACCATTAGTTATTGACCTATTGGCGAATGTTTCAGAGGAGAGCATCTTAACTGTCAAAACGTTTGATTAGATTAGCTGCAATCAGCCATGAAAATAAAGAAATAAACATGAATCCTACTCTGTATGTCACAAAGATGTAGGCAGAAGTTACAACAATGTCGATCTTCAATTATACTCAGAGTCCAACAAGGACTTACACTAATAATTATCTAACCAATCTTCAGTGTTACTCTCCATAATTCAAACTCACGTACGTTACCGTATGGTCTCTTGAAATATGAAGACCTTCAATATATTAAAACATACACAATTAGTTACAAAACAAAACAAACTTGAGGTCTCTAGCTAATGTAGAAGCCCAGAAAAGGACACTTGAACATGATCGACGAATTTTCATTCGCGCACTCCAAGCAGTTGGGTTTCTCCAGGAACAACGTTTACACTGTGAGTAAGTCTGAATAGTAGAAAATACTTTATCAAAAATGCCCAACTGGACCTGGAAGATATAAAGAAAACAGCCAAGGCCAATTCCCTCACGTCCACGGGGTTTTACACTTTACTGTTCAGAGAGCTATCAAAAAAGCGAGAGGAAAGAGCCTTGTGAGGGTGAAGAGCCCACTTTTGACACTTGCATTGAAAGAAACCAATTTCTTCCTTTGAAAGACTAATTTGAATAAGTTTTTTGAGTTAATAAATTATAGCTAGTTGAAGTTTAAAATTCAAAGTCTTCAAATTTTAATTGATCACTTGGTATACACAGATATTATTAATTCTTAAGAATTAAGGAGTTAGGATAACAACTTTAAAAAACTAAAAAGTTTGGATGCAACTTCAATATATATCATGTTTGTATAAGATTATACTTTTTACAACACTAAATTATTTACATGAAAGTGCCCCGTCTATAAATATTTTTGAACTACACAATGACAAGAGATATCAAGATTTTTGTAATTTTATTCAATTTATTTAATTGTTAAAAAAGCTAAAACTGTGTACCATGAAGAGTTTACAACATTTGGAAAAAGTTGAAAAAAAGATGTCTGCCTGATATTATTGTTGGGGACGAATGACAAGTTACATCAGGAACATCAAATATTATTAAAAGATAAGAAACTAAAAATCGTCGAGTTTCCTATGAAAAAATAATTTTAACTTAAGTACAAGATAGAGCAAAAATTCGTTATAAAGATATTTCAAGGAAATACTTTGTCCTCGAGGTGAGAAAAACACCTTAGTAAATTGTGAAGGCTTAAGTACAATCTCCAAGATCTAAATTATGTTTCATTTCGACTTTGAAAAAAAAAAGATGTAAAATTTACATTATAAAATAGAGTTAATAACAGTCTTCCAAGCCTTAAATTCACAGATGGGTAAACATTTGAAGAAAAATTATAGTATGGGTATGAAAAATAATATAAAATAGATTAGGTTAGTAAATAAACCTACCAACAAAGTATATAAGTAGACTCAGAAAGACATAAAGAAAAAATAAAAAAACACTTCTTATAATCTCGTGTTTGGGATTCACACATATGTAGTACATATATTATACAAATATTCTATATACAAAAGAATTATTAGATACTATGTAGCATATTCTCTTGGGATACAATATCAAAAGATGCAACAGGAAAATAAGAAATATACATTAGTTGTCAAAGTAAGTATTGCCCTGCATAGAAAATAAAGTTTAGAATATTCTTCGAAATTTAAATAATTTGAAAACTTTTATTTAATATTATTTAAAAAGTATTTGACCTCAATTTGCTAAGTAGTTGAAAAATAAAATAAAGCTCAATTGTTTTCTGAATCTATGATAAATATTCAAAGGATATTCTTCTTCCCAGAATCGAATAATCTATTCAAATCTACACACTTGAATTTTAAACTTCAACAAGATATAATTTATTAATAAACAATGAAATTTCAACAAAATTAATACATTAAATAGATGTGTGTCTCAGCTCTCTGTAGCATTAATGTAGCCATTCTTTGCGGCATTGATAGCTCCCAGGCGGTGGTCAAAGGGCTTGCGCCCGCTATGGATTTATTCTTCTAAGATGGAGCCGCAGTGTTGGATGACAGTGGCATTGAGAGGCTCGATGTTTGCATGACGGACTCTTGATCTTCGTCTTGACACACACCCAAAAGGTATAGTAGAGAAGGTTAGCATCAGGGCTGTAGGGGGCTAAACGTGTCTAAAATGAGTTTTAAATAGTATTGCATCCGAGAAAATGAGTTTTTTTATTGTTGTTGTGTAAAGTGGCCACTCCAATCTCACAAGGCAAATTATACCGAATTTTCTTATATCTCTTCGGCAATTTGTAGCCTTTCTTCCTCTTCAACGTTTCGTACTTGGAAATTCGTCGATCAAGTTCAAGTGACAAGGTAGAGAGCTCAGGTTTGTTTGATTTTGTGACGAATTCTTTATGTTCTAATATATTGAAATATTTTTTAATTTCAATTAATATATTTTATTTTTCCATTTATTTTTTTGTATACAAGCTGCAATGGGTAGGTCTAAAATCGTAATGAGATAACATCAACAATATTTTTTTTTTTTAAATTAATTTATGATATTATTTTATGTTGTCCTTATTTTTTATTTATTAATTACTTATTTTTGAGTAAATGAATAATGTGCAACAACCCACTTTTCAATTAGGAATGGATTATATACGTTGTTTGCTTACATTGGTTTGTTTACAATAAGATCGATAATTTTGCAGCAAAATGATACAACTCCCTTAATAATAAGATTACTTGTCAAATTTAAAATTTCATTTGGATTGCAAGAAAAAAAAATTAAAAGGAAATACAGTAAAGTGGGGCATAATGTGTGTATTTTTACGTTTGGAAGCTTCTTTTAAGAATTTGGGTAAACATTTCAAATGTTTCAATGTTAGCAAAACAAGTCTTACCTATGAATTTCACCTAGGAGTCAGTAATTTGTAGTTTAATAATATGCCAAAAAGATCAACTAAAAAAAAAATTATCGAAAATCATATAATCCCAAGGACAGACTCAAATGAATGTATCGATTTTTTTCGTATATAACAGAAAAGTAAGAACCTTTTGGGGAAAAAAGTATCGCTTATATTTATCCAAAGACCCTTAATTTAAGTTTACTGCTTTGTATTGAAGAATTTTCCGTGTTTTATTTTATATAGAGGAAAAAAGCAATAGTTTTAACTAAAAAAAACAACAACATACATTTGCAAGGAAAGAGAGATTAGGAGATTGGAAATGATTTGAAATAATTTTTGAGTCACACCACATTTATTGTTGACATACCAATATATACATTTCGTTTTACTTATACCTTAGGGCAGTAAATGTAACTACAGGGAAGTCACATATTTTTCGGCTCATAGACCAACCCTGTTTGACTCTGCCTTAGAAAAAATAATTTTTTTTGGGTACATAATATTGTAAGAAAAAAATACTTTTATTTCCTGACACTTTATATTTGAAAGTATTGAGATACTCTATTTAAAACTTCACCAACTTTTTTTTCCTAGTTCCAAGAACTTTAATTCGTTTTTTTTCTGTCAATATTTGTTAAACGCATATATATATGTTATATCCCCAAAAGATATACAATTATTTAAAAAAATTTGATAAAAGTCATATATTTTGAGGGCTCAAAATATGGGCTACCTTTAGGTATTTAAAATTTTATGTTTTGGAGAGTTGTGAACCAAAAACTAAAATACACACATATGACGTCATTTAACACTTTTAATTTATAGTTATAGTTGTGACCCAAACTATATACTGTTATACCCCTTTGAAGAGAATATATTTTTTTTTGTCTTTCTAAGGGCCAAAATTATTCAAAAAGTCAAAAATTAATCTAGTAATGGATGTAACAATTATACTCTATGTATAATGCAAGTAAATTTATATTAAATTTAAATTCTTTTATAAAAATACTTTTGTTTTAACTCAAAAAGTTTCTTGTAACGTTGTTTTGTTTTTAATCATATGAAAAAAATAATTTTTAGCATGTTTTATTCATAAATAAACATTGTTATTCGATTTATATAAAGGTACAGAAATAATAATAAATCTCTTGTTGTTCTTCATTCATAAAATTGTTATTTAGACTCAAACTTAGGGGTTAATAAATAAAGCAATCTTTTTTCGTCGAAGTTTGAATCTTTGAACGAGTATTGACTTTTCTAACACCTTTATTATTCCTTTAATCTTATATAAGGCATCAGCTCTACCATTATTGGCATATTTGGCAATTAAAAAGGAGAGCAAAAGGCTTTTGTGTCTCTCACAAGACTGGAATTCCTGTTCTTAAAAGACTCAAAAAACATCTTGGTGGTGCATTGCTACTCTTGACCAGAGTTTTACCCTGAAAAAAAATTTAATTGATATTGATAATGAACCAAATCTTGATTGGAGATTGAGTGTGTTTAATTCAAGTATATATTTTTTTATTATGATAAATTCTTGACCTATTAAATATACAGTGGAGTCGATCTCTTAAACTTGGCCACTGTAATATGAATTATTTGGCAAAGGGATCCTGTCTTTGATTCTACATCAACATTGAATATCGTGTGAGAAAATTAATGCAAAATATATTTTTTAAAGGGTAAAGAAAATCCTAGGTACTTATAATTAAAAACTACAAATGGTAATATAACTACTGTTCATGACCTGAGCCCAACCATAAACTCCCTATTAAATAATGGAAAGTATTTGTTTCCCCATACAAAATCAGAAAGGCTTCATTGAAATAAAGGGCCCTGGACCATAAATATGAGGATTTCGCCTTTATATGCTGATGTATCGAACAAGATATGTCCAAATTTCATTAGAAAATTGAAACTAACGGAGTCTTGGGCTATCATAATAGGGAATTCTTTGTGTGGAGATGTCGAAGCAAAAAAAATGTACTTCTCCATTCCAGATCTCGACAATCTGTATTGTTTTTTACGATCCGCATAAAGATTGTGTGAAATGTTTATTGGATTATTTTGCATGCTTTTAATAAGTGATTTATGTTTCCTTTTTACTCGTTTTATTTTATTTTATTGTGAATAAGGGAAGTGTTAATACGTTCAACACATCAATTTTGTTCCGCCTAATTATAATGCCAAGTCGAAAAAGCTCTGAAATTCGCCAATCCCCTTCACTCTTTTGAGCACCAAAGCTATTATTGCCAATAGATTGGGATGTAAATAACTAATTCTTAGAGGAAACTTAAGAGTCTCTGATTCGAAATTATATCAAAATGTAATCATCAAAAATTTATTTAAGGGACCAATCTTCAGCTATTGAAAAATTTTAAGGATAATTTTCCCGTTGTATGTCTTAAATAACAATAAAAGTACTCATTTTCTGCCTGTGGGCCTTCAATAACCTAAAATTGTTTTGCAAACTGTAATTAGAGAACAAGATCGAATTAAAGTCCACATTTTAGATTTTAAAACTTAAAAAAACAAAGAAACCCAATATTTCATTGACCTTATTCAAACTTTACAAACAATTCACAAAAGTACATGAAATTGTACAAAAATTTAAGCCAAAATAGATACATCTCTATAAATATTTAATTTAAATAAGTGTTATTTCATTTTATTCGTTTCAAATTAGAGGATCAACTTCCATTTATTTCTTAATTTTTACCTACCTGTTATCCTTTCTTTAATAAAAAAATGATGGCACTACTTATCCCTATGCTACATTCATTAATCTCACATGAAATAATATATAATGCATTTTCAAAAAAAAAAACAACAATCAATTTTGCAGAAAATGGTTTTATTTGTATCCATTTTGTTTAAAGAATTAATCCTCAAAACTTACCACCCTACGAATTATTTTGGAAACTTGATTATCAAGTTTGAAAAACCTTTGTCTGTTGTTCATTAACAATTTCTTAAAACTTAATAAAAAATAATTTGTTCCAAAACAACGAAAAATATAACTGAGACATTGTTTGAAAAATATTTTTATGTTTGTTTTTAATAACACATTTTTGAATGTGATTCAAACTTTATTTTCTTTATGCTCACAGTATATATAAATCTTTTTTTTCTCAAGATTGTATCTTCTTATACGGAATTATTATTTTATGTGTTTAATATCGAAAAAAGGAGAATAAGGTTATGCTACTGTTTTACAAAAACCTTAATCCTACTTTAATTTCCATACAATCAACTTATATAATTTATGATGACAAAAATTTATTTTATAGATAGATTAACACGCTCATTAATATATATATTTGATGTTTTTTTAATCTTATTTCTGCAAATAAACTGAATTGTTTATAGTGGAGGTTCTGTATCTATTCTACTTATATGTGTCAGTAGGACATACATTAGTTTTCGAAAAGAAAAACATGTATCCTTGAACTCAATACTACCACAAACCACTAAAAGACTTAAATTAATTTATAATGAAATACAAATCCTTATATAAATATTACCATTCTAGGACAATTGACTTAAAATATTTTTGCCAAAGGACAATTCACCGAATGTACATTTGGTCTAAGGACCATTTGATACATTTTGCCAAAAAATATATTCAATATATTAATAAATCCAATTGTATATTTTAATTATAGTATGATAAATAGATATTGTTTGAATGCTATGTATAGTGTCCGAGGTATTATCGTTCATATTTTAATAAAGAACAACTGGGGAAAATTCCCTAACTTCTTAAATCATATATCTTTCTATATATATATATAAACTGATTTTCTTTGACTGCTACCCTTGACTCTGACTTGGCCTGACCCCCAAATGACATAGTCGAGGGAGGTACAGTCTGTGGAGGAGTGTAGCCAAACTGATCAGTTATGCTTTAACCAAGTCAACAATTTCTGGTCTCCATTGATCTGATTGGTCTTGGTTACTGTTGGGAGCTGTTAGTTAAAGTCCGGGTACATATTATAAATCCTTCACATGCTTGCTGACAGTGAAATAACTGACATTAAGCTTTCTCGCCTCCATGTTGATTAATGTTAATTTTTAAAAGTTCTTATTTGTACTCATTAACTGGAATAGTCTCTACTTTCAATAACACAAAATGGTATTTTCAAATAGTCACACTAAAGATATCCAGATAGTACTTGGACAAAAAAATTTCTGACCAAAAGTCCGTTCACCAAATATTACACAATGAATTGATTAAAATATGTAGCTCCATTTTACAACATGGATGGTCACTCAGTAGAACGCAAACCTCTGCATAAAATCAATTGAGTAGTATATTTCAGTTTGTTCCAAATTTATGGTAAATTTTGACAGTCAATAAGTCCCGGGTCGAACTACCAGATGGCACCACTAACACAATGACAAGATCTTTTTCGAAAGTACAATCATTCTTTTTTTGCCAAATGTCATTTTCATTCATCAATATAATCTCCTTATAGAACGATACAATCTAGCTTTTCGATACCACGGATGTAGAACGATTTATTGAGACCATCAATATATTCTTCAATTTCGGCAATCATTTCCTCATCTGACAAAATCTATTTACACAATGCATCTTTTTGAGTATTGCAAAGAGCCAGTAGTCTCCCAGGGCCAGATCTGGAGAATACAGTGGGCGCCGTTGCAATTTGAAACCCAATTTGACCAATTTGGGGCTAATTTTATTGACTTGTGACACAATGATGCATTGTCTTGACGAAAGAGCACCTTTTTCTTTTTCAAATGTGGTCTTTTCTGCTTCATTTCGGCCTTTAAACGATCCAATACACCGATATAATAGTCGTTGTTGATTGTTTCTCCATGTTCCGAGTAGTCGATGAATAAAATTCTATCCGAACCCCAAAATACAGAGGCCATGACCTTCCCAGTTGATTTTTGAGTATTTGGACGGCACTCCGTCTGCACACCACTCAGCAGACTGCTGTTTTGATTCTGGAGTGAATCCATTTTTCATCCATTGTGATGTACCGACTCAAAAACTCCTTCTTATTAAGAAATTAAATTTTCGGGACAATAGGAGATAGTTGGGCTACTCCACCACATATGGGATTTAGTTCTTTTCATAGCTTCGATATAATTCTTATAAAACAAACCATTAAGCCATTTAAAGGCAAATAAATCTTTCGCCTTTTAATTTTAATTTTGTTAAAATTTTTTAAATGAAAGGTTGTTTAAAGAGAAATGAAAAAAAATCAACAGATATTAGAATACCGACGTTCGGTAAAGTTAGTAAATAGACATCAACTATCTGATATGGTTTTCAAAATTTTGTTAAACATAACTTTAAATATGTATTGTCATTATAAAAAAATATTAAACTTGTTTATTCCCTTTTGCAAAAATGTAGCAGTACCTTGTATATTTTTTTTAACGAAGTTTGACCAATATTGGTAAATAACTTTTTCCTTAATCCTGCTTACATACAAAGAAGCAAACCAACAAAGTAAACGATTACATAACTTCCTTCAAAGTTTGCTTACATACATTTCCAAGAGATAAATGTATTGATTTCAGGACTAACCCTTGATCAATTTTACATTTAAAAAAAAAAATACAATTCAAATATACTTTTTTTAAATAAGTCATACACTTTTTAACATTTAAAAAGTCGCATTTTTCTATAAAAAAACTAAGCGTTATTATTTATAAAATAAAATTGTAGAGAAAGTAAGTTTTTTTAACTTAAAATTACTTTTTTTAAGAAAAATATTTCCATTTGAAATATAATATATTCATATTTGAAATTCACATTAAATTTATTAGTAAATATATATTTTTTAAATGTATAGTGAAAATAACCAAAGATGTTTCATTCAGAAATGGTTTCCTTTTCATTATCAAAAAAAAAAAAAAAAAAAAAAAAATTGTCAATTACTCATCAGTACGTCAAATTCCGCTCGAAATATGAATTTAAATGAAAAGTAATGATCTTTTTATAACTAATGATCATATATATACAGCTTGTTTACTTACACTTTCGATGGCATTTAAACATGTGCCTCACTTTCGCAAAGAAAATTATGAATTTTTAGTATATAGATTGGAGTAACTATATTTTGGTTAAAAAACTTAGCTTAATCAATGATTAAATTTAAATTCCTAATTTTAATTGATCCAAAAAAAAATCCCTAAATTTCATGAATTTATATCAACTGTGCTATTATGCAAAAATAATTTTTGATGCATGATGTTATAAAAATCCTCAATCATTAAATTCTAAAAATTAATGTAGAAAATTAAATAAGAATATAATTGAACATGACAGTCCACATATTGTTTATTAGAGACAAATGAAATTTTATTCTAGGTTGCGCTTTACAGGAATTGTTCCATGTGCATATTGTAGACTCTATGCCAAATTTTGGACCGATTATTAAAGTTTTAGTCTGTCGTATTAGCTTATTCAAAATATTTTAGTTTTTTGATATTTCAGCTTTACTAGTATTTTAATTTTTATTATGGAGTTGATTTATTCCTTTGTGTTTTATCTTTTATATCTTCGTGTGTTTCTGATTTTTGTTTGATAATCAAAACATTTATTACATTACAATAACCATCCACATAAACGTATATATACTCAACCATTATTTATCTTAATTTTTTTTTGTTAACAATAGCTTATTAAATATTTACCATTACACATCAAAGAGTAAGATTATAGAGAAAAAAACGATGGAAAAAAAAAAAAAAGCTGTAGATCCAGACAGGATTTTGAACTAGTTCTAAAAAAGAAAAAATACTGATAAACATTATTTTTCCTTTACAATTCCAAACCCACTATCTCTCTTCCCTTGTCAAAAACACCAAAAATGTTTATGTGCATCGTCACTAGCTCTCCCAAATCTTAAAATATAGTTGACCTGTAAGACCAGCCAGCAACCAATCAGATATTTTTTGCCCAAACCTGGTTGCATCCCGAATCAATGCATTAATTACAACTTTTGTTTGATTAATTTATTTGCATTACAAGAATATATGTCCTGAATTTTCCTTCTCATTTTTACAAAAGGACCACACTCCTCCCTCCGGCATTTTTGGAATTTTTTCACAAATAGAAACCACACTGCCATTCAGTACCAAAGATACTTCACCTTAAGATTCATAAAGAGGTTTCCCATAGCAACATTAGGGCTTATTATTGCGTCTTCGTTGGGTGGAAGATCGAGCCTTTCATAGCGTTTGTTCATCAAAATATTTGAAAGAGATACTTCTGAAGGCTTCATCAAAGTTCGACGAACAAATTTGGAGGGAAACACTCCTAAATGCAGTTAAAATGAAATTCGTTGTCCATAAACTGTATCAAGGGTGCCTTTACATTTAGTTATTTTATTGTAAAATAGTTGAATATATTTATCAATCAAGATGGCTACAACATTAATAAGAAGAATTGACGCAATGCATGCATTATTTTGTTTTGCATGTGTTCTTCTAACAGACAAACGTCCCACAAAAGGTAATGTGTTCAAGAAATGCTAACCTTACAATTGTAACAGTAATACATTTTCAAATGTCAAAACGATAGTCAAAAAAGCAGTCTAGGATTGTTTATATGTATGGAAAAGCCTATTGGTGACATCAAGTTACTCTACTTCTTAGCCATCAAGTTGTTGAAGAAAAAGTAAGAAAATTGTATACCAATGCAGTAATATTGATAATCATCGTTGTCAATAGTTATATAATATTGAAGAAAACGCCTTTGTATAAAAATATAGTATTGTAGGTATTGAGTATTCTAAAAATCTTTGTAAGTTATCATTTGAGATAGTTCAATATGTAATTTTAAAAAAACTTATAAAGTTTTATTGTTTGTTTACCATCAATCAATAAATACGTGCATTTATGTAAACATTACGATCTTAATTTTATTTACTTAATTTATCAAATTTAATATTAAAATCCTTTATTTATAGGTTCTTATACAAAAATAATATCGATTATAAAAAAATATTTAAAAGACCTCGAAATTAATTCCTTTGTTAGAGCTCCAAAATAACGTAATCAAATTAAATGTTTTTATAGACCTATTTTGTTTAGAAAATATAGTTAGTTATCAAAATTTGATAGTTTTTTTTAAAAATATGCTTCTATCAAATTATTATATAGATCCAAAAAAAGTCAAAATAAGAATATTTTTTCCTTTATCAAAATTTATAACTTATGTTTTTAGGATTTTATGTAACCAATCAATAAAAATCATATGTAAAGTTTAAATATTTCTAATTCATAATTATTGTATTTGAATTTGTACAAAGTACGGTTTTATGTAATATTATTATTTATTACAGGTGTGATGTCATTATAAGACATTGAAATTGTAAACAATATTAAGATTATAAAGTCAATTTCATGGGACACATCCATAAAAATAGGATTAATCAAAAAATACAAAACCGAAAAGAAAATATGGAGATGTATATTTCTGATGAGGATATACTTTTTTGTTATTCATATATGTTTAGCCTAAAATAGGAAGTATTTCAAGCTCAGAACTAGATACAGAAGTAGTCACAACATTTAAAAAATAATATAAAAATATATACAACAGTTTAATTTATCATATTTTTTATTTAGTGATAGTTAAGCTGTTAAAAATGACTTTTATCGATATCAATTTGAAATTACTAAACATTAAAACATCTTAGAAACTAGAAAATGAAATAAAAATCTTATTTCTTTTAAATTGAATGTTAAAAATGTGTGTTCTCCAATGTTATATGTGACAAAAATCGATTAATCTTTTTTAACGATATTTTTACTTCGTTTGCTCATATTGAAAAATCTCACTAATTGCATTTTATTAGTTATAATCATCAAATTATCTTAGTTCTTTTTAAATTTTGATTACGACTTTAAAAAAAACAAATTTTAATGTACACAGTAGTTAATATTTTTTATATTTAAAAAATTACTTGGTTATGCTGTATTAGCTGCTAAAATAAATTAACATATATAGTTTAGAAAAGTTATATCACAAGTATTTTTTTAGATTAATTAAATATTTAATAATTGTTTGATTAGCATAAAAATGACTCCATAATTTTTTTAAATTTAAAATGGCTGTATTTTAGACACTAGATACATTCGCTTTAATCTATTTTGCCCCAGAACATTTGCCTTTAGACAATTATACTTACAGTCAATTTGCTTGAAGGATTTTTTCTTTAATACTTATTAAAAATGAGGTTTATAGTTTATTAAAATGTATTTTTGGTTGACATGGAAGTTCACTATGTGTTTTTTAATCAAAATATATAATGTTTATTATCATAAAAACACATGAAATAGTAATTTTTCCAGAAAAAATTATGTGATTATCACCCAAAATTATTATCCATACATGTTATCAAAATCTCAATATGTACATAAGGAGTAAAAACCATAGACAAAATCTATATTAAAATTAGTATATTCTGAAGAATAAAACTAAACAAATACGATTTGAGCGAAAAAAGTGTTTCTCACATATCTGTTATCAATAATCTTTAGATATGATGGATTATTTATTCATTTTGGAAAATAGTTATGAATGGACGAAGAAGTCTAATATGCTCACACATCATACTTTCCGTATTTATCTCGAATTCGGAGACAGCAAAAGCGGATAGTTGAAATTCAATTATCTCTACTTTTTAGTATTTAGGAAATAACTTCATAGAATGAAGAAAATATTATTAGATTTGATAATAGGTTCTCGATATCTGGGAGATATTTGGTTAATTATCAATTTGGAGGATCATAAAAAAAAGGAAAAGTCTCATTTTTTGGAGAACGTTGTGAGTTTGTCCCTTATGAAGTATTTCCAAGGAGGAGGAGGATAGTCGGAGTCGATCTGAGGACTGAGTGATGATGCCGGAGGCACTATGACTTGTTTTTGTATCTACCATGGACCATTAAAGTATAATTTCTGAAGGATAATAATAATTACTATTGAGAAGAACTTCTTTTTTATCAAATCCATTAACTCCTGAAACAGAAAACTACTAAAAACATGTAAAAATAGAACAGTACAAACTCTAATGATTGTCTATTCCTACGTTGAACCTTGGTTGAGCTATGGTGATTGATTGAGTCGCAATGCTTCTCCTGCTACTCCCTGAATACAATTATATTCATTGTTTGCCAAGCGTCACTTCGTTGCACTTAATGAAGTTATTTCCTAATTATTATAAGGTTGCGATGATTGAACTTTAACTATCCGCTGTCTCTGATTTCGAGATAGAAAGAGAAAACATGGCGTGCGTACAAATTAATACGATTTACCCCAATAGTTTTATGCGAAATTATTGGGTCGCGTATTTTGTCTTCACAGCAGCTGCATGGAAATCGTATCATACCTATGCAGTCAATAACTTGGCCTTAAAGTTTTTTCAAATGTTCGTTGGAAGTTGAGGAGGATTTGCTATAACGATAGTGAAGGAGTAATCCCTAAATTAATACTTGATGAGGGGGTATACGGATTACTCCAGAAAGGAATAATAATAATCTCTCTCTCTTGACTTTAATGACAACTATGAAAACTGGAGCATTTAAGATTATATAAATATTCTATTTAAAAAAAAGTTTTAACAAGATTTTTAACCTTATCATATTTATATCCATACAAATTTATAGAATTGAACTTTCTGCTGATTCCGTATTTGCATCTGTCGTGTGTATATTTGCATAAGTTTATATTTTTTCAAGTTCTACAAAGCTTTTTATAAAACTTAATCCTTCAAGTCGAAGACATTTATTTTTTTTGAAAAATGTGTGACTAAGTAACATATAGTTTTATGTTGTTTGATTATTTCACTATGTTTTAAGATCTACTAATATCTACCTTAATTAAAAGAAAAACTCAAGAAAGCTTAGTCAAGTAGCTCACTTTTCACTTCAAAATCACTAAATAAATTATTGTAATTGATTCTACGTTATTTTATAATTAGATAACTTATCAAAAATTGTTAAAATTTGTTGAGTTCTTCTTCATTTATCCAGAATTTAATTAAAAATTATACTTTTTTTTGTAAGAATATATTCTATTTTATTTATTTTACAACTTTTTTTCTTCTACTTCTATAAAATAAATAAATATTCAATACATATAATGTAAAAGTCAACGATTTATCTCGAAAAGTAATTTTAATGTGTACTTAAGTATATTGATACAAAATATAGAAATATATTACAAACTTATTGATACATACATACAATGATTGCCAATCATTTTTTTCTTTATTATAATGAAATATCATATTTCTAAAATATATTATATATATATATTCAAAGAATATATAACCTTGACAATTTGGAGTAGAGCAGCTTAATTGTCATAACGTTTAGCTGTGAGAGGGATGGAAAGAAAGTAGGCACAAATCTTACAGTGTGTATAGTGAAAATATTGGCTGTAGTTACTTTGAAATTGATCCTAAACTCTTGTCGTAGTCAAATAAAGACTTTTTATCATAACCATAATCCTAACTTCTCAACCAATTTTATATAGCGAGTATTGTTTACAATATTAATCAATTATCTTTCTCAGTTTTTATCAAGATTGAATGACTGACCTAGCGTTTAAATTTGAAGAAAATAATTCAATCCTGGATGATTAGTGTCCTAAAATGGTATTGCTCTCAATAAAGAGTCATGGAAAGAGTTGACAATATTAATTTTTGATATTACTATATTAAGTTTCCCTGTCCTCTAAGTATTAAAATCGCATTAACCTTTTAATTATAAAATTGTAATTGCCATGAATCGCATACAATGTTAAGTAGGACGTCAAAGAACAATTCCTTCGTCATCCTCAAGACAAAAAAAAAGACAACCTAAACTGTTTAATTGTATAATTTTGCTAAAATTTGTACAAAATATAATATGTATAGTTATTATGCAATAGTAGGTATCTGCGGGTAGTGATTTTTTTAAAATGTGTTCATGTAAAGACTTTTTGAACCTACAATTACAGTAATACTTACTTCTCTTTTGAAAAGTTTGATCATGTTTTAAACAAAATATTACGCATATAATAAGGACAAATAAATAAAACAATTATATTTAACTTTTTAACAATAAATAGTATTCAATTTTATTATATAAATATTACTTTTAATTCCTTTTTGCCAAGAGTGAAGGAGAAAAAGACTACATTTATGAGAAGGCTTCAAGAATTTTGTCATGTGGCCTTTCTGATTTTGGTAAACAAGCCTTTAGAAATTTAGAATATAATCGAACCAATTTCTAATGCTTTTAGTTTTATGTTGGATATGAACAAGATGGCTGCCTTCCATAATTTCTCACTTCATATTGACAGTCATCCAAACCTTCTAAAATTAATGGAACTTTATACTTGTTATGACATTCCTTCTCGCCTCTACATCTTGTCTAAAGCAAGAAGATTACTATTTCCTAAAAGTTCTTTCTTAATCTATGACAACAATACTTTACATTGGAACTCAATTGACTTTGGATGGCGTAGTTAGGATTAAAAAAGGAATAAACAATCCTTTACTCCTAGGAGTAATGATGGCAACTTTGGTAAATAAAAACATATATTAACACAAGGAGTACTCCCTGAATCAGATAACAACTGATAATAGCCTATTGAACATCTATGTCTATCAACCATATTTTTTTCATGACGTGTGTACAAGATAAATACCTAATATTTGGTTACAGTTCATTTTTTTTTTATAGAAAAAAATATCAATTGACTATGTGATAAATGAATATGTTAAAAATAGTAACATATATATAATTAATATTGAACAAATAAAAAATATTTTGTGTTTCTTTGTTATTTAGGACCATTATCTGACAATCCCTGAAAATGCATTTACAGCGTACAGCTCTTGTTTAACAGCAGGCATGACGTTGTTTGTCCCATTGACGGCTATATGAAAAAAATGGCATCAGTAAAAAATACCATTGTTCAACTAAATACTTAGTTTATAATAATTGGAAAGGCAGACTATATATTGCAATCCCCACTGGAGTAGACCATGTTGAGATTGCAAGAGGTTCTATGTTTTGAGAGTCAGTAAGGAACTAGAAGAGGTTGGAGATGATTATGACTCTACTCCATGCCACACCGGAAATAAAACATAGACTTGATTGCCATATTTATCGTACCTCAAACCATGGACTTCTTAGTGTGGGTCATAGTTGAGCTACACACCAACAAATCCTTCTACAAGATAAAATTCCAGCCAATGTCCAGAATCCGGAAGGAGTTCCGGAATATGGATAAAAATTTTATTCAACTTTTAATTAACATTAGTTTTTATTAAAATCAGAATATTGGTTGAGGAAAAAATAAAATAAAAAAATAAAATATTCTTGGTTGCTAAATAGATGTATTGATGATTTTTTTCAAAACAGCTTCTACTCCAAGAGTTCTATGAAATAATTTAATGAAAATCATCTAGATAATGTGACCCAACACTTTCATTGAAGAGTACTCTTGGGAAAAACTTCTAGTCTGAAAAGTTTCAGAAAGATATAAATTGTGAAGACTATTTATCTCTTTGTAAGTTGGAGAAATTAACCAATTGTAGAACTGATAAAAAAAGAAAACATTTGTAATTTACTGAGTTCATAAATTAATTTTGTAACAATGAGGAGTATATCACATTTAGGTATGAAGTTATATATTAATCATGAGTAGTTATGCTACTCGGGTAATTTCTTAATATTTAGGTCATATATAATATATATCTAAAATTTAAACGAATTAAAAGTAGAACCTATATAATTTAAAAAAAGAAACTTTAGAGTAAATTTTTTCGAAATTAAGAAAAATTGTGTGATTTATAAAAGACATTACTTCATTGTCTCATATGTACATAGAAAAAAAAAATCATCCTACGTCTTTTATATGAAAATATAATAAATGTACAAAAAATACTTTTACGGAATATATATATTTTTTTTTGTTGGTAGTATGTCTTCACCAGAAGCCGTTGGAATGGACATTCACAGTAATAAAATGTGTAGATAGTACAGGTTGTAGAGTAAAGATATACAAAATTTGCTACACATTAAAAATTTTAAGTTATATAGAGCATTTTTTGCTATTTTAATCTTTATATTAAGAAACATAATATTGCCCCTTCGTTGTTTATTGAAAATATTCCAAGCAGAAGGGTCGTGACCCCTCTTGCCTTCTCCTGCCAGTATGTCTTGATGCTGATTTAATCTATTGATGTGGCCATTATTCAGTTTGCGTAAGGAAAATCAAAATAAACATAAAAGGTTTAAAATAGAGAGTCAAGAGTAAAGTTACCATTTTGAAATTTCAACTGATGTTTTATGATGAAAATTTGGGATTAATTTTTTTAATATTTTGTTTTGATTTAAATCATGGAGCAAAAAAAACAAAAAACAGAACAGCATCTTGATCTTGGTTCTCACGGGAATAAACCCTGGTAAACATTGCCATCTAGTCGAGGTGCTTCCAAACCACTGTGTATGCACTTAGGACAGATTTGATGCATCCGGCCGAGTTTAAGGATTAAAGTCTTAATTTTGGATACAGTCCCATATATGTGATTTTTGGCGTGCATCAAAAATCCCCCATTATTATCACATCTGAATCCATTGGATTACAGCATATAGATTGTTGTGATGAGTGAAACATGTTGACTCCAGCATGCATCTGGCTGATCTAAAGCTTCCATTATTGGAGCCTCCGACTAAAAGGATAGGGCCTACATGAGGAAGATTTTATCTTTTTTCGTACCGTTTTTGAGACTCTTGTAGAAGTTCATATGAATCATATTATATAAATTATAACTTAATTATATGATGATTTATTAAATGAAATTTCAATTTTCAACTGTTCTTGAGATATATGATTAAATAATTATGTTCTAACATTTGTTGAGATTTCGGTTACGGATACTGTATATTCTTAAAATAACTTTGAAATTGGGTATTTCATTATAATTCCCTTTACTTTTACCAAAAGAGGAGTAACTACCCTGAAGATTAAGAAACTTTTGGTTTATTGCTCACTTGTAAACTCCTTTCAAATCATAATTTTCACAGGTTGACAATTTTTTCAAAATTTTGTAACATATTGTTAATAAGATAAACATTTTTCATTTCTAATCAAAACAATTACTGTTCATAAATAATAATCATAACAAACGTTTTGATTGTATTTAACATAATATTTCAGTATTTATCAAAACCATAACATCAGATTAAAATTTATTAAAAGTGGAAAAAAACAACTTTGTAACTATATATATATATTAATAATAATTCATTCTTTAAACTTTAACAGAAAGGATATATGTATGTATAATTTTACTTCATTCTTTAAATGATTTTCAACAAAGGTTTTAAGTTAACACAATGGGAATTGATTTTTTTTAAATAATAGTTTACTATTTCAATATTTTATAAGCAGATATTTTTTATCCCTAGAAATATTTTTTAAAGTAACATTTGTCGATATAGTTTACCAAAAATAGCATGATATTTTTGAAAAATATAAAGGACATCAGTAATAAGGCAAATTCACTAATTAACTACACTTTGCGTAAGAGTAATTTTAATAATACTTATAATAGCCAAGTTAAACTTTTTCTGATCATATAAAGACCAGAAGCTCTTCCGATAGGAAACCCGAATCTCCCGCCCTTAAAAAGCTCCAAAGAATGTAAATGTCTTGCTCTTGAAACAAGTTGCCCTTACAATGTTCTTGTAATGCATAATTATACATATTAGCTTCCATGATGTTTAATTGAATTAGCTGCAAGATGCTATGAGATGATGAAAAGCAATAATGAAAATCCCTTGTAGAATGGACACATTAAAAAAAAGAAACCGAAAATCAACATGTTTATCCTTACAATTTGAAAAATGTATAGGAAGAGACAAATAATGACGTTATATTAGATCAGCTAAAATCAACCGTGACAAGAGATGAAGGAGAAAAGGATATAAAAAGTTACGTCTGCTAAAATTAATCCGATTTGGATCCCCAATTATACTTTGAGTGACCTATAATAATAACTCCACAACAAATCTTCAGGGTTACGCTCCGTCTTTTAAGTGCACACACAAATGTGCAATGAGGTTCTAAATATAATTAAATCTATTTAGGAAAGGATGTTAACTACTCAGGAATTAAATTATAATGGAAAATGTTTAGAAAAAGATAATTCCTTCTATATAATACCAATTACAAATTAATGTGCCATCTAAAAAACACACCGGATTTACATCAATAAAGAAAATATACACAAACCCCACTCCGTATTTAGCAAAGTTAGAGGAAAGAGTTACTCTGATGTATATCCTCGATTCTACTTAAGAGTCCTATAACGACTCACACTCAACATTTTTCAGTGTTAATCTTCTCCATTCATGAGCAAACTTTTTTTTGTTACTAAAGATAATACTCTTTATTTGAAATAGGGTGATCTCCAGATGAATTTAATTGTACAATTACTATATGAAGCTCAATGAATGTTTGAAATATTTTGCAAAAAATGAAAGTTTTTATTTTATTTTTCTAAACATCATATTTGAACATAAAACTGTATATAGTTTTTGTAATAGGCTTAAAAACGTTTAAGAAGAAAACATAACAAATAAAAACACTCATTAACATCCAATATATGAAACAGATGAAAAGTTGAGTTTGCACATTATTATTAATTACCCTTTCATCCCCATATTAATATATATTAATTAATGGAGAGTTTATCCCACATGTTATCCAACTAATAATGAAGAAATACGTTAATAAGGACATTGACTAAACGAAATAACAAATAAGGGAGGGGAAATAGATTTGATAGGCGAGCTATAACACAAAGGAATATAGCCGTGAAGAATAGATCTCGACCCATTCTGCATAAATAATTATTTATGAACACTCAAGTTTAAAAGGGTTGAAGAACACTCAACAGATCATGAATGAAATCATGGAGTTCTGACGTTTTCATTATAGACACCATTGTAAAGCTGAAATATAAAATACAAATAACTTTTGTAAGTACTGCATCAGATTTTAGGTGACCCTGAGTTATTGGTGGCATTGCCCCGTAACTTCTTTTTTTAGCTCTATTCCAAGTGTATCCCTTATTTTCTGTTCCATGATTTTCCTACAGGTATCATTATACTAAATTCATAAGAAATATGGAAGGAAGACTCCTTGCAATCAAATCAAACAAATGAATTACGCAAATTTATAGTTTATACGGATAATATGCTCTCTCCTTAGAAATAAAAGAAACATGTTTAAAGCTTTAGGAAATAACAATATTTGTTCAGATAGCAACTGAGAAAATCCAGTCGCTCTTGCATTCTAAAATTATTTTTATCAATTATCATTAGCCCTGTTAACTCATTGAATAGCACTTGAAACAGCATTGCTATTACACCCAAACAATATTGGTTCCCATCATAAGCCTAATATATGATATTATAAGCTAAGGTGTACGACACCCACTAGAGCACTACCTGTCTGTGCATTATCTAGACATTCTAGTTGCTAAACCTTATCTAAAGTCACATTTATTTTATTTTTTAATGAGGTCGTAGTAAAAAATGAGCCTCATCCAATGTCAAGACAGGTGGATAAGCTTTGTTTTATTCATATGGATAAAGCTCCTAAACTTTTAAAATAACTTTCTATAAGCTGTATACATAAATTCTATCATGTACCAAAAAACAAAACAAATCGTTAATATTATAGATGTTTATGGAGACAAAAAATCATCTTCCGTTTAGTTATTTTCTCCTTTTTTACGCTCAAGATGGTTCAAGATATATTTATGTTCATACACACATCTGCCTGCCTTATTGTAATATATTTAGAAAATATGATTATATGGAAAATGATTAGATAAAGAATCATGATGAATTACTAAGGACTTTTTGCACAAAAAAGAAAGAGAAATATTTGTTGACATTTTTTTTGATACATGCTTTTGAGTAAAAATTGATGATAACTATTACGAAATTGTAAATATAAAATTGATACATTATCTTATTTACACATCAGAAGCTATTTCTATGTAATGTAAGTCAAATATTGTTAAATAATGTAATAATTAAAATGTAAAATAGGCTAGGTTATTAAGAAACGTTTAAGGTCAACATTTAGAAGCACTTGTTGGATGAAATCAAACAAAAATTTAATCAATGTATTTTGACAAACTAATTACATATTTTGAAGAATTTGTGGAACATTATAAAGTTTGTATGGTCCAAATTATAGAATCATCAAAGTCTCTGATCCCTCTGTTCAGTTTTTAGAATCAAAATGTTATGCGGTAATTATACAAATATAAATAGCCATAGAGATACTTGAGAACTACCAATATTGGCACAAGAAATAAATGTCAAACTGCAGAAATGGCTGGACAACTTAAAAAGTTATATCAAGAACAAAGGAGAATCTCAAAGAATCTCCTTATACAATGACTCACTTTCGAATCCAAAGCGAAAATAATATCAAATATACTTTCTGATCTTTTTGATCATATAAGAACTAATTAGAATTAATTTTTTTAATAACTTCAATAGCTTTGCCCGAATTTGATGGAACATTGATGTCTATCTGTGTGTGATCGGTAACTTTTTATAATGCGTAAAGATAAGACGGAAGTTACGCTATGGAGTTAAATTCTTAACATTTTTTAATCATTTTGATATTCTTTTTATTTATAAATCAATTAGGAAATAATTCTACAATGAAAAAATCATTAAAATTAAATAATAAATGCTCTACATGTGAAACATAATAAAGCCATTTCTACCTCTTACCATATATCAAGCAAGATTCTAAGCCATACAAATGACCAAAGTTCGATTTTCTATATTTTTGCACAGTAAACACATCTTTTTCTTTTTTGTTCAAGCACCGGTAAATGTCATTTTTGTTTGTCCATTATAACAAACACATTTTATCTTTTCGTTGGTCTACACGACTGAGTTCCCCTCTTACCCCCTTCATAATATTTAATCGGCCTCTTCTCCACTTTCAAGACATGAAGGGATCATTTATTTGGAAATTTAATGTTATTTAGAAGATTCTTAGAAAAAATTGTGTTGATGACTGAATCTTAGGGGTATGAAGCAGTTCTTTGATCCATGAAATCCACTCCCTTTGTTGTAGAACTGAATAATTGAAGGACAAAAATGTTTTTCAGTCGTCTTCACTTATATGTTTTATCACTCTAATCATCTTTGAGATTATTATCAAAGTAAAAATTTCGAAGTATCGTAATAACAACGTAAAGGCTGGCTTCAGGAGGAAATGAAGCATCTTGTACATATTTTTTTCTATGGTAACCTCTTCATCAGCTATAATTTAAGTATTAGAATCATATCATGAATTTTCAAGGTCTTCTTCATTTGTACATACTGTCTGCTTTGTCTAAAATCATCTATATATTTGGTTACTAATATTTCTGCTTAAAAGGATAAAATATCTTAATCTTTTTCATTTATGAACAAATCTACATCCAATAATAAAGTGTTTATAAAAATATTTATATGCAGATGGATTACTTGCTAATTTGTTTAATAAAAAACAGTACTTTAATATGAATACTCTAAAATAATATACTCTATGAATACACTTATGTTGAACAAATTTTAAAATATAATAAAGAAAGAAAAAAAAACCTCTCAAACCCAGAGGGACACCAGTATCTCAACAATTTTAAACTGCCATAACATATGCATTTTTCATCAAAACGTAACAGAAATTTCAATATTAACTCCTAATACTATACAAATAGTAAACAATCAATATCAAAATTTAAATTATCCATACAAGAAAAGCAAATTATAGGTAGAATGTTATTTAAGGAAAAATGACATAGTTTGAAGACTTATGTAGGTCGAATAAAAAGTCCTATGATAAAAAGTGTTTATAAATTTTAGAGTTGTACTATTACTCTTTCTAATAATATATGAATATCTTAAATAGAATGAAAATTAATGCAAGGACGAATGAATGGAAATACGGGACACCGTTGTCCCGTTGATGCAAAAGGTTAATAAAGTAGATTAAGTCAAAAAATGGGATTCTGACAAAGCAATAAGTATATATGTATATTCTTTAAACTTAATAAACTGATTTTGAAATTCATTACGAAACTTTTAAACTAATAAATTATAACATAAAAAGAAGTCTTATATTTTTACATACAATTTCAATAAAGTACTTATTCTTGACTGATGTACATTTAAATGTACTTGTTCTAATTTTTTCTACATGTCCATTTATGTTGGTACCTATGATGCTATTTTTAAAAAAATATTGATATTTTGTATGAAAATATTTACAAATTCAAATTATATAACCAGTTACACTTTTACGGAAGAACTACTTAAATTACATATTTTGTGTTCTAAAACCTTTACTGGTAAAAGGACAGATTTCGTCATTTATCAAATAATCGCACAAAAAGAAAAATAAAAGACTACAAGATATGTGCTTGACTGACAAAATATGCACATGATGCCTATATTAAAAATACACTTAACAGGTATTTGACTTCATATTAAAATGTTACATATTTATATGTATGTAGATGTTTCTAACTTATATTATATATTTGTAAGACCATTTACAGCTCTTTTAAAATCACCATATATATTATGTAATGTCTATTTAGTTGTTTTTATAGCTTGACTCTTATATCATTGAAAGTAGTTGAACTCAAAAAGGAAATTACGTTTTATTTTTATATGTATTAATTTGTAAAAATAAAAAAATTTAATTCGATATATTTTGTTCTTGATAATATCTGAAATGATATTAAATTATGAAGAAATCATAACATTTAAATAATTAATCTGCCCATTTTAGTAAACAACTGACAATAACAAGAACATAAAAGAAAAGCTACCATATGTTTGTTAAAGATTCATACAAAATGTATGAAAAGGATGAACCTTTATAAAAATGTTTTTTTTTCTACAAGGAATGCTCAATTGATCTAATCACATTTATCTAAAATAATATTTAGTTACTTCTGGGTGTACCCGGAATTGATAAGAGTTCTTCACTAAATTTTAATATAAAGTTTTTTATCACCTTTTGACGTACCATCATCGTTAAGTCAATTTGAAAAGTTTTACTTACTTTATTTTGATGAATAATAATGCCCAAATTGAGCTTAAAAAATGATAAAAGTTATTATTTCTTGGAAAATTAAAAGATATTTATTATTTATTCTAACAAGTTATTCCAAATTGCAGATCCAAAATACTCTTTTGAAGCACTTTTTTAGTACTTATGTCTTGTATTAAGATTTGTGTTTTATTAGTATAGCAAAACTTGAAAGACTGCGTAGATCTCAGTCCAGTCCTATTAAAATGTGTAAGTCTTAGGACCGGTACTTATAGGTTTTTTATTGAAACTAAAACAGCTGAATTACGTAGTTACTAATTATTACGTTATTTGAGTCGCTGAAGTTACATCATTATTCATATTCTCTTTCAAATATCAAGATATCTGTATCTACGATCTAATCACACAAGATAATTGTGTGATTAGATCGTATTATTATACGTTCTAGCTATCATTTACTATTTTCTTAATTCTTATATTCATCAATCCTGGCTATGAGTAAGAAAATAGAAAGATAGCTAGGACTGTAGGACTTAAAGACAAATGTATCAGTCTTAAGGAACGTTGAATGACAAAAAGATCGGACGGATAAAAAAGAAAACTAAAAGGGGTGGGGGGAAAAAGATTGATCCAACATTTATAAAGATACATGAATATATATATTTTTAAAATGACGATGTCCTTAGCATCCTTAGACACGTTGGTTTTTATATTAATTTTTTTTTAAAGCAAGAAGTTATAATAGGCATTCAAAAATGAGTACAGACAACCTTTCAAATCAAAACTCTCAATTTCATATTCAGTTATTGTGACAATCAAATTTGGTTATTTTTACTTGCCTCTTTAATGTCTATTTTAATTGAATTTTAAACATTGATGATATTTTAAAAAGTTTTGATAAGATATTTTTAGATCTATTACAAATTATGAAATACCACCAAATGTATTCAAATATTTATCTTAAATTGAGATTGATGAATTAAATATTTGTATAAAGAAGGGAATTAATTCATATATTAGATGCTTAATTATTATTATTCTTTATGCAATTATTTGCACACATGAAAGTTTGTTCAACAATTAAATATGTAATTAATTAAATAAACTTTTATTGACACATAAAGAATAACTGATTGATGTTGAGAAAAGCACATACACATTTTGAATGATATCCTATGAAACTAATTAATTAATCATGGCTTTGAAGTATATACATTATTTGAATATAAATTAGAAATCTAATTATTTGAGATATAAATTTTTCTTTCAAGTCATATATTTGCAATCATAAAAACCCTTTCTTTTTGAAATAGAAATATTAGTACACAGAGGATTGTTGAAACCCGTGAATCAAATAGCTGTCTCTCTGAATACAATACAAATGTGATTTGTCAACACAAAAGTAAGCTATATAGATTTTTCTCGAATGTATGTATGGAGTACGTTTGTATTTCATGTTTAATTATCGTCAATTTCTGTGTAAAAATTACTATTTTTTACCCCTTGCTGGCGCTTCAAATTTAATTTAATGTAATGAATATAGGTAATCTCAATTTGTGTTCTGTCTGACATTATTTATTCGGTTTTGTCCAGTCTTAGCAATGGACCTATCAGTCGTTTGGACTGTCAGCACTAGAACTGATTCAAATGAAGGAATAATGAAGGACTGAAATTTTTAAGAATGATATCCTAGACTGAACTAGACCCAATCGAGACAAAACTGGACGGGTCATCAGTTTTTAGTTCTTAATAAGGTCCGAAACAACACTAAACAAAATAAAATAATTATAAATTAGTAGATTTTTTTCGGGAAAAAAAATATGAGGGTCAATATAAACCGCCTAAAATTAAATAAAGGCTTGAGACGTTATCTAAGAATTTCAAATATTTTAAATCATCTAATAAATTTGAAAAAAAAAAACCTTTAATTTGACTCAAATATGCCAATAAAATATTGGTCTGTATGTTTAAGAATATGAAGTAAATAAATTTCTTGGAATTTTCTACAATTCTTGATTTTTTTTCAAAATTGTTTTTATGTTCACGCACCACAAATGGAATCATCCGAGGAATAGAGTAGAAAAAAGTAACTTTTTACCCAAACATAACTTTGGATAATTACAAGTAGCAAGTCAAAAAAAAAAAAGATTGTCACTTTCAAAGAAAGTTAATTATTATTATGGTTGAATGTATAATATTTAAATATGACCTAGTCAGGTCCAAAAATAATTATTATCAAAGTAGATCTAGAAACATAAGTGTATTTTTGTTAAATCGAATTCATATTGAAAGAATAATTGTATATAAATTACAATTTGTAAAGTAGATTGTACAAATTACAAGTAGAACGTCTTATAAGACCTTATTTAACTATAAAATAAGTTATTTTAATGAGCAATTATTAAATGATGGTATCATTTCATTTTGATCTAACAAAATTAATTGGTTATTATTTATTTAAAAATAATGTAACAATGGTCATTTGAACTCTATAATGTGCCAATAAGAATTCATTTCAATTATTAAATTAATTAAAAGGTCATAAATTACATCTTTAATGTATTGGGAATCTATTTAATAATATTTTTTTGGGTATTATTGTCAACGCAAGTACTCATAATAATTCATGAAACATTTTTATCTCATTTTTTTTGGTTGCAACCTCTACCATTTGCTTAAATAAGGTGCATCTTGTACATAACAGACATGTCTGGGAATAACATTGACTAATTTGATATTTCCCATTCCAATGTAAATTTAAAATAAAAATAAGTATTATTGTAATTATATTTAACCCTCCGTTATTCAACTGGGATATTATACACCCCAATATTACTAAACATTCCTTGGAATCTACATTTTATCGCAAACCATTTCAGAATGAATATATGCAACTATTTATTAATTATAATATATTGTTTCGGGTATATTTGTATATTTATCAATTTTTAATCAAGGTTTATTTAGAGAAGTTAATTAATTGTTTTGCTGAAAACTTGTTCTTTTTAATTTTTGAATAAATATTATCAATTTTTTTTCAATGTAAAAACAGTAGCTTACAACGGTAGATAGAAAGTATACAAACTAATGAAGAAATGAATTTGATTGCAAAAAAAATCCATAAAATAATCGATATTTCATATAAATTTTTATCAAAAAAATTTTAATTACAAATTATATCTTGTTAAAATGCTGTAAGATTATTTAAAAAAAAAAAGATCTACTTTCTCATACACATCTTTTTAGCATTTTAATCTATATTCATGTGTGTAAAATGGATAGAATAGTTAAAAAGAAAAGAATAAAAATTTAAATGACGTAATTATTATAATCGTTTGAGAGTATTTATCATGTAATTATGTAAATTTATTTTATTTTCGGGGTTTAATTTATGCCACGTTGACTATCTGCGTAATAAAATGGGCTTTCACAAATGGAGGATTAATGAAGCTATTTTTTTATAGGAAGACGTACATTTGCTTTGTAATAATTTGCCATATCGAACTAAGATACTCATCGAGAAATTGAGCAAAAATATCAAAAACTGTTTCAAATGTCTGCAATCTCTTCTGCATTGTATGTATGTTACGAGATGGACCTTAAATACTTTAAAAAGTTATCTCAAATGAAATTTATTTAACTTATCGAAATTTATAGATGTCATTGTAAAGAAGAATTGTCATAAATTATTAATTAACAACAAACAAAAGATGCATTTGTCATTTTAGAAAAAGAAGATCCAATAATTAAATAAATGCTGTGATGTTATAGGTGGCACACAGTTGTTCCAGTAATATGAATCTTAAATTTGTTCCCTAGGGAAACAAAATGAATAGTATCGAATACGTTGCTACGATTTTTCAGATAAATCTCTAGCCATGTGTCAATTCCTACTTCTGGAAAGATATTTATATCCTTTAATTGCATGGTTCTCATTCTCATACGTCTAATTTGATGCAAAAGTAGAATGAGACTAATTTATATGGGTTGTGGAGCAACAACTTTTCGATTTCAAACCGAACAAATTTGAATCCGATCGATTTTAAAGTTTGGTTCATTTTGGAGGACAGGGTCTACAAGGAGCCAACCCGTTTCTACTCTGATGCCCTGGCGTAGAGACTAAAGGCTCTAGTTTCTGCAAAAGAGTGCCACTATTACTGCCCCCCATCCCCCCCCAATTAATTTATGCAATAAATATAGTAGTATTTATGCAAAGTTTTGGTTTGCTAATTACAAAAATAAAAAAGTTATATATGATTATTTATTTTACAGTATTTTGGGGCTACCCTGTACATATGATGAGAAATAACTCTTATTAATGATTATGATAAATGACCTCATGCTTTCATTCATATAAGAACGTTCCCAAATAAATTCAATAATTATAATCTCTTTATTATGTAAGTGGTACAAAATCCCTGAAAACCCATAGCACCTTTTATTGAGAATCAATAGAGTACCATATGGTCTCCCACATATCATACATATTTACAGAAGCAAGAATAACTAAGCACATTTATAATGATAAGTCAAACTCACTTACCAGAGTTAATACATCCATGGCAATGAGTATAACACACATGAAATTAACACTGAAAGTAATTTCCGTACTGTTCAAATCCGTGATATTGGATGAGGATGAGTCATTCCCCATGTTCACAATGATTTCATTCGAAATGTTCATTTCGATCAGAAGTATAAATAAGAACTAGAATCGAATTTAAAAATCATTCTGTATGTTTGCCTTAGTATTCCTCTTCTTTATTATTTTTTTTTTTTTGCTAACTCTGAAGGAAAAAAGAAGAGGGAACTTGAAGTGCTCTTATGTAGTATATATCTTGAGGAGAACGACGATTAAACCAAGAAAACGAATAAGAGGCGCTACATTTATAGCCATTTTTCATAGAAGGAGACAAGATTCGAAATAATTATGGGGTTTAAATCATATTTATTTACAGGTGTATGGGGTGGGGGTGGCGAGTATTTATTGTTTCAATTATAAAAATCCTCAAAAAATGAAACATATTTTTATTTTCTCTCATCAAATACTATAAATCTATACATACGATGAATATTCTATAATCGACTGTGCGTTTGTAAGAACAACGTTTATCTATAAAGTCATTATCATGGTCCAAGAAATAGAAATGCATTTTTTTAAATTTTTTTGAGGTTTTCATTATATATGTACAAAATAACTAAGAAATAAATGAAGGCGGAATGATTACGTAAAAGATCATAAATACACATTTTAGTTCCTAATTATCCCTTTCCAAAAACAAAAAACCCCTACTTAAACACTATACACATATTACTGATCAAAAACAAAAATCCGTACCTAAGCACTATACAGATAATACTGATCAAAAACAAATAAATAAAATCCTTCAACATACAGAATTTAGAACACACATAAAAACATATAGCTTATAGAAGCAAATAACAATAATAGAGGAATCCATCCACCATTTAAGTACAAACAGTCTCCATGGTAAAAATATTTCTTTTTGAAAGCCTTGTAAGATCTTGCAATCCACTTTAAAGAGTCTAAATATTTTTGAGAACATCGAAGGGGTAATACGTAATAACATCGTCTCCATATTTCTATTCAGATTCAGAGCTGTCCGGAACCATCAAGGCAGTATACATTGAAATAGCTGAGATGACAACAGCTCTTATCTCTTATCCAGCTAAGGGTTTATAATTTGTAATTTTGCTGCCAATAAGAGCTTTGGAATTCAATAAGACTAATTCCAACGCCTTTGTCTTTCTCGTAGATCCTTTTCGTTTTGAAAGCACAAACAAAACCAGTGTTTTTATTAATTTGATTCATGGTTATCTAGTCCCTTTACATTTAAGGAATTAAATACTGTTAGAAATAGAACATTGGGACAATCTACGAAAGCGTGTATGGAGGAGTTAAAAGTTTTTCTTTAGTCTCTACATGGAGCATTATAAAAAATAAGGCAAGCCATGATTTGAAACTGCTCAGTTATATTTTTGTCGCCATAAATATGTAGTAAGGATCTCTCTCTTTTATTATCCACATATTTCGGGAGATCTAAAAATTTTATAAAATTTTTACATATCATAGTAACGTTACTCTTAAAATCTCTCGAATATAACATTTTCAAATGTCATAGTGTTGGGGAATGTCGTTCTTAGCAGTCTTAAAAATCGGAAAACAATATTTACCCTTCATAAATACGAATGAAGGTATTTGTGAAGGTCATGCACACTCAAAATATATTTATGTATAGCCCTACATTCTAGGCAGCTCGGATCCTCTGTATTCTTGGAACAATATTTTTTGCTACGTCTTGATGAATTATATCTATGGTAGTGCTTGTCTCGTTCTATAGCATTAAAAAAACTTATTTGCAGCACCCCCATGAAAATTTAACTTTTTCGACTGATCCATTTGATAAAATAGTACCCATTATCAAAAGGATGTATAGAGGAGTACCTAATACAGTAACTCTCCATTCCGAGAGGGGATTTTTCGTTATGTCAATAAAAATGTTCTGGTATATCATGGGGATAATAGAAGATAGTGCAATTACCCCAGCTCCTATAATTTTTTTGGTTTTTTGACAGAACTGAAGTACTTTGAATGAAACAGGATCTTCAACCACAATTTTTCTGTATTAATTGTCTTTTCAGCTAAAAGAGGCAGAGAATGCACCTTATGTAAAAACAAGGGAACTATGTCAGTACCATAATATTCAACTCTTGTCAGGAGATTGTAATTCCTTAATTTTTTTACTTTTTTATATGCCAAACTATACAGTTTTGTCCAATTTGTGTAATTTTCACCGTGTTTTTGACATACTATGCCTAAAATATCAAACCTATTTTTGACATTACATCTACAAATGTAGTCAAAGAGTCTGGCTTCCAAATTCCTGCTGGGAGAACAATTATCAAGCCAGACCTGTGGTAATATTTTCGAAAATACTTCAGAATGACTTCAACTCATCTAACTAACTGAAATTCAGTATTGACTTTGACAAATAACGTGACATCATCTGCATTAGTATCAAGAAAATGTTGAGAATTGCTTAAGGAAATTTCAAAGCCCCTATTTTTCTTGGCAGAGAAATACAAAAAAATCAACTGCTGCAATAAATAACAAAAGGTGCTACTGGACATTCCTTCTTGGAGCTCCTTTTGATAAGAATAGGCTCAATTACATAACCAGCGATCTCGATTGTAGTTGATCCATTATACAGCAAGACTCATATAGGATTGAAAACAAACCCGCTTAGACAGTTACTTTTTAACAACCCAAAGTATATGGCTGTGTTTAATAGAATCGAATGCCTTTTGGAAATCCACCGTAATGATTGCCCAAATTTTAAATTCTTCACCATAGAATCTACCTTTCCTTTAATATTTCTAAATCTATCAGTTATTTTGCTATATATCAGAAAGTTGTTTAATGCTTTCCTATCTTTTGGTTGAAGATAGGCTCAATTTGTTTTGAAATTATTCCTGCTAGGATTCTATATGTTTCGTTCAAAACTGTTAGTGGCCTCCAATGACCAAACTGAATACCTTCTCTTTTCTTAGGGATGAGTGCAATTCTACCACGAGTGATAGAAGGAGGTAATTTTCCATACTTCTCCATCGAAATTTCAAACCATAAGAGAAACAGAACAAAAAAATCGAAGAGGATGGTAGAATTTTAACCCCTTAAATCATCAGGCCCCGGTGCTTTATTAGTTTTAAAACTATTTGTACATAATACAAAATATTTATTCCTGTGAAAACAAGCATCATATCATGTGATTCCGTTTTTTAGGAAAATTACTGCGTTGTCCTCAAAGAATATTCTGAAATAGTCCAAAATATCCTAAGTTTTGTCAAATACCTTATCGATCTTCTTAACATTAGCTTTCGAACTTAAGTTTTTGAAGTGCGGGATTCTACTTCGAATATTGAACTTGCACTCTTTCCTACACTTTTTCCAAATCTCTTCCTCTGCAATATCAGATATTCTTTACCCATTAAGAGTTCAAAGAGCACTTCCAGTTAGTATTCAAGGGCTTTTATGAAGTTTTCTTGTTCTTTAAACCACCTGGATAGTCTATACTGCCGAATTGAAGGACTTGATCGAAAGTCCACTTAAATGATCTTGTGATCAGAGAAGGGTGCTGCAAGATATGACGACTTTTTAATTTTTTTGAGCATGCTTTAAGAAACTAGAACAAAGTCTATTTTTGATGTTCGATTTCCATTTCTCAAAGAAAGTATGTCATCGGGACTTACAATTTTAACAATATTAATGTGATTGAGTTCCCTCTACAAGCTTAAGTAAGAAATGTAAGTTAGCATGCCCGAATCTTTTATCAATATCTACATTCATATCACCTATAAGGAAACATGGAGGGGAATCATAATTAGCATTGTACAACATTGATTGGTAGAAAGCATGATATATTATATTTGGTCTATAAGCATTAATTATGGAAAAGCTTCAGCAAATGTTATTAACTTTAATTATGTGGCATTGACTCTTGGATGAGTACTCTTTTTGGACAAAGAAGAACACTTCAGTTTTTTAGAAACCAGTGGTAGAATGTCTCTAGAAGACTCAGACCCAGTAAAAAAATCACTTTTACAGGTTGAAAAAACCTTGGTTCTTATATCAAGTAAACAAATTATAGCAGGATTCAGCTTTATAAGTCTTTTAATTAAAGCATATCTGGTCTTTCTGGATCTTCCCCCTCTTGTATTTAGTGACAGTATTTTGAATGTTTCCATTATTTCAAATTTTAGTTACTCTATGCTATCTCGAGACTTTCTATATTCTGTGGGGAAAGACTATTTATTATCTGGAGCAGATCATTTTGTAACAAACCTTGACCTTATATTTGAGGTCATTGTGTGTTCTACATTAACTAGAAGTTTATTTTTCTTAGTTGGTTTCATATTTTCATTCGAATCTAATGACAAGAAACAAAAATACGCACAAATGAATCAATCAACCCTTTTGATAATTAATTAGGTTAAAAGACGAGTGTGGAGGCATTTATTGTGAAAAAACTATAAACATTTCAAATTAAGTATGGGCGAATAGTAGATAATCAGAGGTTTGAATTAGCTAATAAATGCATTCTAAAATTCCATACGTTCTGTTGATAGTTGAGGGAAAGGGCGAAGAGAATGAATATAAACAAAAGTTTTGTGACGGCGGCGACGAAAGAGCTCCAAGAGATTGCCTCTGATGATTCGATTTCCTCGATTTATTGAATAACAAAAAATATTTTTGTTTTTTACCTAATACTATAAAACCTATTAATTAAATATTTGTCACTATCATGCACAATCCCCTCCGTTGGAGTTTTTGATTTTTTTAAATAATAATATTGAGAAATATTGTTTGTTTGTTTTCCTTTTTTTACGTACAACGTTAACGCTAGAACGATGAGAGTATCATTTTTGATACCTATTTGGGATTGAATGAAATATTGTGAGAAACTTCTTGATTGAATTTGTTTATAAGCTCATGAATTCTCCTAATTCATTTTACTAATCACAAAAAACTAAATTATAAACTAAAATTAGTATTTGTTTCGTTGGTACAGTGAACACTACCTGGACAGACGTGGGTATCATATTTGATACCCAATCATTTCAAATAATATGTTTGTTCTTCAATTGTGTATGAACAGGCTCAAACCTGTTTGAACAGGCTGAAGCAAGTTCAAACATAATATACTTCTCTAGATAGGAATCGTGTATATTTCTAGTATACATAGGAACGTAGATTTTTCTGAACTATCCATTCTGCTTCCACTTTTTATTGTGCAAGGATGTCCAAGAAAAAATTATCCATTAAAGAAATAAGACATTATCTTGAGTGCACATCGTACTCCAATTCAGAAGGTGAGGATTTCGAATTTGAAAAAGATGAAGAATATGTCCAACTACCTCAATCAAGTTCTTCTGATTCTTATGACTATTCTGAAGTTTTTGACAAGCCTGTCGGTAAGTAATTTTCTTGAATACCATTATTAGTTTTGATATATACTAGATGTATTTATTAACAATTAATTGGTATATTTAACATTTCAAGAAATGCCAGGATACAATCAAGTGACTCAATTCCCGTCTTCTAAGAAACATAAATCAACCGACTTATTAGAAGAGTCAATGTATGTTGGCAAGGATAACATAATCTGGCACAAACAACTAGGATATGGAGAAATTTCAGCCTGTTTTAGCCAAGAAAACATTTTGAAGGTAGTCTCAGGTCCATCATCATTTGCAAAACGTAACATCATTACAGATAAAACATTATCAGCTTTTGAACTCTTGATCGATAATTATATTATTGATCACATTGTAAAATGTACAATAGTTGAGGCTCGTTCAAAACTTAAGAATGATGTATGGACAACCAGCAAACGAGAAATACTCCAACTGATTGCAATAATGTACGCAAGAGGAATCTTAGCCAAAGGGCAGCCGACAGAAGTCATTTGGTCAAGAAAATTGGGGATCAATCTATTTAGGAATACTATCCCTCGCGACAGATATAAGGAATTATTGAGATATATCCGCTTTGATATTCGTTCCACAAGATCACAAAGACTTTAAAACGACAAGTTCGCCTTGATTTTCAATTTGTCGAAAATTGTAGGTCATCATACAGGCCAGGTGAAAATATTACCATTGATCAGCAACCATTCCCAACAACAGCTAGATATCCATTTACCCAATATATGGCTAAAAAGCCTGATAAATTTTGTATAAAACTTTGGTTAAAAGTTGATGCATCATCCAAATACTTAGTAAGTGGGTTTCCTTACTTGGGAAAAGATTCTTAAAGACCAGCAAATAAATCTTTATAAGAATATTCGTAATTTAGCTAATGGAACCATATTTGGGTAAATGGAGGAATGTCACAACAGGTAATTTCTTTAAGTCATTGTCTCTTGCAAATGAACTTCAGAAAAATAGGACGACTATTTCAGGAACTATGGGTCGTGCTTGCAAAGAAATACCTCCTGAACTAAAAACTACCAAACAAGCAATATTTGCAAGCTTAATCTTTGTAAATAGTGGCAAAACATTGCCTTCTTATCAAGGGAAATAAAAACAAAAATGTTTTAATTTTGAACTCTGCTCACAAAAGTCTAAAAGTTTTAGATGTACAAAAAGGTTACCAGAATCAATCCAGTATTATAATGAAACTTAGTATGGAGTTGATATTTTAGATCAAATGGCAAGACTTTATTCCACCAAAATGTCCTCTTGCCGATGGCCTTTACAAGTTTTTTTATAATATTTTGGATTTTGTTGGTATAAATGCTGTTATCTTGTACAGAGAAGTGACTGGTAAGAAAATAACTGGTCGCCAGTTTTTGAATAATTTGATTACCCAACTTATTGGTGAAGATGATGAATCAAAGGATGATATAGAAAAAAATAATCAATTATGTCAATCACAATCAAACTATTCAACTAAAAATAGAAGCTGGTGTACAGTCAATTGTACAAGAAAATCACGGCGCTTAGCAAGCAAAACCTGTTGTAAATGTAAGAAATTTGTATGCAAGCCTTGTATGGGTACTCAAAAAACAATTGTAACTTGTAAAAAATGCTAATTTCTTTATATGTGTTATTATAAAAGTTATGTTTATTTTTTTAAATAAACAATAAATCTTCGGAGAAAATAAAAATTAACACATTACTTTTAATTTTATCAACCACTAACAGTAACAAATATTAAAAAATAAATGGGTATCATTTTTGATATTCACTGTCGTTTAATGGGGGTCGTTACTATCCGTCGTTCTAGTGTTGATATGTTGATGATATTTCTATTAATCGAAAGTATTCACTTGTAAAGCCAGAACCTTGGAGGAAGATTCAAGAAAAAGGATATGACACTCGTATTGTTCTTTTTTGTTACCTTGTAATGGTTAATATTAACTTGTTGGAGCAAACTATAATAAGTTATAAATAAAATTTAATAATTGAAATAAAGATACGACAAAAAAAAAAAAAAAAAAAAAGATGATCTCAATTGCTATGAAAAAGTTTTATCTTGGTAAATGAAGGTTTTATCTTTGACTTGAATATTTGGTAACAAATATATGTAAAGATAATTTAATAGAAATAAAATTTATATGTGATTTTTTTATATCACAACGTATACTTATTACACCAAGTTATCGTTGTTTCAATAATAATTAGTGATTACCCCTGTTTATTATCTCTACACTATAAGAAGAATTACTTCACGAAATTTTAGCGCCCCTTTGTGACAGATATCAAATGGCCCAAAAAAATTTAATACAATAAATGAATATTGAAAAAATAATTTTATTGAGCTTAATTATTATGAAAAAATGGAATAATTACTTTAATACTAATTTCTTTAAATTATTTAATTTCCCAAACACATTCTTTGTTTTTAAAAGTAGAAGGAGCTATTTTATTTTCTTTGATAATCACAGTTTGCATTCGTAAATGTATGTACATTCTTTGCTAATATACTTAGATACAGTAAAAAATTGAATTTTTATGACATTTGGCGACATTTATGGACGACTTAATTAATGGAATCAGCACTTCAGTTATTGAGTTTACAATTTTTTTTCATTTTCTGAAATTGATTTGCATGAGATTTGAATATAGCCTTATTTTTGCAAATGGATCCAAACAGTTCTTGGCGCAATAGATTTATTGGACTACATATAGTTCCTCAACCAATCTTAACTGAAATGAATTCTCAATGGTTTTATTTGACCGAAGGCGGATTCTTGAATGTAAAGACTTGCAACTTACAAATTTTATACGGTTTGAATTATATCTCTAATCTTTGAATTCTGTAATACAACATACAATATTATTTTCTAACAATAAAGTTACTAATGCAAAAAAAAAAAAAATATCATAATATGAAGTTTCACCTTCTATTGTTGATGAAATTAGATTCATTTCCACTTAGTATATTTCTCTATTTTCAGAAGTAGGAGGTTCCCATCAAGGAATAAATTATCTATGATCCTGAAATTGTGGAAATCTTTTTTTACCTGAAGTTCGAAATGAAAGTTGCTTGAGATTTTCTTAGTTATTAAATTTTCTTAGAATCACCATAGTTCTTCCGAATGAAAATGGGTTTGTTGGTGTTTTTGGTGAGCCTTGGAACTTTAGATTTTAGATGTTTAAACAATGCTGGAGTGGCTTGAGAGTTGGAAATCCTTATTTCTTCTAAATTTTTAGAGCACAATCGAGAATTATATACTGGTTTCCATAGATTTCATCTCATTTTTAGGACACATTGCCTTCCAAGGAATTTGTCACCTGGAAATGAAAAAGTGTCATCTCCTCAGCTCTTAACGATTTCTGTAACCCACAGCGCACTACATGGGGCCATACTTGGGCTTATTAACAAAATATATAGCCTTTGTTGAATTCTTCATTTAAAAATATAGTATTACATTTTTTAATGTTTTGAGCCGTGACTCAAACACAAAAAAAAAGAGATTGATTTATTTCATGATTGCTGTCAAAAGTAACCTCTCTGCCCTCACTATAGCTCTTTCCATCCATTTGTTAAAGCTCTCTAGATGGTTTGTGTGAAACCTCGAGATCTCTTGCATGGGCTCCCATGGACTTGAGTGGATTGGCTTGGGATCATTTCTTTAACTTTTCTGGATCCAATTGGCTTATGACAAGGGGCCTCTTCTTTTCCAACGTTAAGGACGTTCACGTGAAATTTACTTGATTTTTACTTAAGCTAAAGAGCTCAGATTATGCTTCAATATATCAATTATAAATTTCAATTACTCAAACTTTATTACTTATTGAATAAGTAAGTGCTCATATTTCCAACCGGTAAATGAGTAATGACAAACTTATTAACTTATTTAAAACTGTGTTCTCAGCTATTAAAAGTTTGAGCCTTTTGGGCCTTTACAGTTGTATTTAAGTTTTAAAAAAATCAATGAAAACAACGGTTTTTGCCTGTACAGAGTCTTTACAGTTTCTTTCATTGAAATCTGTACACTTACTACCTCAATAAATAAGTTACAATACAAAACAAAACAACACCATTGAAATATGTGGAAAATAATAATTTATACGTTTATCATTTATCTTTCTTCTCTTTATCTCTTGTTGACCCTTTATTACAAAATATTCTTTTTTTTATAACACAATTAGTGAATTCCGTAAAAAATAAGGCCCAAAAATAATTCTTAATTATATAAACAGTTAAAAGATGACAATTATTTAATCACTTTAATTTCGTATTATTTTTTTAATTGGTCTATTCATTTGGTACTTGTCAATATCAATTAAAATACTAAAATTACCTGTATCAAAATAAGACATACGGAAAAAAATTCCAAACTTTAAATAACAACATTTAATAAAAATATCATTTGTAATTCTATTAGTTAAAACATAAAAAAAAAAGTTCTATTAAACTTTATCCCTTAACACAACTTATTGAAATCAAATTATAAATCAAATTTTTTTTTGATGAGGTTACGTGTATTACTTAAAACAATAGCTACATTATTATACTTTTGTATTCACCGTTGTATACCTCAGACCTTACCTTGAAAAAAGAAAAAAAAGAATACAAGAAATTGAAAGAAAAAACAAAGAATAGACTTCTAAGCAAAAAAGTCTATAAAATTTACTAAATCTTGATTAAAAATTACTAAATATATTAATAAATTTTAACCAAGACATTATCAGATATATAATGAATTTCATAAAATCAAATTTAATGTTTTAGGAGCATATTGAAAAATATTGGTCATGAAATGTTGATTTCAATGACTGAAAAGTATTTTGATCAATCTTGTGTATAAAATATCCCAGTTCACAAATGGAGGGTGAATGAATATCGAACAATTAAATAAAGCATTAAAATGGCTGATTGCAATAAAAGCTTAATTATAAATCATGTAATTATACATTTTATTGATTATTTAAAAATTATACTATTGTATCTACTTTGGATTAGATAAAAGAAACTATATGAATAACTCTTAAGTTGAGAACTGAGGTCTTGCACTAAGGTAAGTAATTGAATTTGATGAATGTATATTCTTTTTCCATATAATCCAAGTTTGATTATAAAAATTTCCTTATCAAACAAAAGTTATCTGCATATTTTTAAGGGAATCAAAACTGTGACGCATTATTTGTTTATTTGAAATACGTTTAGCTTGCAAGAACAATTTATTTTGTTACAATTTCTTTTTGTTATAAATAAAGCTTACATACAATAAATAATCTCACTTATTTATAAATATACTAATTTATTCCATAAAAATAATCATCATATATTCATTTATTCTTTTGGAGAGTTGAATTCTCTTTTATATCAAGCGTCTAATGAATTTAACTTATTCTCATTATACAATTACCTTGTAAAAAAAAGTTTTAGTTTTGTCCCATCATTTTAATAAACGCTATTTATATATAAGTAGGCCCATCTATAAGAATATTCAAGGTTTTTACCAAATTTCTCTTATTGTGTTGTGATTATCTTTTATATATAAGTATTTATTTTATTTGATTGTTCAAAGAAAGAGGAATCTAGTGCATCATCAAAGGATTTTTGTTAGCAAATTATAAATCAAAGAAAATCATTATACAATATGTTGTATATTTAAAAGTAAAGTAATATTTCTATGAAATAAGTGCATCAAAACATTAAATAGAGGATCCGATTATTTTAGATAATTTGCGTAGAAAAAATGATAAATGAAAAATCACCCAACTTTACAAAGTGACTTTGGAAAAACAATACGGGTATTTTTTTCTTCTTGATGTTTTCTTATTTATACAAAATAGAAATATAATTTGCTATTTTACATTCGATTATTATTTTTTTTAAATGAGGAAATGGTAAATTTCATACATACGACTAATCTTGCATACAAAATCTAAAATACCACCAGGTAAAAATGTCCATGTACTTATAAATTTGTAAAGCATATTTCTTATTTTTATGATGGGAAAATTAATAATTTCTTGATGGGGCCAACAGGGACTACAAGAAAATAATTTCCCTTTAGATTAACTATGTATCTCTCATTTAATATCTCTGACACTCAACTCCTTCTTCGTTTAGTACCCTTACATTTTGAGGAAAAATGTTCCAGGGTCTCTTTTTCAATTTTATAGAAAACACATTGTCTCTCCGCTTATTAGCAATAGGATGAACAGTGAAGTTTTTTCCATTACTGAAGAAAATGATCTTATTTCCATGATGTTCAAAATCATTCAGAATGCGTTTATAGCAATAAAATATAGTGTTTTTTCAATGTGACTAAAAAAACTAGGTTTATAAACCCTAAGGGACTTATCCTTTGTAACTTTTAAGGTAATTTACTCAGTGGCCATGTCAATATTCGTTTTCTGACCCTCTAAATTATCTGGTTATTAACTAAGAATTATGTTGATTTGAGCAGCGTGGACTGGAACAAAAAATTCTTTATTTTTGATTACTTTACTCTTTACTTTTTTTGAAATTTTTAATTATTAGTGTAGAATTAGAATATTAGTGTGTATATAATTTTTTTTTCTTGGTCATAAGGAATGCAATTTTATTTAACGTTCAACAATTCAAGAATACAATCAGTTTCGAAAACAATTAAAATCATGATTAAAAAAAAAAGATTATTATGCAACGTTTAAAACAACAAAGTAAAGGTCTGAAAATAAATCTAATTTTGTTAAAACATTATAAAACAATTTCAAAATGGCCTTAGTTCCAGCAATAATATTTTCTTTGACAGGTTGTAATGTATAGAATAATACAATTGGGCCTTGGTTATGAATGAATTGATTTTTTCGATGTTTCGAAGTAGATAAAAAGTCTTGTTTATGTAGTTGGAATTGAAATTATTTTTTTGAGAGTTTTTGAATTTTGTAATAAGTGTCAACTAAGATTTTTTTACTATGTCACAGAATATGGTTGGTCCTTGCCGTTGTTATTTCACAGAAAAAACAATTAAATCGGCTGTCTGTAAGGTATTTGCCCGTAAATTCAAGAGTACCTGACAAAACTCTACAAAAACAATTAAATCGGGGAGTACCCTGCTCGTCCCTTCAAGAGGTTTTAAGGACCCGAGCACCACTCTGGGAGACATCTTGCTCGATGTACCCTCAAAATGATCCAGAAGAGAGACCGTTTCCATCAACCAATTTAGAGAACCAAAATTGAGTAGGAATAAACATTTTTAATTTTTCCCTCTAATTGCGTTAATACTTTGTTTGGGAGTTCTTGCAATATCGCGGTAACTTAGATAAAAGATGAAAGGAAAGGAGTTGCGTTGGATATATTCTTGTGCTTGCAATAGTATGTATGCTTATTTTAATTTTAAAAAGGAAGTATGGGTGTATATTTTCCTAAAACTGATTCATAAAATTTAACAGCCATTTTGCTTCCCACAGAATTTGACGTGATCACATCTGCTGCAACTTCTGAACTCACGATCTGTAGTACAGTTCACGTTAAATGTGTATTTTATATGCATATCCCACAGAAAGGAAAGCTCAACTTTTGTAAATACATCGATTGATCTATCGCAACAGAATTTGATTTTGGGTGGGATTTTCTAAGTTTTAAAAGTGTTTTTGTGAGGCAACGTTATGAGTGCATACTATAATCAAAATTATGCTCCACAAGAAAGGCAATCAAGTTGTCCGACCAGTAATGGTTGTTATCCCACAACTTCCTCATCTGGTCGGAGTTAAAACATTTCCGCATGTCTTCAATGGGTATCATGTTCAAACCTCCGAGCTTCAAGGGATTGTGCATTCCTTGAAAGGATATGTTCCTCTTCTTGAGTAATTTTAAGAAAGACTCAAAAGGGATTGTATAGTTAACATTTGATTTCTTATAGACAGTCTGGAAAAATTTACATTTATAAACGTAAAAATTACTATTTGTTAATGTAGATTTGGGCTAAAAAGTCCCACCAATGAAAACTATAGTTTTTAGTCTGAATCTCAACTTATAATGTGTTTTAGTGGCATAAATGGAAACTTTCATAAACGTACTTTATTATTTACAACTACTTAGCGTAACAGGGATTTTGTCCATCCAATAAAATTAAACAGATGTCAAGGAGGATTGAAATGCGCATAAATGCACCACCAAAGTTTTTTTTTTTTTTGACTGAAAAGTGGTGCATTTTTTTGATGCAACACTATCTTAAAACGTAAACAGAACCTTTTCTCCATCAGCCTCGTTCTGTATCTAAGGTCTACTTCTTTATTTATTCTTGACATATGTTTTTTTAATAGTACATGACGAATTATTCACATAGGGGCGTAAATGGTTAAACTTGGAACACAAGGTAATTAAGTTTCATTATTTTATTTTTTAAACTCAAATAAGTTTACCAAAATGAGATAGAGCGGAAAAGACAACCAAAAAAGACAAATTGTAAGCCGAATCCTAAAAATTTATTTCCTTCAAAAATTCTTAGTGTCAAATTATTTACTACTTTTAATAAAGCCGTATAGAAAATATGTGAAGGTTACATCAAGCTTTCAGACTTGTTAATCTTATACTCCTCAAAAAAATGCTACGATAATGGCAGGCTCAAGCGAACTCTATACTTAAATTCACCCTCTCGCCGAATAAGAGAACAGTAAATCATCCACTCACATTGACTTTCGCCTCGATGAAGCAGTTTTGAGTCCATTACCAAAGGAAAAAATTCTTTTTCAAGCATATTCTTACCATTTTGCCACAAACATTGGCCTTGCTATACGCGATGTCACCATTTTTCAGAGCATGAATATATTTCTCAACACATACTAGACTCAAGACTAGTGTTCATCCTCCTTTGTTCTCCGAAGGGAAATTCAAAGTATTTACACTTGAAAGTATTACTATGGAAACTAATTTAAATTCAGTTTAAGATCCCTCTTATTAATTGTCGACCCAAATATATTCCCAAAATATGCTGATTAAAAAAAACTAAAGAAAGAGCCCCCTTCGTATTTATTCCATACATAAAAAAATGAAAAATGAAATTATCTACTGCATATTTCTAATACACTACGTTCATACATAACCGACTGCTTAAATATTATGTACCTCTTTCTTCAAAATGAATCTACATCACTAAATTTGGCTTTGAGACTTTTCTTATACAGTTTTGTGTACTAAAGAAGAAATTGTAATTGATTATATTCTATCTTTTTCATATATTGCATAAACTCATATTTTGTTTAATACGCTCAATAGTTGTAGGCCCATATGATGTATTTACAAAAAGATTATTGTATCAACTTACTTGTATAATCAGCATAGGATTTGTAACAATAAATAACATAAGAAAAATTTAATTTTTTTTTTAAAACCATACCATTTAGGTCTTTTTTGTAATAATTATGCTATAAATTTAGAGAATTAGATTTGAGTGAATAAGGTTTACTCTCTGTGATACATCAATATACCAAGTAAATTATATGTCTCTCTTACAATTATAAAGCTTATTATGGAAATTTTAATTGAAGATGCAAAACTACGCCTAATCTCCTTTGGAAAAACTGGATTTCATCGGGGCTTCTTACAATTGGTTCTATATTTGATAATTCTTAAAGGGCCTAAAGAGAGAATGCCTGCATTCTTTCTTCTAAGTTTGTTTGCCGAGGAATAAAAAAACCTTAGCCTAACTATTTCACATGAATACAAAAACGATATAATATTTAAAAAATATTAAAAAACACGTGTGTATTAGCTTATTTCAAGGGATATTTCTGATTTATATTTGTTATTGTATTTTAATTTTTTCCTGGACTTTTTCTGAATATTCTAGAAGTGATAATCAATTATTTATTGATTACCCTCCTTCTGATCGCAGTTTTTAAATCAAAAAATTCAAATATTCTATTATAATTGACTTTGTATGTTGAAATTATTTATGTAAAAAAAGAGAAATGTCATGACCAAAACTCTATTTTATTAACATTTGAATATTAAAACTTTTTTAAGTTCTCATACTCTGACTTTTTTTTTTTTTTGGGGGGGGTTTAAAAACTATTTATGTTAGATTTGAAGGAAAAGTACTAGAGGGGTAATTATAACTTTTTTAGTTACAACCTACAAATACTTAAATATATATACTTGTAAAAAATATGAAATTGGAATAGTGCGATAATTTTTGTGGTTGCAACCTGAACAGTTTTAAATATTTTCGAAAGCTGCTAATATTATACCCTCATTTTTGAAGAGAGAAAATCTAAGTTTAAAGTAATACTTATTGCTTAAAAGACGAAAAATAATGTTGAGGATTTTTGGAGAGTTATTAGACTTATGGACTCAAAGCTGAATTCAGGATCGACATCGTACTTATTCCTGCCTATATCATTGCTAGATGCGGTGTGGGGTTCGTGTTTATTTCCTTTATTTCATAGTTCTCGCATCTTATCCAATGAATCACCGTGACATCTCAGCTGCTCTACTCCCAACATTCTTCAATTTGTGAGGGTGACCAAGTTCATTTTCAGTTACTTTTTTTAACATACCGGCAAGTCAAATTATGTCAAACTATTCTTATATTCACTGGATGTCAGATCAACAATGTAGAGTGGATGCATAAGAACTGCCCATTCCTGCTCCCAGGGTTCTGGCGCTTCATCAAAGATGATTGCCCCCTAGTGATGTCTAGCTGAAATACAATTCCTCTCCTATTCCAGTTTCTTTTTGTATCTAGCCTACTAAAAATTGTTCAAAACAGTATAATGATCGATGTTCATATCCTTGGCAATCACGATATTTTCCATGATTTTATTCACATTTTTGACGATATGCCTGTGAGTGTATGATGCCTTGTTGAAATCTACTACAAAGATGGCTTAAACCACTGTTGCACTAAACAAACTGTAGGAGTATCGGCTTTGTAAACATTGCAAATGTTTTTGGTATCTTCCAACATCCTTTTCCCATTCATGTAGTACTAATGGGAAATATGGTTAATTTCTTCATAAGAGACCTCCAAACTCGATGTATGATAATTTACGTCGAAACTTACCATGTGCAATACTTTCTAAAAAGGTTATTGTACAAACTTGGACCATTACATCCCATTGTTGTATGATACGATATTGCCAATAATATACAAGATATAATTACTTTTTAAAAAAAGTTGGGTATACGAAATTACTTTTTTTCCAGCCTATTATCTACTTATTGCAGTATTTAATTTAGAACCATCGTCGTTTATGATTATGATAATTTTTTTAAGGATGCCCTATTTGATTAACTGCATATTATTGAATA